>NW_027202382.1:39844104-41111604 GCF_024711535.1 Dipodomys merriami
GATTTCCGTGGTGTAAATATCAAGCTGTGGATGGCTTGATAACTAGCTTACACAATTCCTGAAAGTTTCACCATCTGCTATTGGGAGAGCAACATCCAGCCCCAGCCTTCCCGCCCCACCCCCTGTTCTCAAACCCGCCTGCGTTGGCGCTTCATCTGCTCTCTACTTTCCCAGTGCACCTGCCCTGCTCCTCTGTGAGACTAGTGCCAGCCAGGCACCCCCAGAGCAATCACTTCAGCTCCATTCAATCCATCCCCTCCTGCAAACACACTTCATTGTTCCCTGGAAACAGCCTTGCCTCAACCCCTTATGGAGAGGGCTTGGAAAATAGTTCCAAGCCTGCCCACCGCAGCTCACCACGGACATGGCCCAGACCCCTACCAGCAGCTGTCTCTCTCTCCTTCCCTTGTTGACCTCACCGGTTTCTCAATCAAAACCAGCTCCAATCCTGGCACCAGTGGCTCATGCCTGTAGGCCTAGCTACTCAGTAGGCTGAGATCTGAGGACCACATTTTAAAGCCCAGCATAGGCAGACAAATCCAAAAGACCCTTATGTCCAAATAACTAGCCCAAAGTCAGGAGTGGAGGTGTGGCTCAAGTGGTGGAGTTCCAGCCATGAGTGAAAAAACCAAGCAAGAGTACAAGGCCCTGAGTTCAAGCCCAGTACCAGCATAAAAACAAAATCAGTTTCAGGAGAACAAGGTTTTCCTGTCTGGGCACTGATGTATTTCTAGTCGTAGACTAGTACATGGGAGGAAGTGCTAGCAAATAGTTGTTCATTGGGTGAATCAAGGCATTCATAAGAAAATGTGAGCCAGGTGCCTGTGGCTTACACCTGTAACCCTAGCCACGCAAGAGTCTGAGATCTGAGGATGTGGTTCAAAGCCAGCCCAGCCAGGAAACTCTGTGAGACTCTTATCTCCAATTAACTACTTAGAGAAAGCTAGAAGTGGTGCTGTGGCTCAAGTGGTAGAGGTCTAGCCTTGAACAAAAAAGCTCAGGGACAGTACCCAGGCCCAGAGTTCAAGCCCCCGGACACACACACAACACACACACACACACACACACACACACACACACACACACACACACACACACACACACACACGCCCCTGAACCTAGATTAAAATACACCAAATCAAACCCAGATCTGTTGGCCTGCCCAGCCTGTGTGTTTCTCTCTGCCTTTAACAGGATTCAGATTCAGATTGTTCAGATTTCAGATTCAGTTGTCTTCGTTTTTATTTTGTCTTTTACCTTTGGGCACCTGTCATGAGAAGTCTGTTTCTCTCTTGCTGAAATATTTTCCCCAGGGGCTGGGAAGGTGGCTCAGTGGTAGAGCACTTGCCTTGCATACTCGAGGCCCTGGGTTCGATTCCTCAGCACCACATAAGAAAAAAGCTGGAAGTGGCACTGTGGCTCAAGTGGTAGAGCGCTAGCCTTGAGCTGAAGAGCTGAGGGACAGCGCCCAGGCCCAGAGTTCAGGCCCCACTACCGGACCCCTAAAAAAAAATTTTTCCCCCTAGTACTGCATGGGAAAATATCAAGACCCATCTAGAATCTTCAGCCTGTTATGCATTACCCTCATCTCTAGACCCCAGGTCCCTTTCCAGGCTTGCCCCTCTGCATCCATAGTCCAGAGAGCACTCCCAGCTCCCCACTAAGCCCTGTTCTCCCCTTGCATGTCAGCTTTCTGGGCCTTTCACCATTCTGGGAGCTGGATTCGAGATGGCATCAGGTCTGGCTCCTTCGGGGGCGGGTTGGAGGTAGAGACTGTTATAGCCTGGCTCTGTGACCTATATTAGCCATCTTCTCCTGGGTCTTTACATCATCCTCTCATGTGTGACTAGCTTTCTAGTTCCTTATTTAAAGGTGCCAATCAGACTGATGACTTGCCCTCACCAGAATGTGTGTGTGTGTGTGTGTGTGTGTGTGTGTGTGTGTGTGTGTGTGTGTGTGTGTGTGTGTGTGTGTGTGTGTGTGTGTGTGTGTGTGTGTGTGTTGGTACTGGAGCTTGAACTCAGGGCCTGGGTGCAGTCCCTGAGCTTTTTTGCTCAAGGCTAGCACTCTACTATTGTGCACCACAGCTCCACCTCCAGTTTTCAGGTGATTAACTGGATGGAGATAAGAGTCTGGCAGCCTTTTCTGCCTGCGGTCCTCAGATCTCAGCCTCCTGAGTAGCTAGGATTACAGATGTGAGCCACCAGTACTTGGCACACCTTCACTTCTTGCTTTTTGTTAGTTAACAGGAGATGTATCCTACAGACTTTCCTGCCTCGGCTGGCTTCAAAGTGAGATCCTTCTATCTCAGCCTCCTGAGCAGGCAGGATTACAAGTGAGAGCCACTAGTGCCTGGCCTTCAGTTAACTCTTAAAAGCCTGATAGTCAACCACAGTTGCATTCCGAGGTACTAAAGGCTAGGGCTTCAACCTAGGAATTGCGGGAGGATACAAGTAAGCTGACAACACCCAGCCTGGCTCTACAATACCCTCTCTCCCCGCACCCACACCCAGGGCCACCTGGGCCACCCTGTTCTGGGTCCCACAGCTCCCTGTACTGGATCTCTGCCCCATTGGTCAAGCTGGTTGGAACAATTGGTCTATGTCTCCACCTCCTCTCCTTAGACTGTGAGAATTTAAATTGTTTTTCTTTTCTTTTTTTAAAATTTTGTGTCAGTCCTGGGACTTGAACTCAGCACCTGAGTGCTGTTCCTGAGGGTTTTTTTTTGTTTTTTTTGGTTTTTTTTGGGTCCAGTCGTGGGGCCTGAACTCTGGGCCTGGGCGCTGTCCCTCAGCTCTTCAGCACAAGGCTAGCACTCTACCACTTGAGCCACAGCGCCACTTCTGGCTTTTTTCTTTTTACTTATGTAGTGCTGAGGAATCGAACCCAGGGCCTCAGGCATGCAAGGCAAGCGCTCTACCACTGAGCCACCTTCCCAGCCCCTGTTCCTGAGTTTTTGTGCTCAAGACTAGTGCTTTACCCCTTGAGTCATAGCTCCATTTTTGGCTTTTTGATGACTGGAGATAAGAGTCTCACAGACTCTTCTGCCCAGGCTGCTTTGAACTGCAGTCCTCAGATCTCAGCTCCAGCGTAACTAGGATCACAGAGGCCTCTGAATGATGCCCACAGCCCCACCTGATCTCTCTGCCACCCAGGCCTAGTGTGTGTCTGGGGAGAAGCAGAGTTTCTGGGTGGCAGGGAGGAAGCAGGTAGGGGGGGAATCTCTTCCAACTTCGTGCCCTCAGCTTCTTCCTATCTTCTGACATCGTGGGCTGGGGTGTATAAGATGCCACGCTACCTAGCACAGTGACATTTTTCTGCTCTCACAGCCAAGGCAAACATGTCCTTCTTACTTCTTTGATTGGGGAATAGGCCCCTGAGACACTTTGGATTTAATTCTGGTGTTTTTTTGGTTTGTTTTGTTTTTAGAAAAATGGACCCCAGGGCTTCTGCACATGCTGGGCAAGGCTTCGGCCCTGGGCTGCATCTCTAGTCCTGATGGTTATAATCCTGGTTGCTTTTTCTGACTGCCTTTGGGGGCTTGGGTTGCAACTTAACTTCAACACTATGAGCATTCATTTCTCTTGGATAAAAAAGCATGAGAATCAGCCAGGTGGCAGTGGCTCATGCCTGAACCCCTAGCTATGCAGGAGCCTGAGATCTGAGGATTGTAGTTCAAAGCCAGCCCAGGCAAGGAAAGTCAACGAGACTCTTATCTCCAATTAACCCCAGAAAACCATGAGTTGTGGCTCAAGTGGTAGAGCACTTGCCTTGAGCTGAAGAGCTCAGGTACAGTGCCCAGGCCTAGAGTTCAAACCCCACGACCGACCTCCCCCAAAAAAGTGGGAATCAAAGAAAGCAGCATGGAGTTAAACACTCTAAAAAACCCCACTCATGGCTAAGATATAGCTCAACAATAGAGTGCTTGCCTAGCATGCATGAGGCCCTGGGTTCTAATCCCACTAGTGGAAAGAAGCAAAAAGAAAAACTCTATTTCATACTGTGAAGTCATAACATTCTTTTTCCTTTTGTGCCAGCACTAGGGCATGAACTCAGGGACTCATAATTTCATTTGGCTTTTTTCTGCCCAAGGCTGACACTCTACCACTTGAGCCACACCTTCTCTTCCATGTCACGTTACCATTATTGAATTCTAAATGGTAACACAGCAATTATTTCCCTGGAGTGCATTGCTGTTAAATAATAGAACTTTCCTGATTTGGATTAATGGATGAGGTTTGTGAATTAGTGATAAGTCTGAATTATGGGACATTGCAAAAATTTTATTACTTTCAAATTAATGTGAATTTATGACTAACCCTGGATTGTCAAGATATAGTCCCTTAGGAGAGTAGCTTTAATGAACAGATAAGAATCACTGGTAATTAAACACTGGCTGTAAACTTGGTAGGTCCAACTATAAAATACCAGAAAACTTTTTCTCAAGAAACCAGACCATTTTGCAGACTATTGGTGTGCTTAGCCAGCCTTTCACCATCCCCTTTCTGTGTCAGATTATGGAAAGTTCTGAACAAGCAGGATTTTGAATTACTGAAGCATGGTCATTCCTTAAATGATGGGGGAGAGGGCTCCCCGAGGTGAATTCCAGCAAACAGCAACCGTGTGAATTGTCAGGGACCCTGCACACACCCCTGGAAAATGGGCTGACACCATGTCCAGAAGCTGCACACAAATGTACCCCCTCCCACACACAACTGATCTCTCCTCCTTACATGTTCTTACACAATCACACATGCATTCCATAAATATCACAGCCCTATGACATGGCTATTCCACACTCCCAGACAGACATACACACCATCTGCCTTCTTTTTTCCTTTTGAAAGCCCATTGGAGATGAGAATCCCATGAACTTTCCTGCCCTGGTTGGCTTTGAACCATGATCCTCAGATCTCAGCCTCCTGAGTAGCTAGGATTACAGGTGAGGGCTAACTAACTACCTGCCTGCTTAACAAAACTATGACTCAAAAGAGATGGCTGGGACTCCAACCAGACTTGATGAGAACAGGGAGGAGGGAAAGGAAGAGGAAGAAGCCAGTGCCCTGAGTGGTACAGCATCCAGTGGGGTGGGAGGGGAGACAGGAGAACTCCAGCTGAGTTTCCAAGAAGTCTGTAGCTGACTTCATAGAAAAAGACAATGGGCCGGATATCTCCCTGAAGAGACTCAAATACCCAAAAAATAATGACTGCCATTTATGGAGCATTGATTGAGATATTGCTAAACTCATGAGGAATGAGCTATTGTTAACTCATTAGGTCTTCTCAGGAACCCAATGAGGGGGTGCAATTATTAACCTCACTGTATAGATGAGAAAATAGGCTCAGAGAAATACTGATAGAGCTGTGGATAACAGAGCCGAGGTTCGAACTCAGTTCAGACACACGCCAGGGGTCATGTTCTTTTTCTGACTCATCCTGCTGGGAGATGTGCCGATACTGGGGCTTGAACTCGGAGCCTCTCATTCCCACTTGGCTTTTTTTCACCTAAGACTAGTGCTTTATCACTTGAGCCACATCTTTATTTCTGGCTTTTTGTTGGTTAGCTAGAGATTAAAGTGGGAGATAATTAGGATTTGGCTGCCCCAACTGTCTTCAAATTTCAGTCCTCAGATTTCAGTTTCCTGAGTAGCTAGGTTTATAGACATGAGCCACCAGTGCCGTGTGTGTGTGTGTGTGTGTGTGTGTGTGTGTGTGTGTGTGAGAGAGAGAGAGAGAGAGAGAGAGAGAGAGAGAGAGAGAGAGAGAGAGAGAGAGAGAGAGAGAGAGAGAGAGAGAGAGAGAGAGAGAGAGAGAGAGAGAGAGAGACCCTCTGCGCATGTGGCGGGGGTAATGGATTTGGGAAGAAGAGGGAATTGCTGGAATTTTTGTCAGCACCACGGACAGCAACCAAGCAGCTTGTCTGGGCGCTGTCCTAGGTTCTGGGAAATGCTGACACTTATGACATGGATCTGCAAGATGGCGGGCACCATTCCAATATTGCATGTGTATCATCATCTCATTAAACAAATATACCTAACTGGCCCACACTGTAGGCCCCATTCCCCTCATTCCCACACAATCCAAGGCTGAAGAGCAGAGTGCACCCGGCAGTTGGGCTGGAACTTGAATTGAGAGTGATCTGACAAGGGAGTCAGATCTTCCCCAAACCCCTTTCCACTCCCCACTCATCTCACCAGCGTGGAGAGTTCACCCAAGATATCTCCACATCTGGTCACCAAGCTCTGGTGATACTGAACAATGCACTGCATGGGGCTGTCTGTGGGTCTTTGAGGCATGAGTGGGGCTGCAAGTGGGGATATGGTGGCAGCCCAGACAATGAGGGACAGCTTATGCAGCTGGAGCCACAGATCTCCCCCGCACAGCCAGCCCCCAGCCCAGAACCCTTCAGCCCAGCATAGATTAGCATAAGCCGGCTCAGCAGACACTGCTCCATGGACATCTAGTACCACAATCCCACTGGACTCCACTGATTAGACTCCACCTCCTGTATGCAAGGAGCAATGGAGGCCTAACCTAGAAGATCCTTGAGACATGGCACTAAGGAATCTAACATCTTTAGCATTTTTCTTTTGGGCCATGCCGGGGTTTAAACTCAGAGCATTGTACTGACTAGACAGGCACTCTTACCACTTGATCCATGCATCTAGTCCTTTTTTTGCTGTAGTTATTTTTCCCACATAGGGTTTTACATTTTTGCCTGGGACAACGATCCTCCTACCTCTGCTTTCCTCATAGCTGGGATTATAGGTGTGCACCACCGTACCATGCCTTGCCACCTATTTGTAAATTTTTACTTTTTAGACATTTTTTAAGTAGTTGTACAAAGGGGTTTTGATTCAACGTATCAATTTAGGAGTACAATACATCTTGACTAGCAATCCATTAAAAAAAACTTGACCAAGATGCAGGCATAGTGCTTAGCCATTTACACATACTGAGGAAGCCAAGATGAGCTCATTCTCACCTGAATGAAACTGAAGTCCAGAGGAGTTTATCTAAGGCCACAGAGCTGGGGGCAAGAGTAGGAGACAAACATCTCTCTCTTTCACTTCCATCTCGGCACCCACCCCTCATAGCCAGGGGTCTGAGGCCCAAAGAGCTTGGACTCAGGCACAGTCCTGAGCTGGGGGCTGGGCAGAGAGGGTTGGCAAGGAGCACTCTGCCTCACGGTGGATGGAGGCAGCCATAAATTGACCACACAGGGAAATTATTTGGGTCTCACTAAAATTAATGACATAGCCCGGTGCAAGTTGTTCACACTTATAATCCTAGCTACTAAAGAAGCTGAGATCTAAGGACCTCAGTTCAAAGCTGGCTAGGGCAGGAAAGTCTGCAATTCTTATCTACAATGAACCACCAAAAAGTCAGAAGTAGTGATGTGGCTTAAATAGTAAGGCACTAGCCTTGAGTGAAAAAGCTCAGGGACAACGCCCAGGCCCTGAGTTCAAACCCCAGTACAACTAACATTAATGTTAGGTTCTAGGTTTCTTAAAAGCTGGTTGCTTGGGGCTGGGAAGGTGGCTCAGTGGTAGAGTGCTTGCCTCCCATGCATGAGGCCCTGGGGTTGATTCCTCAGCACCACAGAAGCAGAAAAAGCTGGAAATGATGCTGTGGTTCAAGTGATAGAGCGCTTGCCTTGAGTTGAAGGGCTGAGGGACAGCACCCAGGCCCAGAATTTAGGCCCCAGGAACAACAACATCAAAATAGCTGGTAGCCGTCCATTTGTATGTGAGAGGCTCTGGGCTCCTGAGGGGGAGGCTGGAGCTGGCAGCCACATAAAATGAAACTCAGGTGCCTCTTAGAAGCCACTTGTTCAATGGCAGCTCCACTCCATCCACAGATCCTGGCTGCCAAGTCTCTTTTCTGGGCTCCTCAGTCTCACGATCTCTCTGGCTCTCCCAGACTGTCCTGCCAGAACTTTCTCCAGTCTTTCCCAGAAGGAGTCTACACATCCAGTTCTGGACGGATCATCCACTGTTATAGGCCTGTTTCCCCACAGATAAAATAGCCAAAGTGAAGCTGGGTGCCAGTGACTCACGCCTGTAATCCTAGCTACTCAGGAGGCTGAGATCTGAGGATCATGGTTCAAAGCCACCCTTGTCAGAAAAGTCCCTGAGACCCTTTTCTCCAATGAATTACCAGAAAACTAGAAGTGGACTTGTGGCTCAAAGTGATAGAGTGATAGCCTTAAGCAAAAACACGTCAGGGACAGTGCCCAGGCCCTGAGTTCAAGACCTATGACTGACCTCCCCCCCCAAAAAAAAAGTCCTGAGTGAAATCTGCCCAGCGGTCCACAAGCCTGGCTTTTGAGAGCCAAACCTGGCTGGTGGGCAGGTTGAGCCAGTGTCAGAGCTGAGGCTGTCTGTGGCGGGGGCCCTGGGTCTGGTGGTCCCGGAAGAAGGCTGAGTCCTGTGGCTGTTCAGGCCCTGGGTGCTTCCTGTTATGCAGGAAGACCTTGTTCAGCAGGACACAGGACAATCCGTAAGCAAGGATCTTGCCCCTCTGTACCCTCTCCCAGCATGGGGATCAATGTCAAGTACCCAGAGGTAGGCGTGGAGGGGGAACCACAGCTCTCCTCCATGTGACGTGCCTGGTGAATCCAGATACCAGCCCATCCCAGGAAGCCTTCCTTTGTCTTAAGTGGGGCCATCAGGTGGTGCCAGGGTCCCTGGAGATGGAGGGAGGCCGGGGCAAGAGGGGTGGAGGTCATTGTCCCATCACCCCCCCTACACCTGGGGTGCAGAGGTGGCAGGAGGCTGGGCAGGGCTCTGGGGGGGCCACCTGGAGCTTTCCTGAGCTCAGCATCTCCAGGGAGGGGAGGAACCCAGGTGGGGTGCTTTGTGATGCTGGCCCCAAGGGAGGGCTCTGCTTACCTGCTGGGCCGGAGCAGGAGGTGACAGTCTGTCCCTAGAGAAGCTAAGCCAACCAGCTGGCAGGACTCAACACAGCACTGCCCAACTCCCAAGAGCCTATTGTGGGGTGTGTATTGTGGGGAGGGGAGGATGGGGAGAGGAGAGAAGGCTTGGCCAGGAGCCAGATCTGCTGTAGGACTGAACTTGCTGCTTGCTGCACAGTAAGCCTGGATTGTACAACTGCACATGGCCGGAACTATGGGGTATCTGTGAGGCGGCTGGTGTCTGGCTTTGGGACTGTGCAGCTTGGACTCTTGGTGTACCAGTATGCCATCTGGCACACCTCAGTGTGTGGCTGTGGGCACCAGGATAGCAGCCACATGAGCTCATGCCATAGTGAGTCAGCCAACAGTCTAATTTCCAGCCACTGAGGTTTAGGCCCCCAGCTCGTGAGCTGGAGCAAGTTACTTCTCTGAGCTTTGTTTGCTTCTCTGTAAAATGGGGAGATTATTGAACATGCTTATTTGGATTTTTGTTGTTGTTGGTGGTGGCTGTGGGGCTTGAACTCAGGGCCTGGGTGCTATTTCTTTTGCTCGAGGCTAGTACAATGCCACTTTGAGCCACAACACCACTTCTGGTTTTCTGGTGGTTCATTGGAGATAAGAGTCTCATAGACTTTCCTGCCTGGGCTGGCTTTGAACTGTGATCCTCAGATCTCAGCCTCCTGAGTAGCAAGGGTTATAGGCATGGGCCACTGGCATCTGGCTCTTCCTCCCCCACCACCCTCTGATGGTCCTGGAGGCTGAACTCTGGGCTTGAGCGCTGTCCCTCAGCCCTTCAGCTGAAGGCTAGCACCCTACCACTTGAGACACAGCACCACTTCTGGCTTTTTTCTGCTTACATGGTACTGAGGAATCGAACTCAGGGCCTCAAGCATGCAAGGCAAGCATTCTACCGCTGAGCCACCTTCCCAGACCCTCCTTTCTCTTTTTTGCTGTCCATGATCCCCTTGAAGTGCAGGTGTCAGGACAGCCATTGTGGGTGAGACTTAAGTCCCTAGCATTCTTTAAACCCTCCTTCCAGGCTGGGCATGGTGGTGCTCATCTATAGTCCCAGTACTCTGGAGGCTGAGGCAGAGAGATCTTGAGTTTGAGATCAACCCTGTGCTATATATAGAGACCCTATAACCACATAACCCAAACCAACCAATAAATCAACCAACCAAAAGCCCTCCTTCCCCAAGGACCCCTGGTGTTTGAAAAGTTTTATTTTCTCAAAAACACAAATTCTGAGTTTTCTGGAATAGATGCACACACGGAACCCTGTACTGCTCAGCAACATGTATGTACCACTCATATGAACATGTACACAAATATATGAACACATTAGCACCCATGACCATGGCCCTCAGCCAGCAGCTAATGTGAGATGAGCCACCATGAATACTTCTGAACTAACCATTGGCCTTGAAAAGGGTGGAAATCTGCGGGTCAGAGTTCAAGGATGAGGGGCTATTGTTTCTGCCTAAGCTTCCAAGCAGGGGGTGTGGGCTCAGAGGTCCTGCCACCCACGGCCCAGTAGACTCGGGGTTCACACTTGGCTCCATCTTCTCTAGCCTTTCCTTGTTCTGCTCTCAGCCCAGTGCAGCAAGGAGAGACTCAGAACTCCTTCAGACTTTCCTCAGACTACCTCCAGTGGGCTGTGACACAAGCTAGGCTCTTCAGGGGACAGCCAGGTCTGTGGCCATACCACTCAGAACACACCCGATTTCAGCAGGGGACAGGCAAGGAAGAGGAAGTCCAGCCTGGGAGCTTGGCTGGCGGGAGTCGGGGGGGGGGGTGGCGGAGCTTGGGGAGGGGTAGAAGCCGGCCCAAGGGATCTGGCCAGCTGTGCCACTAAGTCACAGTGAACTTGAGAGTCCTTGCTTAACAAATTGACCAAGCAATTTCACTTGTTACATCAAATAATCTTCCAATCGTAGGGCTTGCATGCATAACAATATTGATGACAGCAGCCATGAAGTGGAAACAGCCCACACGCCCATAGCAGATAAACGGATAAACACAATTGGCTGTAGATACCACGGAATAGTATTCTGCCTTTAAAACAAGTGAAATCATGCCACTCACTCGCTACCACCTGGTTGAGCCTTGGAAATGCTACATCAAGAGAACAAATCTTATCGGATTCCATTAATTTGGAGAAGGAAGAATAGTCAGACTCACAGAGTGGGAAAGCAGACGAGAGGTTGCCAGGGCAAGGGACAGCGGATGGAGAGTCAGGGTTTGATGGCTACAGAGTTTCTGTTTGGGACCATGGAAAATTCTATAAGTGGCCAGGAGTGATGGCTGCGACACTGATGATGGGAAAGTATCTGATGCCACCCCATTCAACCTGAAAAAGAATTCAAATAGGAAGTGGCGCTGTGGCTCAAGTGGTAGAAGCGCTTGCCTTGAGCTGAAGAGCTGAGGGACAGCGCCCAGGCTCAGAGTTCAAGCCCCATGACTGACAAAAAAAAAAAAAGAATTTGGACTGGGAGGGTGGCTCAGTGGTAGAGTGCTTGCCTTGAATGCACGAGGCCCTAGGTTCGATTCCTCAGCACCACATAAGCAGAAAACGCCAGAAGTAGTGCCATGGTTCAAGTGATAGAGCGCTAGCCTTGAGCTGAAGAGCTGAGGAACAGTGCCCAGGCCCAGAGTTCAGGCTCCACGACTGACAAAAAATTTTTTTTAAAATACACACACACACACACAAATATCTTGGGTATCAGTGATTCACACCTATAATCCTAGTTACTCAGGAGGCTGAGATCTGAGGATCATGATTCCTGGGAGAAGTCTGTGTGACTTTGATCTCCAATTAACCAGCAACCACCCCCTTTTCCCCCCTGCCCCCCACAACAAGCCAGAAATGGAGTTGTAGATTAAGTAGTATGTCAGCTTTGAGTGAAAAAGCTGAGGGAGAGCTCTCATGGGCCTGCTGGTGCATGTGCATGTGCACACACACACACACACACACACACACACACACACACATACATACACATTAAGTTTTATGTACTTAACCATAGTACTTGGGTTTCTATTTTGTTGTTGTTGGTGGTGGTCATGGGGCTTGAACTTTGGGCTTGGGTGCTGTCCCTGCACTCTTCAGCTTAAGGTGAGCACTCTACCACTTGAGCCACAGCGCCACTTCCAGTTTTCTAGTGGTTAATTGGAGATAAGAGTCACACGGACTTTTCTTCCCAGGCTGGCTTTGAACTGTGATCCTCAAATCTCAGCCTCCTCAGTAACTAGGATTACAGGCGTGAGCCACTGGCGCCCAGTTGGGTTTCTATTTTTAAGTCAGATTTATTAGGATATAATAATTTACATAGAATACCCCCCTCTTTGAAGAACATAGCTGTGCATTGCCTGTCATGCAACCCCGGGCACAATGGAGGCACAGAACACCTTCCTCCCCCCCAAAGCTCCTATGCTTCTTGGCTGCATGTGTCCCCTACAGTCCTTAGACAACTACTCATCCATTTACTGTTTGTGTAAGGTCTCCTGCCCCAAACTCCCATACAGGTTGGGAAGCCCTTTCTGGAATCCCCCAGGACCAGGAGTGGTTTGGACTTTGAGATTTTTCTGGCTTTGGATTATTTGCATCTATTGGCGTTATCATGGGAACAGGACCTGAGTGTAACATGAAACCATTTGTGTCTCATATCTTCCTCAGACACATGTCCAAAAGCAATTTGTATCATACTTTTAGTGCACCTGTGTTTTGTCTGTGACAGATCACAAGAGATGAGGTGTGGAATTTTCCACTGGTGGCATGAAGGCGGGGCTCACAAAGTTTCTGGTTTTGGAGTATTTTGGATTTTGGAGTTTCAGAGCCAGGATGCTCAACCTGTATAAATAGAGTTGCACAGCATGTAGACATGTGTCTGGATTCGTTCACTGACAGTGACACATTTAAGGCTCATCCATGTCATCTGTGGTGATAGTTCTTTCTTTTTGGTTGCTGCATACTATTCCCTTGTTCACCTATTCACCGTGAAGGACATTGAGCTTTGTTTTCAGGTTTTGGCACTATGAACAAAAAGGGGAATTTTGTGTGGACCCGTTTCTATTTATCTTGGTTAAATATCTAGGAATGGGATTGCTGTACTGCTTGGCAAATGAGGGGTTTTGTTAATGTTCATTACTAAGCTGGTTTCTCAGGTGGTTGTACATTATTTTGTTTTTATTTCACTTTTTATGTTTTATTTTATACTATATATTTATATTTATTTTATATATTTTATTTATATATTATATTTTATTTTATGTAAACATGACTCCTCAAAGGACTGGGAGAAAAGACAATCTCTAGTCCTACCACAGTTAGTCTCAGAAGCTCTAGTTTGGGGAGAGTCAACCAACTGAGCACTGGGGAAAAGGCTTCCTAGCACTGCTGTATGTGCCAAGGCCCAGGGGTACCTAGTGGACATGGAATCTGGGGGCTGGTGAGACTTAAGGCTGGAAATGGGGTCTGGGACCAGAGGGTGCCAGAAGTTGGGGGTTCTCCGGAGGGGGATGGAAAGCCAACTCACCAGAGACAGATCAAAGAGACCTGGACCAGAGCCCGGGCAGCCTTGGCCTAAGCTGAACAGGCCCGATCTGGAGCAGGCCAGACCTGGGTGGGGAGGACGATCTGGAGCACGCCAGACCTGGGTGGGGAGGACGATCTGGAGCACGCCAGACCTGGGTGGGGAGGACGATCTGGAGCACGCCAGACCTGGGTGGGGAGGACGATCTGGAGCACGCCAGACCTGGGTGGGGAGGACGATCTGGAGCACGCCAGACCTGGGTGGGGAGGACGATCTGGAGCACGCCAGACCTGGGTGGGGAGGACGATCTGGAGCACGCCAGACCTGGGTGGGGAGGACGATCTGGAGCACGCCAGACCTGGGTGGGGAGGACGATCTGGAGCACGCCAGACCTGGGTGGGGAGGACGTCTTTGGAGGCTGCCCAGCCTCGGGGCCCCAAGCCCCTTTGTGGAGTCAGTGCGGTGGGAGGGGCGCCTGTGGAGGTTGGAGCCGGGCAGAGCAGAGATCTCCCAGCACCCCATCTGCATCTGATTCAGCTGTCACTCAGTTGGGCCTGGCCTCAGCAAGACCCCATAGAGTCCGTGATTTTGTGCAGACCTGGCCGGGGGCCCATTGTCCCTCTGGGATTTGGTCTTTGCCAAGAGTAACAAAGAGCTCAAGAAGAGCTTGGCTCAGGCTGGGGGAGGGGGGGTTGGGGAGGGAGGAGGGAGGAGGGCAAGGAAGGGAGGGGAAAGAGGAGGGGGAGGGGTGGAACCCTGGCAGGGCAAGCTGGGGGGGCGTGGCTTCCAGCCTTGCTGAGAGGCTGGAGCTCCCCAAGGGCGATGAGCTTGGGGGCCCTGGCCCAGCCTCGCCCTCTGTGCCCCGTGTGCCGTGTGCCCTGGCTCTGTACCTGCATCCCTGCCTGCACCGTGCCCTGCCACCGCTGAGATTCCCTGGCTGCTCCTCCAGACCCACTCTCCACCCAGCCTGCGAGAGGGGGAGGGGGACAGGCCGCCCCTTGCTGCCGGGTGACCCCTTCAGCACACAGGTCCTCGCTGGGGCCCTGTGCACTCATGCCCAGGCTGCATCTCATAATGGGCCTGTGCACATCGGTGTGTCTTGCGTCCATGCATGGCCCTGCTATGTCCATGTCCATGTTGGCACCCGGCTGGTGCCCACAGCCTGTCCCCCTGTAGGTGTGCGGGTCTCTATGTCTTCTAGTGTATTTCTTCTGTGGCTAGTGGGTGTGGGCGCGTTGGGGATGGGAAAGATAGAGAGACAGGGAGGAAAGGAGAGAGAAGGAGAGGGGAGGGGAGGACTGAATACTGCAGGCCCAGGCAGCGCCTCCTTGGATAGCCACGTATCCCAGAGTAGCCCCTCCCAGGCTGCCCCTTGGGGCCTCTGCAGAGGGACCCTTCCAGGGGCTGATCTTGTTTGGTTCGGCCTGCTAACCCCCATCTTTACCTCCTGGGGTGTCTCCCCTCTCCCATGTCAGGAGCTGAAGTCTCAGAGGCTAAGAGACAATGCTGAGAGAGCAAGATCTACTTTTACCGAAAGATCGGTATCTTTGCTCCCTAAAAGATTCAACAGACATGGAAAGAAAAGAGATATGAAATCCAGAAAATATCAAGAAAGTGGTCGACAGATCCAACTGTATAAAAACAGAGATTCTGTGCAGTGAAAGGAATCAAAGAAAGCTAAAAGACAAATTCACGAGAAATGAGTGTAATTTGTGTTGTGTGATGAGAGGAATATCTATAATATGCAGAGTCCCCACAAACAAATAAGAAAATAATGCAACCTAGTAATATAGGCTAGTTATATGCTCAAGTTCTTTAAAAAGAAATGTAGCAAATGACCAGAAGTAATCAAAGAAAGCTTAAGTTCACTTGTAACAATGAAAACAAAATGTGACAGATATCAGAAATCAGCTAGCAGATTTACTGAACTAAAAACACCTATTGGTTAGTAACAGAATATGTGGAATGAGCATACTCAAGTGCTTTTGGATGAAATATAAATTGATGTAATTTAGAGAGACAACTAAGTAATATTTATCAAAATATAAAGTAAGCAATCTGGGCACCAGATCAATCTGTAGTTTTAGCTCCTTGGGAGTCTGAGCTTGGGAGGATCATGGTTTGAGGCCAACCTGGACTTTCTCAACAGACACATGGATGTGGTGACTTGCATGTGTTTTCCTATGAGCAACCTAATGTAGGCAGATTGCGTTCCTGGGCAGGACATGAGATCCTACCTCAAAAATAACTGGTCAATGGTGACTCTCGCCTGTCATCCTAGCTACTCAGGAGGCTGAGATCTGAAGATCACATTTTGGAGCCAGCCCAGGCAGGAAAGTCCATGAGCCTCTCATCCCCAATTAATCACCAGAAAAGCAGAAGTGGTGCTGTGGCTCAAGCTGTAGAGTACTAGCGTTGAAAAGAAAAGCTTAGGGACAGCCCTCAGGTCCTAAGTTCAAGCCCCACAACTGACAAGAAGAAAAAGAAAAAAGAAGCTCACAGCTGCTGCTATGAGTCATTAGTTGTCCTTTGTGTTTGACCCAGGGACAAGTCTAATGCTAGGGTCCAGAAAGCTGTAATAGGCTATTTGTTGGGTGGCAAGGAAGGTAAATCTCACATACTCTGACAATCTATTACATTGAATATTGTAGAAGCAATGTTATATGACTTCAAGAATAAGCTGTGAAGACAATGTAGCTTCTGCTTGGCTATCTTGGGATGTTTACTTTTTGATTCTGTCCACCATGCTGTGAGGAAGCTCAAGCAGCATTGTGGAGAACAAATAGCACATACCAGCTTGTTAGCAACGTGAGTGAGCTATGTTTACTTCTGCTCCGGTTTTTTTTCCAGCCTCCACTCTCTGTACAATGCATGGTACTAGGGTTAAACGTGTCTGGAGAAGACCGTGACCAGGGAGGCCACAGGTAGGGACCAGGGCTACCCAGACAGGAAAGGGCTCCTTTGGTCTTGGGGTGCTGCCCTGACTTTACCTGTCCACACCCAGTTCACTTGTGTCACATAAACAGCCCTGCAATTTTCTCAGTGTGTCTGTAAGTTACTCATAAGACACCTGTGCACAGTGACTCTTGGCTTGGTAACCTGCCCCCTCTCCTAAGGATCACCTGCCTATGGCCAGCCATGCCCAGTCAGTCATCTGCATCCTGTCAACTGAGCCATGATGTGACCTGACATGACACACAATGTCACACAAGATAGGCAGACCCCCTCCTCTGCAGATCTCACCACCAACGGTGCCCCCACAGCCCAGCCTGGGTCTAGGTTGTCCCGTCCAGCAGCCTGGACCTGGCTGGCTTCTCCCAGGAAGCAAGTCTGGCTCCCTTGTAGTGGACTGAACCACTGACTGGACCTGGCCTGGAAGCAGAGGAGACACAAAGCCAAGGCTTTGTTCTCTGTGGGCTGGTCATTAAGGAGAGAGGAGCCCCTCACCGGCCCCGCCCCTCCCACAAAGGAACAAAACAGCAGCTATTTTTAGATGCATGACAAACTCTCAGCCCCTGGGGTGCGGAGTCCCCTGAGAGAGGCATGTGCGAGGGGCTCTAATGAGCCGCAGCGGTCCTGTGCCTGGCTCCACAGGCAGCTGGCCTTGGCTCTGCTCAGGGAGGAGAGAGCCCCCTGCTCCATGACAAAGAGAGGCCCAAGACAAGGAGAACAATGCCCAGATCCCAGATGCCGACTTGGGGGAGGGGGAGAGGAGCAGTCTCCTCCTTTAGGAGGAGGTCCCCCCACCCTCAGAACGTCTAACCCTCCAGATACCCCACTTCCCAGAGGAGGTGAGCACACAGGCTCTGTCTACTGTACAAACCTCATGTAATAGACAGGGCTGTAGCCACCCAGAGCCAAGTGTGAAGCCTGGCTGTGCTTTGGTGCCTCAGTTTCCCCATCTGTACCGTGGAGATGATACAATTCCCCCTTTGCATGGTTTCGGTGAGGAGGCCCAGGAGACATTAAACCTGCCTTGTAATACGTCATCCACCAGCCCACAGGCAAGCCGTGGCCTGTGTGAGCTCTTCACCAAGCCAGGCACCTGTCATGTCCAACACTGGGTCCAAGAGCCCAACACATTGGTTGGCACATAGTAGGTACTCAATATACATTTGTTGAAGAGGGTAATGAAGAGGTTTTTGTTTTTGTTCTGTTTTGTTTTTACCAACTTTCAGCTTCCAGATTTCTCCACCTTGGGCCACTTTCTTCCCAGGTTCTCTTCCTGTGTGTCCCACTGAGGTCCAATCATAGGCAACAAGAGGTTCAGAGGCCAAATTCTCAGCCTGGCAGCCTTGGGATGCAATGATAGAGTCTGGCCACCAGGGGGTGCACTCTTTTAAGGTTTCTGCACCAGCTCAGGGCATTCTCACCACTCCGGGGCAGCACACCAGATAAGGTACCTGTCCCTCTTAGTAGAGTTCCACAGGCCTCAAACAGTGGGGAAGAAATAGTATCATTTGGTCATTATTTGACAGTGCTCAGAATTGCTTCACCGTTCAGTCTAGCAACCCCCTAGGAATCTCTGCTCACAGACCACCATCTTTATTCTATTAGGTTGGGCCATATGTGACTATCACCCCACACTTCTTAGACTTAAGTTTACCTTTTATGCCAAAGAAGGAAGCGATCTGTAGCAGGAAGGAGAAGGGGCAAATTTTATCCAGAGGACTGCCACTTCTAGACATTTCTCCCCAGCTCTGCCAAGGGTCTTCATAGATCAAGACCCTAGAACTAACCAGATAGCGCTGGAGACCCAAATTCAATGATTCTAAACACAGAGGCCACGCACCATGGACAGGGAGCCCAGGGTGGAGATGTGGCTTTTCCAGCCATATCAGAAAAGTCCCTTGGCTGGCAGGAAGACAGACCCACAGGGTACAACTATAGAAAGTCATAGACTGCTACAGAATATCGTGATCAGAAGGCCGTAAAGATGGTTGAATGTCAAGGAGTATCATGAAACGCTCTGGAATGTCAAAGCATGTCACCAGGTACTGTGGATTCTTGTAGGTGTCAAAAGATGTCACAGGGTGCTGTCGATGGCTGTAAATGTCATTGAACGTCAAGGATCACCTTCCAGTGTCATGACAGGACGCCGTAGAAGACTGTAAATGTCATGGAATGACTTAGAACATCATCCTAGACTGTGCTAGGCTGCCGTCGAATGCCACCCTCACAGAGTGCTGTGAGAAGAGACCTGAAGATGGTTGAGAAGTACTCTGGACGTCATGTAGGTTCTCGGCTGTTCATTTTGCAGATAGGAAAACTGAGGACCAGAGTGGGGACAGGCCCTGTCCGGTGGTGCTCATGCACAGATGTGAGCAGAACCAGATTTGAAATCTGGGGCTCTGCACTCCCAGGCTGAGGCAGCCTTCCTTGCCTGCCTCAAGGCTCTTGGGGACTCATTAACCCTGTGATGGAAACAGTGGGGCCCAGGGGTACAGAGCAAACCTCCCCATCCTGGCTGGCTATCACAGAGGCAGAATGGGAATTCACTTCCTATGTGGGCTTCCTACTTTGAAAAGCAAAGTAATGACTCATTTGAACTGAACTCAACACCATCCTTGCTCAGTGGCACAGGAAGGGGGGGGTATTATATGTTGGGGGAGCCCTTGAGGCTGTTCCTCAGGCCTGGTGCCAGAAAGGCAGTCCTGACCCTCCTGGGGTGGGGCGGGGCGGGGGGGGGGGGGAGATACTTGTTGCATAACCCAGGTCTCATCAGTAATCAGTCTTCCTGGCAGATTTGACAGCGGCCTCATTGCTTAGAAGGCAGAGTATAGGCTTGAGGGGTGTGGGAGCAGAAGAGAGACCCCAGAAGCGCATCTGATATCATAGGTGGTCCTTGCAGCCAGATATCAGGCAGGCTAAGGGGCCTGCAGTGAGACCTTTGGGCTATCTTGGCAGATTTATGGGGTGTGGGTGTCATGTGGCAGGAGCAAGATGGCGAGAGGAAGGGGCTGGTGCTGTGTAGGAGTACAGGTCTATTTTCTCTGCTGATTAAAGAACTAAAAGGTAAACAAGTGTTTCAAGCAGACAGAGCAAGTTTATTGCAAACAAAATGGAGTATAGACTCTTGATAGAGAGAGGCCCCAGGCCTGGGAGGGGGTGTCCAATGGAGTCCTCTTGGACAGTGGATATTATATAGTACGGGGCTCCTTCCATACCTCCTTCCCTGGGCTCTGTGCTCATTGGTTGATAGCCTTTGTATGTACTGACCCGCCTCTCCTTATTGGCTGAGCAGGAACCCAAGGTATTATGGGAAGAAGAGATGGCTAAGTGTGAACCCAGGGCATTATGGGAAGATGAGGCATTTGAGTGGGAACCCAAGGCATTATGGGAAGATGTGTTTGAGGGGGAACTCGGCACATAATGGGCCACATGTTATCTGCCACATGTTATGTTTGCCATTTTCTATCCCTATCTACCTAACCAAGGATGCCTAACTCTCCCTCAGGGGCCCGGGAGGTGACTCCCTACTTTTGCATTGGACAAAAAGCTTTACCCATGATAACATACGTGATAACTTCTCCTCTTTGTCCCATGTCCCAAGTCTCTCCCTCCTACTCTGTCTCTCTCCTCTCTGGCACAGAAACCCCTAGGGCCAGACCTGCTAGCTCCAGCCTCTTGGTCCCATGAGCCACTGGGCAGGTCCTCTGACCTACAAACACAGACAGGGCCCTGGAGCGCCTGGCCCTAAAAGAAAAAGTAGGCCAGGGAGAATTTCAGGGATCTGCCCACAGCGCAGTCCTTCCTTCTGGCTTCTGGGCTAGATTTTGTCTGATCAGTGCCCAGCGCTAGTCGCCCCCCCCCCCATGTGAGAGTTGGCAGTGGAGCCAGCTTGCTTGGGAAGGGCCTTGTGCCAGACCCCAGGGGCTGGTGGGGCCTAACCAGTGTCACCATCTTAGGAGAGCGGAGGACTTTGCCCCTGGGGAACTGGGCTGGCAGTGACTCAGGTGTGAGGCATCTGGAGTTAGGCAAAGCCTTCCCTTTGCTCCAGGAGTTTGTTCCTTGCAGCTGTGAAAATAACAAGGTCCCAGCAGAGCCTGGTAGCAGAGCCAAATTCAGCAAGGGCACAGAAAGAATGTACAGAAGCCGTGAGGGATCAGGTAGGGGCAGGCAGTGGTACGTGGGGATCTGGAGGAGGGAGATTGGTGGTTGTGGGGCCACTCAGGGGAGAAAGCAGGGGGCTTGAACCACTGACATTCTTCTAGCAAGGGACTCTATGTCTGTGTGACATGTGTCCAGGTGTGCACACTTAGGTGAGTACACTTTTATGTGTGTCCCCAGGATGCTTCCAGACTAAGAGGATACATATGGTAGTGATATGTAAATTATGCACAAGACACATCAGAAGTAAGGGAATCATGAGAGGAAGTGCTGGTGTGGGTGTACCCGGTCTGTGTGTGAGGAGGCTGGTAGGCACTCATTTACATGCCAGTGTCAGGTAAGTGTCCCACCCCTTCCTCCACCCTCTGTCCACCACTGGCCAACCTGGAAGCTACCCCAAGCAGAAAAGTCCGTAAGACTCTATCTCTGGCAGTTGTGAGCAAGTAAGCTGAGCTTGTGAGGCCCTGAGTTTGGGTTCAAGCCCCAGGCTCTGGGAAGGAGGAGGAGGAGGAGGAGGAGGAGGAGGAGGAGGAGGAGGAGGAGGAGGAGGAGGAGGAGGAGGAGGAGGAGGAGGAGGAGGAGGAGGAGGAGGAGGAGGAGGAGGAAAAAGAGGCTGAGATTGGAAGAATCTTGGTTTTGAGACCAACCTGGGAGAAAAAGTTCATGAGCACCGGAGGAAGGGAAAACACTTGTCATCCTAGCTGCCTGGCAGCCTGACAAATAGACTGCCCCAGGCACAGGCTGGGGCAGGAAAGGAGCTTTTCTCAAAAATAACAACCAAAAACCAAGGCTGGAGATGTGGCTCAGTGGAAAGAGGGTGAGCACAAGGATCAGAGTTTAAATCCCAGTACAAACCACAGAGGACCGGACCTGGGAGGCGCCCCCTCGTGAGCGCTCAGCTGGACCCCGTTCCCTGTTCTGGCAGTTCAGGTTCAGGCTGGAGTTGTTTAAAATTACTCATGGGCAGATCCTGCATCTTTGATTGTGGTTCTGGGCTGAAATTGAGAGATGGCTTGTCTCTGTGTGAAAAGCAGTTCTGAGACACTGAGAGCCATTCCTGCCTTCAACACCTGTGCAGTGAGTGGTACCCCAACCCTTGTGCCAGGCTCCCCTTGGGTGTGTGTTTCTCTGTTTCCTCCTAGGGAGGTGGAGGGGCTAGGGGTGACCTAGGGGTCCTGGGCACAGCTACTCAGGACCTCGAGCCTCTGTTTGGGCATGGCTCATGGGCACACAGCCGCTGCCCCAGGGAGTTATTTGCATATTGAATAAAGGCAGTGGCACTAAAGCTATTTGTGGTCCACGCTCTATCTCGCCACCCCCTCGCCCTTCACCTGTGGCTGGGTGGAGTCTTGGGGTTTCCCAAGGCAGCAGGAAATCCAGGGGCCACTGTGATGAGTAGGGAGATCCAGGGAACAAATGTCTGCCTCTGTCTGCTGTCCTTGAAAGATACAGTCCCCAGTTCTTATAGTCCTACA
Organism: Dipodomys merriami; assembly: GCF_024711535.1. Taxonomy (NCBI): domain Eukaryota; kingdom Metazoa; phylum Chordata; class Mammalia; order Rodentia; family Heteromyidae; genus Dipodomys; species Dipodomys merriami. The sequence goes on from NW_027202382.1 coordinate 39,866,139, forward strand.
CAGATCCTTAGAGAACCCCCAGCAAGACTCCCTGTCATTTGCCAAGTTCAATACCTTCGCTGGATTTTCCCTTCCCTGTCTCATCTCTCCTCCCACACTCCAGTCGTCTGCCAGGATCTTGTGACTGAAGGTCCAGTCCCCTAGGCCACATGTCCACTTCTGTTTTAGATGAACCTATACTAAGACAGACAGGGTAAGGCTGTGTCTGTGGTCAAATCATAGCCTGGTGAGTGGAAGTTTCCAGAATAGAGCACGTGTTAGAACTGTAGCAAAGAAACTGACACAGAGGGGAGGGGAGGAGCCTCCACAGTCATGATGATCTCCCACTCTTGGGAGACAGAGTGCTGACTGCGTGCCAGCTCCTGCTCTCCTGAACCTGGCACTAGAAGTCAGGAAAGAGGGCTTGTCACTCACTGGGAACATAACAGGATGTTTACTTCACCTGCTTCCAGGGATGAAATGTCAGATCCCCAGGGCTTGAGGCCTGGAGCTAGATGGAGGGACAAGAAGAGTCACCATGAGTCTGCAAGGGTCAGTGACTACAGGAGAGCTCTTAGGGATGAGGCTTGGTGAAGTGGGCTTTTTTTCCTTTTCTTTCTTCCTTTTTTTGTAATTTTTACATTTACTTAAAAAAATTTAGTGTTGTTGGTTGTGGGGCTTGAACTCAGAGCCTGACCACTGTCCCTGAGCTCTTCTGCTCAAGGCAAGCACTTTGAGCCACAGGGCCACTTCAGATTTTCAGCTGGTTAATTGGAGATAAGAGTCTCACAGACTTTCCTTCCAGGCTGGCTTTGAACTGCGATCCTCAGGTCTCAGTCTCCTGAGTAGCTAGGATTATAGGCGTGAGCCACTGGTGGTGGTTTTTTCCTTCTTCCTTCCTTGCTTCCTTCCTTTCTTTCTTCCTTCCTTTCCTTCCTTCTTTCCTTCCTTCCTTCCTTCCTTCCTTCCTTCCTTCCTTCCTTCCTTCCTTCTTTCTTTCTTTCTTTCTTTCTTTCTTTCTTTCTTTCTTTCTTTCTTTCTTTCTTTCTTTTTTTCCCCCTATTTTTAATGATGGAAACAAAAAACATCTAAAACCGAAACTTTTGGAAGAACCACTTGTTCTTGCCAGTCTTCTATCTCTCCTCAAACTTGACCTTGGCCTCCTATCGGGCCTTGCGTTTAAGAGCTGGGTCTCTGAAGACATCCTGTTGACCACAGTTTTGTCCAAGGGGATAGCCACAGAGTACCTTGTGGCATAAGGTGATTGTAGTTATAAACCTTCACAAAGGACTTCATCTTTGACCTCTTGGGGATCTTCTTCTTGCCCTTGTTAGCTGTCACTTTTCGGGGATAGCAATCAATTCCTGCCACCGAAGCATGGTTGTAGGGGCGATCTGAGGTGCCATCATCAATGATCTTCACGATGACAGCTTTACATCCACATTAGCGTCTGGCCAGGACCAGCACCACTTTCCTGGGTTTCATGAAGTTGCCCATTTCGACAGCACCCAGCAGCCCTACAGCAAAAAGCTTATTTTTTTTTTGTCTTTTTTTTTTTTTGTACTGGGGATCGCTTTGCCACTGAGCTACATCGCAGCCCAGCTTATTTATTTTTTGAACTTGAGTTTTTATTTCTTTTAAAAAATATTATGGCAGAAAAAGGTTGTCACCTGTCCATCTAAAAAAGCTCATTTGGTCAAAAATACTCTAGAAAATTAATAGGAAAGTGGATCTGTAATTAAAAAATCATGGTAAAATTAAGGCAAATGGGAAGTGAAGCTATGGCTCAAGCAGTAGAGTGCCAACCTTGAGCATAAAAGCTAAACGGCAGCATCCAGGCTGAGTTCAAGCCCCCGTACTGGCATAAGGAGAAAAAAAAAAGGCAAATGGTCAATAAAGAATAAATGGAGGGCTGGGAAGGGGGCTTGTCTAGGAAGGTGGCTCAGTGGTAGAGTGCTTACCTGGCATGCATGAGGCCCTGGGTTTGATTCCTCAGCATCACATAAACAGAAAAAGCCAGAAGTGGTGCTGGGGCCCAAGTAGTAGAGAGGTAGGTAGCCTTGAGCTGAAGAACTGAGGGACAGTGCCCAGACCTAGAGTTCAAGATCCATGACCAGCAAAAAAAAAAAAAAAAAAAAAGAATGAATGGAGCTGGGCATGGTAGCTCACACCTGTAATCCTAGCTACTCAGGAAAGTGAGATCTGAGGATTGCACTTTGAAACCAGCCAGATAGGAAAGTTCATGAGATTCTTGTTGTTGTTGTTGTTGTGGGGCTTGAACTCTGGGCCTGGGCACTGTCCCTGAGCTTTTCTGCTCAAGGCAAGCACTCTACCACTTGAACCACAGCACCACTTCTGGTTTTCTGGTGGTTAATTGGAGATAAGAGTCTCATGGGCTTTCCTGCCACGCTGGTTGTGAACCACAATCCTCAGACCTCAGCCTCCTGAGTAGTAAGATTATAGGTGTGAGCCACTGGTGCCTGGTTCTAGGAGATTCTTATCTCCGGTTAACTACCCTCAATCCAGAAGTGGAGCTGTGGTTCAGAATGGTAGAGCCTTGAGTGAAAAAGCTCAGGGATGGCACTCAGGTTCTGACCAAAAAAAAAAAAAAAAAAGAAAAGAAATAATAAAAAGAATGTATGGGTATTTTTTCTTTGAGCCAAAAACATATATATGAGCAAAAAGAGAAACAAAGGACATCTTTCATCTACCAACCTGGCAGGATGTTAAAATGCTAGTGCCTAGCACAGAGTGACTGATGTGCACCTGTTCGTTCCTTCCTTGATAATGACTGTGTTTCCCAGGGTCCTTTGCAGTATGTGTGGCCACACAATAAAGCTCTCATTGATAGGATGTGTCAAAGGCTATTTATTGTTCAATGTTGGCTCCCTTTGTGTTGATCGAGGTCCTCACAAGAAGAGACAGTACCATCAAATTGGACAAATTCAGGAGGCCTAACTAAAGGGATACTTTACAAAGGTGTGGGCAGTATGTAAATAGGGGGTCCCTTGGCCTTTGTCCCTGGGAGATAACCCCCAAATCCTTGGCGTTTCCTGAGTAATAGCAGTGCTTCATTATTCATCACGGGCCCCTTGGACCCCTTTGGAGGGCTTATGCAAAGGAGTGACTCATGGCCTATAGACAGCTTATGTTAATGAGCTGACTCAGAATGGAGACTGACCCTGCCAGAAAGGACAAGCATGTGATTTGAGAGTTGGGACTTTGAGCCACATTTCATGAGCCCTTCCTCTGGGGACAGACATGAGACTAAAGACTGAATTCAGCCTCATGGCAAGCCTAATCGATTATGCCCATGTAACGAAATCACCTGTGCACTGGAGCGCAGGTGAGCAGCACTGGGTGGGCAGCTCTCCAGACGTGATGGGAGGTAAATGAAGATCAAGTGTGGGAGCCTCTCAGACTTGGCCGCCCACATCTCTTCTTTGGCTGCTTCTCATTTCTATTTACTTGCTAGTCACACATCTGTAACTACCCCACATTCGATGAACTGCTCTAGGATTATTGGATCCAGGGCAGTAGTGGAAACCCCAGATTTGCAAGCCAGCTGGTCAGAAGTGAGGGTAATTTGGGGAATCTCATAGTTGGCAGCTGGTATTTGAAGTGAAGGCAGTCTAGGGAAAGGCTGTGTTCATAACCTGTGTCTTGGACACCCTCTGGGTGTTGCTGTCAGAGGTTGTTGCAGGCAGGGCTTAGGAGAAGTAACAAGCTTTGATGTTTCTGCTAGCCAAGATGGGTGCTGGTATTCTCCTAAGGCCTCTGGACAGAATAACAAAGCAAGTACAAGCCCAGAGAGCATGCATGGCGTGGACCACTAGATAGAGGTGCAGCCTGGGATACCAGTCAGGAGGACCAGAGAACTGGGTGCTTTCTTTTCTCTTTCCTCTGGTCTCTTGCTCATTGGCTGAGCTTCACTGCAAGCAAATTCACAGAGGTCAGTTCTGCATCTACAGAGGTCAGCTGTCTGGGTGCAGAGCAGAGCAGAGAGAGCAGAGTGGGTCTGCAGGAGTTGATTTCCATATCACCTGTTCTCGGCTGCTGTTCTTTCTCCTCTCCTGCAGGAAAAAATTAAAGGAGGGTCTGGAAGTTTCTTTGCTTGCAATAGAGCTGGAGACAGTCCCCCAGATTATGGTAGAAGAAAACAGAGCCACAGCCCCTGAATGTCCTCTGGGAGGTTGGCCTCCTCAGCCTATGCTTCTTCCAGATGTTAAATAAACACCAAACTGACCATCTGCGTTCAGTAGCTTCCTCTCCTCCCCTCCCCTCCCCTTCCTTCCTGTCTCCTCTCCCCTCCTCTCCCCTCTCCTCCCCTCTCTTTTCCTCTCCTCCCCTACCCTGCTTTTCCCTACCCTCCCTTCCCTTCCTTCCTTTCCCTTCCCTTCCTTTCTCATCCCTTTCCCTTCTCTCCTTTCTCTCCCTCTCCCTCCTTCCTTGCCTCCTTCCTTTCCTTGCTCTTTACTTATTTTTTTTTTCAGTAGTAGGGATTGAACTTAGGCCTTTCTTGACCCCATTATTGACCTATGCCCTGTTTTTATCACTTTTAGTTATTTTTCAGATAGGATCTCCAGCTTTTGCCCTTGTTGGCCTCAGATCACAAAACCCCTGCATTTTCCTTCAGTGTAGCTGGAGGCGCCACCACACCTGCTCCCCCTCCCATTGTAGCTTTTCCTACTTTCTTTGTCCCAGTAGTTCAGTCTGTCCTGGGCATGGAGTAAGAGCTCAGGTTCAGGACTGCAGTGCTGGAGAGAGGGTAACTGGGTACCATGTTTCTCAAAAGCTTTTGAAGATACTGTATAAAGAACTTTAAACGTTTAGACCCTTTAACTTCATGATTCTGTTTCTTGGAGCTTAAGAAAACAGGCACCAATATTAATGTGGGTGTCTTCAAATAGATGCCATAGCTGTGGTTTACATAAAAATAAAGAATAGAAGCAATAACAATAAAAATAACAAGAATGATTAATAGAATTAGTTAACACAGAATACTATATTATAGTAGAACAATTGGTTTCTATGTAGAATTTCTAATGTGAGAAAATGCTAATAATATAATTTTATGTAAAAACTCAGGATGTAAAAGTATGATAGGGACCAGAAGTTATGATCCCTTTTCTTCCCTCATTATGAGGCTCATGGCCAACTGTTCTGTAACAAACGGCAAGAGAAGAACATCATGAATTTATTTGATCAAAGTTCTTTCTGACATGAGAACCTTCAGAGATGGAGGCCCAGGGAAAACTGTGTTTTCATGTTTTGGTTTGATGAAGAACAGACAGCCATGTAGAAATGTGACTGGACAACATAACTGGACCTAACTATAATAGACTGAGAACGGACAGCCAGGCCTGTCCGTTCAGATTCTTTAGGGCCTCTCTGGGCAGCCTTCCTTCCACCTACTAATGTGGCAGGACCTCCAAAATGACAGTCTCTCTGGTGCTTCTCTCTGTTTTCTTGCTTCAGGGGACAGGGGTGCTATTTTCTAGGGTCTACTTTGACGAAGAGGAATTCTAGTTTCAATGACTGTCTTTGGGGGAGGGAGGAGCAGGAGATGGAGGGACCTAAGAAGGTAATAGAGAATTTGCTTCTGAAGCTGGCCCCAATGTAGTTGCAACTATTCACATGCAGAAGCTCTGTATTTTGAGGTATCACTTTCTGAATCCCATTTGTTTCATCTTTTTTATGTTGGTATTTAAGGAAAGACTGAAATAAATGTGCCAAAATAGTAACTGAGCATGCCTGGATTATGGATAATACTTTCTCTTTATTCATAATTTTATCTTTTTTCCCAGTGTGCCTCCAAGGACAATATTTTGTTTTAAAAATAAGAACATGTCTGGGAATGTGACTTAGTGGTAGAGTGCTTGCCTAGCATGAATGAAGCCCTGGGTTCAATTCTTCAGTACCACATAAATAGAAAAAGCCAGAAGTGGTGCTATGGTTCAAGTGGTAGAGTGCTAACCTTGAGCAAAAAAAGCTCAGGGGCTGGGAAGGAGGCTCAGTGGTAGAGTGCTTGCCTTACATGCATGAGGCCCTAGGTTTGATTCCTCAGTACCACATAAACAGAAAAGGTGCTAAGTGGTGCTGTGGCTCAAGTGGTAGAGTGCTAGCCTTGAGCAAAAAGAGCTGAGGGACAGCGCTCAGGCCCAAAGTTCAAGCCCTACAACCAAAAAAAGGAAAGAAAAAGAAAAAATAAGAAGCTCAGGGACAGTGCCCAGGCCCTGAGTTCAAGCCCTAGGACTGGCAAAAATAAAATAAAAACAAATTATGCGATTAAAAACTAGCTACTAGTTGGGTGCTGGTGGCTCACACCTGTAATCCTAGCTACTCTGGAGGCTGAGATCTGATGATTGCAGTTCAAAGCCAGCCCAGGCAGAAAAGTCCGTGAGACTCTTATCCAGTTAACCACCCCCAAATCATAAGTAGAGCTGTGGTTCAAAATGGTAGAGTGCTAGCCTTGAGCACAGAAGCTCAGGGACAGTTCCCAAGCCCTGAGTCCAAGTCCCTTGACCACCACCACCACCAAAAAAAAAAAGTAGCTGTTGCTAGGAGCTGGTAGCTCACGTCTGTAACCCTAGCTGCTCAGGAGGCTGAGAGCTGAGGATCACAGTTTGAAGCCAGCCCACACAGGACAGTCTGTGAGACTCTTATCTATAATGAACCATAAAAAAACAGAAGTAGAGCTGTGGTTCAAGTGGTAGAGCATTAGCCTCGAGTACAAAAGCTCAGGGACAGTGTCCAGACCTGACTTCATGTACCAGGATCAGAAAAAAAGTAGCTATGGATAGACATGCAGTGATTCACACTTTGTAGTCCTAACTACTTGGAAGGCTGTGATTAGGATTAAGGCCAACCCCTTCCCCTCCAAAAAAGCTTCTGAGATTCTTCTCAGTAAAAGAAGCTGTGTACAGCTATGTGTGTTTATCCCATCAACATGGGAAGCTGAGATCAGGAGGATTATGGTTCCAGGCCAGAACATGTTAAAAAATATCACTATACTCCACCTTAAAGGAAGAAGCTGGGCATAGTGACAGACATATCTGCCATCTCAGCTATGGCAGGAAGCATATAATCGGAGGATCACAGTTCAGACATAGACCTAGGGAAAAAATAGGAGAGCCTGTCCAAAATATCCAATGCAGAAAAAGGTTAGAGACATGATTCGAAGGTAGAGTACCTACCCAACAAATTCAAGGCAAATTCAAGTCAAACCCTAGTATACCTGCTCCCCTGCCCCCAACAAAGAAGTGAATATCCATAAACTAGCAACAACCAACGTCTTTGTCAGTCTCAGAGCAAACCCTGAAGACTGTGAGACTTCAATCACAGAAACATATTGCTCACAGTTCCTGAAGGCGGCGAAGCCCACGGCAAAGGCACCAGCAGATTTAGTGTCAACAGATTTAGTGTCAGGTGTTTGCCTGCATCCGGGGTCATAGACGGCACCTTCTTGCTGTTTCCTTACATGGTGCAAGGGCTCTGGGTGCTCTCCAAGGTCTCTCATAAGGGCTGTGCCCTTATGACCTCATCAGCTCCTAAAGGACCCATTTTAATGTAATGCCATCATGTTTGGGGAGGGGATAGAAGCGTTCAGCCAATAGCATCATGAGATCTCTTGCTTGCCTTTCCTAGTGCCTGAATTTGCTTCTGCTTTCCTGTCTCTGAGTCCTATACACTGTTGATCCTTCTGATTTTTCAAGATGTTCTAATAGTCACCTACAACATTGCCAGAATTAACTGCCATCATTATGGAGTATCTGGTCTTGTAAAAAGCCCACCTTATGGCAAACCCCAGCATGTCCCATTCAGGAAATGAGAGATTGGATCTACCAGTAGCTCAATGGAGAAGGGCAGGATGAAGGGACCTGCAGGGAAAGGCAAATCAAGTTTTCAGCACCAAGGAGAGCTCTGAGGGAGCTGTGATCCACAGGATCTGCGTGCGGACCCTCCACCCTGGGAAGCTTAAGAGATCTCATCTTTTATGCTGAGTGTAATAGACTACTAAGGCTTTCCGAAAAGCTTACTGGGGAGAACTGTGAAACTCTTTATAGATTCCAAGATCGATTAGTGATGTCTGCCACGGGTAGAAAAAGAATAAGTCTTTGGCAGGGGAAATCTATGTAATCTGGGTATTTGTTTTATATACTTATAACATTTGAGAATTTTATTCAGTTGCTAGTAAGAGAGACTGAAAATCCATAGGACCATCAACAAAGTAGAAATTTACTGTTATCTCATGTAAGCACAGTCTAAAGGTAGGCTTTCTGGAAGACCCATGGTTATCAAGGACTTAGACTCTTCCAAATTCACTGCTTTGTGATGTCCATTACTTTGTAGTCCTTGAAGGCTGCTGCAGTTTCAGCCATCATATCTTTATTCCAAACAGGAGGAAGGAGATGGAAGGAGAAAGAAAGCATTTCAGCTTTTGTACCTTTCAATGAGCCTCCACAGAATATAGTCCTGAAAAACATGTGTCTACCTATTATTGACCAGGACAAAGACACATGGCTACGCTCACCACAGAAGAGGCTGGCATCAGTGGTCTTTAGTTAGATACTTGTACTTCTATTATTAATGAAGAAAGAAATGAAAAAGATTCTGGTTAAGTAACTATAGTCCTTTCTATCATGCACTGTTTTGTTTGCACATAAGATAGATAGGTTTGCAACTGCATTTTTTTTCACATTCAGTATACCTTGAAGATTTTTCAAAGTCAGAATACATAGTTTCCTCTCAATCTTTTTTTTCTTATGCCGGTCCTAGATTTTGAGCTCAAAGCCTCACACTCACCCAGCTGTCTGGCTGAGCTGGCACTCTACTGCTTGAACCACACTTCTAGCCTTGCTTCTTGTTGGTTATTTTGGAGATGGAATCTTGAGGATTTTCCTACCCAGCTTTGAACTATGATCTACTGGATTGAAGCCTTCTAAATAGCTAGCAGTGTAGACATGAGCCACCAGTACTTGGTTGTCTATCTTTTTTAACTAATACCAACATTTTGTGATAAAATTATGCCACATTCATCTTTTATCTGCATATACTACAAATATTTCACCTTTCTATCAGTTTTCATTTTATTCATAGTATATTTCATAAGATAGAATTTAAATATATTTTGTCATATCTTTTCCTTTACTATTTGAAATTGAGAGGTTTCTGTCATGAGAATATAAAAAAATGCTTTACTTTCTCTTTTAAAATCTTTTATTTGCATAACTAATGTTGAGTATTTTGACCTATGCATTTTTTGTGAAGCTTATTTCTGAACATTCTATGGTCTTTCATCCTATGATGAGTGGGAGCTTCCTTATGAAATTTTATAATTGGTTAGTACCAATGGCAAGGAAAGCTATAATGTTTTTACACATTGGTCTTATATATCCAGTCTCCTTACTGAATTTTCTTATTTGTTTATAACAGTTTTTTAAAAAATTACATTCCTCTTAGATTTTATACTCTTCTTGTCTTCAAAAAGTAGCAGTTGGGGCATTGCTTTTCAATATTAATATCCAACTATCAGTCTATCTTCTAGCTTATGTTCTTCAAAGTAAGTTTCAGACATGAGTACATTTCCCCCTGAAGCACATCAGCTTGCATCTTCTTAACTTGTGTTCAAAACTTGCTTAGGGTTCTTTTTCTCCTTTTGGAAAAAAGATTCATGTAACACCTAATGAAAGGAGAAATTTCAAATGCAACATTTCATGAATTTTGATCACTGCAGGCACTTAGGGAATTCAGGCCCCATTGAGATATGAAACATTGCCAGCACCCAATAAACTCTACTCTACCCCTTCCAACCACTCACTTTCAGTAATAACCACTATTCCTTCTCCTGTCCACTAGATTTCTTCTAGAATTTCTTGTAAGTCAACCAGCCACTGGTGACTCACACATGTAATCATAGCTACTCAGGAAGCTGAGATCTCAGGATCATGGTTAGAAGCCAGCTAGGACGGGCAAATCTGAGAGATTTTTCTGTCCAATGAAGCACCAAAAAGCCAGAAGTAGATCTGTGGCTGGAGTGGTAGAGCCAGCTGCGAGCAAAAAGGCTGAACAAGAGTGTGAGGCTCTGAGTTCAAGCCCCAGTACTGGCATCAAAAAAATTTTTTAATATGAGTGGAAATACAAGCATGTACTATTTTGTTTAATGGTTTTTTTGTGTTGTCTTCATGGTTATTTTTCACTGTTAAATAATTACATAACTATAACTTATTCTTTTATTGTTGGATTTTGGGGGTAGCTTCAGTTTGGAGTTGCTAGAATAAATTATCTCATGGGTTTTCCTGCCTGGGCTAGTTTCAAACTGTGATCCTCAGCCTCCTGAGTAGCTTTGATTACAGGTGTGAGCCACAAGCTCACAGTAATTTTTTTTTATATTTATATTTCTTTTTTTTTATTGTGAAAATACCATACAGAGGAGTTACAATTGCATGGGCAAGATAACAAGTACATTTCTTATCAAGAATTGTTGCCTCCTGTTTGTTTCCCTTTCCTATCCCTTCCCATACTCCTCCCACCTCCCTCCACCCAATCCTTCCTCCCCCACCCCCACCAAAGTTGTAAAGTTCATTATTCAACATAACCACTTGTACATCTAATTGTTGCAATGGGTCCACCTGTATCCCTATTTAAATGATTTGTTTTTTTCCTTCCCCTCCACAAATTATACCAACATCAAATACAGTGAAAGCAGGAGTTATACCATGGGGGAGGGACATACAAAGCAACATAGAAATCATCTTATAAATATGTTAGAAACAAATGCATGAAAGAGAAAAAAAAAACATTTGAATACTTATCTTGGGATTCATTCCCCTAACATCAACTTATCTGACCTTTTCTGCTTGACTCAGACATATACTAGTTATTGCAAATAAGGGAAACCATGTGGCCCAGTAATTATTATAAGATTTTTTTTTCAGCTTTAGGTTCACAGCAAAATTGAGAGGGAAGGCAGGGAGATTGTGACTCTCTGTCCTGCCCCACACATGAGCAGCCTGGCTTAATAGAAACCACGCCCATCAGAGCCACACAGTTCCCCAATAGATGCATTTGTATTGAGCATCATTACCACCCACGGTCCAGAGTTTACTGAGAGTTCACCTGATGGTGTCTGCATCTGTATGTAAGGTGACTTCTTTCACTGGCTGCCCAAATGTCAAGATTTTCCTCTCCATCTTTAACTGTAAGAATTTTGAATACAATAGAATTTTTAGATTAAAAAATGTTATTGTCCTCTGATCTCCTTGGATCTATGATTTATTCTTCTGATTTTTCATTAATTTGGGGGTAGGGAAATTTTCACCCATTCATCTGCTATTCCTTTCCCTTCTCTCTCTCTCTCTCTCTCTCTCTCTCTCTCTCTCTCTCTCTCTCTCTCTCTTTATATATATATAATATATATATGTATATATATGTATATTAGGTCATCTGGTACTCTCCCACAGCAGCAAGCCTTACCTTATGCCTTGTTTCATTTCTTAAAACATCCAACAGCCCTGCAGTGGTTTAACCCTGTTGTCCCTTTGTGACCTTTTGCTGTGTTGCAATGTATGGCTGCTGGTGATGTTTTTCAACCTTTATTTATTTGAAATGCTGTTATTCTTGCCTTCCATTTTGAAGGGTATTTTTTGTTGTGAATAGGAGTCTAGCTTGGTAGTCTAGCTTGAAAGATTTCATTCCACTCTCCTGTGTTCTATAGTTTACACTAAAAAGTCATCTGTAAGCCTTGCTGGGAATCTTGAGGTTGTGAATGTGTGTGCCTCCTTTCCATCTCTCTCCCTCTTTAAGAATGATCTGAGCCGGGCGCTGGTGGCTCATGCCTGTAATCCTAGCTACTCAGGAGGCTGAGATCTGAGGATCGCGGTTCAAAGCCAGCCCGGGCAGGAGAGACCGTGAGACTCCTATCTCCAATAAACCACCAGAAAACCGGAAGTGGTGCTGTAGCTCAAGTGGTAGAGCGCTCGCCTTGAGCTGAAGAGCTGAGGGACAGCGCCCAGGCCCAGAGTTCAAGCCCCACGGCCGACAAAAAAAAAAAAAAAAAGAATGATCTGTACCTTGTATTTTCAATAATTGTACCACAATGCCCTGAGATGTGCTTTTCCTTTAAAAACATTTTTAAAATATTTATCTTTTGTTGTTTAGGGAATGTCCTGTCTTTTGAGGTTATTCCCTTTACATAGTTTTGGAAATTTTTTCAGCCACCATCTTTAACTATCCAAGAGGCTGAGATCTGAGGATCACAGTTTTCCAGCCTGTGCAGAAAAGTCTGTGAAAGTTTCATCTCCAATTAACTAGGAAAAAGTCAGAAGTGAAGATGTGGTTCAAGTGGTAGAGTTCTAGCCCTGAGTGAAAACAATACCCAGCTCTGAGTTCAAGGCCTAGTATATACAGACAGACAGACACAGACAGCAGACAGTCAGACAGACAGACACAGAGACAGACACATACAGACACACACACAGACACACACACAGACACACACATACAGACACACACACACAGACACACACAGACACACAGACACACACAGACACAGACACAGACACACAGACACACAGACACAGACACACACACACACACACACACACACACACACACACACACATACACACACACACACACACTGGAAAGGTCTTAGATCCCACCTGTCATGTTGGCACTCTGGACCACTAACAGCTTTATTGTCTTCTCTTTCCTCAACAGAGCCTTTCATCTTGAGTCAAGCAAGACCTCAGTACAATCCTGGACCTGAGAGATGCCCCAGGCAGGAAAACAGCCATGGCTGTCAACTCCCCAAGAAGATCTGGATCCTACTGTAAGCATTGTGCCCACCTTTGTTCCTCAGCTCCACCCAGACCTGAGCTCCTCCCAGCCATGGAGTTCCCGCCATACCGCTGGCCCCTCCCTCACTCTACCCAGACCCACCAGAGCTTCCTTCTACCTCACTTCCTGCCCCCAGACCCTCCTGCTACCTGGATAGTGAAGAGTGTTATGTGTGAAAATATGGTTCCTCTAATAAACCTCATAACAATCTTTATCCTATGCCTACCTGCCTCCACGTGGTCCCCTGGGATGGATGTGAAGGATTCCTTTCACCTACTCCATCTCATCCTCATTTCTACAGCTCCATAATTACTTTAGTAATATGATGTTCCCATGTGTATTTTTCAGCCCAGTAAATATTGCCTACTCTATCTCACCCCCAAATAGAAATCTCCCTCCCTGACACATTTGACCTGTACTTAACGTATTTTTTCTGTGTGTATCTACCCTTTCTCAACAACTCTCCTCTATTTGCATTAGTTGAACAACACCCTCAGTCTCTACGCCACTCCTGAGGACCCATTGGGGTGATCTGGGGTTTTAGTTCCTCTATTATTGTTGTGCTGCTACTGTCCTTGTATTATGCATTCAAAACTAGAAATAACTACAAAGTACTACTGAGTTGTTTTTAAATATTTAAAAGATTATCTTTAAGTAATGTACAAAGGAGTTGCCATTCACCAGAGCAGTTTATGAATACAGCGCCTCTTGATCACCGTCACCCCTTTCAACATTCTCACTCATCTCTCCCAGCCACCCCTTCCCTTACTTATCTTAAGTTTTAGATTATGTGTTGAATTGTTTTTGCCACTTAACAAAGCAGTTTATGTAGACAGTGCATTTTGATCTGTGTCACCACTGCAACACCTTCACCCACCTTTGACCCATCTCGTCCCTTATATTTCTGGATTCTGTGATATATACAATGAATTCTTTCCTGCATTCTCCCTCTTTCCCCCTTCATTCTTTTACCTCTCTTTCCTTGGCCCCACTTTCCCCATTGGCAAGTACCCATTTCCTGGTATTTATTTTTACTGGACTTTGACTTAGTCTTTTTAAAGAATTACACCATTTGTGCTTTCCATAGAGTCTATTAAACTTAGCTAATTCACTTGTAACCCCTTGCTTACCACCCAATATGTTTACTTGTGGATTTATAGGCACACTCTAGCTCTCACAAATGAGGGAAACCATGCAACTTGTGTTTCTCTAGGTGTGGCTTACTTTGCTTAATACAATTCTCTCCCAAGTCTTTCTAGTTCCTTACAAAATAGTCCAATATCATTCTTTCTGATGCATGAGTAGACACATTTTCTTGATCCATTTGTCCATTGAGGGGCATCTGGGTTGATTCCATAACTTACGTATGGTAAATAATGCTGCAGTGAACATGGTTGTGCTGGTAGCTTTAGTGTAACCTTGTTTGTGGTCTGTTAGATAATTGCCCAGAAGTGGAATTTCTGGGACAAAGGGAAGCTCTATGTTTATTCTCCTGAGGAACCTCCATACTGCTTTTCCAGTATGGTTGACAAGTTTACATTCCCATCAACATGTAGTGTTCCCACATTCCTGCCAGTATTTGTTATTGCTTGTTTTTTTGATAATGGCCATTTTAACTGGAGTGAGGTGGAATTTCAATGTTGCTTTGTTTTGTATTTCCTTTATGGCCAGAGATGTTGAACATTTCTTCCCGTGTCTATTGGCCATTTTTAAAGTTCCTATACCACAAGTCTTGTTTGGCAGAGGTCTTGTTTCCTTGGCTACTATGCATGTGACAGCATTTAGGTCAAGGGTGGATCAACCTTGATCATGAGATTATAAAGAAGCTGAAAAAGTTATCTAGATTTATTTATTGTGTGTTTTGTTTTTAGGTGCTGGAGTTTGAACTCAGGGCCTTCTTGACCTTGCTAGGAAGGCACTGAACAACATCTTTCCCCCTATTTTGCAATGGTTATTTTTGAGGTAGGGTCTTCCTTCCCTCCTGGGTATATTCCTGGACTGTGATCCACATGTTTTAAGCTTGTTTGTCATAGCTGGGATAAGAGGCATGTGCTACAATGCCAAGCTTCTTTCCATTGAGATGAAATATCTAAGATTTTTCTACCTAGGCTGGCCTGAAATTACATACTTCCTGATTCCAGTCTCCTATGCATATGGGATTACAGGTATGTATCATGACTCCCAGTTATTGGTTGCGAAGGGGTTTTGCATTATTTTACTGATCTAAACCTCTCAAGTAGCTAGGATTACTGGCATGAGCCACTGGCACCTGACACTATTTCATTGTAGGGAAACTCAGTGATGAGAATCAGAGAAGCCATTGCTTAAAAGGCCAAATCATGCAACTTTATTGGAGGGCTGGAGGACTGCTGGTGGACTCAAGTCCTTTCTATGTTTGGATATAGAAATACTTACTATGTATTAATTACCTATGGGAGGCAGTGTAGTAACATACTATGTGTGTTTGTAGTCTAGGAGTGTGTGGTTGGCTGTACTGGCCAGGTATGTGCTCATATGTCACCTCACAAAGCATCTGTCAAGATGTCTTTGCACTGTCAGATGACACATGACTGATACGTTCATGAGTGGTTTCTTTTAGAGTGTGTGAGTAGAGAATTTTTTCAGAAACTGTGTTCCAACCAGCTTCATTTTCCTCTCCGTTGAAGGAAAGCCAGTTGGGTTAAGTATCGGATCTTAAGATCCAAATAATTTCTACAGAAATTCCCCTTGCTTTCCAGGATTGCCAAAGAGAATGTGTCATCCCTTTACCAGCACTTACTGGTGAGATGTTTTCCTCTGAGATTTTTTCCCTCTGTGTCCAGGAGTGAAATTTCTTCCTTTACATGACTTATCTCATTTATTGTTGCTTAATGCTTGATTGATCTCCTCAACTTAGAGACTCAGGTTTCTTCAGTCCTAGGAAATGTTCTTCTATTGACTCACTGATTGCCTTCCCCCTTCTCCTTAGAGAACTCCTATTAAGTACTAGATAAACACCAAGCTTCTGCATCGAGTCTCTGTGCCCTTTCTTTCTTTTTTCTGCTTTTCTTTTATTCTTTTTCTCTCAGTAATTTTGCACTACAGCCTGAGGGGGGGAAATCCTGACTCTTTTCCCCCAGAAAACAGTCTTGAAATATTGCAATAAGATTAAGAAACATGAATAAGTGACATAACAAAATATTCATTTTATTAGAACTTTGCATTTCCCATATTTGCTTCCTACGTTCATTTTGTTTTACTTTTTATTATCTTTTTTTTTTTAAGAGACCCAACATTTCCATTAGAACCGAATCCCTGTGTTCTCCTCTCTCCAACCCTCTTATTTCCTCTCCAGAGGAAATAATATATGCTGAATTTGGGTTTAGGATTTCTCAATTCCCTTTTTTATTAAAGTATTATTTGTATATAATAGAATTAATTTTAAATATGCCATATGAAGAATCTGAGAATCATATAAAATTGTGCATCCATCATCACAACCAAATTATAGAACAAGTCCATCAACCAAGACACGTTTCTTCTATCCCTTTCTAGTTAATCCCCTGACCTAAACAAAAATTCCTTCCCACCAATTTTGCCTTTTCTAGAATTTTCTGTAAGGAGAAATCACGGAGTCCATTGTCTCTGATGTTTGAAGTCTTTTAAGTAGCACATCCTTTGAGATTCAAACATGTTGTTGTATGTATTTCATGATTTTTCATCACTGAGTAGTATTCCCAACTCTTAAATGGGTGTCACCCTGGTTTTGGTTGTCTCAAACAAAGAATTGAGCACATGAGTAATGAGAGCAGCTCGGGATTATGGATGTGAAATTAAAGCACAAAGAGCGAGATAGGCTCCCAGTGTAGGACAGGCCTGAGCAAGAAAGCTCGGAGGCCCTGAGAAATGGTGTCCAGAGCACTTTGACAGCTGGTTGGGATTGAAAGCAGGGTCACAGGTCCCTCCCACCTTTCTTGATGGACAGGTTTGAGTGGCAGGTAGCAATTATGTAATAGTTTTTAAACTATGCATGCCCATTCCCACATAACAGCACATTCTGTTATAATGGATTAATGCTAACACAGTACATAAACATGAGTCTTTAATTAGGGATATCTCTGGAAAGTTCACTGAAAGACAGCCAAGCACAGTATGGGTAGGTACCATTAAGTAGAATTTTATTTTGCTGAACAAGGATCCTGTTATCTAGGTGTGATGCTCATTTGCATGATCTTGAGGCAGGCTATTAGGACCAGTCTGGAGGCATTCTTCAGGCAGGATTGGATCAGTGACTGGTCTTACAGCACAGACCTGTTTTACCTGCCTGCTATGCTACTATGGGCATACGATTCATTTGGCCATTCATTTGGGAAGCTCTTGCTTTGAGGTTATTCTGAATAAGGCCACAGTTGGTGTACTAATCTTGGTGTGGGATATATGTTCTCATTTCTTTTGAGGGGTAAAATATCTGCGAGTAGAAATGCTGTGCCATAGGGTGCGCATGTGTTTCGCATGGTTCTGTGTTAGTTTCCAAAGCAGTTGTGCCCAGTTGTAGTCTAGGAGAGTTCCAGTGGCTCCAGATCTGCACCCACACTGCCTGTTGACGGTGTCCCTTCAACATTAGTGGTGGAATTTTGTTATAATAACAAATTTAATTGTATTTATGTGATGGTTGCCATTGATCTGTCTCCATTTGTGAAATTTGTATCATTTGCTCATTTTCATTGGGTTGTTTGTCTTATTATCACATTGTAAAAATTCTTGCTGGGCACCTATGGCTCACACCTATAATCCTAGCGATGTGTAATAGTGAGATCAAAGCCAGCCTGGGCAGGAAAGTTTGTGAGACTCTTATCTCTCCAATTAACCACAAGAAACTGGAAGTGAAGCTGTGGCTCAAAGTGGTAAAGCACTAATTTTCAGCAAAAAAGCTCAGGGCCAGTGCCCAGATTCTGAGTTCAAAGCCCAGTACTGGTATACACACAGACACAGACAGAGAAGTCTTTGTATGTTTTGGTAAATATTCTCTGTATTTTTTGGGGGGGGGTCTGGTCGTGGGGCCTGAACTCTGGGCCTGGGCGCTGTCCCTTAGCTCTTCAGCTCAAGGCTAGTGCTCTACCACTTGAGCCACAGCACCACTTCCAGCTTATTTTTTTCTTTTTGCTTATGTGGTGCTGAGGAATCGAACCCAGGGCCTTGAGCATGCAAGGCAAGTGCTCTACCACTGAGACACCTTCCCAGCCCCTCTGTATTTTTTGTTCGTTTGCTTTGGGTCAGTCATGGGGCCTGAACTCTGGGCCTGGGCGCTGTCCCTCAGCTCTTCAACTCAAGGCTAGTGCTCTACCATCTGAGCCACAGTGCCACTTCTGGCTTTTTCTGCTTATGTGGTGTTGAGGAATCGAACCCAGGGCTTCCTACATACAAGGCAAGCACTCTATCACTGAGCCCTCTTCCCAGCCCCTCTTTGTATTTTTTTAAAGTGGATTTTTATAGGTACATTCATCATGTTAACCCTGAATGCATTAAAAAGGCATATAGTATTGTTTTCATGTTTTACACTTTATATAATATATATTGCACAAATGTGTCATTCTGTAATTACTCTTCCACCCCCCCCTCCAGCATTCCATTTTTTTAAAATATAGTTTATTGTTATTATTAAGCCAATATACAGAGGAGTTACCACTTCACAAGTTAGGTAATAAGTACATTTCTTTTTTTGGGGGTGTGGAATGTCACCCCTCCCTTTGCTTCCCCCCAGTTTCCTCCTCCCGTCCCGGCCCACAAGCTAAGTACTACATTTTTAAAATGTATCCCTGTGGATACATATGGCTGGAGATGTTTCATGTTACCTTCTATAATGGGACCAAAACATGATTTATCCCTTCTCTTTCAGATCATGGGTTGTTTCCAGTTTTTGCTATCACAAATAGCTCTGCAGTCAGCTATCTATCCCACACATTTCCTTACACACATACGAGTCTCTTCGCCCACACTCAGAAGACGCTGTCCCCCACTTTCCTTCCAGCTTTTGTATCACCCCCATCTATTCCACTCGCCAGCCAACCTACTGGGTTGAAACCAACAATTATTGAAATTATTTTAATTTTCCCAGATCTCTTAGCGATTTCTTTTGTCATAAGCCTAGTCTCAGTTGATGGACATGACATCTTCTCCAATCTCCTCAGGGCAACGATTAGACTCTGAGGTCTTCTGCAGGTATTTGCTGTAAGTCAATCTTCTTGGCCTTCACTCAGGACCCCCTTTCCCCCCTGTTAAGCCAGATACCTCTCTTTACCAGTGTGGATCTTCCCCAACTCTGTGGGGATTCTTGGCTTTCTTCTTGATCATCATTGTGAGTGGGTATTGCCAGCTGCATGTTGGAAGGTGGTCCTCTTCCCACTTCTTATTCTGTTCCCAGGCACTCCAGACCCAGCCTGGACTCTCACATCTAATATTTCCACTCGCTGCTGTAGACCGTTCATCACGAGCTCTGTGCTCGTCCCGGGCCCCTGGGGGAAGAAGTATGGCCAGAGGCTCGATGGAGAAGTGCAGTTTCCCCGGTGCCCAATCTCATGATGGCACCTCTGCCAGTCTGGGCAGCCCTCTGTTCTTTTTTTTTTTGTCGGTTGTGGGGCTTGAACTCTGGACCTGGGCACTGTCCCTCAGCTCTTCAGCTCAAGGCGAGCGCTCTACCACTTGAGCTACAGCGCCACTTCCGATTTTCTGGTGGTTTATTGGAGATAGGAGTCTCACGGTCTCTCCTGCCCGGGCTGGCTTTGAACCTCGATCCTCAGATCTCAGCCTCCTGAGTAGCTAGGATTACAGGCGTGAGCCACCAGCGCCCGGCAGCCCTCTGTTCTTTCCACTGAGTGCCAGGGGCGCTGCTAGCCCGGTGCAGGCCAGGTCTCTTTTGTGTATTGGGCTGTGGATTCCTCTCTCAAGCCAAGCCTGTCAACTTCCCCTCTTGAAGGAATTCTACAAAGTTTCTGGTGCACTAAAGACTCTCCTTGTTTTCTACAGCATACATTCATACAAGTACGTGTCGTTTTCCATTTTAATCACACATTTAGAGACAAGTCTGGGTATTCACTCTTTTTTTTTTTTTGCCGGTCCTGGAGCTTGAACTCAGGGTCTGGGCCCTGTCCTTGAGCCTCTCTGTGTGCTCAAGGCTAGTGCTCTATCATAGCACCACGTCCAACTTTTTCTGTGTATGTGGTACTGAGGAATTGAACCCAAGGCTTCATGCATGCTAGGCAAGCACTCTACCACTGAGCCACATTCTTAGCCTGCGTACTCATTCTTACTTTTAGCCAATCGGTTGTTATCTCCCCTCTCCCATCTCTCTTTGCCTCCTCTCCCTCTAAGTAATACTTCTTTAGATAAAGTCTCATGTTTTTGCCCAATGCTGTATGGTGATCCTCTTTCTCAGTCTCTTGAGTAGCTGGGATTATAGGTATGCACCACTATGCCCATCTTTGCTTATCTTCTTTAAACGTTATCATTCCTTTCTCACCCTTGGGTCTCTCTGACCTTGGCTCTCCATATCTCCCAGTCTCTCTGGCTGAATTTGTATCCCCCCTCCCTCTCTCTCTATTTGTCTCTCTCTCTGGTCCACTTATCTCCAAACATAGTATCTCTCGATCTTGCTTCCCCAAACTCCTCTGCCTCATCATCCCCCGAATGTGGCTGATCCCCAACCGTGCCAGGCTCTGGCCCCCATGGCTGGCTCTTTCTGGAGCAGTGCTGGGGGGGGGAGCCCCAGATTGCTGCAACGTGGAACAAGGATTTCAAACACATGCTCCCTCTGGCATCCTGCCACCACCGCTCGCTGCCTGCCAACATCACACTTCAACTTAAAGAGGGAAAACTGCCAGACCAATGTTTTAGCTACAGCCCTGTGTCAGGGTTGCATGGGGAATCTCACAGAAGCCCCTGCCAGGAGCTAGCGCCGTGTGGGGATTGGGGACGGGGATCTAGGCTGGGCTGAGTGTCTCAGGGCCTTCCCTCCCCGACAGGGGCTCTTCCCTTCTACTCCACACCTGGACAGGTTGGTCCCAGAAGTCCTGCTCCCTCTCCTCACTGCCCCTCCCTGCCTCCTGCTGCCTGCGCTGTGAGCTGGGATATATGCACGGGCATACAGATATATACATGTGCAGAGTGGATGGTCTGGAAATGAGGAAAAGCCAATGGAATGAGATAGGAAGAGATAGGAAGGCCTGACGTCATGGTCTATGCCTGTAATCCCAGCAGCTCTGGAGGCAGAAGTAGGAGGATCCTAATTTGAGGCTGGCTGCCTGGGCAAAAGCACACAACCTTGCCTGAAAAAGAAAGCAAGAATGGCGGGGAATGGCTTAGGTGGTAAAGCCCTTGCTAGCAAGTTTGAAGCTCTGAGTTGAAAGCTCCAGGGTGGGGGGCAACATTGGAGAGCAGTGTAGAATCATTCATGGTTATCATCTGTGAAGAAACACCATCCTTCCCAGCCCCAAATGCTATTGTTTTTGGGGACTCAGGGTAGACACTGCATCCCCGCCAGTGTGGACCTCACAGCTGCCATTGTAGCAAATGAAGCTGTCCCTAGCCACAGGCCGGCTCAGTGCCTCGCCTCGCAGAGCGCCCCTCCCTGCCCAGACCTGACAGCTCTTCCTGCAGAACCTTGGCAGGTCCCAAGGCCACACCCCACTCCGCCTCTGCACCTGCTCTCCTCCTCGCCAGCACACCTGTTTCCACAGGAGGACTGTCAGGGCTAAGTCTAGATTTCCCTTCTTCCAGGTGGCCTTCCATTCTTCCTGGGCATGCTTTCCCAGGGCAAAGAGATTCTGCTGTGTGGAATTGCCTGGCTGGCATGGGGTCTTCCTCCTCCTCCTCCTCCTCCTCCTCCTCCTCCTCCTCCTCCTCCTCCTCCTCCTCCTCCTCCTCCTCCTCCTCTTTCTTCTCCTCCTCCTCTCCCTCCTTTGCCCTCCCTCCCCCCCTCCTTTGTCAGCAGTAGGTCTAGTACTCAAGGGCTTATCCAAGGCTGACACTCTACTATTTGAGCCACAGCTCTACTTCTGGTTTTCTGGTGGTTAATTGGAGATAAGAATCTTACAAACTTTTCTCCCCCGGGTGGCTTTGAATCAGGATCCTCAGATCTCAGCCTCCTGAGTAGCTGGGAGTACAGGCGTGAGCCACTGGCAAACACTACTTCTAAGTAGTACTGGCATGCCCAGTAGTCTAGCATGTGCTTATCCATCCCAGGCAGGCCTCCTAAGGGCTCAGAGCTCTTATAGCAGCGAGCATAAAAACATGCATGTGTGTGAGCACAGATGCCTCCTCCTAACTAGGAGAGCAATATCCATTCTTAATCTCAGAGGCTCCAAACCCCTCCGTGGAGAAGCGACCCTAAGAACAGGAGCATGTACCAGTGTGTGTGTGTGTGTGTGTGTGTGTGTGTGTGTGTGTGTGTGTGTGTGTGTGTGTGTGAGCTCTTAGCTCTCCCTATATGGCTGTGCCCATCTGTTGCCAGAGCCTCGAGCCCCTGGAGACACCTGGAAAACTCAGAAGGGGCAGGTATCCATGATGGGGGGGAGGGGACAGCAGGGAGAGGTGGGGCAGGAGGAGCCACCTGATCAAACCAGCAAGCTGGCGGAAGGAAGTGCAGGCTGCCAATACAAACAGATAAGCACTAATAATCAAAAGCACCACTAGTGTGTCCTGCTTTCTGGAGGACGCCACCTGCACAGCTGCTCCTAATCAAGGACCATTTAATTCGTTCCCAGATCATTGTCTGCACTAATTGTCTTAAACAAACTGAAGTTCATTTCACCTTATTCCCCAAGGGCCTGGAGGGCGTCTAATTACCTGTAGGTGGTTCTCCTTGCAACCCAGCTTCATTAAAGACACAATATGTTCCTCTAATAGGGTTCCCATTAAAATGCAACGGGTTCCCATCAACATGAGTTATGTCCCAGGAAAAAAATCCACTAAAATATATTTTAATTAAAGTGATTTAAATATTGCATATGTCGGCTTCTGCCAACAGGTTGCTCTTGAGACTGACAGGAGGAAAGAAGAGGAGAGAGGTAGGGGGGAGGGGGACAGAGAAAAGCTCAGGTGTGGGGTGGAGGGCTCTGGGATTAAAGGGTGAGACCTCGGGAAAATCCATCTCTAGCTTGATAAATATAATTCCTGGTTTGAAAGTTAGTTTTGCCAAGATGTGTGTATAAGAGCCAGGCATCGGTAGCTCACACCTGTAATCCTAGCTACTCAGGAGGCTGAGATCTGAGAATCCAAGTTCAGCCAGTCTGGGCAGGAAAGTCCATAAGATTCTTATTTCCAATTAACCAGCCAAAAGCCAGAAGTGGAACTGTGGCTCAAGTGGTAAAGTGCTTGCCTTGAGCTAAAAGCTCAGGGACAACAGCAAGGCCCTGAGTTCAAGCCCCAGGATTGGTGCGCGCGTGCACACACACACACACACACACACACACACACACACACACACACAGTGTGTAAGAAATGTTCCTTTTTTTTTGGTCAGTCCTGGGGCTCTAACTCTGGGCCTAGGCGCTGTCCCTCAGCTCTTCAGCCAAGGCAAGTGCTCTAGCATGTGAGCCACAGCGCCACTTCTGGTTTCCTGGTGGTTTATTGGACATAAGAGTCTCATGTACTTTCCTGCCCAGGCTGGCTTTGAACCACAATCCTCAGATCTCAGCCTCTTGAGTAGCTAGGATTACAGGCGTGAGCCACCGGCGCCCGGCTGCTGCTATTCTTTTTTTTTTTATTTTTTTGTCAGTCATGGGGCTTGAACTCTGGGCCTGCGCGCTGTCCTTCAGCTCTTCAGCTCAAGGTTAGCATTCTACCACTTGAGCCACAGCCCACTTTGTTTTCTGGTGGTTAATTGGAGGTAAGAGTCTCATGTACTTTCCTGCCTGGGATAGCTTTGAACCATGATCCTAATATCTCAACCTCCTGAGTAGCTAAGATTATAGGCATGAGCCACTGGCACCCAGCTGAAATGCTGCTATTCTTGTAAAATATTACGAATAAATCTTGTATTTGTCAGTGGCACTGTGTAACCAACAGTCCTATTCAGTCCTAAGGACTTACAACAAAAAGCTTTCTTACAAGGCATGCATGTTAGCTCTGTCCTTTGTAGCTTCTTTTCCAGAACCCAGGCCAAAGTCACAGCTCCATTCTGGGACATGCCATGCTCATGGCAGAGAGCAGGAACAGACCTCTCACATTTTGGTCTAGTCCTGTAAATGTCACCCACTTTCCAGCCACACTGCTCTGCCTGGCCACAGTGCAGAGAATGATGATGCCCCCTCCAGAGAGTAAGGCTGGGAAATCCTCTCACAGAGAGGGGAATGAAGAATTGTCTACAATAAAACTCTACAGCAAAGCCGAGCACTGATGGCTCACACCTGTCATCCTAGCTACTCAGGAGGCTGAGATCTGAGGATCACAGTTCAAAGCCAGCCAGGGCGGGAAAGTCCGTGAGACTCTTATCTCCAATAAACCACCAGAAAACCAAGTGGTAGAGCACTTGCCTTGAGCTGAAGAGCTGAGAGACAGCGCCCAGGCCCAGTTAGAGCTCCACAACTGACCCACAATCCCCCCTCCAAAAAAAACCCAAACAAACAAACAAAAACCTGTACAGTATCATTTGGCATTACCCAAATGTCCAAGCTTGAGTCAGTGTCTCAGTGACAGTCATGGGAACCCGTTTTTCTGGGGGGGGTTCTCTCTCTCTCTCTCTCTCTCTCTCTCTCTCTCTCTCTCTCTCTCTCTCTCTCTCTCTCTCTCTCTCTCTGTATGTGTATATTTAGTTTTTGTTTTTGTGCCATTCCTAGGACTTGGATAAAGGGACTGGGCTCTGTCCCTGAGGTTCTTTTGCTCAAGGCTAGCACTCTACCACTTGAGCCACAGCTCTACTTCCAGCATTTGGGTGGTTAACTGGAGCTTTGAGTTTCACATATTTTCCTTCTAGAGCTGGCTTCAAACCCTGATCCTCAGATCTCAGCCTCTTGGGTAACTAGAATTACAGGCATGAGCCAGCAGTGTTCAGCTGGGAAGCTGTTTTTGTTGTTGTTATTGTTGTTTTAAGTGCCTTATTTTTATCATTAGAATATTTGAGAACCAACATTCCACAGAATAAGAGATCAGGACATAGGCTTTGAAGTAGAATGGGGATTGCAAACTGTCTCTACCAGGGATTAGCTGTGAAATCTTGAAATGGTTTCTTAATCTCTCTGAATCCATTTCTCGTCTGTAAAATCAGATAATACACATGGATTATCTAGCAGTTGGGAACAAGGAAGCTTCCAGTAAACATTAGTTCTTCCTATTTTCTCTTTAAGATTTTATATTTTTTAGAGCCAAGTACAGTGGCTTATGCCTGTAATCCTAGCTACTCAGGAGGCTAGGATGTGAGAATCACAGCTCAAAGTTAGCCAGGGCAGGAAAATCTATGAAACTCTTATTTCCAATTAACCACCAATAAGCCAGAAGTGGAGCTGTGGCTCAAGTGGTAGAGTGCTTTCCTTGAGTGAAAAAGCCAAGGGACAGTGTCCAGGTCCTGAGTTCAAACCCCAGTACCAGCGCTCATGTGAGCGCGCGCATGCACACACACACACACACACACAGAGACACAGACACACACACACACACACACACACACACACACACAGGTTCCCAATAAGCTTGATGAGAGGTTGAAATTTCTCATCCGCATGTTGACCCTCTCTGCCCCTCCCCCCTCCCTCCCTGTCCCTCCCCCTCTCTTCCCAGCCTGGTCCAGCACAGCAATTTTGTAACAATTGTTCAGCCTACTTGGATTCATGTTTATCATGCAAGGTCCATAGTCTACCTTAAAACTCATTTCCAGTAATGTGTATTCTCTGGATACATACAAATGTATCATGCCATGCATCTACCATGATAATGAAACCCAGAATAGTTTCATGGCTCTGAAGATCCTCTGTTCTCCACCTATTTTTCCCTAAAGCCTTTCCAATAAAAGAAAAATAACAATAATTGTTATTGTAGTGTGAAGAGCCCAAGGCAATGCATTGCCATAAATGACCAACCCTAAGAACATGTTGTAAATTATGATAATAACAGTAGTAGCATACACAATGTAAGTGTATACTAATGATAATACACACATAAGAATAAAAAAGAAAGAACTTCGGGCACGGGTGGTTTCAGGCCTACCCAAGTAAAGAAGTTCTCACGACTCTATTTCAGTGGAAGAAGCTGGGTGTGGTGGTGTACACCTGTCATGCCAGCCACAATAACAAGTGTAAATAGGCGGATCACAGTCCGTGTAAGGACTCAGGCAAAAAGTAAGATTTTTGTCTCCAAATAACCAGTACAAAGAAGAGCTGAAGGAATGTCTCAGTGGTAGAGTGCCTGCCTAGCAAGCATGAGGCCTTGAGTTCAAACCCAAGTACCACCCCACCAAGAAAAAAAGAAAAAGAGAAGAATGACCTACAGTGATATCCCCAGGACCTTGGCTCAACCCCTAGAGATTTTTGACTTAATTTTTGTGGGTGTAGCCATGTTGGTTAAGCTTTCTAGATGTTTCTGTGATGCCTGCGGCTTAAGTGTGATCCTGTGCACAGACAGCCACCTCACCACCGAGGAGCTTTGTGAAGGGTGTGAGCTCAGGCCCTGGCCTGGACCAGAGGAATGAGAATGGGATGCCCCATGAAGACAGTATGCTGGAAATGAACTGTACAATTGGGGGAGAGGGAGGGAGTTGGAGGGGGGAGGGAAAGTGAGAGAAAAATGAGGGAGGGGTAACAAGTTCAACAAGAAATGTACTCACAACCTTATGTATGAACTATAACCCCTCTGCACATCACCTTGACAATACAATTAAAAATTTAAAAGAATTAAAAAATTTTAAAAAAAGACCATGGAGTCATCTTGTGCACATCAAGACTAAGAAGCACAGGTCTGCCCTGGCCACGCCTCTGGGCGGGGCCTCCCCGACTCCAGTCCTTTATCTTGCAGGGGTAGTTGTAACAGGTCCTCCACCTCTTCTTGCCTTCAGGGAAGTCAGAATGGTGGTGACCATCTTGGGGGGGTTGGGTCACAGTGTCCCTCAGTTGCAGAGCCTCCTCACCCCTCCTCCCCACACCCCCACCCTGCGGATAGCCCATGTTCTGCAGTGCTTCAGCCCTGTGGGCTTTTCACAGACACGTCCCATGCCTGGACTCCCTCCCCCCCTCACCACCCCCCTCCCCTCCAGATCACACTGCATCTTCCACAAGGCTGTCTTCCTCCATTCCTGCAGACCCTTCCCCAGCAGCCTTCCCGGAGGTTCTCTTAAGGGTTAGAGGCTCCTGAGCCCTTCAGCCCTCTGCAGCCCACTTTTCACCCACAATGCACTTTAGTTGTCTATTTCCCAACCCCCATTCCTCCTCCCAGCTCTACGTGCTGCCAGGGGGAAAGCAATGTCTGATTGGCTGCCTTGCTCAGTGTGTATGACATACTGCATACTGTCAGGGCTCAGGAAGTGTTTGCTGAACAAAAGAAGGAAGGAAGGAAGGAAGGAAAGAAGGAAGGAAGGGAGGGAGGGAGGGAGGGAGGAAGAAGTAGTAGTTTAAAGTGGTTGAGAAAAGAGTCTGGGAACAGCACCCAGGCCCTGAGTTCAAGTCCAATGACTGATTAAAGAAGAAAGGAAAGAAAAAGAAAGAAAGAAAGAAAGAAAGAAAGAAAGAAAGAAAGAAAGAGGAAGAAAGGAAGGAAAGGAAGAGAGAAAAAAGAAAGAGAAAGAAGGAAAGAAAGGGAAAGAAGACCCCCCTCCCCCCCCATGCCACCTTTCAGGTTTCTTTAGCATTGTAAAGAACAGAGTTCTGAGAAACAGGCTTTTACCTACTTTCCAAGTTGGGTCTCCCCTCAGATGTTCACCTGTCTCATGGCCCCCAGTGCTGTGCGGGGAACACAAGCTTAGTCCCTCCCGGAGCCAGGAAACTTGCTGTTTCTTGTGGCCCCCTCGGATGAGCCACCCACTGTGCCCAGTGACTCCTGTGACATATCCTGGCTGTGCCCTTCACACCCCTCTGGGTTTTCCCAGGCCACCAACCAGTGCATCTGCTTTTGTGTGTGTGTGCTTGTCCTCAGGGCTTGAACTCAGGACCTGGGTACTGTCCCTGAGCTCTTTCACTCAAGGCTAGCACTCTACCCCTTGACCCACAGCACCTCTTGCCACCTTTTTGATGTTAATTGGAGATAAGAGTCTCATGAACTTTCCTGCCTGGGCTGGCTTTGAACTGAGATCCTCAGATCTCACTTCCTGAGTAGCTAGGATTACAGGTGTGAGCCACCAGGGCACCCAGCTGTATCTGCTTTTACTGTGATCTCATGTCTGTTTCCTGGTGGGCTGTGCTGGAGCCGGCTCCCTTCCCAGATGCACTCCCAGATGCGTCCCAGTGAAAGCTTGAAATCCACTATGGAAATTGGTCAGTGCCATGAACCGGGGCTCTGTCCTCTTACCAGTGTATACATCACAGTGTATACATCCGTGCTTGCTTGAACTCGTTGGGCTTTACCAGTCAGGCTCTGGACCCTGCTCTAACATGCTTCTCTCCTTTGGTAATGTTCTAGTTATCCAGGCCCCTGGTGGTATGACTGTATCCTTCAAATTCCACACGTTGGGCTTCACATTCAAATCCATATGTCAAGGGCATTTGGAGGTGAGGCCTGTGATTAGGACTAGCTAAATTCATCAGAAAGAAGGAGACCTGAGCTAGCACCCTTGCTCAGAGATAGCCCCTGCCATATCCTGACCCAGATGCCATCAGTACCAGGAACATGATTTCCCACCTCCAGATCCATGAGCTAAATAAGCATTTCTTCTCGATCAACTCACCAGTCTCAAGCACTTGGTTATAGTCACAGAAAACAGACTAAGATAACAGGCAAGGGAGAAGACTCTTGCCAGGGCCTGATCTCCCAGCAGGAGAGACAACACAAACCCTTGGGTTCTGCCCGCCTCCCATGGTGCACTGTTCCTCTGGGACATTTTTCCTCGCCAATACCTAGCACTTGGCTTTTCCATCTTCATCCACACATTCCTGTCCTCTTCCCTCCCTCCCTTCTGGGCCCACAGCCAACTACTCTGGGACCCCTCGGCCTACCTTCAGCCGCTACCTGGTAGAGTTTTAGTACAGGATCATTTTGAAAACAAAGTGCAAAATCGACAATACTCATCGGTGGTACTTCAGAGAAAGCTCCAAGCCCACTTTCTACGCTTTCCTCTTTATTTCCTCTCACCCAGGACCCTTGAGACATCGCTAGGAAACCAGCATTCTGCCCAAATTAGGAAATCATTGCATAGAGAAGCAGAACTTAACATTGATTACGTATGGGCTATGTTCTAGGCAATTGTGTGTGTGTGTGTGTGTGTGTGTGTGTGTGTGTGTGTGTGTGTAATGGGACTTGTACTCAATGCCTTGTACTCTCACTCAGCTTTCCTGTTCACGGCTGCTGCTCTATCATTTGAACCATGCCTCCAGTCCAGCATTTTTGCTGGTATATTAGAGGCTTGAAGGCTTTTCTTCCCAGGCTGGCTTTGAACCAGGCACCTAAATCTCACTATCCTGAGTAGCTAGGATTACAGGCATGAGCCACCAGCACCTGGATAAATTTGCTTTCTCAATCCAACAACCTTTTGTGCTTATTTTGAAGAGAAGTAGCTGCTTAAAGCCACCCAATATGCCATGGAGCCAGGATCAGAAGCCTGGAAGTCTGCCTCCCAGAGCTGTGCCCCCATCCCGTCCTCGGCCCCTGCCACACACTGGTCTCAGGGCATGATCTTAAGCTGGTGCTTTTGGAAAGCACGCCGTCCTGACATCTTGTAGTGATTTTTGGAGAGAGCTGAGTTTGTGTTCCAGCTATGACTTTACCTTGCTGCGTGGCTTTGAACAAGCCCCTCAAACCTCCCTTGGTCTCAGTTTCCTCATCAGCAAAATGAGATTTGGGGTTTTTACAACTGTGACATTCTAGGGCCTAAACTGAGCTCATCCCAGGTGGCCTGGATTGACACCTGCTGGATGAGCCCTACTTATCTTGGGGACAGAAACAGTATTGGAAGAGTCTGGGCCTCCCAGGGAGGAAGAGGAACCAAAGGCCCTCTGTACTCCCCCGCCCCCCCCCCCAATCCTCCTCCACCGCTGCCACCATCTGACCCAATTGAAACCCAGCCGATGGGGCTCCCCCGAGCAGTGACTCAGCCCTTGCCCTATCTGATCATCAGAGTTGATTCCTAGAAGTTGAAAGTCATTCTCTCCGGCAGCCATCGCCACCACCGCCTACTGTGAGGCAAGTTCTAATTCTGACCTCAACCACAGAGAGAGGATGGAGGTGGTGATGGCACATGGGGTTTTCAAGGGAAAGTCTGGGCTGGAAGTCTGGGGCCAGACAACAACCAAGGACGTGAGACAGGCCGAGGACCAGCCCTTGCCACAGGTAGACATGAGGGGGATAGAGTGAGCAAGGCGGCAAGCTCACAGCTCTGCCAGCTCACCCGGGGACCCTCTGTCTCAGGAGCATGGGAAACAAAGTAGGAAAAAGAAAGCCTTCCTTCCACTGTGGATGGTTCAGAGGGTGACCTTTTAGACTCTGACTTTTGTAGATAGAACCCAGAAGAGATGCCTAGGCATAAAGATGGCTGTACCAGAGGCTGGATTAGAACAAGGTTAAGAGTTCAGGCTTTGTATACAATGAAGGAGGAGGAGGAGGAGAAAGAGAGAGAGAGAGAGGAATATAGGGAGGGAGGAAGGAAGGAAGGAAGGAAGGAAGGAAGGAAGGAAGGAAGGGAGGAAGGAAGGGAGGGAGGGAGGAAGCAGCAGCAGCAACAGTAGCAGCAGCTGGGTGCTGTGGCTCCCACCTGTAATCTTAGCCACTCAAGGCTAAGCTAGCCCAGGCAGGGAAGTCTGGGAGACTCTTATCTCTAACTAACCACCAAAAAAAGTTGGAAGTGGCTCAAGTGGTAGAAAACCAGTCTAGAGCAAAAAAGCTAAAGGAGCCAGATGCTGGTGGCTCACACCTGTCATCCTAGCTACTCAGGAGGCTGGCATATGAGGATCATAGTTTGAAGCCAGCCCACACAAGAAAGTCTATGAACTCTTATCTCTAATAAACTACTCAGAAGTGACATTGTGGCTCAAGTGGTAGAATGCTAGGCAGGACCGGCACGCGTGCGCGCGCACACACACACACACACACACACACACATAGCTAAGGGAGAGTACCCATGCACTGAGTTCAAGTTCCAGTACCAGTACAATAATAACAACAATAAGAATAGTAATAATAATTTAAAAAGTAAGGGCTCCACTCTGAAGCATTGCGTTGAAGCATTTCCCATCGCTGCTATTGACTCTAAGAAAAATAAACTCAACAAGAGCAGATCCTAACACGCACACAACTCTGTGCCCAAGCTCCAGCCCTACAAACACACAACCAGCCAACCAAACACATGAAGCAAGAGCAGGCACTATGCCCATCTTGCCAACCCCAGTGTCCCCTCCCTGCCCCCCTCTCCCGCACTGCACCCCCCCATGCCTGGCAAGGATGTGAACAGAGTGGCAGGAACCTGGGAAGCTAGCTATGACTGACAGATGCCTCATGACAAGGTCAGCCGGCAGACAAGTGACAGTGTGTTAATGGTGACAGACCACCACCCCTCCCCGCCAACCCTGCCACACACCCAATATGTGAGCTCCTCTTCAGCTTCATTTCTACCTTCCAAACCTCATAGTGTCATGGTTCACCCCTCACCCCAAGAGCTCAGTGAGAAGGGGACTCAGGAGCCACTGCTCCAGCTTAGTTCAATTATGTTCAAAGCCACCCATCCTGACCATCTAGTTCTTTTCAGATTATATGGTGTCAGAGAGCAGAATTAACATGACCCAGAGTGAATACAGTGACCACTGAGATGAAAATCTGAAGCCAGGTGCTTGGTGGCTTACGCCTGTGATCCCAGCTACTTAGGAAGCTGAGATCTGAGGATCACAGTTCAAAGGCAGCCCTGGCAGGAAGTCCATGAGACTCTTTTCTCCAATTCACGACCAGAAAATTGGAAATGGTGCTGTGGCTCTAAGTAGTAGAGCAGTAGCCTTGAGCAAAATAGCTTAGGGACAGCTCCTAAACCCTGAGTTCAAACCCCATGATTGACCAAAAATAAACATCTGTCCCTCCTTTCTGAGAGGGACAGAAAACAGCACAGTCCATCCAGCAATCTCCACATGCTAAGAGGCCAGAGTCTGTGACAATCTGTTCTGTAAAGAGACACAGCTGGCACAACAGCTGAAATAGGTATGTGGTGACTCACCATCATTAGCCAAGACCCACTAGGTTCTCAGGAAGTCTTGTGAACTAGAAGGGGCCATGACGGGACTCACCACTCCTAAGTCCTTTCTGTCTTGAAGGGCAGCTCTGCTCTGCTCTCTTCCTTTCAAGAAGTGCTGGTACTTCAGGGGTCAAGCCTGAGAGGAAGCCATCTCTTAGAGCTTCTCCATTACTTTTGTTTTGCCAGTCCTGAGGCTTGAACTCAGGGCCTCAGAGCTGTCCCTGAGCTTCGTTGGCTCAAGGCTAGTGCTCTACCATTTGAACCACAGCGCTACTTCCAGCTTTTTCTGCGTATGTAGTACTGAGGAATCAAACCCAGGATTCATGCATGTGAGGTGAGCATTCTACCACTGAGCCACATTCCCAGCCTACTTTTTAAAAACTCTATTGTAGAAATCAGTGCTGGTGGCTCATACCTGTGATCCTAGCAATTCAGTAGACATGTTGAGTGAGGCGGGCATCTCCTGTGCATCAGCAGTGAGTTCCTGGGAACTAGATCTTTGATTTTGTGAACTAGAGCTCCTGGCACTCAACGGAAACAAATTGGATACCTAAATAAGTTAGGAAGAAGCCAAGAACTAGAGGGCTCTTCCTCTGCCCCATATAACTGTGTGACCTGGGCAAGTCTCTGCTCTGGCTTGGGCACAGTTCTTCACTCTGTAAACGTCCTATGCCAACTTCGCGTGCTACCCTCCCGATCCTTTCTCAGGTACTACCACTGCTTCTTGGCTTCTCACAAGACATGCAACCTGATTGGCCCATGCCTTTCTCTCTGTCCCTCAGTTCCCTCCCAGCTTCAACCCTGTCTGTGATGATTAATTAGCTTAGTCAATATTTTCCTCATAAATTACTCTATTTACCAGGAGGCAGTTTCACTCACATCTAAGAGGTCCAAGCAGAGTGAGGACAAACAGACTGAATCAGCAGCATCAGTTTATGAAGCTCAGAGAGTCTGCTGACTCAGTGTGGCTAAAATCAGGCCACCCCAGGAAGTGGTAGGGACCCCGCCTTGGCAGGTTTGCTCTGCTATAGGGAGCTTCTTAAATATCTTGGGGATATCCTACACTTCTTTTTTTGCTTGGGGGGAAAAATGTTTGGAAACACTGGCCTGAATGATTGCTAAGAGGTCTCTCAGCCCTGGTTTTAGATGCTCAGGAAAACGCCAATGTCAACCTCGTAGCTAACTTTTTTTTTTTTTTTTGTCAGTTGTGGGCCTGAACTCTGGGCCTGGGCACTGTCCCTCAGCTCTTCAGCTCAAGGTTAGCCCTCTACCACTTGAGCCACAGCACCACTTCCAGCTTTTTCTGCTTATGTGGTGCTGAAGGATTGAACCCAGGGCCTCATGCATGCAAGGCAAGCACTCTACCACTAAGCCACCTTCCCAGCCCCTTAGCTAACTTTTAATTGTTAGTTTGTTATAGCTTTATTTTTAATTTCAATTTGTTTTGTGTATGCCAGTACTGGGGCTTTTGACCTCCGGGTCTTGTGCTCCTACTCAGCTTTTTCTTTTTTTTTCTTTTTTCTTTTTCTTTCTTTTTTTTCAGTTTTCATAAAAGTCAATTTCATTATTGCTGGGTAGCGCTTTTAACAGTTACACACATTTAAATAATGTATAGATGTGTGTACCAGTGCAGCATTGGTAACTAGATAACCAGTTCAACTAGAAACCAGCTAACAAGTAACTGTCTAGTATTTAAAATACAACTCTTGTTTAGATCATCCTTTGTGTGGATCACCTTCTCGGGGAGGAAAAAAGCCTGATGGTCACAATGGAAATATAGTACTCCAGCTGGAAGAAGCTCTGGAAATAAATATCAGAAGATTGGGTCTTAATATATTTCTGCTCAGCTTTTTCGTTCAAGGCTTGCACACTATCTTCATATTTGGCATCTTGCTAGCTGACTGGGGATAAGAGCCTCGTGGACCTTTCTGCCAAACAGTAATTTTTAAATCTCAGCCTAAAGATTATGGGTGTGAGCCACCAGGGCCTGGCTTCATTTCCATGTGTTAGAGCTGTGTTTGGTTTACGGGAAAAGGAACAGGAAGTATAGAGAACACTCATCTACAATAACGGTTGGGCAACCACCACCACCATCCATCACTAGACCTGGATTCCATATTAAACATGAACTCCACATTCCTATTGCTCATTTGTTGTTACTAAGTAATATTCCATATTGCTGCCATCTTGATTGCTTCCATGTTATCAATTATGAATAAAACTTCTCTAAACAATTGTGGGCAGACTTTTGCCTGGACATAAGCTTCCAAGAAGCATGACTAATCTCTGTCTATTTCATGAGTATTCTTGAATATACCATGGTTAGGGCCAGGCCCAGCCCTTCACGTGGTGCCAGTTCATTGCCACAAGAACCTTGAGACTGACTGCTGTTATTCCCAGCTTACAGATGAGCAAACTGAGGCTCTAGGAAGTGAAGCCACATGACCATGGTCTCATGTCTGCGTTATAGAGCCAGGATGCCAGCCCAGGCTTTCAGCCTTAGAGAAGGTATGTGAACCAGAGTTCAGGACAAGAAGATGCCTACCAGTTTCCTTTTCCTTTCAGGTTTGCTTTGATCCTTTCCTCCTTTGGACCAAAATGAATGAATCAGTTTTCCAATCTGGTTATTCTCGAAGGAGCATCCTTTCCTTCCCAGCTACTTACTGTTTAATTGGAAAAAAAAAAGAAAAAAGAAAACCCTCTGCATCTGAAGCCAGTGACCTACTTTTGGCTAATTGAAGTAGGGTCCCTTAACCCATGGCACTCTCTGGGAGTCCCTTCCTCACTCAGCACATCCTGGTTCTCTCAACAACTCTTGGTTGTGGAAAAGCAAACATCGTCAAGTGGATGGATGGCTTTCTCATACAAGATCCTTCTTGCCTGGTGCCCATAATTGTGCCATCTCTGGGGAGACGGGGAACAGGGTCAGGCCTGTAGGGAAACATAATCTCTTCAGGTTCCCACCATAGCCTGTGGTGGGCATGGGCCATAGCGCTGAAGTTGGGGTGGGAAGGGGCCGTGTCAGCCTGCAACTGGGCCTGGCTTCCAAGCCCAGAGACTCTTCCCAACTGGCCTTCCCTGCCTTCCCTACCCCTGGCCATTCCCTCTATCCCCAGGCCCCCCTAAGTACCAATAATGGAAGTGCTTACTAGGCCCAGCAACAATTCACCCTTATCTTTTATTTATAGCTGACAAAGCTCCAAGCAGGAAAAATATAATCACACTTTAAATAATGGAAGTTGTAGGTATTAGAACTACACGGGCAGTTACCGGAGTTGTGGCGATATCTCCCTACAGACCTGACGGGGCGCATGCCGACTGCATTTTTAATTTTTAAAACATATTTCTTCCCAAATTATTCTGCGTTACCGAGGAGCCACATTTATGGGGGTGATAAATTACTGTAATAAAGTACCTCTTCTTCAAATATATAGGACGAAGCCATGCGGAGCACAGCCCGGCCTAGGCAGCCCCCAGAGAGTGGCGCCAAATCCCACTGCCTCGCTCCTCGCTGTAATTACTTGGCCAATGTGTCCTACATTTTTAATACAGTCCCGGGTTTTCTTTAAGCAAAGAATTGGAACTGGCCGCTAATTTGTATTGGTGGTGGTGGTGGGCGTGCAAGGCCATACAGGGGAGAGTTCCTGCACTAGCACCTTTAGACGACAGGCGTGTGAAATGCAAACACATGTGGTGTGCCTACGTGTG
This sequence comes from Dipodomys merriami, assembly GCF_024711535.1. Lineage (NCBI taxonomy): Eukaryota > Metazoa > Chordata > Mammalia > Rodentia > Heteromyidae > Dipodomys > Dipodomys merriami. Next base: position 39,901,987 of record NW_027202382.1, read on the forward strand.
CCTGTGTGGGAGCAAGCACGCATGCGTGTAGATGTCCGTTCATGTGTGTGCAAGCCTACACGGGTGTGTTAAGCTGATGGAAGCCGTGCATGTGTATGTATTCACACATCCCTGGACATGCACATATATGCACGCGCTTGGGTGCTGGCTGAACACACGCACTGTGTGTGTACACAGTATACATGGCTGCATGGATCTTGCGTGTGAAGGCACACTGGTGTGGTGGTGTGTGTCCGGGTGTGTTTTCCTGTACTGACCCGGCTTCCCCCAGCCCTCTGTGTGTCTGACCCCTTCTGCACTGAACTATCCCTCCTCCCAGCCCCACCCTTCCTTGGACAATAAAGCACCGGGACAACCCACAAGCTCAGCTGGCAAATGAGTCTTAATTAATTCTACAACCTTGGATGGGCTCCTTGGTGCCTTGGTTTCCCCATCTGTACAGGGAGGTTTATTTGAAGACTAATCACCTCCTCAGGTGACTGAGGAGATTGGTGGGTTGGGTGGATGGAAAGCCCCTTGAGTACAAAAGCTAACTATTGGTCTTCTTTCCTGCCTGCCGGGCATGGTCCAGGCTGCTGGCACCTTCCTCAGGAAGGACCAGACAAGAGATAGCCCAGGCTGAGAAACCATGGCCCAGCCCTTAGTCTCCTCCTGCCCCAGCCTGGTTGAGGAGAGAGAGAGGAATGGGCGAGAGACCAGCTGTGCAGTGGCGCCGGGGCCCTGTCTCACCTCCAAGCATATAGGCTCTCATAGACCACACTGCCCGCATCACCTTGTCACCTCTGGTTTTGTTTCTGATGGGTTTTCTGCTGGTCCTAGGACTTGAACTCAGAATCTAGTGCCCTTGCTTGGCTCACTGCTGGCCCTCTACCATTTGAGCCATACCTCTACTTCCTGGCCTTTTTTGCTGGTTAATTGGAAATAAGAATCTGAGTATGTGTCTGCCTAGGTAGCTAAGATTATAACGTGAGCCACCAGTGCCTGGCACATGTCATTTCTGCTTCTTTAGCTCAGCAGTGTGGACACCATGAGCAGGTGTGTGCAGTATGGACAAAGGCAGGATATAGACAACAGGAAGCCAGGTGGGGCAGACCTTGCCTGGAGGTGGCTTTGGACTTTTAGAGAGGACCAGGATCTTGGATAATAGGGAGGTAGTGAGGCTGGTGTAACAGAGAGGAAGACAACAAGCCAACAAGGGAAGAGCAGAGCATTATGAGCAGGGTCTGTGGACATCCGGGGTTCCATCCTGGCAGGGAGCCACCAGGCATCGGTACCATGATGGGCAAGCTGCCCACACTGTCACCGTCCCCATCCCTCAAGACTGGCCTGGGGACGTTTCCATCCTGGTCTTTCTGGGCAGCCTGCTGCAGGAGGTGGCAATGCTCTGAGGGCACCGGGGAACCAGGCAGGGAGGAAGGGCAGGGGGCAGGGGTGAGAGGAAGACCGTGGGAATCGCATCTGCTCTGTGTGCTGAGTGTCCAGGCTCATGGCAGACATGGAGTGGACAGACATAAGGATACGTGTTACTGCTGGCACAGCAGATTCACAGGCTCCTGCCTCTTCCCCCTCCCCACAAAGGTGCCTGTGTTCCCTTGACTTCGTCCATGCTGGTCCCTCTGCCTAACATCCCACCACAACTGGCCTAGAAAATCCTTTGGAATCTACCAGGGCTGCCTCAGATCTCACCATGAGCTCCCCGCCTTCTGATCTAAGGGACATCTTTCCTCCCCTCTTGGGGACTTCTTTGGACCCCAAGGAGGACATTTGCTGGCAGCCCTCTGGTGTTATGAGATACATAGGTGCTGTCAGACACCTCTTCTTGCCCCTTAGCCCCCTAGCCCTGATCTCCTCACTGTTGGATTCCCCAGGCCCAAACACAGACCCTGACATGGAGACGGTACCTCTACTTCCCCATCTGGAGTCTGAGATGTAACAGTGCTATTAAGAGGGTCCCAAGAGTTCATGTTTGAATGGCAATGCACCAAGCCAGCATTGGCCGTTATCACTGTCTGTGTGGCTCACAATGACCCCAGAGGCCTGGCAAAGGGAGGGCCAGTGGCTAAGGTCGCAGCTCTGCTAGAGAGTAGCAGCCAGACTTCATCCGGGACTTTTTTTTTTTTTTTTGGTCAGTCGTGGGATTTGAACTCTGGACTTGGACGCTGTTCCTGCGCTGTTCAGCTCAAGGTGAGCACTCTACCACTTGAGCCACAGAGCCACTTCTGGTTTTCTGGTGGTTTACTGGAGATAAAAGTCTCACGGACTTTCTTGCCAGGGCTGGCTTTGAACCATGATCCTCAGATCTCAGCCTCCTGAGTAGTTAGGATTACAGGCGTGAGCCACCGGAGAGTGCCACTATCATCTGGGTCTTTTCGGCCTCAGTGCCTATGTCTCCCATGTTGGCTGCTGTAGCTCCCTCCATTTCCCCAAATCTCTGTCTGTCTGTCTGTCTGTCTGTCCCCCCACCCCCCCTTCTCCTTAATGTTCTCTCCACCTGGGAATAGAAGCTGAGGCTGTGCAGGGCATAGGGTAAAATATGGGCACCGATTTTTGACAAATTGGGGTTCAAATCCCTGTGGTCTCTTACCCACCACGGTACTCACCTGTGGTCTCTACTCAGTGGGCCCCAGGTCCTGTACCATCTTGAGGACTTTGGGGACACTCTCCAAACTCAGGTTTGCCACAGCTCTGAACAAAGCTTTTCAATTTTGTAGACCTTTCCTAAATAAAAATCCACATTCGGGATACATCTGCATTGGTGATTCCTTTCTTAAGAGGAGTAGATCAGGGACAGAGAAGGTGCTCAGCGTGAGTGAGTTTCTAGGTTCAGTTCCAGTACCAAAACCAACCAAAGCTGGAACACCCAAGTAGAAGCTCCAAGCCTCCAAACCAATCTACCCCAGGACTCTTGCTCAGCGTCCTACAGCTAGAACAGGGCAAAAGAGCATCCACCCTGCTCCCAGTGCTGCCCAGTGACACATCCTGGACCACAGAGGTGGACAGGGGGCCTGGAAAAGCCGGAAGGACTCACTGTGTGAGTGAGGGTCACATCTGAACTTGAACTCAGGATTCCCAAGACTACTGGTTCTACTGCTTGGAAGACAGCACCAAGGCCTGGTCTGGAAGCAGAAGGACCTGAGCCTCACCCATAAGGACTTTAGGCTGTGGTTTCCAGAATGTCTCTTGCTTCTTAAGGGCCTGGCAGCAGGGGCAGCTGTGGGTGCCCCCTCCCCCATGCTGCTAAAATAAGAAGTAGCTTCCTCAGAAGGCCTCTGTGGTTTCTGCAGGGGAAGGAAATAGAGGCCGGAAACAGGAGGGGGCAGATCAGGGAGAGACCAAAACTGCTGCCAGCATCTCAGAGAGGAAGCTGTGGCACCCCCCCCCCCAGCAGACACAACACAGCCTGGCCAGGCTGTAGCCCTGAGGCCTGTAAATAGAAAAGCCTGTGAGTTCAGGCTCAGCAAGCTAGCCAGCCACCCGAGGGCACAGAACCTTCAACAGTTCTTGGCCCTGTCCCTTCTATCCTCCAAGCCTCAGCTTTCCCCAGGCCATTCCCTTTGCCTACAAGACCCTTGCCTGCTTTCCCCTTTAAGACTCCCATGTCTTCCCTGACCATTTCTACACACACACACACACAGAGATCAGGGACCCATAGATCTTCATCATAAATGTCAGAATTCTCTCCACGATCTGCCATTTCTTAGTGAGTCTCATCTCCACTATGTCCTACTGCTCTGCCCTGTGTGGTTGAATATGATATATGATGCTGTGGTGCTGCCAATAGCTTTGTTTTTGTTTTTGTTTTTTTGGTGCTGGTTCTAGGGATTGAACTTGGAGCTTGGGCTCTGTCCCTGAGGGGTTTTTGTTGTTGTTGTTGATTTGTTTGTTTTGTTCAAGGCTAGTGTTCTACCACTTGAGCCATAGTTCCATTTCTGGCTTTTGGTGGTTATTTAGAGGTAAGAGTCTCCTGGATTTTTCTGGTCAGACTGGCTTCAAACCATGATCCTCAGATCTCTGCCTCCTGAGTAGCTAGGATTACAGGCGTGAGCCACCAGTGGCACCAGAGCTCCACTTTGTCAATAGCTTTGCTTTCCCATAGGTGAGGAAACTAAGACTCAGGACAGGGAGCAACCTGCATAAGGCCACGTTGTTAGCAAAGGGCTTCTTAGGAAGCCTGACACTGACTGCACAACTGGGGGGCATTGTGGCCAGACATTGTCCCCTTTGATGAGGACATGAGCAGTGTCCCCAGAGTTGTGTGGCACCACTGCGTCAAGTGAGCTTAGGTTTCAGCCTGCCCCGGCCTACACTCCTGGAGTAGCTGAGAACTATAAAGTGCTGTGCTAAGGGATTGGGGAAATCCTCACGAAATGACAATGCATTTCTGAGTAGACAATTCTGGTAACACATGTGAAGCATCTCAGAAGTTATTTCTAAGGCCTCTCTGCTGTCTTGAAGTTTCTTTTCTCCCTCTAAAGAAATATTCCCTCTTGGATCTAATTTTGTGTTCTATTAAAAAAACAAACATAAAGAACAAAAACAAACAAACAAACAAGAAAAGCCTCCTTTCCGTTGAGGCACACACGGTGGCACACTCCTGTAATCCCAGCATTTGGGAGATGGAGACAGGAAAATTGAGACTTTGAAGGCAGCCTGGGCTATATAAAATGACCCCGTTTCAAAACAATTTAAAGAGCTAAAATAAGAAAATTAAAAAAAAAAAAAAGAAGAAGAAGAAGAAAGGAAAGTGGGAGGGAAGAAGAGAGGTTCAATTCCAGTTTCAAAACCACTTCCAAGTCCTGGGTGCTGGGAGTGATGTGGATCACTGTCCAATGTGGGACAGGCCAGTGTTGCACCCTGCTGCCACCCTCCACTGAGCCAGTGGGACGCTAGCTCCCCAGGCCCTCAGCCCAGTCACCCCTAGGACCCTGGGACAAGGTCTCCTTTCATAGCTGCAAGAAAGCTAAGGTCTGCTGCAGAGAAGGAAGCGAAAGTGCTGCAGGGGTGAGTCAGGGGATGGGCGGGGGGGGGGGGGCGGAGTTGGAGCTGCAAGTGTCCTGGGGAGGGGAGGCTGGGCAGGAAGAGACACCAGAGGAACTAGGAAGACCTGAAATCCTCTCCCAGCCCCTTGCCAGACACTGGCTCTTCATTGTGGAGAGGCGAATGGACAATGCTTGGGACCAACCTTCTTTTTTTCTTTCTAGTTGTGGGGCTTGAACTCAGGGCCTGGGCACTGTCCCTGAGCTTTTTCAAGGCTAGCTCTCTACCACTTTAAGCCACAGCTCCTCTTCCAGTTTTCTGTGGTTAAATATAGATAAGAGTCTCCTGGACTTTCCTGTCTGGGCTGGCTTTGAACTGTGATCCTCAGGTTTCAACCTCCTGAGTAGCTAAGCTTACAGGCATGAGCCACCAGCTCCTAGCCTTGCTCAGTACACACCTTCTCTGTCCTTGTGTCTCTGAAGAGATGTTAAAGGGTTAGAAATGAGATGGGCTCGTAGGAGGGAATTGATGGGGCCAGATTGAAGGGTGAGGGTCACCAAAACTAAGGGCCTGCTGTAAGGGTAGGGCACTGAAGCAATGGCCAATGGCAGGTAAGACTGGCAGTAATGATGGCCAATGACAGGCAAAGCAGGCAGTAACTATAGCCAACGGCAGGTAGGGTCAGCAGTAACAATGGCCAATGGTAGGCAAGGTTGGCAATGGTCAATGGCAGATGGGCCTCTGGTCACTTATGTGCTTAGACCTGTGCAACTCTGTCCATCAGTAGTTGCTGAATCCTAGATAGCTCCTCCTCCTCCTCTTCCTCTTCCTCTTCCTCCTTTTCCTCTCTCCATGCTTTCCACTTCCTGTAAAGTGGGAGCCTGGTTCTTAGCCTATAGGATTGCTAAGTGGTTTGAACATGGTTTTTTTCCCATCCAAACCCATCTTCAGGCTTCATTCCCCCAGTAACAATATTAAGGCAGTGTGGGGCCTCTAAGAGACATTGGAGTGCTCAGGGATTAATGTTTTTCTCTGCAGACTGTGTTAGTATGTTACTGTAAAGCATGTGTGGCTTCCTGTCTCACCTTGTGACCTGTATCTTGCCACCTAGCTCCCATGTGGTCTTCTCATGTGATTATGGTGTGACATAACAGGAGGCCCTCACTAGATGGGTATCTGCCCAGTCTTGGACTTTCAGCCTCCAAAATACTCTTTTTTATTAGTCAGTCATGGGGCTTGAACTCAGGGCTTAGGCACTATCCCTGAGCTTTTCTGCTCAAGGCTAGTGCTCTACCACTTTGATTCACAGTACCCCTTCTGGTTTTCTGGTAGTTAATTGGAGATAGGAAGACTCATGGACTTTCCTGCCTGGACTGGCTTCGAACTGCAATCCGCAGGTCTCAGCCTTCTGAGTAACTAGGATTATAGATGTAAGCCACTGGCGCCTGGCCAAAATACTTTTTTCTTCACACATAACCCAGCCTTAGGTATTGTGCTTCAGCAAAATAAAATGGACTAAGTTATACTTAAGGATTAAATATATCACCACATGCAAAGCACAAAGAAAAATGTCTGGTCCCAGAAGACCCACAACAAATCATATTATTTTCCTGAGGCTTATCAGGAAAACTGAAATGTGGTTTCAAAGAGAAAATTTAATACAGGGGCTTGTTATGCCTATGTTAGAAGAGCTGAGAAACAAGGACACTATAGCTAGCCAGAGATGAGACTGCTCAGTCAAATTCTACTTCCTAGTAGTGCTTTTTAAATTCTGGTTCTGGAGCTTGAACTCTGGGCCTAGGCTCTCTCCCTGCTTTGTACTCAAAGCTAGCACTCTACCACTTGAGCCACAGTTCCTCCTCCTCCTCCTCCTCCTCCTCTTCTTCTGCTTCTTCTTCTTCTTCTTCTTCTTCTTCTTCTTCTTCTTCTTCTTCTTCTTCTTCTTCTTCTTCTTCTTCTTCTTCTTTCTTCCTCTTCCTCTTCCTCTTCCTCTTCTCCTCCTCCTCCTCCTCCTCCTCCTCCTCCTCCTCCTCCTCCTCCTCCTCCTCCTCCTCCTCCTCCTCCTCCTCCTCCTCCTCCTCCTCCTCCTCCTCCTCCTTCTCCTCCTCCTCCTCTTCTTCTTCTTCTTCTTCTTCTTCTTCTTCTTCTTCTTCTTCTTCTTCTTCTTCTTCTTCTTCTTCTTCTTCTTTTTTCTTCTTCTTCGTTTAGTGGAGGTAAGAGTCTTCATGGACTTTCCACCTGGGCCGCCTTCGAACCATGATCCTCAGGTCTCAGCCTTCTAAGTAGCTAGGATTATAGGTGTGAGTGACCAGTACCTGGCTGGCCATCTTCTTTTCATTGCTTTATCTCTCTGAGCCTCAATAGCCTACATGCAAGATGAGATTTAAAATGGCACCACATATTGTTTTTAAGGGATTAAATAAGATTGTGTGGAATGTTTTGGGGGTGCTGGCTCACAGGGAGCACTCAACAGTACTTCTAGTCAATACTCACACAGCCCTCAGCTCTCACTGCTTGGTTTTACCGAGCAGTTACTACAGCCATCCATTTCACCGATGAGGAAAGTAAGGCACGGAGAGATCAAGTCTCATGAGCAGTCCTGACCCTTGGCATCCTTACTGGGGATGGCTGCCTCCCCAGCTGGCCTCTTTCCGGGCCTACAGCCTGATGGATAATGGTGACAGATCGCTCATGTGTCACCTTTTCCCAGACCTCAGGAGCCGAGGCTCACACCAGCCTGGATCTGAGTCTTTGATTTGTCATTTTCCAGCTATGGAACTTTGTAAAGTCCTACTCAGGGAGCATGCATCAATGGAAGAGGTGAACTTAGTTTCTTAGGCTCTTATCAAAAAGTAATCATACCCAAAACTTCACAGCCCTCGTGGAGTGGAGTGTATCAAGGCAATGTGTAGGCTAATGCCTATTTGCTGGCCTCTAAGAGGCCTTGGCTCCTAAAAAAAAATGACTTTTCCCAGGATCCTTTGCAATCTGGCTCAATGAGAAGTAGTAGCAGAAGATTGAGGGGGTAGAAGGAGCCAAAATCTTTTCCCTCCCCCTCCCCATCTTCTTCCCCTCCCTTTCCTCCTCCCCTTCCCTCACTCTGTAGTGAGGGACTTGGGTGTTATTTTCTCAGCACTAGCTGCTCTCTTCTGTGTCTTGGCTTGTACGGATCTATCCATTCATGGTTGGTTGCTGCAACTGGAGGGGTAGCAAGTTCTGCCCTTGCAGAATTGCCTCAACCCTGGCTGTTCGGTTTCCCACCTTCTCCCTCTTCCATGTAACCATTTCCCTCGATTAAATTCCTCTGTTTGAAACACCTAGAGTGACTTATTTGTCTCATGGACCCTGACTCTTACAGTGAGCATCTTATGTTTTGCTTCTACCCTAGGATGTCCTCTGTTTTTCTCTGGCTCCAAAGTCTTTATCCAGGACAGAGGCAGGGATTGAACTCAAGCTACCACAAAAGGCAAGAGGATCCAAGAACTCACCCAATCTACTCTTGCCTCCTGTGCTACTGATAGGGCAGTTGAGGTTAGTGTGAACACTGGCTAGAAGCAGGAGCGCTGATGGGCTGAGAGGGAGCGGTGGAGGTGGCGCTTGTCAGGAGCTGCACCACAGCCCCAGGACATGCAGCTCTCACCCGCATGTGTACTACACGCACAGCACACACTGAGAGGCCATGCGTGTTTACAGACCACCCTGCCTCCATAGACACCATGGACTCACACAGAGATAAACATACACACAGGCGTGTACCACGCTCACCCCGCCATTGTGCCCATGTGCAGAGCGTTTACATCATGGTTATCAGTACTCACCACAGCCATGCTGTACCCACAACCGTGCCATAGCTAGGAGCGTGGCCTCCCTCTGTGCTCCCCACATAACTCTCATGTGGCTGTCCCAATATCATCAGCCACAAAGCACTCTGTGTGTCTGAGACAGGATTTGGATGTGTGGCCCAGGCTGGCCTTGAACTTGAGATGCTTCTGTCTCAGCCTCCCATCCATGATCCCCAGCAGGCATGAGCTCTGACTTCTTTTGTTTTTTTTTTCTTTCTTTTCTTTTCTCTGGTATTGAGGATCGAACCCAGGACATTATACTTGTTAGATGAGCATTTTGCCATTGAGCATTATATCCCAGACCTCTGACCCATTCTTGGTGAGACCCTCTTCAAGGTACTTGGAGCTACCTCTTCGCTTTAGGGGCTAAGAAAACACCTTGCCCACCACTCACACCACTCCCCTCCACTTCCCCCCCTAGCCTGGCCTAGATTCCAAGGGAGGTGGGGAAAGGCTGAGCAAAGCTCAAAGTCCGGGGGGCCAAAGTCCTGTTTGTAAGCTCCTGGAGGAAGTTGCACAACCTGTGCCTGGCCAGGGCCAGCCCGGTGACTCCTCTGTTTATTGTCACCGGTTTCCCCTTGGCTGCCAGCCCAGCCTAGCCAGTGACCCGTTGGTTTCTCTGGGAGAAGGAGAGGAAGGCAGGTGCCCCACCCACTGCCTGGTGGCCACAGGACCCAGCTACGTGTCCGTCTGCCTGAGGTGCAGACACAGGGTGGAGAGCCCAGCCTCTACCCAGGACAGGCAGAGAGCATGCCCAGTTCCCCCAGCCAGCTGCAGGCCCAGTGGGACTCCGCTTTCCCTCTAAAGCCTTTGTTTAAAGGCCTCACATGGAGGCCCATGGATTTGAATGTTGCCAAGCAGAGTCACTATGGTTGTCATTGGCTTTATGAAATCTACCCTGATTTCAAACATTTTTTAATGAATAAAATGTCCAGCCATGTGCAGGAGGTGAGTTGGGAAGGCTTTGGAGAGCCATGGGAGGTCAGGACTAGACTGGGCTGGCTCTTTATCCCAGTCCCTTCCAGCGGCAGCAGCAAGGAGGTGGAATAGAGTCAACTTGAGCATCCCTGAAAATCCCATGTGATGCTAAAGCTGTAAAAACCATTTATGTCTGCCTGCCTTTCCCTTGCCCTTCCCTCTGCTCTCTCTCCTTTTCCTTCCTTCCTTCCTTGCTTCCTTCCCTCCCTCCCTCCTTCTTTCCTTCCTTCCTTCCTTCTTATCTCCCTCTCTCCCTCCCTCCCTCTCTCCCTTCCTTCCTTCTTCCTTCCTTCCTTCCCTCCTTTCTTCTTCCCTCCCTCCCTCCCTCCCTCCCTCCCACCTCTCTTCCTCCCTCCCTCTCTCCCTCCCTCCCTCCCTTCCTCTTTCTCTCCCTCTCTCCTTCCCTTCTTCCCATCCTTCCTGCCTTTCTTTCTCAGCTTATCCACTGGGGTCACTAGATGGTCTGAGGAAGCAGTAATGTTGGCAAGTTTAGGGTTAAAGTAGTGTGTTGTTGGAATGGCCACACACAGAGAATGGCACAAATGAATAACCCATTGTGGAAAAAAGGGGCCAAGGTTCTCTCTGATGAGGAAGGAAGGGGCAGATGTGCAGTAGAAGAAACTGAGGAAAGACCCTTCTGGTGTTGGACTAAACTTGGGACTCTTCATGGGGAGGAGCGGTTTAAGTGTGAGCATGTGCATGTGCACACTCGGGTCCTCTAAGAACGTAGCAGTGAGGGTCACTCGCCCTTGCTAAAGGGAATGAGGTCTTCGGACTGGCTGATCGCGGGCTGGGGCAGGCGGGGGCGGGGGGGCGCAAGTGGAGTCTGTATCACCTTGTTATGCAGGAAGTGAACTGCCTAAGGATGGTGGTACATCACGGGTCATTCCAGCTGTCCGTGGTGGGTGACTCTGGTGGGCAAGTTCATCACCCCCTTTTTAGTGATGAGAAAAATAAGGATCTGCCATGTCCAAAGCTTTTTTGTCAGAAAGGAGGCAGACTGGATTTGGCAGCAAGTTGACAAGGTTCAGGGTCACCTTCTCGCTCCCACCTGCTGGCGCCGCACCTAATTACAGCCCCTCAGATGGGAGCCGATGTGTCATCAGCCCAGGGAACTTTGGAAGCTCCCACCAAGGGTCATTATGTCTAATTACACGACTTCTAGCTTCTGCGTGGGCTGGCGGAGCCAGAGCGTCTCCATGCCCAGTGGCTGGGCACTTGTGCAGCCAGGAAGTGGGGGCAGAGGCTGTCCAAGTGTCCACTTCAGGAAAGCTGGGTGCTGGGCCCCTCACAGAGACTGCTGGGGAGGCATAGGTGGAGCCATATTGTCTGCTCAGATCGCTCTTACCTGGGCGGGGGAAAGAATAGAAGGATGCACGTCCTTGAGGCTCCAGTTGTCCTCATCTATTCCCTGGATGGATAGCCAGGCAGGCAGGCAGACACAGACATGCACATACATGCCCACACACACACACACACACACACACACACACACACACACACACACACACACACACACACACACACACACACACACACACACTGTTCTGGATCAGGTACCTGAAAGAGCTCCTTAAACTTCCAAGCTCCATTGTATGTTCACTTTGGGAAAAGGGTGAGGGAGGCGGAAAGAACAGAGAAAGGACACACATTACCTACATCAAAAAACAGAACATCCACACAGATCCTATGAACAGTAAAATAATAATGATGATGATTATAATGATGATGAGGAGGAGGAGGAGGAGGCACTGGTGACATCTGTAACCCTAGATACATGAGAGCCTAAGATGGAAAGAATGAAGTTCAAGCAGAAAAGTTCACACTGATCAGTAGCTGGGTATAATGGTGACTATCTATAACTCAAGCTATGTGGAAGGCTAAAATTTGGGAGAACAAAGTTTCAGCCCAACCTGGGCAAAATAATTCATAAAACTCCATCTAAGCAGAAGGAACTGTGTGTGGTTGCTAGTACACCCCTGTCATCCCATCTGTGGTGAGAAATCTAAAAAAAAAAATAGGTGGATCACAGTCCAAGTATGTTCTTCAGGTAAGAAACAAGAATGACTTTATTGGTGCATTTTCCCAGTTAAAGTCATTTTAAAAATAATATTAACTATATGGGGCTGGGAAGATAGCTCAGTGGTAGAGTGCTTGCATTGCATGCCTGAGGCCCTGGGTTCAATTCCTCAGCACCACATAAGCAAAAAAGAAAAAATTGGCTCAAGTGGTAGAGTGCTAGCCTTGAGCTGAAGAGCTGAGGGACAGCGCCCAGGCCCAGAGTTCAGGCCCCACTACTGGACCCAAAAAAAAAAAATATTAACTATAATGGCTCACACCTTAATCCTAGCTATTTGGGAAACAGATATTGGAAGGGTAGTAATTCAAGGCTAGGTTTTTTAAAGAAGTTCTGTAGAGAGAGAGAGATGCCATCTCAAAAATAAGCCAGCTGTGATATGCATCTGTGACCTCAGCTGCGCAGGAGGCTTTAATGGGTGGATCTCAATCTGAGGCCAGCCCCAAATGAAAAAGCCACATAAGCCGACCAACCAGCTAACAAACAGAAAAGCACAAGACCTTATCTGAAAATTAGCTACTGTAAAGCAAAAAAAGTCTGGGGCTGGAGCTAAAGGGGTGATGAGGTTTACCTAGCAAGCCTAATGCTCTGAGTTCAAACCACCAGTACTGCCCCCAAAATAATTACCAAACTCTTCCATAACATGTAGGAGGAAGACACAACTCTCAACTAAAAACTACCATGAAACTAAAGCATCAGGAAAACATCAAAAGAAAGCTGCAGACCTCTATCCCTCACAGGTTCGATCCCCAGTACCAAACAAAAATAAAAAATACATTAAAAAAAACAAATTCCTAGCAGATCAAGTCTAGTAGTATGTCATACAAACCAACTATGGATGCAAAATTGAACATTTTAGATATGGAGAAGATTGGGGTGATGAAAGTCAGACACTCGGGACACAGAGCATGAGGAAGATCCCCGGAATGTGAAAAGGCAGTTTGGTTCCTGACAGTAAGTGCTTCTTGATATATTCATTATTTGCATATTTGCACATGACATAAAAATTTCCCAAATTAATCCATTACAAAGTATGTAATCCAGTGTGTGTGTGTGTGTGTGTGTGTGTGTGTGTGTGTGTGTGTGTCCTTGGGTTTAAACTCAGGGCCTGGTTGCTATTCCCAAGCTTTTGCGCTCAAGGCTAGCACTCTACCACTTGAGCTAGAGCTCTTCTTCTGGCTTTTTGGCAGTTAGTTGCAAATAAGAGTCTCATGGACTTTCCTGCCCAGGCTGGCTTCCCACCACAATCCCCACATCTCAGCCTCTTAAGTAGCTAGGATTATAGGCATGAGCCACAGGTGCCTGGCTTAGTGGTTCTTAATATATTCTCAATTTTGTAGAACCATCACTAACAATCTCGTTCTAGAGCATTCTAGGAAAGCCTGGGCCCATTAGCCGGCAGTCACTCCCCTCTCCTCTTCCCTCACAGCTTCTGGGAACCACAGCCTACTTTTTGTTTCTCTAGCTTTGACTTTTCTAGCTATTTTACATACACGGAATCAATCAGTATATGGTCTTCTGGGACTGATTTCTCTCAGCACAATGTATTCAAGGCTCACTCATGCAACAGAATGAGTCATCGAGTCATTTCTTTTTGTGACTGAATACTATTCTACTGTGTAGACCCACCACACTTTTTGAATCCATTTGATGGTGGGTATGGTGAATAGTGCTGCTCTGGACATTCATGTACGAGTTTTTGTTGTTCTTTTGTATTCAGATCTTTTGGGTAGGTACCCTGGAGCGAAATTGCTGGGTGAATGGCGATTTGCTGCTTATTGAATTGGGGAGCTATCTCCTTCCATTTTGTACCTTGGACTTCCAGTCTCTTCCTAGCCTAGCCTTGCCCAACCCATTTATCACATCGTCCGTTTATAACTCTTGGCCCCACGTCTTTTCAAGGAGAAAAGCTGACATGACAGTGATTCTCGGTCATATGGGCATTCATCTGTTGGACAGCTGTGTAGCTGGAGCCCAGGGCAATGCTGGCTACAGGGACTGGACAACTCCTCAGAGGCCAGCATAAGATGCCATTGTCAGGGGTAGGATGTGCACACTGGGAGCGCAGGGACAGACACGGGGGGCTCCCTCTGAGCTGGGGAGGGTTCCAAATCCTACTTTGAGATCAGAGAAAGCACAGAGGCTGTTCTTTGTCTTTGGCTCTTCTTTGGCCACTTCCATCCTCACCCCCATGGGCCTTGGTTTTTCAGATCGGAACCTTAGGCTAACAAATTTTTATGGCAGGCACTGGTGGGATGATGGATGTGTGCAGGATCGAGGCTTCCACTCTAAATGTCTGCTCAAATAATGGGACACAACAGGACTCCAGGTTGGTTGTACTACAGGTGGCTCTATGGAGCCAGTAGGAAGTTGGATGGAGTTTGGCATTCTAGAAAGGGAGACCACTGACTATACATCTGAGCAGTTGACTCTTTAAAAGACTTCTGTATTCAATAAATGCTTTTTATAGATTGGGTTTCACTCTGGTAACTTCTACAAGGTATGATGAGCATGAGGCTCAGGGGGAGAGAGGCAAGAATGTATCTAGGGTTTGCAGGGCACAGGGACTTTTTCTGTGGCAATAATCTCATCTCCTGGCAGCCTAGGGCCTCCCACATGGGGCTTGGAGGGAGAAGAATCTGATCCCAAGAATAGAAGGAGGAGGAAGAAGGGGGACTTTCCCCACCACTGGAGCCTGAAGGTCAAATATTCTCAAGCAAGAAGTTGACGGGATACTTAATTTTTCTTGTTGGTTGTAGGGCTTGAACTCAGGGCCTGGGTGCTGTCCCTGAGCCTCTTTGTGCTCAAGGCTAGTGCTCTACCACTGGAGCCACAGTGCCACTTCTGATTTTGTTGTTGTTGTTGTTGTTGTTGGTTATGGTGCTTGAACTCTGGGCTCAGGCACTGTCCCTCCACTCTTCAGCTCAAAGATAACAATCTACCGCTTGAGCCACAGCACCACTTCCAGTTTTCTAGTGGTTTATTGGAGATAAGAGTCTCATGACTTACCTACCTGGGCTGGCTTTGAACCATGATCCTCAGATCGCAGCCTCCTAGTAGCTGGGATTATAGGCGTGAGCCACCAGCGCCCAGCTTCCACTTCTGATTTTTGAGTGCTTAACTGGAGGTAAGAGTCTCTGCCCAGACTGGCTTCGAACTGCAATCCTCAAATCTTACCCTCCTGAGTAGCTAGGATTATAGGTGTGAGCCATTGGCAGTACTTGAATTTGAACTCAGGGCTTGGCATATGCTAGGCAAGCCAAGCTCTGCTTCGTGAGCCATGCTTCCTGCTTTTTGCTCTGGTTATTCTTAAGATGGAGTCTTGCTTTTTACCCAGGCTGCCCTGGACCTCCATTCTCCTCTTCATGATTCCTACTATAGCTGGATGACAAGTATGCACTATTTCACTAAATTTGTTGTTGTTGTTCTATTGAGATGAGGTCTCTTGAACTTTTGCCCTGATAAGATTTAAACTACCATCTCCTGATCTTTGCCTCTTAAGTAGCCAGAATTATAGGCGGGGACACCTCCCTCTATTAAGGTTAGACATCTTGTCTGGGGTATTTGTAGATTACCAAGACTGTTGGAACAAGGAGAAGGGACTTTCTCCAAGGGGGACAGGAATGACCTAGACAGATTCAGTCCCTTTTTGTGGAAGGAACATCCACCCTGTGCCAGACAATCAGCACTTAATTTCTCATTTACCTACCAATCCCTTCACTTGTGGACAAAGGGCAAAAAGGTTAAGTGAGCCAGGCAGGCATCGGTGGCTTGTGCTTGTAATCCTAGCTATCCAGGAAGCTGAGATCCATGGTCCAAAGCCAGCTCTGGCAGAAAAGTCTGTGAGACTCTATCTCCAATGAACCACCAGAAAACCAGAAATGGAGCTGTGGCTCAAGTAGTAGAGGGCTAGCCTTGAGCAGAAAAGGCTCAGTGAGAACACAAGGCCCTGAGTTCAAGCCCAAGTACACACACACACGTACACACACACACACACACACACACACACACACACACACACACACACACACACACACACACACACACACAGTGACCTGTCTTGGTGACAGGGCAAGTTAAGCTCCAGCCAGGTTTGACCCCCGCTGTCATGGCTCAGGCCGGAGCTTGTTCTACCAGCCTTCCCCCTGAAGTCTTCCTGACAGCAATCTGGGGTGAGGCAGGTGGGTGGCATCTGGCCCACAGAGGTAGTTCTCAGTGGTCTGCACCAACGTGGCCCTGGGAAGGACATGTTTTCTTCTCTTTCTGGTTTATCTGGGAAAGCCCTACGTCTTTCACAGAACTGCCTTCTATCCTGTTTGTTTGGAATTTACACCAAGGGCAGCCAGAGGCCAGGATGGCTTGGAGGCCTGAGAAGCAGAGGCTCAAGACCAAGGGTTCAGTGCCTCTGCAGATGGGTGGAGCCAGCCTGTGTTTTTTTTTCCCTCACCCCCACTGTCCTGAACAGGCCCTTGGGTTCTAGGAGGTCCCAGAACCCAAACACAGCTTCCTGGGATGCAGAGAGGCTGACAGGAAGAGCTAGGACTTTAGATTAAGACCTGAGTTCAGGTCCTAGTTGGATCACTTACTGGCTCTCCCTACCTTGGTTTCTCTGTCTGTAAAGGAGGCCCTATACTCTGCAGGGGAAGAGGAGAGCAGGTAGAAGAGCATGTGGCAACATGGCCGACAGGAAGCACCTCCTATGGAGGAATGGGAGCCCTGGTGTTTCCCAGCATTCCCCCTTCCTTCTTGAAGTAGATGTGCTGGAAGTGCCGGCCCTGGAGCTGGGCCTGAGCACAGGCTTGGCCTGGTGAGTTGCTATGAGAGGCCAGCCATGGTCTCTGCCAGTTGGAGCTCGCAGTCCGTGGAGGAGGGCAGACCACACAGGAGCCACACATGTCCGCGGGTCACAGGAGAAGGAAAGAGTAGAGACCGGAGTCATGGAAGACACAGGAACAGGCTGGAGGGAGGAGCCTACATATTTAACAACCTTTTTGTCAAGTCAAAGGATATTGGCTGTGAACAATCTCTAAGACCCCGCTCCATGTCTGCCACCTGATCACCAGTGCTCTAAGAAGGAGCATTTGATTTGGGTTCTGGTGGATGACTAAGAGTACATAGGATAAGGAAAGAGAAGAGACACGGAGAGGGAACAGTATGTGCTAATTAAAGCCTGATGAATGCCCCCTGCAAAGAACATGGCCGCCCTGTGGAGGCATGGCAAGAGCGTGGGGGAGCACATTTCCTTTCCAGCATTCAGTAGCCGCCCATGGCCCCTTCGCCTGATAACAAATGACAGGTTTTACAGGAAAGAAGCGCAAAGGATGTTTTGATCAATATTCACGTGAAGCAAGAGCTTTCATAGTGAAGACCTGCAGACCCGGATAAAGACTCTCTCTCTCTCTCTCTCTCTTCTTCTCTCCCTCCTTCCTTCCTTCTTTCCTCCCCCTCCCTCCTCCCTCTCTCCCTCCCTCTCTCTTTCCTTCTTGGCTGGCACTCTATCACCTGAGCCACACTTCTCCTTCCTGCTTGTTTTTGCTGGTTAGTTGGAGATAGCATCTCTGATGGACTTTTGTGCCCAGGCTGGCTTTGAACCAAGATTCTCAGATCTCAGCCTCTTGAATAGTTGGGGTGACAGGTGTGAGCCACTTAGTGCCCCGAGGAAGTATCTGTTTTTGTGCTTAGGTTGAAGTCAGCTTGGACAGCATTGCTCAGATGTGACTGGACCAAGCAAGTGTGAGCCATGGGAAAGGACTAAGGGGATACCCAGCAGGGCTTGTCTTGTGGGATTCTTTGGGAGCTCTCAGAGTAGCATTCCTTCCCCCTGGGTTTGCAGCAGGACCCTTCTGCAGTGGGTCTGATAACCATCAACCAAGCCAGGGGGTCTCTGGTGGCCAGCTCTCTCATAGAAAGGTGCAGGAAGCCCAGGAACATTTTAAGTTTTAGGGCTGCATTGGGGGAAAAGAAGTTCTGGTTTCTCAGCAGATGAATTCCTGTTTTTCCGCTTGCCTGGGGGGAAGGAGGAGGCATGGAGGAGACAGGAGGATGGAAAAGTTTTACGATAAATCTTGTTCCTGCTGCCTTCCCTTTGGGGTATCATTTTCTAAGCCTTGATCCTTGGCACAGTAGAGCTGGAGCTTAGGAACCCGGAGCAGGGGAGGAGATACGAGCAGGAAGGGCATTGAGTGGCACTAAGTCTCTGATGTGCATTGAATATCAGACTATGCTACCCTCCCCCAGCCGCGTGATGTCTTCCTCAGGCAGAGCTGTGTCTCAAGATTGAGTCCAGGCTCCATTCTTTTGGGAGAGGGGCTAACAGGGGTGGGCCAGGAGAAAGAGTCTTTGTCAAAGGTCTTTTGAGAAAACACAGAGACCAACAGATGTCCAGAAGCAGGACGAAGTCACCATTGTAGGAATGGGAAATACTGGGGGCCTGAGCTCTCTGGCTTGGACTGCAGCCCCTGGAACACCTCTGAAGCTGCTGGAAACTCTCAGGACATTTTGAGAACAACAGGTCTAGTTCCAGCATAAACTCTGCTTGCTGCTTTTGCACAATATGGCCTAGAGTCAGGCACAGACCCCCTGTAGGCCTCTGGGTCTCCACCTGCAGCCGAGAGAGGCTTCTGAGTTCTCACCTGGAAATGAAGAGGGTCTCTAGTGGACCTTCACCCGCCAGCCACCCTGTCCTGCCACCCTAGGAAGGGCCAGGGCTTCTGATTTAGGCTATGCTGAGTTCTAGTTCCAGCTTTGGGATAGGATAGACTGGCTGTTCAACTGCACATGTGCGGAGTGCTAGGCCTTCCTGCAGAATGGGGAATTGTCCCAGCAGACAGATACTGTGTGGATTAAAGGAGACAGTTGTGTGCCCAGGGGACAAGATGATAAGAGCAGTATGGGGTTGTTCTGTGACCCCTCTAAGAAACAATGATTCAGAAATGGAGATCAAGGGACCAAAGTGAGAGCAGTTGAGGAAGAAAAAAAATAAAAGCCTTTGTGGGCCATGCCGACCATCTAGCTTCCTGTCCAGGGTCCTCCCCCATCCCCCACCCAAGACCCACAAGAATGAGCTGCTTTGCGCTGTCACACTTTGGGGCTGGATTGGGGTGGAGCCATCTCCTGCAGTCCGGGGCTCTGTTTGCGGCTTAGGAGTTTTATTTCTCTCTGGGATGAGGCTTGCCACTGAGGCTGATCTTTGGCTAGGTGTAGGCAGCCCCATTGCAGTTAGATTATAAGAGGATTGAGGCTTTCCCAATGCCTAGAAGGAAGTAGCTGCTCAACGAAGTTCTAGCTCTTTCCATCCTCACCCATAAGCACCCTTGTCCTGCCTGGGATCTTGGTCCACAGTTGTTTTGAGTCCCCAAATCCACCACATCCTTCATAGCCCTCCCCGGGCAGGAATTCTCAGGCTCCCAGTGCAGGGAGGCCGGGCAAGCTGGGCAACTGCCTTCCTTCCCCACTTTCTCTCTCTTCCTCTTCAGTGGGGGCTGGGCTGGGGCACAGCTGGCTGGGTTGGGGCCGGGTGCTCTCCCTAAACTGCTTCTCTGCACAGGGCCCCTCAACCAAGCACAAGCAGGGCCTGCATTCCTCTATTCTTAACACTTCTACAGGGAACTCAGCTTCCAGAAACCGGAGCCTCCCCAGCCAAGCAGTGCAGGCCAGAGGAGGTGGGCCAGGCTGGGGTAAGGGAGGGGGGCCTGGCTTCCGCTTTCCCTGAAAACAGAAACCCAAGGCCTCCCTTACCCAGTCAGAGGCTCAGGGTTTCCACGCCAGGGAGTGAAGTGCTAAAGTGGCTTTTGCTAAACCCACTTAGGAAGACGGGATTGCTAATAGAAAAATCACTGCAGTTTGGAGAGATGAAGGAAGTGTTCCACATCTGCCAGAGTGGCATCTTCCCTCCCATTGCCCCCTCTGGGCTTTTGGACAATAGGGCAGGTGGCAAGCAGGACCCAGACTAACCAGAGCTGTGCTGCTACTGCCCAAGGTCACAGCCAGGGAGTGGAAGATCTAGGATTCAAATCTCGACCGTTTCCCCAGCATCCTGCATGACCCAAGTGTAGAGGCACATCTCTCCTGATTATAGGACAAAATCTTCCCATCATGGGGCTTGAACTCAGGGCCTAGGCACTGTCCCTTGAGCTTTTTCTGCTCAAGGCTGACACTCGTCACTTCCAGCCACAGCAGCCAATTCCGGTTTTCTGGTGGTGAACTGGAGATAAAAGTCTTACAAACTTTCCTGCCCATGCTGGCTTCAAACTACAATCCTCAACTCTCAGCCTCCTGAGTTGCTAGGTTTATAGGTATGCGCTTCTGGTGCCCGGCTTGATTTCCCATCAGGTTTTATTTGTTCCATCAATGAAGCTCCACCCCTCGCCCACTATACTCTTGGAATCTTAAAATAATGACTCATTAGAGGTTGGAGCTGTAACTCAGGGCAAAGCTCTGGGTTTCTTCTTTAGCCCTGCCAAAAAATAAAAATAAAAAGGCAGAGGAGGGCTGGGAATGTGGCTCAGTGGTAGAGTGCTTGCCTAGCATGCATGAAGCCCTGGGTTTGATTCCTCAATACCACATCATCAGAAAAAGCTAGAGGTGGCACTGTGGCTCAAGAGTCTAACCTTGAGCAAAAGAAGCTCAGAGACAGAGCCTAGGCCCTGAGTTCAAGCCCCAGGACTGGAAAAAAAAAAGGCAGAGGGACCGGGTGTGATGGCTCACACATGTAATCTAGCTACTCTGGAAGTAGAGATCAGAAGGATTGAAGTTTGAGGCCAGGCAAGGTTATACAGACAGGCCATTGTATAATACCATATAACACTGTATAAACCCCATCTCACCCAAGAAAAGCTGGGTATGGTGTTGCCTGCCTGTCATTCCAGCTATGTAGGAAATGTAAATAGGAGGATCATGGTACAAGCTGGCCCAGGCATAAATGTAAGATCTTGCTTGAAAAATAGCAAAAGCAAATAGAGCTTAGGATATGGCTGAAGTGGTAGAGCACCTGCCAAGCAAGCATGAGTTTATACCCCAGTAATTGTGGGTGCAGGGAGGGGGGAAGAAAACTGTTGAAGACTGAAAAGATCCTTAGGAAATTATTTCAAAGCTTATCTTCCTGAGACCCAACATGCTTCAGTTCAGTCTTGTTAGGCAGGCCTTGAGTCCTGTCACTGACTTTCTGGGTGACCTTGGCCACTAGATACTGTGTTTTGGAGCTTCAGTTTCCCCATCTCTTAAATAGGATCATAGTGTCTTCCGTGAGGGAGGCCTAGGTGGGAGGCATCGCGCAACCTGGCACTCAGGGGGTGCTGGTGCCTTTCTTCCCTTCAAGAAAATCATGACCGGCACCCCCATCACCATAGACAGGTTAAAACAAACAAGCAGAGCAAACTTTAAGGGACACAAGGATCTTCAGAGGGAGGACCCAAAGACAGGGTAAGATGTCTATTTCATGCTGAAGTTAAAGGAAGCATAGATAGATAGCTATGTAGAAATATGATTGGGGGGCTGGGAAGGTGGCTCAGTGGTAAAGTGCTTGTCTTGCATGCATGAGGCTCTGGGTTCAATTCCTCTGTACCACATAAGCAGAAAAAGCTGGAAGTGTCGCTGTGGCTCAAGTGGCAAAGTGCTAGCCTTGAGCTGAAGAGCTGAGGGACAGTGCCCAGGCCTAGAGTTCAAGCCCCACGAACAACACAAAAAAAGGAAAAAAAGAAATATGATTGGACAAAAGAGTATGTGATCTAGCCAAGCATGGTGGTACATGCCTGTAATCCCAGCATTGTGGAAGGTGAGGCAAGATGTTCTTAGTCTGGACAACTGAGCAAGACCCTGACTCACCCAAAAAAAAAAAAATTAGTGTAAACTAAAATGAAAAGGGTGTGATCTAATAATAGACAGAATGAGAAACCCAGTCAGGCCTGTCTTTCCAGATTCTTCTAGGCCTTTCTGTACAGAGCCCCTTCCTCCCAGGTGGGAAGCAGATGCGTTCTGAAATAAGGACCTTGTGACCTATTACTATCACCAAGGTCATATCAGAGAATCCAAATGGCCAGATCCTACTCAGAAAGGCAGGGCCGCTCAGAGCGATATTTTTAGGCTTATGTCTGGCTTTGGAGGGAAAGGGCTTCTGGTTTCTCTGCTGTGCCTGGGGGAAGAATGAGGGCCAGAGATAGGAGGGGAGTTGTTGAGAGACACATTAGTTCCAAAACTGCTTCCAAGGATGTCATTTCCTGAGCCCCAACAAAGGCAAAATTGAATCTTAAGGCTCTGAGCCCAGGATAGGCCCTTTAAAGAGCCTGGGGAGGGAGAAGAGGGGATCTGTGGTGGGGCTAGAGCTGGTTTGCGCTGCTCCTAAGGGCTGATTGTTAATTATAAGAGCTGCTTATGGGGCTGGGGGGGGGAGAGGGGGGTTCAGGCAGGCTACTTTATAACCCATGCAAAGCCCTAGGTTCAATCCTCAGGCACCAGCAAAAAAAATAGAGAGAGAGAACAAAAAACAAACAAACAAAACACTCCACTTGCTAAACATTTGGTAATTTCCAAAGGCAGCTTGAAACTCACTGAGGAGGGGGAATTTACACCCTAGGAGCCACAAACACTACAAATAAGGGCTTTGAAAAGGAATAGTCAAGGCCTACGAATGGGATTGGCCAGTCATTGGAAGTGTGATCCTCAGGCTACTTTTACCAAGGTGACTGGACCCTCGCCTCCTGAAGAACATGTATGTCCTGTGACTAGCTTCGCTAGGTCCCAGCTGCAAGGTCCTGGGCAAGTCAGCCCTTCCTGAGCTTCTTTGCTCAGGAGAGGAAACAGAGGGTGGGTCTCTGTCCATGCAGGGAACACTGGCACCCACCCCCTGGGCACAGCGAGCTGATGAATGGGAAACAGTTCTAGGCTGTGTGTTCCATGAACCTTGGTGTTCAAATGGTTTTCGGCCGCACACACGAGGCTTGGTGTAGCAGTGATTCTGAAAACTGATACCTCAAAGTGAGGGCCTCAGGAGCCAAGTTCCTCCCCGTCCCTCTCTGCCCTCCTGTCTCCATCCTGCTTTCCTCCCCCACCCCACCCCTGCTCCCCAGGCAAGCCAGGAAAAGTAGAATTCCTCTTCCCCAAGGTAGATCGTAGCAACAGATGTGTATCTGAAACCCTTTCTGTCTTGGAGCTAGCTGTCTGTTAGGAAATGATCTGACCTGCCTTGTCTGATAGAAGACCATAAAAATCCCCCTTGCAGAGGCTGCTGCCCACACTCAGGAAGAAGGAATGAGAAGAATCTGAGCGGGCAGGCCTGGCTGTTTCTTTATCACTCCTGGAGTGTAGCATTTCGTCTAGCCCCAGTTCTCCCCGGCTGTCCATGCAGACCTAAGCATCAAGTCTATTTGCCCTGCATCTCTGAATCTTCTATCTGAAGGCTCCTATGATCAAACAAATATGCTGTATTTTTCTCTTACTAACCCATCCTCTGTTTTCAGGGTGTTATTGTGACAGGGTGTTATTGGGTGAGAAGGGACCATCTCTTTCCCGTAAGTGTCTGCCCACACTTTATCAGAATGAGGGAGGAAAAAAATGTCTTCTTCATCTCCAATTCCTGACATGCTTAGAGGAAATGACTAGCTCAAGGCCACATTGCTAGGAGGTGTCAGCCAGGCTTTGAACCCCCCGCTCCAATGGGCTCCAAGGCTGGGTTTCTGCCAAGACCTCTTGGCTCCAGCCCAGTTCCGGAAAGTTCCCAGCGCCTGCGTTGTGGTATTTGGCATCAGGCTTCAGGCAGAATGTAGTGGGGGAGGGGGAGGTGTCAAACTGCTGCTTGTCCCAGAGTCCCTGAACAACTGGGCTCAGAGCCAAATCCCGAGGCTCCAAGCTACCTAGCGCTCATGGGGGCTCCCAAGGCCCTGACTTACCACGTCTCCTGCACTAAGCCTTGAGGAGTCACCCCCAAAGAGTGATGGACAGCCACCACAAGTTGGGCTTCTTGGGACATCATCTCAATAGGTAGAAGGATTTCCTTCCTGGTTCTCCCTCTTCATCCCACCCAAGGTAGCCCTGGGAAAATCATACTTGTTCTGGACCAGATAGGGGAACCGCTGAGAAACCCACAACCAGTATCCCCACTTCCTTCAGCCTTATGTTTGGAGATGATAGACTGATAATGCCACTGGTGGTGTGGTGGTGGTGGTGGTGGTGATGGTGTATGCATACCCATACATGTGTATGCCAATACTGGGACTTGAACTCAGGGCTTGGACACTGTCCTGAGCTTTTTCACTCAAGACTAACAGTTTACCACTTGAGCTATAGCTCTACTTCTGGCTTTGTGCTGGTTGATTAGAAATAAGAGTCTCCTGGACTTTTGCTACCTGAGCTGGCTTTGAACTATAGTCCCCAGATTTCAGCCTCCTGAATAGCTAGGATTACAGGCATGAGCCACTGCTATCTGACTGATGTATATGTTCTTAAGTCCAATGCCCTTGGCCTTCATGTTCTCTGATAGCCACCAGCCTTCTGGCCACAGAAGAAATTGGGGACCCAGAGGTGAGGGTCACACATGCTCCAGGAGTTACAGGAAGGCCATTCAGGGCCCCCCACTCACCTCCCAAGAGGATGCTGGGTACTTGGAGAGAAATAGGACCTGAGTGGGACCTGCATGAATCGGTCCATTCATTCCCCCACCCCCTCACACGGCCATGTAGAGCAAGTAAAAGCACATATTCTGACCCAGCAGACGCCCTGATATGAAATTGACTCTAGGCAAATTGGTATACCTCACCAAAAGCCAGTTTTCTCATCTGTGAACTTACTTATCAGGGTCCCAGTGCACGCACCACGGGGCTGCTGTGTGGGCTACAGGAATGTAGAACTCAGGGCCAGTCTGAGATGGTCCATTTGCTCACTTGTTTATTCATCTGACAAGTGACTGCTTCGCTTGACATCAAATTCAGAGTGGCCATATAATAATTTATTATCTAACCCAGGAACTGTAGGAGGGGTGCTGTGCTGAATTGTTCAGGGACATCAGACATGAGCAAGTCTGGCCTGGGCAGTCAGGGACCTCTGGTCACACTGAATCTGGGGGCTTGCAAGCCGATACAGGGGGCCAAGGTAAATGTATCACCACCTCCAGCCCCAAAGTAGGAGAAAAACCAAGTGTGAGCAAGCCATGTCAGACTCCTAATCTGCTCACAAGCTAGGGCTACCGATTTCACTTGGTGGTCATGTTCTACTGGCAATCCCAACTGCTTCCGTTCCAATCTTAAATCACTAATTTGTTCAGATGACACCTTACACCTTATACTGTAATAGATATATCACTTATGATATGAATGAATCTGTGGATATATGCATATAGCTATAACATATATGACATATACATGTACAATGTATATACTCATATCATATGTACGTGGCATTTATGGACATAGATGTATAACCCATTCATCTATATGTTACCTAAATGGCTATGAAATGGTAAAAAGGCTGCAGGATTCCAAAGGATTGTTCTGTAGCAGACACAGACACAAGGCAAAGTCTCGGCAGGAGATCAGGTAAGTTTTATGAACCACAGGTCACAGACAGGAGAAACTGCCCTTTAGCTGGAGTCTGGGGACAGAAGGAAAGGCCCTTCATTGTGGAAGTTGTCCTGGATGAGGCTTAGGATGAGTGATTGGGTGAGGGGCCAGTGTGCCTGCCAGGCCCCCATCTTTTATAGCCCCAGATGAGGGGTTAGTATCTGGTGTGATCAGTAAGCTCTCTCAGGCTGATTTTTTCTGATATAGCTTTTATATCCTTTGATTTGACTTGATAAGTTCACGGGTAATATTATTTTATTTTCATTAACATGCTATTGATCTGTCCAGGTCTTGTAGTTTAAGCTGAACAGATAATGGTGGTTTACTTACACAAACAAGATGGAAAGTCATCCTGACTCAGAGTTTGCACTCAAAATGGAGCTCACTGCCGTTGGATGCTGGTGTCTCATGCCTGTAATCAAGGTTCAAAGCTGCCTGGGGCAGGAAAGTCCATGAGACTCTTATCTCCAGTGAACCAGCAAAAAAGGCAGAAGTGGAACTATGGCTCAAGTGGTAGAACACTAATCTTGAGTAAAAAAACTCAGGAATAGCTTTTGGGCCTTGAGTTCAAGCCCCAGGACCAGCACACATCAAAAAGGACTCAGAGCTGGTAGAGAAGACAGGATGAAATAGTTATTTAACAGTCCCTTTCATGGGATCAACAAAGCACTCAAGGCTTATGAAACACTTCCCTTGGGCCAGGAAGCATCATGATGGCTGGCACTTACTGTGATCTTCTTGGAGCCTCCCTCAGCCTGCCTCGATTTCCTCATCCTGGAGCATGGTGCTGGGTTCTTCCCTAAGCATTTTTTTAGGAATATAGCACTGATGACCACTGCAATCCCACAAGTGAGGCAATGGCTTCTCTTTTACAGATAAGGAAACGGAAGCCCAGCATGGGGAAGTGATTGCTTGAACTTGACTTATGATGAAAGGCTGACTAAGTCTTCAGGTCTCAGAGCTGACATCTGGCCTCTTTCTGCAATCCTACCCAATGCCTGGAGCTGAGATGCAATACATATTAGCCCAAAAGCCAACTCTCACAAATGACTGTGGGAACCCTTGGAGACAGTCCTTCTCTTTGCCGTGTGTGTGTGTGTGTGTGTGTGTGTGTGTGTGTGTGTCTGTGTGTGTGTGTGTCTGTGTCTGTGTGTGTGTGTGTCTGTGTGTGTGTGTGTGTGTCTGTGTGTGTATGTGTGTGTGTGTGTGTGTGTGTGTGTGTGTGTGTGTAAGGGGGGGTTCTTTTTTCTTTTCTTTATCTTCACCCCAAATCAGACCATAAATCCTCAAGGGCAGGGGTCATGGCTGAAATTTCTGTTATCTTCCACAGAACATAGGCCAGTATACAGAGCAGCATCTTGCTCAATGTACATGAAATGTAAATATGTTGGAATACTATGAAGTCATGGAAAGGAAATAGGTCTGGATGGAGAGATAGGAAATGGTCCTTAAGGAGTACAGAAAATACAAGATGTAGAATACAATAGTGCACATCTGTTAACAAAATTTCCCAGGGTACATTGGGTTAACAGGGAATCCCAGAAAGGCAAGGTCAACTACCATCTCAGCAGTTAGACCCTGGCTAGGGTCACATGAAGAGGACGGCGAATGGAAGTTCCAGCTGTTTCCTCAGCCACCGGGGTCTGCTGCTCCTGAAAATGTGACTCCACTGAAGCAAGACCCATGGAGCTTTTTGACTGGATGTACTGACATTAACATGTAGAGCCAGAGGAAGAAAGAAAGAAAGAAAGAAAGAAAGAAAGAAAGAAAGAAAGAAAGAAAGAAAGAAAGAAAGAAAGAAAGAAAGAAAGAAAGAAAAGAAAGAAAGAAAGAAAGAAAGAAAGGAAGGAAGGAAGGAAGGAAGGAAAGAAAAAAAAGAAAGAAAAAAAGAAAGAAAGAGGAAGGAAGGAAGGACAGAAGGAAGGAGGGAAGGAAAGAAAGAAAGAAAGAAAGAGGAAGGAAGGAGGGAAGGAAGGAAAGAAAGGAAGAAAGAAAGAAAGAAAGGAAGGAAGGAAGGAGAGAAAGAAAGTAAAGAAAGAAAGAAAGAAAGAAAGAGAGAGAGAGAGAGAGTGTGTGTGTGTGTGAGTAAAGAAAAAAGAAATAAGCAACCCTTTGAGGTCAGAGGCGTGGCTCTGTTGGTAGAGTGCCAGCCAATAAGGAAAATGGTGGCAGGTACTAAGTTCAAGTCCTGGTCTTAGACCTAATAAGAAAAAGAAAAGAGGTACAGCCAAGCCCAGCAGATGAAAGGCCTCTGTTTTGTACCTGTACAAAGAGCCTCTAGTGCTGTGGCCTTTGCACACAGCCAAGTAGCCCTTAAGCACTCTTAAAGTACTGTGAATACTCATACCTGGGTGACAAGAGCCAAACTCCTATCATGGGGATCAGGCATGGCATTGTACACCTAGAGTGCCAGCTACTCAGGAGGCTGAGGAAGGAAGATCACGTGAGTCCAGGAGTTTGAGGCCAACCTGTGCAACACAGTGAGATTCCCATTGTAGAAAATTAATTATTAATTAATTAAAATTGGATCCCCAAGGAGGGCCTTCAAGGAGATGGGGATGTGATTCTGGTTCTAGCTCTTCTGTCCTTCCCCTCTTCCCCCTCTCCCCGCAACCATGCCTCCTCTTCTACCAACTGACAAAGTCTTTGGGTGAATGAACTGTACCAATCACTTTCTTATTCCCCTGAGCCTCAGTTTCTCTATCTGTAGATGATAAATGTTGAGCCTTGTGGGCCCAGGGTTTCTCTTCCCCTTGGGCAAAGAAGTAATGAAACAACATTAACGGAATCCTGAAACTCCCAGGAGGAGGCAGAGAGCCTTTCTCCCAGACCACAGCCACAACTGCAGGAGCTCTGCACGGGGGTGGGGCCTGGCTACTTCTGGAGTCTTTGCAAAGTGCCTCTTTGTGGTGATTCATTTGGGGACTCGCTAAAAACTCCTCAGAGCTAAAAGCAAAAGTGTTTGGGGCTCGGGTGCTTTGACCCTTCTCCCTCCACCCCTACCCTAGCCAGTGAGGGTGCTGAAGGAAACATGAGGATTTCTGGGCAGACTGACTCTGCTCCACCCCCTCCCCCAGCATATCCCCAGGGCCTGGCACCGTGTGCACAGGGCCCAGGTCTGAGGGAAGGAAGTAGGGGTGGAGGAGGAAGGTCAGCCAAGTGAGGTGGGGGTAGGGGTCACTTCTCCCACACCACCCCCTCCAGGGCTGTATCTCCTGATTCCAGAAGCCTAAAGGAAACCCTCACACCCCTCTCTTTCTGGATTATTGCCCAAGGAGGAATGTAAGGGATGGGGCAGAGCCTCTGTTCCCAACTCAGCTGCAGACCTCAGCTTGCCTGTGGCTAGATCGACCTCTGATGATCACTGGCTGTGTGGCCTGGGACATGTTGTCTGACCTGAGTCTCAAATTCCTAACTGGAAACAAGGACATTACACATACTTGTAATGGGTGCTGGACATTCACACCTGTAATCCTATTTACTCAGGAGGCCGAGACCTGGAGGATCACAGTTTGAGGCCTGTTTGAGACTCCATCTCCACAAAAACCAGCAAAAAGCTAGTCTGGTGCTAGGTGCTAGTGGCTCATGCTTGTAATCCTAGTTACTGAGAAGGCTGAGATCTCAGGATCCTATTTGAAGACAGCAGGGGAAGGAAAGTGCATGAGATTCTTATCTCCAATAAACTACTCAAAAAGCCAGAAGTAGCACCATGGCTCAAGTGATAGAGTGCTAGCCTTGAACAAAAAAGTTCAGGGATAGTGTCCATGCCCTAAGTTCAAGCCCCAGGACTGGCACAGCAAAAAAGATTAGGCTAGAGGCTTAGCTTCAATGATAGAATGCCACCTAAACTAGCTGCTGAGCAAGTCTAAGGCCCTGAGTTCAAACCCTGATACCAGCAAAAACCAAAAACCAAGTAATTATTATAGAAATTGGTGAGGCTGAGGAAAGGTCTTGGAAACTGGAACATCCTTTGTAGAAGTAGGGGGCCCTAGGCCCCCCTGAAGGAGGATCCCACACATCCATCCCAGGGGACCACACAGAGGCAGGCAGGCACAGGAGAAAGATTATTATGAGTTTTATTAGAGGAGCCATATTTCCCCCAAGAGGGAGCACGTGGCCAACGTCCCCATCTGGGTAGCAGGAGAGTCTGGGGGTAGGCAGTGAGGTGGGATGGGAGTTCAGGTGGATCTGGGCGGAGAGAGGGCGGGGCCAGCTGTATGGAGGGAACTCCAGGAATTGAGACCACTCCAGGTCTGGGTGGAGCCGAGAACCAAAGGTGAGCATAATACTAACACCCCCCCCATCCCCACTCCCACCTCCCACCCCCACCCCCCCTTCCAAGGGTCTGATGCTACTTCTGAGCTGCTGTGCAGCTTAGTAGGATGGTTCTTAGAGCATGGGACCCGGTCAGCACACAGCAGGCTCCTAGTCACTCTCAGCTCCCTCCAAGTTCTCTCACCAGAGTGGCCTTCTCCCTTCTGTACCATTGGATTTTCTCCCCCAAACTCACCTCCAGTGTCTTCTGCCCCACCCCACCCTGGTCATACTGGCCTGGAATGCCTGAATGGCACCTCTAGGAGATGCTCAGAGACACACGGAATAAATGAACTGTGTGTGGCACCAGTAAGGCCCCTATGATTGATCCCCAGTCATGCTGCCAGGCACTATCTTAGACCTATTTCTGTTATTTGTGCAATATTTATTTCTTGTGTTTCACTTCTCAGTGGTTTTATTTATTGATCTATTTATTTAGGCTGTACTGAGGGTTTGAACCCCTTTTTTACTCCCCCTCCCCTAACCCCCCAGATAAGGTCATGCTTTTGGCTAAGGGCTGGCCTCACACCATGATCCTCACAATCTCCACCTCCTCAAGTAGCTGGGATTACAGGTGCGAGCTCTGAGGATCTGTTGTAATATATGTCTATCGTGTGAGGTAAGGGGATCACAGATCCTCAACTGAATGAGCAAACAATTCCCAGGGTGAGCCATATCCCCCTTTAGGTTCTGGTATCTGCATTTCCGTCCTTTGGGGCCAGCTGCTTCCTGCTTCATACACCCGTAGCTCAGAGTACTGCATTCCCCCAGGCAAGGCCAGGCTGCCCAGTGGACAGGCCTACGCTTCAGCTCAACCACGCACATTACCTGGGTGATCCTGAGCCGAAGGATGCGCGCTCCTGAGCTACTTCTGAAAGCCTCATTAACTCCATGTGTGAAGCGGGCGCAGGGTAGCATGATGCCGCTTTGATTATCAGAGGCCTAAGGGGTGGGCCTGGCACCCATCTCCAGGCTGTGGCCTCCCTCTTCAGGATCGCAGTGTGCCGAAGCGCCTCATTCGGTGGGCATCGACCTGCTGTCCAGCCCAGCACCGTGGCCACCCTGGCAGCTGGCCGAGGTCAGCGACCTTGGTTCTAGGCAGACCTGGGGCGCACAGCACAGGGCCCAATATGCAGGAGAAGCCGCAGGCGTGGAAACGCTGACCCAGCCAGCGGCCCCCCTTTTGGGGAGTGTGTGTGTGGGTCCCTTGGAGGAAGGGGAGCCGAGAACAGAGGGCAGGGAGCAGGGCCTGGGCCACACGAGCGGTCACTCAGCTGGCACACGGCAAGGGCTGGTGAATGGGCCAATCTCCATGGGACTAATCTGGGCCTCAGTCTCCCCACCTTTGAAATGGGGAGCGGGGAGGGGGTAGGGTCACTGCTGGAGCAGAAACCCACGGTGCCGCGTGGACGAGCGCAGCGCCCCCTCCCCCCCCCCCCCGCAGCCTGCGTGGCGGGCGCGCGCACGAGCGAGCGAGCGCAGAGGGCGGCGCGGCCCCGCGCGGGGAGGGGCGGGCGGCGCGCGGGGGCGCGCGGGCGGCGGCGGAGCCTGGCGGACGGAGCGAGTGGCCGCGGCGCCGCCAACTCGTGTGGGACCCGCGCTCTGGCCGGACACCCGCTGCCCGCGCGCCGTCCTCCGCCGGCAGCCGAGCCGGTGAGTGGCCGGGGGCCGGGGCTCGGGGCCGGGGGTCGGCGCGGGCCGCGGGAGGAGCGCGGGGGTCGCCAGCCTCCCCCCTCCACCCCCGCGGGCCGGCGTGCGCGCGGGCGCGTGTCCGGGAGGCCGGGGAGCGCGCGCGGCAGGCACGCGCGTGGACGCGCGGGGGCCGAGGGGGTCCGCGGCCTCGGAGGCCGAGTTGTCCCTGCGGCGGCGGCGGGGTGCGCCGGGCAGCACCGGCGGGGCCGGCGGGGTCGTTCGGCGTGGATTGGGGGGGAGGGAACGGGGGGGGGGGGGGGAGACGGACACGGCGCCCTTGTGTCCGTTTGTGGAGAGTTTACGGTGGACCAACCGGTGTGTGCCAAGCGCGGGCCCCGTGTGGGTCTCAGGGAGTTTGTGTGTGCCCACGTGTCTGAGTGTGCCCACGTGGGAGCCGTGAGGGCAGAAGTGTGCAAATGCGTGTGCAGCCTGTACACGAGGGCGTCCATTGCTGCCCCTCCCCCCCCCGCCCACCGGGCACCGACCCCCGTGCCAGGGCGCTGTGGAGGACTGCTCGGCCTGGTGAGGGTCGTGGCTGGGCCTGGCACGGGTGGAATCCTTGGAGCTCAGAGCGTGGCAGCCATGCAGGCTGGGTGGGGGCTGTGCTGGGCATCTCCTGTGGGCACTGGAGGACTTGTGTTCAGTTTTCCCAAATGCCCTCTGGGTTCCCTGGCTTTGTTCTTGGGTCTCTCTACCCAGGCCGGACTTTGATGCTATCAGCAGGCTTGGGGGTTCAGACCCCAGGGTCCCCAGACACGGTGTGGACTGCCTGTCCTGCTAAGAAGACAATATTGACCTGATTTATTTGTACCACGCCTGGGTTCCAGTGTGAGCCCCCAAATCAGAAACCGGTGGAGCACAGCCAGCTTGAGATACCACTCTCCTGAGGGCTGTCCAGGCTGTTTTTGACTGACTGACTCTGTGTGTGTGTGTGTGTGTGTGTGTGTGTGTGTGTGTGTGTGTGTGTGTGTGTGTGTGTGTGTGTGTGTGTGTGAAATGTTCACAATCTTTGCAGTTAAAAGTCTTGATGGCCTTAAGGAAACTTTAGAAACGTGAGTGCTGCTTGATTCTTTCTTCTGGACTTTGAAAACCCAACTTGCCTATCTGAGGGAGGTGCGGGGCGGGCAGGCAAGGCAAGTCATTTCTGGAGTCTGGTGTGTCCAGGCAGACCATGGAGGCAGAGGCTCTTTCAAAACCCCGGGCCACTAATGGCAGAAACATTTTTTTTTTATTGAAAGGGGCAGGAAGCTTCCCACTTGAAGCACTTACTAGTGAACTTTGGACATCAAAAACAAAAATGACCCACATTCTCACTCTCTCTTTTTTTTGGTCCCTAAAAATGAAGTGAAAAAGAAAGAAAAATGCCCTTCTGGGTTTGCTGGAACTCTTCTCCCTCCCCTCCTCCATCAGGCCCAGGCCCCTCTTAGATCCCCCACCCCCAAATAAAATATGCCTGTGGGGAGCCTGGAGTGAGTCACTCCCTGGCAGAGAGCCCCACAGCAAACATTTGGGAAGGTTCTTGCCTAACTTCCCAGAAGAAAAGGCTCAGGATTTAAAATGGTCCCTGTGGTTCCTCAGCCTCTGCGTCCCGTCTGCTTCGGAAATGACTAAAAAAGTAATTTCTCTTTCCACAGAAAGCAAGTCTCACACTTCAGTAACGTCCAGGTTGGTCTGGATTTAGAGCTGTTCAGGTTTCCAGAAATGGACTTCCTGGCTTTACCAGGTGGCATTTCTGATGAGATTGAGCAAGGAAGGAGGAGAAAAGGCGGAGGAGACATTTTTGGGGTCCCTGGGGTAACCCTCCCCGTGGTTTGCTGCTGCAGAAAGTGACCTTTAGTTTGAAACAGAGGCACAGAGAGGTCAATCAAGCCTGCATCCTGGGGCAAGGGAGAGAGGATAGCCACCAAATCCTGGGTCACTCGCCTTCCTTTGCAGCCCTTCCTTGTTCCATTGTCTCCAGGACATGACATTGATTTTCTAAGGTGCGCGGGTTTGGGGCTGGAGACTTGAACACACATGGAGGTGATTAATTCTCACCATGAGACAGGAGTTACCTCCATTTAACAGATGAGAAACTGAGTCACCGAGATGTTGAAGTAGCACTATGACTGAAGGTGCCCATTTATTGAGCATATGCCATGTGTCAGGAGTGGTGCAGAAAGCTTCAAATGGATTACTTTACTGCTTCCACTCACCAGCGCTCAGAGGTGAAACCGGAGGATGGAGGGAGTGCATCATTAGCAGTAACCCCCGGATTTGAACCCAGGTTTGCCTCAGCAAAGAGCCTGTAATCCTCCTACTGACAGGTTAACCAACTAAACTAAGCAGGGTCATAGCTAGCAGATGGCAAAGTTAGGATTTGAACCCATATCTGATCCAGGGTTGAAGTTCTTACCTTTGAACCACATCGAGTTCCTTTCTCTGCTTTCCTCTTCTGATATGCTGCAAAGCCAAGGGATTGATGGCAGGCTAAGTTCCTGGAGGACAGGCTGAGCTCCAGCCTGGTGGGAGAGGGCTTCCTGGAGGCCGCCAGCCTTCCTTGTCCAGTCCTGCACCTCTGGTACCATTGACCCCATGCTCAGGGCCAGAGCCACCAGAGAGAAGGGGCTGAAGTTCATAGTTTGTCTCTCCTCTTCAAAGGCTAAGGATTGATTTCATAAGAAACGTGTCAAAACGATTGTCAAAAGCAAGAATCCTATTTTCTTCCTCTTCTTGGAGGAGGACCAAGCCAGAGAGGTGGAGGGTGGAGGATACTGGTTAATCATCCAAGACTAGATACCGGGGGGAGCAAAACCACCAGACTCTGTCCCAGGAAGAACTCCATATGCCAATGCTGGGGGTGTATTTGGATGCACAGGGCTTTACTCTCTGTTCTGAGCATCTGGCAACGTGATCATTTCTGTGAAGGCTTCCGGCCACCTGTCATTTCAGTCCAAGGCTGTCCCTTTCCCACAGTCATTTCCCTTGCTATCACGCTTTCTGTGCCCCTGTGCTGGTGAGGTGTGTTGTGTGTGGACCTGCGTGTGCTGGGCCGGGCCCCCGTGCGTGTCCTCTGCTATTGAAAAGAGGTCTCCCTCTCTTCCTCCCAAGGATGTTGTGCAAATTGATGAACATTTGCAAATTGCTCCGAGATGCGTTAATTTGAGGTGTGAAATAATAGATCTTCTGCGAAGGCTCAGCCATATTTCTGGCATTGATGGATTTCTCTCCCGTCTGGCTTGTGATTTGGGGAGGTAAAAATAGGCCTTGTTTTCCACAATTTTATCTTTTATTTTTCTTTCTTTCTTACTTTTTTTTTTTTTTTTTTTGCTGACATCATTTTTAGGAAACAAAACGTATGTGCTCTGGAAGTTTCTTTAGGCTGTCACCTGGGAGCTTGAAGCTCTGGGGAACAGGGTTCCCTTGGAGCCAGGAGGCTGTCTGCGCACCTCTAGATGTCTGAGAAGGACTTTGCAGTGAGTGGGTAGTGGATGGGCCAGACTAGCAGCTGACCGCTGAGGCCATGGTGGCCTTGGTGTTTGTCTGTCTTCATCTCTGAGGCCTGCATAAATGGTAGAGAAAATCTGGGAAAATGTTAGTTGAAAAAGAAAAAAACCAGACCTGGCCACTTCTCCGATTCCTGTCTTGAATTGGGTGACACACACACAGCTCCATCTTTTAGCCAAGCCTGAAGTAAACCAATGGCCTTTTCAGACCCGATGTCCACACAGACGCCACATCGGAGCACGTCAGTTGGTGCTGTCATTTCCTGTGTAAGAGTGTGATCTAGAGTTTTGACACCTGTCTCTCTAACAGGACTTGCTTATGTGAAAACATCCACATACACAGGCTCCACTCTGGTTCTGGATTTTTCCACAGGTAACTTCGAGGGTGGTCTGATGGAAAAGATGCCAGTCTTGTAGCCAGGCTTCTTGGCTTTACTCGGTAGGAGCATAGCAGTCCCTAAACCTGCTGGCCACCCTAAACCTGCCGTCCACTACCCCTGGACCTGGGCTTTGAAGATGGGCACATGAATGGGGGGGTCAGAATTGAAGGTGGGGGGTGGTCAGAATTGGAGGTGGGGCTGAAGTGCGTGAATACAGCGGCCTTCATCCACCCGCTGCTGTTCTTTCTTTCTCTGTTCTTTCTTTCTCTTAGACATCTGCATGATGGTGACATGGAAAATAAAAAGGGGGCTTTGTGTAGGAATTCCACAGAGTGTGAAGGAATTCTGACAGGGGAAGGGGGCGGGAAGTTGCCTGCAGAGCTTGCTTTTCTCCCAAATGTTTAACCCTCAGTCTTCGGAATCAGGCGCTCGGAGCTTTGTTTAGTGGGACTCCCTGTCCTGTTGTGGTTGGGGCTGCTGGAATTCATCCCGCAGGTGGTGGTGGGCAGAGTTGGAATTCATTCACGACCCCTTTGTCCAATGCCTTGCCTGTACCCTTTGTCCTCAAACCCTTTCAAACTGAGGGTTTCTGGGAAAAAGCCTTCAGTGGGAGGCAGGTACTTTACTAGTGACCTTCAGCTCTGCTCAGCCCAGGCTGGAACAGGCAATTCCGTGGCCTTACTACCCAGAAAGGAACATCGTATAAAAATGGGGGTCACTTTTTGGAGGACCTTGGGATTAAATGACTCTTGCCATCTCCCCCAGGTGCCCTTTTTTTTTTTTTTTTTTTTGCCAGTCATGGGGCTTGAACTCTGGGCCTGGGCGCTGTCCCTCAGCTCTTCAGCTCAAGGTGAGCACTGTACTACTTGAGCCACAGCGCCACTTCCTGTTTTCTGGTGGTTTATTGGAAATAAGAGTCTCATGGACTTTCCTGCCCAGGCTGGCTTTGAATCATGATCCTCAGATCTCAGCCTCCTGAGTAGCTAGGATTACAGGCGTGAGCCACCAGCACCAGACCCATTTTTACAGAAAAGAACCAAAAGCCCTGAGAAGACAAGATACTCAGCACCATGTCAAGAACCTGAGCTTTGCCACTAGTGTGATGACGCCCAAGTCCCCCTCAGACCTCCCCACTTGTGAGCAACTCATTTCTTGTTCCCAGCCTCAGTTTCTCCACCTGGGACACTATCATAGCCTTGTAAGGTTTGAGGGAAGAAACCCAAGGAAATAGTACATGCAAAGTTCTCTGCACCTTGTGATGGGCAGATGCTCCCCGAAATGACGAGAAAGCATTTCATCCCAGTGGACTCTCCCCAGGGTCATGCTGGGAACACAGGCTGTGCTGGGAGCATCCCACCCTGCATTGAGGACTAAAGCTAGTGAGGGATCCTAGGACCCCCCCCCCTCCTCCAGGTGCCTCCAAGGCACCATTCTGTGACTAGGACACACACACACACACACACACACACACACACAGAAGGGAAGGAAATGGCGGTTTGAAAAGAGGTAGGATTGAAGTGCCCTCTGGCATCTCCGGGAAAGGTTTGGAAATGAGCATTTGCTGATCCTGGCGAGGCCCCGAGGCCCTGGTTCTCGTGTAGGCTGGACGTCTCAGGAGGTCGGAGCGTGTCAGCCCCGGCGTGTTGTGAAGCAAGGCAGATGTTTTGTTAATTATTTACACAGCGTGGCCTGCTCTGCACTGACAGGAACGGCTGTCATGGTCTCTCCCTCTCTGCCAGGCCTCATGTAGGATCACACAGTGCGGCCTGGGGAGTCCACGGGTGTTCGCGTCTCCCCCTTAGGCCTTTGGGGTGCCCTCGGTCCTAGCTGTGCCTTAGGGCCAGGAGCAGCCCTTGTCTTCTGAAGGGAAGGTGGCTTCTGATAGGACTGGCCTGGCTCCTGCCTGAGAGACCCCCCCTCCCCACACACAATCATTTCATGTCCAGTGAGGTCCCAGCAGTGGTGTGGACATTCAGTCCTGGTAGTCATTGTGTGCCAGCCTCGCAGTCCAGCCTCTGCTGGCTTATCGGGAAGACGAGCAGGAAATTTCAGGAGTCTCGTGTGGGCTGATCTGCTTTACAAACTCACATGAGGATCTGGATCCTGGAAGGAAGGGGCCTGGAATTAGCCAGGGCCCTGGCTCAAGGCCTCTCAAGAGAGGACAGGGCCTGGAGCTCCAGAGGCGGGAGGGGCAGCCTCACCTGTTTACACAGGAGGATTGCTCAGGAGTCATTTTAAGAAAAGCCACTTACAGGAAATGTCCAGGCTGGAGAAGCCTGGGCGGGGGCAGTGGGGAGCAGAGGGCAGACAGAAAGCAGACTGTGGTCACAGGGGAGGGGCGAGGGCTCAGACTTGGGTTTTTTTCTTGGGGTGATAAGTAATTGTATACCCCAACCTTGGGACTTTAAAAACTTTGTGCAAGGGATGTGGTTCAGTGGCAAAGCCCTTACCTAGCGTGTGTGTGATGTCCTGAGTTCAGTCCTCAGCACTGAAGAGAAAAGAAAGGTTTAATTTAGGTTGCTTTGCTCCCCTTGTACGGATGAAGCCCAGAGAGGAGGCTGGGGTGTCAGCCCCCTAACTCTCGCACCTCTCCAGTCAAGGCAGTCCGTATCGTGGCAGATGGAGTGGAGGGAGAAGCAGCGTTCACTGTCAGGAAGTGGACTTAGTGGACTTTTAACCTGAGCTGCCCACATCGGCCATAGTGTTGGCCATTCTCCCTCCTGGGCATCCTAGAAGCCATCCCAGTGTTGTGGGTCGGGCAGGTACTCAGCGGGGCATGAAGACCCTTGCCCTACCCTGTGCCCTCCCCCCCGGCAGGGATGGAAGCCGTGTTTCTACCCCCTTTGTGAGTGTTAAGGACCCTACACGGGGCATCTCTGAGACTCAGTCTCTGGAGAAGTAGAGGGAATCATGAAGTTCTGCAGAGGCCTCAGAATGAGAGGTGAGGGACAGGGGGCTTCAGGGCAGGTGGGCTCTGGCGTGGGGCCTGGGACCTCGTGTGAGGCCAAGAGCTTCCTCCACTCCGCAGGTTTTGATCCTTTTTGTGGCTCCTCTGTGCCAGGCCCCGGCTGGGTCATGGCCTCGTCCAACTTTTCTCCATCCATGAATTCACTTTATTCACCCAACAGTTCTATGGCATGGATGTCAGTACACCCAGTTTACAGATGAGTAAACTGAGGCTGGATGTCTAGCCCTTGTTACTGTTACCATGAAGGCAGTGTGGAGACCCCCTGGGGGCTGCTCTGGAGAGTGGGAGAAAGTGTCCGCTTTGGGTCATGGGGAGGTGGGGCCAGGCCCGGGGCCTCCCAGGCACCTGGACAGAGCAGCATGTGCCAAGACCCTGTGCTGCCAAGACCCTGTGCTGCGATGCTGTCAGCTTCCAGACCAGAACACACACTCCAAAGGCCGACCCGTGTCCGGTGGCCACAGCCTCATCCTCGGCTCTCAACCTGGCACCTGGCACATAGTAGGAGCTCAGTTAATTATCTGGCACTCTCTGAGCACCAACATGTTGACATAATGCTCAAAATCTTCAGACTTTATAGCATTTCAGATTTTCACATTAGGGACGTTCAGCTAATAAAGTATATATAAATATTCCCAAATCATAGGGACTCCAAAATCTGAGCACACCTGGGCTCAGCTGAGGGAGATATTCAACCTGTGGGTGGAACCTAAGTGTGGAAGGGCTGACAAGTCCAGAGTTATGGGGGCTCCTTCCTGTACCCCTTCTTTGCAGAGATGACTCTTGAGGTCTGTGCAGGAGGGTTTGGAGAGTTGGAGCAGGTGGTTACTCTCTTAAAGCTGTAGTTTTTTTTCATAATGGGAATTGAAACCAAGGCCTTGTGTACCCTAAACCTGCTCCCCCCATTGGCACCTCCCCCCCCCCAGCCCTAAGGTTGCATTTTCTGTGTAGCACACAGTGTGGCTTGGAAAGTGGATCCTTTGTGAGGTTGTCTGGGGAAGGAGAAGCGATTCAACTCTCCAGAGCGACACAGGGCACAGATGCTGTGATTCAGCCCTTGAGCAGGACTCCCCGCCCCCCAATTCTACCCTAGCCCAGATAGCAGGAACTTGGTGTTGTAAGAAGAAGCAGGTTCGTTGCTGGTGTGGGGGGGGGACTCGGGGGTGGATGTCCAGAGGGCGAGATCCTCGGGGGAAAGAAGGATCCATGGTGAGAAGCAGTGGGTGGAGATGGAGCCAACCTTCCTGTCCCCCAGGGCTTTCGTGGGTCAGTGAGACCAGCCTAGACTTAGTTACCCAGGACCCCAAGTGTGTGCTGGACAGTCCTAGCTCAGAGGCCATTTCCTTTGTTCAGCTCTCCTAGGAGCTTGAGTGGCCCTTTGTGTTTGTGTTCAATGCCAGCCTGCTCAGCTGGCCCCAGAGGAAATGAGGACTGGATTTTTGTCTGTGCGGAGGCTGGGAACAGGAGTGGGGAGGCTGGGAACAGGAGTGGGGACAGCTGCTTTTGGGGCCTGCCTGGTGGAGACAGAATGGCACTTGTGGTTTCTCCGAGGAAGAACGGGCAATGGGTCCTGTGCCACCCGTGGACTGGACGCTAGGATCGCCAACATGAGCAAGACTTGTGTCCAAGCTCACAGAGCTAGTCTGCAAGGGGCTGCTGGCCACCAGAGGCTGAGACGGGGTTGGGGGTGGGGAACACAGGATCAAAGGACATCCCTGCCCTCCTGTCCTGGAAAACACGTGAAGAAAATACTTGTCATCCAAGCTAACAACTGTTCTTTGCACAACCCTGGATCAGTCATCTGTAGTGAAACCCAAGGAGAGTGCTTCCTGGTGCCTCGGCGGGCAGCGGTCTGAGAAAGTGCTTAGGACACTCCATTTGGGGACAGGAGAGGTGTTTAGGAAGATGCAGTTTGGCTGTTGGGATCAGAGAGGTTTGGATGCTCAGATTGTTGATGGGATGACATCTTTGAAATCCCTCACGCTGCAAATTCCAGGACATATGGTCACTGGGATGTGCTAATGTTAGCCGTGGAGATACTTAATTACACAGAAAAGCCCTTTTCCCACTCACTACAGGTTACTGGAGAGCCTGCATTTCTCAGGAGAAGGGTCATGTACAGTGTAATGCAGACCAGCTGATAGCAAGTCATTATCCCACATTAATTGATCAACTAATTAAGTTTTTTTATCTGGTGACAATTTTACCTAGCAATCCCTTTGATGACCATATATCCAGCAGTGCACACCAGGCCCCAGTCATGCCAGCCTAAAGCTGGGCCTAGAGGATGGACTCAAATAGGATTCACTTGTTATCAAATCCCTGCTCTGTGCCAACCACACAGTGGCTTAGCCTGAGCTAAGAGGGAATCCAGTCATTTCCCCCTGGATATTTGCTGCACACCTACTGTGTGTAGACCTATAGAGACAGGTAGAAAAATGGCACAGCCTGCAGTAGTTTGATGAATTCTTTTCTTCCTAGCCCTCTATGAAAAATCCAGTCAGTCAATGTTCACAAGCCACGTGATAGCATCCCCGGAATGATCTAGAAACAATCCAGATGCCCCAGGAACCGATGTGAGAACAAGGCATCCCCCTTCACACATCGCATCTCAGTTCAGCGTCTTGCCACCACCCAGCATTTTGAGACAGAATGTGAGATCTCGTGGTTGCCTAAATACATAAATATTTTATGTCTCGATATTCTGAAAGCGAAGCCCAAATGCACAGGACTGCAGCACATCAGTGCTATAGATCATATGTTATAATAATCTGATGACATGTTGTTTAAATATTTATGGGCTGATGCGCTGTAACAATGCGGGGAGAGGGGCGTCTGGGAGCAGATATGCTCAGTGCTGGGAAGGAAGAAAGGAAGGGAGGAAGGAAGGAAGGAAGGGAGGAAGGAAGGAAGGAGCGGATCCTCGCCATCCTGAGATGTGGCAGGTGATGCCGGGAATTCTCATGTGATGTTTTGGGGCCCAGGGCATAGCTGACAATTATTGAGTACTTTTCTGTAAGCCCTCCCCTTCGCTGACATCATTTCATCAATGCCCCCCAAGAGGATGGCACTCTTACTAATGCCACATTAAAGGCAGGAAGCTGAGTTCCACAGCCAGCCCATGATCTGCCTACAGCTGGGGAGGGGCCAAGGATCGAGCCCCGGCTGAACTGACTCTGGGTCCTCAGCTCTTCGTTTTTTGGTTCACTATTCCCAGAAGTACTGCAGTATCTACTTTATGTGTGGAATGGACAGAGCCAGCTCTAAGACCATCTTAATGTGATATATTGTCCTCAGATAGTGGACACATCAGATATGAAACTGATAACAACAAATACTGTACTTGATCTTAGTCAAACAGAATAAGAAATGATTTTTTTTTTGGCTGATTCGTTTTAGGGTTTGAACTCAGCACCTCATGCTTTGCGACTCAGGTGTTCTACTGTTGAGCTATGGCTCCATTCCTTTTGTGTCGATACTATGGCTTGAACTCAGGGCTTCATGCTTGCCTGGCTTGCTCACTCTTGGTAGGGACTGTCACCTGCCACTTAAGCCACAGCTCCAGCTTTTTCTAGTTAACTGGAGATGGAGTCTAAAGGATTTTTTTTTTTTGGCAGAGGCTAACTTTGAAACTTGATTCTCCAAGTCCCAGTCTCCTGACTAGTAAGGATTATGGCTTTGAGCCACTGGTACCTAGCTATACTGGTTATTTTTGAGATAGAGTCTCACTTCACGTCTAGGAATGTGTCTGGATCATGTTCCGTTTACTTTTGGTAAAGTAAACGAGCTTGGATGACCAACACGCACCACTATACCCAGCTACCTTCATTGAGATAAGAGTGCCATGGACCTCTCTGACCAGGCTGGCCTGGAACTGTGATCTCCCCAATCTCAGCCTCCCTCCTAACTAGGATGACAGGCGTGTGCCACCACTCCCATCTATGACTGAAAGAGGGGGGGGTTCTCTGAAATTTTTTAGTCTGGGTAACCTCAGACTACAGTGCTCCTGATCGGAGCTTTCCAAGTAGCTAGAATTTCAGGCATGAACCACCAGTGCCAGCCTCCCAAGCCCTTAATTGCTATGTCATTTTGCTCTATGGGTGACAGGTCACATCTGGGCTCCCCTTGCTCCCTACCTACTGGACTTTGGACATCACAGGAAGAGACAGTGAGGTCTGTAAAGTGTCAGGTAGGAGCAGAAGCCACAAGGAGTGACCGTTGGGCTGGGAGGTGGTCATTCGTGATGGCGTATGGGAAGCAGGAGGGCAGGGAGGGATGGGAGGAGCCACTGCAGCCTGATGTCCAGTTGTCCCACACAGGACATGGTGGTTCCCAACGCTCCACCCTTCTTTCCATTATAGTTCTGCAGTCACTGAGGGAACTCGCTGTAGACTCTGCCACCGTGAGGGTCCTGTCCCCTCCCCACCTTTGCTTGGTCTCACTTGTCCCTGTAGCAGTCTGAGGAACAGGGTAGGAGCTGGTGGATGAAGTCATGAGTCCTCAGCTTACCAGCTCGGCTCCTGTTCATCTCCCAGGGCTGACTCCAGTGCCCCTGCCTTTGGGATCCAGCTGTTCCCCAAAACCAGCAAGCTCCCTTTGTCCTGTTTCTCTTAACACCGGGCATCCTGAGTGCTCCACCAGGGCTCAAGGATATGGGGCATATGAAAGAGCCATAGAAGTTCAACAAATATACCCCCTTCTCCTCCGTGTGGGGCTGTCCAGGAACCTCTCAGATGGGGACAGTCTCACACCCTGTGGTGTCTTCCTTCTACTTCTGCAGAGATGTAGGGTTGTCTCCATCTCCCCACAGCTGGTGATGGGGGCGGGGGAGGGTGTCAGAGGATCAGGAAAATGCAAGATAATTTGTGGGGCCCAGAGTCAAATCAAAATGCAGGTTCTCTTGCTCAGAAAACAAGATGGGTCAGGAAACTGGTTTTCCCTCTCCCTGGCAATCCCTCTTACCACCCGCCATGATTGGTCTTTCATGTCATGCTCCTGAGTACAGAGACACTCGGGAGACACATCTCACAGGTAAGTCCTGAGCCCCACCCTGTCACTCACTGTAGGGGTGTACCTGACCCCAACCCTCCCACATGGGCATCTGAGTTGCAGAGGTGTTGGGGACACCTGAGCTGAGGCTCCAGACTCCACAGCACTCCATGTTTCCACCAGACTTCACTCAAAAACCCATTCAACGGTAACACAAGGGCTGTCAGCACAGCAAACACTGGGCACGGCACCCTGCGCTCAGGCCAGTGTGACTGTGTTGTTCCCTGGCCAGCCCTAAAGAATGAGGCCACTCCCCGTGATTG
Organism: Dipodomys merriami; assembly: GCF_024711535.1. Classification (NCBI taxonomy): domain Eukaryota; kingdom Metazoa; phylum Chordata; class Mammalia; order Rodentia; family Heteromyidae; genus Dipodomys; species Dipodomys merriami. Next base: position 39,945,556 of record NW_027202382.1, read on the forward strand.
TGCATCCAGCTGAGCAGGACTCACGATCAGTTTTCTACGTGGGTTGGGGCAGATCCTGCTGGGAGGCAAGTTCTGCTGTTCAGCAGGCCACTGGCCCAGGGGCGACCCTGTCACTTACGCTGTACATTTCCCTTCCTACCCTGGGCCTCTTGTGCCACATATATACCACAAACTTGGACTGTCTCATTGTGGCTGGGTACTGTTGCACTGAAAACCCCCCAGACTTCCTGTCCTAGGCTTGAGGAGGGTCAGACATCAGATGAGCAGGAGGCGCTTGCTTGGGAAGAGCCTCGAGCAGGTGCTGCCCTGGAGGGTAGAGAGGGCAGGGAGCTCGGATTCCACCAGCTGCCCACACCGGTCCCAGCCCTGAGATCAGGACAGGATAGGCAGCCATCTAGACTAGATGCATGGTCACCAAAGCATGATGAGAGAGTTAAGAGAGGGAAGTAAAGCTTACTTATACTTCCTGTGCAGCAGGGGCCTGGCTTTGTCATGATCCTCACCACTCCAGGCTGGCTCTGTCTTTCAGATGAGGATAAGAAAAGCTCAGAGAAGAAAGTCCTGGTCCTAAGCTATAAGCCACACAGTTGATAAGTCGATTTGAACCCAAGTCCACTGACTGAAAGGCTAGTACTTTCTGCATGCCCAGAAGCATCGTTTTTGGTGTGTGTGTATGTGTGTGTGTGTGTGTGTGTGTGTGTGTGTGAGAGAGAGAGAGAGAGAGAGAGAGAGAGAGAGAGAGAGAGAGAGAGAGAGAGAGAGAGAGAGAGTGTTGGGGGCAGATGTTATGGATGAGTCACACCTCTGCCTTTTTCTGGCTGTGTCTCTTGAGTCCCTGGGGGACCTGAGTTTTGTAAAGTGTGGAGTGACATCGGTTCGTGTCCCTGGGCACGTTTTTTGAGTGTGTGTCAGTGAGCGTGCTCCCAGTTCAAAGGTGTGGAGCAGGCACTAAGCAGCAGTGACGCTGTACTGACCGGTGATGCTGTGCTGCCTCTGGGGTACCCAGGAGCCCTCCTGGGGTCACTGGGTACGTGTGGGGAGTCATTCAGCCCAGGCCCACGATTTCCTCCTCCCTCTTGATGAATCATCAGTTATCTGATGTTCAAAGACATGGGGACAAAGTCTCTGTCCTCACGGAGCTGGCATTCTGGCTCATAAACAAGGGGTCAGTCCGGCCACTGCACAGAGCACCAGGCAAGCGTCAGAGGGGAAGGCAGCATCCATGGGGACTTGGGTGTGGGTTAGCCTGCTGCCTGTGGACGGGGGGTTGATCTCTTTCTTCCCCAAAGGACAGTGGCTGAGGGTTTAACATCCTGCCTTCTATGGAAGGCCCGGGTTGCTAAGGGCTCTTGGTGGCTTTGCTTTCTCCATGTGTCTTCAAGGAAATGATTTCCCTACTTGTCACACTCAGCCAAGGCTCACAGTTGCTTAGCTAATGGCCACCATTCCTGTGGCCAGCCTGGGTGGGACTGGCTTGGACACAGTGACAATGGGCCCCTTTTGTGGCCTGGTGAGACTAGTCTAGTAGTTCTGTTTTGCAGATGACTTAAAAGGTTGACTTGGTTGTCCAGTCAGTGGCACATAGTAAGGTCACTGCTAAGTCAGGATTTGAACCCAAGCCTTTGGTCCCAGAGCACATGGTCTGCCGCCCAAAGAGGTGTTACCACTTGCAGGAGTCAGCCCCAGGTGATGTGACTGACTCCGGGTCCCTTGCCGTCTGTCCTGTAGACCATGACGCCTCCATACCAACCTCACTTCCACTTCAGTTTCCATTTGGACAAACTGAGGCCTAAAGGAGCATTCTGTGGCTTGATTCCCAACCTGGGGAAAGGAAGGGCTGTGAGCCTTTTTGCCCACTGCACAGTGAAAACACCTTGGGGGATGCCACAGACCACCTGGGGCAGGTGGGGGAGATGACATCTTGGGGATGTGGCAGGTATCCGAAGGGGGGGAGGGGAATGTCTGTCCAGCCCCTCCCGAGGCTGTCTGCGAACCTCCTAGGCTTTTATGGCATCTGGAACAGACAAGCCTTTTAAAAGCAAATGTCTGCAGAGCTGTCCCACCCCACTGTGGGCAGACAGTCCCTGAACAGCGGAGGAGCAGCCCACTCTATTCGCATTGTGGCTGGCGGGTGGACGTTTAGGCCCATTTATTTAAAGGGGGGAGTCGGGGAGGCAGAGAACCCCGGCTCTGAACGCCCAGCCGCCTCGCAGCAGTGCAGGAGCTGAGTCTTCAGGGCCTTCCTCCCATTTACCCGCTTTTGTTGTTGGATATTTGTAAAACGAGGCTTCTGCTAGCAAAAGCAGGTTTTAGCAAGTGCCGTGGCTCTTTCAAGACCTAATAAGGCCCCAAAGGAGGGCGCGCTCAGCAACACTCGCCTCCCCCCGGGGCCCCGCTCCGTCTTGCCTCCTACACTCTGGGCACAGGGTACCATTTGTCTCACTTCCCATTAATGGAATTACCGCCATCACTTCTGCAGGACAAGATGGGCCCTTTGGAACCGCCTTGGGGACAGAGGCAGGATTGGCTGCCAAGCAGTTTCGCCTAGAGGGGGAGGGACGGGAGATAAGAGAGCTTGCGAATGAGAGAAAACTCTGACAAATGGTTGGTTGGTTGTTTGGGTGGTAAAGATTCTAGGCTGCTCAAGAAAGCGCCTGTCCAACCCCTGCCTGACTTCACCTTTCTGAGGGGAGGGGGACCCATACCCAGGACCTGTCTCCTACGCATCTCAGCCCTGCTAAGTACAGAGTAGGGGGAAGGAGGGACTCAGCATTTATGGGGTACTTGCTGCCTATGCCCCTCACTGAGCCCATTTTCAAATGTAGCAGGAGAGACTCAGGCTGCCCAGAAACGTGATTCTGGACATACAGCTTACAAATGGTGGCCCTGGGGTGTGAACCCTGATCTATCCATTTTCTTTTTCTTTTTTTTTTTTTGGTCGGTCGTGGGGCTTGAACTCTGGGCCTGGGCGCTGTTCCTCAGCTCTTCAGCTCAAGGCGAGCGCTCTACCACTTGAGCTACAGCGCCACTTCCGGTTTTCTGGTGGTTTATTGGAGATAGGAGTCTCACGGTCTTTCCTGCCCGGGCTGGCTTTGAACCGCGATCCTCAGATCTCAGCCTCCTGAGTAGCTAGGATTACAGGCGTGAGCCACCAGCGCCCGGCTTATCCATTTTCTTAGAGAACTAGGACTGCCCCTTCTGGGGGTTCCCAGAAATGGCAGAGCCAGGCTTCCCAGTCCTGTTACCCACCTAGCCTGTCTCACCCCAAGGCTACTATTCCTTCCACAAGCAAGTGAGCTGACACCAGACTCTTTTTTTTTTTTTTTGTCTGTTGTGGGGCTTGAACTCTGGGCCTGGGCGCTGTCTCTCAGCTCTTCAGCTCAAGGCTAGCGCTCTACCACTTGAGCCACAGCGCCACTTCCAGCCTTTTCTGTTTATGTGGTGCTAAGGAATCCAACCCAGGGCCTCATGCATGCAAGGCAAACTCTCTACCACTGAGCCACCTTCCCAGCCCCCTAGACTCTCTTTAAGGTTGCTAGATGAGAATGCCAGCCCAGGACATTCGATCTGTAGACCTGCCAGAATTTCTGGGACCCTGGGACCCAAAGAATGAAGGAGGGCAGTAGGGGCTCAGCTTGTATCCTGCGTGCTCATTTGCAAGGGAGGGGCCAGTAACTTTCATCTCCAGTCCAGCACTGATAGATTGATCATGGCTGCCTTGTTCCCATAGCGGTGGCTGAGACACAGGGGCATAGGCCCAGGACACTTCTAGGGGTAAACAGGTCACCTAACAGATGGAACCTGGTCTCGTGGCAGTAATGCTGTAGTTCATGTGCTGTGCCACTGTGGGGATTCTGTCGAGGGTGGAGACCTGGTCTCTGTCCTGTGGTGATAGGCATTTGGGGCAGATTGAGGTCGTCTAGTTAGGGTGGAAGAGGTGCTGGGCAAAGGCTGGAACACAGAGGTCGGGGCTGGGATAGGTCGGGTAGCCTAAGGGGTGGGGTGGGGTGGGATGGGTAGCCTGAAGCAGCTGTCCCCGCCGGGAGAGACCTGTGCGAGGCCACGGGTTAGAGAGAATGCTCCGTGGCTGCAACACTTAGGTTTGAAGGAGCCTTTCTCCATGGGTGGCTGGGTGTGTGTCATGGGGCCCGGGTCCTGCTGGTCAAGAAGGACTCTGTGCTCTTGGCTCTATGATTTTCTTGGTTCATGGCATCAGTGTTGGACAGAGTGGGTTGAAGGCCAGCAAGAGCCACAGAAGAAGCTAAGAGAGAGGCGAGACCAAGAAAAGCCATGAATGGGCTAAAGGTGGGCTCGGGGAGTAGGTTGCCTGCCTAAGGCACATTGCAAGACCCTGAGTGCAATCCTCACCTCTGCCAGAAGTAAACAGAGGAAACATCGCAGAGTAGTAATGGACTTGGGCTGCTGAGTGTCTAGTGACTCAGCCTGAGCTGTGGGGCCTCCTGCGGGTCCATAGAGTGTGCCCAGGCACCCAGTGAACCCTGCACACATGCTGGCTCTCCTAATAGCATGCTAGTGCTAAAATGTAAGCATGAGCCTCCTTAAACCACAAGGACTCCTAGTGCTATTATTACTGTTCCATCAGTTTCCTCGTTGGCATTTGTTTATACGTGCTAGTTATTTCCCCCTAGTCCTTCTTTGGTGTGTGTGCCAGTACTGGGACTTGAACTCAGGGCCTCACGCTCTTCCTCAGCTTTTTTGTTGAAGACTGATATTCTACCACTTGAAACCACACCTCTATTTGCAGTATTTTTCTGATCACTTGGAACTAAGTGTCTCTCGGATTTGTCTGCTTGGGCTGGCTTCAATCTGCGACTTCAGATCTCAGCCTCCTCAGTAGCTAGGATTATAGTCCTCAGCCCCTGGTACCCAGCCCCGTCAGTCCCATTTTTAAAATGTACCCACAACTCAGAGGTCTTGGAGCAGGGAGCCAACCTATATCCACTTCCTCTGGAACTTCTGAGCGGGCATCCTCTGGGATCAGTGACAATTAGCAATGCAGGTGGGGCCTGAGGCCTCCAAGTGCTGTGGAACCCGGGGCTGCAGGACAAGTCAGATGCCCTTTAGAGCCTGTGTGGTACGTGACAAAGCCCCCTGGCATCGGCCACCCTGGCACTTCAGGTGCTCAGCCCCAGTGGCCAAGTGATCTGGAAGCCTTAAATGTCACTGAGGGCCAGCTGGTGGTCAAATGGGGGTTTAGGAAGGTGCTTCCGGAGGCCATGAGGGAGATGGAGGGGAGACTCCGGTATGAAATGCCTCTGCAGCTCAGCCCCTGGCTGAGGCTGGGCCTAACTCCCCCGCTCCCCACCCCAGGAGCTGCCGTCCCCCCTCTCCGGGTGTCATGTCGGGTGGGAGGCCCCTCACCTCCACACTCTCAGCCTTTCTCACAGCTTTCCTGTGAAAAACAAGGCCGACGCCTACCAGCGTGCCTGGGACAATGTGAGAATAAATGATAAAATATGTAAAGCTCACGGGGAAGGGAAAAAAAAAGTGCCACGGATGTGTTATTTTCCCTAAATCCGGATTTCTGAGTGTCATTCCCCCCTTCCCCCCGCCCCCAAGTCAGAGAAGCTGTTTTGATTCCTGGAGTTGAGAGAAGCCAGATTTAATGGGAGCACGGCAGCCCAGGCCCAGCCGTGCTGGTCGCCTGCTATGGATGCCAGGGTGTCGCATCCATCCACTAGAGCTGTGGGCCTGGCGTGCTTCCCTGGGGAGCCTGCTGTGTTGTCACCGTGCCTGAGCCCCAGTCTTCTCAGGATTATTTCCTGTCTTGGTCCAGAGAACTCAGGGGGTGATGCTTAGAGCTTCTTGTAGCTTGTGTGCTGGGGTAGGCTGGAGTCATTGGCTCCCCATGACTGGGTTGACCAGAGTCAGGGTGCCCAGCAGCACCAAGGCCACATTAGATATGGGGCAGAAGGGCAGAGTGAGCACTCACCTGTTAGAACAGTCTTACTGCTGAGAGAATGGGTGGCACTGAGAATCAGGAGACTTGCTCCCTTTTCTGTGGGCTAGCCTGGGGCATGATGTTTTTGAAGGCTGGACCCCCTTTGGTGGGCTAACATGGGACAGAAGTCCTGCCAAGAAAGAGCAAGGAGTTTTCTGGGATCTCACAGGACTGGGGCTCTCCCTCTGTGACCATTCGGAAATGTGGTTATCCCCAAACCTGCACTCACTCCCCCTACAGCCAGTTCGTTTTCTTCTTGCTGGCATGCTCACCCCAAGGTGCCGTGGTGGGGGGAGGGGGGCATAGCCAGGTGAACCCTATTTCTCTGTTGCATGTCCATTATGTTTGCTAATTAATTGGCTACGTGACAGGATATAATTTCCCAACTGCCCCCTTCCCTATTCTCTCTACCTGGTGGTGTTGACGACTCTTGAGTGGTGATGTCTGTCCATGTCACCATCTGTCTCCTGCAGAGCAGGACCACTTGTGTCTCTGGTCCCTCCAACATGCCCGACTCTGAGCATGCCAGGAGTTGTGTTGCACATGGTGGCGGAATGCACTAACCCCCTGTTTTCTCACAAAGACCCCAGGGGGCCCCAGTGGACGCGTCCTGCAGTGGCAGGCTTGGAGCCCCTGCATGTCTGGGTCCTGCTGGGACTCTTGCCTGTCTGGCTTTGAGACTGAAATTCCAGGTGTGCCTGTCTACATCCCTGCAGGATTACACTGCCCAGAGAAACTTCTAGTCCATGCTGTGTCTTTGGATCTGCTCACCAAAAGTGTGTCCTGTGACTCCTCCAGGAATCTGGGCATTCAGCCCAGAAAAAGCGTATGCTTCCTGGCGTTCTGAGAGCAGGGCCCACCCTGCCCCCCACCCCCGGCCAGCGCACACAGGAGGGGAGGGGGAAGTGGACTCTGGCCAGAGGAAGGCAGCGGCGGTGGCGGCAGGCTTATCATCTGTGGTAGCTCACTGCCTGTGGAGCCCGGCCCAGCCCCGCCAGCAGTCCGAGCATGTGGCTGAGCCTGTCTCCAGCATCCTGACACGGAACACACTTCCAACTTACCCCAGATGCGACACTCAGCACGTGGCGCTCCAGCACACGCCCCCCCCCCCCCCCGTTACTGTAGGGCAGACGTGGGTGCGGCGCTCTTGAAGCACACACTGACCATCGTCCATTGGGTCAGCAGGCCACTGGGGCCACGTGTGTCGAAAGAGCCATCCCAAGCGCCAGGCATCTGGCCTCTCACTCATCCGCCAGGCGTGGCTTTATGAGGTGACCGGAGAGAGCTGGAGTCGCTGGCCCGTCACGTCTGCACGTTGCGTAATTTCCTAAGTGCTCGTTCTTTTCATGAGAAGGACCAAGGCTCTCTCTCTTTGCTGCTTTCCATTTTCATTTTCTTTTCCCCTTATTGAAGGGCCCAGGTACACCCTCCCTCAGGCCGGGCTGACGGCCCCAGCCACAGGTTCTCTATTATGTACTGATCACGCTTGGAGGAGGGGAGAAGAAATGATCCAAAGAAATCTCCAGCCTAGTGGCTGGAATTCTCTGGGCCCCGGCATAGGGCAGTGGCGTTCCCACCAACGCTAGTAAAATGAGAAAACAGGATCAGCCTGGAATTCCTTACTTTCTGATGTGAAGGGGCCTTTCTCTTACAAAGAATGGTGATCCTAGATGGAAATTTTATTTCAGATGCCAAAAGAAGAAGAAGAAAAAAAAAATAAGTTGGCAGTCTTGTGTCTATCTTCAGATTTGGGGGGAAGTTTATTTGACAGGCCTGCAAAATCCCCAGGCTGGGAGCCTCGGTGCTGTCTCCTCCACAGACAGGCAGCCACGGAGCCCGCGGGAGACCCTGCTGCCGCCACCGCAGCCAGTCACAGTCACGCGCGCACAGGCGCTGCCCAGGGGTATTGGCTTCCTATGGCCACAAACCGAGTGACTTCAAACAACAGGAACTCATTTGCTCCCAGTCCTGGAGGCCAGGTGTCAGGGGGCCAGGCGATGCTGGTGTGGATCCTTCTGGAGACTTGAGAGTCTGCTCTGCACCTTTCTCATCTCGGGTGGATGCCATCTTGCGATCATTGTGCGCATTGCTCTTGTGTGCCCTGTGTGTGTGTGTGTGTGTGTATCCAACCTGCCCTTTTCTTTATTTAGTCATTCATTCATTCATTCATTTCTTTGGTAGTGGTATTGTGATCTGAACTCAGGGCCTCATGCTTGCTAGTGCTTTCCCATCCCGGTGTGCACCTGAGCCACAGTGTGCTTCCCAACATTGCTGAGATCGCAGGCATGCTACCACATCTAGCTTTCCTTTGTGGAGCTGGTCAGGAACCTTAATCCTCCCCACCTCCACCTACAAAGTAGCTTAGATGACAGGCGCATGCCTCTACGTTCAGCTCTGGATTCACAAGGAGCTTTTGTGCCTGGGCTGGTCGTGAACTGTGATCCTCCCAATCCCAGCCTTGGCTAGGATATAGATGTGAGCCAACATTCCCCAGCCAACCTTCCCTCTTACAAAGATCCTAGTCATTGGATTGGGGTCTGCTGTAAATCCTGCAGGGCTTCAAATAAGCTTGCTTATACCTGACAGCCTTGTGACTTACAGTGGGTTATGTCCCGATAAGCCCACTGTCGATAGAAAATACCGGAATCCAGAAATGTATTTAATCCAGCAAGCCTGCAGCTCATCCTGGTTGCCCCTGGGTGACCAGTGGCTCCCCTCCTGGCCTCGTGGTTGCTGCCTCCCAGCGTCTCAATCTCCTTCCGTGGCGGGCCTAGGAAAAGATCAAAGTTCAACGTCGATTTCTACAGAACTCATCATAAGTCAGAGGTTATCAGTGCTTCCAGATAGAAGATCACATTCACAGGTTCTAGGCAAACATGAGTTTTATGGGGTCATGGCTCACCCAGTGCTGGGGACCTAGAGGATGAGGACAGGAGCAGCCCTGCAGGTCCTGCAGCCAGCTGGCATCCCAGTGGGGCCACACCATGAGCGCCCACCTCGAAGATGAGGCTGCACTGTGGGGGCAGGTGACCCACACACACCCCTGACTGGACCCCAAGGCTCAGGAGAAGAACAGGGCCCCAACTCCAGAGCCTCTCCATCTACACTTGCTTATGTGTCGTGCATGACTTGGCCAGCAGAATGGTCCGCACTCTGGCTTGTTTGGAACACAGGCCATCGGCTTCCTCCCGTGGCATCAGCCGGGACAGTGAAGGGTCAAGATCCGGCCCTGGCCTGGCTGCTTGGGGCAGGAGAACACCCTTCCTGCTATTGACAGAGTCCCCTGTTCCAGCAGGACTCCCCCATCAGGTGCCTCTTCTGTGGATAAAGGGCAGCCTGTGGGCAGGAAGGAGGAATCCCCGGCCTTTTTGTTCCCCAAGGCGTTCTTATCTCTTTTGGCAAAGGCTTTGTGGTTAGACATTTCCAGATTCGCATCCCAGTGCAGTGATCTTGAGCTCGTATCTGGACCCCAGCCTCTCCCAGCCCCCACCCCCACCCCCGCCTCCTGTGTAGTATGACGGACATTCAAGCCCTGCCCAAATCAGGACCCAGGGCCAAGAGATGAGTCAGAGTGTATAGCCACCTTTAGGGGGTCGTTCCCGGGCCTGGTGTGCAGGAGGTATTCATAAATACTCCCTGATAAGTCAGAGGATCCTGTGTTCCCCCCCCCCATGGTGGGCACAGGGCTCCTGAGGTGACCTGGCATCTTGGCGGGCAGCCAAGTGTGTGTGTTTGTCTCTGGGAAGAGGGAAGCTGCTGCAGTCTTTCATTCATTACACAGACCAATGAGTGACGCCATTCCTGGGGATGGTATTGTGGCAAGGGGGGTGCTATGAAGAAACAAAAAGCCATGCTCCAGCTTTGTCTCTGGATTCTGTACCGGTTTGTGCAGGTTGTCAGCCACGAGCCCATGCCGATTTTACTTCCCAAGGCTCCCTCCCATCTGCAGACCCCAATGCCACTGCCATCATGTGGGACTCTTCCCTCCAACTCAAAGCTGGGTACTGGCCTCGCCTCAGGGCCTTTGCACGTGCCGTGCCTTCTGCCTAGAGAGCCCACCCCTGCTTCTAGGCGCACAGCTGCTTCCTGTTCTGAGGAAACACTTCCACTGTCCCTAGCAGACCAACCAGACCTTCTTCTGTTTCCACACTCTGGTGTGCAATGCCATGGTCACAGGGGATTATAACTCTGGGTTGGTGACACTGTCCTCGCCAGACGAGGAGCCCATTGAGCAGACGCTGGTCCTGCCACAGGTAGGAGCCCGTCCCCGGGTGCGATGAACAAACCATTGCATGTCTCTCTGCTCCACTCCTGCCTCAGTTTCCTCACCTTTTTTTTTTTTTGGTCGGTCATGGGGCTTGAACTCTGGGCCTGGGCACTGTCCTCAGCTCTTCAGCTCAAGGTGAGCTCTCTACAACTTGAGCCACAGCGCCACTTCTGGTTTTCTGGTGGTTTATTGGAGATAAGAGTCTCACAGACTTTCCTGCCTGGGCTGGCTTTGAACCGCGATCCTCAGATCTCAGCCTGCTGGGTAGCTGGGATTACAGGCGTGAGCCACTGGTGCCTTGCTCCTCGCATTTGTAATATACAAGGTGGGTTGGTACATTCTGGCTTCCTTCATTTGTGGCAGGAAAAGGCTAGAAAAATGGCAGTGCCCACTTGAACATGTGTTTAAAGATTATTCATTGTTGACAAAACAATGTGCATGGAGCTGAAGCTAAAGTGGTTTGCTGGGTATGGGGCACACCATGCCAATTAGTGGATCCCAGTGTCTCTGAAGAGAGGGGTCTGTGGTGGCTTCTGTGCGGTCATTCTGACTGCCCTTGTGCTGCATGGCGGCATTCTGGTCTCCTGTCCCGGTTCAGAGTGGAGTTCTTCCCCTTGCTCCCGGCAGGAAATCCACATGCAGCCAGGCCCGAGACCAGCTGTGCACTACCCCCATAGAACTTGCTCCGCATTTCCATGTCTGGTGAGGACGACCCTTAGTTTCACATGCAGCAAGTCCTGCTGAGATTCAGCCCTTGCTGTACCCTCCGGCTGCCAGTGGGGTTTAACCCCTTCTTCTGCTGTCTTCCAGTTTCTTCTGCTGTACCTCAGTTTCCTTCCACTACAGAATGGACATAAGCAATATCCTCGTCTCTCTGGGGGGGCGGGGGGAGATGATGGCACAGACTGGGAATGTGTGATCTTGTGGCTGCTTCTTCATAGGTATGAGCATTCCTTATAGTAGAGATGAGAGAGGAACAGATCTGTTCAAGGCGTGCACACACGCACTCACGCAAGCTCACATACACACCATTGTTGGGAGGATTTTGCTTTGGAAGACGAGCCCAGGTGTTGGCTCAGAACTGTATTCCCTCTGGAACGGCACAGTGGAGCATCTGGGTACCGTTGAGCAGCGTGCTGACCACCCAAGCCTTTGAGCCTTCCAGGTGGCTGCTCTGAGGTCAGCCTTTGCAGGAATCCCCTGCACAGCTGGGCTGCTCGTCCATGGCCGGCAGCCTCCCTTCCACACCTCACCTCTGCCTGGCTATGAATAGATGTTTTTTTCCTCTCTTTCTTGGATGCCTGAATGGCAGGCTCCCTCCTGCAGTCCCAGAGGCCGACTTGAGTGCAAAACTCCAAAAAACGGGCATCCCGACGGAGTTGTGCGTTCCCGCTCAGACCGGCGCCTCTCGGCAGGGCTCAAAGAGCCAGGTCGATGGTCTCTGTGCCCAGGGTGCATAAAGGCTGCTGAGCTCAGAGAAGAAATCACACTTCTCTGAAAAGACAGCAGACTGGAACCGCAGCTGAGCTGAAGGAAGACGGCTCAGCAGCTCTAAAATCAAGCTGCTGGCAAGTGCAGGAGCGCTGGTAACAGTGCAAAGCCTGTTAGGACAGGAAAGATGCTAGGATCAGCCGGTGCCTGCAGCAGCAGGAGGGCTGGGTCTGTCTCTGTGGCTAGTGTGGATCGTGGCACTGTACCCCCTAGCTTCATATCCTGGTTCCCCCACTGATACCTGGCAGAGTTCCCTTCTGCAGAGGGAATAAGGTGCCTGGCTCACGGGGCTAAGGAAGTTTCAAAGCATTCAAATGTAAAGAACCCTATCTGCTATAGAGCAAGCAAATGAGAGGGTAAACTGAGGCTCAGAGAGCCAGGAACTCCTCCCTGGTTGCTCAGCTTTATGGCAGGCAGTATCTCATGATTCTGAGTCTTCTGGACACTCCCCCCTCCCCTTCTTCCCCCTTAGTCAGACGTTTTCAACACTGCCTTTCGCAGAGGAAATCGCGTGACCCTTCACCACAAGAATTCCAAGTGTACCGAGTGTCTGAGGCCGCCGGCTGGCTGGCGGGGGGCCATGCTGCTCTGCTATTCAGCCCTTACTTCTTTTCCCGTCTTCCTATTGGAGCTCAATAGGATCTCTCCCTTCCTGTCCATGCAAATAGGAAACTGAATCTCACAGCAAAGGAGTCCCTGTTGTCTGTCCCCAAGACACATGCACGCGCACACACACGTACATGCGCATGCACACACACATGACCTCACAGCCTGTTTCCCTGACATAGGCGGTCTCGCAGGGTCGTGGCCCCCCACCTGCCCAGCGGTGAGTTCCACACAGGCACTGACCAGTGCCATCCCCAACACAGCTGGCTGAGGACAGACCGGATGAGTGCTGACTGAACAAACACTGAGGACACACTCTGCCAGGAAGTAGGGCCAGCATCCCATAATTGCTGCCCACTTCTGCCTGTCCCCCCAGCTTCAAAGGTTATCTGACTCCTCTGCTTAGCCTGGGCTTTCCTCACCCCACTGTTGGAAGTACTCCAAAGCCACTCCAGGCTGAAGCACGTGGCCAGGCCAGAGAGCCCAGGGAAGACCCTCCATGTCAGCACCACGAGTGTTGGGAATGCAGTCCCTTGCCTTTTGTTGGGAATCCCAGGATCAGAAGGGAAAGGACCTGGAGTAAAGAGGCCACCACTGCAGATCAGACCCCAGAATCCTGGATTCCCTGCTCCACCCTCTTAGAGGGCCTGGCATCCAAGGGGCTGCCTGGCTGGGACTGGCAGTGCCAGGCAGGTGCCATGGTGGAGCAGAGCAGGAGGTGGGTAGCTCTGGGGCTGAGCCCCTCCTTCCTGCTCTCACTAGAACCTTCCATGGAGCCATGTGCTCCTTGCGCCCCATTTCCACAACACAAGCCTGGCGGTGCCCCTACTCTGCCCGCCTATCATGTGATTCTGCATAAGTGCAGGTGGGAATCCCATGCACCTGCCTCCCCAGGGCATTATATCCCTATCATACAAACTCTCGTACAAAGTAGATACTCAGTGAGTGCTGAATAGATTAGTGATAATATCTTTTTGTGTGCAGGGAACTGGTGTTTGACTCAGTACTTCACACTTACCACAGGCAAGTGCTCTACCCTGGAGCCATATTCCCATTCATGTTTGCTTTAGTTATTTTTCAAGTAGTCTGATGGGTCCTTTTTTGGGGGTCAGGGGGCCTGGTCTCAAATTTCCATCTTCCTGATCCCTACCTCTCCAGTCACTGACATGACAGTCGTAAGCTACCATACCTGACTGAAATGACTATTTATCAAGTGTCTACCGTATACCAAGCATCACTCAGGGATCTTGCAGCTACCCCAGGAGTTTGGGCATGTGCCTGTTGTGCAAACAAGGAGGCCAATGTCTCCAAAGTCCCATGGCAGGTGGCCGAGGAAGCCAGGTTCACATTCTCCAGCCCCTGTGTCCTTCCTAGTGCTTACAAGGGGTCACCCCCTCCCCGGAGCAGCTGCCATTTGCTGTGATGTAAATATTCCTGCTATGGCTAAACTTAAGCAGCCAGTGTGATATCAATCATCCTCAATCGCTCAAAATTTAACAAGCAGCAACCCCCTGCGCACGTCAATAGTAGCTCTTTTCAGAGGTCCCCCTACCCCAGGGCGGCCACAAAGGTAGGATCTCCAGGCTGGGTAGCAGGCTGGAGCTGAGCCCCTCAGTGGGGGTGGCCTGTGAGAACCCCCGTGCTCCCTACCAAGGCCCCAGCGGCTTCTGGGGTGTCAGTATCACACAAAGACCTGGGTGGCTGGAAGAGCCCTGAGGATGAGACGGGAAGAATCCGACACCAGCACCACGCGCGATGTTCCTGCCAAGCCCTGAGCAGAGCCCTGTAAACGCCGGGATATAACGGACAATAAAAGTCGCAGGGAAATAGTGACTCTCCCAGGACCGCTGCTGTCATCCCTGCCACTGGAGCCGTGCAGGCTCTGATCGGGAGATGCCAGCCACGTAAATATATAGGGTCTCCAGCCAGCCGCCCGCCAGGATTTATTTTATTGAGGCATGGGGGAGGGGCCGGCACTCGTTTGCCTTTGCCATCCTGGTGACTTTGTAGAATGAGGATGATGCCGGACCTCTCCCACCCTCCCAGCGGGGGAGCGGGCTCAGCCCAGGCCCTGCTTGTCCCCAGGAGAGAGGCTGGGCTCACCACGCCATGGTTCACAGTGGCGGTTGTGGAGCTCATGCTGTTGTTTACCATCGTAGTTGCCAGAGATGGCAGCACCACAGTTACTCCAGTTACTCCGTTCTCCTGTGTACTTGGGCCCTGAGAGTCCTGTGTAATGTGGTTTTAGTATTTCAGCAAACCCACAGACTGGGTCCTGTCCTGGCCCAAGTTCAGCACAGGATTTGAATTCAGAGCTCAGACTCCAGCTCCTCCGCTGCGCTGCCTGGGCACCTCTCCCTGCCTGGCCGGCCTCCTGAAGTGCCCTTGATCACCCAAGTGACTCAGCACAGCACTTAGGTCTGGTGAAGATCTTCCTCGCCGAGGGTGAGAGCACAGTGTGTGCAGGTGAGCACTCAGGCCTGCTGCCCGGTCCCTTGCCACCTCCCTAGCGAGCCTGCCCAGCAGGTCATATGATTTATTTAGGACTGTCTTTTGGACCCATTAGGGGTGCTGTGTGTGACTGACTACCCCCTGCCCCATACTCACAACTCGGTCCTGGAACCACGAGGATATATGAGCCAGACACCCACAGAGCTGTGTGTTTGACCAGAGGGCCCAGAAAGTGTTCCAAAGCCAGATACCAAACCCTCTTCCACCAACACACCCAGACATGAATGCACGCTCGGTCCTGATCCTGCGCTCAGTCAGTGCAGGGCACCCTGGGGAGGCCAGAGTTTCCCCCCCACCCCGGCCCGGCCCCCCCTGTCCTTCTCCCCCCCTCCCCCGTCCTCCTCCCATCCCCCTCTCCTGCATCCCCCCCCCTCCCCTCTGGGCCTTGTTGACACACCACCACAAGAAACCCTATCTAGGCCAGGCTGTTGGTGAGAAACTAAGGCCCAGAAACCAGGCCCTACATGCCACAGGTCCAAACAGAAGTCATTCGCTGGGAGTTAAAAACGGCTACCTGCACCCTAGCTCAGGAGAGAGACCAGAAGCAGCCCCAGAAACGAATTATGTGACTGTGGAGGGGGCAGGGCTGATGAGGGAGACGGTCACTGGATACACCCAGCTGTGCGCAGCCGATGGAGATTGTCCTGCCTGTGTGCTGTGATTCTCAGGGGCCCCACCTGGTCTGGTCTAGAACCTTCTCTGTGACCCAGGATAGAGATGCTCACCTCGCAGGATCATGGAGGCCACGGTCAGTGGCCACCTCTTCCTGCACACACCAGGGTTTTTATGTGGAGTCCAGTTCCCAGGGACAGCTGGCCTGAGTGCCCCACAACCATGATTGGGCCGGGATCTGGCATAAGCCCAGCAGTGGTGGCTGGCTGGCAGGGAAGGTGTCCTGGCAGGTGGCCGAGCCTAGATGGTGCACGCGTCCCCTGGGGCCCCCAGCTGCCATATGCCTGCATCAGTCCCTGTGGTGACCAAACTGCAGATGGGACACAGGGGCAGTTGGCACGGGGTCAAGGTGGCTGCTGTTCCGAGGGGGGAGGCAGGTGCGGCTGTGGAGAGCTCTTCTTGGGACTGGCAATGCTCTGTCCAGGCACCATGCCTTGGAGCGCTGTATCCTGTGCCAGGACTCCACCCCGGCCAGTCCTGCCCAGCATCCAGGCCACTTAGGCGCGGGTCAGGAGATGCTGTGTGCAGGAACACTGTGACATGACAGGAGATATGGCAGAGCCAGGACTCCAACCCAAGACTGACCGCTGCTGGCCAAGCTCTCCCGGCTCGCAGGCAGCTGATCCATTTGCCCTGGTACCCCAAGGAGAGAGGAAGGGCTGAGCTTTGAAAAGGACAGCAAGGACATTGGCCTCCCACACTTGCTGGGGGAGGGGAGGGGACCCCCACCAACCTCTCCCAGAACCCAGGCACACTGACTTCTAGCACCCACTATGCAGGTGCCTGACAAGGAGTTGAAGGTGGTGTGAGGTGCCAGTGACCACAGTTGATCCTGTGCCCTCCCGCCTCAGTTTCCTGGTGGTAAAATGGGGGAGGAAGACGGGGCCTCCTAGAACCCAAGCTGCTCCTGCTCCGCCATCGCTTGCACTGCCTGGTAAGCAATGGCTGCACAGCGACTGTGGGTAACTCCCTTTGCCCAGGAGTGTCAGCCGGAGCACGGTGTGCTGAGGGAGTTTCCTTTTAGTGGTGTCTGGGGAGGCCCATCGGTGACCTGCCCCTGCCTGGGCACACACAGGCCACTGGCATCGCCAGAGACTCCAGGCACCCCAAGCCTGCCCGGGCCAAACAGTCCTTCCCCAGAACCAGCCTGCCAGCCTGCCACTGCGGGCCACCGCTAGCCCTCGCTGCCATCTGTGCCCTCCCAGAGGTGCCAACGGATGACTGGAGCACACTCGAGAGACCTTGGGTGTGTCCTCGGCTCACAGGGACCCCTGACCTTCTGCTCAACTGCCTGGTGAACACAGCCAGCGAGGGCACAGCCCTGGGGCCTGGCAAGACCTCTGCCACCACCCAGGAGCAGAGCAGTAGCCGCCAGCGGGTTTCATGCAGAGTGATATGTAGACTTTGCCAGAACTCCTGGGCCAGTGGGCTGGGGGTGGGGGAGAGGGGGAAGCAGAGAAAACAGTCCTTTTCCCAGGTGGGCTGGGGTGCTGAGCCCCTGTCTGCCTGTAACAAAGTTAGGTGGAGGGTGGTCAGGGGCTCCAGTACTTAGCCTGTGTGGGGAACACTGGCCGATGAGCAGTGCTATGCTTGAGCCCTGTCAGGCTTGGAACAAATGCAGGGGCCCTCCTGTTCTGCTGTGCTAGTCTTCCCTCCCACTGCCAGCCGGGGGAGCCATGGTCTGACACGGGGTATGGGAATAGAGTTGCTGCTGCCAGAAATTTCAGCTTTGATGCCAGGCACTGGTGGCCCATGCCTGTACTCCCAGCTACTCAGGAGGCTGAGATCGGAGGAACACAGTTTGAAGTCAGCCTAGGCAGGAAAGTCTGTGTGATCTTATACCCAATTAACCACCAAAAAAAGATAGGAGTGGAGCTGTGACTCAAGTGTGCCAACCTGGAGTAAAAAAGTCCAGGGGCAGCGCCCAGGTCCTGAGTTCAAGTCCCAGGACTGGCACAAGGAAGAAGATAAAAACAGAATTTCAGCTTTGAAATCCACTTTTCCCCTTCAACTCTGGGCTCTCCTTGGTGACCTCAGATGGGCCAGTCCCAGGTCCCCGGGTCCCTGGCAGTCTGGATAGACTGCCCTTGCCCAACCCTGTCTCTGTGCCTGCTGGGCCCTGGAGGTGAATGCTTTTGGTCTCTTGCCTACAAAGGAAGGGAAAACATGATCAAGCAGAGACAACACAAAGGACTGGGGCTGTCAAGCTCTAAATGAGTCAGTGGAGGAGTCCAGGAAGACTGCCTGGAAGAGGCAGCCTAGATGGGCACTGAAGGAGGAGACGGGTTTGCCAGGAGGCTACTTACCCTAGGCAAGGGGAGCACAGGCAGCCAAGGCCTTGAGGGAAGAGCAAGTTAACTTCCCAGGAGGCCCTTGGGCAGAGGATCTGTCAGGGAACCTGGGGAACCTGGCAGAGTGAACCCCAGGCTATGCCATTTCCCAGTAACATGAACTTGACAAGTTGCTTGACTTTGCTGCCCCTCCATTTCCTCATCTGTAAAATGGGGGTGTTGTGACATTGTGGAAGCCCAGGGCCTCCCTGACAGCAATCCAGTATTCCTCTCACTGAGACACAAGGTGGAAACAGCCCCTAGGTTCTTTTCCTCTAAGAATTTGCTTACATTACCCAAGAAGGAAGAACTGAAATGTGATCGGGCCTCCTTCAACTTTTCTTAAAGGCCCCGAAGCCCTGTGGTTTGTGTTGAAGCACCTGGTGACTTGTGTGTGTCTGGTCCCCACATGACCATGGGGGTTCTGAGGTTCTGGAAGTCCCAAGAGGCCAAGGGATCCCTCTACCAGCAGTCAGAGGCGATCTGACCAGCTCTCCCTGCACCTGTTCAGGGCTAGATCTGTGTGAGGCCCTGGAGGCCTGCTCTTGGAGGCCAGCATTGGAAGCCGATGTGGTGAGCACAGTGGCAGCTTGCATCCCGAGCAGCCTGATTTGGGGGAGAAGCCCATGTAGGTGCCATCGTTTGGGGACAGGAGGAAGGGGTTCCAGTGCCTCCTGATGGCTTACAGAGTGCCACCCTGGGCACAGTGCTCCAGCTGCCCCTCCGCTCTGTGCATGAGGTCAGGGAGGCAGAGGAGGGCACGGGACTTTGCCAAGATCCCACAAGAAGTGCCAGACCTGAAACAGGCCAGAGACCGGGTCCTAGGGTCTGGACTTTGTGACTTTGCCCATTAACAGGTCATCCATGTCGCCCCCAGGTTGTCCAGAAAAGTCTGGAAGGACAGGGTACTGTGTCATTTGGTAGGGGCAGTTCTGTAGTATGAGGTGGGCCAGTGCCAGCTGGACAGAGCTCAGGACACCTTACTCGAGTGTAGGGCCTTCTGCTGTGATCTTTGGGTAGGAAGCAGCAGGTTCTGGAACCTTCTGTGGTGGGCTGGAGAAAGGATAGACCATGGAGGTGGGCAAGCAGGCAGGAGATTGCGGGGACAGGCCAAGAAGGGTTGAGGCTGGTGTGGGGGCAGGGCTCTGGGATGGTGGGGAGTCTGATGGAACTGACAGGTCTGACCAGCACCGGTGGCTCACACCTGTGATCCTCGCTACTCAGGAGGCTGAGATCTGAAGATCATGGTTCAAAGCCAGCCCGGGTAGGGAATTCCGTGAGACTCTTAAATCCAATTAACCACCTAAACTTTGGAAGGGGAGCTGTGGCTCACGTGGTAGAGTACCAGCCTTAAACACAAAAGTTTAAGGACAGTGCCTAGGCCAAGTTCAAGCCATAAGGCTGGCACAGAAAGGGGTGGGGGGAATACTGTCAGAATGGATGAAGATCGAATGTGGGCTCCAAGGAAAAGGTAGAGCTTGGATTCCTGCCGGGTCCCTGAGCAGGGCTGTGCTGTCTCTGGGGTGGAGACGGAGAAAGACTCGTTTGGGCACACCGAGCAGCGATGCTTGTGGCTGTGGCTCTGCAGAGAGGCCCCAGGCGGGAAGGGGAAAGCTGGAGGTGAGCGGGAGAGAGAGGAGAGGCCAGCCGCGGTGGCCAGCCAGCCCAGGCCACGCAGGCCCACCCTGGAGGCCTGGCTCCCCAAGGGAACCCGGGTACTCACAGCACTTCGGGGGAATGGGTGGCATCTGGTGGGGTCTACCTCAGAGATGTCGGGCTTCTGTGGTCATGTGAGTAGTGCCTGTGGCTTGTGGTGGGGGTGGGGTAGCGAGGGGACATGGGGACCAGTCCGGAAACCAGACAGCATCTGTGGCTCATTCCCTCCCGTGTGACAGGCCTCTGCCACTCTGGCCTGAGTTCTAGCTGCTTCCTGTCAAGTGATGGATGGATAATGTCTGCTAACCCCAGGGGCTGGGAAAGCCAGAGCCAGAATTCATTCGCTCATTCATTTCTTCATTCACAGGCAGTATGGATGGGCCTGGCTAACCTCTTGGGTTGCTGTGTGACCTTGGACCTGGCACTTACCCTGTCTGAACTTTCATCTCTTCCTTTGTACATGGTTCTCACCAGCCTCTTCCTGAAGCACTTGGTGTGTACCTGGCACATGTTATAGTCTAGGCTTTGCTGGATCTAATTCCCAGCCAGTCCACATGGAGGGCCTTCCTGCCTGGCCTTGGCCCTGTGCTCGGACCTGCAGGTCCATGACTCGCTTTCTCTACTTGCTCAGGCTGCCAACTGGCAGCAGGTCAAGTACCCTCTCCACTGTGTGGCATTGCTTTTGGCAGGTGGTGCTCTCCTTGGAACGCCAGCTTCTTCATCTCCAGCTCCCTCAGGAGATGTCCATTCACCCATCGGTGTCCACTGGGGCTGCAGCCGGTCCGGCCCCACCCCCTTCAGTGGCCAGACACTGTGCGCCGTGGTGGCCATCTTCTTAATGGGCATCGGGGCTTTAGCTCTAGGTGGTGTATTGGGCTGTGCCAGCCAGCCAATGGCTCCCACTACCAGGAGCCTACTGGACACGTAGAAATCGCGCTGGTTCTGATGCTGGTGTTGGCCTGCTCCCTGGGGAGAGCGGCCCTGGGGCTGGGGCGCTTTCCTCAGAGAAGCCGGGTGAGGTGCCGCATGCTTCTCTGGGGGCCACCCGCACTACCGCGTCCTGCGAGGCCTCACCGCCACCGGGGCAGCCGCCGCCTCTGCGGACAGAGGGAGAACGTGCCTGTGCTCAAAGTCTGCGGGTGCTGGAGGAGCCGAGAATGAGTGTGCCCACAGAGGCACACAGGCACACGCCGGTGTACACACACACGGGCACTAACAGCTACACACGCAGGCATACACGCATGCAAGTACACACAGTGTGCGCACACATGCACACACACAGGTGCAGCCGGGGTCATGGCCAGACCCCCTCCTGGTGTCTTGGCTCACTTTCAGACCCCATATGGTTGACATTTGGCAAGAGAAAAAGGAGAAGCCTCCATTGAGATGAAGTGTCTGAAAACTGGAGGAAGCTGTGGCCCAGGACAGGGAAAAGCCCCTTGGAACCTCAGAGGCCAACACAACATGGCAGCCAGACCCTGGGATTTAAAGCCTGCCTTGATAAGAGCCTTGTAGATAGGCAGAGGGTGCAGTCCAGGGGCCGGCCCCCAGGACTCATGAAGGGGTCTGAGGTGGTCTGTAGGGCTGACCTTGGGCATGTAGCGGCTGTGGGACCCAGGACAGGTCCCTGTCCCGCTTCGCCTCCATTCCTGTGCTGCCACAGAAGGCCATCTCCCCTCCATTGCTCAGTAAGATCAGCCATGCCGGCTCCCGCATACCAGGCGGCCCTGGGCAGCTTGCGTCTGCTCGACTGCGTACTCTGGTCAGTGGTCCTCGGAGGAGGATCTCACCTCTAGCCCTGCTTCCCAGCCTACAGCCCAGGCGGTCCAGCCACTCCCAGTCCAGCCCTTGGTCCAGCAGAGCCACTGAGAGCCCCGTGGGGGTGGGGGTGGGGCACACCACAGCGCCTGGGCTCACGCAGGAGAAAGGCTCTCTTTGAGGTGACATTTGGGACGGCCTGTGGCTCTGGGTCACATTCCACAGATGTTTCGCCCCTGACTCCGGCTTGGCAGCCATGGCCTCATTGTTCTGCAGCTTGGCAGGAGTCACAGATCCCAGGGACAAGCAGCTCCCCGTGTTACCCCCGGGGCCTGCATGCAAGCCTTCCTTTGTGTCCCCCCCCCCCCCCCGCACATCTGCCCCTCCAACTACCCTTGGCCTTCCTAATTCTGAATCCCATGACATGCATAGTCCACTAGAAATTTCTGGTATAAGGAACTTTGGTTTCCACTGGGATATAACAACAACAACAAAAAATACCCCCCAAATCCAAACTCCGGAAGAGCCCCCAGGAGACAGCAAAGACCTGTCCTGGCATATAGACAAATGGTATTGCACCTCCTCTTCCTGGGCCTTAGTTTCTCTACCTGTGAAATGTGTCTCTGAGGATAAGCAGGAAAGCCCTGGCTCACTGACAAGGCCCACACCCTGGGGAGCCTCACACCCCAGGATGCCCCATGCCCTGGGAAGCCCCACACTACCATAGGCCCTAGGTAGGGCTTGGTGCAAACTACTGTGTTAGATGGCCGCCAGGGGCGGGGTGACCATTCATGAATGTCTGTGAGCCTCCTGCCCAGTGGGATTGGCCTAGGGCAGTCTAAAACCCTTGGGATTGGAGCTGGGCAGGGCAGGGTGACAGCAAGGGAGTCCAGGGGTGGTTGCTGGCACCGTTTCTCTGTGGGCAGCCAGGACAGATGGGCAGGTTGAGCCTCTGGGCCGACTCAGGAGCATTTGCAGATAAAGATAGAACCTTCTGAAGACAGGTCTCCATCCTCTCCCTGGAGGTCTCCCTAAGGGCAGAGGATGTGAACATGTCACCCTGAGGGGTCTGGGGTGCAGCCCGCAGCAGCTGCCGAGCCCCACAGGAGCCTCCGGTTTCATGTTCAAATTCATGCGCATTTTACATTCTCACCCTCTCGTGGTGCCTTGCTGTTGCTTGCTCCCCACACCCGCCTCCCCCACCGTGTCAGGGCCTGCAGAAGGGGCCGTGTGTGTGTGTGTGTGTGTGTGTGTGTGTGTGTGTGTGTGTGTGTGTGTGTGTGTGTGTATTTATCCTGAGGCTCTTCATACCCCACCTCCTCCACCGCAGTACCCTAGGGGTGCACACTCCAGCACAGTGCTCAGCCAGATGGTGGAAGCCGCCGAAGGCACCCGGCCCCATCTGTACTCCAGGACCAGGGTGGGGGGAGCGCTGGGCCCTGGGACACCCAGCCAGGAGGCAAGAGGTGCGCAGAGGCCGGGGCTGTGGGGAGGGGAGAGCAGGCTGCCTGGCACCATACCCCCCACCAGACAGATCTAGACCACTCCGTGGTCTACCCAAATGTCTACAACAGGGGGAGCCAAATGGCGTGTCTGTGTCCAAGGTGGGCAGTGTCACAGGCAGGAGACTGCGTGGGTGGTGCTTAGCAAGACTGGGGCTCACACTTCTGGGGTGCTCCGCCAGCGGGGCCCGCACCCCCGGCTCGTGCATCCTACCGTCCCCAGCTGTTCCCTTGTGGCCTGTGACTTTGTGGCCCAGAGTAGCTTTCCACCAACACAACCACAAAGCGAGGAGAGGGCTGCCCAGGGGCACTGCAGAGGCGGGGTGCCCGGAGGATACAGCTGGAGAGCCCCAAGATTGAGTCCAATGGGATTCCAGGGTTGGTGGGCCTCACTTCTCACACCAAGAAATAGCATAGACGTCGCTGGCATCTGGGAGGTGCCCTCCGCCCCGCAAAGTGGAGCTGGAAATAGACTCCCAAAGGGAGCCGAGTGATGTCCAGCCTGGTCTCCAGTGAGCCTGGCTGTGCCGTGCAGCAGTGCTGATCCGTGCGGAACCCCTGGGTCAAGGCCGGTGCGGGGCCACTGGATCAGGACACAGAGTGGGCCCGAATGTTGCTGAGTCCTGTGTGTGGTAGGGGTACCATGAGAGCCTCACTAGAGCCAAGCTGGCGCAGGCTCTGTGCCCTTGAACCTCTGGAAGTCAGAACTCTGGACTCCCAGGAGCCCAGTCCTGGAGCATCCAAAGGCCCCACACCTGCCTGGAGGTGCACACAGTACCCTGGACATGGCCTGGCCTTCTGCTGACACTTAGTTCTTGTCCCTGACCAGCCAGGCTGATGGCTTGAGTTCAGGTGGGGTGACAATGGGGACAGTAGGCCAGCCCCTGGCCAGTAGACTGTAGGAAGAGCAAGGCTGTGGAGTCCAGCACACACAGGGGCGAGCCTGCTACCTTCCTTGCTGGCCAGGGTCAGCCAATCAACTTGCCTTTGGGAATCTCCATCCCAGTGGACCGATTCTTGCAATAGGCTGACCCCCGGTGAGGGCAGGGAGTTGCCTGAGCGCAGGTCCCGCTGAGCTGGGCAACTCTGTCCCCGCTGCTCCCACACCTGAGTGACAGGAGGAGGCTGTGAACAGGCCCTGTTTTCTGTTGCAGCCCGTGCCCTGGGGAGGCTGGCATGCAGCATGGCAGGACAGCCCAGTCACCTGCCCCAAGGAGGGAGCCCCAGCAACCTCTGCCACACACCGGCGCCTGCGCACCCTTCAGACGCACAGGTAAGGCCTTTTCCTTGTCCACAGGGCATTGAGAGTCTGCCTGGAGCTTGGCCGTGGTCTGTCCTTAGCTTCATGGAAAAGATAAGGAGCCCCTGGAGCCTCAGCAAGGCCCTGACATGACCTAGGGAGCCAGAGAGGCGCCTTTAGGAAGTGGCAGAGGAGGACAAGACAGCTTGGCCAGGCGGCTACCTCCTTTAGGGTCTTGTGAGCAGTCTCAAATGATGAAAAGTTCTTGCTAAAAGTTTGCTTTGGCGCTGGGCGCCAGTGGCTCACACCTGTAGTTCCAGCTTTTCCAGGCTGAGATTTGAGGAGTGCAATTCAAAGCCAGCCTAGGCAGGGAAGTCCATAAGATTCTTGTCGCTAATTAAAATATCAAAGAGATGGAAGTGATAGAAGGCTAGCCTTGAGCAAAGAAAAGCTCCGTCCGTGCCTAGGCGGAGTTCAAGCTCCAGGACTGGCGCATGCGTACTCTTGCACACACACAGTTAGTTTTTTTGTCCCAAGATTGTGAGACGTAAGTGGAGATGCAGAGATACCCATGTTCCAGCCGTGGAAGGTTTATCATAGCTTCTGACTTCCTAGATCCTGTTGTAGGATTTCCGGGTCAGCGTGTTTCGGTTGCACAAGTTTCACACAGCACAGAGGTACTAGCAGAAGAGGCAGGAATGTCTGAAAACCTGTGTTTTCACTCAATGGCTGTGCTCCTTGGGGTGGGGAAGAGCATTGCTGTAGATTCACCCAGAGGTGACAGGAACTAGCAGCGACGGACATCTGTCTGCGCATGCGCACGCGCGCGCAGGGCCTGTGGATGTGTGTGCTATTTGGATTCTCCATCTCGGATACTGGCTGGGACACAGGCGCCCATCACCAGGTAGAATTTAGGGAAACCCAAGAGCACCACTGGCCCAGGTCTTCCCCAGACATGGTGCTGACGGCGAGGACAGGGTGGCCTGCCTGGGTAATGCAGCCATTTGTCATATTAAGTCATTCACTAACAATTGAATCCCCCCTTGATTAATCTCCCAGAATTAGCCAGTTGCATTTCGAGCAATTAGGGTTAATTACAGCCTCATTTGGCAGAAGAGAGAGGCCCATAATTATTTCTCGCACAAGGCGAGGGGGCGGCGGGCCGCGGGGGCCGCAGTGTCCTCAGCATCCCGTGGCACATGTTGGAGTAGTAATGACACGGTTAAGTTAATTAGGCCCGATTACTCAGACCAGGCTGCTGCGGGCAGCGGCTGTCAGGCGCGGACACCCCCCGTCCCACCAGCACCTGGCCAGGTTTGCAGAATCAGAGCACACAGGCCCCGCTGCGTCTCGGAGGCAGGGGCAGGAATGGAGGCTGGGCAGGCTTCTCCTTCCTGACAGATGAGTGAATTAAAGCCTGTCTGAAGAGACATGGCAGCCAGACCCTGCCTAGGGATGTGCCTGGCATTTCCTCTGGTGCCCTTGTGGGGCTGAAGGCACCCTTACAGGCCAGATCCCTTCCCACTGCCACCCCTTGCCAGCCAGCTGAAGTTGGGGACATGACCACTCTGCGCCTTGGCTTTCTCACCTGGAAAATAGGATGGATAATGGTACCTCCCTCATGAGATGGCTGTGAAAACAGAATGAGACTGTTGGGGCCAAACGTTGTGGGCATTTACTTGGGTGGTACTAGGGTTTGAATCAGGACCTTAACGACTTGAGCTGTGCTCCCCAGCCCTTTTAGCTTGAATTCTTATATGTGTGTGCAGGTCCTGGGGCTTGAACTCAGGGCCTGGGTACTTTCCCTGAGCTTTGTCACTCAAAGGTAGCCCTCTGCTACTTGAGCCACACCTCCACGTCCAGCTTTTTGGTGGTTAATTGAAGATAAGAGTCTCATGGATTTACCTGCCTGGCCTGGCCTTGAACTGTGATCCTCAGATCTCAGCCTCTTGAGTAGCGAGGATTACAGTTCTGAGCCACTAGTACCAAGCAGCTTTATAGGGTCGTAGGATTCTTCTAAGCTGGGCTTACAGGAAAGTACCAACATGTCTGGCTTGTTTTGTTGAGATGGAGTTTTCCTTTTTGTTCCAGGTTTTCTTACGCAGTGATAGTTCTGATCTCTACCTCTGGTATAGCTTGTATTATAGATGTGAACCATCACACTTGGCTCCATTTTTTTAAAATTTTAAATATCATTGCAGTTTTCACAGTTAAAACCCGCTACCCAAGGTAGAAAGTACAGAAATGACCAACAGTGCAGCTGTGGCGTTTGCTTACCTTCTAGGCCCGCACCATGCTCCCTGCCAGCGGCTCTCTTACTCAGAGCCGTTGGGCCACGTGGAGGTACATTAGTCGGTGTGTGGAATGCATGTGTACTTAGGAGAGCTGGGCACGCTTGCTTTCAATGAGTTTTAACCTCATGAATGTGTGGAGTTGAGACAGAGGCTTAAAATGCCCCGAGCTTTATGATTTTCCAATTTGCAGCAGTATCATCTTAGGGATGTAGTACAAGGCCCGGCCCACACACTGAATGGCTCTCCCAGAAGGGGGCCAGAGAAGCTCCAGCTAACACACCTCTGTCCTGAGATGTGCAAAGCATGATTCTCTTGGAAAAAAACATGCATGTGCAAGGGGCCGGGGGCCACAGCCCAGACCAAAACCTGTATGCACCCTTCCCAAAGAAATTATGGTTCTTGGTAAGGTTGCATGACCAAATACTAACTTTGCTTAAACTCAAGAGTATCTGGGGCTCCCAGCACTACTAGGGTACCCTCTGTGCCAACAGGCAAAGAGTTGGGGAGCAGAGGACTTCAGGATGGAGCCCAGAGAAAGGGATGGCTACTCTGTCCAATGGATGACCAGCAGTTTGATGCAGAACCAAGAGCTAAGAAGGTTCCAGGAAAAAACAAAGAACACATTTCAGGCCCCAGACCTGAAGGCAAAGGGGACAGTTTGTCCAACAAAGTTTTTAAATACCTGCACTTAGAGAAGGTAGACGAACGGGTGGCTTTGTGGGAGCAAGTTGAAATTGAGTCCATAGTTAATAGTGAGCCTGTTGTGAGATCAGAGACCCACTATGTGCTCCTGAAGGGGTTGAGTGGGGATTTCATACCGTCTCTGCCCCGCCCCTCCCCCCTCCCCCGTCCCCCCCAAGCATCTTCCCACCTGGAAGTCTCAAGAGGCAAGATAGGCTTTGGGATTGAAATTAGCCAGATCGGGAAGAGCTAAGCAGGGTTGGCATGGTCAGGAGTCTAACAACCAACGTGGACTTTGTGTGTGTTGTGTCCTTTTATGCGAAGCCTATTTTAAAACGTATCACCGTGCACGCATCCACCGAATCCGTTAGAAGTTTCCTATACACCGTGTCAGATGTCTTTAAAGGTGAAATCCGTTTACAGGAAATGTCATTCTGATGAAGTGTGCCTTTTAAAATCACAGAAACCGTTGCCTTAAAATTAATGATGCATTGCAAATATCAGGGAAAAGAAGACCCGTCCAGTGTAAAGATGATTAAAATTCAGGTCAGAAGTCTGACTTAGTCAGGCTAAATTTTTTAATGAGATTTCAGAAAATTAATTGGGCGAATGCATTTTTTTTTATTCTTTTAACATGTAATTTTATGCTCCTGTTTAGCGAGAGAAAAAAAAAAAAAAAGGATTTGTCGATGGCCAGAACTTATGTAGTTCAAACATTTTAAACTCAAATTAGTGAAGGCCGGCGGGGGGGGGGGGGGGGGGGGCGCGGGGGGATGGGAGGAAAGGGGGGGGGAGGACCTATGGCCTAATTTGCTCTGACTTGGAGAAAGGAGGTTTTCTCCGAGCTTTCTGGGTGGGGATGATCTACAGTGGTCAGATTCCCCCACCTCCCAGGCCCTTGGTGCCAAGCCTGGTTCTGAGAAATTGGCACATTTCTAGAGCAAGTGGAGACAGAAAACTCAGACCCAAGCTACCGCTTGAGTCTCAACCACCGGGTCCCTTGAGCCAGTCTCCTCCAAGCCCTGGGGCTGCCTCCCCTGTCTTGGAGTCCAAGCTATGTGTTCCATGCCAGGGACTGGGGCCTTGGGGGCCAAGCTGCCCCTCCCCAGGGTTGTGGGGTTCTTGCTGGGAGTAGCCCCAGCAAAGCCCCAGGGGAGCTACAGAAGCTGCCAGGTTCCTAGCTAACATGCTGGGAGGGAGAGCGTGAAGGCTACAAGCCCCCCAAAGTCACTGCCAGTCCCTAGTCAGCAGACTGTGGAGTGACGGGTTCCGTGATGGGGATGATAACCATCTTCACAAGCCCCTTGAACTTGTCCCCTTGTCCCCAACCCCTGGGAAGGAAGAGCCATCATCATCTTCCTCTCTCACATACAGACAAGAATGCCAAACCAGGCACCAGTGGCTCATGTTTGTAATCCTAGTTATTCAGGAGGCTGAGATCTGAGGATCGTGGTTCAAAGCCAGCCCAGGCAGGAAAGTCCGTGAGACTCTTATCTCCAATACACCACTCAGAAAACTGGAAGTGGAGCTGTGGCTCAAGTGGTAGAGTGCTCGCCTTGAGCTGAAGAGCTGAGGGGCTGTGCCCAGGCCCAGAGTTCAAGCCCAACAACCGACCAAAAAAAAAAAAAAGAATGCCGGCAAGGGTAACTCCAGCAGTAATCCCAGCCGTCCTGTTTCCTGTGCTCCAGGCCCTCTCTGGGCACTGGAGTGTCTTGGCTTAATTGCCTCCATCAGCTACTGAAAGGAGAGGCCATGGCTGCCTCAGTCTTACAGATGAGGAAGAACAGGACCAAGGACCCAGCCTGGAAGTAGCTGAAGCAAGATTCGAATCCACACTACCAGGCCAGCATCAGGTCTCACCTGACAGAGCCTTGTATTTGTCCCTTTGCTAGCCTGTGCTATCAGACGGTCATTAGTTCACAATGAGTCCTGGGACCCCCTGGGTGAGCTATCTTGGAACCAGCCCCCAACCTGCCTGCAGTTTTGCCTGCAGCGTTGATGCACAGTTGTCCGGACCTCACCTGTGTCATCTCCCGGGCTCTTCGAGACGTCTGGGGCAGCTAGCACTGTCTCTGGGTCACTCGGCTGCAGGGACAAGAGTGGAACTTGCTATAGAACAGAAGGCAGCCTTGGAGGTGGCCCCAGAGAGGGCTGTCGTTGAGGGCAAGGACACAGCTCACATTGTCTGTCCTTGGAGTTAAACCAGGGTCAAGACTTGGCTGACTCAGAAGCCCCGTGTCCCAAGATGCCCAGAGCAGGAGAGCAGAGGCCACCCCAGGGACAGGACCCCAGCCCAATGCTTTGTGGGTAATAGTGGACCCAGCACCTGCTGCACTGTGCCCCCAGTACCCAGTGATGCTTGTGCTGTGCCGTGGAGCTAGTTCCTCTAATTAGGGTGAATAGGTTGTAACAGGAAATGCAAATGTGGGTCATGCATATGCAGATGTGCAGCTGGAGACTCAGCCAGGCTACAGTGACCACACACCCACCCCCATCCACCTATATCCATGACCCCATTAAGAAGGGAACCCTGTTAGGGACCCATTAAGCAGGGAGTTCAGGTCCCAACCCCATTGACGGGTTTTGTGATTGTGCCTCAGTTTTCTATCTTAAAAACTGGGATCCCACCATTTCCTCCCATTCTCTTCCCTTTTCCTCTAAGTAATCATGACAGTCAGGCCACAGTTAACTGCTCCCACCCCCACACCCCTATTCCCAGGCTCCTCCAGGAGCAGCCTGTGTGCTCCCTGAAAACGCTCTGGATGCTCTGAGCTTGTTCAAGGCATGTGCTCAGTAGGACCCCCAGCACACAGTAGGACCCCATGATCCCCGCACTGTCACAGCCAGGCGGGCACGGCACCACACACGTCCTCACAAGGAGCCCGGATGGCCCCTCAGCACTCAGAACGAGGGCACAGGGCATGGCCAGGGCTGCCATGCAAGAGGTACCACATTGTACCAGATGCCAGACCAGCCACTTAGGGCCTTTGGTCTCCTGACAGCCTCCCCCAGCATAGGGCAGAGTGTCCCTGGCATGATGGCACACTCAGATTCACAGGAAGAAGCAGAGGCTGGGCAGGGGCTGCTCCGTGACCTGGCAAGGCTGCCCTCTGGGCCTCAGTTCCCCCTGTAGGTGGCAGGGTTTGACACCTTACCTGTGGTGGGCTGTAGCTGATGACACACACACACACACACACGCACACACGCACACTGCTTTGCCAGCCCTTAAATGGACAGGCAGCCCATGGGCCACGTGTCCACAAGCCAGCTTCTCTGAGACATTTCATCAGTGATAACAGAGGACACCCAGGGCCAGTTGGGGAAAAGAGCCACCTGCGGGCCTCAGCGTGGCAGGCCTGCATGGGGAGCAAATGGGTCCAGACATAAGAGGCCAGGGGAGGCTCTGGGTATTGAGGCTGGCTGCCTTAGAGGAGGCTCTCAGGGTGCTGGGGTCCTCAGGTCCCAGCTGCCTGGCCCCTCAACCCCGACTGGGCTTGTGATCAAGGCCTCTTCCCTTTACAGAGACACCCCAGCACCCTGGCTTTCCGTTGCTCGCTGGCCGACTTCCAGATTGAGAAGAAGATAGGGCGAGGACAGTTCAGCGAGGTGTACAAGGCCACCTGCCTGCTGGACAGGAGGACAGTGGCCCTGAAGAAGGTGCAGGTGAGTCACAGGGAGCCCGTGGCTTCACGGGAGCCAGCTTCATCCTGAGCAGGTAGCGTGGCCACAGTCTCCCTTCCCTTCTTGTGGGAACAGAGATGTCAGGACCCAACTCCCAGGCTTGGAGAGGAGCTGAGAAAGCTCAGCGTGAACCATAAAGGAAAACGGGCATGCATTGAGCACCTGCTGTATACAGGGTCCCAGGTCAACACAGACCTGGGTCCACAATCTAGAGGACCTGCTGAGTGAGCATTGAAGGGGCTGGGAGCACATGGCCTCATGGCGCTGGTGCCCACCCACATCTTACACAGTCCACGTGATGGCGCTGTGGAGTCAGGCTGTGGAAACCGAGGCTCTGTGCTGGGTATGGAGCATGGCCTTCGCAAGTGGCAGATTCTCGGATGTGCACTGGGCTCAGCAACTCCTGCCTGACAGTGCGAAGCTGTTCACGCATTGCCTGGTTTGTGGAGGGTGCTGCCCATGGACCACTGGTTTGACCATTCTGCTCCTCTTTGCCTCCTGCCCTAGATCTTTGAGATGATGGACGCCAAGGCCAGGCAGGACTGCGTCAAGGAGATCGGCCTCCTCAAGGTGAGTCCAGAGCCAGCAGGGCGCGTGCCAGGCTGCCTGGATGGAGCGGTGCTGAGGACGGCCATGCCAGGGCCGTCCTGCGCGGCATGCATGGGGAGGGCAGGGGGGTCCGCCTCGCCCCTTTCCTCCCACATGGTCATGGTAGAGACAGGCTGATGGCAGGTGGACCTTCCCGGGGCTGCCTGTCCCCCCTCCATCCCCTTTCCAGATCTCTGTCCACCTCTCAGGGCTGCCCAGGCCATGCCAGGAGCACGAGGACTCCCTACACAACAAAGGGACGTGCGGGTCTCACAGACCTTTCTGAATACTTGGGGTCGCTCGTGCTGAGCCCCCAGCCCTGAGCTTCCATGTGCAGGCTGTGGGTGGGACGGGGGGGACCCCTTTCTGACCTTCCTGGGCCCACCTCAGGGTGGGCTCTGTGTGGACAGGGTTCTAGGCCCCAGCCCTAGCTCACTGTGCACTTCCGGCCAGGCCTGTCCCCTCTCTGGACCTTGGACGTTGAGACCCCTGTTTATTTAAGCCTCTGTGGACTGATGCTGACAGGTATTGAGGGAGCTTGGCCTCCAACCTCCCCTCCGTCCCAGAGGCCAGCACGTGCCTGAACAAGGCTTTCATCCTTACCCCTCCCCCCCACAAAAAAAAGATCCTGTAACTTTTTTCTAGAGAAAACAAATTCCTGGTTGGGAGCCCCCTGAGAGAGGGTGAGGTTTCCTAGGAAGTAATGAGGCCAAAGAGGCAGGGGAGGAAGGAGCTGCTGCGGGTCTTGCTTGACACAGGGGCTGGGGACCCACGTTGCACACAGAAAGCTGTTCCTCTCCCATCCAGCACTCCCGCCCTCTTCCCAAAAGGAAGCTGAGTCCGTGTTAGCCCCTGGCCGGCCTTCTCAAAGCAGCACCCGTGCAAGACACCTGAACAATCCACTGGACCAAGAACATTTTTTAAAAAATCTTTAAGTCGTTGCACAGAGGAGTTGCCATCAAGCAGTTTGTAAATATAATACTGTCTTGATCAGTGTCATTCCTTTCTTCATTCTCCCCCATCCCTCCCCCACCCACTCCTTCCCTCACTCCTCTTTTATAGGATGTAGATTTTCTCCCTCTCTGCCTTTCACTCATCCACCCTTTTCCCCTCGACTCTACCCCACCCCTTTCAAGTCCCCACTTCCTGATGTTTATTTTATTGAACTTTGACTTATACTGTCTGATGTCTCCCTTGAAACTACCATACTTCAGTTAATACATTTGTATACACTTGCATACACACATACCACCTAATGTATTTACTTATAAGTTGATAAGCTAAATCTAACTTCCACCTGTAAGAGAAAACATGCATCCTTTGAGACAAAGGACTTTTAAGCCAGAGTTCCTGGAAAAGTGGATATCCCAGTGGAAACGAGTGAGCCTTGGCCCCTGCCTCACAGCTTACACCAAGACTAGTATGAAATGGATGATAGACTAACTGTAAAAGCTAGCGCTAAACCTGGAGGAAATCTTCATAACCTGAAAATAAGTAGAAGGGGTTCAGTCTTAGGATCCAAAAAACATTAATCATAAAAGAAAAGCATCAGAGCCGGGCACTGGTGGCTCACGTCTATAATCCTAGCTACTCAGAGGCTGAGATCTGAGGATTGTGGTTCAAAGCCAGCCTGGGCAAGAAAGTCTGTGAGACTCTTATCTCCAATTAACCACCAGAAAGCCGGAAGTAGCACTGTGGCTCAAAGTGGTAGAGCACTAGCCTTGAGCTGAAAAGCTCAGGGACCAGAGTTCAAGGCCACAACTGACAAAGAAAAGAAAAGCATCAGTGACACATGTTTATCACAGCCACCATACAAAAGGGATGGAAAACATGCTAGTGGCACATCACCTACAGCTTCACAACACACACACACATTCTCACAAATCAATATAAAAAGAGAGATAGCCTAGTGAGAAGTGTGGCTTGGTCCAGAGCAGGGGCCCGAGGACAGGGCAGAGGGTGTGAACTGGCTTCAGGGCCTCTCGGGCACCTGGTGGAGGGTAGTCTTGATATCTGGAGGTGATACCTGTGCCGACCCCTCGTGCCAGGATCCAGTGAGACAGAGGTTGGCAGGAGGTATCCATGCACGATTCTGCTCCACAAACTTCTAGGCCTTTTATAAACCATGCTATGTGCCTGTTAGCCAGCCTTGCTGTCAGTCATGGATGGCCTACCATGCTGTGGGCGGGTATTGAGTCTCTGCTGTTTATTTGTTGGTTTGAGACAGGTCTTAAACTCTTCTCTTAGTCTCCTGAATGCTGGAATTACAAGTGTGCACCGCTGTACCCAACTGCCAACTATTTCTTTATCTGCAGTGGCCAGGGTTTCTTCTCCACCCGATGGACCGATGACCAGCCAGTGGGCTACTGTCCTGTCTAAGCTCCTCAATGCATCTAACATGGGCCATGGTGCCAAGGCTACGGGGGAGGGAGGGGGCAGGTCCTAGCCCTGAGTGACCAGTTGAGAGAGAACAGGAAGGAAGGGCTCCTGAGCATCCTCTGCTGGCTGAGCACAGGGACAGGGCGCTGGGGCCTAATCCTGCCCCTGAGGGGTTTGGGGGGGGATAGGGGGTACAAGCAGCCTTTGGGTCCTGCTTCACAGGTACCATTTCACACATTTCAAAATACTGCGTCCAGGGCTATAGAGAGCTTGCCCTAGCTAGTATGAGGCACTGGGTTCAATTCCACCCCTACCAAAACCCATGTGCCCATTTTACAGATGAGAAACTGAGGCCCAAACGTGCCAAGTGGATTTCCCAACATCACCCAGGTCTTTCCCCTCCCCCCTGAAATGCAGGCCTTGTCCCCCTGGAGCACCCACCTTTCCAGCAAATACAGGGCAGGCACCGGGGCTGGCCATGTGTTCTGACGTGAACCCCTCCCTCTTTCTCTCCGGGCACAGCAACTGAACCACCCGAACATCATCAAGTACTTGGACTCGTTTATCGAGGATGATGAGCTGAACATTGTTCTGGAGCTGGCCGACGCGGGCGACCTCTCGCAGATGATCAAGGTCAGCACATCCAGGCCAGGCCAAGTGAGGGGGGTCTCCTCTCCTCTGGGTCTGAGCCCCTCACCGCTCTGCTCCAGCCCTGGCCTGGGGCCGGTTTTCTCAGATGCCATCCCCAGCCATCATCTTCCCACCGTCATCTTCCCACCAGTCCAGGAGTGCATAGGACACAAAGCAAGACCCAGGGATGCCTCGGCTGGCCAGGGACCAGGTTGGAGGCCGGGCCAGGGCCACTGTGGGTAGAAAGCACCCCTGGGGGCCACTCACACCACCCCTGCGCATCTAGCCGCTGCGGCCACTTGTGCCATGCAGAAGGAACAGCGCCCCCTGGAGGTCAGATTCTTCAAACACATGTAAATCTAAGCTCAGAGGTTCAGAGACTTGCCTGGGATCCTGGCCTGGTTCTGTTCAATCGCCATTGTCCCCAGGTGACCCAGCTCCCCAGAGGAAGAGCCCACACCTGTCACCCCCACAGTTCACTCCTCACTCACGGCCCTCACAGCCCTGCTGGCTGGGACTCTGTTGTGCCCCCCCCACTCCTGATCCCAGTCTACCCACCCCCACCCAGCCACGCTTGGAAACGGGGCACACGTGGATTCTGGCTTCCCCGCAGGCACTGGGGACAGAACAATTGTTCGGTACTTGCTCTTCTGAAATTTGGCCCCTAGGAATACAGCACGGCTGGGAAGTGGCATTCCTCGCGCTGTTATCACCTGCTTTTATATTTCCGTTGACATATTGATGCGTTCGCAGGGATGTTAATCTCCACGCGGATCCCTGGTGGCGCAGAGCACTATATCATATCTAAGCCCCCTTCACGAGTGTCTCCTCTGTTTGTTCCCGCCCTGAATGCACATGCAGCCCCCTCCCACCCCGAGCCAGCCCTGTGCTGGACCTGGGGCTGCCGCCAGCAAGATGCTCCCCTCAGGGAGCCGGAATCCCACCAGCAAGACAGCTTCCAAGCCGAAGCTGGGCAGCCATGACTCAGGCCTGTAATCCTAACTACTCAGCAGGCTGAGATCTGAGGATCCTGGCTCAAAGCCAGCCTGCGTAGAAAAGCCTGTGAGAATCATCTCCAATGAACAACCCAAAGGCCGGAAGTAGAGCTGTGGCTCAAGTGATAGAGCGCCATCCTTGAGTGAAAAAGCTAAAGGACAGACGCCAAGTCCTGTGTTCAAGCTCCAGTACCAGCACAAGAAGAAGGAGGAGAGGAGGAAAAGGAAGAGGAGAGGGGGGAAGGAAGGAGGAAGAGGAGGAAAAGGAAGGGGAGGGAGGAATGAAGGACAGAGAAGGAGAAGGAAGGCTGAGTTCAGGGCCTCGAGGACATGGCCCCCTGGGCTGGACAGAAGGCGGGTGGGTAGTACAGATCAGGAGCCCCTGTGCAAGAGGTGGAGGTTGAACCCCACTTCAGTCCAGTAGGAGCCCCAGTGAGGTGGGGACCTCGGCTTAGCCAGGACCTCTGGATGCGGACTCAGGGTCTGGCCCTGGGGTCCGAGGCACTTCCTAAGATGAATGGGGTCAGACTTGTGTTCTAGAAAACAGACAGATGTGGAGAAGAGTGTGGGGCCAGAGCAGGGAATGGAGGAGGCATGGGGACCAGAGACCCCTCTTGTGACCCTCACGAACCTTAGCCCTGCATCCCAGAGCCCGGTGGCCTCTCCTGCAGAGTGTGGCTCTGTGCCCGGGCCAGCCCTCCCTTCCCCGAGCCTCGCGTCCACCTCTGTCCAGCTGTGGGCACCGCAGTCCATCACCAGCGCCCTCAAGCTGAGGCGGGGTGGTAACCTGCCCATCTGCACCTTCCCTTCCACCCCCCCTGCCCTCTTCCCTGGTCCAGGTCTGGCTCCAGATTCAAACCCGCAGGGCCGAGGCTACAGCACGTGGGGCCCAAGTAGCCTTGGCCTCCGTCCTCGCCAGCTGGTACCTCTCCTCCAATCCTGTCCCCTGCCTGCCCCGTTCCTCTGTGAAGGGTCCTCCTCTGCAGGGCGGTGCTGAGACCCAGCCCACAGCAGACACAATCTTGCTTGTGCCTTAGTGTCCTCATCCGTAAGGCACCTGGCCAAGGGCTGGGTGCTTGGAGCTCAGTCCTGCTACCCTTCCCACTCCAGCTGCCTCTGGGTTACTAAGGGAACTAGGTCTTTCCAGGATCCCAACTGGGCCACAAACACAGCCGTCTGTCCTGCTAGCTCAGAGGCTGCTGGCCACGATGGCTTGTGCCCCCGAGTCTCCAGCCTTGGGAACGAACCAGCCAGGGTGCTCAGTGCTCATGTTGTTTACGGGGGATGGTGAAACCCAGAGCCACTGTCGCCAGCCCAGAACCCACTAGAGACTCTGCGCCTTCACACTAAATGTCAGCCGGCGCTTATAGGATGTGACATTTAGAAAATCACCGCTCCCGGCCGTGTGCGTCCCGTGTAAACACCATAATGAGGACTGGGTAACATCGCAGCGTAAATAATCCCTTGGCCCAGCCCACCTCAGGCCTGGGGGGGCCCCTGGGCAGGGGTCTCTGTGGACAGCCTCGGATGGCTTCCCCGCAGGGTCTGGCTGCTAGAGGGGGCCTCAGAAGAGCCCCCAGGGGCTTCGCTTTGAGGCCAGGTGCTGCCAGCTGCAGCTGCCCGCCTTTATCCACCCGGCCCCAGCTCCACCTGGTCTTCCCTGGGCCTGTCCTCGCCCTCTCTGGGTGTGGGTCCCATCACAAGTTCTGAGCATCATTGGGAGTGGGTGGGGAACTGGGACGCCGCTCCTCTGATGGTCAGATGATCACAGGCTCCCTGTGGAGGGCGCAGCCCCACAGGAGGTACTCTGCAAGGCCAGCTGGGTCCCCCCCACCTGCCCCCAGCCCTAGCCCAGGCCAGGCCAGGGTCCTGGTCATTCCCAGGCCGTTCCACCCACCTCTGGCTGCTTTAGAGCCAGGGAAGGTTCTGCACAGCAAGCCCAGCCCCCATCGCCGCTGCCCCTGGTATCAGCCACTGGCGTGTGGACCCTTGTCTGGTACCCCATTAGGAGACTCCCCACATGGTGATAACCACACTGTCTAAGACACGGTCTCGCATCCCCCTTCCAGAACCTTCTGTCACAGCTCCCTCAGTGCGCCTGGGCTATCTGCTTCTTTTCTTTTCTCTGTCTTTTCTTCTCTCGAGTATTTTAATTATGTTTCCCAGGCGATCCTAGCCCTGTGTTTATTGGCAGGAGGACCCCAAGCCCAGCTGGGGCCCCCGGGGAGATCACAGGAGGGATGTCCTGTGGTCACTGGGCTCACGGCCTGTCGTCTGTCTCCCCGCAGTACTTTAAGAAGCAGAAGCGGCTCATCCCGGAGAGGACGGTGTGGAAGTACTTTGTCCAGCTGTGCAGCGCCGTGGAGCACATGCACTCGCGCCGGGTCATGCACCGAGGTAGGTGCTGCCCAAGGGGCCAGGGCCTGCATGGACACGCACACGCACACACACGCACATACACACACGTGCGCATGCATACATGGACTCCTCATGAGGCTGCACTCAACACCAATTTCATAAACTTCGGGGAGCCCTCTACTCCCCCCGTACCCATTGCCCTGTCCCCAACACCCGCCCGGGTGGCCTGGGTGGTCCACATGTGCTGCTGCCAGCCCTGCCCAGGGAAGGGACTTCTGATTGACTCTTCTTGGGATCTGGCCCGTGTCCCGGATGGAGGAAGGAACCTGCTGGCTGGCTTCCGGCCTCTGTTCATGGCCTCCACCTGTTCTGCCTCCGCCTGTGTTGTGGACACATCCCAGCCTTCCCCGGCCCTCTGCTAGGCACAGGGGACGCATCCACACAAAAGGAAATAGGGGCACAAAATCCTATACAAATGAAGCAAAAGAGGCCAAGGGGAGATGGCAAGTTTCCTGAGGTCCCACAGCCCGTGGTAGGCAGAGCCAGCACGCCTTCTAGAGAAGGAAAAGTTCTCGTAGGCTTTGACCCCTGTGTAGGAGTTGGCCGTGTCCTGTGAACAGATGCTGAGCTGGGCCTGCCCAGCACCTGAGAGGCCTCCCCTGCAGCCTCAGGCTCCCACTGCCTCCAGCCTCCACACACACCAGCCCGCGCCTGTCCCCCTTCCTCTGCAGACATCAAGCCTGCCAACGTATTCATCACGGCCACGGGCATCGTGAAGCTCGGAGACCTCGGTCTGGGCCGCTTCTTCAGCTCAGAGACCACAGCAGCCCACTCGCTAGGTAAGGCGTGGGGGGACCCCGCTGCATGCTGCAGGCCTGGGCTACAGTGCCACATGGGCCTGAAGTGGTCAGTTCTTGTGGGAAAAGGCTTTTCCTGTGTGTGTGTGTGTGTGTGTGTGTGTGTGTGTGTAGATGGATCAGGGCCTTGTGCTTGCTAGGCAGACACTTGACCATACCCCAGAAATGTCTTTGAGCCCAGAGGTGACTCATTGTTTTAGAAGAGACCCTGAGCAAGGTCTAGAGGGTTGGGAGGTCAGGGGGAACCAGCCAGCCACACGCCGCTTCTAGGGGAGACTGCTGTGCCCTACGGGGGCCGGTGGGCAGTGTGTTTGGCCTCTGCTCATTCCCGCTAGGGGTCTTCTGTCCCTCTAACTCTCTGCTCTGGAGAGAATCCATCTTCCCACGCCTCCCAGACATCGATGTCTCCTCGGGAGCACAGAGTTGACTGGTTTGAGACTATTTGCATAGCTGGGGATCTGGAAGCTCTTGGTGGTATTAGGGATCAAACCTAGGGCCCCTCACATGCCAGGCAAGAGCTGTGCCCCTGCCCCTGTCTGGACGCTGTCAGGGGAGAGCCAAGGCCCTGCCTCCTGGCAGAGCTGTCGGTCGGGAGGAGCAGAGGAGAAGACAGTGGCACCCCTCCTCTGTCACAGCCAGTTAGAATCGCATCATCGGGAACAGCATTTTCAGTCTCGGCCGCCAGTGTGATCTGATCCACTCAGACCGGTGCGCTTATTATATTAATGAGGAGGAATTGGAACTTGGGAAGAGGCTGCCCTCCCGAGCCAGGCGCTTCCTGGGGCCTCTGAGCACTCACCCTGCTGCATGATGGGTGGCAGGAGCCCTCCCGGGGCCTGGGCCCTGCTCCAGGACACACGTGTCCTGGCTGGCATGGGGCATCTGCAAGGCCCTGCTTGCTAGTCAAGCTCCCGGAAGCCAGGGCCTCTCTCAGCACGTAACCAGGCTCCAATAGCACAGAGCCAAAGCTCAGGACTCAAAAGACCCAGAGACCCAGGGGAGAGACACCCACAGCCAGGTTCTGCCAACAGCTGACCAAGCCTCGCAGCTCGCATTTGGTTGGACAAGCGATCCAACTAATTGCCATTGTACTGTGACTCGGGAAGGACACAGGGGCCCCTTCACACCGAGTGTGGGTATGAATTATGCATCCACCGCATCTAATGCGCACCTACTATGTGGGATGCTGTGGGGACCGCAGCCCCGTTGCCCTGACAACCACCTCTCTCCTAAGGCTGCTGACCTGGGAGCTAGGCTTATGCAAATGTGATCTCCTCTCTCCTCCAGCTCCCTCCCCTCCCCATCCCTTCCTGCCTCTGTATCTGCTAACATGAGGCTGGCATGAAAGGGCATTAGTCAGTGCCATGGTTGGGCTGACAGGTGCGGTACCCAGCGGTGGCAGAGCGGCTGCCTCAGTGTCAGGAATAGGAGCCGTAATTAGAGCTCGGAACAGAATGAGCGTCAGACGAATTACCAGGCAGCAGATCATATTTGTCAGGAAGGATTGCATACATAAAAATTAAGTGACAGTACACGCCGGCATAATGAAAGAAAAATGAAAGATTTGCCTCTACACAGCTCACAAGCTACAAGCAAGTGTCTTGCTCCGAGCTACGGCAGCAGCTGCAAGACAAATGGCGGGGCTGGAGAGCAGGGACGTCAGCCCCGCTGCTTGGCGGTGGTGACAGGGCACCGTGGGCCAGGACAGGCCCAGAAGTAAGGCCACTCCACCCAGGACAGCCAGCACGGCCTCTGGGGGAGCAAGGTCAGTCAGAGGGGCCCTCACCGGGTAAGGCAGGCAGGGCACCTTGGCCTTCCCAGGACCGGGCATGGCCACACCCCATGGTCCTTCTGTCTCAGCCCCCTGAGCCTTTCTAGCCCAGGCTGGGGTGGGGGTGGGGCAGAGGGACAGACACAGGGAAGCCAATCCCCAAGCTATGCTCGGCTTGCAGGGAGGTGTTAGATCGTGTAACTCAAGTGCACCTCAAGAAACCCAGAGTCACCCAGGGCCTGGGGCCACCTGCCTCCTTCCCAGAGCTGCCTGGATCTGTTTTCCAAAGTCACAGAACTCACATACCAGACAAGGAGGTTTCAAAAAAATTAGGACTGGGAAGATGGTTCAGTGGTAGAGCGCTTGCCTCCCATGCATAAGGCCCTGGGTTCGATTCCTCAGCACCACATACACAGAAAAAGCCAGACATGGTACTGTGGCTCAAGTGGTAGAGCAGTAGCCTTGAGCTGAAGAGCTGAGGGACAACACCCAGGCCCACAGTTCAAGCCCCAGGACTGACCCCCCCAAAAAAAATTACTTGAGGACTGGAAGCATGCTCAAGTAGAACACTAACAAAACTGAGCAAAAAATCTATTTTGTATGGTTTATTATCTGAATAATGAATGAGAGCTCAAGGCTCTGAGTTCAAGCCCCAGTACTAGTTTAAAAAATACTTGAAGCAGCCAGGCGCCGGTGGCTCAAGCCTGTAATCTTAACTACTCAGGAGGCAAGAAAGGACGTGAGACTCTTATCTCCAACTTATCTCCAATAAACTACTAGAAAACCGGAAGTACTGCCGTGGCTTAAGCAGTGGAGTGCTCGCCTTGAGCTGAAGGGTGCAGGGACTCTGAGGCCCAGAGTTCAAGCCCTATGACCCACCAAAAAGAAAAATACTTGAGGCCCGTTACCCAGGATTACACATCTGTAATCCTAGCTACTCAGGAGGCTGATAGTTCAAAGGTAGCCTGTACAGGAAAAGTTTATGAGACTCTGTGTGTGTGTGTGTGTGTGTGTGTGTGTGTGTGTGTGTGTGTGTGCGTGTGCGTGTGCGTGTGCGTGTG
Organism: Dipodomys merriami; assembly: GCF_024711535.1. Classification (NCBI taxonomy): domain Eukaryota; kingdom Metazoa; phylum Chordata; class Mammalia; order Rodentia; family Heteromyidae; genus Dipodomys; species Dipodomys merriami. The sequence continues at coordinate 39,986,846 of NW_027202382.1, forward strand.
CGTGTGTGTGTGTGTGTGTGTGCATGTGCTGGTCCTGGGGCTTGAACTCAGAGCCTGGGCACTGTCCCTAAACTTCTTTTGCTCAAGGCTAGCACTCTATCACTTGAGCCATGGCTCCATTTCAAGCATTTTTTATAGTTTAGTGAAGATAAGAGTCTCACAGACTTTCCTGCCTGGGCTGGCTTCAAACCATGATTCTCAGATCTCAGCCCTCTTAATAGCTAGGATTATAGGTGTGAGCCACTAGCACCTGGAAGTCTGTGAGACTTTTATCTCCAACTAACCACCAAAAAAAAAAAAAAGCCAAAAGCAGAGCTGTAGCTCAGTTGGTAGAGTGCTAGCCTTGAGCAAAAAAGGTTCAGGAACAGCATCCAGACCTTGAGCTAAAGTCCCAGGACCAGACAAAAACAAATACTTGAGCCGGACATAGCAGCACACACCTATAATCCCAGCACTCAGGAGACAGAGGTAGCAAAGCTACCCCTGTGGTCACCTGGCAGCAGCCCACAGTCATTCTCTGCTTAAATGGCCTTCCCTGGACACAAGCTGCCAACGTGGGCTTGGGTTGTGGGTGTCCAGAAGAGGGAGTCAAGAAAAAAACTACCTGATCACACAGGAGGAGCCAGTGCCCGGGAGGGACTGGGGGTTGGCAGGGGCCCCACAGAGAAAGGAAGGTCTTAAGCAGCCTGCAAACAAGGCAGCATCTGGGCTAGAATTCAGAGTTCAGCTCATTCATTTGTTCATTCACTCCAGGCTCTGAGAGAGGCTGTGGAGGGCCTAGGGGACTCTGTCCTGCTGATGGGGATACGGACAGACCGAGGCCCAGTTAGGGAACAGCTGGAGCGGTCACCCCTGGCATGTCCAGCCGCTTGCACAGCATTGCCCACCCCCCCCCCCGGGCACACGGCAGCCACCTGCTGCATAGATTCCCCATCCAACAGCCGCTTCCCAAAGTGCTGGGTGGGGAAGGGTGGCTCACAGACCCCAGCGTCTCCTCCGTGTGAAATGTGACTTTCTCATATCTAATGAACATGTCTCAAACCCCACGAGCATTTCAGTACACCACCAAGTTTGTTTTGACAGGAGAAGCCGGCTCTTTAATCACAATCCCCCTTTGAGGTTTCATTCTCTGATATTCCGGGGTTTGAAAGCCTACTTCTAGGTAAAGGACTGGAAGGCCAGGGCGTCTTAGGCTCCGCTCATGTGCACACAGCCCCGTCCCCGCTCTGCGCTCGTGTGCACGCAGGCCCCAAGGGGACCCTGTGCAGCCCTCAGTGGCCCCCAAGAGGCCACTGTCCACGGAGACACCCCCCCATTCCTGCCAGCTTCTCCCAAGTGTCCCTAGAGTCACCGCTCCCCTGGGACTGGGGACAGATCCGCCCGGTGGCCCCGTGTGGGCCCGGGCCTCTTTGAAGTCTGTCCTTTCATCTTAAAAACCCAGGCAAGGCTTGTGTTGCGCTGCGCTCCGCTGGCTGGCATGGTGGTTGGTGGTTGGTAGAAATCCAGGTTGTGTATGACCTAACTCTGGGACAAAGCTGCTCGCCAGGAAGAGGGACTGGGGACCCTGGGTGAGGTTGCACACGCCCCTCCTCTGGGACAGGGCCCAGCACAGGACCAGTGGGAGAGCTCCTCCCCCCACCCCCTCCCCCAGGTGCAACTCAGAAAGTTCCTTTGGTTTGTGTTCTTTAGATGTTTACTGAGCATCTGAAATACCAGGGCTCAGCAGCTGCTCTGAGCAGCCCCTAGCCCGGAGCCTGGGATCCAGGGTTGTGTGTTTCCTTTTCCTTTGCTAAGCAGACACTGTCACTGGAGGGGCCGCACAGGGACTGTGCTATAGAGTCTCATGGACCACGATCCTCCTATTCATGCTTCTTACATGGCTAGGATAACACCACACCCAGTTTTTTGTTATTGTTGAGATGGCATCTCAGGATTTGTTGTTGTTTGGTTTTGTTTTTGTCCAGACTGGCCTAGAAGAAAACAAAAAATAAAACAAAAAACATGCAGTGCCTCCCAATCCCTACTTCCTGAATAGTTGGTATTACAAGCGTGAGCCCCCATGCCCAACCAGTCAGAACATCTTGGAAGAAAATTCCAGCTTGCCTTAGGAGTTGCCTTTTACAACTTTTCCCTGTCCCACCCAGGGTGCTGGGGCTTCTGGTCTGAGCGCAGGCCTGCCGCCGGGGGCCCACAGTCCCGAGCAGCCATTCACAGCCTCCCGGTGCGGGGCCAGGGCAAATTCTTGTCTCCTTGCAAGAAGATAATACTGTGTTCACCAAATTAAACTTTATCCATGGGAGGGACGTCCTAGATTCTGAGATTCTGGGTTTTCTATTTTCTTTTTCCTGGTATGAAATTGTCCTTGTTTTAAATACCAGTGTCACTAAATGGCAGTTGGGGTTTTCATGTTTTTGTAAACTCCCTTCCTTGACAAAAAATTGCAAATAACTCCCCCTGTGCTTGCTCGTGAAAACCTAAAGCCTGGTCCCAGGGTTCGAGTCTTCTGTGGTGCCAGACCCGCCTTTCCACAGCTCTACCCAGGTGACACTGCAGCTGGAACACAACATGGTGTCCCAGGTCCTGAGGGTCCCCAGGGAGAGGCAGCAAAGCCTCCTCCTCTCCGTTTTTCTTTTTCACTTTGAAAAATGATGTATATACAGCAAAGCTCCCTACAGCCCTTTCCTGGTCCTTCCTTGCATAGACTACTTTTTCCTGTTTTGTTTTGTTGTCCAGTCCTGGGACTTGAACTCAGGACCTGGGTACTGTCCTTGAGCTTCTTTTTGCTCAAGGCCTGCACTCTACCACTTGAGCCAGAGCTGCACTGCCGACTTCTTGCTGGTTACTTAGAGTCTCATAGGTTTTCTCTCCTGGCTAGCTTCTAGCTATGACCCTCAGGTTCAGCCCGTGTTCCTCAGCATACCACTTGCTCGCTCAGGTGCCCGCCTAGCAGTGGGATGTCTGGCCACAGGGCTGTTTCCCAAGGTGCTTGTGTCCTTCCACATCCCCCGCTCAGCGCATGAGCAGTCCTGTTGCTGCGCACATGGCCTTTCTGTTCCCTCTGAGGCTTGTCCTTTTTTTTTTTTTTTTTTTTTTTGTCGGCTGTGGGGCTTGAACTCTGGGCCTGGGCGCTGTCCCTCAGCTCTTCAGCCCAAGGCGAGCGCTCTACCACTTGAGCTACAGCGCCACTTCCAGTTTTCTGGTGGTTTATTGGAGATAGGAGTCTCACGGTCTCTCCTGCCCGGGCTGGCTTTGAACCGCGATCCTCAGATCTCAGCCTCCTGAGTAGCTAGGATTACAGGCGTGAGCCACCAGCGCCCAGCGAGGCTTGTCCTTTTATCTTTAACCCTTCAGGTAGTGCACACAGCACCTCACTGGGCTTTGACCTTGGCTGTGCTTATTGGCCATGTGGGCTGCGGCCAGGCCTTAGCTTGCTTGAGAGCGGGCTTGTGGGGCTTTTACTTGCTGATTTACACAAGTTCTCAAATACATTCTGGGAGGCATGGATGTTGCTTAGTGGTAGAACACGTGTTACTTACTACATGCAGGGCCCTGGGTTTGATCCCAACACCACAAAAATATACATAAATTGAAGATACTCTGTGTGCGTTAGTCAATGTTCTATCATGGTGAGAAAATAATACCTGAGAAAACCAACTTAAAGAGGAGAAAGGTTTCTTCTGGTCACTTGGCACCATGGGTGTGGGAGACAGAGCATCTGGGGAGGAGGGTTTGGAAGAGCAGAGCTGCTCACCTCACAGTTGCCAGGAAGCAGAGAATGAGGAAAAGGCGGGACAGGGGGCAATGGACCAATCCAGGGCACACCTTCCCTCCTCCTGGCTACTTCCTCCAAGTAGGCCCCACCCCTCCCAAAGCACCAGCAGCTGGAAACTTAAGCCTGTAGCACATGGCGCCTGGAGGCATTTCACATGTCAGGCCACAGAAGTATCCACACAGGAGTGGCTGTCTTCCAGCCTCTCAACCCTGCTGTCTTTGGTGAACAAAGAAAAGTTCCTCATTTTGATGAAATCTTCCCTTTTATGTCTAGTACTTTTTTTTTTCTTAACCAAAGTCTAGACCAGGGCTGGTCACAGAGGGAAATAAAGTGCTCAGTTTCTAGGAGCTGTGGATTCAGGTTGAGCCCCATTCCTGCTACTTACTTTCTGTTTTGCTTTCTTTTGTCTTTTGAAACAAGGTCTTTCTATGTAGTCCGGGCTGACCTCACACTTGCAGTCCTCCAGCCTCAACCTCCTGAGTGCTGGGATTATAGGCATGCACCACCAAGCCTGGCTCCTGCCTCTTTTTTTTTTTGGGAGGGGGGGCGCGTTGGTCATGGGGCCTGAACTCTGGGCCTGGGCACAGTCCCTCAGCTCTTCAGCTCAAGGCTAGCCCTCTACCACTTGAGCCATAGCGCCACTTGCGGCTTTTTCTGCTTATATGGTGACGAGGAATCGAACCCAGGGCCTCATGCATGCGAGGCAAGCGCTCTACCACTGAGCCACCTTCCCAGCCTGGCTCCTGCCACATTTAAGTGAGTTTTTTTACCTGCGCAGCTGGGTCTCTGCATCTGTATGAGGCAACTTCCTCCTGGGGTCATTGTGAACACAGGTGAGGTGTGAACCGCTTGGCCAGTATTGACAGTGTTTGGGTTTTTTTCTTTCTTTCACTGCCAAGAGCCTAGATCAGACTCTTCTGGACGCAGTGACCTGGAGGGACATTTATCAATGAACTTCCCATTCCATGACCACTGCTTCCCGTTTCCCAGCAGTCCCCAGGCTGATTCTCAGATCTGGGGGGGATCCTGGGAATGCACTTCTGGTTCCTGGGATTCCCACCATCCCCCCACCAAGGTGTGTTTGTCCCACCAGCTGGGTGCCCCAGTCTGGCCAAGTGTCTCAGCCCACAGAGGAGGGGGCAGGCCCGGTGAGGGCGAGCTCCCCCCCCTCCCTGCCCCGCCTCCCCTCCCTTCCCCCCCCCCCCCCGCCTCCCCTCCCGCCCCAGAGCCTGAGGCCTGCCCCTGCTGTTTCAGTTGGGACACCATACTACATGTCTCCGGAGAGGATCCACGAGAATGGCTACAACTTCAAGTCCGATATCTGGTCCCTGGGCTGCCTGCTTTACGAGGTGAGCTGGGGGCTGCACTTCGATGGTCTTACAAGAGCATCTGGGACATGGGTGAGCGGGCACGGGGCGCCAGGGCTATGCTGTCTGTCGGTGGCATCAGAACACTGCAGTTTCCCTTCACCTCTTTGCTGGCTCGGCCAGGCGGGGCGCTGACGGTGGCAGCTGGGGCTGGCTCACCCGCGCACGCACGCTGCCATGCGTTGGGCAGGAGCGGACCAGAAATGACAGGGGAGCACCAGCAGAAACCGTGATGTAGCAGCAAGGCTTGGCCCCAGGCCCCCAGATTCTGCACCCCCCCCCCCGCCCCGTTTCCTTGTGGAAAGTAGAAAGTAGAAAACTGGATGGCAGTTCGGGTGTGCACCCCGGCACGAAGGAAGACCTTATCTCAAAAGTTACCATGCTTAGCAAGCATGAGGCTCTGAGTTCAAACCCCAGCCTGGAGAGAAGCTTGGCTGAAGATGATGTCCATGTGGCGCAGGCGCTTGGGCTCCTCCTGTGGCCGGAAGCCATGAGTCCGTGGTGAGCCAGGACAGTCGGAACCAGGGGTTTTTTTGGTTGCTGTTGTTCTACCAATCCTGGGGCATGAATTCGAGGCCTGGAACAATCCCTTAGCTTCTTTACTCATGACTGGCACTCTACCACTTGAGCCACAGCTCTACTTCTGGCTTTTTTTTTTTCCAGTTCTGGAGCTTGCACTCTGGGCCTGGGTGCTGTCCCTGAGTTTCTTTTGCTCAAGGCTAGCGCTCTACCACTTGAGCTACAGCTCCACTTCAGGCTTTTTCTGAGTCGTTTATGGGAGATAAGAGTCTCTTGGACTTTCTTGCCCAGGCTGGCTTCGAACTGTGATCCTTAGATCTCAGCCTCCTCAGTAGCTAGGATTACAGGCATGAACCCCTGGCTCCTGGCACTGATTTTTTTTATAGTTAGGTGGAGATAAAGAGTCTCATGGACTTTCCTGCTCAGTCTGGCCTCAAACTGTGAAGCTCAGATCTCAGCCTCCTGAGTAGCAGGATTATAAGCATGAACTACCACCACCACTACCATCACCACCACCACCAACACCACCCAGCCTGGCGCTCGGGCTGAGACAGGAGTTCGGATCCTCCATATGGACGTCTAGCCTCGAGTGTCAGAGCCAGCTGGTCTCCCAAATCCCAATGTCCCTAGCATGGAAGCGAGGAGAGGGAACAACTCAGACCTTGTGGGCATCCGCGCACGCATGCGTGCACACGCACAACTCACACTGCCATGGCCACGGGGGAGACACGCAGTGCCCAGCACAAGCCCAGCCTGGCTAGAAGATATGAGTTCCAATTGCAGCTCCGTCACTCACCCCCTGAAGGATGGAGGGCAAGTCCCTGGGCTCCAGTTGCTCCATTATACAGTGGGGCATGCCTGCCTGGTAAGGAGTGCGAGGCCTTGTGGGAGAGGACCCAGCCCAGATGAAGTACTCAACATAAAGCCAGAGCCCCTGACCCAGCTTGAGCTGCACAGCTGCCACTTCTGGGGTGAGGCCCCTGCAGCTTGCCATGTTGCCCTTTTTGCTTTGGCCAGTGGGAAGCCCCTACACAGGTCAGTTCCAGCTACAGGGAGGGACTTCCCTGTATCATCCCTGGACCAGATGGTTTTCCTTCCCTTTGTCCAGTCTGTGTTTTGTATTTATTTTTTTTAAGAAGCTGTTTCTTGCCCCCCAACAATCCTGAAAGTCTCTGAACATAAACAGACCAGTCAGGCAGGGAGAGCCATGTGCAGTCCTCCCAGCGCCAGCGGGGTGGCGGGGGTGGCCGCAGCTGCCTCCTCCAGCCAGGGCCAAGCCTCCCCTCCACAGCCAGCTCTGCCGGTCCACACCAGGCCCACAGCCGGGCAGGCCTGCTCCAAGCCCCCCTCCCAGCACCTAAACACTACCCACCTTCCGCAGAGGACCCAGCCCCGGCCCTGGGGAGATGAGCTCACAGCCCTGGGCCTACCTTGAAGGAGGGCCCAGTGGCCAGCCCCTCACAGGCTCAGCCCGGCTGCCTCTCCCTCCCCCCCCCCCCCCAGCAGCCCAGCAGGGGAGGAGAAACGGCTGTTTCCCCAGCAGACAGGGAGGGGCGCATCTGGCTGGGCTGCGGTAATTGGCAAGAGCCGCCCCAGAGTCACAGCCGCAGCCTCCCGCGAGGCCGCCCGCGGTGCCCTCCTGGGGTGCCAGCCTGAGGGGCGCGACAGAGGCCCCGCCTGCCCCAGGGGGCCGCGGTCTCACATGGCAGGAGCAGAGCACAGGCCAGGCCACCGCAGGCCGGAGACAGCGGTGGCCACCGCCTCTGGCCCACCATGCGCTCGGCTTTGAGCCACATGATTTTATTCCCTGGGGCCAGCTGTGACTTTGCCTTCTTCAACTGCAAGTGGACAGAGCCCCCAAACCCCTTGGCCATGCATTCGATCACCCCCAGCCTCGGGCTTCCGGGGCCTCCTTCCGCTCACTCCCAGTACCAGGGTGCTTGTGGCTACAGCACAGGATAACCTCCCCTCTCCAGATCCTAGATGCAGGCTTGCCACAGGCCAGCTCTTGGGGTTCAGCTGGGGATATCTTGGGGGGGCTGTTGCTGAGCCCAGCATGTCCTCTTGCAAACCTGGGCCTCCATATCCATCTTACCATGGGGAGGCCAGGCCACAAGGAGGGTGGAGCTGGTGGCCACAGTGACCCCCCTGAACTGGGGACCCTGCGGACACATGCCTGGGCATGGCCATCTTGGAAGCCGGGTGCTTTGTTTTCATTAGCAGCATGCCGCCCGGGCCCTGTAGATTTTATTTACTTATGGAGGAGCACGGAGCTGAAGAAATTGGCTGACCCGGTGCCAGGCCTCTCTGTGGGGGGCCTCCTCCCAGCATCCTCCATCAGAACAGACACCAAACAAGTGCTGCTCTGGAATTCTGGCGAGAGCAGCGTGGCCTGGCCTGGCCGGGGAGCAGGGCTGCAGACTGCATGGCGGGTCGCCTCTGGGTCATGTGTCACCCCCGGGCGGCGCCTGGGAGATGTTGGGTGAGGAGATGGGTGTCTTGGGCCCTGACAGGCAAATCCCCGTCCCGGCTGAGGCCATCCCTTCTCCCCATGACATCTCACATCACGTACCAGTCTCTCTGCGCCCTCCCTGCGGGGTGAGGGCCCCCCCGCCCTCCTCTCCTCGTCTCCCTGTCAGCCTCATCACTCCAGGCAGGAAAAGTTTGGCAGGAGGCACAGTGCTGAGAGCCGCGGCCTTGGCAGTTCTAACAAGCATCAGCCCCCAAAAGCAATTCCTCCTTTACTCCAATCCATCAGAAGCCCAGCGGCCGAGGGTGTCCTGGGTGATCGTTCTAATCTCACTGTCGCCAGCGGCCCCGCAGGTCCCCTCCCAGCCTGCTGCCCGATCAGGGGTGGCAGCCTGCAGCCAGCCCCTGGCACCTGCAGTTGGGAGATGGAGAAACCCCACTAATGGGAAATGCCAGCCATGTGCAGCAGTGCTTTCTGAAGGAATGTAGAGAAAGGTGCTGGAGACGATGGGAGAAATGGTCTGTGAAGGGCAGGACAGATATGGGGGCTCCATGCCAATCCCCAGTCTTGGGGGTCCCTTTTGGAACCTGTCAGCCAGCTGGTGAAAATCAGATCAGCAGGCTTTTCAGCCAGCTCATCTCCCGGATCACACGAGGGAAACGGGACCCGCACTGGAGGCATTCATCCTGAGCAGAGGCCGTCTCCAGGAAGTCCCTCTGGGGCCTCTGGGTGGCCACCCTGGGGTCCCTGCGGCTCTCCTCCTGGGGAACAGATGGCTTTCTGAAATAGCTCAATTAATCCTGAGTGCCCGAGGCTCCTGTTTTAATTTCTGGACCCTCGCTGATCACCCTGGTCACGCTGCATAGACCCCATAGGCAAAGGCAGCTCCAGGTTGGACGGTGACCCATGGTGGCCAAGACCTGTAGCTCTCCCCTGCCGGGCACAGGAGGCCTCTGCAGGCTTCCTGCCGGCTCAGGGCTCGCCATCCAGACACATGTTCAGGCCTCGAGGGGCTCAAGCTCAATCAGGATGCCAGGACCCACAGGTGCTGCCAGAACAGGCTTCTGGGCCTGGATCAGAGGCCATCTGCAGACCCAAGGCGGTCCTAGGCCCCTCTGTGGGGCACAGCCTTCACTTGGCACTGAAGCATCCCATGGGTGGACCATGTGCGCCTCAGCCACTCGGCTCCCCACACATGAGGTGGACAGAGGAGCCCTCAAGGTGTGCCAATGCCAGGTCAGCAAGTCAGGGCAGAGCCCCTGGCAGCCTGGCCACCAGGACGGAGACAGAGCACAGTGGACGGGCAGGCAGGCGCTTCGTTAGCTGAGGCACCGCGCTGCTATTTGGTAGAAAAGATTGATAAGCAGGGGTGTCCAAAAAACCCACTTGAATTCCATTATGCTGCCCCGTGGAGCTGATCCACAGCTCCTGCACGGCCCCTCAGACCCCCGAGTGTCCTCCATGGCAGAGCAGGGCCTCTGCAAGGCCTGGGAGTCCCCCAACTCAATGAGAACCCATACTCCACATCCTGCTGCTCCCCACTGCCCTCCTCTTCAGGGCCCACCTCCCTTCTGGCCTCAACAGAGAGGGTGACCAAGATCGGTGGTGGTACCCCGTGTGCCAGGCTGAGCCATACCACATCCTCTAGGTCTGACAGACCGAGGGCCAGACACACAGTGGGTGCAGAGCAGACACTCAACCAGCCAGAGACTCGTGACTCCAGACAGCAGCCCTATGGGGGGGGGGGGGTAACAGGAACAGCACAGTGAAGGCAGAACGGGAAGTGCCCACCCATCCTCTACCCCAACCCAAGGGGCCTCGGGTGGATGAGTTCCCAGAGACGTAGCTTTAAGCATCATCCTCCCACCAGGGCCTCTGGAATGACTGTTTTTGTTTTGTGCCCGTCCTAGGGCTTGAACCCATGGCCTGGGTGCTGTCCCTGAGCTTTGACTTTGCTCAAGGCTAGCGCTCTACCACATGAACCACAGCTCCACTTGCAGTTTTTCTAGTAGTTAATTAGAGTCTCATGGACTTTCCTACCCGGGCTGGTTTCAAACCACAATCCTCAGATCCCAGCCTCCTGAGAGGCTGGGATTATAGGTGTAAGCCACCAGTGCCCAGCTGGAATCACAATGTATATACACAGGATGGTGGCTTGGAGAGTAGTGGCCACTCCCAGGCAGATTCTTGCGAGCGGAGCCCGTTTCCATCCACCTCATGCCCTGGGGAGCTGAGGCCCAAGTGAGATGGAGAGCCGCTTTGAAAGGGCAGTCACCGGAACCCTGCTCCCACTTTTTAAAAATAGTGTCAGCTCGGGGCTGGGAAGGTGGCTCAGTGGTAGAGCACTTGCCTTGCATGCCTGAGGCCCTGGGTTCGATTCCTCAGCACCACATAAGCAAAAAGAAAAAAGCCGGAAGTGGCGCTGTGGCTCAAGTGGTAGAGCACTAGCCTTGAGCTGAAGAGCTGAGGGACAGTGCTCAGGCCCAGAGTTCAGGCCCCACAACCGGACCAAAAAAAAAAAAAAAAAAGTGTCAGCTCTTACTGCCGCGAGGACTGCAGGAGGACCTTGCCCCAACCCAGGGGAGCCCCTGGCCTCCAGATGACCTTGTCCCCTTCCCTTGCAGATGGCTGCTCTCCAGAGCCCCTTCTATGGAGACAAAATGAACCTCTTCTCTCTCTGCCAGAAGATCGAGCAATGTGACTACCCGCCCCTCCCAGGCGAGCACTACTCTGAGAAGGTGAGGAATGGAAGGGCCGCTCAGGGCGGCGCTGGGCAGGGGCAGCAGCTAGACCCCGCTGCCTGTTTGGTGCTCAGCTCTGTGTTCCAGTGTGTCTTGCCATCCAGATCCCGAGGCTGGGCTCTAGCCGGCGCCAGGTCCCAGGAGCTGCAGCCAGAGGCAGGAGGCGGCGACATGAGGTTCCCAGGGAACCCGAGGCCGGCCCCGAGCCCTATGAGTCTACTGTGTGCCAATGTCCTCTTCCTCAGATCTACCACTGTGCAGTCAAGGTCACAATCCAGCTTGACCAGGGCTCAGTGCACACCAGCTTGTCCTGGAGAGAATTACTGCTGAGTCTGTTTCCTCATCTGAAAGATGGGGTAGAATCCTGTGTCCAGGTTCATTGGAAGATGGGAGTCAATTGTGAGCCGCAGGCCACTGCCTCTCAGCTCCACCACCCTCTGAGGCAACACGGGCACACAGTAGGAGTCTGAGGCCTTCCCAGGCCGGACCTGCAGGACCCTCGCTCAGAGAGGCATGATCTGCACCCAGATCACCAAGCGCCTACTCACGATGCCATCCTGCTTCTCTATTATGGCCTGTCTCTTCAGGAGCCAAACCCATCGGAGCCCTCACCGAGGCCACTAGCTGTGCTGTCCCAGGTGCTGGGGAGGGGGGCGGGTAGTAGGTTGGCGGGGAGTGTGGTTTCGAGGCTTGTGCAGGGGCCTCCTCCAACTTGTGCCACCAAAACTCCCTTGAACATCGGAGGCCATGGTGATGCTCTGGCGCTGGCAGGAAAAGGCACTTCTGCTTCATAAGCAAGCGCAGATGCATTTGTCGTCTTTTGTTTTGTTCACTAACTTTGGGCCTCTGCACTTTAGAGAAGCAAGGGGCTTAGAGCCATGCAGCTTAGCACAAATGACCACCTCTGGGCAGCTGTGCAAGTGCCTTTTAAGGCTCAACTGAACACCCTAGAGCCTTAGCATGACAGTCTCCCGTGCCAGTCCATTCTGCCTCCGCCACTCCAGGCACCTGGCTGCCGGCAGCCCCAGGACCTGTGCCCAGCTAGGAGCCACAGCACATGTCCTCTGGCTTTTGTTGTATCATTGGGTAAAAAATAAGACACTTTATTTTGATTTCTGAGACTTCCCTAATCTGCACATCAGGGCTGTATGGTGACTGCACCCCCAGCTGGTTTTTGTCTTGGGGGTTTTTGTCTGCCACACTCCCTGCCCAAGGGCTGTGTGCCTTGGGAAGGTACTCACTGAAAAGACCTTGGACCTCAGGGGTCTCCAAGTAGTCTCTAAGTCACGTGGTCATCGGCTTAGAAGCGTCTCAGGGTTCACAAAGCAGTGGAGTCCCCTTCCCCCTGCCAAGCAGGGCCAGGCAGCGGTGGAGGGAAGGTGTGAAGGCAGACCCTGTGCACAGCAGCCCCCTTTGTGCAAGAAATCAGGCGTGGCCCCTCCACTAACTTGGGGAGCAGCAGACTGGCTACTGAGCCACTGGAGTCCCCTTTGTCTGTTGACAGACCCACAGGTCTGCCAGCCCCGCAGCAGCAGGTATTTAAATGAGAAACATTGCAGTGAGCCCAGCCACACGTTAAGACACGGGATTCTTAAGGTCATTATTTTAATTACCACTAAAATAATTGGCACCCAGGCTATCAGAACATTAGGTGATCAGAGGCTCGAGCGCCCCTCCCCCACCCCGGGTGGGCAAAGCCTTCAGTGTCTGTATAATTAAAAGTGCTGTCTTTCCTGAGCACAGTGAGGCGGCCATGGGGGTGTGCAGCCTGCAGCCCGCTGCATGCTAATGCATTTATTATGATCGCTAAGCCCCAGCCTCTGGTCCGGGCTTCTGCATGACAGCAGACACACATGCGCTCAGGGAGCAAACAGATCTGCCTAAATGTGTGCACAGTTCAAAGTTCAAAATTACTTGCAGGTTAACCACTCTTGGGGTCTCAGGGCATGACCTTTGGGGCCACACAGGCCTAGGGGTGGTCCTCACTGCCCTCTGGGAGCTGTGACTCTATACCCATCGCTCAGCCTCCTATCATCCTTCTTCACGTCCAATGAGGTGAAGAAAGACACTGATGCAGATAGAGGCGCTCAAAAGGCTCTTATTAAGACTATCGGGGACCAGCCAGGCAGGTAGTACTTGTCTATAATCCTCTCCTCGCAGGAGGCTATGGTCAGGAGGATCAAAGTTTGAGGTCAGCTTGGCAAAAAGCAAGAGCTCCATCTTCTCAACCAATAAGGCATGGAAGGTGCATTTCTGTCGATGCCGGAGTATATATAGGTCATGTTCACAGGCCCGGGGAGCAAAAACCTGCACACTATTAAAAATGGAAGAAAAGTGGCTCAGTGCTAGAGTGCTTGCCTCACATGCCTGAGCCCCTGGGTTCGATTCCTCAGCACCACATAAACAGAAAAGGCCATGAGTGGTACCGTGGCTCAAGTGGTAGAGTGCTAGCATTGAGCTGAAGAGCTGAGGGACAGCGCCTAGGCCCAGAGTTCAGGCCCCATGACTGACAAAAGAAAAAAGGGCTGGGGGATGAGGCCTAAGTAGCAGAGCATCTGCCTAGCCAGCACAAGACCCATCCAACTCAAACAATAATAGAAATTACTCTCCCTTACAGCTTCGAGAACTGGTCAGTATGTGTATCTACCCTGACCCCAACCAGAGACCGGACATCAGTTACGTGCACCAGGTTGCCAAACAGATGCACATCTGGACATCTAGTGCCTGAACATGGCTGCGCCGCGCCTTATCAAAGCCAACGCCACCTCGCCTTACGAGTCTTCTCCCCAGAGTGGCGCCTAGGAGCCTGCACAGCCCAGAGCAGCCTTCGGCAGACTCCCGGGCAGCTAAGCTGAATGCAGAGCAGTGGAGCCCCGGTCGATTGCAAAGTCCTTCCTCTGAACAGTGGAGAAGTCTCTGCTGCGCTGGCAGGGGCGGCGGGCTCGGGGCGCCTTGTGTCTGGACTGTAATGTGAATCTTTTGCCGAGACCTGGCCAGGTCCCCACCGGCAGGAGCCAGTGTGACTGGCATGTGAGCCTTTGAAAATGGTTAGCTGCAAGCAGAGTGTTAGTTCTTAGTATCTTTCCAATCAAGCAATATGCTTAATTTACTCTGTTGTAAAGGGATAAAGTGGAAATTATTTTTTAAGAGATGAGGGATTTTGTTCATATTTGTCTGCGTTTCATAACCTGATGAGCACCAACGAGGAGACTCTGGTCTCTGGTGGAGCTTCAGGAGGGAAATGGTAGCTGCAAGCCATGGGCCCTGCTTGCAGCCCACAGTTTGCCCTGTTCCCCTGAACCCCTGCCTCATGCCAGGCAGTGTCACCTTCCGGGAGGCTCCGGCTCACTTTGTGATCAGTGTTAAGCTTAATTCCTTATGGGAAGGAAGCATGGTCTACAAAAACAATCTAATGGCTTCGCCCTCAGGCTGCTCTTTACAGATTCTGAGTTTGCATCTTCCTGGCGCGACCTTGGGCATGTTCCTTAGCCTCTCTGAACCTAGAAAATGGGACTTGTAGTTTCTACCTTCAGGGCTGCCCACAGAATTAGAAATAAAACATGGAAGTGAGCTAGCACACTGCAGGTGATCCAAACGCGGCAGCCAGCCACCCATTCAGAAAGCTCGAGTCCACAGACCACGCAAGTCAAGAATTAAAAGTAACTGTATCATGTGCAGGAAAGCCAAAATATGCTCATTTATTTCCTGCTCCCACATAGGAGTAACTGTGAAGACTAATTTATAAATGTGAATTCTGGAGGAAGCAGTTTGAATTCTCATTTTTGCATTCATCCTAATCCTCAGACAGTCCTCCGTGTCATCTTCCTGGCCCTCCCCCTCCTCCAAGAGCCCTCCCCTGGCCTCTGCGTCTAAAATAAGCTGGGGCTGGGGAGGTGGCTCAGTGCTAGAGTGCTTGCTTCACATGCATGAGGCCCTGGGTTCGATTCCTCAGCACCACATAAACAGAAAAAGCCGCTAGTGGTGCTGTGGCTTAAGTGGTAGAGTGCTCGCCCTAAGCTGAAGAGCGGAGGGACAGTGCCCAGGCCCAGAGTTCAGGCCCCACAACTGACCAGAAAAAAAAAAAAAAAAAAGCCGGAGCAGGAGAAGGCAGTTCCAGGATGGGAGTGGGCTCAAGGTGGCATCTAAAACCTAACTCCCACAGAGCTTGCAAAAGACAAGTGGTCAGGCCCAGATGTTCCAAGTAAGTGTGGAAGGTCTTGAAGTTCTTCAAGGAATTCTGATCATTAGTCAAGGTGCTTTCCTCAGTATTTTCCGTTCCGTTATCCCCAGCCCTAGAATGTTCTCCAGAAGCCCCCGTCTCCTGCACAACACAATTCCTGCACCTGCTCTGCTTCCGGCTCTATTGCACCCCTGTGCTGCCTGCCCTTGGAACCACCTGTCTGATCGCATGGGCTTTGGGGGCCACCGCCTGAGAGGTATGACACGACGTGCACTCATTACTATGAAGCAGGACACCAGACATTCGGTCCAAGTGGAGCTGACCAGTCTTCTTGCAGGGGTAACAAGCCAACTGCCTACCTGCCTTTCCTTGGGATTGATGATGGTCAGCTTGGGGGTGGATTCTAAGGGCCTTCTGCACACAGCACACCCCTGCACTGAGTCACCCCAGCCTGAAGCTTCTTTTTGGGCTTCCTACTTGGCTGCTGAAGCCCAAACTATGCTCCTCTTTGGCCAACTCCTGGGCCAGCCCAATCAGAGGCAAGCAGCATATCAACACTCACTTAAGAGCACAAGTGATCCAGAGAGGAAGCCCGGCCTGCCTCTGGACAGCCACACTGGAGGCACACTCCCCCAGCCAGGTCTCAAGGAAAGACTGGGTCTGACAGGGAGACGGGAAGATAGTACGGATTAGATGATAGACAGACAGACGACAGGCCTTTGCAGTCCCCAAGCCTCAGCCATTCACTATGATCTCCATTTTTTATTGAGCTTCTTTCAGCAAACAGTATAGCCAAATGAGTATCTTGGGGAGCAGAGGGGGAGACTCAAGTGTCGAACCCCTCTTCCAGAATAAACCAGCCAGTTCAGCCCCGCTCAGGAAGTGTCCATGGTCTGGACAGTTTCCTCCAGCACCTCAATGTCCAAGGGGGTAACCCTTTCGGTGAGGACCGCGGTAGTCCCCTTCTCACACCTGTACCGGCCAAACCTAGAGAGAGAACAAAAAGTGAGCGAGGGCACCGCCGGCAGCGCAGAGCAGCAGGACTGCAATCCTAGGCCTGGGGGAGGGGGCAGAGTCCAGAAGGTTCTCTTCTCTGCTTCTAGGGCTGCAGGAAGGGGCAGAGAGCACTGTGCTCAGCGGACAGTCTTGTCTCTCCCCCCTCCCAGGGCACAGTGAGGACCGCCCCCTCCCAGTGCTCCCTTTAGCCACAGAAGCAAAGACTGAACTGCACGGTCCTGCTGCGCTTCCTCCTCTACAATCACCAGAAGCAGCCACAGCCACACCTGGCTCCCCCGTACACCACACATTCAGAGCTCCCCGTGCTGCAGGGTGCGCAGGCAACCAGCCCCACCAGCACGGACCCAACCCTGCCTCCCAAGGGCTCCAGCAGGCCAGCCTTCACTCATCCAGCCTGCCATCCCCAGCTGGACAGAGACCGGCTTTGGGGGGTGGGAGGTGCTGTGCTAGGTACACCATTCAGGTGGTTCTGGAATAGTCAGCTGCTCAAATGGAAGCTCGGGCTTCAAGAGAGAGCGAGAAGCAGAGAAAGAAGGCGCTGAGCTGTGTTCTGTGTTAAGATTCCGGAGCTATGGCGGAAAGTGGGCTCGCCTTCCCTTCTGCAAACCTTTCCACCCCACCGCTGTGGAAAGGGACCCGAGGAGCTGCGCCGTTTCAACTCTGCACCCCTGCAGGCTTGGGAGCTCCCAGCACCCACCAGGCTGGGCAGCCTGTGGCCTCTGAGCCGGAGGACCCAGTGCCTGCACAGTGCCCCTCATCTTTGGCTGGCATGAACACCAGCCCCTGTGCCCTGGGGAGCTGTAGGAAGAGGAAAGTGTGGAGCAGGCTAACCGCACATGGCACGGGGTCACCTGCTGCACTGCCCTCACCCCCTGGGCTCGCCTCACCCGACAGTGCCCCATCTTCACTCAGTGGCCAAAAAGGTGACTATGCGGCTACAGAGTGTGGACGGTGCTGCCGCGGAACCCAGCCCGCCCGCCAGCCTGCTCTGCAGTGCTGGGCCGCAACACAGCCTCACGCACGCCGGGCAGGCACTCTACACGCCCCCACCCAGCCCTCTGGGCCCACTCTCCGGTCTGCCAGCTCCCTTTGCACCCAAGCTCCTTCTGCAAGCAGAATCACTCCTCCTCAAAGGCTCACAGATGAGACTCATCATCCGGGACACTGTTGTTGGACTAGAGCCTCCCAACCCCCTCCTTTGCTCCACTCATAGGGTGCCCGTGCTCATGGAGCCCAGCTAGGCCTGCTCACCCAACACTGCTTCTTCCTGGGCAAGGCCAAGGGAGCTGGATGGCCAAAGCAGCTGAACCTCACAGGGGCCTTCCCCTGCGCCCGCCCACCCCACAGGGCCATCCGAGCTCCACAGCGCCAAACTGTGGCAAAGCCCGGCTGCCTCCAATGGCTGGTCCTCTCACAATCCACAGCTGAGGATCCACAGTGGGGCTGAGCAGAGGCCACAGACACCTACGCACCTCACGCAGCTGAATGCAGCTTAGGAGCCGCATCTGGACTGCTCAGCTCCAGAAAGAACTGCCGTGAGCAAGCCCACATCTGTGTATGCCGGCCACCAGGTCTGTTCAGAAAGCAAACCAGCACCTCAACCACCACTTTAAACCTGCCTGCACCTCAGGACTGGGGGGCTAATGAACAGGCCTTGGGTGCCAACTCAGAGACACACCTCCTTATAGTATGGTGAGCACCAGTAGCTCCAAGGCCAGCAGTAGGGTGCCCAGCCACTGGCTCAGAACCTTTCAGGCATCTTGGATTGGTCTGTGGGCTAGCTGCTCTGAAACCTACACTTCCATGCGCAATTCCATTCACAGTTCAGAGGATACTGACCCTAGAGAAAGGGCAGGGGAGACTGAAACTTTCCCAACCCCAACTCATAGCCCAAGACTCTCCTGGGCCTAATCCACCTCCCCCACCAACACGTGATGCCATCTACCACTCCTCCACACCCCACAGCAGCCCACGGTCACAGAGGCACAGCCTGGAAGGTCTGTTGTGTAATGCTGCTTGGGAAACACTCACTTTCCACAACACAGGAAAGCTCCAGAAAGCCTGGTGCAGATGCCATGAAGTACCAAGGGTGGCCATGAGCTACACGACAACGGGAGAAGGTCACCTCCATCCACTCACCTGGTCCCTTTCTTGTTGGGCACTGAGTATGGACGGAGGAAGTCTAGCTTGCTCTTGCTGATGACACAGAGATCAATGTTGCTTCCAGACCCCAAGTCGTTGAAGATGCCAGCGGCAATGGCCTCACTCACCAGCTTCTTGGCTTCCTCCTCCTGAGAAAGAGAAAGGCAGGCATAGTGAAAAACAGCATGTCGTCGCCAAGCTCTGGCACACCAGCGTCTTCTCTCCCAGGTGCAGGGCAGCCTCCCGGAGCCCTGCAGTGTCTTCAACACACTTTTTTTTTTTTTTAAAGAGGGAGAAAACAACTCAAAGAACATCAATGGCTTGCCTGAAGTTTCTCAGCTGCTAAGTGGGAGGCCTAGGCCTTTCAAACCTTCTGCCTGCAACCTTTCTTCATTGCACCACCGCAAAACTGGGAACTGGGGTACTGTCTCCAGTTCTCATCTAAAGCAGGGCCAGGCAGTGAATTGTTTAGACTGTGTGAGCATAATCAACCTCTGTGGCAACTCTGCCGGAGTAGCACAAACCAGTCACAGACAATGTATACAACTATTAAAGAAAAAAACCCAGCCGGGCGCTGGTGGCTCACGCCTGTAATCCTAGCTACTCAGGAGGCTGAGATCTGAGGATCGAGGTTCAAAGCCAGCCCGGGCAGGAGAGACCGTGAAACTCCTATCTCCAATAAACCACCAGAAAACCGGAAGTGGCGCTGTAGCTCAAGTGGTAGAGCGCTCGCCTTGAGCTGAGGGACAGCGCCCAGGCCCAGAGTTCAAGCTCCACGACTGACAAGAAAGAAAGAAAGAAAGAAAGAAAGAAAGAAAGAAAGAAAGAAAGAAAGAAAGAAAGAAAGAAAGAAAGAAAGAAAGAAAGAAAGGAAGGAAGGAAGGAAAGAAAGGAAGGAAAGAAAGGAAGGAAAGAAAGGAAGGAAAGAAAGAAAGGAAGGAAAGAAAGGAAGGAAAGAAAGAAAGAAAGAAAGAAAGAAAGAAAGAAAGAAAGAAAGAAAGAAAGAAAGAAAGAAAGGAAAGAAACCCAAGATGTTGGATACAGGCACCAATGGCTCATACCTGTAATCCTTGGTACTCTGGAGGCTGAGAACTAAAGATCATGGTTCAATTATCTTCAATTAACCACCAAAAAAGCCAGAAGTAGAGCTGTGCCTTACGTGGTAGAGTGCTAACCTTGAGCAGAAAAGCTCAGGGACAATACTCAGGCTCTGAGTTCAAGCCTCAGAATCAGCACACAAAAAACAGATGCTGGGCTAGATTTGGTTCATGGGCTTGTTAGTTTGCAAAACCATGGTCAAAAAGGGCTGAAACTGCACAGAAATCAAAGTACCAAGGGTGAACAAATGCAGCAATGTTACTCACTGGACGCTCTGTTGAAAAGGAACTATACAACTTGTGGGTGGGCTGGGAGGAAAAAAATTTTGAGACAGCAAGGAAAGGTAACATTGTCTTCACCTGGCATACAGTTGTAACCCAACTTTATAATAACAATAAACAATGTCTGAATGTTTGAAACATGATATTTGAAAGTTACTACTGTAGGGCAAGGGACGGAATAACACAACTACCACAACAGTAGTTCTGGGAAAATGATGGCCTCTTTCCCAAGGTAATCTATCTGCTGCCCCAATGAGCATACAAATGTGCTGCTGACTCAAGGCTGAGTCACGCTGGCCTCTGCTCCATGTTGAAGCAGCAAGTGTGAACAGGTGGATTCAGTCCTTTCTTCATTGAGAGGGCACATCACATGCCACGCTGTGTGCTAGAGGCTACAGCTACAGAGAGGGATGCACCCCCCCCCCCACAGTATCCATGCTCTGGGACTTCTGAGACTACCACAGGCCTCAGACCTGAGTAACTACAGCATGGCCTGATAAACTAAAGAGTAGCAGAGTAGGGGCTGTGGGAACACCAGCTGGCTCAGCAAAGCTTGGAGGACGGCTAAAGGTCAGGTTGTGCATCAGGAAACTAGAAAATGGCTATGTGGTAACAGGCAGCATCTGAGGACCAGAGTCCAAGCCCTTTATGTATCAAGGACACAAATGCAACAATTTCACAGAGGGAGCCCAACCTGTACTGCAGCCACTTCCCCATCCATCAGGGCACAATGGGTCCAGACCCTGGCTGAGCTGCTCATCCCAGTGACTTCAAAGAAACACAGAGTCCCGGCCCCAAACCTGGCTTACGCCTGAGGACTAGGGTCACTGGTGGTGATATCGGAACCCAGAAAGGCTCCTGCTCCTCAGTCAGCCCCAAGCCAGCGCAGATACCAGGGACAGGAACGCCCTCTACAGGCTTGTCCAGGATGCAGAAGGCTCTGCAGGAAACAGGATTTCCACCAAGAAGCTGGACTAGGGGATGGATCTTTACCCCAGGTTTTTATCTTTTGTTTTTGTTTTTCTACTTCCTGGGTGGCACCTTTGCGAGGCCAATGAAGCCAGTTACCCTGCGAGAATTCACTCCAACAAGAACTCTCTCAAGATTCAACAGTCCTTCGACAGCCCTACAGACACCGTGAGAGCGGTGGCAAAGAAAAGTCCTTTGCCAAGGAGACGGTGGCTGCTTCCCCCCTCCCACCACCACAGAGACAGCCAAACACAAGCATGCACTTAACGAATGCAACCTCATTCCAACTTGCTTCACTTATTAACCACGCTTAGGTGTGCGTGTGCACGCTGGGAGCGCCGTGCTTGCTCTCCGGCTCCTGGGCTCCCTTCTTTCCTCTGTCATTAACTATTTCCTTTCTTTGCCTTTTCTCACCACTGCTGCCAGTACTTGAACCAGCAACCTCGTGGAACATCTCAAAGCCCACCAGCAGCACTTAAAAGAACAGCAGCTCTTCCTGAATGGTTTTATTTTGGGGGAGCAAGGCTGGAGGAAATTTAGGACACAGAAACCTACAGGACGTTAGACGTGCATGTCTGACTGCAGAGCGCCCTCCCTGTTCAAGCAGAAACTGGACAGCTGACCATGTGACCATGTGGACGGTGCAGCACACCTTCCTCCGTTTTGCAAAAGTTCTGTCATGGAAGCAGATCACTGATAAGATTAAAATCATGCAATTCTGAAACTCACTATGTATAGTTTGACATATTCCTAAAATGATCATGAGTGCTGTTACCTATGCTTCAATTTTATTCCGCTTCCACCAATTCTAGGGAAGACAATTTTCCCCTTCCCCCGCCCACACATAGCCACATCCCTTACAGACAGGACCAGAGAACGCGTGGACAGGATGAACCTTGCACTTACGTAGCACGTATGACAGTGAGCCAAATACTTAGTTGGGCAATGGTGATCACTGTCATCCTTCCTCTCAGCCCCAGCCATACTCTGGCTAAGGGAGCCACTGACTCTTCCAAGGCCACACTGATAACTTAAGTAGGAAACAGGTCTGCTGGACTCCAGT
The DNA here is from genome assembly GCF_024711535.1 of Dipodomys merriami. NCBI lineage: Eukaryota > Metazoa > Chordata > Mammalia > Rodentia > Heteromyidae > Dipodomys > Dipodomys merriami. The sequence goes on from NW_027202382.1 coordinate 40,008,465, forward strand.
CACACTGACTCACAACCCTCTGATTAAGGACTGTATCCCACTCTATCACCGAGAGCCGGAGTAGGTGGCCAAGTTTAAAAGGATGGTGGCTGCTAATGTCTCCGTGGGCCAACTAGCAGCCCCTCTGGTGGACACTTCCATCATGGGATAGGAACACTGGGCCCACCCAAATACACAGACCACTATGCCAAGGCTTTCTCTACTCTCAACCAGGCTGCAGTAACATCTCCACAATATGTCAGATCACTATTAATATGCAGTTATTTCACATACTCCTTTCCTCACCACCAAAACCACTCGAACCACAAGAACCAACATTCCAGTGTCGACCCATTATCCACACAGTTCCTATCTTCAGTACCTATTTCCAAAGCCTTACTATGTATGTCCAGGGACTGCTTCATATGTTGCATATCATCTTTGAATTCAATTGTCTAAAGACAGAGTTGTAGACGCATGTGCAAATATACTACTGGGCATTACAATTAAACAACTGTTATCCTTGCCACACACTACCAAATATTTTTTAAAACTATCCAAGAAAACCACAAACCAGCAGCCAGAGGTGGGTTAAACACTGCATTTCTATGCCGCTGGCTCACACTCCAGGCAGGAAAGGCTGCTCCTTCCTCTCTGACCCCTTCTTCCTAGCAAAGCACGCAGTCCTTTTCTAGAAGCTGCAGAGTTCCTCCTCCAGGTGCTGAGCAGCAACTGCCTGGGGACCACTAACTACGGCAGAGGGGCTCTGACCAAGGTCTGGCGTGGCCCCCAGCTGTCCAGGCCTGGGTGCCATGCTCTTCCCTGCTGGGCTGGCATCCTCTTTCCCCAGCTGCTCCCAGGTTGAGTTACTTGTCCCACGGGATCCTGGAAGATCTTCTGCCTAGCAAGATGTATGGTGGCTACTAGAAAAATGGCTGTGCTTGACAAGAGCACAATACCTTCTACTCGAGACACTAACCATGACCCTAGTGACTAAGCGCCCAGCCACAGAGCCACCAGCTTCAAAGTCATCTGGCAGGTGTGGAATCTGGCATATGGGATTTGCATCTTCCGTCTCCTGTTCACTGCTGTGCTGCTTTGGGCAAGCCACTTCACCTCTCTGGGCTCATCCCCCCTCTGTGATATAATGGCAATAAATCTTACCCTCAAGATTGCTGTAAAAATTAGAAATCAAGTACAAAAAGCACTTACTGTAGTGTCTGGCACACAGCAGATGCTCTATAACTGGTAACTTATTTAATAAAGCAAGCCAGAGGGCTCCTAAAAATGCAGCTTACCCCTAAGTCCCAAGCCAGAGAGAGGGCCGAACAAACCTGCTGACAAATGCTCACCCAGTGAGTGCTGTGCAGAAGTTCCTAGAATAATTAATCCAAGCAAAGCACACTCCCTAAAAGTTCCAAGAATATAAAAGGAACACTTCCTGCTTTATGGCTACAAAGACCAAACTAACTGGGAATAGCAGTCCCCGGGGCCACCCCTGCTTCTTAAATGAGATTACAATAAGAGTGATGTACTGTGGTACAAGTCGGCTGTGACAAGCAGCACTTTATAGAGCTATCTGTTTGTCTCCACCACTGCACCACACAATGTGTCCCCGGGCTCCCATGTGCAGCTCCGTTTACCGCTCCATGACAAATGGCAGCACTTGTAAAAGGCACAAAGAGGTCCGCGTCGGCCACGTAATGGTCACCACAGCTGCACCCGAGTGCTTGAGGGGACAAAACAGACCCCCAAGTTCATTAAACTGACCAGTAATGGATCTTTCAAAAAGTGCCTTAGGAATCATACAGAAAAGGCTAAAATAAATAACTCAGCATGGAAGGCTAATCTGAAATGGTGTTTGATAAATTATTTATACCACAGGCGATTGTCTGCATTTAATATTGGAGCTACTAGTAGCATCTTTAAAAGATGATTTATGTGTTGTAATGCTATTAAACTTTATATTGGCCCACTGCTAGCTATAAAGTCTGCTGAGATTTAGAGAATGAGTTTTAAACTGTCACTGCAACATCATAGGAGATGGAGGCTGTATTAAATCTTTACTTTAAACCTGTTATCTGGAGAGTTGCATTTTGTAGACACTCACAAACTGATAGATTACCTCGGCATCCGCTCCGGTGTGGGCCCAAAATAGTACAGCAAAGAAACTTTTCTACATTATTCTTGTCTACAGCTACCATCGAAGCCCTCCTCTCACTAGTGATTTTGAGACTGAACAGTCACCAACCAGAGTAAAAGGTAGATGTGCCAGCCAATGGGCACGCTGGACAGTTCAGCATCAAATTAATCATCTTTAAGTAAACCCTCCCCATTTGACTGCTGTGTTCCCCATACTAAAACAGTGCTTTATGTATACTGGGAACAGACTAAATATCAAATATGCATTTGACTAACATACTATTTAGATATGATCATTTAAAACAATGTATTTGTAGCTAAAAATAAAACTTGAAGAACTTCAAATTAGCTGTTGTTGGAAAGTGTCTTTTATGATATAGCTGAGGAGCAGATACCAGGGCGGCCTTCTATTGGGGGAACAGAGGAGTCTCAGTGTGTGTTCCTGTGTGTTCTGTCAGGCCGCTTCCACACTAGGAGTGGTGGGAGACTCCTGGGGACAAGCATGCCCTGGGCATAGCAGAGCTCTAACGCAGTTCCCACCCATTTTCCTATTTGCTACTAAATTCACATTGGATTTAACTGGTAAGAAACGAAGCAGAGGAGGCTGGGGAGACAGGGATCAAAGGCTACAAAATTTCAGTTAGGAGAAATAGATTCAAGAGACCTATTGTACAACAGCAGTGAAAACAATGATAACAATGTATTTTATTCTTGAAAATTGCTAAGAGGACATTTTATGTGTTCTCTCTCTGCCACACACAAGAGTAAGTGTTAACTGGCTTGATTTGACCACTCCATAACATGTATCTCAAAGCATCATGTTGTACATGATAAATACATATTTGTTGTCAATAAAAACTTAAACTTGGGCTGGGAATGTGGCTTAGTGGCAGAGTTCTTGCCTAGCATGCATAAAGCCCTGGGTTTGATTCCTCAGTACCACATAAGCAGAAAAGGCCAGCAGTGGCACTGTGGCTCAAGTGGCAGTGTGTTAGACTTGAGCAAAAGAAGCTCAGGGACCGTGCCCAGGGCCTGAGTTTAAGCCCCAGGACTGGGGGAAAAAAATATTTTATTTTTTTGATTAGAGACTTGAAAGCCCTTGGGCTTAGGTCCTTCACTGGTCTCTGACTCTGGGGCAGAGTGCAATGGTGGGCCCTCATCGACCAACCACGTCCTAGAGTAGGAGGGGAATTAATACAGTATAAAGGCCACTTCCCTGAGGACTTCATTGGACTCTTGGCTCCAGGACCCCTCTCTATGGAGAGTCTACTCTATGCTCCTTTTCAACAAACTTGAGGCCCTGAGTTCAAACCTCAGTACTGGGGAATGGGGGTGGGGATTGGAGCAGTCCACATTCAAGGTGGAAAATCTACATTCTTTCGTTACTCTGACCCGAAACATAAAAAAATTTCCATCTCCTGGCTGGGCAAGGATCAGTGGTAAAGCACTTACTTGCCTAGCATGTAGACACCATGCTTTCCACTCCCCCAAAACAACAAGTTTTGCTGCTATGATCATCTGTAGCAGAGCAGGTTTGGGTGGAGAAGAGCTTGGACTCTACAAGAAGACGAAACTTCTGCACCCTGCACCTCATACCTTGTCCAGCTTGGTATCAATTATCACAGTCATGGCATGTACATCACCAAGTGAAAGAGCAAACCATAATTTCCAATGCTTGCATGCAGAGTTCTGCACAACTTAAAGATGGAACAATTGAGCAGATCAAGACCAAATGGGCCAGTTCCAAAATGACACCAAGCCCAGCGAGGGAACCTTAGAAGACCAGCAGTGGGAGGGGAAGAGCCTTCAACATGTTTTGTAGTGGCCTGGTGGCATGTTGAAGTCATGGCCTGAAGGAGCCACTAATGGCTGATGGGTGGATAAAATTTAAAGAGCTCAAGACATGTTTAACAGCTGCCCCCAGCACAAACCTGATGCGTCCCATGTGTGGCCTCCTCTTTTACAGTGGAAAAGCTAATCTAATGGTCTGCACCCTTGACAAAAGCAAGGGTGCCCACGCTCTGCATCTGGCTTCAGCTCCTGGAGTAGAGATAGCCGCCTGTGAAACACCTGGGAATCCTGGAGCACAAATGAGCAGCAACTGTGTCCTGAAGGTTGTCTGTGGTGAAGCACACTTGTAATCCCAGCACTCAGGAGGCCAAGGCATCAAGATCTCAAGTTTGAGACCTTGGGCTATAGGGAATGCCCTGTCTCAAAAATATAAAAATAGCCGGGCGCCAGTAGCTCACATCTGTAATCCTAGCTACTCAGGAGGCTGAGATCTGAGGATCATGGTTCAAAGACAGCCCAAGCAGGAACCTCTATTAGACTCTTATCTCCAATTAACCACCAGAAACCCGGAAGGGTGCTATGGCTCAAGTGGTAGAGTACTTGCCTTGAGCTGAAGACCTGAGAGACAGCACCTAGGCCCAGAGTTCAAGCCCCACGACCAACAAAAAAAAAAGAAAGAAAGAAAGAAAAAAGGAAAGAAAAAAAGACAGAAAGAAAGAAAAAGAAAAAGAAATAAAAACACCTGGAGGCATAGCCAAAGTGGTAAAGTACCAACTGTGAGTGAGTGAGAAGGCTGAGAACAAGAGGCCCTAAACTCAAGCCCCAGTAGTGGCATTGAATAAGTGAATGGATGAGTGAATGAATACTAATCGTGTCTCGAATGTCTACTTGTTTCTGGACAGCTGTGCAAATGCATGCATATACAAGGATGTGGTGGTGCAAAGGATATCGTGCTGTGGGTATGGCAGTGACTTGCAGGGGTTGGGGGAAAGTTGGGAAGCCATGAAACCGGGTCTGTCCCAGATGATCAAAGGACGCAAGTGGGGCCAAGATGCAAACACATAGGGCCAAGAAAGGCTCAAAGAACTCTGGGTCACTGTGGAACCCAGATCCAGGCTCTCGGAGCCATGAGCTGTCCCTAGAAGAGCAAAGACAGCAATGCCTCTGCCTGAGGGGTGTGGGAAGAAACAAGAACAAGAATGCCATCATACTGGTTTTACTGGTTCACACCAAGTTCTAGCATGGGAGGAAAAAGGCATGGTGGAAAGAGCTACCACTCACTCCTATCCTAGCATTCACTACACACTTCTGTCCCTCACAGGCCCTCATGTGCTTGTCAGGTGAGGACATGGAGGCGCTATGAAAGGTTGGCTGAAGCACCCAAAGGCACATGGCTGTGTGAGCAGAAGATCCGCGCCAGGAGTGGGTGCCAAGGCAGGGCCTGGCATCACCAAGCCTATCCCCCACTATTCTACCATTAGGAAAGATGGTGGCGGGCAAGTGGTTTCCTGGAATCTGTGAGTGAATAGAAGGAAAAATACCTAAGCTTCCAGAGGGAAAGGGACCAAAAGAGATGAGAACATATTGCTTTCCACACGGAGAAGAAATCAGTGTTCACAGCATATGTGTACACAAATATATATTTCCAAGGCTGCATTAAATCAAATGTAACCAGAAAATTAAAAAAAAAAAAAAAACATTTAAAAGCCACAGAAGAGTGAGCTTAAGGAAAGTGCAAGATATGCTCAACAATCCTCACAATGAAAGCTAGGCTGGCTTAAGTACTAACAACAGCTTTACTCATCTCTCTCTCCTCAAACAACACAGCCGTGGAACAGTAGCAGGCAATTCCTAGAGATGCCAAGAGTCTGGTGGGGAATTCTTGAGGGTGAGGAGGAAACTCCTAGGCTGAAGTCACCTTGTAAACCTCATGTCAGCTGTCAGCGGCTGGAGCAGGAAGAGCACACAGGATTGGCTGGCTGCTGCAAGTGTGCAGAGCAGCTGAGGGAGGAGCTCGGGGCTGAAGGGCAAGGTCAGAACACCTCAGGTAGAAGTGGACAAGGCCAAGTGAAAGGGGTGGGTCAAACACAAAGGTCCTAACTCAGATCCCTCTCCAGGAGACCTCTGGCTGGTCATCTTTCCCTGGGCCCCAACATTTTGTCCAGGCTGGCCTCAAACAGCAATATTTCCAATCTGAGCCTCCCAAGCAGCTAGAATTACAGGCTAGCTTTATCTTTTTAGAGTACCTCTAAAAACTAATATTAGTTTCAAGCCTATGGCTTGAATAATGCTACTCTAGCCAGAGGTCACTAGCTCACACCTGAATTCCTAGCTATAGGGAGGCCAGCCCCAGCAGAAATGATCCATAACTGGGGTTATGGATGCCTGTAATGCCTGTAATCCTAGGCTTGTAGAGCTCAAACTGGAGGATCATGGTTCCAAGTCAGTCCTGAGCAGAATAATCTGAGCAAAGGGAACCCAGACTCAGTGGCTCAAACCTATAATCTCAGCATCAACTTTTAGAAAGCTTAAAAAGAGGCATTATGGCTAATGTGTCGGCCTGGGTCAGAAACAAGACCCTATGCTAAAAAGAGTGAAAAACGGCAGGAGGAAGAGGCAGAGGTGAGGCTCCGTGGTAGAGCTTATGCCTAGCTAAGTATGAGGTCCTGAGTTCAAACTCTGGTACTGGGCATGCATACACAAGCATACTTATCAGCTCCCCAAAGGAAAGCCTGTGGCATTTACCTAATTCTCCAAATGTTTACCTGCTTCTAAAGTACAAGCTCTCAGCAGTAAGTCCAATTGTTTTCTGATCACCTATAGGTCAGCAGAAAAGGTGCCATTTAACTTAATTTCCCCAATCAGGCCATTCACTGATTGCAAATTGTAATAAAAACCAAGACAGGGCAAAGGTGCTTTAATTTTCTTGAGAAGATTCAAGGCAAAAGACACTCAAGAGGGTAAAATACAGCAAATGTTTGATGTCTTTGATTAACAATGTTTGACCTGTTGTAGAAGTGAACTTTCTATTTTATTAACTGGAGTTGACAGGGGGGGTGTACAAGAGGCAAACACAAGTGGTCCAAGCAGATCTCCTCAAAGCCCATCATACTAGTCTACCCTCACCCCAACAGCGCTGATCTCAATTAAGAGCCAATGGGTGTGTCAAGGAATCCAAGTCAACAGACCCTTGTATCTTTTTAATTTGCTGTTATCACCTCAGTCCCAACATTAGTCCCAGTGTCATGACAGGATGACAATCACAGGGTGGCTGCACTTTACACAGTACTCATTGAAAATATTTTCAAAATCTGCAGCCAGGTGCCAGTGGCTCATGCCTGTAAATCCTAATGATTGATCAGTTATATTAAGGGCCAGACAAGCATATTAACGTACTTTTGGAGATGTTTTCTTTTCTTGGTTGACAAAAATCCTATTACTCAGAAGGCTGAGATATAAGGATTGCTGTTTGAAGTCAGCCTAGGTAGGGAAGTCCATGAGACCTTATCTCAAATTCTCAAAATAAATAAATAAATAAGCAAGCAAGCCAGGAGGGGAGCTGTGTCTCAAGTCGTAGAGTGCCAGCCTTGTGCAAAAGAAGCTCATGAATAGCCCTGAGTTCAAGGCCTAACTAAGACTGGCACCAAAAAAATAACAATAAAAAAATCTGTACAACTAAGTAGAATATTAAAATAACTATTTAGCACAACTTCCTATTACGGAGAAGGGGTTGTTTTCCAAATTCAGGGTTAGAGGAAAGTGGTACAAATTACCTCACAGAAAGCCACAGCAACATTATCTGTGAAGGTTAAGACTTTAACTACCTTCCTGAGGTATGCTGCTGGGGTCTCATTACGGCAGGTAATCTCACATTCCGCCATGCACAACACTCTAAGTACCAGAATCTCCCAATTACACCGCAACATAAATCTCAAAGGACATCTGAGAAGTCTGCACCACTCCTGCACCCACTGCCGAAACACAGCCACCTCTAATGGAACGTGGCAGCTTTCGAGACTAAATATTCACACGCAGGGACAGGGCTGCTAAGCTCCAGCCCTCACTCACAGTGAAGAGCAGGTGCTAATTAAAAGGCCACACTGACTGGAGAAATGACCAGCCAGACAACTTTAGACACCGTCTGGAGTTTTATTTTCATATTTCCAAATGTGCTCAGCCACCTAAACTTCCAGGATTATGCAACTGCAAGTTAGAGCAGGAGCCAGCCTCTTCAGGTTTCCCACCAAATCCTTCTTCAAGTGACAGCCACACACTCTTCAAGGCTATCTTAGAGATTCCATCACACGCATGCATACATACACAACCCTCTCCCGACCTCTTGCTCTTCAGTGCCTGCCCACACTATGAGGTGGAGACGATAATTAAGGGAGAAGGCCCCAGAACTGGATCAGTGAACCATGGCTGACTACTCCTTACCTCACAAGTGCCACTGATCAGCACCACTGATCAGCAGCTTACAAGGCCTTGTAAGTGACCCCAGTGGCCACATTGCTGCTCTTCTGGTGCCACAGATACCCAGGGACTTCCTCGTGCTGTCCAAGGCTGTGAGTGTTGTTGACTTTCATTTGTAAGTCTTCACAAAAGCAGATGATTATGGTCAGTCTTACCATAATCATTTGGTTATGTTGGGAACTATTTTTTGTTCAGCTAGCAAAACCTGCACTTGATATAGGCTGTCAAATTTTTTAAAAAGAAAAGAACTGTCATTATAGTAATGGCTTTGAAATAATTCATCTAAGCCAACTTTAGTCACATCCCTCCCTTCTTAAGAATTGCCAAACTCTTCAAATATTGGCACTTCTGTTTATTCAGATCTTTTGATGTATGAATTTGCTGACATTTCCCCCTTGTGTTGATACACACATATGAGAACTGTGCAGCCCTCCCTGCCTGTGGGCAGTGTAAAATACAGGGGCATTTTTTAAATTACCGTATGTTTTAGATCAGAAGGTAAAAACAGTAGCCCGGTAGCAAGTTAACACTTGAACCCAAGCAGTGACCGGCTGGCACTCAGTTCAAGCCTGACAGGTCCCTACTCTGTGGTCAGTAGTCCCACAAATGCTTACATGTCTACGTCACGAAGTTTTTCTTTGATATTAACTTGCACGTATAATGTAAACCCACACTGGCACTACATTTAAATATTTAGCCCCGAATGTTATTTTAAACTTAATTTTTCCACAGAGCCATTTCAGTTAAAATTTTAAAAAAGAAACTTTCCTAAAATTCCTAATCGCTCTTCAGTGTGTACCGGCGGCAGTGTAATGTCGGGCTGCATTGCACACCCGCCCCCCTCCTGGTATCGCACACCACACAAGTATAATAAACCATGTTAATATTTCATTCCACTGTGAAATATGCTGGAGTATCAATTCAACATCTGCTGTCTTTAGGGCCCGTGAGTCCCGCAGAGACACTTTCAATTTGTAATTGAGTTCTATGCTGAATTAATCAGCAGTTTATCTTTTTTACTAAAATAATGTCTTCACCACTAACCCAGATTTACATTAACAATTTATGCCAAATTACCTGCCAAGGCAAAACTTATAAGATTTGAAGCTACCATCTAGTAACACTCAGTCCTATATTTCATTTCTTGCACTTCTCTAACCATACACAAGCAAAGTAGGAATCCATTGTTCAAGGGCTTCCAGCCTCTGACCGCAGCCAACCTCTTGGATCTGTAGCACAGTCTCACACTGTGACAGTGAGATCCATGGGGTTCACCCGCTTTCCCCGGAAAGCCATTGTTCAGTGAGTGGCTATGATTCAAATGTTTTTATAAAATACATTTTTAGAGCAGAATGAATTCAGTGAATCATAAAAGAATCCCCCCCACCCCACCCCAAGAGCTCAGATATGCCAAATCTTGGCTTGGCTCAAGGAACTAGAAAGACAACCCGCATTTGGGGGCCTTACATAACCAACCCAAGTTCACAGGGTGATTCAATCTGACAAGACCAGGGTGAAGTCCATTTTCTCTTTGATGTCACAATGTAGAGAATCTTATTGGCAATATCTTCCTTTTAATTTCACTTGTACAGCTGGAAACCACCAAACACTTATTCCATTCACTGCTATGCCTGAACCAAGCTCTTGCTTCTCTCTGATTAAACACTCCCTGGCCACAAAGAAGTTACATTTTGCCTGCTGGATTTCTGCCACAGGTAAAAGCAAGCAACACGCTTGGTGAACTAGTTCTCCTATGTGGTAAATTTCTCCCTACATATCACCGTTACAGAAAATACGTAGCACAAAGAAATGGAGCATAAATAATTACCAATCTAAAATAGAATGTAATAATCCCTCCTTCTCTTCCATCTGCTTGCCTCTTCCAATAAATACACCCATGGACAGAGCACCACGTGTACCCACTGTATTCAGCTGGCACTTGGTCTGCTGGCTGATTACATATTGGTTATGTTAGAATATGAGGGTAGAAGACATGAAAAAAAAAATAACACAGAAAAAAAAATTGGTACCAGTACTGGGGCTTGAACTCCAGGCCTTGACTCTCCTTGGGCTGTCTCACTCTACCTACTGAGCCATATATACACTTCTGGCTTTTTACTGGTAGAGATAAGATCTACTGTGGCTGGCTTTGAACCACAGTTCTCAGGTCTCAGCCTCTTGAGAAGCTAGACAGGATTATAGGCATGAACCATTGGTGCCTGATATAAATGATTGTGACAGAAATTTTTTTAAACAATAAACAAACCCAGTAACTTTGCCAGGGTGCTTTTTGTGAATACCCTTCGATTATTCCTCAAAGAATTAGAACAGATACTTTCTGAACTTAACTAAGGATTATTTTCCCTAAGATCTGTTAATTCTTGGTCCAGAATCCGAGACCAAGAAGAATCTCTCCCACCTCCTGGAGATTTTGGTAAACTGTATCTTTTCTCTTCTTATCTAGATCATTTTTACTTCCTGAGACTGAACAAAAAGATACACTTTCCCAAACTTCCTTAACCCCTTCTCTAAAACATCCCCACTTTCAGTTTGAACTTTTATCAAAGGCAGAATATAACTACAACAGTGAAAATGAAAAGCAACTACCTGGGGATCTTGAGACTCACAGACAAGGAATATACAGACTTGGCAAAAGGGATGAATCTACATGGCCACTGGTCAAGAAGACTAAAGGATCCCAGAAAACCAAAGCAAAAGAACCAATTACTTTTGAAATACCAATGCTGTCCAACAAGAAGCAAAATCCTGCTCTTGAATCAATCACCACACAAAGACAAAGGCAACTTTGGTTTAAGATCCCACAAAACAAAATGCAGCAAGACCCAAGGACATGACTTCTTTAACTCGTGAAGCTCTTTCTGCCTTTCCAAAGTAGGCTGCCATGGGGAGGATTCAGGACAGCAAGGAAGAGGAAGGCAACTTACAATACCCAATGCTGGTGGAAGGCTCTCTACCCATAGTGTTTCCCGTTATCTATTTTTAGTGAGAAACACTTCCCCCAACCCTGTTCCCACCAACCGCCCCCCCGCCCCCGCTGCCATCACTCACTGCCCCATAAATGCCACCTTTAGGATCTGCTCCTTTCTAAAATTAACTAGTTTATGCCACTGAAAATCACTACTAAAAATATACAGGCTTCTGGGATTGTAATGCAAGGTGGTGACACCGCTAAGACTTAATGTCTTATATTAAATAAAACCAGAGGGGATATTATTGAGGAAAATTAAGACACCTTTTTGATTTAATAAGGACACAATTTATGTCTAATGCTTCCAGTCATAAGCAAAGTCAATAAGCAGGAATTACGACCAAAAGCAAATGACAGAAACAGCTTCATAGAGAGCTCCAAAGTGATATTTCAGCATTTCTGCAAACATTCAATCAGCCCAGTTACTGCCCACATCCAGTGTTGATAAGAAGCATGTCCAATGTTTCAGTCATTCTATCTAAATATGTCCTTAGTTGTACTAGCTCTTAATGAAGGATTCACCAAAACCATGAGTCGCCAGTTCACATCCACTAGGATGGCTGTAATCTAAATGAAAGGTGGTGTTAGCAAAGATAGTCAGTGATCAGAACTTTTCTTGGTCTGAGTAGCACAAATACTATGGAAAGGTAAAACACAGAGCTATCACATGACCCAACAACACTGCTCCTCAACATGTAACCAAGAGAAACCACAACATAGCCACAAAAACCTTGCACATACAGGTTCACTACAGGATCACAGCCAAAAAGTAGAATTCACAATGTACGTTAATTAATAGATGGACACACAAAATGGGATAAAGAATGAAATACTTATATGTGTTGCAGCATAAATGAAATACTACGAAACTAGTATAGGGGGTGGGGGGGAACAGTGACAAAGGACTATATGATGGCATTAAGATTAGGTCCAGAATAAACAAATCCATAAAGATAAAAAACAGAGCTCCGCACTAGTGGCTCATGCCCGTAATCCTAGCTACTCAAGAGGCTGAGAGCTGAGGACCCCCCGTCCACAACCAGCCTAGGTAGGAAAGACCATGAGACTCTTATCTCTAATCAATTACTTAGAAAAAGCTAGAAGTGGTGCTGTGGCTCAAGTGACAGAGTGCTAGCCTTGAGAAAAAGAACCTCAGGGACAATGCTCAAGCCCTGAGTTCAAGCCCCAGGACAGACACCAAAAAAATTACAAAAAGATCAAAAGCAAATTCATTGCAGCCTAAGGCTGGGCAAGTCAGGGGGAGATAGGGAATGACTGTTAATGGGTTCAGAGGGGTTTGTCCTACAATTAATTATGGTAAGAATTGTATAACTGCTAATATACTAAAAACCACTGAATTGTATAGTAACAGTACATCAAATATATATTCACATACATACTGTACAGTAATATTATATGGGTTGATTATATATTGGTTACATATAATTGGTATCAATTATATTATACATATATATGAATTATATATTGAAGTTGTTACTAAATAAGTCATCAACATTTCTAAACAGAGAACCTGAAATAACAGAACATCTAGTGACATGTCACAAGTCAATCAATAAACCCACATTCTATCAGTAATCTTTTTTAAAAGATCAAATAAACAAAAATGTTAGCACTGAAAGCACTTAAAAAAAGGAATTTTAGTCCAACAAACTGCACCTTTCCCCTCAGACAAACATACCTTAAATCTGGAAAAGTCAAGCTCAGCTCATTAAACTGACACCTATTACAATACTACAAGAAAAAGTCTTAAGCACCATCAGTAGAGATAAGAAGGCCATTGTTTATAATAGTTGCTGAAGGTCAGATTTTTTTTAATTTTGCATTTACTTAAAGCTGTGTTTGATGCCAACGGGGTTCAGGTTGCACAGGAAGGTGCTCAGGCTAAACACTGATCGTCTCCCTTGATCTCCATTGTCTGCTGTGTGGGTCCCGCCAGCAAACCTCCCAGCGAGTGGTCACCTTCCTATGGAGTCATTAAAGCTCAGAATGTCAGCTGGTGGGATTAGCCAGCAGCTTCCACACCTGAGCCCCCGTGGCAGGGACAGAGGCATTTGGATCAAGATCACTAATGAATACAGAATTCATATGCCGCTTGTCAGGGCTCCTGAGCTCAGTCCACAGATGCAACTTAAATAAGACAGAGGACAGAACCATTGTTGACGAAGATTAAAAAGTTTTGGCAGTTGAGGGAAAAAAAGAGCCCCTCATTATTCAAATATGATGGTCTTATTTATTTTTTTATTTTGTTCAAATTATTCATAACTTGCCTCAAATGGACAAATGCCATTCACCAGTACTTAAAGACTTCCTGGTCTCATTACTAAATCTGAGGAGGGTTATGCCATCTGTACATCAGCTATCTAAAGAAAAACAGTTCTTTTGTAAATGATCTTTGAAGCTTTGGGGGTGAAACAATCACAAGAGACTTGAAATGGAGAATATTTAAAAGTTAAAAAGAAAACAAAAACTAAACTAAAATTGCAAGAGAACAAAAAAGGATTTGCCAAATGATTTTATCTCTCCTTCCCCCCTCACCTCTTTCCTTCCTCCCTTATCACCCGCAATCTTTCAATGCCTGTCATTTCCCTGAACCTTTCTGTTTCTGGGTTCCTTCCACTCACTGAGTTTACCAAAGAGGTTAAGTTTTACATTTATATACCTCCTCTGCCACATATCTGGCTGGCTTTCTGTTTTCTCTTACGAGAGAAAAAGAACAGCCCACGAAGTCCATTCATGTCTCTGCTGAGTCAGAAGTCAGAAGTCTTTCCTATTCTATTATCAAAGAATCATAGGCCTCCAAAAGAAGCAAAACAGCACAGTGGCTGATTTTACCAGAGGACTCCAAAGTCATATGAACCAGGGTTCAAATCCTGACTCCATCACTGATCAGATGTATAACCTTAGGCCAGTGATTTGATCTCCTTGACATGCCCATTTTCTTTTCTTCAAAATGGAGAAGACAAAATACCGACCTTACAGGACAACTGAAAAGTAGATAATGCTGCAGGAGGGGGAGGAAAACAGAACCTGGTATGACATAAGCATCAGCTATTGTGATCACTGTGGTTTCAAAACCTCTCTTTTGGCATATGTTATGTACTAAACCACCTCCATTTTCTGTCATCATGTCCTCCATAAGAGTCTGCTTCTATACCAAGCTTTCGGATAGGAAAGAAAACTCTCAGCCATCTATGTTATAAATCACTAAGCCTAATGCCAGCACAAATATTCTCGTTAGTTGTTGCTATGGGACGTTTTTATCCTACTACTGAATAGCTAGAAAAAGGCAGCTGCCATATTTTAGAGCCAATTTTGTATTTGCCACCATAGGAGATATTTTTACAGTCTGAATCTAATTCTCGGGGCAACTTGAAAATGAGTCTCTGAATCCTACCTTACAGACAGGACTCTCACTTGCCCAGAAACATACTTTTAGCACCCTGAAAAGAGACTCAAGGTAATCTCTGTGCCCCTTTCTGTCTGGCCATATTGAACTCATGCTCTATTTTCCTCTAAACCATCAGTGTGCCACATACCACTCCGAGCAGATTTTTTTTTAAAAATCAAAAATAATGGAAATATCTTACATGACCATCCACCTACAAAGCAAAAATGAATCGACACTTCGGTTTTTCTATTCCTGGACTTCAAAAAGAAAATAAACTAACATTTGCTGTCAGGACAGCATATTGGTATCAAACCTTTCATTATTTAAAGTGGATCTATAGCTGCCTGCAATGACAGATTAATTCTGCTTCCTTGGCAGCTAGGTGTTTGGCAACACGTCTGTGAGGTAACCGTGAGCCTTTAGGGCGATAGCTGCTCACATCTTTAGCAATCTGCAAGGGTTTCTCTAGAGGCCAGCACAGGCCGAGTGATAAAATATGACTCCATAAATCAGACAGCTGAAGTGGCACTTGTATACGTCACTATCTATCTTCACAGCTTCTCTCTGAAAGGGACAGGGTAAAAGCTCATCCCTGGGTGCTGCAACCAGAGAAAGGACCAGCACAGCTGGCCCTGACTAAGCATGTGCTACTTAAAACTGAAGCCACACTAAGACTGAGGAAAAGATCCTGCTGGTGTTAGCATGCCTCAGGCAGCGGTAGAAGCTTCAGCAAGTCATCTTCAAAAGGCAGAGAGCCAGAGCTCTAGAAACCTGCAAAAATTGGCTAAGCCTGCAGTCTTCATTGCTTTAAGTTGAGCATCTTCAAAGTCTAGAATTCTAACTGTAGGGCACAGCAGCTGCCACTGCAGATCTGATCCTCTCAGCTTTTGGCAGCTCTCAACTTGAAATTCTAGCAAAAGAATTTTTCAAGTTGCTATTATTGCCTGTCATGGATTTATAAATATTGTGCACTATCTGCTGCGGCATGGCTCTCATGGGACACCAGAGCATGCCAAACGCATAACAGAATGAAAAATAGTTTCTATTCTTCAAATAAATGCTAATTTTTTTAACTGTGCTCACACGATGTGTTTGGTGACCAACTTCAATGGTACAGAATATGTATGGGGGGGGGGGGCGCCTGATTGTCTTTTCCAGCAGCATTCAGCTGCTACTTTCATTAAGCTTGTTTAATTAGATTCCAGATGCTAATTTGCAAGTCGATACCAGAGGGTGCAGGACAGTTTGCCTTTGAATCATTCCCTGTGATGTGAGGGTCCTGCCGCACACCACCACCCTTGGGCGGCCCTTGAATGGTATTCTGACAATTAGTGCAAAGAGGGGACAGTATTGATCTTGACAGACTAAATATTAATCTTCTACCCATTTTAATGAATTATAATCTTCAAAAATTTTAATTTCTCACTGAGCCAAATGAAAACATTCCATCTTAGAGAAAAACAGAGTAGAACCTCAGTGTCTACTCTTTTCTTAATTCCCTCCCCACACTAAAGATAAAAATCTGTATTTTTATTTTAGCAATTTCAGCGATTTTTATTTACTTATTTATTTTTTGTCGGTCGTGGGGCTTGAACTCTGGGCCTGGGCGCTGTCCCTCAACTCTTCAGCTCAAGACGAGCGCGCTACCATTTGAGCCACAGCGCCACTTCTGGTTTATTGGAGATAGGAGTCTCATGGTCTCTCCTGCCCAGGCTGGCTTTGAACCGTGATCCTCAGATCTCAGCCTGCTGAGTAGCTAGGATTACAGGCATGAGCCACGAGCACCCAGCAATTACAGCCATTTTTTAAGACAGAAACAACTTATTTTCAGATACTATGGTCCCACTCCTTACACTTAACTAAAAAAAATGTTCTGGAAAGGCCAGTGTGGCCAGCACGTGACCTCTTCTGGTTAGCCTGTGGTAACCACCACCTTAATAGCAGACAGGGGGTGAGGGGGACAAGAAATAGCTCTACCCAATTCCCTGTCACCCAAACACCCCTTATGTAACTGACTCCTTGTCATTAGGTCAACACCCACATTCAAAACCAACTATTCTAACTAATGTTTAAATAAGCACATTTGCTGACAAAGTATGACATCTATTGCCAATAGGAAACAATTTTTCATGGCTTGATTTTGGTGGCTGCTGAACACTATGAAGTTACTATATTACTTCAAAGGAGGATTAATCTGAAAAGTACGTAAGACTGCTTTGGAGGCCTTTCTTCCAACGATCAACAAATACTGCTGAACCCTACTAGGCACCAGTCATCACCGTATGCAAAGGAAGAAAAAGGAATTAACTGTCTCTCCCCTCAAACTTCCAGGTTAACAGCAAAGGGGAAAAAATAAAATAAAATAAAAATTACAAACCCATTCCAGGAAACACATTTGGGTCACAAATGTATAAGAACTTTTAAAAATCCTTTAGTGGGGCAGGGAATGTGGCTTATTGGTAGAGTGTTGCCTATCTTGGGCCTGGGTTCGATTCCGTAGTACCACATACATGAAATAGCTAGAAGTGATACTGTGGCTCAAGTGGTAGAGTGCTAGCCTTGAGCAAAAGAAGTTCAAGGATAGTGCTCAGGCACTGAGTTCAAGCTCCAGGACTGGCAAATAATAATAATAATAATAATAATAATAATAATAATAATAATAATAATAATAATAACAATAACAATAACAAATATTGTCATACGTTGATGCTTTACCTTACTTTCTGCCCATAATACCCTATGCAAAACCCAATAGAAACTTAAAAAAAAAAGTCTTTAGTATCTTAAATTCACTGGTTATTTGGTAGCTTCTCTGAAACTCTGAATCGAAGGAAACACGTCACTGGTTTGAATGACCTGAAACAGAGCTCTGTGTGTCTCAGGCCACACTAGAAGGCTTTTGTGACCTTGACCTTCAGTGAACACTTGCCCTGCGACCCATCTTCCTTTGCCTGGTTACTTCACCGGGTGTCTGTTTGCTGACTCTGCTCCAATACTGAAGACTGTTGAGAAGTGTACTTAGTTATCTTCCTGCTATCTCAAAAACATGTTCAGCCCTTTCCAGACAGGAAGGAGAGAAAGTCCCCTCAATTTCCCAGATGGTTTTGATGACTCAGATTTTGCTTTGGCTCAGGATCAACCAGCATGTACTAAAGGTCAGGAGTTGAAGAATAGAGAAGGTTCCGTGGTCTCTGCCCTCAAGGAGCTCACACTCTCACTGATAAGTGGGGGGGGGGGGGGGGGGGGGGGAAGAAGAGATGCCCTGAAATCAGCTCCATGAAATGGGACAGTATGTCCCATGCAGCACCGGGACGAAACTAAATGAGGAAGTCACTGAGTAGACATGGGCAATGTGGAGTCATGACAGCAAGCAAGAACACATCATTCCAAGAACAGCTTGCACACAAGAATGGCAGAAGTGACCTCCGTTTTCCGAAGTTCAATATTCAACCCCTGGGCTTGCACATAGGGGTGACACGTTTCTATTCACAGTGTCTTAGAGGACACTAAATAAGCACATCATATCCAGGATTTAACAGACACAAACTCCCTTAAAAATAAAGTTAAGGTGAACTGACATGGCTGTGGAAGACTGGCAAGACTGACTGGAAATATGTGTATATTCAGTGATGGTCACTTGTGATTACAAGTGTCAAAACCCCTGACTGCATACTTAATCTGTTCATTTTATGATATGTAAATTATCTGTTTATTTAATTTTTTGCCAGTCCTGGGATTGGAACTCAGGGCCCAGGCACTGTCCCTGAGCTTCTTTTGCTCAAAGCTAGCACTCTGCCACTTGAGCCACAGCACCATTCAATTTTAAAATTAAAGAATAGATGATACCTGGATATGGTATTTAAAAAACAGAGCACACAAGTGACCAATTCATGAAACAACAAAACTGGCTCTGCCAGTCATTTTTAACTAGTGACATATTACATAAACATAAGTGGAGCCAGGCACCTGTGGCTCATGCCTGTAATCCTAGCTACTCAGGAGGCTGAGATCTGAGGATTGAGGTTCAAAGCCAACCCAGGCAGGAAAGTCCATGAGACTCTTATCTCCAATTAACTACCAGAAAAACAGAAGTGGCGCTGTGACTCAAGTGGTAGAGAGCTCGCCTTGAGCTGAAGAGCTGGGGGACAGCACCCAGGCCCAGAGTTCAAGCCCTATGACCAACAAGAACAATAAAGTGGGGGCTGGGATGTAGCTCACTGGCAAAGCACTTGCCTAGCAAGTGCAACGTCCTGGATTCGATCCCAGTGCCAAAAAAGAAAAGATAAAAAATACAGTTAAAAAACACAAACAAAAAGTGCTTTTTCTTGGGCTGGGAAGGTGGCTCAGTGGTAGAGCGCTTGCCTTGCATGCCTGAGGCCCTGAGTTCGACTCCTCAGCACCACAAAAGCAAAAAGAAAAAAAGCTGGAAGTGGAGCTGTGGCTCAAGTGGTAGAGTGCTAGCCTTGAGCTGAAGAGCTGAGGGACAGCGCCCAGGCCCAGAGTTCAAGGCCACACGACTGGACCAAAAAAAAAAAAAACAATAAAGTGGAATTAGCCCATATTGAAGCAATATACTTAAAATAGTACTATTTCTCCATGTGATCAATCTGATTTTCTTTTTTGTAGTACTAAGCATCTAACCCAGGGCCTTGTGTGTGCTAGGTAATCTCACTACTACTAAGCTGCAGCCCCATTCGCCATAATTTTCTTAGTGCCTATTAACGTGAATTTAGATTTTAAGGTATTATCTGCTACCAGCTGTTACACTATTATTTGCCTTCTGTTCATTTTTCAAGTCCACACTGGAGAACCAAGTCTACCTACTCTCACCTTCACAGTGATTTTCACTGACTGTCACTGTCTTTTGCTTAACTTAAGTGAACAAACTTGCAAACGTAAATTCATCTGAAATGGATACTTATTCAATCTATTTTAGGATCTTATAGGTAATGCAAAACACTATGTGCTCAGTTATAGATACAATTAATCTGTAAAATACATTTTGTCAGACTGGTAGTATCAGAGCTTTTATTGAGGGATGCTGATATTCTCCTTTTCTCCTCAAATCATGTAGGTATTCAATTTGTAGCCTTGGATGCATTTCAAGTCCAAACTCTAAACAGTATAAAATGATTTAAGAAGAATGCTAAGTCACTTTATATTCATACTTTCAACTTTTTCTACAGTTCTCATTTCTCTCTAATATATGGAGAGTCTGATAGAAATAGACAAACTCTCAAGAATATTTGAGAAGATTAATGTGGTTTAAAGAAGAGCATGACATCAAATCTCCCTTACTTAGAAGACTAGGTAAGTTGTTTTTTCTTTTGAAAGTGGCCTAGTATATATTAAATTTTGTCTAGGTATTCACAAGCCCCAACAGAAAATAATGCTGACATGGGAAAAAGTTCAACATTGAGAAATGAGAACAAAATCCTAATTTCATTTACAGTTTTATACTCAGCCTTGTTTACTATTCTTAATTGGAGCAAGACATTACCATTTTCAGTAGAAAACACCTATCCATTCTCTGTTTTAACTCCTGTTGTTGTTGTTTAACTCCTGTTTATTTGTGCTTTCCTCATGTCCAAAGGGCAGAGTAGTTTGTGGCAGAAACCTTGTCCTGGCTGATCAGTTTCCCCAACTCAATGATCTGACTTTTCACAGCACTTGGCCCCCACCTAAAGGGCAGAGAGAACTTCAGAGCTCCAATGACACCTAGTAATCCAATGACAAGAAGATGGGGGAAGAACAAAATACTTTTAATATGTGATCTTCCCCCAAAAGACAACCAGCATAAAGCAATGTCAAAAAGTATTCCTCGGGGATATTCTTTGGTGCCTAAATAAAATGCAAGTTAGAAATGCCAGAAACCAACAAATTGAGGGATGAAATAAATCACTCTTCAAACTGCATACCAACTGTGGAGACCAAGTAGATATACCCTTCCAAAAAAGTGACCATTTTCAAGCCCCATGACTGACAAAATAAATAAATAAATAAAAATTTTAAAAAGTGACCATTGAAACATCAAGTACAGATGATGCTGGACATGCTGGCTTAGCGGTGCAGTTGAAGCAGAGAAGGAACAATGAAGCACCATGAACACCTAAGCACACTGTGTGCTCTTTCCAAATATGCAAGGTAAGAAGTCTAGATCTGTTATTAAAGAGTTTTTTCATGGTGGCTGCTTACGGGGGTGGGGGGCGGGGGGGGTCACATCTATTATTAAAGCAGACAGAAAGAAAGTTATTCACGAGATCTACCCTTCCCACCACTGAAGAAATAAAGAATCTCTTACAAGCTTATCTGAGACCCCAGCTCCATTACACTTTGAGAAGACTCCATGAACACATGACCTTGTCCTCAGATGTTGAACAATCCATATGGATTTTCAAAACCATCCATTTTCAAGTCATCTCTGTGTGTCAGACACAACATAGTTACTCTATTCTTAATGAGGAAAAATAACCTATCATTTTGAGATATTATACTGAAATCTTAGCACGCAAGAACACATTCCATGCTACAGCAGTCGGTAGGAGTCTTAGACAGCCCGAAGTACAGATCAAAAATCTGCAGTGCTAGCTCTTCAAGGACTCTACAAGGGACATTCTCCCAAAAAGCCAATCTCTTCAGCAAACACTCTACCTGTGCCAAAGAACTCAAAGGATGCTGCTAGAGGAGGAACAGGAAACCATGCTGAAAATGTTCAATAAACAACTAGAAAAGTATCTGCAAGAAGATAGCTATAAGGACTTACATACCTCCATATCTGGCCTAAACTTATCTTCAAACACAGCCATTGCTGCCAAGGAGCCAGAACCTGTAAGAAAAGATGCACTTTTAGCATATTTTTTCCAACTCTCGTCTTTTCCATCTCTCATTTACCTCAGGACAACAAAAATTGCAAAACATTCCCAGTGTCATACTTGAGTACAGTGGAAATATCAATCCTAGGGGGCCACATCAACAGGGTAGAAAACCAGTGCTCCGCAAGAGCATGTGTCCCACTTACCACTAGCGTGGGTAAACCTGCAACTAACTGGCCAGACCTACTTCTACACTGATGAGTCTAACTGTAAATCATTCACAATGAAATGCTGAAGCAGGAAATGAGCTTATGGAGAATTAGTATTTTTTCAGAACACAAACACCACACAATTTTCCCATACCCTATATGGGAGGCTTGGGCTCCATAGTGTGCCTTGCCAGGCTGCTGGGTACTATGCTAAATATCAAGCCAGTTAAAAAGAATACATTGTTTTAATGAGCCAGCCCTGGTAGAGTCACCTTGACACACAGGGAAGAAACTACCGCACCAGCCATGGTAATAGGGCTGCAAGTCGCAGCTACCAGGTTATTCCAGCTACAACTGTAAAACACTTTATTATGTGGCATTTATTTGGAGCTATTATTTTTAGTTTGTACTTTGAAGAGTAACAGCTGAGTAGACAAAATGACAGACAAAGAAACAAAAATTTATTATCACAATAGCAAATGGTTGAAAGGTTATGCTGCATAGATATTAACAGATAGCAAATTTATCCCTACCAAAGTAGAATGTAAAGGCATTACAAATAAGTATGAGCTCCCTTTGAATGGCTGCAAAAGGCAGCTCAGCACTATTTGAAATTTTAAACTTGCTTTGTTCAGAAATGAGAAAATCTTTAGAAAATCATCATCTTGTCTGTACAGTCTTGGCAATATTTCAGGATACTCTACTTTTGGAGAAAGGAGAGAGTTGCCCACAATTTTTTACTCCAATTAGAAGATTTTTCTGGCATTTATTACTTTTTAACTTGTTTTGCATAACACTATCTATTTAGCTGGGTCACAGAGAAAACCATATTTTCTATTTAAAATGATTTGTGTACATCGCTTGACCACCTCAATGGTTTAGCAAAGGAAAAAGGCAGCGATTAAACAGTTTCAAATGAGGTGTCCTGCTGATTTTATCAAGTCTGCTGAATGTATAATGAAAAAGGAGAAGCTGACAGCAACACTACATTGAGGAAATACAGACTACCTTATCTGAACCATTTAAGGAGGTCCAATTATAGATCAAATTTAAAGGGTAGGAACAGCAGATTTACAGACACAAATCAATGAACATGGTAATCCCGATGAATATGACAGATACTCCTGTTCCGGAATATTGCTGTGGTTGAGGATCATTACCTTCACAGCACCGGATACATCACGTCGAAAGCAGTAGGAAGCGTCAAGTGCAGACCAGCATTACAAGCAATGACTATTCATTTAGGCTTTGGGAGCAAAAGGCAACCCCATTTTCCCCTCTTGCAATTTTTTTTCTCCTAAAATTAAAAAAAAAAAAAAAGCCCCTAAAAGGAGAGCAAAATTAAACAGACGGAAAAACAGCACAGGCAGAAAAACCTAGCATACATGCAGAGACTAATATACCAAATCACATCTCTCTGAATTTCAAATTAAGCATGTCCTTAAAAAATGCAGAAATAGGGTCAAATACCACCCAAGTTTTATGAAGCACCAGGTCACCTGAGACTCAAGGGTCAAGAGGAACAAAGTAATCTACGTTTCTGTTTTAAGACATAGATGAGAGCTGGTCTTGATGTTACCAGTGAAAAAGGAGTTGGTTTTGTATGGAAAACAAAGGACAGCTGTCAGGAAGACACAAGAAAATTGCAAGTGGGAAATCTCAGGAAAAATACTTCAGACACAAAATACTTCTGGCTGAGCAGGCAGTGGCTAGCTCACCTTTTCTATGCCTCCAAGATTATGCTGGAGAAGAAAGAGCCCAAGAGTAAATGGACCAGAGGCCCAAAGTACACATTTAGCAAGGACAGGAAAGGGCAGGGCATTTACCGGGGAGGTAACAACTTTGTGGAGACTATAACAAATTACTGTCACAGAGAAAACCAGGCTTACCTTAAAGGCATTTTTTCCTTAAAAATTACTGGCCATTTTTTTCTGCTGAGCCATCTTTTCTTGGGCACTTTCACAGTAAATACTTCTGACTCTATTCTTTCTCCTAGGGACATATATTTCCTTCTGCTCAGCTTCATTCTATATTTTAGGCAATGAAAAAAAATACACATTTCTTTCCCAATAGAGTAACTCTTCCTTCATCAGAAACGTTTTTCCTGCTTAGAAACACTGCCTAGGCCAAATTTCTCTAGGTGGAAATGTTACATAGTAGACCCCCAATTCCTGAAAAAAGGTTTGTGCAGTGGGGCTGGGAGCGGGGGAAAGCTACTCCACAGCACAGAAATCGCTTCTGAGAGCTGTCAGGTCTGGAGCAGAACATGGGAAGGACACAGGGGTGAGGGGTACTTCTTCTGCCCCTTCCTGTTTGTAACTTGAACCCAAACACACACAGTGTTAAAGATATTTTCTAGAAAGTAGAGCCTTCTAAACTGCTTGATTCTGCTGCTCCTGAAATCAAAGCTAAATAAGCCCCAAAATAAGCCTAAATAGAAAGGGAAATTCAAGTCAAGATAATTTCTGAATCACTTGCAAATTATCTCCCCCTCTCAGCTTTTTAGGAAAGGACTCTGGCGCCCCCTTTTCAGAAGTACACAGAAATGCAAGGAGAGATTGTCAACAGGTTTCTAGGTAACTGAAACTACTCCCTGAAAAACTGAGTTCACAGAGTTTACACAGGTCCACCCAGCCTACAGCAGCCAGGTGCAAGGCAATCCAGTAGAGATACAGGAGAAAAGAAGCTGACCACAACAATACAAAAGGAGATGACAAAACAGTATCCTCTCATCATTTATTCCAGTTTCCTAGATACTGGCTCACTACCCAAAGCCATATATAATAAATCATCAGACACCATACAAGTACAGTTGCCATGTGACCTACAAAGCATTTATAAGTTACATCTCAGTTTCCATTAATAATTAGGCCATTAATAATGGCCTAAGCCATCCACTATTTCAATGTCCAGCTACCAACCTGGCATTGGCATCACACACCAAGCTAAGGCAAAGCCTTCTAAAGGCTTCTTCAAACCAAAAGACATCTTAACTTCAGAAAGCCAAAGGACAGTATGGCCTGTGCGTCATATGCGAGTATGTGTGGTTAAGGAGATGAACACCACTGCCACCTGCTCTGGGAACCAAGAACTCTCACCCCGACAGGAGGAGGGCAGACAAAAGAAAGACACCAGATACCATGCTGAGCATGTCCGTGTGCCAGCGTGTGCCCGTCACATCTCAGTCCTCCTCAAGCAAACCACTGCAGTGGTGCTAAATTCCTGTCCCAGCTAGATCCCATGTGGCCATCTCACAAAGTTCCTATGCTACCATACAGCTCAGGAAGGACAAATATGATTGGGCATGTGCCACACACCACCACCCCCACACTGACATCACTTCTTAAATACCCAATGCCATTTCAAGTCTTCTCACCTTGATGTATGGTGGTCCCTTTGCCCCGACACTAGTCCCCCTTGTAACCGTAAGTGAAACTTCAAGTCTTCCCAGGAGTCTTCCTTGATTAACACCCACCCCACAGAAGTCTATCTTGTCAATCCTTTCACCACCTTTGGAACTTCACAATGTGGAGCTTCAGCTCCACATCTGGCTGCCACTCACACACAGAAGCACCAAGCAGATCTGAGGTAGGTTGTGCTGTACTGAATGGTAAGGAGTCAACGAAAGTGAGCTGGTCCACCAGGAGTGATGACAGGAAAAACCACCTTGGGAAAGCTAAGACATTTATTGCCTAATTCACCTAGGATGAATAAAATACGAACTTCAAGGTAAAACAAGTTTAATTTTTTTGGGGGGGTCCGGTCGTGGGGCCTGAACTCTGGGCCTGGGTGCTGTCCCTCAGCTCTTAGCCACAGTGCCACTTGCGGCTTTTTTCTGTTTGCTTAAGTGGTGCTGAGGAATTGAACCCAGGGCCTCAGGCATGCAAGGAAAGCACTCTACCACTGAGCCATCTTCCCAGCCCAACAAGTTCAATTTTTTTTTTTTTTTTTTTTTTTTTTTGTTGGCCGTGGGCTTGAACTCTGGGCCTGGGCACTGTCCCTCAGCTCTTCAGCTCAAGGCAAGCACTCTACCACTTGAGCTACAGCGCCACTTCCGGTTTTCTGGTGGTTTATTGGAGATAGGAGTCTCACGGTCTCTCCTGCCCGGGCTGGCTTTGAACCGCGATCCTCAGATCTCAGCCTCCTGAGTAGCTAGGATTACAGGCGTGAGCCACCAGCGCCCGGCATACAAGTTCAATTTTTTAAAAGTAAAAAAGGCTTTAGAGCAACGAACTATGTCCAATTTACTCTCTGCCCTTAGCCTGGTCCACACCTTGGCTGGGCACTAGCTGTTGCAGGACAGCTTACTAGGCTCAGTCTCAAATTTTACTGGCAAACTTCTCCTCTCATCAGAAGCCGCCATGTAGCTGCTACCTAGCAACCCCCACAAGTCTGCCTTTTTCAGTCCACCCACAGTTGCTGAGTAGCCAGTGTGGCTTCTATAACAAAGCCCTTTAAAACAGAAAAACAACATGTAACTAAGTAAGCACTGGGAATAACTCTGGGAAAGCCTCTGTGATGGAGACATGATCACATTGCTGTCCCTCCCACCTACCCAACCTGTCCACTCCTGACTCTAATCCATTCGGCAGCCAGCCAGATGCTCCATGAAATCCTCTTTCTGCTACTGTCACCCTATGGAGTTCTACGGAGAGGACAAAGACTGTCGCAAGCATGGCTCACCTTTGGAACTTCACAATGACACAGAGAGTCACCCTTAACTGCAAGTCTCCTAAGGGACCCCAACACCCATGCAACAAGGACTCCATCCACAGCAAAGCTTTTAAAGTGCAGTATCTGTTTTTATGAATCACATGTCACTGACTTAAAAAAAACAACCCACACACCAACAACGCCTTAAGCATTGTAAAATATAAGCCCTGAAACTCAGAAAAATTATGAGCGACAGAATATTAGATGTATCACTTTACAAAAATGGGAAAAGAGATTGAATTAGAAAAGACTAACAAGAACAATAGCCAATGTGACAAAGCTGTAATGAAATGGGACTCACTGAAATGCTGGGGGAACCAAAGCCACAGAACTTTCCAAATGAGAATTTAGAAACACTGATTGGAAATCAAGAGCTCTACATAACCACAAACTAGCAATTCTGCTAGGAAACTTAGACTTCTAAGGATATAAATGGACAAGTATCCAAGTCACATATATAGAAGGAAGAAAGGAAGGAAGGGAGAGAGGGAAGGAGAAGGGGAAGGGAGGAAGGACTGACCCACCCTGGAGATAAATCAAAGGTATAATAATTAAGATAGGGTAAATAAATACATGAACAATCATTAAACATGACAAAATAGAGCATTTTTGGTTTTTTTTTTCTTAAACTTATTTTTAAGTAGAAGCATTTGTCTGCAATTGAAAGATGTGTAATACAAATCTAGAAGGAAATAAATCAAAATGCTATGTTTATCTCTGGGTATAATGTTCTCATTTTGTTTACTTGTATTTGTAAATTGTTCTTTAAAGAGCGTATAATACTTGCATGTTTTTAAGGTATAAATCTGGAAAAGATCCAACATTATAAAGGGCTTAAAAAAAATAAGAAAAACATCGAGACCTTGCTAACTGTCACATCTGTGTGTGTGACAGCAGCAGGCAACTTATCGTGAAATTTGTACACGGGGTCCTGAAGGTCAATCCATGCATGAGTCAACAGTCCCAAGGAACAACAGAAATTTATCACTGCATACATATAAATACACCATGCCTCCACCACTGTTCTTTGGAGGTTTCCTTAGGGCTGTCTGAGAGGTAAAACCACCTAATAATAAAGTCCTGTGAGCCTATCAGCACTGATTTAGGAGTTTGCTGTGGCAAGCCCGACTCCAGTGGACACCTGTCATATTCAGAAACTCCAAAGCACACTGCTCTCCACCAGTTTTGTCTACTCTTCAGACATGACAGGTAGTAGTGTTCCCACTTTACAACAGGGGGATTAGAACCCAAATGTGAGGAGCTTTCCTTAATCACATGGCCTAAGACCAACAAATCAGGGTTTTCAAAACCAGCTCTGCTTTCCTTTTGGTAGGTTCTCACTATGTAGCCCAGACTGGCTTCAAACTCACCATCCTGCCTCTGCTTGCCTCTCAAGTGCTGGAATCACAAGTGTGTACCACCACACACCCAGCTTTTCCTTGTGTTTTCTTTTCCTTTTCCTTTGTGGTACTAGGAGTTAAATTCAGGGCCTTCACAAACTAGGCAAGTGCTCTACCACTGAGCCCTACTACCCGTAAAGACAGAGCTTCCTACATTTAAAACATGGCATTCTTTCACTTCTTCCATGTTACCTCTTAAATAGCAAAGCTAAATGCTTAAAATCAAGATTACCATGTAAGCATAGAAGCAGCTATCTCTTCTTAGCTTTCGTCCCCCAAAAAGCATGCTTTCAAGCTTGCTTTTTCTTCAGATTTCAACAGAATAATCACCAAACATCTAGATATAGTTAATGCTTTTTTATTACTTGGAAACTCAAATGAGACTGGAATTTTTGTTAAATGTTTTAAATGATGAAATACACATCATTCACTATTTAGCCATGGCATTCAAGTATCTGTTTTAGGAGCATTTATTTTAAGGTAGCCACATTTAAAAAAAACAACAACTGATAAAGCTAACTAAAAAATGGTGAAAACTTTAGTCTCCATTTTCTAAAACCTCAGAAGGTGTATCTGATCTCATCAGTATTTGTACAGGTTGACTATCTTTTATCCAGAATGCATGAGAGCAGAAGTGCTGTGGATTCTGAAGTATTTTCATGTGTGTAACTATAATGAGGTATCTTGGGATGGGACCCAAGTCTACATATGAAATTCATTTGTTACATATATATCTTACATGCATAGACTAAGGGTAATTATGTACAGTATTATGTACCTGAGCTGGCACCTCTATCTGCCAGTTTCTACTTGCAGAGCCAGATTTCAGATTATGGAACATTTGTTTTGCTTTGTTTTGTGTTCTTGAAAACTGAACTCAAAGCCATTTGAGTCCTTTCTGCTCTGTTTTTCAGATAGGATCTGTTGCTAACTTTGTCCATGTTGACATCAAACCATGATCCTCCTGCCCCTGACTCCTGCACAGCTGGGACCATAGGCATGTACAACCATGTCTTGCCCCATAGTTCAATGTGAACCTAAGTTCTGAAAGAACAGTCCAACCCAGAACAAAATCTGAAATAAAATATTTAAGTTTTACAATCTAACTATTGTTTTCCATTTGTTCTATATGTTTAAAAACACTTGTATTAATATGGCCAGGAATAATGGGATTTTTTAAGCATGTGATTTTTATGTTAAGAGTTCACTGAAACCAACAATTCTGTAACTTACTTTGTTAGACACACTAGAACTACTAAGACTATAATAATTTCCTAGCCGGGGGCTGGTGGCTCACGCCTGTAATCCTAGCTACTCAGGAGGCTGAGATCTTAGGATCACGGTTCAAAGCCAGCCCGGGCAGGAGAGACTGTGAGACTCCTATCTCCAATAAACCACCAGAAAAACCGGAAGTGGCGCTGTAGCTCAAGTGGTAGAGTGCTCGCCTTGAGATGAAGAGCTGAGGGACAGCGCCTAGGCCCAGAGTTCAAGCCCCACAAGCAACAAAAAAAAAAAAAAAAAAAAAAAAAAAATTCCTAAAACATACTGCCTAGTCAAATTAAAAAGGATCTGAAAACCAGTAAGTAGAAATTTGCTTCCTCTGATAGAATCCATGCTCACAAAATCTCAACCTGGGGGAAAGGAAAATGTTTATTCAGGGTCCTCTAGGTCCCAGACCCTAAAGTCAAGGGTTGGGACTTTCCTATTTTACAGACTAGAAAACTGAGGCTTAACTATAGCTTCAAATAATTTTCCCCAAGCAATATAGTCAGTAAGAGGGAAAGATAAGCCTAGGTCCCAGGTTTCTAAGCCCATGGGCTGCTACAATCAATTTTACCACATCCAGTGTGCCAGGCTCTGGGAACACACTGCTGCCCAGGCACAGTTCTGGGGTTCACATAGCTGCCAGGCTGCTCTAGAAGGCAGTTTCCCTTCCAGCACAAGGTGGCACTGCCACAGAAACCAACACCAACAGGAGCACAACAGACTGCACCTTCCTCAGTGGCTCTGTGAGGGCTAAACAAACACAGCATATAAAGCTGAATGCTGGAGACAGAGCCTAGGACAAGGGCCCTCCCCCACCCCTACCCAGTCCCCAGCAGTGGTTTTATACTCTCAGTCTCAACAACCCCCTAGGCTGGCAGCTTTAATGGGAACAGAGTTCTCCAAAATTTCTTCTCTCAAAATGGTGACATTCTGAGAGGCAGCAGGAAATGGATTCCCATTGCTTTTCCCCAAATCAATTTAACCAGATCTACACAGGAAAAGGCTCCTGCTAAGGAGCAGTCCGCTTTAAGCACCAAGGACCTGTTCGCCACCGTGGCCTGCCAAGGTGGAAGATGTATGCAGCGATAAAGGAGTCACCCGCCCAACTCCCTCATCCATCAGTGTCGGCTCTTCCTGACAGAGCATTCGCTCACTTGCGCTCATTGTGCGTCAACTGGCCACTCTTCCTGAGGAAAATTTGGTGCTTTCCACAGACCCATGGATGGGGGTCATTTTTCACTCCACTCCTGCCTACAAGGCCTCGCCTCCTGGTGCCAGTGCTTTCTCCAGGGGCCACTGGTGCCAATGTATAAAGAGCTGATTTATGTTTATGAAACAATGCTGGTTCTGGGGGAAAGCATCCGGCCACTAGAGAGCAGTGGAGCACCTCTCCTCACTCAGCCACAGACGAAATGGTTTAATTGTATGCATGCATTTCATTATAAGCCTTGGCCAAGAGCTTCTGAGGGCGCAAGCCAAGCAATCAGAGGATCTTGCATGCCTTGCTGAAATCCAGATTTGTCCTTTGTCAGCATAAACAGTTTAATTTGATGTTTTCACTCCTGAGTAAGCACTGAGTATTACATTTAAATCCTCGTGAGGGGAAGAACTTCCTTTTCATCAGCAAGCACACTTCAGTGTCAGAGTCTACCTTTCTTTCCCAATGAATTTTTAAAAATTTATCCCATTTAATATGCTTAAAAATATTCTTTCTAATTATCCTACACTTCTCACTCAAAAACTAATTTCTCAAACCATGCTGCTCCTTCTCTAAATGTAACAAGGTGTTACATTTTACTTTAATAAACTAATATACTACTTAATGGGAAGGGGGATTTTTCTTATAATTGCAACTATAATGTCTCAAGGACCTGACAGGTTCTAAACACATTCCTATGAGAGTCTAGCAATCAGGAGCATCCAGGCCTAAAATGTGAAAGTTTTTGTTTTATTAATATATGTTAGTGAAATGTTTCATGGTATGGGGAAAAACTGTTCTTGTAAAATAGAGGCCTCATCTAAGCTTACACTTCTGCGCTGAGATAGAGTGTGACAATTACCCACAGGCTGGGCCTGCCAGCACAGGAGCTCAGCAAGCTGCTAACCGGCCCAGGCTCTGCATTCCTGCCACAGAGCAGAAACACAGGGAAGAGGAACAAACAGATCTCTCAAAGGCAGCCTTGACTCTAGGCCACATTTCACAACACCCCAAAGTGCATTCCAGTTCACTTTAACAGGCCTTTCCCTTCGAGTCCTCTAGACCAAAAGGCATGAGAAATTTTAACAAGAAAGCACCCTCAGTTTTAATCACAATGTTTATCTTGCCAATAGAGATGGTATACAAACAAGAAGAAATCCTACTTACTGAAAATAAGTGGGCAATTACATATATATTTCTCATTAAGAAACTTGTGGAATAAATGATATTTTTGAGAGATGGAAAAATACAAGTTCAGAGAAGTGCAAGACCATATCACGGTGCTATAACAGCAAAATGGGAATTTGAACCCAGATCTGGGGAGGAGCAAAACCTTTGTTCTATGAACTACCTAAGGAAGTCTCTTGATGCCTAAAGTGACATTCTACTTAATCTGCCCAATATGAGAGTATAAAAGACCAGTCAGTGCTAGGCTGAGTATAAAGGCACTTTTCTTTAGCAAGGCCAATTCTGATACAAGAGCAGGTGAAGAGGAATTTGTTAACCTCACACTCTCTGAAGTGGGGTTTAAAGCAAACAAATTTAAAACTGTGAGCATTACATTAACTGTTCTGAAAAAATACTACTGGCAAGGGCTTTTTATTTAGTTGAGGGTAGACTAAGGACTGAACTCAAATAAGAAAAGACTTTATGGTAAAGTGTCAGCACAGAAAAGATGATAACACTCTATACATTTACTCAAAACCTCACTATTTTACCTATAAGAGACTTAAAAAAAATAAGAACAAAATCTACTCTGATTAGAACAGATTAAGAACTGGCAAGGGCTGACTACAATACATTCCTAGTACAACATGATGACTTCTAGGAGAAAATGTTTTTCAGCTCCCAACATAATGGCACCATCTATTGGCTTAGTACCACCTTTGCAGCAACCAGAAAGCAAGATGTGTAATTCAACTTTCATGGGCTTTTGGTTCCCAGTTGTTTTCTTTCTGGCACTCCAGCGACATGTCTTAATAAATAAAACCTATGTGTTGCACATTTTAACTCATCTCAAGTACACTGTACTTATGTTAATCAAAGTGAGAAAAAGTACCAGAGAAATCTCAGTTCACAGAACCACACACAGAAACTATATTGGCACTAAAATTATTAAAACACCATACACCACCTATCATGGCTACCCACAAGGACTGGTACTCACTGCATTCTCACCCCCTTCCACTGACCACCATTTACAGAAGAAATTGAGATCTATGTACTGCTCAGAAATTCAAGACTTAAGGTTTGAGCCCAGATTGAGTCCAAAGACCAGTTCACTAAGCCACATTATCTCAAAAAGTGGCATTGGGCACTGGTGGATCACACCTGTAAACCTATCTAACTCAGGAGGTTGAGATCTGAGAATCTCAACTCGAAACCAACCCAAGTCAGAAAGTCTATGAAACTCTTATGTCCAATTAACCAGCAAAACATAGGAGGTAGTAGCATGGCTCAAGTGGCCGAACAGCAGCTTTGGGCAAAAAGCCCAGGGACAAGCCAAGTGTGTTGGCCTGTAATCCTAGCTACTCAAGAGGATGAGATCTGAGGATGACAGTTTGAAACTAATTAATCACCAAAAAGCCAGAAGGTGAGCTGTGGTGCTGTGGCTCAAGAGGTAGAGCGCACCAACCTTAAGCAAAAAAAACTAAGGAGCAGACCCTGCTAAGTTCAAGCTCCAGTATCAGGACCAAAAAAAAAAAAAAAAAAAAAAAATCTGGGCACTAGTGGCTCATACCTTTTAATCCTAGCTACTCAGGAGGCTGAGAACTGAGGATTGCAGTTCAATGCCAGCTCAGGCAGGAACGTCTGTGAGACTCTAATCTCCAATTAACCACTAGAAAACCAGAAGTGGCACTGTGACTCAAAGTGGTAGAGCACCAGCCTTGAGTGAAAAAACTCAGGGACAGTGCCCAGGCCCTGAGTTCCAGCTACAGACTTGGGGGGAAAATAGAGGTGCCAAAAATAAAACAAGCACATAAAAGTACATAGTGCTTGCTAGAATGTATTCAAATATACATGATATCTCAACACCCCAATAACTTTGACCTTCCCAAGCCAAAAGGAAACAACAACAACAACTAAGGATTAGGGATATAGCTCAGTTGACAACAACAATTGAGGATTAGGGATATAGCTCAATTGATAACAACAACAACTAAGGATTAGGAATATAGCTCAGTTGTCTGGTACTTGCCTAGCATATATGAGGCCCTGGATCCTCAGCTCTAAGGCTGGGAAAATGTGCTTTATTATGGAAACAAGGGATGTGAGGTGTCAAGAGATCAGGTCCAAGCAGGACCAGGCCTTCCAAGGCTACTTGTAGAATTCTCAGCCATACCTCAGGTACTTATGGAAAAGGCCACTAGGGGCAACAGGCCTCTGGTTAGACAAAATTTCCAGAAATAATGTTTCTGGATCAGCACCTAATTCTCCCTGCAGACTCTGGGCCCCAAGAGTGCAGAGGCAGATACAATCCAGTAGCCCTGGCAATGCATGGCCAGGGGTGAAGGAAAAAAAGTGTCCTACAGAAATACAGCTATTAAGTCCGTAAGTGGCCTCTGACAAGGCTTTTATGAAATTCTGTAAACTAAATACAGCTACAGCTAAATTCATACCTGATTTAAGAACTGAAAACTACTGTGGATTGAAATTGCCATCTTGAAGTGTACTAACTTGATCCAATGCAGGGTAACTTTCCAAACCAAGCCATGTAGAGACATCAAAATGTCCATATAGCCAGGTATAGTGTTGTATTTATATAATCCCAGCACTCGCCAAACTGAAGCTGGAGATTACAAGTTCAAAGCCAGTCTGGACTACATCATGAAACCTTGTCAAAAAGAAAAAGGGAAGAGGGAAGAAGGTAGTCTACACACAGGATACATTGTATCATGAAATTCAGAGAAAACAGGACATCTGACCTCCCCATCCATTTTCAGCCTTAATTCTCCAGTTCTTTTGTCTACAGGATGAGCTTTCTGGAGTGTGTCCACCCTTCTCCCCCTTCTTTTTCACTGCCTATAGCCCTTGTAAGCTGGAACTTTCACAGGTGCATTTCAGTAATTAGGAAATTATATACCCAGCTTCTCTGGAGATAGAACTTTACCTAGATGGAGCTGGCAATGACCCCAAGTCTTCCCTAATGGTCTATACCAATGTTTACTCTGGGAGTTAATATTCCTAAATTGTCCAAGGGCCTCATTTTCAGGAATGTCATACTTGAAATTTTATTCATGTTAATTCTCTGTGTGGCTAAGCGGGCAAAAATAAAAATTTTATATACCTTGCCAATGCTGCTCAAGGAACACTGCCAAACTAATAGCAAAAGATGGTCCCCAAGCTTCTTCTGACACTTCAGTTTCCCTAATAAAGAAAAGCTGGCAAGTTCAAAGAATAAGCTAATTAATCTGAGAATTAAAAGAGCCCTATTTTGTCTGTTAAAAAAAAAAGTGACTAAAACCCTCTCCCTTTCTTAATAAAGAAAAAAGTCAAAGAATCTTGCTGAGCTTCCAATCACATCAACAACGTCTTTGAAATAATTCTCTTAAAAAGAGAGTAAGTAAATGAAACTTTTAAGGTTCTCCTTGTAACCTAGCCCATGCACGGCCTAGCCAGGCAAGAACCCTCTGGGAGTGAGAATGCTGCAGCAGGGTGAGTGCTGCAATCTCTGCAGTCAACATCCTGTCCATAAAGGCTTCAGGACAACACCATGCCACAGGCAGGTCAATGCATTCATCTGGCAAGGAAGCCCTCAGGAATGCCACTTCTCAGAGAGAAGGCTCCAGGACTAATGCTGGATGCACGCACTGAGCTATGCTAGCAGGCCAAGTTGAGCAAGACAGGATGGGCGCCTAGTCAATGTAAATGAAGAGCAGCCTTTGGGCACCTGGCTAGTCGCCAACACAGGCCCTTTCCTACGGGTGATTTGTACCTTCCAGCTCTGACTGTCAAATCACTCAGGGAATAAATTGTTTTAAAAAAGGTTAATTACAAAGTTTTGCTTTTCTCATTTTAAAAACTCCTAATTTATCTAAAATATGAGTATTAAGATGAAATATTCATTTTCTTACTTATGCTGTGCATGCAGAAAGCCTCAATGTGAATGTTAATAGTACAGAGGGGGCGGGGGGTACTGTGTTATGTCATTTCAAGTTTGGTTTGTAGCTTACTCAAAATAAATAATGGAAGTTAAAGACAAAACTCATCAAACGTGGGCAAGTCTAGAGTTCTCACTCAACATCCAGCTCCTCACACCTTCAATGGAAGGGAGGAAAAGAGATAGACAAAACCTCACAAAACTGAGGCCAGAGTAGGAAAGCAGACCTGCACAGCTACTACATGGGGAACAATGGCTGAAAGAAGTGACCAAGACAGAGCCAAGCATAGAACAAAACTGCATTCTTTTCTTTTTAATTTTTTAAATTTTTAATTTGGGGGGGGGGGGAGGTCCGGTCGTGGGGCCTGAACTCTGGGCCTGGGCGCTGTCCCTCAGCTCTTCTGCTCAAGGCTAGCGCTCTACCACTTGAGCAACAGCACCATTTCTGGCTTTTTTCTTTTTGCTTATGTGGTGCTGAGGAATCGAACCCAGGGCCTCATGCATGCTAAGGCAAGCGCTCTACCACTGAGCCACCTTCCCAGTCCCAAAACTGGATTCTTACATTCTCTGCAAAGTGCTCCTCTTCATGATGGAATTGGATAAGAAAGCAACAAAAAGTAAAGAGTCATGGTATCTTGAGATCATAGAATTGTGGACAATTTTTTAATTTCCACTGACACTACAAAGCTGTTATGGTAAATACTATTTTCAACATGCAATGAGAAAATCCACAGGGCAATGGAAAATATAAAAAGCAAACAAACGTCCTTTGGGAATCTGGTAAATATTTTTAGTACTTGGAAACAAAGCTTAATGGCTTAATGAAGTAACAACTGTGAGAGAAGAAAAATCACAGCAGTTACATTGTACTGAGGCTTGCTTGAGATGAAAAAACAAAGGTTCAAATCCCAGTTTCATCACTTAAGGGCTAAGTAATAATAGCTAAATGGCAAAATCTTTACAAGCTTGTTTTCTCACCAGTAAATTAGCAATGATTGAACTATTTGCGGGGAGTTTTAGCTGAAAAGAATATAAGAGCACCCAACAGACTCTGGTACCAACACACTGCACAAATATGCTTTAAATTTAAAGCATACCAACCTTCAACAACGGAAAAAGGACCTGTCACAGAAACAATGCCTTGTGCTATGCTATTCTCTCACTGCTAAAATGGGGCCACACAAAGA
Organism: Dipodomys merriami; assembly: GCF_024711535.1. Classification (NCBI taxonomy): domain Eukaryota; kingdom Metazoa; phylum Chordata; class Mammalia; order Rodentia; family Heteromyidae; genus Dipodomys; species Dipodomys merriami. The sequence continues at coordinate 40,045,134 of NW_027202382.1, forward strand.
AAAAACAATCTAAGCCAACTGTACTCTGGGGGCCCTAGAACTGCTAGTTCACAAACCATGAACAGAACCTAAGGTTACTAGCATTTAGTTTCAGACATTCTTTGGCACAAAAACAAGTTCACCATCAAATACTGGCTTGGTTGTGTGGAGTTGTGGGAGGCTGAGTGAGGAGAAAGCAGAATCCACTCAGAGATGGTCACAGAATCCTGCACATGCAGGAGTGATGAGCGAGGGTAACAGGAATAAGGTGGAGAAGAAGGGAGTTTGGCCAGGGCAGGGCTCTGGAATCAGAACTTGCTCCTTTGGTCTAGTGTTGCTGGGAGGGAATGGCTTTGAGATAAATGTCAAGTAACACGTAAGGAAGGACACTTTAGGAAGTACAGTCATTTCCGACCAAGGCAGCCTGGCAGCAGTTGTGGGTAAAAGTCTGTTTAGTGAAGGAAAAGGGGGCTGCTACCACAGAGGCCCAGGATACCAGCAGAACAGGCACTGAGGTGGGAAAAGTGCAAAGGGAGCAGCCCAGATGGAGGACTTACTAACTTACGGTGGCCAAGAGCCAGTAGGAGGCTGGCATCGAGGAAGACCATCAAAGACCCCGAGTCCAGCCTATGGGCTAGCTGGTTTACAAGTGTTCTCTCTAAAGATGGGCCATCCCTACTGCCTCTGCACCTGTCCATTCCCTCAGTATTTCTGGCCAGGAGATTTTCCTCCCTGTCCCCAGCCTCCCTCATGTCAATGCTCTGAGAGCATTGCACTAACAATCTACTCTAATCCTATCATAGCCTGGCTCACAAATATCAGCTGGGAACTTCCAGGACAAAGTCTTCACAGATTGGTCTGCCACATCTGGACCGTAGGCAGCCTCTGCCCCATCCTCCAACATCCATTTGTCTTCATCCTTCCCCATTTTTGCTTCTGAAACACCCAAAGTGGAACACACTACCACCACCCACCCTAGCCACTGCTCTTGCCTCATATCCCACAAAACTGGCCTTCAAATAATCTTTCCCTTGGGGTAGAGGATGGGGCAGCTAATTTCTAATCATCAGTCAGGTTCGGCTTAATGTCACTCTTGATTTTCACTTGTCAGGTCGGCAAGAATATCCAGTGCTGGTGAGTGCTTCAGAACAATGTCCCTATGCTCTCTTGGTGGGAGAGTAAACTAGTGCCATCAGTTTGGAGGGCAATTTGGCAACAGCTCTCAAAAGGTAAAATGTACTATATGGCTCACCATCTGTCACTTTTAGGGGCTGCTCGGCAGCTGTACCTCCCTCCTATGTACAGAGAACACCACCCTGTATGAGCAAGAGGCTAAACTTCACCCATTGGAAGCACCCACAGGCTCAGAAGCAGTCAGGGCCCAGCTGCACAAGCCTACACACAGGCCCCTGTGCAAATCTGCCATGGCGCATTCTGAAGCACGATTTTTCACACTACTCTTGGCCCTGAGCCCAATTCTTGCCTTCCCAGCTATGTGAGAGCCACCTGCTACCCTAAAAACAAGAGGTTAAAACAACAATAACAAAAATGCAACCTTCTTTCCTTAAATCAATGATTCCACTGCCTAAGGCAGAAAATTCTGTCCAAAACATGAACACATCTTCATTAAGAAACTTCAACACTAAGAATCCATCTAAACCAGTAAACTCAAGTAGATGAAGACACATTTGTGGCAAAATTCTGAAAGCCAAAATGTCCATCACTAGAGAATTGGTCAGTTAAAAAAAAAAATCACTGAAGAGCGTTAATATGCAATTCCATATAATGATTATAAAACCAATGTGGCTCTGTGTGTGTGAATATAAAAACCTCTTCCATACTAAGGGTAAGGAAGGAGCACCATACCTATCGTAGCATGAGTTCTTCATAGGGGTTTTTTGGTTTCTTTGGTGCTGCTAAGGCTTGAAGTCAGGGCCTAGCTACTGTCCCTGAAATTTTTTGCTCAAGGCTGGCTAAGCACTCTTCCACTTGAGTAATAGCTCCACTTGTGGCTTTTTGGTGGTTAACTGGAGGAAATAGTGTCACAAACTTTCCTGCCCAGGCTGGTTTCAAACTGCAACCCTCAGATCTCAGCCTCCTGAGTAACAAGGATTACAGGCATGAGCACTGGCACACAACTTCTTTTGTGTATTTTTTAAAGAAACAAATGTGTAAGCAGAGAGATGGCAGATTATAGAGATATGTGAAGGTATATCATGAAATATTTTTCTGGAAAAAAAAATGCAACTTCTTACAGCAAAAACTTTGGAAGAAACACTTTCATTTAACCCCTCTTCAGTGTTGTCATGTTCGTAAACTACTTTTCTTTTTTCTTGCTTTTTCAGTGGAACTGGAAAGTGAACTCAGGACCTTGCACTTGCTAAGCAGTACATGGGCCCCCAGCCCATACTTGTAAACTACTTCTACCAGAAGATGTTTTAAGTCACTTGTTCAAAAAGGACTTCCTTAATACCCATCATCCAATTCTCCTACCTATTACTCTTTCCTAATATTCATCTCTTCCTCTAGGGTACTTAGCACAATGTGTTCCTTTAGATTTATATGTATTACCTACTGACCACCTTTCCGTCCTTCCAGGCTGGATGCTCTGTTCTGCCCATCATATTCCCAACATCATGGTTAACACTAGTGATATAAAACAGCTGTCTGCTAAGACTGCGCTCCAGCGGGGTGCCAGTGGCTCATGCTTGTGATCCTAGCTAGTCAGGAGGTTGGCTAGCCCAGCAGTAAAGTCCCCAAGATGCTTATCTCCAATTAACCAGTAAAAAGTCAGAAGTGGAGCTATGGCTCAAAGTGGCAGAGTGCTAACCTTGAGTAAATAAGCTAAGGGCCCAGACCCTGAGATCAAGTCCAGTACCTGCACACACACACAAACACACACACACACACACACACACAAACACACACACACGCACACACACACACACACGAAAAAAAAAAAACTAGGCTCAGATGAAGCAAAGCTGTCTTGCATTTCCCCCATTTAGAAATGCCCAACTCAGCCACGTACCAGTGGCTCATGCCTGTAATCCTAGCTACTCAGGAGGCTGAGATCTGAGGATTGTGGTTCAAAACCAGCATGGGAAGGAAAGTCCATGAGACTCTTTTTTTTTTTTTCCCCATGAGACTCTTATCTCCAACAAACTACCAGAAAACAGAAGTGGCGTTGTGGCTCAAGTGGTAGAGTGCTTGCCTTGCATGCATGAGGCCCTGGGTTCAATTCCTCAGCACTACATAAGCAAAAAGAAAAAAAAAGCCGGAAGTGGCGCTATGGCTCAAGTGGTAGAGCGCTAGCCCTGAGCTAGAGCTGAGGGACAGTGCCCAGGCCCAGAGTTCAGGCCTCACAACCGAACCCAAAAATAAATAAATAAATAAAAATAAAAATAGTCTACAAACTCAGAACTGTGGACCCACAACCCTGAACTCCAACTAGACTGAGAACAGAACACAATCATTGCTAGCTAGGCCAGACCACCACGCAGGGATCCTGAGGCAAAATGAGCAGAACCAAATTTGATTGACACTTCAAGCAACTTGTGCTAAATTCAGCTTTATGCTCATAAGGCAGCTCAAGAGCATCAAGAAACACATGCAATTGTTCTCTTTTTTTGGGGGGGTCCGGTCGTGGGGCCTGAACTCTGGGCCTGGGCGCTATCCCTCAGCTCTTCAGCTCAAGGCTAGCGCTCTACCACTTAAGCCACAGCGCCACTTCCGGCTTTTTTCTTTTTGCTTATGTGGTGCTGAGGAATCGAACCCAGGGCCTCGAGCATGCAAGGCAAGCGCTCTACCACTGAGCCACCTTCCCAGCCCCGCAATTGTTCTCTTTTAAAAAGGGAAATGCCAGCTAGGTGCCAATAGCTGATGCCTGTAATCCTAGCTACTCAGAAAGCTGAGATCTGATGCTGGGCAGGCAAGTCTGGGAGACTTTTATCTCCAATTAAGCCAGAGTGGAGCTGTGGCTCAAGTGGCACAAAAAGCTCAGGGGCACTGCCCAAGCCGTGTTCTAGCCCCAGGACTAGCAAAAAAAAAAAGAAAGAAAGAAAGAAGAGAAAGAAAGAGAAAAAGAAGCAGAAGGAAGGAAAGAAGGAAGAAAGGAGAGAGAGAGAGAGAGAGAAAGAAAGAGGGAGAGAGAGAGAGAAAAGAAAAGAGCCGGGCACTGATGGCTCATGCCTATAATTCTAGCTATTCAGAGGGCTGAGATCTGAAGATTGTGGTTCAAAGCCAGCCCTGTTAAGAAAGTCTGTGAGACTCTTATCTCCAATAAAACACCAGAAAACTGGAAGTGAGGCTGTGGCTCAAGTGGTAGAGTGCTGCCCTTGAGCTGGAGAACTGAGGGACAGTGTCCAGGCCCAGAGTTCAAGTCCTACATCTGAGGAGGAAAAAAAAAAAAGGAAAAGAAACTGCCTTATGTTAAGTTTCCTGAAGGAAATGACTTTGTCAAGGTTAGGGAAGAAAACATCTTGAAGGGTTTAGAGGTGGAATATTATAATGGAGTCTGGTACTTAAATTGTTCTAGCACACAAAACAATGATGTGAATGTCAGTGGCTCACATGAAGCATCACATATCACATAGTACAAATCTTGTGTATATTGGTGGCTCATGTCTGTGTTCCTAGCTACACATAAGGCTGCAACCTGGAGTATAATGGGTCAATGCCAGCGCAGCATTAAAGTCTGTGAGACTCTATAATTAACCAGAAAAAAAATGCCAAAATGGAAGCATGGCTCAAGTGGGATAATGCCAGCTATAAGCCAGAAAGCCACACAAAAGTTCAAAGCCCTGAGGTTAAGACTCCATATGAGCACAAAATAATAACAGCAAGAATATTAACAATAATGCACGTGAGATGGAACTAATGTAGTGAAATATTAACTTATGAACCTGAGTGAAGAGTATATACTACTCCTAATATGCTGTTGCTTTACTACAAGTTTGAAATTTTTCAAATGAAAAATGACGCTACTAAATAAAAAAGGTTATTTTATCTTTACCACCTTTTGAAGTATTATATGAGGAGAAATAAAACCAATACCTTAATGGAAATAAAAATACATCTGAATACAGCAATTCAGAGCAATTCTAAAATAATACTGAGTTATTGTCATTTTTAAATAATTACAAAGGGGGCTGGGAAGGTGGCTCAGTGGTAGAGTGCTTGCCTTGCATGCCTGAAGCCCTGGGTTCGATTCCTCAGCACCACATAAGCAAAAGGAAAAAAGCCGGAAGTGGCGCTGTGGCTCAAGTGGTAGAGCGCTAGCCTTGAGCTGAAGAGCTGAGGGACAGCACCCAGGCCCAGAGTTCAGGCCCCACGACCGGACCCAAAAAATAATAATAATAATAATTACAAAGATCAGTCCATAAGGTATCTAAAGGTAAAACCATTCTCCCCAACATGCAGGGAACATCTGTTGGAGACAACCTTATACAAGACTAGATCACACAACAGCAAAAAGTCTCAAAATGGCCATTTCCAACTATCCAAGGCAGCAGTCCTTCTACCAGCAGAGCCAAGTCACCAACATAGAAAGCGTTAAGTGGTAAACAACAGCTGGAAAAACACCAGCTGCACAAACGGTTCCAATTTCTAGACCTATAAATTTGACTCAACTTTAACATAAATATTAAAAGCTGGGTGTCGGTGGCTCACGCCTGTAATCCTAGCTACTCAGGAGGCTGAGATCTGAGGATCACAATTCAAAGCCAGCCTGGGCAGGAAAGTCTGTGAGATTCTTATCTCCAATAAACCACCAGAAACCGGTGGCACTGTGGCTCAAGTGGTAGAGCGCTAGCCTTGAGCCAAAGAGCTGAGGGACAGTGCCCAGGCCCAGAGTTCAAGTCCCACAGCTAACCAAAAAAAAAAAAAAAACACATAATATTAAAATGTGAACATCTTGAAATATAATCCAAGATCTAAAATACAATTCTATCACTTAAAAAAAAAATTTAAAGCCAAGAGCTGGTGGCTCACACATGTAATTCTAGCTACTCAAAAAGCTAAGATCTGAGGATCACAATTCAAAGCCAACCCGGGCAAGAAAGTTCATGAGACTCTCATCCCCACTAAAACAATCCAAAAAAAAGCCGAAAGTGGAGCTATGGCTCAAGTGGTAGAGTGCTAGCTCTAAGCACAAAAAGCTCAGGGACAGCACATGAGAGCTGAGTACAAGCCTCAGAACTGACACCAAAAATAAATAAAGTAAATAAATAAAGGCCAGGTGTGATGGTAGCTAACTGTAGATGGGAAGCTGAGACAGGAGGAGGATTATGGTTAAGGATATCCTGAGCAAGAGTTAGCATGATCCTATCAGAAAACAAGCAAGGTACGAAGTACAAAAGAGGAGTAGACTCCCAGACATACAGTAAGTGGAAATGGAAGGATAGCAGTTTAAAACTAGCCCGCAGGCTGGGAAGGTAGCTTGGTGGCAGAGTGCTTGCCTCGCATGCATGAGGCCCTGGGTTCGATTCCTCAGTACCACATAAACAGAAAAAGCACTGTGGCCCAAGTGGTAGAGTGCTAGCCTTGAGCTGAAGAACCTCAAGACAGAGCCCAGGCCCAGAGTTAAAAACTCCATGACCAAGCCGGGCGCTGGTGGCTCACGCCTGTAATCCTAGCTACTCAGGAGGCTGAGATCTGAGGATCGAGGTTCAAAGCCAGCCTGGGCAGGAGAGACCTTGAGACTCCTATCTCCAATAAACCACCAGAAAACCGGAAGTGGCGCTGTAGCTCAAGTGGTAGAGCGCTTGCCTTGAGCTGAAGAGCTGAGGGACAGCACCCAGGCCCAGAGTTCAAGCCCCACGACCAACAAAAAAAAAAACTCCATGACCAAAAAAAACTAGCCCGCAAAAAGTTAGCAGACCCAATCTCAGAAAAATCAAGCCAGAGATGGTGGCACATTCCTGTAATCTTGATTACACAGGAGATAGAGGTAAAAGGATCTTGGGCCAAGGCTGGTCTCTGACTGACAAAAGCAATTAAATCCTCCCTGAAAAACAAATTAAAACGCAAAAAGGGGTGAGGGGTGAGGCACTAGTGGTTCACCCCTATAATCCTAAATACTCAGACTGAGATCTGAGGATTGTGATTCAGAACCAGCCCAGGAAGACAAATCCAAGAGACTCTTAACCAGAAAAAAGCTGGAAATGGAGGCATGGCTCAATGGTAGAACATCAGTGTGAGTGAAAAAGCTGAGCAAAAGCAGGAGGTTCAGAGTTCAAGCCCTGGTATTAATACACATACAAAAAAGGGGGGGGGGGCGGTGATGGGACATGGCTCAAGTGGTAGAATGCTTACCAAGCAAGGCCCTCAGCTCATACACCAGTAGTATTAAAAAAAAAAAAATCTTTAGCAGTTGAGGCTGATCTGAAAAGACTCACTACTTACTGTTTACCAGCCAGCATCAGAACAGGCAGTCGCTAACCTGTTACCACCTAGTGTATGGCTGCTGATTGTATTTTACAAGTAGGAAATCAAGGCTCAAGTAAAAATCACACACCAAGTGGTCAAGAAAGGAAAGGAAGCCGGGCACCGGTGGCTCACACCTACAATCCCACCTACTCAGGAGGCTGAGATCTGAGGATAATGGTTCAAAGCCAGCCTGGGCAGGAAAGCCCATGAGACTCATATCTCCAATAAACCACTAGAAAACTGGAAGTGGCACTGTGGCTCAAGCAGTAAAGTGCTCGCCTTGAGCTGAAGAGCCCAAGGACAGCACCCAAGCCCAGAGTTCAAGCCCCACGACTGACCAAAAAAAAAAAAAAGTAAGAAAAAAAAGGAAAAAAGGCTCAAGTAATCCAACAAGTTATTTGTGAACCAGATCAGGATTCAAGGCCAGCCAGAAAAGCTCACAAGACTCAATATCAATCAATGGCTGAGTACAGTAGCACACCCATATCATCTGTCATCCCAGCAATAAAGGGAAGAACAAATTGGATGACTGAAGTCTAGGCCAGCCTGAACGTATAACAAGATACTATCTTAAAACAAATGAACATAAGAAGGGGCTGAGTTCAATCCTGAGTACTTCCAAAGCAAAAATACTCTCTACGTGTGCCACGCATCTCCAGGTAAGACTTAGGGATCTATTCCACTTAAATCTCACCTTTAACCTGAGGCCCACCTGATCCTCCTAACTCGGTGATCTGCCTCCACCCCCTGCGTGCCCACCACTCCAACTCCCCTTATTCTTAATGAGTTTTCTTAACTTTTTTTGGGTTTAAATGTCTATATGTGAATTCACATATAGACATAAGAAATAACTCAGAGGGCTGGGAATGGGGCTTAGTGGTAGAGTGCTTGCCTAGCATCCACGAAGCCTAGGTTCGATTCCTCAGTACCAAATAAACAGAAAAGGCTGGAAGTGGCACCACGGCTCAAGTGGAGATTGCTAGCCTTGCGCAAAAGAAGCTTAGGGACAGTGCCCAGGCCCTAAGTTCAAGCCCCAGGACTGGCAAAAAGAAAAAAACTCAAGAGAGTTCCCCTATACACTTGACTCTTTCCTGAAGATAGTATCTTGCAATCTGCCACTTGAACCATGCCACTAGCATTGTGACTTTTTTGGCGAGTGACTTGGCAGATGAACCTATCACACTTTTCTGCTCAGGCTAGCTTCCTCCTGTGATCCTCCAGCTGTCAGCCTGAGTAGCTAGCACCTGAGCCACTAGCCCCATATTCCCCAAGGCATTATCTTACATGACTATAGTACTATACCACCTGTACTACTATCTTTCTGACTAGCATTTAACACTTTCTAACATTTATAAATGAAATTTTACAGTTATTTATTGCCACTCTATACCCATTAAAGCTCTTCACAGGCTGAATCCTCTGTTCACTGCTGTTTCTGGGTATAATCACAGAAGGTACTGAATGAACCGTTGCTGAAAGAATCAAAGCAGCACTGTATTGCACTGCCTCCTGTAACAGGAAAGAGACCAATCCTTCCAGATCTCATTGATAAATAAGAAAAATCCGAAACACAAGGAAACACTCACCCATGGTGACATAAGGCAATTTATCAGTTGATCCATGAGGATAGATGCTGTAGAGATGAGGTCCAGTAACATCTACTCCCCCTAGAACTAATGCTGCACCGATGTAACCTTGATACCTGGTGACCAGAATAGGCATAAGAAAATACATGAGTTTACAAGACAGCACTGTAACTTTACCAACAGCTACTGCAGTCAGACAACAGTTTTCTTACATTTCTTCCATAAGGGGTTATTTTTTTGAGAGAAGCCAAGTGCCAGTGGCTCAAGCCTGTAATCCTCACTATCTAGGAGGCTGAGCTTCAAAGACTGGAGTTCAAAGCCAAGCCAGGCAGAAAACTTCCCAAGACTCCATTTCCAATTAACCAGCAAAAATGCACTTGTGGTTCATACCTGTAATCCTCTCCCTGCTCAGGAAGCTGAGATCTGAGGATCACACAGAAATGTGTTTATCACATTTTATTTTTGAACCAAGAAATTTTTTAGTAACACAGCCCAAGGAGTCAATTACACAGAACACAAAGGTTTGATGCTCTAAAGGACTCACAGAATCCCTTGCAATGCCGCAAGTATCTAAATTGGGCAGTATCATTACTGTTCAAGAACTAGCTAAATGATAATAAACCATAAAATGAAAAGCTACAATAGCACCAAAAGTTACGACATTGGGGCTGGAGGCATGGCCCCAGGATTAAGAGTGTCTCCTAGCAAGTGTGAGGACCTGAGTTCAACCCTTAGTATTACCAAACAGAAAAAAGAGAAAAAAAAAGAAAAAAGAAATCGCACAATATCATAATATTGACAAATGGTTCTTTAGCCACTCAGAAGGACTAGACCCCTCCAAAAAAGTGATTAAAACTCTGAGCCCTTCCCTATAACAAGGTACCACACAAGTTTCTTTGAGTTTAGGATGTTCAGGGTATCTAGAACTCCATGGGCTCACTGATGCAGCTTGTCTACCAAGAACAGCATGCAGCACAATTCAGTACTATATGAGCAAGGAGAGTGAGTTAGAAAACAACCCATCCAATGGTATGCCACACCTACTAACACATCAACACAAGAACACAGGTATAGTCTACAAGGTCTGAAAAATACATCCCAAAGGCTTTCAGGCCCTATAATAAGCACTTGCTTCTTTATCCTTTTCCCCTCAAAGGTCAAGACAGAAACTGCTATCTTCATTTCTTCACCAAGAAACTGTGGTTAACAAAGGAGGCAACCAGCCTAAGTCACACAGCTGACAGTGCTATGCGGAATCTTGAACCAAGGTTCTTTCCCTTATGCCAATCTGACCCTCTTCATGTACCTCAACAAAAATGTCACAGCATATGAAAGGCAATACTATCTTGGTTTATATTTGTAAGTGTTCCCCTCAAAACTTTTGCAAAGTATACTAAACTAAAAATGATACAAACATTGAAGAAAAAAAAAACCTTCAGAATACTCAAACATACTTTTTTGTTGGTGGTGGTCATTGGGGGTCTAGACACTGATGCACTGACCCTGAGCTCTTTTGCTCAAAGCTAAAACTTTTTTTTTTTTTTTGGTCATGGGGCTTGAACTCTGGGCTTGGGCACTGTCCTTGAGCTCTTCAGCTCAAGGCGAGCACGCTACCACTTGAGCTACAGCGCCACTTCTGGTTTTCTAGTGGTTTATTGGCGGTTAAGAGTCTCATGGACTTTCCTGCCCGGGCTGACTTTGAACCATGACCCTCAGATCTCAGCCTCCTGAGTAGCTAGGATTACAGGCGTGAGCCACTGGTGCCCAGTTAAGGCTAAAACTTTGAACCACCGCACCACTTCTAGTTTTCTGGTGGTTAACTGGAGATAAGAGTTTCATGGGGACTTTTCTGCCTAGGCTGGCTTCAAACCATGATGTTCAGATCTCAACCTTCTGAGCAGCTAGGATCACTCAAAACATTCTTTAAAAAAACCTAAAATATCTGGATAAGTTATTTTGTTAAATCTTTTAAACAACACTGTAGGGAACCTTGAAATACTGTTTTATCTGCAACAATTTAAAAGTTTGAAAATTGTTTCATATGTAACATTACACATTAGCCACCAGAGGGAGCTTTGTATTTAAAATTAAAACCCATGAATATCCTCAAAAACCTCAATAAGTGTGTTTCAACAAATTCTACTCACACTGTAAATGGAGAATGCACTTATTATCACTAATTTTCCTGTGTTAGAATGATGATTACATATACAAAGGTCTTAGCATAGCCAGAGAAAAAAAATTAAGCATACTAAGCTTCTTGCTGAAATTTTAAGAGAAAAAAAAATCTATGAGAAAAAGATGCTGCAGAAACCTCTGACCTGGAAGCTTACCTGAAAAGCATCTGCTTCAACATCCGATTGGCCGTGGCGACTCTGGGAAGGCGGCCAGTGGACAGGGAGTGCAGCTCCAAGTTGGAAGAAATGAGCTGGGTTGTCATGTCTGTGTCTGCAGCCGTCCCAGCACCACAACAACTAAAAAATATGACAAAGAAGTTAGGGACATTCAATTACCAGGACCCAAATGGAAGTGGAATTCTTAGAAATGCTGTATAGCACGAAGTTCACATACACTGAAATCTTTTGAGTAAGTTTGCAATACAACTGCTGTTTAGCCAATCTTTAGCATAAATTGAGAAAACACACACACACACACACACACACACACACACACACACACACACACACACACACACACACACACACACACACACACACACACACACACACACACACACACATTCTCTATGACCCAATGGAACATTTTATATTATTTGGTTCTGTGCCCAAGAGAGTACATGTTTTACTAACACTACAAATATATCCAAGTTGTATAAAAAAGCAAGGTTAGTCTAACAAGTCTGCATCTACCAAGCATTTATACCAGGTACCAGTCGCTGCACTAAGTACTTGGAATACAGAAAATATCACCAATCTTGGTTCTTAATTTCAGAACTGAGTCAAGAAGACATAAATAGACCAACTTGTAATATATAATACATCATATAATACAAAGTAAAAGCAGAAACATAAAATGCTAAGTTGTTTCACTAAGAAACATAAAAACAGTTTTTATAAAAAAACAGTTGGAAGAATACAAACACTCCGCCGGGCGCTGGTGGCTCACATCTATAATTCTAGCTACTCAGGAAGCTGAGATCTGAGGGTAGCAGTTCAAAGCCAGACCAGACAGGAAAAGCCCATGAGACTCTTATCTATAATAAACCACCAGAAAACCAGAAGTGGCACTGTGGCTCAAGTGGTAGACCGCTCGCCTTGAGCTGAAGAGCTGAGGGACAGCGCCTAGGCCCAGAGTTCAAGCCCCACAACCGACAAAAAAAAGAAAAGAATTCAAACACTCCACAAGCAAAGAGGGTGAAAAGGTGTTTGGAAGCAGAAGTTAGCCTAAGCAAAAGTGAAATAGCTCAGAGGGCTGCAGAACAGACATGAGCGAAAGAGGGGCCATACAGATGCAACTCTACATTATAACTGTAATATGGGGTAATGGCAGCTAAAAAAAAACCCTGGAAAGTAACCTTTTTCTGATACTGTAGAAAGCCTTAAAATATTATTTTTTTTTAAAAGAAAGGGATATAATTGGATCTATTCTTCCAAGCCCAATATGGCAGAAAAATAAGCAATAGAATGGAAAAATAACAGGAGACAGAGCGCAGTAGTCCAGCAGAGAAAGGACCCAAAGGTCTTTAGCAAAACAAAGGAGAATAGGAAATAGCATGAAGAAGTGTGCAGAAGACAAGAGCTGAAGCAACGAGAGGACTTGAAGATAACTGCCTTAGGTGACAGGTGGGTGAGGATGATATTAAGTTCAATTTTAATCCTGACATTTAAGTCCTGAATTTGAAAGGTATCTGAACTAATCGATACTTACTAAATATTAGGAGATATGAAGTGAATTTTTGAACAGTTCTTGTCGGCAACAACCATCCCTTCAGTTGCTCTTGTATCTGCACCAAGAACTATACCATCCTATTAAAAAAAAGTTAAAATCAAATATACACATATACATATAGACATACACACACACACACACACACACATAGTTCTCCATTCCTCTTTAGACAAAACAATGTTGGCCACATCTTGTTTCCATAGTCCCATACTCCAGCTACACTCCTACCAAAAACATTATCCTATACTTTGAGAATCAAGAAAAGGCTTCCTTCAGTCCCTAGCACAGCTAAAATAAAAAGTTCCTTAATAAACTAAATTTTGAGGCTGAAAGATTCAAAAAATTCTTTACAAATTATAGAAGCAATGGGAGAGAGGGAATGATAGACTAAGACTCAAAAATCTTTCCATTAAAATAATCGCTTATCAATATCATTTTTTTCATGTGTGTGTGCATGCATACACATGGGCCAGTACTAGGGCTTGAACTCAAGGCCCAGGAACTGTCTCTTACCCTTTTGTTTCCAAAGCTGGTGCTCTACCACTTGAGCCACAGCTCCACTTCCAGTTTTTGCTGGTTAACTGGAAGTCTCACAGACATTCAGGGCTGGTTTCAAACCAGGATCCTTAGGTCATCAGCCTCTTGACTAGGATCACTGACAGCCTGAGCCATCAGTGCCCAACTTCTATTTGATTTTTAAATGTGTCACTCTTTTATGTGTAACAATCCTCATCCTTATCCCTTTTGCCTGTCTTATCACAATGAAAGGCAGGAGCTCTTTGCGTCAGATGGATGGAAAAGGTATAGCAATGTAAATAAAACTGAGCTCCCAAATTGGAAGCAGTATAAAAAGTATCAAATGGCTATAGATACACAACCCAAATTTTGTCCTCTCCCACAGATCATTTGGCTTCCTAAAGTAACAAGAAAAAACACACTGCCTTCCAGTCCAAAATCCCGCGAGTGAGGAAAGAACATTAACTTCAAAGTGCACAAACCTGTCCTTCCTTCCTTCCAGACCCGGTTGAGAGAGAAGAGACCCAAACAGCCGGGCTCGAGTTGTGAGTTCAGTTTACTGTGTTCTGGCCTGTCCCGGCGGCTTACCTTATAGACCACTCCCGCGATGGTAGTGCCAGTTTTCCGGGCTTTGGGAAGCTTGAACCCCTTCTTTGCAAAATCAGCTTCCAAGATGGCATTCCTGAGAGCAAGATCGAAAAAATCAAGTGTTGAAAGCCAAGACCACGCGGTGCTGTCCGGGCACCGGGAACGCTTAGCCGGGAGCTCTGGAAAGGAACCTCCCACCACTTCCACGAGGAGTCTCAGCGAGGAGCCGGGACGGCAGCCCCGGAGCGCCGGGAACGCGAGCGGCCGGCCTGACACGGAGCCGCGCGCAGGCCCGGATTCCCCCGAGTCACACGGGCCGGGACAGGTCATCCACCCTCCGCTCGCACTTGTAAGCCCAAGCTGCAACCCAGCCCCGACAACCGGACCCAACATCCCCGCGCCCGCCCCGAAGCCGAACCCGGCACGGCCGTACCTGCGGCAGTTATCAAAAGAGAAGCCTCCAACCGGTGCCTCGTACACCGACACGGCCGCCATCTCCCCAAGAAAGTACTTCCGGGACAGGGGCGGGGCAAACGAAAAGAGCCCGGCACTTCCGGCGACAATGACTGAAGGGGCGGGGCAAACCTCGCTCTGGAGAGACTGATCTTAGAGTTCCGCGTTCCTAGAGAGGATGGGAGATGTTTCGCTGTAATACTGCCTCAAGTGGCGCGGAGGAAAACCTGACTCCAGGAGCTGGGAAAGGATTCGGTAAGCTAAAGGCACCCACCACCAGGTCTCCTCCGGCACTGACCACGCGGTTAATGGGGATCTGCAGTGATTCGGAGACTTTCACACCCGAGACCCAGGTACAGCCCCACAAACTCCTTGCATTGAATTTGCCACGTTGTCAAATGGAACGAGCACCTTCCTCAAAAGGCCAAGCAAGCACCTGCATCATTAATCATTAACGAAATGCAAGTGGGACCCCAGGGCGTACCACATGCACTCAGTAGGATGACAGAATCTGAAAGTAACCAGTGTGGGAGGGAATGTGGAAAAACTAGAACTCTCACATCTGGCTGGTTGGGAGGTAAAATAGTGCAGAAACCGCAGAAAACAATTTGGCAATTACACACACACCCCAAAAAAGTATTACTCTCCTACTATATACCCATGAACTGCAAAGCTGTGTTCGAAAAAACTTGTACACGAAGGTGCACAGCAACCTTGTTCATAATAGCACAATACCAAAATAAAAGCCCCTAAGTCCACCAATTGATGAATGGAATGTGACATATCCACCCAGTAGACTATTATTTGGCTATTAAAAGGATGAATCTTGAAGACATTATGCTAAGATAAAGAAGCCAAGCATAAAAAGCTATATAGTGTATAGTTTAATTTATAGGAAATGTCCTTAAATAGGCCGACCCACATAAACAAAATGAATTAGTGGTGGCCAGTGAAGACTGCGGAGTGTCTGTTTAATGGGTACAGAGTTCTGGGGGGGCAAGGAAATGACAAAAATATTCTGGAATTCACTGGGAAGGTGGCTCAGTGGTAGAGTGCTTGCCTTGCATGCATGAGACTCTGGGTTTCATTTCTCAGCACCATATAAATAGAAAAAGTCTGAAGTGGTGCTGTGGCTCAAGTGGTAGAGTATTAGCCTTGAGCTGAAGAGCTGAGGAATAGTACCCAGGCCCAGAGTTCAAACCCCACAACCAACAAAAGCAACAACAACAACAAAAAAGCCTATTAATAGTGTACAATATCACCACTATCTAATTCCAGAATGTTTAATAATTTTTTTCAGTCGTGGGGCTTGAACTCTGGGCCTGGACGCTGTCCCTCAGCTCTTCATACTCGAGGCAAGCGCTCTACCACTTAAGCCACAACACCACTTCTGGCTTTCTGCTGGTTAATTGAAGATAAGAGTCTCACAGACTTTCCTGCCTGGGCTGGCTTTGAATTGCTATCCTCAGATCTCAGCCTCCTGAGTAGCTAGGATATAAGCCACTATGCCTGGCTTAATATGCTTTTAGAAAACCACTGAATCTGGGCTGGGAGATGGCTTAGTGGTAAAGTGCTTGCCTCACATCATGAAGCCCTGGGTTAGGTTCCTCAGCACTACATAAACAGAAAAGCCAGAAGTGGCACTGTGGCTCAAGTGGTGGAGTACTAGCCTTGAGCAAAAGCAACTCAAGGATAGTGCTCAGGCCCTGAGTTCAAGCCCCAGGACTGGCCAAAAAAAAAAAAAAAAAAACACCACAGAATCTCAGGCTTTAAAACAGTTTATATGGTGAACCTTATGTCACATAGATAGGCCTATGATTTAACTCACTTTGATGGACTTTAAGGCTCATTGACATGTGGTAACTTGCTCAGATTTACCCAGGAAGTAAACAGCAGCCTTAGAGACCATGGAATGATTTATTTACTCTCTGTAAATATTTATTGAGTACCCACTATGTGTCAGACATGGCACCAGGGGCAAATGAATGGATGCATGATGGCATTCAACTAGTGTCTGTAGCAGCTATGTATCTAATAAACATTTGCTAAACGCTGGATTTCCTTTCATTACAACCTAGTCTTTTGTGTAAAATATATATTCATATTTTGAAGCCTTAGTTCCCAGAATGTGACTTTATTTGGAAATAGAATTCCTGTAGAGGTAGTCAGGTTAAAATAAGGCCATTTGACATCTACCCTGAGCACCAGGAACCAGGATACAAGGACATATGCACCTCCATGTTCATTGCAGCACTGTTCACAATAGCCAACATGTGGAAACAACCCACATGCCCCAATGGATCCAAAAATTGTAGTACCTATATACAATGGAATATTATGCAGCCATTAGAAAGGACAAATTAATGACATTTGCAGGGAAATGGATAGAACTAGAAAAAATCATTTTGTACGAGGTAAGCCAAGAGCAGAGAGACAAACAGAACATGGTCTCCCTGATATGCGGATGTTAAATACGAAATACAAGGAGATGTGACAAAGTAACAGGGCTTAAGAAACAAAGGACCTCCACTCAATTTGTCATTTCAAGCTGGGCGCTGGTGGCTCACGCCTGTAATCCTAGCTACTCAGGAGGCTGAGATCTGAGGATCGAGGTTCAAAGCCAGCCCGGGCAGGAGAGACTGTGAGACTCCTATCTCCAATAGACCACCAGAAAACCGGGAGTGGCGCTGTAGCTCAAGTGGTAGAGCGCTTGCCTTGAGCTGAAGAGCTGAGGGACAGCACCCAGGCCCAGAGTTCAAGCCCCACGACCAACAAAAAAAAAAAAAAATTGTCATTTCATTTCTAAATGACTCCATGTTCTCGACCACATATATGGTATATGTGTGTGTGCGTGCGCGCGTGTGTGTGCGTGCGCGCGTGTGTATGCGTGCATGTGTGCATGAGCACATCTGAGGGAAACTGGGAGGAGGATACAGAATCAGAGGAAAACAGGAAAATATACAACAGAGGAGCCCATCAACTCCATTGGACATTGATGAAAACGAACTAAGCAACTGAACGGCAGTGATGGGAGGGAAGGAGGGAGGGAGAAGGAAAGAGAGAACAGCTTACACTAAGCAAAAGGAAAGAAAGGTACGTGTCACCCAATGTGGAAGAAATGGTTGTATTGTCAAAGCTCATAGACTTCAAAACATTATAGACCATGATAATGACAATTTGCCTTGTGAAGGTCAAAATGTTTGTGACTTTAAGTACCACTATCTCACATACTGTGAAATTTATGTAATCACTTGGCTCAATAAACATTATTTAAAAAAAAAATAAGGCCATTTGAGGAGCTGGAAAGATGGCTCCGTGGTACAGTGCTTGCCTTGCATGCATGAGGCCCTGGGTTCGATGCCTCAGCACTACATAAGCAGAAAAGGCTGGAAGTGGCACTGTGGTTCAAATTGTAGAGCACTAGCCTTGAGCTGAAGAGCTCAGGGACAGCGCCCAGGCCCAGAGTTCAGGCCCCACAACCGACCGAAATAAATAAATAAGTAAGGCCATTTGAATGCGCTGTAATCCAGCATGACTTGGGCTCTGATTTTTTTCAAAGGAATGGGAATTTGTAGACAGACCCTCACACAGTGAAGGAATTAATCTCTCCCCTCTTGGCCCAATCTTCTTATGTATCTAAAGATGGACTATGAAGCATTGAGCCCTACCCTGTTATCCCAGGCACATATAGACATCGGGCAAAACTCCATGTATGTACAGACATGCTTGATGTGCACGCAAGGCAATCTGACCTGAACCTGGCCATCAACATTCCATTGTGGGCCTAACCAAAAGTCCCAGCCTTTTTGATAACCTCTGTCTCCTTACTTGGACCCCGTAAAACTCCAACCCCACCTCCTTGAACAACCTCCGATTTCACGGTAAGGTTTGTTGCTCCTCACTGCACCTGTTAGGATGGAGAGTCTACCCTGCTCCTTCCCTTTCTCATCCGTTTTCCTAACACACAGGGAGTCTACACATGAAGATACATACAGGTGATATTTCCATAAGCCAGGAAACACCAGAGGTTACCATCAACTCCCATCAAAATCACTGATGACAGTCAGCATCCTGAACTGTGAGACACCACATTTCTGTATGTCACCTAGTCCAGGGTTCTTCGTTACGCAGCTGTAGCACATTCATTCACTTCATGAGATCACAGCCTACAGAAGGAGAGAAAGTCCTCAGAAAAAGTCATGGCCTGGGATGGTAGGGGAAAAACAAAGGAGGAGGTAACAATACTCAATAGGAAATGTACTCATTACCTTACTCATATAATTGTAATCCCTCTGTACACTAATTTTAAAATTTAAAAAAACTCATGGCCTGATATACTTAGAGATAGGCATAAGGTGTACAGAATTGAGATGGGTTGGGCTGGGAAGGTGGCTCAGTGGTAGAGTGCTTGCCTTGCATGCATGAGGCCCTGGGTTCGATTCCCCAGCACCACATAAGTGGATCAGTTATCTTGCCCCCCCCCCCCGCCCTCCCCACATACACACTGGGAAGTAGAATTCCTTTCTAGAGTTGGTAGGGAAAAGTCTTAACCATCTCCATCCACCTGTAGAGGTGCTTTTCTGCACTTGCCCTGCCTAATATCAGATATGAAGGCTAAGTTTCAATTAAAAGTGCATGCACAGGTGATGAACGAGATAGTAAAATGAACAGATGACCCCCCCCAAAAAAAGAATTGAGATGGGTTACTGTGGAAGCCTGAGAGATCCAAGGAATATGCACTCACAGGGCACAAAGAAAAACAGAGAGACATACACAAACAAACCCGAAGATTCTGGAGGCAAGGATATGTCTTCAGGCCTCAGCAAGGGAAGGATATGTTGCCATGGTCAGAGGTGATGGAAAGACAAGGGTGAGTGACTGCTGGAGAGCCAGTGGGAGCTCAAGGAAAGGGTTGGGCGAGAAATAAACTGTGGCCTCTATCTATCTGTGGCCCATTTCTCTCCTTACCTGTACTTCTTTGCTTGCACATTCATGCTCAGGCAGAGCTAAGAGCAGGAGAAGGAGGAGACACTGACTCCTTTTCTGGCCTCTGGAGGTGGCCCAGCAGAGGCAGGCACAGTCCAGCAGAGGGCAACCGAGAGCTCCAGGCAGCCTGAACCTAGAAGGTGACAGGAAGCAGCATGGACAGGGGCAGGCAGCACCTAGGTTCCTCCAGCCCTGGGGCAGGCAGCCCTGGGGCCAGCACTAGGACCTCAGCTCAGCCTCCTCATCCCATGGCACTGCTGCCTGCTAGAGGGAAGCCGGCTCAGAATGCTCCCCCCACCCTGGCCTAGACACAGGACCACTTATTTCCTGGTTGTGCCACAAGCCTAACGGACCAACAAGGCTGCCACATCTAGTCTGGATGTGGTACCAAGACACAGTCTCTGAGAATGTGTGATGCCCTGGCCCAACCACTCTAGAAAATCCAGGACCTGGAGCCAACCAAGAGACCTAGAATGTGCCAGACACCCAAGGGGGGACAGACCCAACAGTCAGTCCCTAAGGATCCAGCATCGTTGTCCCACTTTGTAGATGAGGAAACTGCAGTCAGTGGCTGACGGTCACCAGGCTGATAAATAACAGAGTTAAGGTTCAAACCACATTCCTCTCAGCCTCCTCATCCTTACCTCTAACAAGTTTGGACCATCAGAAACCCCAACTCCCAGTTCTCTGGGCTTTGCCAAAGCAGTAGCAAGGTTTCTCTCTGGCTCAGCTGTGTATGAGCTGTGGCTTTACCTCTCTGAATCTGTTTCCTCATTTGTGAAACAAGAGACCATGACCATGCAGAGTTCCCTGCCCCTGCCTCAAATGAGAGTGTGCACTGTAGATTCTTAAATCCCTTTGCTCAGTTACTCGTTCAGGGTTTATTAAACCCCTGTTTGGTGCCAGGCTTTGGCCCAGCTTCATGCTAATCACAGCCTTGAGGGGCCGCCAGGCTGGAAACCAAGCCTCCAGTTCACTGTACTAAGTAATCTAAGAGACACAAGCCAGGTCTGCCCAACAAAGCAGGCGGGCATTCTCAGCATGGCAGTCAGTACCAAGGCCAGAAGAGCAGAGAGCATAGCCCAGGCTGAGATGGCAGCACTATCATGGATTTTCCAAAGGCTGAGGCGCCAACTGTCCCCCGATCCCCCCCACCCAGTCTCCAAGCTGCAGGAAAGACAGCATGGAGCAGGCCCGCGGGGGGCACCCACCCTGCCTCTGTCAGCCCATGCTCCACAGAGAGGTCCTGCACAAGCAGACTTGGCCATCTTCCCACTGCAGGGAAAGCAGCCTCGGATGCTCCTGGTTGCCATGGCAACGGACTCCTTCATAAATAAGCTATAAATAGTCAGAGCAAACTTGTGCACCTTCCTTTGCATGAATTAGTGCGGCTGCCCCACACTCCAGGGCCTGAGCCTCAACACACAGGTGCCAAGCTGACCTGCCTGGTACTCAGAAAACCCAGCTCCAAGGGAGGGGCCTGTGACAGCACCCCCAAGGGTGGATCCCCCCCTCCTGCTGCAGAATTTCCTGGAGAGCAGATCAGACTTTGGGGTCTCCCCGAGGCCCCCAGAATCCTAGTGACTGTGAGTAGGGCCCCCTTTCCTCTCCTACCCTGTGGTTCTCAGTGACTTTATTCATGGAAACCTTTCTGTGTGCCAAGTGCTAGGCTAAGTGCCTTCCAGGCTTCACCCACATTCACCCCTATACCCTAGGATGTTTCTGGCCCCCAGGTAAAAATCTCTTACTTAGCCGGGTACCAGTAGCTCATGCCTGTAATCCTAGCTACTCAGGAGGCTGAGATCTAAGGATTGCAGTTCAAAGCCAGGCTGGGCAAGAAATTCTGCGAGGCTCTTATCTCCAGTTAACCACCAGAAAACCGGAAGTGGCACTGTGGTCAAGTGGTAGAGCGCTTGTGTTGAGCTGAATTGCTGAGGGACAGCGCCCAGGCCCAGAGTTCAAGCCCCATGACTGACAAAAAAAAAAAATCTCTTACTTAAAGAGAGGGACTTTCTTGCTCAAGCCATGCAGCTGGTCACACAAGGAAACCAGAATTTGAATCCAGGTCCATCTTTGCTCCTGTGGCTTGTTTAGGCATATTCACTCACACAGGATGAAGGGATCAGCATGCACAGGTGAGAAAGGAACCAGAAATCAAACTGTTCCTAGGAGTACAGGGGCTGGTCCTTGGTCACAGGATGGGGGAGACTCAAGCTGAGCCTTGGGTCATGGACAGCCGAATACACCAGCCCAGGTCTCCCCATAAGGGCAAGGCATGGGGAGACACAAGGATCCAACAGGACAGGAAGGCTTCCTGGAGGCGGTGAAGCTGAGGCCAACCTTGAAGGTAATGAGCAGGGAACAGCCTTCCCAACAGAAGGATCAGCGCAGGAACAGCCCAGAGACAGACAGAGAATATCACCCAGCGATACGGCCCCTGAAGGCCACTAATCCACGGCCCATAGGTGCTTTCTCCCCAGCCTTACAGTGCTGGCCTTGACCAGCCCAAACTCATGGGCATTCCCAGCTCCATTATTCTCCAGGGCTCAGACCTGCCTGACGCTGCACAGCCAGGTGCACACTGCCTGGTTCATTATCCACTTCTTCATCCATCCCTTCAGCTGACGTTCTGGTCCTCTGCCTGGCTCTGTGCCAAGCGCAGGAAAAAGACACTGCCCTCCAGGGAAATGGGTACAGGAAGAAAGGAGGAAGGTCAAGGATCTGAAGGTTCTGACAAGGATCACACGGGGTTCCAGCTGGGCACGGAAGGGGGTGGAAACTGGGAGCCTTTCAAGGGATAAATATCACTCCAAAGGTAGAGCAGACTAACGGAGAGATGGAGGGGTTGGAGGTGTGGCTCAGGTGGCTCAGATACTGCATTTGAGTCCTAGTCTCAGACAAGAGAGAGAAGAGCAGGGAGCCAGCAGGGAGAGGACAAGAGCTAGAGGAGAATGACACCCCTATCACCAAGATCTGGGCCCTGGGGGTACAGGGAGGGGTGTGAGGGAAAGGAATGCAGAAGGGCAATGGAACCAGCCGTCCTGAGCAGTGAGCACTTGCTGGACTCTTCCAGCCACATGGACTGAAGATGGGGTCCCCAGGTTACCGGAAGAGGGCGGGCTCTCCTCACACAGCTATAGTAACTGCCGGCCTCACCCAGGGGACAGGACTCATACAGGGCTATTGCTTTTCTCATCACCCTATGGATTACAATGCAAAGACAGAGAAACCATGTGCGGTTTTGGTTTTGGTTTTTGTTTCTGTGGCAGTGCTGGGGCTTGAACTCAGGGCCTGGGTGCCGTACTTTAGCTTTTTTCCTTCAAGGTTGTTGTTCTACCACTTAAGCCACAGCTCTATTGCCAGCTGCTTGCTGATTCATTGGACATAAGAGTCCCATTGCCTTTCCTGCCCAGGCTAGCTTCTAAGTATGATTCTCAGATCTCCGCTTCCTGAGTGGCTAAAATTACAGGCATGAGCCACTGACACCAGGCTAGAAAGCACATCCACCCCAAAAGTTGAGCTCAGCTCTCTCTTCTTCCAAGGAAGGAAAAATTGCAGAGCGAGCCCTGATTTTACAAGAGGAGAGTGAAGGTTTGCCTCTGAGGGTTTGAGTGTGCAGGTATGAGAGCACGCGGGAGTGTTACAGGTGGGTTGTGTGTGTATGCACATTTCCAGTGTGAGTGTGATCATGTGTGTATGAGTACACATGCCCCGGGTCCCCAGATCTCTGCATTCCTTTCCTCTTCCCTCCCTGACTTGAAACTGCAGGGTGTGCAATGTGCAACTCCAGTTGAATCTTCCCCAGAAAGCAACTTGGTGCTTCTGTTCCCAAACTCTTGTTCTTCATGGGGCAGGGACCCTGCTGGACATGGCACAAGCTGCCTGCCCAGAAGTGGGGCTCACGCCGAGCCCAAGGGACGACTGTAGTGTCCAGCTGCCAGCACGAGCAGCTGCCGCCCGCCAGGCCGGCCTTGCTGTCAATCTGCGGGCTGCCCTGGGTTGTTTACTGGAAGCCAGCCTCCCTGCAAGGGTTCAAAGCCCTGCCCTGGGCACGTCTGCGGCAGGAAGCAGGCCAGGCGGTAATTGGCGGCACAGCCGTGCTAAGTGGCCAGCGCTGACCCGCCATCCTCCTGCAGCGGTCGCCTTTGACTGGCTCCATGCTGACCTTCTGGGTCTGCAGGGACTTCCTGCCCAGCACCAAGCCGGCACCAGGAACAAATTACTCTTTCCCTGAGAAATCTATTAAAAGGTGACAGCAGATCTGGGGACAGGTGGTGGGAGGGGGGGGAGCAGGAAGCCTAATGTCACCTGTCCCTAAGGACAACAAGCTGGCTGTCCCCGAACTCACCAGCTCAAAGAGCGCTGAGCACAATCCAGCTCTAACTTTTGGGGCCCAGAATAAAAAGGACTTAGATGAGCTGAGAGCACCACGCTTGCACCCCTCTGTGGCTTCATGAAGTAAAGAAGGCAGGACCTTAGAGGCCCTAGACCTGGCTTCCTTCTGCCACTGAGCAGAGTGACCATGGGTAAGAGTCACTGGCCTCTCTCATACCCATGACAGGGATAAGAAGCCCCAGTCTTGGGTTGGCAAAAAGCAAACGAATGTGAAGTGCCCGGCAGAGTGGAAGGCAGGGGATTTATTTCCCATCTTTCCTGGCTGGGAGGAGGTGGGGCAGCAGATTCTGGACTCCCCTGTGGGGAGGAGATTTGGCTGATCCCTGAACCACTGGGTAAATGAACGAGCAAGTAAATGAATGCATGTCTGGGCACTGGTGGCTCATGCCTGTAATCCTAGCTACTCAGGAGGCTGAGATCTGAGGATTGCGGTTCAAAGTCAGCCTGGGAAGGCTGGCTTTGGACTGCTGAGTCCTGACATTAAGTGTCACAACAGCCATAGGACAATAATTCAGGGAACAAGTGAGGGTCTTGAGAAGATTTGGCAAGGCATTTACTTCAGGTCACAGAATGGCCTGTGAGCACTATTATGGGGCAGAGTTCTGTCTTACAGAATGACCTAAGGCACCTGACCCGGGCCTCTCCGTTTCATTCCTTGAAGTTTCCAGAGCAATTCACAAAACCAGCCAAGTAGTAATTCTTGTCATTTTCTTCGCACCAGATTGTCCAAGGGGAGAAGCTGCTGCCCAGCCCCGTGTCCCTTCCCACCTGACTTCATCCCAACCTGCCAATCCTGAGGCCACTACAGCGCACCACAAACGACCTCTACCCCCCACCCCTGCCAAGGGGGCTTCACGGCTATCTGAACGCTGAGGGAGCCAACCTGGGCTTCCATTCTCCCCATCGGTTTTCTAGAGAGCCATCTCCTGTACCAACTTTAGACAAAAAATTATAAGCAAAAGAATAAAACTGCAAAAAGCAAAGAACAGAATGGTGTCTGGGACAGAGGAATTACTACACAAAGTTGGATTCTTTTTTTTTTTTTCTGTGCCAGTACTAGGGTTGAACTCAGGGCCAGAGCACTGTCCCTAGGAGCTTCTTGCTTCTTGCTTTATTGCTTTCTTGCTTGCTTTATTTCCTTCTTTCCTCCTCTTTCTCCTTCTCCTCCTCCTCCTCCTCCTTCTTCCCAGTCCTAGGACTTGAACTCAGGGCCCGAGCACCATCCCTGAGCTTCTTTTTGCTCAAGGCTAGCAATCTACCACTTGAGTCACAGCACCTCTTCCAGCTTTTTCTGTTTATGAGGTACTGAGGAATCAAACCCAGGGCTTTGTGTATGCTAGGCAAGCACTCTACCACTAAGCCACATTCCCAGCCCTCTTCTGGTTTCTTTTGATCAAGGCTAGTGCTTTACCACTTGAGGTACAACTCCACTTCCAGCTTTTTTTTTCAACTGGAGAGAAGGGTCTCACAGACTTTCCTGTCTGTGCTGGCTTCAAACCATGATCCTCAGACCTTAGCCTTCTGAGTAGCTAGGAATACAGATGTGAGGCACCAGTACCCAGAGGAGCTGGATTCTGTGTGTGTGTGTGTGTGTGTGTGTGTGTGTGTGTGTGTGTGTGTGTGTGTGTGTGTGTGTGTGTGTGTGTGTGTGTGTGTTTCCAGTTGTTAGAATATTAAACTAAGGTTGAACTGATAGGAGCATTGGTGAAATTCTCTGAAATAATAAAGGGTCATCAAGAAAGAAAATAGTACAGCAAGTTCAAAACTACAAATGGACAACACATCTCATAGGCAAGGCAAAAATATCTTTGCACTGAAGTAGTCACAGTCCATTCATAAATATTGCTAGACCTGTCTTCTGATCCTACACGTTTCTTTTCTTCTGCTGCCTGATGCTCCTCTTCTCTTTCTGCATCTTCTGCCTTCTTCATCTGCATTTAAGGGCCCATGAGCTGCACTGGGCCCCTGACAGTCCATATTAATCTAATTTTAAGACCAGCTGATTAATGACCTTAATTGCACCCACAAAGGTTATGGCAATAAGCATGAACTAGTCAGGCTTTGCTGAGGAAACAACACCAAGTGTGTGTGTGTGTGTGTGTGTGTGTGTGTGTGTGTGTTTGTGTGTGTGTGTAGATAGGTTGGCAGAGACATACACACAAAGAGATTTACTCGCATGCATGCTCATAGATGCTTGGTAAATCCAGTCTACAGGGTAAGCCAGCAGACTAGAACACCAGAGAAGTTTCAATAGTCCAGCCCAAAGGAAGTTTGCTGGCAAAGTTCCTTCTTGCTCAGAACAGGTCAGTCTTTTTTTTTTTCCTCTGAATGCCTTCAATGGATTGGATGAGGCCCACCATGAAGTGGAGATGATTTCCATTCCTCAGAGTCCAAAACACAAAACAAAACACCTTCATAGAAACACCATATTTGATCAAACATCATATTTGATCAAATATCTGGACATTGTGGCTCAGGCAAGTTGACATATTACTCATCACAGCTGGGTACCGGTGGCTCATGCCTGTAATCCTTGCTACTAAGGAGGCTGAGATCTAAGGATAATGGTTCCAAGCCAGCCCAGGCAGAAAAGTCCCCGTGAGACTCCAATTAACCACTCAGAAACTGGAAGTGGTGCGGTGGCTCAAGTGGTAGAGTGCTAGCCCTAAGCAGAAAAAGTCTCAGGGACAGTGTCTAGGCTCTGAGTTCAAGCCCCAGACTGACCAAAAAAAAAAAAGCAAGAAAGAAAGAGAGAGAGAGAGAAAGCAAAATGCTGGAGATGCAGTTCAAGTGCTTAGAAAGAGCAAGCCCCTGAGTTACAAATTATACACATATATGTATTTGTGTGTGTGTGTATATACATATATATATACACACATATATACATATATATATATGTATATATTAGCCTGCCACTGTTTTAGAGCTTTTTTTGTTTGTTTTGTTTTTTTTGTCAGTCGTGGGGCTTGAACTCTAGGCCTGGGCACTGTCCCTCAGCTCTTCAGCTCAAGGCTAGCGCTCTACACTTGAGCCACAGCACCACATCCAGCTTTTTCTGCTTATATGGTGCTGAGGAATCGAACGCAGGGCCTCATGCATGCGAGGCAAGCACTCTACCACTGAGACACCTTCCCAGCCATATTTTAGGTTTTTTGTGGCGTTTTTTGGTGGTACTGGAGTTTGGACTCAGGTTTTGTGCTGACTACGCAGGTATTCCACCACTTAAGCCATGTCCCCATCCCAGCCCTTCTGCTTTTGTTTTTTTCAGATAAGGTCTCACCCTTTCGCCTGGGCAACCTCAGACCTGAATCCTCCTACTTCCACCCCCCAGGTAGGTGAGATTATAGGTGTGAGGCACTGCACTTACCCTCCATTATACTGATGTTGCATATATGGTCCATGGTTGGTCCAAATGTGGCTGTGTGGTGGGTGACTATAGTACTTGCTCAGAAAATTCAGATGCTACAAAAAAAAGAAGGATGAGCAAACTGAATGTGGGACTCTACCTGTTACTAGAACAGGCCTGGAAATGTCTCTGTATGTATCTGATTAAAGCACACACACACACACACACACACACACACACACACACACACACACACACACACACACACACACACACACTGAAACCAACCTGCACCCGTTACTAGAACAGGCCTGGAAATGTCTCTGAATGTATCTGATTAAAGCACACACACACACACACACACACACACACACACACACACACACACACACACACACACACACACACACACACACACACACACACACACACACACACACACACACACACACTGAAACCAACCTGCACCCGTTACTAGAACAGGCCTGGAAATGTCTCTGAATGTATCTGATTAAAGCACACACACACACACACACACACACACACACACACACACACACACACACACACACACACACACACACACACACACACACACACACACACACACACACACACACACACTGAAACCAACCTGCACCCTCAGACTGTCTTTTGAATTGCTGCATTCGTAGGCCCCCTGAATCTACTCTGGATGGGGGGGGGGGGGGCAAGGAAGGGGAAGGAAGGAGAGCAAGGAGGCTTGGAGGAGGCCTTGCTTCTCTGGGAACACATGACTGTGGAACCCTACAGGTATCAAAGACAGTGGTGTCTTCCTGGCAGGCCTGGGGTCTGGCTGACCTTACAGACTGACTGGAACGTTCTGGAATGTTCAAGCCTCACCTAGAGGAGCAGGAGGAGGACTTGGTCATCCCTGAGAGCAGATCAGGGAATGGGAGAGCATGGGGACAGGCAGAGGGGATTGGGGACATTAAGAAGAACTTCCTGAACCATGCGGAAGCCGGAGGGGCCAGAGAGTGCCC
Source organism: Dipodomys merriami (assembly GCF_024711535.1). NCBI lineage: Eukaryota > Metazoa > Chordata > Mammalia > Rodentia > Heteromyidae > Dipodomys > Dipodomys merriami. Next base: position 40,073,342 of record NW_027202382.1, read on the forward strand.
CCCTGCCCCCCTTACCCCCCCCGCAAGGGGGCGGCCATGGCCAGCCCGTCCTGGCTGATGGGTTTGGAACAAGGCCTCTGGGGCCAGGCGCAGGCGTCGGGATGCGATTGGCACGCGGGCGGCGAGCAGTTGGTGGCAGGAGCCAGGGGACCCCGGGCTCAGCTTTTCGCTGCAGGGGACGAGCGCTTTATTTCCCTCTTGGATGCCGGCGAGGAGGCAGCTGTCCTGTCCTGATTATTTTTTACCTCCAGCCACAGCGGCGCCACTCCCCCCCCCACCCCCCCTTTCCTGGGCCCAGGTGAGGCGCAGCCCCGGCTCTGCAGGCCACCAGCGCCACCTGCTGCCAGCCCAGCCCAGACGAGGGGTGGCAGTGGAGAATGCAGCCTGGAGGAAGGGGGGTGGGGGGAGGAGTTTTTCTTTCTGTCTTTCTTTGGCTTGTAAAGCAGGGTCTCACTAGGTAGGCAAGGCTGGGGAATCTCAGGATTCCCCGCCCTGGGATTGCAGGTCTGTGCACCATGAGGCACAGACACAAAAGCTAATGTCTTATCCGGTTTTCATTCAGACTCTTCCTAAAATAAGACCGATTTTATTTTACTCTTTTGTCCGTTGTGGGGCTTGAACTCAGGGCCTGGGTGCTGTTCCTGAGCTTTTCTGCTCAAGGCGAGCGCTCTACCACTTTGAGCCACGGCTCTACTTTCAGCTTTTTTTGATGGTTATTTGGAGGTAAGAGTCTCATGGACTTTCCTACCAGGGCTGGCTTTGAGCTGCCACGATCCTCAGATCTCAGCTTCCTGAGTAGCTAGGATTACAGGCGTGAGCCACCAGCACCGGTCTCTGAATGTCATTTTATAGTTACAGTACTTCCAGCACTTTCCACCCCAGAAAAGCCCCAGAGGCTGGCACTCCATACTTGTTTCAGCCTCTGGAGGCCACAGTCAGCTGAGCAGCTTTGGGGGCTTCTTGGTTCTTCCCCCCTCCTCCAACACACTTGAGAACTAGTCCCAGGCACCAAGTTTACCAGGTCCGTTGCATTCCTACTTCAGTCCTTCAGCAAACACTGCCCACTCTGTCAAGCTAGGCCCACAGGGTGAGTGATGGGGTTTGGGGGGAAGACGGGGGGGGGGGATTCAAGCATTCCATGGCATTTGAAGGGCTGGGGGTTCCGATGAAGAGGCTGAGCTTTGCAAGCAAAGCAGCATGCTGGCAATGTGGGTGGAAAGTTTTCATCCTTGAAAGTTAGCCAATGAAATACTATGTGAACACATGCTCGATAAGAGGGAAAGGGCACTCTGTTTTGGGGACAAGCATCTGTCCACTGACTGGATTACTCTAGTGTAATTAACCCGCTCCCTGTAGCCAGTGCTTGGAGTTGTGTCTCTCTGCTTGAGAGCCTCTGCACACAGTTCAGCTGCTCAGTGGAAGGTGCATGCAGCAAGCACCCTGGAAAGACTGAGACCAAAGGATGGGGAGAAATGTACCAGAAACAATGCGGAGGCTTCTGCCCTCTTCAGAAGAGGAGGATAGCATGTGCAAATGCCCAGTGGTAAGGGCTGAAAGTTGTGAAGACCTAGAGGGTTAAGAAAAAAAGGAAGGCAGGGCGGGGGGGGGGGGGGGGCAATGCAGGGGGTGGGATGCTTAACCAGAAGAAAAAGGCTATACTTTCTCTCAGAGGAGCCACACAAGGGTTCGGACCAGAGGGAGGAACAGGACAGGAGTTAAATTCAAGAGGGTTCACCCTGTCTGCTTTGGAGGGAGGCTCTGGAGCAGGCCCTTAGAGGCGAGGTGTAGAGAGATGGAAGTCACTGATATTCATGAGTCTTCTCACAGCCGTCTTCCGTTCCCCAGAGGAAGAGGCAAGTCTCTATATTCTCTGGAGAATAAAGTCAGTGGAGGGCTGAGACTCAGTTCTGCAGGGTCATGGTGACCCCAAGGTGAAAGCACCCCAGCTCCCAGCTCCCTCCAATACTTCTGATTCTGGACTAAGGCTCAAGGAACAGGCCAAGGCCCAGGCATCCAGCCCTGTGTGTCCTCAGTCACCTAGCCCCTCCCCTCCCAGGCAGACCGTGGGCCTGATTGCTATCAGCGCCCCTCAGCCTCCAGGCCTGAGGTGGGGACCAGGGCCCTGTCAGGACTGCTCCCTGCAGCCCGCAAAGCCATGGATGGATGGCCCTGGGCTGGCAGCCCAACGGCAGCCAGAGTCCTGAGGAGATGAGATTAACAGGCCATGCAGGCTCCACGGCCTTCCAGTGGGTGGGGGCGGGAAGGGGATGGGGGGGCAGGGCTAGAGGGAACACAGAAGAGCCTGGAAGAACAGAGTGGACATGAACTTCACCCCAGCCACTCAGAGGAAGAACAGTGTTAGGAGGCAGACCCAGAGATACCCTGCCTTGCCCTATGGCCTGGGCTCAGTTTGTTCATATGTAAAATGGGCTTTCAAGACTCTGCCTTTGCTAGGCACTGGTGGTTCATGCCTAGCTACTACGCCTAGCTATCTCAGGAGGCTGAGATCTGAGGATCTCAGTTTGAAGCCAGCCAGGGCAGGAAAGTCTGTGAGACTCTTATCTCCAATGAACCACCAGAAAACTGAAAGTGGTGCTGTGGCTCAAAGTGGTAGAGCACTAGCCTTGAGCAAAAGAGCTCAGGGACAGTGTTCAAAAAAAAAAAAACAAAAAAAAAAAAAAAAAAGAAAGAAAGAAAAGAAAACATAGCACAACGTGTGCCAATATATCATTCACTTTCATTCAACTCCTTAAGAAGCTCAGCCATCAAGCTGGGCATGCTGTAATCCCAAGAAGTCAGGAGATTGCAATAGGAGGGCTGTGAGCACAAGGCCCACCTAAGAAACATAGTGATGACTTGTCTTTTCAAAATTAAAATATTAAAAATCATCCTTGGATGGTAAATTTGGTATTCTGTGCATTGGAGGAATGACTCGGTGGTAGACTGTATAGTAAGCATGAGGCCCTGAGTTAAAACCCTGGTAGGAAGGAAGAAAGGAAGGAAGGAAGGAAGGAAGGAAGGAGGGAAGGAAGGAAGGAAGGAAGGAAGGGAGGAAGAGAGGGAGGGAGGGAGGGAGGGAGGAAGGGAGGGAGGAAGAAAAGGAAGAGGGGAAAAAAGCAAGTGATTGTGCAGTAAGCCTTTTGTTGTTGTTGTTGGTCGTGGGGCTTGAACTCTGGGCCTGGGCGCTGTCCCTGCTCCCTTCAGCTCAAGGTGATCACTCTACCACTTGAGCCACAGCACCACTTCCAGTTTTCTGTTGGTTAATTGGAGATAAGAGTCTCATAGACTTTCCTGCCTGGGCTGGCTTTGAACCGATATCCTCAGATCTCAGCCTCCTGAGTAGCTAGGATTACAGGAGTGAGCCACTGGTGCCCAGCTAAGTAGCCTATTTTTTAAAGCCTGAGGAAGTTTTGGGCAGAATGCTGAATGGACTGGCACATAGTGGGGGAAAGGCAGTTTGCTCTGACAGTGACCCTACAGGGAGTTATGTACTGCTTATCATCCACATGCTACAGGTGGGTAAGCTGAGGCTCAGAGAGATTATGTAAGGTACCTCAGGTGAGAGTCAATATGAACTTGGAGCTGTGTAACACCAAAGCTTTGGCCTTCAGGGTCACACCTGCCTGAGTTCCCTACCTCTCCTACTAAGGCCAGCTACTCCCCAGGCTTTCCAGGGGTGCTTGGCCTCCATCCCCCCTTGCCCTCAGCTTCCCTCGGCATCCCTGGTCCCTCCCCTCTCCTCCATATCCACGCTTACATTTGCTTGGATGAAGACCCAAAGCAGAGGTTCAAAGCCAGATTCTGCCAATGGCCAATTATGTAACCTGGTGCTCCTGTGAAATGGGCAAAAGGGAAGGGGAAAGGCTTGGGGAGCAAAATCCTTTGGGAATCTTTTTTTTTTTAGTATGCTGTGGGGTTTAACTCAGGGCCTGGGTGCTGTCCCTGAGATTTTTCACAAAGGCAAGCACTCTACCACTTGAGCCACAGCCACTTTCAGCTTTATCTGAATGGTTTATTGGAGATAAACCCAGGCTGGCTTTGAAACCACGATCCTCAGATCTTGGCCTTTTGAATAATTAGGATTACAGGCATGAGTCCCCTCCTGGCTTTGGGAATCCATTTTGTGTGGTGGGTGAGGTAGTTACAGTGGGGGAAGGCCATCCAGGGCTGGAGTCCCCTCCCAGCCCCATTAAGGGTGGGGCCAATGCTAGGGATGGGCCTTGAAGCCCTACCCCACTCCACTCCAGACAGTCTGGACAACCAGGCTGCAAAGCCCATAGCCCAGCCAGACACCAGGCACCAGACAAAGCAGGTGAGGATCTGAGGCTGGGACTGGGGACGGACCAATGGGGAGGGCAGCCCCAGATTCCCCATTGGACTCTTCACCAGCACAGTGGCCATCAAATTTGGCATCTCTCTTGAGTGTGCTGGTGTTTGGTAAACAAAGATGGTAGACATCTAGAGACTTAACGAAGTAAGCGCCAGCCAATGAAACAAGAAAATCAGTACCCACAGCACCCCTACTATGTGCCTAGTACATAGTAGGCACCCAGCCCCTACCCATCCAATGCCTACCTGGACCTGGGGAAGGAGGCAGGTGGGTCAAGGAGCTGTTTAATTGGTGCTTTTCAGAGTCCTACAAAGATGTGGACTTCCGAGTCCTGCCGTGCTGGGGCCTGTTGGATTTTCATGTTTGCAGACTCCGGAAGAGAAGAAAGGACATAAATGATCACTGGTGATGGCTCCATCTCTCAGGTGGCATCATGCCTGCTGGTAGGACACTGTGTTTCCAATATCCATTTGCGCATGCCCAGGGCTGGGGCAGAGAGTGCTATGAGGTCCTTCCTCTCCAGCAGAGCCCCTGCCCCTAGCTTGCCAGGCTGGAGATAAGCAGAAAGGAGGCAGAAGAATTAGGAGGGAAGGAAGGAAGGAAGGAAGGAAGGAAGGAAGGAAGGAAGGAAGGAAGGAAGGAAGGAAGGAGAGCGAGAGAGAAAGAGAGGAAAGGATGGAGGGAAGAAGGCAGGAAGGGAGGCAGACGTGAGGACAAATCCCTAAATCATCTATAATTAGGTATCCCCAGTTATTATAGCACCAAGAGGTAGCAGACCTCCCACCATTGTTGGGTAGACGGAGAGATTGAAAAGCCCCCCCCACACACACCTTTTTTTGGTACCAGTCCTGGGGATTGAACTCAGAGCTTGGGCACTGTCCCTGAGCTGCTTTTGCTCAAGGCTAGAAGGCTTGAAGGAGGTGCTGCTGAGGGAGAGGGAAGCCAGGGCAAGCAGGGGCACAACATGGTCAAAAGTCAAGGAAAGATGTGGAAATGTACAAAAGCCTGGCACTATGGAAAAGGTAGCTGCAAAGCTGGGTGTGGTGGCATAATCCCAGCATTCAAGAGGGTGAAACAGAAGGGTTACAAGTTCAAGGCTACTGAACAAGACCTTGTCTCATGATGGAGGTGGGGATTAGAAGGAATGGTGAGTCAGAAGAGGCAGAGCCTGGAACGCTAAATTGGAATCCAGAACACAAGGAAGCTTGTGTAGCCTTGAGCTCCCTCCCTCCCCCCTGTGGCCTCTGCTGCAGTTCTACCACTCGGCCCCCGTGTACCTCTGTGTTTTCCCACTCACCAGGGCTACAGTTTCCCAGCTCCAGCTCTAAAGGGGCTCCTGGAGACCATCCTTTTGTGCAAGTAAATGTCATCCCTAGTGGTGAGCCTCCCCTTCCTGGGCTCTAAGCCCATCGGCTGACTCCCAGCCCAGTGGGAGCAAACAGAGGGTGTGGCAACCCTGCAGACAAAACAGAGCTGCAGAGCCTTTGCCATTTCTTTTTCTCTGTCCACCCTGGCTAGTCTGGGACCCCCTGTTGTCCTTCACTTGTCTCGGCGGGATCCAGAATGATCCCCTGGTGTTACTGCCTCTTCTCCCTCCTGGTATGTGACTTTCTGGAGTGGGTTCAGGGGAGGAGATCAAGGTGATCAAAAGCCCCTGGGATGGTTTCAAGTGGCCACCCCAAATCATGAGATCCCTGCAAAGGTTAGGAAAGATGAGTCCTTGGTATGGAAATGGGATAAAGGCAGAGAAAAGTGCCCCATCTCCCACAGTCGCTCATCAGCTGGCTTGTACCTCACAAGGGGGTGGGGGGAGGGCTGCCCAAGGTCACACCCAAGGCAGAGCCTGCAGCCACCACTGCAAACACCCCTGAACACAGGAAGCATTCAATGACTGCACGTCTGAGAGAACACCTATCCCAGTCGCCACCCCTTTTCTCTCTCAGATCAGGAGTCTCTCTGGGACCTCTTCCAACTCCCCAGGTGAATCAAGGACCCACTGGGCCCCAGGTTGGTATGAGGGGTCACCCCCAGGGAAGCCTTTCACCCAGTGCAGCCAGCCTGTGGTCCAGGTGGTGCACTGGTCTGGAATCCACAGAAAGGGAGGAAGTAACGTAGTTCATAGCTCAACATGGGAGGCGCAGGCTGAAAGCATCCCAGCTGGACCACCTCATTCCAGTCCTGTGCATCTAGGAAGGCTCTGTAGGGAACAGCCTCGCCAAGACATAGACCAGGGCCAGCCCCGTTTATGCCCAAAGACCCTAACACCAATGTCCTTTGCTGTTCCCACAGTCAAAAGGATGAGGCACTCACCAAATGCTCCCTCCCATCCTCTCCTGTGGCCCTCCAGTCCCATGGGTCCCAGGAAAGGTAGTGGAGACTGCCCACGATGTGTGCAAGTTCCCAAGGCAGAGGCTGAGCTGGTGGCAGGCCCAAGAGTCCTGCGAGCTGCGATTTGGCACCTGGCACGGACACCTCTGGATGAGCTTCTCTCTCCCCGGCTTCGAGATCCGATCTGGGTGGGCCAAAACCTGGCGTCTCTAAGGAGACCCCCGCTGAGGCGTGAGTACAGGGTTCCGGGCCTGGAGGGAGTGGTGGAGGCCCTGGTGCCTTCCAGGGACAATTCTTGCACAACGCATTCCCTCTTCGCAGGCTGGAAGTAGGGGTTGATCTTGGGGTAGAGGAGCTGGGACCCACCCCCCCTCTATTTCTTTACTTCCCCGGGCCGGAAAGTACCCTAAATCCTACAGGGGAGGAGGAAGTGCACAGTTCCGTCAAATGGTAGTCAGAGGCAGGACAGTGCGCGCATCTGGGGAACCTGAGGTCCGGCCCGCGTGTCTCCGCAGGCGCGCGCACCCCGCCGCGCTGGTGTTCCGCGGGGGGAGCGCGGTGCGGGCCGCGCGCCTGGCCGCCCTGCCCGCGCTGGGGGCGCTGACGGCGTGCGCGCATGTGCGGTGGGACACCGCCTCGCCCCAAGCGGCCGCGCTCTTCTCCCTCGCGCTGCCCGCTCTGCCCAACGCGCTGCAGCTGCGCGCCTTCGCGGAGCCCGGGGGCGCCGTGCGCTGGTGGTGCGCGGGCACCACGCGCCCTTCCACGCCGCTTTCCGCGCCGACGGCCGCTGGCACCATGTGTGCGCCACGTGGGACCAGCGCGGCGGGCGCTGGGCGCTGTTCGCCGGGGCTGGGCGCAGGCCACCCGGTGCCGCCTGCTGGCATTGTGGTGCTGGGACAGGATCAGGATTCCCCGGGCGGCGGCTTCTCGGCGCGTGTCGCCTTCAGTGGCAACCTCACCGACTTCCACTTCTGGGACCGGGCCCTGAGCGCCGCGCAGCTGCGCCGGGCTCGCGCCTGTGCCCCTCCCCCCGGCGGCCTGCTCTTCCGCTGGGACCCCGGCGCCCTGGAGGTCACGCCCTCGCTTCTGCCTGTGGTGCAAGTGCATCTTCTCTGTCCGGGTATGGAAGGCTCGGACCCAGCCTGTCAAACCCTGCCCAGTAGCTGGCACGAGGCCCCGCCCCTGACTCCAGACCCCGCCCCTCCGGGCTGCTCAATGCCCCGCCCCCGACTAACAAACCCCGCCCCTGACTGGCAAACCCCGCTCCTCCGGGCTTCTCAACGCCCCGCCCCTGATTGGCTGGCTTTGACCCCACCCTCTCTGTCTCACGACCCTTTCCCTACTGCCCTACCTAACTAACCCTTGGCCAGCCAGGCTCCATTGAGGACCACCAGTGCCGGTGCTGTCTCTTACGCTTCCAATTCTGGTAAAGGGGGGGGGTTAGGAGAGGGAGAGGGGTAAGGGGGGAGGGGGGGACTCGCCAGGTGTCTCTCCCACATCTCACAGGGCAGAATAACCCCGAGGCAGTGCGTCCTGTGACAGGTGTGCAGGTGCCCCCGTGGCCTGCATAGGTGCCTGGGTCACGTGACTTGCCAAGGAATCAGGTGTGATCTTGATACCTCTAACCCAGGCCAGTGCCCTCAGAGGAATGTCCCACATGGAACCCGGGACCCAGCACCGAGGGCTCCGAGCTCTGCTTGCAGTCCAGGCCCTTCCTCTGCTGCTATAGGACAGGTACATCCTAGTCGTGTCCCTGGGCCCTGCAGAAGGGGAAGGCGATGGAGACAAGACAGTGGTATAGCCTGAGAAGTATGAGCTCTCGACCTGGAATCTGAGCCCACCCGGCAGTGGGACCAGACGGCCCAGGAGTGTGTCTTTGGGTGCGTGATTTTGCCATTTGATGCCATCTAGCACACTGTGTAAGGCTCTAGACACCAAGCTTGGATGTGCTCTTCTGCCCTTGGGCCTCACCTGGTGGGTGGAGGTCATTGAGCAGGCTGGCACCTCTGGGCACAGATGTTGCTCAGAGCCCAGTTTGGCATCTACTTTTGCAGAGACCTATAAGCAGCTGCAAGACTTCCAGTCATGGCTGGGCCAGGATGTTATCAGCCATGTCAACACCTTGGCCAATGCCACTGTGGTGAGCCTGCTCCCATGGCTGGAGGCAGGAGGGTCTGGGGTACTCTGGGGCCTCTGCACCACTTGCTCACCTGTAAGGTAGTCTTCAGTAATTAATTAGGTTCTTCATATTTTCTATTTTAACCTGAACCTGCCTCCAGCTTCCATCCTCCCTACTTCAGAGCTCCTCAGAACTGGGAGCTTATGATCAGTTTAACCAGCACCCTCAAGAAGACTGTGGCAGAGTCCAAGTGAAGCCCCCTGACAGGAATCAATGGGCTACTCTTCCCACAGCTCCTTCAAGACCTTCTCTCCCGACACCGAGTCTCTGGATGGGGCTGTCAGTTTCCTGGGCATCCTGGAAAAAGTCCCAGAAGAGGAGACAGCTCCACTGGGGCCAGCTGCACTGCTGGCAGTCCTGCACTTCCTAAAGAGAGTGACAGCACTTGGGGCCGAGGGGCCAGGCCCCTTACCAGGGCCCTGGGAGCAGCTGGGCCAGGGTGTCATTTCTGTGGCCAGCCTGGTGCTGGAGGAGCCGTTGGTTGGCACATGGCTGTCCATCAGCAAGGTGAGACTGGCAGTGCTGGCCAGGAGTCTGAACTTGGGGACCTTGTCACCAGCTTGGGTAACTATGAGCAAGTCAGGGCTCTTTTTTTTATTGGGGGAGAGGGGCGGAGCTCCTTCCATCCCTTGGGAGAAGTTTCTGTTTTGTTTATTTTATAAGCTGACCTTGCACTTGAACTATTTAGCAGTATTGCCTGTTGATAAGAGTAATTCAGAGCCACTAGTCAATAAGGGCTTTCCCCAGATCCAAAAAACAAACAAACAAACAAACAAAAAACTGCCAAAGACCACAAGTGGTAAGTTCTGTATGTCAGCCCATCCAAACAGCCAGATACTCCGGAGAACAGTTGGACAGGCTGTTGGAAGATTTATCCTGGCAAGAATGGCCACAGGTCTGAGAGTGATCCGTCCAGAGAAGGAAGGGAACAAGAGGTCACAGACATTATCTGTAAATCTCTAGGGCTGAAGGAGCAGACATAGTGCTCTTCTGACCTTAGAAGAGAATTAGGAGCAGGATGTAGGGTGGGGAGAAGGGTAGAGAATGGCACAACACAGGATGGTGGTTCCTCAGAGTAGGTCTCCTGAACAGGTAGTAACCTCCCTCCCCTGGGAAGAATGCATTTGATTAGGGATCAGTATAGGAGACAGCTGGAATCTGCACCTATTTTCTTCCCTGGAAAAGGATTCTCACACTCACTTTGCCTTAGCCAATGAAGAGGAGTTGAAGGTGAATTGGATGGCCAGGCCCAGCATAACTGGGGTGTTGTTCCACAGTGCCTGCCCTCCCCTCCCTCCTTTGCTTTTGCCCCTCCCCTGCTCTCACTCCCACAAGGCTCTTTTTTTTTTTTTTTTTTTATCAAATATGAGCTCCTAATATAGATTTAGCAGTGGGTCCAAAGTCAAGGAGGAGAGGGCTAGACTCAGCCGCAGGATGCGCTCTGATGGGCCAATGACAGGCCAGGAGCACAGGGGCCTGCAGTTTGACAGAAGGATGGGGGAGGGGGGCAGGCAGGGCTTGATCCCAAGGCCCCAGGATCCCCTGGAGGTCTAGAGCTGAGGCCCCTTAACTCCAGGCCAGCATGGAAGCAGCAGGGTGAGGGGGGGAGAGGGAGCTGAGATGCCACTTCCTCCCAGATGGCTGGGGACCCATGGCCCTGGTGGCCAGTGTGTAGCGCCTGGCACCCCTGTTGAGCACCATGCTGACCTCTGAGAGACCCCGGGTGCACATCCAAAGCCACCATGCTGGTGAACCTCCACCCAGCCACCCACCCAATCAGGCTGTGGAGCCTTCTACACTACCACAGACCTTCCATGCTGGTGCCTGCCTTTGCCCATGCTGTCTCCTCTACCAGAATGTGCTTTCATCCTTGAGCTGCTAACAAACTTCTATACGTCCTTCAGAGCCCCGTTTAAGTATCGCCTCCTCTAGGAAACCTCCCTATTTATCTCCCAATAGAAACTCCCTCTTTAATTAACCCTTAAATGTGTCCAATTGTGTTTCTGGTAATTACATAATAAACTTACCCCACACACACACACCTCACTGACACCATTCCCTCACCCCAATTTGGAAAAGCCAGATCTGCCTTGGGCTAGTGACTGAGCTTCTCTGAGCAGGAATGGTGGTCTTCCAGACTTGGGGCAGGGAGGGGTAGGCAGACCCCAGGGCCAGGCAGCCCGCAGAGTCCTCCCCACACGTACCTCAGGCTGTCCACCAGCCCCATTTCATCCCAGGTCTGGAGGTGCACAGTGTGCACCTGTTGGAGGCCAGCACAGGAGGCCACACATTCACAGTGCCCGGTGGGCATCCAGAGGGGCCGGGCCACCTCCATATCCCTGCAGGGGAAGTGAGGCAGCTGCTCAGTAAAGGTGGGGGAAGATGGGGGAGGGGAGGGAGTCCAAACCTCAGCCCTGCCAAGCCAGCTGTGCTACATCGAATGGATTCCTTAGGGTTTCCTTGGCTGCAGGCTGGGCTCTTGGTTCTTGCCTTTTGGGTGCCTGGCACCTCCTTGTGTTTGCTTAGTCTCCTCCACTAAACCCTACAAGGATTTCCTCAGAAGTGGATGGTAGCCGCAGCCCTGCCCTTAAGGCCAACCAGGGGTGGAGGCTTAGGGTAAGGAGGATGAAGCTGATTGGCTGTGTGAGCTTCAGGAAGTTGTTGGCTTCTCCGAGCCTGTTTTCCCAGCAGTCACTGGGTGGGGGCTTGGGTCCCCCCTGTACCCAGCCAGGCCTCTCTGGAGTCACGGTGATCCACAGCTGGTTCACCTCAAGCGTCTTTAGGCATACCTTGGGATTGCACAGACTGGAGCCCCAGATCCCCGACCCCTCACAGGAGACCAGCAGGGTACAGAGGTGAGTGGACTCTACCCTGGAGGCTACTATGGAACTCTGAGGCCTCCATTTCCCACACACACACACACAGCTCCCAGCCTGCTTTCCCTGCCTCCTACTTCTGGTCTCTGGTGAAACCCCGCTCACCCGAGATGCTCAGCCATGCATCTCCCACCACCCCTCCTCTAAAAGCACCCTTTGCTCCACAGGATCCTAAGCACCCAGGTGGGCTCAGCCATCCTGGCCTCTGAGGTGTGGGATGCTGCTGGAGAGGTCAGCACGGCCGTGACCTTTCACCTGCGGCACCAAACTCAGGTATCAGGGAACAGGAAGGGAGAGTGAAGTGTGGCACACTGACTTTATGCTACCTACCGGAAATCCCCAGCATCATCTATCCCACGGCCCACTTCTGGTATTGCCTGGGAGAGGTCATGTGACTGGCCAGAGATGAGGATTTCATTCCAGGGATGAGTAACCTGGAAAGCAAGATTATTCTGGCCATATCAAGGTGTGAGTTCGGAGAAATGTTGGGGGGACGTTCCCTGTACTTGCAGCATTGGACTGAACACAGCCTGGGGTGCAGCTCCGTGGGAGAGCACTTGCCTACACCCAAATATCTTGAAAATGGTACAACATTTCAGAGCATGTGCAGCTGACACCCATATGCACTCTTGCATGCGTACATGCACACACCATTGCTTGTTTTCTTGTGTCTCCTCCTAGCACTTTTTTTTATTATTATCCTTGTGTGTGTGTGCACGTGTGCGTGCAGTCTTGGAGCTTGAACTCAAAGCCCAGGCACTGCTACCTCTTAGCCTATTCACTCAAGGCAAAGCACTCTACCACTTGAGCTACAACTTCATTTCTGACTTTTTGGTGGTTAAACTGGAGATGAATCTCACGGACTTTCCTGCTTGAACCTTGATCCTCAGGTCTCAGCCTCCTAAGTATCTAAGATTACAGGTGTGAGCCACCAACACTGGGCTGAGACATGGTATCTTAACAGTGAGTCTTCCAATACATGATCAAGGTCTATCCTACTTATTTAGGTTTCTGATATTTCTCCCAGCAGGGTACATAGTTTTTACTTTGAAGACATTTTGTTCAATATATTTTGTTAAATATATGTGCTAAATTTGTATTCCATCCCTACAGAACAAATATTTTTATTTGTTTATTTTTATTTTATTGTATTTTACTTTATTTTTGAGTGAACATACATTTATAGTACAAAGCATTTTGTACTTTGAATAAAATCACCTCTTCTGCCCTATGCCCATTCCTTCCTTCCTTTTCTCTCTTTTTTTTTTTTTGATCATGAGGCTTGAGCTCAGAGCCTACCACTTTGAGCCACAGCACCACTTCCAGTTTCTGAGGAATTAATTGCAGATAAAAGTCTCATGGGGACTTTCCTGCCCAGACTGGCTTTGAACTAAGATCCTTAGATCTCAGCCTCCTGAGTAGCTAAGATTACAGGTGTGAGCCACTGATGCCCTGCCAGGCTCAGGTTTTGAAACAACTTTAATCTCTTCTGAGGATGAGGCCACCAGTGACTTTGGACTGGGACCTACTCTTTTTTGTTTTTTGTGTTTGTTTTTTCTTTGTGTCAGTCCTGAGACTTGAACTCAGGGCCTGGACACTGTCCTTGGGATTTTTTTTTTTTCTCAGAGTGCTGGTGGCTTACCCCTGTAATCCTAGGTACTCTTCTCAGATAGTGTATATATCACAGTTTTGTATGTGATCACAAATGGTATTATTTTCTTAATTCAGTTTAAAATCATTCATTGCTAGCGTATCAGAATGCAACTGGTTTTGACAGAATGTCATTGCTTCTGAGCTCACTTGGCCCTTCCAGTCCTGGATCCAGTCTTTTGGAGCCTTGAGTTTTCTACATTCCTTATCATGTTGTCTAGAGGTGAAGACGGGAATTTTCCTCTCAGGTCCACATCTTATATTCCTTTGTCTTGCCTGATTGCATGGGCTAGGATCACTAATCCTGTGGTGAATAGTAGCAATAAGGCCACACATCCTTGTTGGGTTCCCCATCTTAGAGGAAAGCATCTAGTCTTTTACATTAAGTGGATTTAAAAGTCCTGTGGACTTTTTATAGATGCTCATCCACTTAAATTCCCTTCTCTTCCTGGTTTGCTGAGAGGTTGTTTTCTTTTATTGTTGTTGTTTTATGGGTTTTAAAAAATCGGTTTAAATAGCTGGTAAATTTTTGGCCAAGTGATTTCTCCATGTTGACACGACCCTATGATTTTCTCTTTCATTCTGACAGTATAGTAACTTGTACTTGTTTATATTTCCAAATGATTTTAATGTATTTTAATTTTTTAATGAATGCATAATTGTTGTGCATACTTAGAGGGTTCAATGTAATATTTCAATAGATGTAAACTAATCCTGTCTAAGCCTTAACTTACACAGTTATTGTCATGACCACAGTAAAAGACACGATGGTACTTTCTCAGAAACACCAAACGACAGGACACTGCAGTCCCCTGTCAGGATATATAAAACCCAAGTCCTAAGCTCAGGCTGCCTTTGTTGCCTACCACTGATGACAACTCAGAAAAATCTACATTGTTGTTTTCATCTAGTTACTTAGGACTAACCTGTTCACCATATCCATTTAATACCTACCACTTGTTAGACTTTGTGTTTACAATGTCACTACTACATGGAGCTTAGCTCTATGGGACCTCGTACCACCAAAAAAAAAAAAAAAATGCTTGGTAGCTCTTCCCTTGTTGAACAAGGAATCACAGAGATCTTTCTGCATCAGTGCATAGAGACCCATTTGTTGTTGGTCTTTTCAGATCCCAGCCATCCCTTGAAAGAAAGTCGTGGTTGTGATGGTTGGTTATTAGTTTTCAACCAGTTTGTGTGTGTGTGTGTGTGTGTGTGTGTGTGTGTGTGTGTGTGTGTGTGTGTGTGTGTGTGTGTTTGGTTTTAGTCCCCATCTCTACTTCCCTTTTGCCCCTTGTGCTACATTTCTCCATCCCTTTCACCTGTGACCCATGATAGACAACCCCTGGTTTGTAAACCACAGTCACCTGGAGTAGTGGTATGCCTCTGTAACCCCAGAATTCCAGATGCTGAGGCAGGGGGTGGTGATTTTTGGGTCATCCTGGGCTAATAGCGAGACCCCGCCACCTCATCTCATAAAACAACAGCCTAGAGTCCTCGGCATCCCCACCCCCCTCCTTCCTTTATCTTCTCTCTCTCTCTCTCTCTCTCTCTCTCTCTCTCTCTCTCTCTCTCTCTCCATACCACACACACACACACACACACACACACACACACACACACACACACACACACACACACACACACACACACACACACACACACACACACACACACACACACACACACATCTCTATCTGTCCTTGGTTCCTGCCCCTAGGCCTTCTCCCAGAAGCTGCTGGAGCCTCTCTGTGCTTTCTGGAACTTCAGTATCAGGTGAGTTTCCATATCTGTACTCTGTAGATAAAGCTTTTTTTTTTTTTCTTTTTTTTGTCAGTGGTGGGGCTTGAACTCTGGGCTTGGGTGCTGCCCCTCAGCTCTTTGGCTCAAGGGAGAGCTCTACCACTTGAGCCACAGCGCCGCTTCTGGCTTTCTGGTGGTTAATTTGAAATAAGAGTCTCATGGACTTTCTTACCTGGGCTGGATTTGAACTGTGATCCTCAGACCTCAGCCTCCTGAGTAGCTAGGATTACAGGCGTGAGCCACCAGCACCCAGCTCTAAAGCCTTTTTCTTTTTTTTGGGGGGGGGTGGTCGTGGGGCCTGAACTTGGGGACTGGGCACTGTCCCTAAGCTCTTCAGCTAAAGGCTAGTACTCTATCACTTGAGCCACAGCGCCACTTCCGGCTTCTTTCTTTTTGCTTATGTGGTGCTGAAGAATCGAACCCAGGGCCTCAGGCATGCAAGGCAAGCGCTCTACCACTGAGCCACCTTCCCAGCCCAAGCCCTTTTTTTTCTAATGCTTGAAAGTGAGGCAGAACTCAGGCATGTTTGGGGCCTCCACACTTGCCTGACAGGGGCAATTCCAGGCTCTACCCAGCTCCAGGACAAGTGAGGTAGAATGTGTCACCCTGAGGTAGTGAGCTCTCTGACCAAGGAGGTATGTAAGACAGGTGGGAATGACTTGGGAGGAAGCTTGTCTGTCAAGTGACTTTTCGATGTGATAATATGTAAGGCCAGGGCCTGGGGGTTGGAAGGGAAAAGGAGGCTCCCGAATGCACCACTAACATCCTGTCCTGAGTTAAAACTGATGAATATCCTTCACAGCTGCAGGTGCAAAATAACAAACACCCATGCTGGCTCTGTCTGCTACCATCTCAGGGAAGTTTATGCACATTTGAGCGATTGGCAACTAGGGCTGGGGAGGTTCGTTCAGTGACCCGCCAAGGTCCCACTGCTGCATACAGGCAAGGTAGCCATGGGTTCTAGGCATGAGGATAGGCCTTCCCCTGCCTGCCCGTGGCCCTTACCCCAGGTCACCCCATCTCAGCAGCCCTTCTGTTCTCTCCCTGCCCAAGCCCAGACACCGGGGGCTCATGGGCCACCTCTGGCTGCTCCAGGCTCGCCTTGCACGAAGACTCCACAGAATGCTTGTGCAACCACAGCACCAACTTCGCTGTCTGCTGCAAGTGTATGAGGTCCAGGTGAGGAAGTGATGCTGGAACCCCTTAGAGAATCAACAGCTGCATAAGCGGAATGGAGCAGGAAGGGCAGGGCGGGGACCCAGGTCCAGGCCTCGGTGGCCTCCAGACTCCGAAAAGGACGCAGGTGGATAAACAGGGATGGGTAGCATGTGGAGGTGCAAGGGGTGCAAGCATGTGGGGTCTGGTGTTTGTGTTGGGGTGTCTCTGGGTGTCCTCTGTCCTGTTCTACCCAGGCCCCTGTGCCCAGGAGCATCCCCTCCAGGTCAGGGCTGCGCTTAAGCAGTAATGGGCCTGCTTAGCAAGAGAAGCACAAGAATCCCTCAGGGCACCTGCAGAAGGGGTATGGGAAGGGGCCTGTGGGCAGCTGAGCAAGGCTGGGGACAGTCTAGGTCCTGCTCAGGAGGAGGACTGAGTTGGAAGTGGCTCAACCTGAAATGCACCGGGGTACATTTGGTGCACTGTCAGCCTCTGTGCCTCAGTTTCCACAATGTTAGAGCAACACCTTCTGGTCTCAAATACTATTTCCGGGAACAGCGAGAGGCCTGTGTATGGGCCAGGCTGTGCCCCCCTCAACACACACACCTCCCCCAAGACATAGGCTACTTCAAGTTCAGTGGCTGGTGAGGCCAAGGACAGTTTTCTCCCATTGTGCTGCAAGTCACTGGCAGGGCTGGAGCCAGGCCCCCTGCGCAGATGAGAGAAACTGAGGTACAAGGCCAGGCACGTGGGTGTAAGGGCGGGCACACCATCCCTCACCCGGGCAGCATCTGCCCCAGCTGGTGCTCAGCCCCTAGGAGCAGCAGCTGCCTTTCCACAAAGTGGGCCGGAGGCGCCCCCTGCAGGCCAGCCGGGGGGATGCAGGGCCCGGCTCGGGCAGATCCAGGGCCCGGCGCCCCGCACCCCGCGGTGCAGCCCCCGGCTCCAGCCCCCACCCGCGGGCGCAGCCGCCTACGAGAACAAGAGCCGCAGCGGCGCCTCTGCGCTCAAGTGACAGCGCCTTTGTCTCTGCTGAATGAGTGCGTTGCTAGGGCTGCTCGTAGCAACCGAGCCGCTTCTACCTGGGCCCCACCCTCCAGGCCCCCACCCCTGGCCTCCCACCCCACCCTCGTGATGCACCCCGTTCCTAGCCCCCCCACTCCCTCCCAGCCTGAGTGAGAGGGGCAGGGAGTGGAATTTGCCTAGTGTCCCCCTCCTAAATGCCCAGAGACCCCTGCAGGTGTTCCAATGTTCTGAAAATGGGGAAACTGAGGATCAGAAAGGCCACCCTGGTTTATCACGGAGGGCTGAAGCCAGGATTCCACTCCAGCCTGTTGCCAGGTCCTTCCCCATCTTGGCCGTCAGCCTAGATCGGAGAGCCACTTTTCCTGCCAGAGGTGGACCGTGCCTGAGGGCCGGCCTGGGATCTCTTCCCCAGACCCCAGCGGGGATGCCATGCGTGATGAAGAGCCAGGCCCAGCCCGCCCCAGGCCTCGCTCCCGTGTGGATCCCCTGGCCCCTCGCTGTCCGTCTGTCTGTTCCTGTTCCACCTGCCCAAATGTTGAAATGCCCTGCTATGTGTGTGATAAATATACCACCCCTTGCTGTCTGGGGTCCCTCCTGGCTTGAGGACACGGAAGAGATGCCATGTCGTCTGGGAAGAGGGGGTGGGGGGCAAGTCCTCTTCTCCTGACTCAGGCCTTGGCACATGGCACAAAGGGCAGGGTGGAACTGGAGAGTAAGAAAACCCCTCCCTGGGCTACAGAGCTGAAACAGGGGGGGACAGGGGAGGCAAAAGTGGGTGGGGTGAATGAGAAGCACAGAGATCCAACCAGGCACTGTGGCCTTGGTGGCCTGCCCTGGACCTTACATGGGCTGCTCTGGGACAAGGAGACATCCAGGGGTTCGGGCATTTTGGGGAGATTGGTGCTGTTTGAACAGAACAGGGAACGTCAGGCCATGTGACACAGTGGGTTCTAAGCACACAGTGAATACTCTGGAATGGTCAGCTGTTGCCAGAGACATGGGGCTATGGGGTCCACAGAAGGCCATGTTTGAGGCCTTGAAGGTGCCAGGCCAGGCTGGCCAGAAGTCCTGAGAGGAGCTGATGTGCCCATATGAGGGCAGGGCCCCTGCCCTGTACTGAGAAGACTAGCAGAAGCCTGGCATCGGTGGCTCACACCTGTAATCCTAGCTACTCAGGAGGATGAGATCTGAGGATCATTGTTCAAAGCCAACCTGAGCAGGAAAGTCCGTGAGACTCTTATCTCTAGAAAACCAGAAGTGGCACTGTAGTGGTAGAGTATTTGCCTTGAGCTGAAGAGCTCAGGGACAGTGCCCAGGCCCAAGCCCCACAACCACCACCACCAACAATAAAAAGACTAGCAGAAGAAGAGAGGGCAGGGCAGGGCAGGCCCTGCGGAGTGTCAGCTTGGCCCCAGCAGAGCATCTGCCTGCTGCTGGCAAGAGGCTGGAGGGGCTCCAGGGAGGTGGAACTGGAACCCTGTATCCCCAGTGCCTTGTATCCCCAGTGTTCTCCGACTCTTCTGTCCTCTTTTTCAGAAGACTTCTACAACCATTATAAAGAGCAATTATTTGAGATTCATTGAGTTGGACAAGATAGATCAGGACAATGGAGGTTTGAAGATGGCTGTGCTCATTCTCAGCTGTGTGGACTTGAACACGCCACAGGCGCGCGAACATGCGCGCGTGCACACACACACACACACACACACACACACACACACACCTGCCTCAGTTTCCTCATCTGTAGTCTGGGGCTGCCATCTATAGACGAGGCTTGGAACAGATCTGAGAGACAAGTCAGTGGTGTCTGAAGCCAAACAAGCGTCTCCCTGACCGCTGTGCTCACTGCTGCCACCAAGTGAGAGTAGATGGAAGTAAAGACTAGGCCAGGTGTTGACTAGGCAGAGAAGGGGTTGATGCAGACTTGGGATCTGGTCCCCTGATTCACTAGCAAAGGGGCCTTTGGCAAGAGCCTTTCCCTCCTGCCTCCCCAGGCACCTGTAGAACAAGGAGGTGAAGGAGGGCACATAGAAGGGTGCTCAGTAGTGGCTGTTCCTTTCAGCCAAGATGGCAGAGCTGGCATGGCCAGGGTGGAGCTGAGCACCCACAGCATCTTAAAGTCCCAGAGATGAAGTGGATGCAGCCCGATGCCGTGCCTGGTGTCCCCACCTGGCTCTCTAGTCCTCCTACCTCCTCAGAGTTTAGAGCTCAGGGCATCGCCCACCCTCACCCTTCCCCCCACCCATCCCAGAGTTCCTGCTTGAGCCCCAGAATGCAAATCAGCCAATTATCTGTAAACTAATTGCAAAATTTATTCCAGGGAGCAGGGGGGCTGGGAGATCCATAAGGGCACTTCATGTTTCGGGGCTGTGGGTCCCTGGCCTTGGCAGGGGCTTGAGTTTCAGGAACAGGATTGGGGACTGAGTCAGGGCAGCAAAAAAAAAGAAAAAGAAAGAAAAGAAAAAGGGGAGGGGGAAAAAAAAAGCAGGGAGCAGGGATACCCAGCTCATCTAGCTGGGCTGGCCTAGCGCAAGCTGCAATGGTGACAGGAGAGCGACAGTAGGTGTCCAGCGGGGCAGAGAACAGCCAAAGCTTCTCCCCAGAGTAACTTTCAAGACATAGGACAGCAGCCAGGGAGCTGAGGCCAGCCTCTAGGGAGGCAGCCGGAGGCCCAATGGGACTGGACCGTGAGAGGAAGGGCTGGTCAACACAAGCCCATAACCCACCCATGAGAACTCAGAGCTCCCCCTGCAGTTCACCTGGGGAGAGGACAGAGGAAAAGCAGTAGCTTTTTTTTTTTTTTTTCCTTTTCTTTTTTCTGGAGCAGGAAGCGCTCAGAAGAAATGGCCTGGCACCAAAGGGAGCACTTGGAATATGAGATGGAGGGAGGAGGCCTGGGCTGTATTTGGTGCAATGGCCGTACCCAGCTCAGCCGTCCATCAGCCCTCCAGCTCTCCCCATGTACATCTGCCTTTCCAGAAGTGTTTAGGAGATTGAAAAACAAACCTATAGCCTTGCCGCTCAGTACCAGCCAGCTGGCCAAGAAGGAGGGGGGCTGGAATGTTGACTGTACCAAATTTTTCCTCCCTGTGGGGTGTGGGGGGAGGGGGGGTTGTAGCAATGTCCTTTCCTGGAAACAGATCAGAGGTCTCCATGCAGAGGCCACACGGTGGAGGGGCGGGGAGAGGTCCTTCTGTCTAACTGGTCTGCCAGTTTCCTCTAGGGTCAACAACCCCCTACCAAATTTAGCAAACTCAGCCATCCTTAATTTACTCAACAGACACCTTCCCCCCTCCTCTGTAGGGAAGCATTGCAGAACCCCTCTTCTCTCCCTGTGATGCCCGCTCGCCTTCCTCCTGCTTCTGAGCCCAGGAGAGGGGGGAAGGGATGACCTCTGACCCAAGGGACATCCAAGTCCCACCTAGGAATCCAGAATCTCCTCGCAGACCAGGGGGTGGGGGGGTGGGCCGCCACCTCCTTGGGACACTGTGAGTGGTAGGCAAGTGCCAGGGGCTAGAGAGTACTACCTTGCCCATCCTCACCACCACCCTAACATAGCTCCAGAGCGCAGGGGGCAGGGGCCTAGGGACAGGGCTCTGGGGTCACCTACTGAAATGCGCCTGTGCGGCATGCTGGCGGGTGCCCCTGTCCGCTGCCCAGGGCCGAGCTCAAGTCTGCCTGGCCTGAAGCATCTCGATGAGCAGGTTGTTGCGGGGCATCTCGTTGCCCAGGTGCTTGTGGTACAGGTACTCCTTGGCTTGCACGCTCAGGGCCCGCACCTCCACCAGGCACAGCAGCAGCTGCTGGAATTTGTCCGCGCAGTGCGGGTAGTGGCACAGGGTATAATCGAGCAGGGCAGCATTGGCCTTCTCCTGAGCATCCTTCACCAGGCTGTGGTTGCTTAGGAACTTCACATCTGCAACAGGAGACAGTGGTCACCCGCCGCACACGATCAGCACCAGGGGTGGGTGCGTCGCCAGCACCACCTTCCCAATGATCACCAAAGCCACGGGGTGGCTGCAGCTTTTCTCCCCTCCCCCACCCTCACCCCCACCCCGCGCCTCCCAACCGCCTCCCCCACCAGCCCCGCCGGGCCCCAGCCAAACCCCAGCAACCATCCCCACGCTCATTGCCGCTGCCATCACTGCCATGGCTGGCACGGACATGCGCAATCACCAACACCAGCGCCAACGTCACCAATGCCTCCCTGGGTATGTGATTTCAATCACGGCTTTCCTATCTGTAAAATGGAGTGAAAGCAGTCCCAAGGAGGCAGCCATACCCACATGACAGGCCGGGAAAACTCAGGGGAACACCAGCCCCATTCTGGTTACCATGGTCAAAGCCATTCTGCTACCATCATCCCTGTGGTCCTTGTCATCAGCATCAGCACCCTGCCAATCACACTGAGTGGAGGGACCCCATCTCACTGCCGTGCCCCCCCCAGACAGCCACACGCACCAACCCTGAACACCCCCCCCCCACACACACACACCTTCCTCTCTGTCTCTGTCTCTCTCTGACTGGGCTCCCAACATAACAATGCAGTGACAGAACAGAGTGCTTGGGCTGAGGTTTAAAGCCAAGATCTGGGCAGGAAGCTCAGGAAGGTCTAGGGGATAAATCCATTTGTGTAAAGTAAAACTGGGGCTGGGGTGTGTGGCTCAGTTGTAGAGTGCCAACCTAGCATGAGCTAGGTCCTGGGTTCCATTCCCGGTGCTGCAAAATATAAGGAAGTCAAAGCAGGAGGCTGGTCCAGGAGGCAGCCATTCTATATAGGAGGGGCTGCAGGAAAACCCCCACGGGGCGTGAGGAGGTGATTTCTGAGTGTGTGTGGGGGGGGGGACAGGTCTGCGTGGACCAGTGCTCACGTGGGCCATGGGTAAGGGGTGTCATCGACGCCCTCTGTTATAAAGGGCCTTCTTCCTCTGGAAAGGGCCAGCAACCCCCAACCCCCCTCCCCCCCCATCCCACCCCGGCTGCCTACAACACCCCCTCCTGGCGCCCTGTCCCCGGCTCAGGGTCAGCAGCAGGAATCTTGGAATCAGCTTGCAATCCCCAAAGCCTAGCCAGGTGTCCCGAGGCTGTCGTTTCCAGCGGCTCAGAAGATGGTCATCTTGTCCATGCCCTTCCCCACCCGCCCACTGCCCCCAGCCCTGCGGCTGCGGGGGAGTGGGACGCGGACCGCAGCCCTTGGCCCTGTAATCCCTTTAACACGGCCCGCGCCAGGAAGCTCGGCTCTCCTGGCAACCCTGATCCCCGGCCGCCTCCGGGTGCCCGCTGAGCTGTGTGTTGTCTATAGGTGGATTTAGGGAAACCCGAGCCCGGTTCAGAGCGTATGGTAGCGGCTGTCCTCCACCCCCGGGGCCCCTCAAGCTCCAAGTCCATGAATCAGGATCATTTTTCTTCTGCACCTTCTGCATCTTCGCCATCAGGCACCTTTGTGCCATTAGAAAAAAGTTCCCTCTCGTCTGGCGATGCGGTTCGATTCCAGGCCATCTTTCCCTACCTTG
Source organism: Dipodomys merriami (assembly GCF_024711535.1). Classification (NCBI taxonomy): domain Eukaryota; kingdom Metazoa; phylum Chordata; class Mammalia; order Rodentia; family Heteromyidae; genus Dipodomys; species Dipodomys merriami. The sequence continues at coordinate 40,096,202 of NW_027202382.1, forward strand.
GAACCCTGGTGCAGTGTAGTGAACAATCTACTCCACAGCACAGAGCGGCCTTGCTCTCAGCCTGCTCCAGACCCACTCAAAGGCCGTGGGAAGTCACCCCGACAAGCTGGCTCCCCAGAAGCAATCGACATCTACCAGTCTCATTCATCTCTGTCCCAATCTGTCCCCATGTCCCAATCCTGCCCACCTGCCTTCACCCTACTACCATCCCCAGAACTAGGGAAGCATGACAATTCACCACAGGAGGCAGGGCGTCCAGAGGGGGAGAGAGACCAGCTCATGGCCACCCAGCAGCAAAGGGGCTCAGAGGAAAGGGCGGTGGCTCGGATGCTACACAGTGGGAAGGCTGGGGAGCACTGGGGCGTGGGCTGTCCCAGGATTCACTGTGCTCCTGTCCTCAGCCCTGGCCCAGCTTGCAGGGACAGGAGCAGAGCAAGGACAGTGCTGAGGGACAAGTCCTCTGCTCCCAGCTCGAGGAGGCTGATGCTCCAGACTCGGAGCCTGGGTGTGAACCCAGGTGTGGGGCCTTCCATGGTGGGAGAGCAGGCTAAAGAACCAGGATGGGTCGCACCCCATTCCCAACGGGGGCTGGGAGACAGACATTCTTCTTATTCTGTCCCCCCAGGAAGGCAACCAAAAGCCCCACCAGATCCTGTTTCCCCTAGAGAGGCCACTCTGCGCTTCACAGCGGACACCCTGGGATCTTACATGGGCCACAGGTCCCCCAGGCCCCCCAATTTCTAGAGATTTGAAGGGAGCTGACAGGAAAGCGGGGGTCAGGCAAGCCTGGAGACACCCCCTTTTCATGGATCAGTGCTTCCCAACCCAGCTCCCCAGCCAGCTGGCTGAGCCCAGGCCAAGGGGCGTCCCTCTCTGAGCTCAGTTTGCTATCATCTGCAAAATGGGGTTTGTGCCACCAGGACTGGGACCTGAGCTGTGGAGGGGGACGGAGGAGACTGCGGTGAGCCCTGGAGGTGGGAGTGTGGGAGATGGTGCCCCACCCCGGGGAGCAGCCGCTAGCTCTGCCGAGGCAGGGGCCCCCAGGATCTCAGAAAAGCCCCCTTTTCACGGTTTAATTGAATATTTGAATAATCTTTTCATTCCAGTGAGGCATAAAGAATGTTGTCCCAATAGCGGTGACTCAGGCAGGCGCCCCTGTGCACAATGGCCCCTCGAGTGGCGCTGCTATTCAGGCCGCCTTTTGTTGCCGCAGAGCACTGGGTAAATTGCAAACGCTTAAGGGAATGCTGCTGCCGCGCCTCAATGCGAATCAGGAAATCGAATGTTAGGTCAATCCATTAAGCTTCGATTAAGTCCTCAGTGGAACAATGCCTGCCGGGCCCATCTTCATAAACACCGCGATTGCCAGGAGAGAGGCACTAATTTTAATTAAACCTCCTTACCTGCCTCCAGCAGCCTGAGACGCTATTTAGACGCCAAATGGCACCTTCTGTGGAGGCAGGCAAGAGGAGGCACGGAGAGGAGGAGTGGGTGGGGTGGCCGAGGTGGGTGGGGGAACCGTCATCGCCCAAGTTCAGGCTGTCCAACTGCCGGGAGGTGCTACCCAGGCGGATCCCCCAGTGTGTGGCCTGAACGTCTGCAGGCAAGTGGCCATCCCTCCCCCAGTTCCTCATGAGTTGGGATGGGGTAGGGGGGCGACTGTGGAAGGAACTAGCTAGCGAACCCTTTATTCTGCACGCAGGTGACTCTATCTCCCCAGCCCCAGATCTCACCTTGAGAGAGACCTGGGCATAGTAAAACGCAAATGGAGTCATGTTACTTGCAGCATCAAATCCTTCCCAAGGGAAGGTCGGGGTGTTCTCAGCTGGGCTCCGCAGCTCAGCCTCTCTGCACCCCCTCCCTGCCCCCTACAGTTACCTGGACTTTCAAGATTCCCCCTTCTCTCACTTGACCTTTCCTCAGTCTGGGATGCTTTCTACACTGCTTCCTTTGTTCCCATAAAACTGCTCAGAATGCAAGACCCAACCACATCAGAGAAGCCTGCCTCCATCTCCCTGGGTGGTTGGCTGCACTAGACCGCTCAGGACCCTTCTCCAACTGGAATCACCCCAAACCCTCAATGGAAAGAAGCGGTGCAAGCACCGCTCTCTTCCTCTTCCTCCTCTTCCAAAGCCCCAACCTCACCAGATGTCTGGCCTGCTAGGCTGGGGCTCTCTAACTCACCCACCCCCTATCCAAGCTCAATGAGGGCACCAAGTTCATTCATTCATTAGCTTGTTCATTTGTCCATGAGGCCAAGGGTGATTATGGCACAAGTCAGAGAGGTCAGGCAATGTGAATTCTCTCAGGACATCATTGTAACAAGATAAGCTGATGGTGGACATTTTACACCTGGGGAAATAGAGGCTCATAGAGGACAGGGACTGACTCAAGCACACAAAGCCCGCAGAGACCAGAGCTGGAATCCTGGTGGGTCCATCCCTTCCTTTGGGGACTCCACCAGCCTTGGACACCACCCACATGTGTGCACCTACACATGCCTATGCATGCTTCATACATGCACGGTGTTTGCATGCACAGCCTCTCCCAGCCAAGCCCCAGCACTCCCCACCCTTCACTGCATTATCTGGAGAGTGGATGAAAATGTGCAGGGGAGCCTAGAGGACCCTCCCTTCCCAGGACTCTCCCCTAAGCTCCACAGCAGTTCCTAAGTGGCTACCCAAGACCCTCCCCTCCACACCCCTGCAGAGACCAGCTCATAGTCCTAGCACTGGGATTCCCACACCCACTAACCAGCTCCCTCCTCCTCTCTGCTCCCCAACATGTCCCCCACACCCCACTCTCTTAGAGGCATCTTGCCACACTGTGGCTATAGTGCCAACTGCCACAAACACAGCATTTCCATCCTGCGGGTTCTAACTTGCCATCTCATTGCTACAAGATTCACCCACCCAGAGAACCCCTGCTCATCCTCTAAGACCTCCCTGGCACGTCCCTCCTCCACGAAGCCTTTCCACGTGCCCCAGATTCCCTGATCGATCTCCAACTCTGTCCCTAACCACCCGGACCAGCTGTTCTAGGAGGACAGGGCCATGGGGAGGGCGACTCCAGACCCAGCGGGGAGGTGACAGTGGGCTGGTTCTCTTCCTTCACACCTGTCACATCTACCTGTCTCATCTAGGCAGTCACCTCAGCCCTGGGGTGGGGAACCCCTGTGCCAGGCAGAATGACTGTCTGAAAAAGGCATGAGTGAATGGACAAAGGCGTGAGTAAGGACAGATCTAGACTTCGTCCAGGAGTTCCCTAGGTTCTCTGTTGCGTCCACATCCATGAAGGTCAAGTCTTGGACATCGCTTTGGTAGTTTACACAGAGCAACATGCCTGCTAGGGCTGTGGCCCCATTTTCAGAGTCCGTTCCTCAGCCTGCAGACCCCACCTGAGCCACAGCCAGACTCTCCACGCATGCCCTGCCCAGTCCCTGGGCTCACTCACCAAGGCTGAAGAGGATGAGGAACTTGAGGCAGACAAACTCCTGGCGGTCCAGCTGCAGTGCGTGCAGCTGCAGGACCAGCTCCTGTGCCCGCAGGACCAGGTTGTGCAGCAGGGAGCCGGCCTGGGCAGCCACCGTGCTCAGCTCCACCTGCACAGCAGAGCCGGGCAGAGAGGCCAGTGAGAAAAACAGCCAAGCTCCCGTGCAGGAGGCTCTGATCAGGATCTGGTCGGGGGGGGGGGGGGGTCCGGTGAGCCCAGCTTTTCCCCTGAGCTGGGCGCAGGCAGCCCTCTGCTCAGAACCCCAGAACCTCCCAGGCTCCTGTGCCAGCTGGAGCTGGACACCCCAGTTTTCCTGGATGGCAGTGGGAGGGCCACCAGGCAGGGGCTACCACGGGGGACTGAAGGGTTCTTCACACACAAAGAGCCGCCGCCAGGCCCAGCAGTACAAATGAATGAGTGTCTCTTGTGCAGCCACAGTAGGGAGTGCCCATCGGGGACGGTGGCAGGGGACAGCGGGGCCACATGCCCGCCCACCACATCCACGCAGACACCTGCCCAGGGATGTGAAGGCACACACATGTGCACACCCACACGTGACCTTCCATGGTCACTCACAGTGGCGCATGCACGCCTACACGTGTGCCCATGGTGACAAGCAGGTGCAGACGCCCACGCGCCCTGGTGTGATGTGAGTGGAGATCTGCACGGGAGACGTCACAGGCCCGCCTCTGCACGCTGGACGGCCCGGGGCCACAGAGACTTGGTCCCACAGGACAGTCAGGTCACCAACTCCCTGCATTTCACCCGCCTGGGTCCCAAAGTCACTCCTTAGGGACCTTCATCCCCATACTCTGCTCCCAATGACCTGACACCCCAGGGGGAGAACCAGGCCTGAGGAACCTCAGCCTCTGCCCTAGCCAGGTGCCACCAGGCAGGAGAGATGCGGGTCCCCTATCCGCACCTGCACCTCCTCCTCTCACCAGGTAGCTCCCCTCCCTCCAGGCCCACCCTCCTGGCCCCTGCACCTGCCTCCTCCAGCCGCTCCCATTCCATTTCCCAGCGTTCCCACTCCCTCCCTATGCCTGCCTGTTATCCCATAGGCTCCATGCTATGCGGGTTCACTTGTGGCTCTGAGGCCGTTCATTCAAGGCCTGGCTTACTCACCAGTTCCTCACAGTGCCTCCAACCTCATTTCTTCCCTCCTCTGCTCCCCCCACCCTTGGTCCCCCTCAGAGCCCCTGGCCTGTTACCAGCTGACCAACTTGGACTTCTTTTGCCAGATGGACCAGTGCCATTGCCACCTCCTGCAGAGTTGCCCTGCCCACCCCACTCTGGAGCTGCTCCACTGCCCCCCCCCAGGCCTGGCTCCACCCACCCCACCCCACCCCCAGCACAGTGGATGTCCCTGAGCTGAAGGAAGGGCCAGAAGTGAGGGCGAGGAGAGGAGGCGCTCACCTCCTGCCCGGTGACCAGCAGGATGCTGCCCTCCTTGCCATACTGGATCTGACGGTAGATATGGTCAAACACCAGCAGCTCGCTCCAACAGTTCTGGAGCAGGGACATCTGGTCAGCCACCTGCGGGAAGAGCCATGTGAGGGTACAGCTGGGGGCCCCTCACCCCTCAATTCCCAGACTCATCTGGATGTGAGCTGGGCAAGGGTCCCTTTCTCATGAGAGGGTCCAACAGAGCCTCTGCCCTGCCTCTCACCGTGTGCGGCCTGCTGCAGTTCCAGAGCACCTGCTGGCTCTCGTAAGAAGGGGACCAGGGCTTGGGAGGGGGTCTGGCATATGTTAAACCCAGAAAATACGTATTTCAAAAAATAAAAATAAAAAGCCAGGCACCCAGAGCTCACGCCTGTAATCCTAGCTACTTAGGAAGCTGAGATCTGAGGATCACAATTTGAAGCCAGCCTGGACAGGAAAGCCCATGAAACCCTTATCACCAATTAATCAGCAAAAAGCCAGAGGTAGAGCTATAGTTCAAGTGGTAGAGTATCAGTCCTGAGTTAAAAAAAAAAAGCCAAGGGAAGGTACAAGGTCCTGAGTTCAAGCCACAGGATCTGCTTGCACATACACACGAGAGAGAGACAGAGAGAGACAGAGAGAGACAGGGGGGGGAGAGAATATCTATGTGTACAGGAGTACCCACAATGCTTGCCAGCCATTTCAACCCTGGACGCCACTGGCCTGTGGCCCCAGCCAAACCAATTAGTAGCAAGGAGCTATGGGAGCAAGGAATAAAGAGCAACAGGGAATTCTACTGGGCTTTCTGCAGAACTTTGGGATCCATGAGGAGAAAGGGGGGCTACATGGCCTGGATATACAAGACGGTGAGCAGGACAGCAGGGCCTCATGTCTGAAGGAGAACAGAATAATCACACAGGACATTCTGCCTCAGGCTGCCGTGTGTACCTGGTGTTGAGGCCAGTGGTCCCTGCTTGTTGTCCTTCCAGTGTGGGTGTGGGAGGATGTCGTTGTGGGGTTTTATTGTGTGTGGGTTTTTGGGTTTTTTTTTGTTGTTGTTGTGGGGCTTGAACTCAGGACCTGGGAGCTATCGAGCTTTTTCGCTCAAGGCTAGCACTTTACCACTTTGAGCCACAGAACCACGTCTGTTTTTCTGGTGGTTAATGAGAGATAAGAGTCTCATGAACTTTCCTGCCTAGCTTGGCTTTGAACTGTGATCCTCAGATCTTAGCCTCCTGAGTAACTAGAATTACAGGCGTGAGCCACCAGCCCTCAAATTTGTAATCCTCTCCATTGTGTTTTCTTATGGCAAGGATGATACATTTTGGCACCCAAGCCATGGCAAGCTGACCCAAAGCGATCTTCAGGGGAAGAGCCTACCACCCGCACAGGACAGAGACTCTTTGGGGGTCCCCTAGAGGTAGACCAAGCCAGGGTTATGGTGGGCACTGCTGGTCCACAGTCCCTATGGGGACAAACTTAGCCTTGCTGTGCATTCAGAACAACCCTAGACCCCTCTCTGAGCCCTCCTAGGATTCCACAGTGCAGAAAGAACCCAGCCCTCTCCTGTGATGAGCAGGAACTAGGATTGTCACCATGGTGCCCTGTGAGGCCGGGTCAGCCAGACCACTTTATGGAGAAAAGAAACCTGCCCAAGGTCACGCGGCTCTGCCTGGATCTAGATGTGTGCTCCTTATCACTGGGCACAAAAAAAGCCCCATTCCAGTATGTTCACAAATAAAATTAAATTAAATTAAAAAAAAAAAAAAAGCCCCGTCCCCTGCCCCCAGGAATGGAGGCTTCTCCATGAGCCCTCAACCTTTCCCACAAAGCCTCCTCGAACCTTAGGTGCCCTCATCCCCCTCTAGGTGGCTTTCTTCCCTGCTGCTGGGGGGGTTTCGAAAGCAGTGCTGGTGTCTGGGTATCTTTGCCCCTCTCGGCCAGCAGACCTCTGCCCTTTCCCCAAACCCCATGGCAGGACTGCCCTGGGGCTAGGAAACAGCATCTCTTCTAGGGGCCGGAAGGCCCCTCATTCCCCTCTGGGGCCTTCTCAGGAAGAAGAGGCAAGGAGGGCCAAGAGGAGAGCCTGCCTCTGATCTCTGCACAGCTCCTCCAGGCCCCACGATCACCCGTGCCCAGCCCAGACAGCAGGTGAGCAACATGGAAGGTCTACACCCCTCCTGCTCTGTGCTACTGCCTCTGTCTCCTCCATGTTCCCTCATCTTATCTCTGGGTTAGAAACTCTCCCCTTCCCTGGCCCTGGAGCCCACTGTCAGACCTAAGACCCAGCCCCAGACCTCACCAAGCCCCATCCCCAGTCCTGGGTAGGGGCTGCCTTTCCCATCATGCTTTTCAAGGAGCCAGGACATCCAGCCCTGCCCAAGTGACATGTGCCTGCAGTACAGACCAGCATACAGGCTTGCCTGGGGGACACCAGACAGGGATCTCGGCCCAGATGCCCCTACTGAGCTCATCTAGGGGGTCCTGGGTGGGAGGCACCCATGCAGGATCATAGTAGAGGCAAGGAAAACCCAGACCCATTGCCGCTGCCTCAGGCAGAGGCTGTGTGGGCCGGGCTCAGGCCTCCCACCCCCTGCAGGAGTTGCAGATACCCTTGTGCCCAGATTGAAAGGACGGGTGGGGGTGGTGGGAAGAGCGATAAGAAGCGAGTGAGGAGATAAGCGGGCTGAGCCTGGGACAGCAGGCAGAGGGGTCACAGTGACCCTGCCTGGCCCAGCCTGGGAGCCGACTGTACCCAGACCACGGTCCTGGGGCAGCGCAGCCCTGGCCCATGGCTAGTGAAGGAAGCAACCCGGCGCCTATGCCTTGGTATCCAGGCCTAGGTTCAAGTGCCCACCTAGCCACAAGCACCTCTCAGTCCTGACTTGCTGGTCTGTGCAATGGAAGAAGACACAGAACATAGCCCATCAGCTACCACAGGCTCTGCGGAGCTGGCCAGGGTTCTACTCCCTTCCCGGCCCCACCCCCCACAGGCTACACAAGCTTTCCGGTCAGACCCTCACGTCTTCCTGGGGACAGACAGACATATTGACTCTCCGCATCCTCCATCCCCTTATTAAAACAAAACAAAATAAAACAAAAAAACACCTGGCGCACGTGGCTCACGCCTATAATCCTACCTACTCAGGAGGCTGAGATCTGAGGATCATGGTTCAAAGCCAGCCAGGGCAGGAAAGGCCATGAGATTCTTCTCTCCAATAAACCACCAGAAAACCAGAAGTGGTGCTGTGGCTCAAGTGGTAGAGCGCTAGCCCTCAGGCCCAGAGTTCAAGCCCCACAACTGACAATAATAATAATAATAATAACTCAGAAAAGGATACTCTTAGAAGAACACAAAGGTACAATACCCATGTGCATCTGATCATGCAAAAATAATAGTTAGCAAAATGAACTCCAAGAGATGGAAGCAAGAGGGTTTTCTTTTTCCTTCGCTGTTCTTTTCTTTTGGTTTCATTTGTTCATTTATATGTCTTTGGGAAGCTAAGAGTGGCACAGAAATGGAGGGACAAAGGGTGAACAAATGCAGCAGTGGTATTCACTAGACACTGTGTTGGAAATGAACTGTACAGCTTGTGGGTGGGGACAGGAGGGAAAAATGGGGAGAGAGTGAGGGAAGGGGTGTACTCTTTGCCTGACTTAGAAAATTGCAACCCCCTCGTACATCACCTTTCTACTAACAATTAAAACCTGTACACAAAACAAACAAACAAACAACTCAGAGGGTGGGGGCTTCCAGCCCTCTACATCTGAAAGGAGGTTGGTAAGGGCCTCCTTTAAGCCAACCTACAGCTTCCTCCCCCGCCCCCACCCCCTCCATCTCAGGCCTCCCTGCTGCCCTGAGAACAAGGACATTTACAGTCCTGGCCCCAGGGACCCTCCCCAGGCTGGCCTGTCTGCTGGGCCTGCCACAAATCTTCCCGGAGCCTTGACACTGCACAGCCTGCCTTAGAGAAGGGGTATTTATGGATGCTGTGCTGACCTCTCCCCCAGCAAGCTCCTCTGGAGCCCCTGGGGTCTGAGGGTCTGGCAGCTGAAGGCCACTGGCTCAGTAACTCTGGATGCTGACGTGTCTTGGGCTGGCCACAGCCCTTGCCACGCCGAGTGGAATGGTGAGGGGCCATCGTTTGTCAGCGTAGGGCTGACGGTTCCTGTGGCCTCCACAGAATCCTCTATCTGGGCAATTAGATCTGTAGCCAGTGGGGCCTTGGAGCGGATATCCAGGGTGAACGGATGTGAGACCAGTGTTTGGGGGCCCTTATTCCCCCTCCCTGCCAGGGGCTGAGCTCCTGGGAAGGACACTGCCCCCACTGAGCAGCAGAGAAAGATAAGCCTCTGCTACCCTGAAGGTAACGTTGTTTCGCCAGCCCAGAACAAAGTAGGGGCATCTTTCTGCTAACAGGCGCACAGACACAATGTATCTTCCTCTGTTCCCTTCCTGGCCAGGCCTCCGCTGCCTGCCAGTGGAGATCCAGTGTTACACTGCAGCCAGGAGCAGGCAGGAAGGGAGGGGCTGAGCCCACTGATGAAACTTCCTGTGTGCCAGCCCTGTCAGGAATTCTTCCCCATCCCCACTCACCAAACCCTCACCATTCCTCCCACCTTCCAGGTGAGGAAACGGCGCAGAGGAGCCTCGTCACTTGGCCAAAGTGGCTGAGCTAGTAAGGGGCAGAGGTGGAACTTGGTAACAGGACTCAGGCCCAACTTGCTAGGATAGTGGGAAGTGGGAAAATGGAGACAGAGGAAGAGGAAAGCCCACAGAGCACTGAGGATTGCGTGTCCCTGACAGTTCAGTTGAGCCCCACCATGACTGCACCTTCCTTCTCCTGTGGGGGAAGATGCCATGGGCTCCTTTGTGGAGGGCTCAGGCTCTGGGCTGAGATCTTTTCTGGCCTGGATGAGGGGCTCAGCCTGCTCTTCAGAGTATCTGCCGCCCACTGCCCCCAGCATCCATTTTCTGCTCTGATCCACCAACCTTTCTAGCCCTGCTTCATAGAACCCCCTGGGATTCCCAGAGGCCTTGGCACATTTCTGAGCTTTTGCCTCTGCTGTTCCTACTGCTTGCACGCCCTGGTCTGCCTCTGATTTCTTCTGGAAATCTTCTCTGACTTCTGTAGCTTTGTGCTCTCCCATCAGGCTCCCTCTGGCCCCATCCATTGCTCACACAGCCCAGGGCACCGTGGCTATGTCTAGATGTGCTTGTCTTCTAAAGCCTGGCGGCTTCTTGGGTCCACCTCATGTCAATGTCCCCAGTGTCCAGCTAGGGCTCTGCTCTTCTCTCAGAGCTGGAACTCTCCTTTGTCTGCTTGGAGGAGAGCAGTTGGATGGCGAGCCAAAGGGAGAACAGAGTCACTTGGCATCTCTCATTTTTCTGGACCCTCACACCTGTCTCTGCCGACACCAGCCCAGGGCCCATTGGGCCAGTGGAAGGCCCTGTGAGGCCTGGGCCGGTGCTTATCTGCAAGGGTCCCTTATGGAGCAGTGCCTGTGGCCCATATTCCTGGGCTCCATGCAGGACTTCTGGGAAGGGGAAGCAGGAAGGTATGGACCACAGAGAAGCCAGAAGCAGGAAAAAACACTCAGTAAACTGGACAAAAGCCCTTCCCATCCTGCGTGAAGCCCCGGGAGACTAGGAAGGCAGCCAGAGGAAGTGCCCTGCCCTTGGACCCAGGGTTCAGAGAGGCTGAGAATGCTCAGCCCCGCCCCTCTACACAGGGGCTTCATGGGAAGTGTCCAAGGAAGCTGGAAGCCCACCCAAAAGTCTTGGGATCCTCATTCCCTTTGATATTCCCCCCCCACACACACCATCAGTGCAGGGCAGGGGGCGAGGGGTCTGGGGTGCGAAGCCCCCCTCTGAGAGAGACATGGCATGTCCCCAGTTCTGAGCCATGGCAGGCCTCCACAGTAGAACCACACCCTCCATCAGTGCTGACTCTCGAGAGTTTCCCTGGCCTGACCCCAGGCCCCCTGTGCCTCAGTGTTCCTTACCCCAGGTATCTCTCTATGCTAGCCAGAGACAGTGTCCCCAGTCCATCTGGCCACAGGCCCAGAGGAAGCTCAGGTCTGAGTGGCATCAGCAGACAATGCTGTTCAAGGCTACAGGCGGCCCCGGCAGCCAGGGGGTTGAACTGGGAAAAAGAGAAACCAATAGGCTGGAACTGAACACACGCCAGGCAATGATGGCCTTGGCCAGGACTGGGGTCTCAAGAGTGGCTTCCTAAGCAACCAGAGCACCGCAGGGGAAGCTCCCAGGCCTCGAACACCTCACAGCACGAGGTGACAAGACTGGGAATTTTTTATTTTTTATTTTTTTTTGGTCAGTCATGGAGCTTAAACTCAGGCCTGGGCGCTGTCCCTGAGCTTTTTTGCTCAAAGCTAGTGCTCTACCACTTTGAGCCACCTTGCCACTCCGGGTCTTCTGGTGGTTAATTAGAGATAAGAGTCTTACAGACTTTCCTGCTCGGGCTGGCTTCAAGCTGTGATCCTCAGATCTTAGCCTCCTGAATAGCTAGGATTGCCTGGCGACTGGGAAGTTCTTTCCTACATCTGCCCTCGATTTCTCCTGCTGCTTTCTTGCCACAGGTGCCATAACTCTGGTTCTGGAGATAGAGCAAGGCTGCCTTATCTGGCCAGATCAGTAGCTGGCTCTAGAATCTCCAACCCCGCTCCTCCTCCAGCACAGGTGCAATCCCAGGTGCCCAGGGTCTGGGGGGGGGGGAGGGGAGAGTCCTACAAGAACCCTGACCAAGAGCAAACCAGAGACTGGTGTCGCCCTAGAGACACGCAGGCCGGGAGACAGTGGTGGGAAGGAGCCAGCGCGAAGAAACAGGTAGAGATCAAAGCAGCAGAGGCTGTAGGAGCCAGCGAACAAATAGAGAGGGAGAAGGAACCCCAGTAAGCAGGAGTAGCAGTACCCAGGACAGCCCAACTATAGGGGGACAGAGGTCAGGGCATGGGCAGCTGAGCAAGAGCACCAGAGCCAGAGGCTGGTGGGCCGGGAGGAGGGACTCACCTCCAGCTCCTTGAACACCATGCATCTGCGGGCCCAGTCCACAATGGAGATGAAGGTCTGGTCCGCCATCCTGCACAGGAGGCCGAAGGCCGCGGGCTGATCGGAACGGTTTTTGGCAGGTTCCTGCAGGCAGCCCAGGATGCGCGCCCGCACCTGGTCTTCCTCGGGCTCCAGCTGCAGGAGCTGCAGGATGAGCTCCGGCACAGTGGGCCCCCCAGAGAAGGACTCTGAATAGCCGTAGGGCGGTCCAGGCTGCTGTTGGGGGCTGGCGTAGGGCTCTGGGTACTCGGACTTGATAGTGCGGCCAGAGAAGTTAGGGTAGAGGTAGCCTGCCAGGGACCCGTGGGTGCTTGGTACAGCCATGGGCAGCGCCTGGGCTCCAAAATCACCCAGTGGCCCGCTGGCTGGACCAGAGGCCAGGCCCTTGGGCTCAGGTGCATGCAGGTTGGGAGGCAGCATGTAGTCCGGAGCGGGGGGAGGGGGCGGTGGCACTCCCATGGGGGGACCCGTCTCCAACTTGAAGCCATTGGCACGAATCTGTGCCTTCTTCTGCTGCTTCAGAGCCCGATCTCGTTTGTACATGGGCCCAAACTTGTTCCGGCCACCACGCATGCGGTCAGCACGCACAGCTGTGGGGAAGAGGACGGGGTGGGGGTGGGGTCGTCAGGCATCACCGCTGCCTTCCTCAGCACCCTGCCCCTAAAAGCTGCGTCACCACCACCTCTGCTACTTGCTTTGCTCCCTCTCCTAGCCCTACCCGCCCCCGCAGATGGGAGTCAGGTTCTTTAGCAGTTTCAGCTGCTAAAGGTCCTACTCAGACTTCCAAACCCCTGGGGGCCCTTCCACCCTGCGTTTTCTCTGCTTGACACTTCTTCCATGCCTACCCTACCTTTGCTATTCCCTCTTCCTCAACCCCATCTTTCTCTGAGCTTGCTGAACACACAGCCTCAGTGTCACCTCCTCCAGGATGTACTCCTGGATCTACCCAGCAGAATCTCCTCAATATCCTGTCTATTCACTGCCCATTCTTACCATGCTGAGTGCATCATGCATATGCCCCCATCCACCCCCAGGCTGAGAGCGCTGGGTTCAGGGCTTGATGAGAAGATGGTAACATGAAAGGGAACTTGCTCAGCTTTGCTCATGGCTGGATGCCCAGTATCCAACTTAGGGACAAACTCCCTGACTCTACTGAACCTCCATTACAAGATAACTGGGGCTCCCTCCCACTGGCTTCCAGTGTGGAACTGAGTTTGGGGTTGGCTGAGGCTCGGCTGGGGGAGGGGGCCTCTCTTGCTGACCAGATGTTCCTCTGCCTGCCAAGAATGCGTCACCAGCCAGACCCAACAGGTACATCTCCGGGATGCAGGCTCTGGGGACAGCAGCGTGTCCCCCTCCCGCTGGGCAGTCGCTCCTCTAGGGGGTCTGCCGCTCTCAGAGCCTCTGGGGGGTTCCTAGGTTGTTCAGAAACTTTACAAACAGCTGCCTGCCGGGCGCGCAGCCCAGCAGGGCCGGAGGGTGAGGCATCCTCGCATGGCTGAGGTCTCTGGCTGAACTAACTCCCTCCTGTCTGGATGAAGAGGCAGGTCAGGGATGCGCCTGGGTCCTCCGGGGTCATTGTTCCTCACCCCTCAGGAACCTCAGAGCCAAGCTAAGAAACGGACTGGAGGTCTGGGAGCAAGTGGCAGAGCACAAACACAAGCCTTGAGTTTAGTCCTCAACGTTGAGACAAGGGAGAGAATCTCGCCGGCTGAATAACCTCAAGGATGGATGGACAGACACACGGGTGGCTGGACAGTGAGAACGCACAAAAGCAGAACGTATGGAACTAACAACAGACAATCTGCTGAGTATTTGGGAAAACCAGGCACCTCAGGCTTTCCCTCAACCCTCGCCATGGCTCTCCAGGAACAGGAGAAAGAACTACTTATTGCGAGCTCATTTTGTTTCCAGATGGGGATCTGTAGCGCAGAGAGGTTAAGGAATTTGCCCAATGTCCCCCAGCCTGCAAGAGGTGGCACTGGGACTTGAAGTCAAGGCGTTGAAGGTCTTGGCTGTGGCTGGTGTGGGGTATCTGTGGGGGTGGGGAACTCCTCATGGGGAGGGGGTTTCTTTGCTCTTTGGGGGCACTACTCCTGGGCTCACTTTCAGATGCTTCTCACCCCAACCTCAGCGGGGGGCCCTGGCAAACATCCCCCCCCCTCCTCCAGGCTCCAATGAATGCCAGGGGGGCCACTAGCCAAGCGCCTAAGAACCTTCCAGAAGGCTGATGTTGCTTCCCCCACCCCACCCTCGCCGCAGCCCCTCTTCCCAGTCCCATCGAGGCCTCCCGGGCCGCCGGGAGCCGCGGGGAGCCGTGGGGAAGCCAGGGTGGAGGCCCGCGGGCCGCGCACCTTCCAGGCGCATCCCCACCGTCAGGCACTTCTGGAAGCGGCAGAAGGGACAGCGCTTGCGCTGCGTCTTGTCGATCTTGCAGCTCTGGCTCTCGGTGCACGTGTAGTGCTTGTTGTTCTGCACCGTGCGCTTGAAGAAGCCCTGCGGGGACAGAGGCGCCGCGGCGGGTGAGCGCGGGAGGTGCGCGCCGCGCCGCGCCCGCCACGGCCGCCCCGCCCCGAGCCCCCGGCCCGACCCGCTCACCTTGCAGCTCTCGCACGTGAGCAGCCCGTAGTGGTAGCCCGACACCTTGTCCCCACACACCGGGCACAGCTCGTCCAGGTCCTCGTCGTACGAATAGTCCATGCCCGCGGCGTCCGCCTGCGGAGGAGGAGCGGGCGGGTCACCGCGGGCCCACGGCGATCCGGCGGGGACCCCTCCTCCCCCCCTACGCCCCGCACTTCGCCGTCCACGCCCCGCGGGAGTTCCAAACACGCGGTGCGCGTTCTGTGCCTGGGCCGGCCCCGCGGAGCCGCAGCCTGGGCCGCCGGGGGCCCCCGAGTCGGGAGGGGGCTGCCCGCCGCCCGCCCGGCGGGGCCTCCCGCGCCGTGCCCGCCGCGCCCGATCCGGGACCCCGGGATTCGATGCGCTTCGATCCCGATTCGTTTGTCTGAGAACAACGACAACAAATAAAAAACCCAACAACAACAAACCCCGATCCTGAGAAAACGGGATGGGCTTGGGCGCGGGGGAGAGAGATGCCGGTGATCCCCAGGCGGAGTGGGATGCGGGTTCGAGCGTTCGGGGGACCACAGGGGTGAGGGGGGCAGAGACGGTGAACCCCGCAAGGGAAGGAGCGAGAGACCCCGACGGACGCGGCTCCACGGAGAAAAATCCCGGGACAGGGACGCTCAGAAGCAGAGCCAGAGAAACCTGGGGAGACGAGGTTCAAAGATGATGGCTGGACGAACGGACGGATAGATGGACGGACATATGGACGGATGGATGGATGGGTAAATGGACGGATGGACGGATGGATGGGTGGATGGACGGATGGACGGACAGATGGACGGATGGATGGGTGGATGGACGGATGGACGGACAGATGGACGGATGGATGGGTGGATGGACGGATGGACGGATGGGTGGGTGGGTGGGTGGATAGATAGGCAAACTGAAGGGTGGAAATACGTGTGGATAGATGGTAGATGGACAAATAAATGGTGACGGGTGGAAAGACGATGGGTGGATAAACAGATGATATACATGGATAATGGTAGATGGATAGATTCATGATAGATGGATAGAGAACTGATACACAGACAGATGGACGCACGGACAGACAGGAAATTGGTAGGTAACGAAAGAGACGGAACCGGAGCCGAGCGAGATGGAGGAGACCTAGGAGAGGCGGATGAGGAGTCAGAGACACCAAGGGAGACCGAGGCAGGGAGCACGACAGAGACACTGAGAGAAAACCTGGGGAGACGGAGGCGCCCCGCCCGAGGGTCGCGGGCCGGAGGCGTGGGCGGCGGCCGAGCTCCGAGGCGGGGGCCCCCGCAGAGTCGGTGCCCCGCGGCCCGGGGGCCCCAAGCCGCGAGCGGCGGAAAACGACGGCGCGGGAACGCGGAGCCCGAGAACCCGGGGAGACAAAGCCCGCGCAGCGACGGCCCCGGGGGGCGCGGCCGAGACCGAGACGTCGGGCGGAGAGCCGTGCAGTGGGCGCGCGGGGGGACGGCGGGCGACCTGGGGCGGGCGGAGAGCGCGCGGCTCCGGGAGGCTGCACCCCGGGCGGGGGCGACCTCGGGCGGAGAGTCCGCGTCCCAGGGAGGGAGGCGCTCGGCCCGTCCAGCGTCCACCTGGCCGATCCTGCGAGCAGAGCCCTGCGTCCCGCCCGCCCGCCCGCGCGGAGCCCCGCGCCGCCCGCCGGCGAGGAGCCGCACCCGGGCGCAGCGCCGCCCGCCCGCAATGACGGCCGCTCGGGCCGGGGGCGGGGAGGCGCGGGGCTGGCGGCGGGGGTCTCGGCGCACCCCGCCTCCCCGCCGCCTTCACGGCGGCTCGAGGCGCACCTGGGACCCGGGGCCCCTCCGCAGCCCTGCGCGCCGCGCCAACCTGTGCGGGGCCCGGGCGGGCCGCGCTAAGAGCGCGCGTGCGGTGTCTGGGGGCGGAGGCGCGGCCTGCGGCCCCCCCCACGCCCGCGCCCTCCCCACAGCCCGCTCCCGTCTTCACCCCCAACTCTCTCCTTCCCACCCCAGGCCCGGACCGCAGCCCGCGAGTGAGGAGGGGACGGAACCCGGCGGACCCGACCGCCCCCTAATCCAGGCAGGTGCGGGGCCCCAGGGCCCCAGGCTCGCCCAGGGCGAGCTCCGGCCCGCAAGCCCAGCCTCGGGCCCGGCCAGGACCACCGAGGGCCGCGGGTCGTTGTGTGGCGTGGAAGCGGGGTCTGGCTCCCGGGGCGCTGCGTTGACCCTGCCGCGTTTCCTCCCTCAGGCGCCAGGCGCCCCCCCTCCAGCCCTCAGTTTCCCCGTCTGCGAAGTGGGCCGGTGGCCGGCGTTCCCGCGGACCCCCCCCCAACACACACACCCTGGCGGGGCGAAGCCCCTCTCCGCCCGGCTGGAAAGGGGGATCGCGTCGGCCCACCTCGCCAGATTCCAAGGTCTGGTGAGCACCAAATCGCTGCCGGGAGAATGGGAGCTGGGCGGGTGGCGCGGGGAGGGGAGCGGCACCCCTGCACCCCACAGAGCTCTCGCTGGGCGGAGGGCGGAGTCAGGGAGCCTCGAGGACAACTTGGTCCCGGGGCCGCCATGGGCAGAGCCACTGGGGGCTGAGGACGTCCAACTGGGCCCCTCCTGGCTTTCCAGATGAAGCCACTGAGGCAGAGGGCAGGGGAGAGGCCTGCGGGTCCCTCCCGCCCCGGGGGGAACCCACAGGGACGAGCCTCCCTCTGAGCCTGACGCCTGGGGCTGCCAACCCAGGCCCAAAGACCCCCCCTGATCCCAGAATCTGCGGCCTCCTATGCCAGCCAAGACGCCCTTCTGAGCCTCAGTTTCTCCACATGCAAAGTGAAAAAGACGGGCCCCGCAGATGGGGTGTCTGCGGTGCTGTGAGCCTCCTTGGGCGACCCTCGGTGGGGAGGGCGGAGAGGACCAGACGGGAGGGAGTGGAAAAGCCCCTTACCCAAGCCCCCGGACACCGCGCATGTGCGGCAGGCAGCCAGAGGCGGGGCTACTCGTGCTTCTCCAGCAGCTCCCTGCCCCTGGCCAGTGGGCCTGGGATGGGGGGCGTGACAGGCAGGGGCTTCGTGCGTGGGCTCAGGGGAAAAAAGAAGCCCCCAGCCCACCGCTGCAGGGGAGTGGGGGAGGCCGGGCTCCCAGGGGGCATCTGCAGGGTAGTGCCCACCTGCTGGAGCTCCTGGTCAGTGCCAGGAGGCCGCAGCAGGCGGGCAGAGGTCTGGGCCAGGGCTAGGGGGTGGGGGCTGGGCTCCCAGACAGCAGTTCCGTCCTCCTCCATCTTAGCCCCCTCCTCGCGGCTCCTCTAGCTCAGGCCCAGAGTTCAGGGCCCCAGTCCCACACTGGGACTCAGCCTTTTCTTCACTCAGGAAACCCTGGCCCAGCTACAGAACGCAGACACACACACACACAACACACACACAACACACAAACACATCAGAGAATCTCCCCCCCACACACATACACACCAGACAGGGAGACCCAGAGTCCACAAAGTAGGCCCAGAGACCCTCAAGACACTTACAGATCAAAACACCCTTGAGAACAACCCACCACGGCCAGGACGCAGGGACAACAAGGGACCCCATAGTCTGTCGCCATAGGCCCTAGCTCCTCCCATCAGCAGCCGGAGGGAAGAGGAGGTTTTTCATAATGGGAAAGGGGGTCTGGGGAGACCTAGACCCTGTCTCTACCAGAGCAGTGCACATTGGCCACCTGGCAAAGCAAGCGATGGCCGGCCCAGGCTGTAAGGAGGCACTGAGGAGGGAGGTTGACCCTTAGAGGCCTGGACCCAGGCCCCTCACTTACAGAGCGGAAGGAGAGCTCTCTCGCTGGGTGTGGGTGGACCCTGG
Source organism: Dipodomys merriami (assembly GCF_024711535.1). NCBI lineage: Eukaryota > Metazoa > Chordata > Mammalia > Rodentia > Heteromyidae > Dipodomys > Dipodomys merriami. The sequence continues at coordinate 40,114,603 of NW_027202382.1, forward strand.
GCGCCGGGTTCAGGGTGGGCAGGCTCCGGCAGCCCAGGTGGGGCAGCTGTGATAGTAGGCGCCCAGGAACTCTTTCGCACGGCAGCGGGCGGCGGACAGACAGTAGGCTGGCCCTGTCCGTGTCCGTCCTCCTCCTCCCCGCCTTGGGGGGGGCATCAGAGGCCCAATTGGTCTCTGCCCCCACGTGACTCCGCAGGCCTCTCTCCTCCTTTGTTGGTGTTTCTCTTCATTTAGGTCTATTTTTTTTTTCTCTTCTAAAAGAAAAAAAAAATGCCCCTATCTATCTGGGGGCTGTGGATGGGGGCGGAGGCCAAGGCACGGTGTAGGCCTTGGCCAGCTGGCTGTCCAGGCCGCCGTGGGAGCCCGAGGCAGGGACCCCAGGTAGGCGGGAAGGCAGCCGGCTTGTTAGCGGCTGGGTGGGAGTGGGACCTGATTTATGGTCTGCTCCCCCACCAGACCTGAGGCCGGGCACCTCTCTCGTTGAATGGCTTCCTGTCCTAGGCCCTGGCCGGGCACGGCCCCAGCCTGGCCTAAATCTGTGAGCGGAGTTAAGATGGCCAGTGTGGAGGAAGGGATACGGATGGAAGGCCCAGGGCCCAGGCTGCTCCGGCCTGGCCTTCCACTCTTCCAGAAGGTGGAGAAAGAAGATAGGGCAGGAAGCAAGCAGGTGAGCAGACTGAACACCTCAAGTGGGCTTCTCACAGTGGCATCGAATGCCACCATCGATGGCAGGCCATACATTGCCCAGATCAGCAGCCAGGGGTACGCTGGAGGAGATAGCCTCTGGCCCAGGTCGCTTGGCCACCATGCTGGGGCAGGGGATCCTAACCCAGAAGGCCAGAGCTCTCCACACAGGCGGGGACAGCCCCGCCCTGTCTCCAGGTCTGGTCCTTCTGGGCCCATTTGCTGAGCCCTGCACCCATCCAGAGCAACGCATGCTTCTTTGTTCATCTGTTGACTGCAGGCCCTCCAGCCAGGCCCCACTACTGCGTGGGGGACAGAGAGGGACAGGGAGGTCTCTGTCCTCAGATCAGTCACCTCCCAGACCTGGGAATGGGGAGGGGGGCTCACAGGGGCCACCGTCGTAGAGAACTTCCCCCTATACACACCCCTTCATTTGAAGAAAAAAGCAAGTCACACACAAAAGTACCTCATTTTGGATGGAGGGATTTTTCTAGATAAGCAAGTCAACTATATAGTCTTGTGTCTGCCTCCTCCTATCAAACTCTTTGTTCTGTTTGTTGTTCTGCTTTGGTTTTGGTTTTGAGATATATATCTATATATCTATATCTATATCTATATATTTTTTTAAATTGAACTCAGAGCCTTGAGTTGGCTTTTTTGAGCTCCACATACCTCCAGCCCTTTATGCTGTTTTGTTGTTGTTATTGTTGTTTTTTAAAGTAGGGTCTCACTTTATTCCCAGGCTGGCCTGGGCTGTGAACCTCCTACTTGTGCCTCCTCATGTTTCTGGAGATGACAGGCGTGTGCCACTACACTCAGTCATTGAGATGGAGTTTCATGAACTTTTGGGTTCAAGTCTGGCCTCAAAGCATGATCCTCCAATGTCTGCCTCTCAAATAGTCCTGGTTGGCTCACATTCTGAATCCTCCCACTGCAGCCTTCTGAGTGCTGGGATTAAAGGCATATGACAACACTCCTGGCTTGAACTTAAAAGAAAAACAAAACTAGAATGTACAAGAGTTTTATTGATAGTCATAACTTACTTTGACTAAGTATATTCAAATTCTACCTACCTGTTGTGTACGTGTGTGTGTGTGTGAGTGTGTGTGTGTGTGTGTGTGTGTGTGTGTGTGTGTGTGTGTGTGTTTGCTGGTACCAGGGCATGAGCCTTATATTCTCACTTGGCTTTTTCGCTCAAGGCTGATCCTGTCACTTGAGCCACTCTTCACGTCTGGTCTTTTGCTGGTTAATAGGACAAAAGAATTTGTCTGCTTGGGCTGGCTCTACACCAAGATTTTCATATTTTAGCCTCCTGACTATTGAGGATTATATAGGTATGAGCTACTGACACCCAGCTCGCTCGCTTGCTTGCTTGCTTGCTTCCTTTCTTTTCTTTTTTCTTTCTTTCTTTCTCTCTCTCTCCCTTCCTTCCTTTCTTTCCTTTCTTTCTTTCTTTCTTTCTTTCTTTCTTTCTTTTTTTCTTTCTTTCTTTCTTTCTTTCTCTCTCTCTCTCTTTCCCTTCCTTCCTTCCTTTCTTTCTTTCCTTTCTTTCTTTCTTTCTTTCTTTCTTTCTTTCTTTCTTTCTTCCTTCTCTCTCTCTCTCTCTCTTTCTTTCTTTCTTTCTGTTTTGGCTTTTTTGAGACATGGTCTCTTCCATAGCTCAGGCTTTCCTCAATTTTTTTTTTTTTTTTTTGTCCCAGGGCTTGAACTCAGTTCCTAGGCGCTGTCCCTGAGCTTTTTTGCTCAAGACTAGTGCTCAAGCACTTTGAGTGGCTACCCCACTTCTGGTTTTCTGGTGGTTAATTAAAGATAAGAGTCTCGTGAATTTTCTTGCCTGATCTGGCTTCAAACCTTGATCCTCAGATCTCAGCCTCCTGAGTAGTTAGGATTACAGGGGTGATCCCTAGTACCCAGTTTGTCCTCAAACATGTAAAGCTGCCTCAGCCTCCTGAAGGCTGAGATTACACGCATTTGCTCTCTCACTGGGCTGTTACATATACCTTATTCCCCAACATACATGACCTTATGTGTCTTGTCACCTATCAAGATTCTTAGGGGGTACACGCCTCTGCGTGCACCTCGCTAGGACCTAACTAGACTTCCCATTTTATTTTATGTCATTCAGTATCTCCACTTTATTTCTTGTTAGTCTCATTTTAAATTTATTTTGTTTTTCCCGTTTCAATACAGTGAGCCTGTTTTGGAATTAATACCACTAACCTTCTGAACTTATTTAGTGTCAGTACTGGGGCTTGCTCAGCTTACTTGCTCACAGCTGGTGCTCTAGCACTTGAGTCACACCTCCAATCTGGCATTGTGCTGGTTAATTGAAGAAGCAGTCTCACAGACTTTTCAGCCTCCTTAGTAGCTAGGATTACAGGTGATAGCCACAGGCACCAGGCTTCATTTTCTAACTTAAGTAAAGGAATATCCCAGCAAATACTCTTATTACCAACATGTCACATGCATGTTATGTCTTTGATGGGGGACTTTGTCCAGTCCCTGTCTCCTGCTTTTTTTTTTTTCCTCTTTTTTTTGGTCTGTCGTGGGGCCTGAACTCTGGGCCTGGGCGCTGTCCCTCAGCTCTTCAGCTCAAAGCTAGCACTCTACCACTTGAGCCACAGTGCCCTTCTGGTTTTCTGGTGGCTTATGGGAGATAGTCTCAGGGACTTTGAACCAGGATCCTTAGATCTCAGCCTCCTGAGTAGCTAGGATTACAGGTGTGAGCCACCAGTGCCCAGCTCCGTGAGACTCTTATCCCCAGTAAACCACCAGAAAACTGGAAGTGGCGCTGTGGTTCAAGTGGTAGAGCACTTCAGCTAAAGAGCTGAAGTATAGTGCCCAGGCCGAGTTCAAGTCCCAGGATCGACAAAAAAAAAAAAAAAAAAAAAAAGAATGCTGGGCAAGCAACTTTCCCACTGAGCTACCCTTCCTCCCCACCCATTTTTTACTTTTCCCCTAGGGCTTGAACTCTGGGCCTGGGTGCTGTCTCTGACTTCTTTTGCTCACTGCACTCTACAGCTTGAGCCATAGCACCACTTCCGTTTTATTTTTCCTGCTTATGTGGTGCTGAGGAATCGAACCCAGGGCCTCAAGCATGCAAGGCAAGCGCTCTACCACTGAGCCACCTTCTCAGCCCCATGCTGGCTTTTTTCTGAGTAGTTTATTGGAGATGAGTCTCCTGGACTTTCCTGCCCAGGCTGGCTTTGAACCGCGATCGTCAGTTCTCAGTGTCTTTAGTAGGCATAAGCCACTGACAGCCAGCTCCTTCCTCCTTTCTTAAACCGGACAAATGCTTGTTGTTGTTGTTTGTTTTGGAAATAGCCAACCTGGCTTTGCCCTGGTCTCTTGATGAGACCTTGGGCTCTGAGGAGGAGAGACTCTGGATTAAATCCCAGGCTAGCTTCTTGCTGGCTGTGTGACATAGAACCACTTGCTTGCCCTCTCTGGGCTTTGTCTTTCCTTGACAATGGAGATGAACTGACCCAGTACATGTAACATCCTCAGTGGCTGCCTGGTATGTTGTGCATGCTCAATAAACGTCAAGTAAAATACACACCACCAGCTGAAGGCCTGGCTGCCTGTCCTGAGAGCCTTCTCGGGTTGACTGTGACATTGCGACATTGGTACAAGCTTGCCCTTTTGTGAGGGGGTGACTCATCTGAGTTAGGGGATCCCTCAAGGAGAGGCCTGACATCTCTGGCTCGGCAGCAGCCAGCACAGGGCAGCACAGGCGGTGTTGGTTGAATGACTGTTCGTCTCTGCTGTGAAGGCGTCCATGTTGTGGCTGTGGCCTCCTATATCTAGTCCTCTGAAGAGGACGCTGTTGTCACCCCCGGGGCTGATGCTCCGGACCTACAAATCAGTGATGCCCTGTCCCTCTAGGCTGTTGCTCCTCTGGCCACTCTGTTCCCCAACCTCTGGGGGTACACCACGGGGATGGCACTGCACAGGACCCTGAGACAGGAAGGGACCGGTGTGTGTGGTGAGCATGGAAGTAGCTAGACCTCCCTCAAGGGCCCCCATGTGCTGGGACCCCCACACAGCTCCAAGCTTTGTGGGGTAGCCTCGGACCCTCTCCGTCACCCTGGTCATCTTCGTGAGGACCACTTGAGAGATGGGGGCTCAGCCCAGAGGCAGACCTGAAGCCCTGAAACCCGGCAGCAAGAAGGCCAGCGTCTGCAGGCTGTCGTCCTCCTCGTCTGTGCTCAGCACTGGCCTGTGGGGCGGAGCGGGCTGCAGGCCGCGTGGGCCCCCCGGAGGGGAAGGGGAAGATGCACTGTAGTCCCGGCCAGGGGGGCTTCCCCCGTCCCCAGGCAAACAAAGCCCAGGGTGTCTCTTTTGAGTGGGGGCTTTCCCAAAGTGCCAAGCTTATTTCCTGGAGATGGAAGAAAGAATAGGGAATCCATAAGCTGAACCCCACGGGGAGAGGGACCCTGGAGAAAGAGCTGGAAAAGTGAACCTGGAGGGAAACCAAGGCAAAAAAGAGGATAGACAGAGGAAGACCCATTGATAGCAAAACAGGCGCCCCCCCCCCCACGGGAGGAGCTGGGGGCGAGGATGAGGAAAAGCTGGTTGGTTTTCAGTAAGAGAGGAAGGGAGAGGGAGAGGGGACAGGCAGAGAACGTGGGGAGGGGGCCGGGCTGCTGGAGGCAGGGGGAGCGTGGAGGTGGGACCCCCGCCCCAGGCAGTGGAGGGGGGTCTGCTGGCAGCCGTAGAGGCTGTTTCCGCTGCACCCCTTATCAGCCTGCTGCCAGATGTTCAGATCCGATGCCAATGTCAGAGAAGTCCATAGTGCTGGGTCAAGGCCGTGGCCAGCCGGAGCCTCAGCTGCGGCGTGGGGAGGGGCGCTGGGGGCGGGGCCAGACCGGCCGGCTCTTCCCCCTCCCCCTGGTGGCTGTATGGACTGGGCCACCTGGTGGGGGTGGAGACAGACCAGGTGCCTCTAGATTGAGAATGGGGACTTGGGAAGGCAAAATGTGACTCCTGGCAAGCCCCCCCATTCGAGGAAGCAAGTGGATCATGCACACGTGTGCATGTGTGTACACACACACACAATGCCACAGGGGAGATAAGGCACACTCAGCTCAGGGAAAAGTGTTTCCCCCTCCCCCATCTTTCCTCTGCACCCTAGCCTAGGGGGTCCCCGAGAGACCACCACCACCAAGATGGCAGGCAGGCAAGAGAGAGCCAGACATGCGCAGAACCTGCCTGCCAGCCAAGGCAGGGCTGGGGGAAACTTCTAGAGTGAGGCCTGGTGGGAGTCCTCAGGGAAGACACAGGTGCTGGGTGTCCAGGGGGCCGGGACTCCAGCCTTGGGCCTGGGCCTCTCCGCCATGCTCCGGGAGCGTGGGGTGCAGCTGGGCCCCCCCTCCCCAGGGGCAGCTTATCTCCCGGTGCACACGCTTGGCCCTCAAGGGGTGACCCAGCCTTGCTCCTCACATTCCTCTTCAGCCATGCAGCCGGTGGGCCCCCCACAGCTCTGAGCCGGTGCTGTGATTTCGGGGTGGTCAGGATCCTCCATCGGGTCAGCCCCTTGCCCCCTCTGGACTCAGCCCCCCTGGAACCATCTCTGACGTCTCTGCCGCCCGCCTTGGTCTTGGCCACCATTTAGTCCTGTGCGCAACTATCCCAGTGGGTCTCTCTGCTCCTCTCAGCCTTCCTCTGCTTCGCTTTGCTCGCTCTAGAGGCCCTTGAACGGGGCAGAATCTGGGGACACTTCTGTCTCCACAGGAGAAGGGATGTGAAGACTCAGGCTGTGAGGTCCTGTCATGGGAGGAGAACTGGGGGAGCTGGGGCCGCACTCAGTCCCCTCCCACCCCTCCTGCTGCACTGGGCTCTGGCGGGGACTCGGGTCTGAGAGGGCAAGGAGCCGCAGGGCTCCCATGTACCCAGGACGGGAGGGGTGGGGAGCTGGGGCTTGAGGTTCTGGCCCGAGGGCCTCCTTCCTGTTTGTAGGGAAGTGACTCCTCTGAAAGCTGCTGGGAGGAGGGGAGAGGAGAGAGGCCAGGGCCACTTCCGGGAAGCTGGCCAAGGGCCGGAGGCCACTCTCCCTGTGCCCATTATGGCCCCCCCCTGGGTCCTGGCTTAAAATAGTGCAGTTCCTTCACTGCTGCTGGGTCTAGGCCAGACCTCAAAGGACTGCTGGCTGCTGCTCACGCTGCCAGCAGAGGTCTGGGGCCGTGGGGGCCAATGCAGGTATCCCAGCCTCTGGCTACATGCAGAGAACACATGGGCTCCCAAGTCAAAGCCTCAGCTGCTGCACTGAACAACTACGAGATTGGTCTTCGTTGCCGGGTGCAGGTGGCTCACACCTGTCATCCTAGCTGCTCAAGAGGCTGAGATCTGAGAATCTCGGTTCAAAGCCAGCTCGGGCAGGAAAGTCCGTGAAACTCTTATCTCCAATAAACCACTCAGAAAACCGGAAGTGGCCCTGTGGCTCTACAGGTAGAGCGCTAGCCTTGAGCTGAAGAGCGCAGGGACAGAGCCCAGGCCCAGAGTTCAAGCCCCATGACCGACACCAAAAACAAAACAAAACAAAAAAATTGGTCTTCCTTGTCTCCTTCAGACTTCGTTTCCACCCACATGAAAACAGCAGGTGCCTGGTTTTCAATCTAAATGAGACAGTGGAAACTCTGAACCTTGCCAGGCATGAAGTGTTCACGCATAATCCAGAAGTTCCCTTCGCTGCTCCTGTTGGCGGTGCCTGGAGCTCCTCGCCCTGCAGGAGGTGCTTCCGAGACCCACAGTGTGGGGTGTTAAGCAGGGAAGGCTTCTGGAGAGCGAGCTTGCAAGGAGGGCAAGGATGGGGCTGTGGTCTCCATGGTGAGCTTTGTTGCCAAGGGAACAAGACTCCAAGAGCACTGGGTCTGGCAGTTGGGCACTTTTGCCACAGAATCTGACAGACAGATCAACGTTGTGGACCTAAAACCCAGGTGGACCATGGGGCCAAGGCCAAGCGGAGCCAGGGGTGACTGCTGGCTCTGCTGGACCCCTATTGGTGAGGCCTGAAGGGCATCCGTTTCCAGAACACAGCTTCCACGTCAACCTCATCGGGCTCCAACTTTGAACTAGCAACAATCTGCCCTAAAACGCTGAGCCATGAGCAACTATTTAGGACAGGGAAAGTGACAATTAGAGAACTATATCTATCTGGGTCAAGGTCACTACAACTGGGAAAGGCTGGACTTTAGAATTCTTGAGACCCCTGGTTGACACATCTACTGTCTCAGGCTGCCTGTGGGAAATGATTCCTGGGAAGGGCTCCATGTAGCTAGTGGCACACAAATACCCTCTCTGTCCATCATTTCTGGGCACCGTTTCTCCATTACAGACATGGCCTTAAGTAGGTTACCTCTGACTTTGCAAAGGAGGAACGCATCCTGTAATCATAGGCTCAATGCCAGTTTATATATAGTCCCGAGGTCTTTTTTTTTTTTTTTTGTCGGTCGTGGGGCTTGAACTCTGGGCCTGGGCGCTGTCCCTCAGCTCTTCAGCTCAAGGCGAGCGCTCTACCACTTGAGCTACAGCGCCACTTCCGGTTTTCTGGTGGTTTATTGGAGATAGGAGTCTCATGGTCTCTCCTGCCCGGGCTGGCTTTGAACCGCGATCCTCAGATCTCAGCCTCCTGAGTAGCTAGGATTACAGGCGTGAGCCACCAGCGCCCGGCTCGAGGTCTTTCTTGTTTGATAACCTTAGACGAATTATATACTCTTTTGGTATGTGTGTGTGCTGGTCCAGGGACTTGAACTCAGGGCCTGGACTCTGTTCCTGAGCTTTTTTGGCTCAAGGCTAGTGCTCTACCACTTAAGCCACACCACCACTTCTGGCTTTTTCTGTGTATGTGGTATTGAGGAATCGAATCCAGGGCTTTATGCATGCTAGGCAAGCACTCTACCACTAAGCCACATTCCCAGTCCTTGTCTGAGTAGTTTCTTGGAGTTATGAGTCTCACAAACTTTCCTGCCTGGGCTAATTTTGAACTGTGATCCTCAAATCCCAGCCTCCTGAGTAGTTAGGATTACTAACTAGATATGAGCCACCAGGGCCCAGTTTATTATTATAAAGCAATATACAGAGGCTGTGGGTTTTCTTAACTGCAAAATGGGATCATTATAGGACCAACCCCTTAGGTGGCTCTGGAGAATTAGTAATCTAATCATTAGGTTTCCACAGGGCCTAATTATATTTTGCTGCTAGGGATTGAACCCAGATCCTCACCTAAGTACTCATTGAGCCACAGCCTCCAGCCTTCTATTCTTTCATTTCAGATGATTGCCTGTCACTCCAGGAAACCAAAAAGCATGTCAGTTATTTAAGTAACCATTTGTAAACTTGGAATAATGTCCCAGCAGAATATGAACAGGAAGAATCACCCAGTGTCCCAATGCTACTTCAGTAGAGCCTGGCCAGGCTGAACAGAAGTTTTCAGATAGGGGTTTCTCAGAGTATCTAATATGTTCAAGAAGGCTGGGAGGAAAACTGCAGTGTTTCTTTTTTTTTGTCGGTCGTGGGGCTTGAACTCTGGGCCTGGGCGCTGTCCCTCAGCTCTTCAGCTCAAGGCGAGCGCTCTACCACTTGAGCTACAGCGCCACTTCCGGTTTTCTGGTGGTTTATTGGAGATAGGAGTCTCATGGTCTCTCCTGCCCGGGCTGGCTTTGAACCGCGATCCTCAGATCTCAGCCTCCTGAGTAGCTAGGATTACAGGCGTGAGCCACCAGCACCGGGCTTGCAGTGTTTCTTAAAGACTACTTTTCTCATGGCTTTTTCAATGAGGCTACTTACTACCCACCACTTGAATGTATATGTTTTGGGAAACCATGTAAGACTTGTCTATATGATACATTTGGGTCTATGTTTGGAATGACACTGCTTTTTTAGCCCAACTGAGATGGGTCTGTTGATCCACTTTTTATACAATCTTTTTTTTTTTTTTGGTCAGTTATGGGGCTCAGCTCAAGGCTAGCACTCTACCACTTGAGCCACAGTACCACTTCCACCTTTTTCTGTTTATGTGGTGCTAAGGAATCGAACCCAGGGCCTCATGCATGCAAGGCAAGCACTCTACCACTGAGCCACCATTTCCTTGTCGTATGCTTCTATATGTTTATGCCAGTCCTGGGCTTTGAACTCATGGCCTATGCACTGTCCCTGAGCTCTTTTGCTCACTGTCCCTGAGTTCAACCATTTGAGCCGCAGCTCCACTTCTGTCTTTTTGGAAGTTCATTGGAGATAAAGATTCTCACAGAGGAAGTGGCACTGTGGCTCAAAGTAGTAGAGTATTAGCCTTGAGCAAGAGTTCAGGGATAGTGCGCAGGCCCCGAGTTCAATAAATACCCCTCTATCACACACAAAGTCTCATGGACTTTAACACCCCAGATCTTCTCAGCGTTCTGAATAGCTAGGACTACAGGCCTGGGCCACTATTGCTGGGCCAGGGTTATTTTACAAAAGCAAAAAAAAAAAAAAAAAAAAGAGGAAGGTTCAACTACAGGCCACTGCTTAGTTTTGTTACAAACTCCCAAACATTCACATTCAGCAGGAGTGAACAGCTAAGGCCGGGCAGAGAGGAAGCCGTTAGAACTTTGGTATCAGATAGGCCATTTGCCTGTGCCATCTTAGGCAAATTGCTTGAGTTCCCAGAGCCCGTTTGCTCTCACCATGGCCCACACCACGTGAGGTTGTGCTGAGGATGCCTGCCCGTGCGCTCCTCACACCTGTGTGGCTGATCCCTGTGGGCTGTGAAGACAAGTCTGTTACCTCCTTCTGTTGCTGTGCTTTTGTTTCCATCCACCTCTTTCAAGCCTCAAGGGCTCTCTGGTCCCTTGTGCCGGCGGCAGAGTCACGGGAAGGCAGCTGGGTGCTCCTCATTTCATGCAAAAGGATTTAATAGGCAAAGGAGTCTCCCTGGCTTTTATCTTCCAGGACTGAGAAGCCCCCTGCTCTCCCCCACTGCCTCCATACAGCCCTGAAGCCAGACTGCCATTCCTCTGAGTGCATGTGTGGGATTACTTGTACACTGGGCAGATCTGAGTTCAAGGCCCGACTCTGACACTTCCTGTGTGAATCTGGCTATGTATTTGACTTCTCAAGGGCCACTGTTTAGTTAGCTCTAGAAAAGCTATTAAGCCGGATGGTGGTGGGTCACGTTTGTAATCCTAGCTACTCAGGAGGCTGAGATCTAAGGATCACAGTTTGAAGCCAGCCTAGGCAGGAAAGTCCATGAGGCATTAATTACCTACCAGAAAACCGGAAGTCCTGTGGCTCAGAGTGGTAGAGCACTAACCTTGAGCAAAAGAGCTCAGGGACAGTGCCCAGGCCCAGAGTTCAAGCCCCATGTCTGAAGGAAAGACAAAAGCTATTATGAGACCTCATGTGTTTTCTGAAGAGGCAGGTGTTAATCTAGACCAGAGCATGTACAGCAGGTCAGCCATCAGTGCACTACTGCCACTGATGCAGCTGAGATCCAAGCAGATGGCTTTCTCTCTGTATTCCTTCATGTGGCACTCAAGGACCCCAACTGCTTTCCCAGCTTTTACTCTTGCTAATGCCTCCTGTTCTCCACCGCTCCTGTGATGGCAGGCCTTTGTTATACTGGGGAAGCGGGCTCTCTCTGCCCTTAATCCCGAATCACAACCTTCTTCTCACTGCACTGCAAAGGCCTCCTGCAACTCCCTCTAGCTGTGTCACTTTCTGGCTGGCAGGCCTCATTTCTTTTAAGCATGTTCGGGTTTGTGAAAAGTCCCAATTCAGTGCCTGGCCCACAGAGCAGGTGCTTGTCAGATTACCCTCTGCCAGGCCCTCAGTGGCAAGGATGGAGTAAGATTCCCGCCTCTGGACACCCTGCCCCATCCCAGCCCATGGGCCCCAGACACATGTCACAGACAGATCACAGATGCCATGTGCAGGATTCACATTTATTGGTTCAAATACAGTACCTAACACTTGCTAAACATGCATTTCACACTAATTGGTCACATTCCACAGGTAGTCAGTTCACAGGACGGGCCCGCCCCTGCCAGCAGGCAGGTGTGGGAGGTAGCAGCGGGCCCGAGCAGCCTGCAGAGCCTGCCAACTGTCACTCAGTCATGCAGGACTGGTGGCTGCTGGCCCTTTGGGAACAAGGGCTCAGAGACATCCTGCTTGCTCGATTCCTATGAAGGCCTGTGGGTGGAGGTGCCACCGGAGCCCGAGGGTGGTATTTGTGGGAAGAGGCGCTCGCTATGCCTGGAGCACAGGAAGGGGACAGAGGCCTCGTGGAGGTGGTGGCTCGCCCCTGTCCCTGGCTGCAGGTGGGAAGGGCTCCCCACACAGCCCAGACATTACAATGCGGCCAGAGAGCCCCTATCGCAGCTCTGGGATGGCAACACAGACAAAATCACCAACAGCCCAGGGCAGGCGGGGCTTCTTTCCCGACAGAAACATGTAAACAGCGCGGGAGCTACATGATTCTTTTCCCACAGTATTCCTCAGCGAGGAATCGACCAGGATGTCACTCAAGAGGTAGTTTTTTTCCCCCATGGAAATCTGAGTCAACAACATCACTTATTACAAGACATTTCAGCAAAGAAAGCAATGGTCACCAAAGGGCAAAGCAGACCCGTGGCCACAGGGCTGGCTCCACGGCGTGGGGGACTGGCCTCCACCAGCAGCACATTTGTCTTGGACTCGGAGCAAGCTCTGGCTGTCCTCGGCTTTTTTCGAGCCTACAGTTGGTCCCTGAGCAAGCTCTGGCCTGTTTAGGGATGAGATACCCTGGAGGGCCGAGACAGCTTCTTGTAGGTAGAGAGGCAGGGCTACCATGGCTCGGAGCCCTGGCCTGCCCAGAGAGGCAGCCCTGACTTGCTCCCAAACTCAGCAAACTCCTGGGCTCCTGCCTCTGAGGAAACAGTCCAGGCCTGGCTCCTGAGCCCAGAAAAGATGTTGCTTATGACAGCCAAGAGGTGGGTTTCTGGGGACCCTGTAATTAAATACACATCCCTGAGCTGTGGCCCCAGGAAACACACTGGCCTCAAGGCTGACCAGCTTCTACCCAGCACCTGGTAAGACGATTGCCGCTTTTCATCCTGAGACACAGATAAAACATCATTTCACAGACACCGGCGTGGATGTTTCCAGCTGAGGGAAGAGGGAGGATGGTCACGGGCAGAGGCAGAGGGGTGTGCGGGGAGTTCTTGTGCACCGAGGTGGGGGAGTAGAGTCATGGTTCTTTTTGTTCCATTTTTCTATTCTTTTTTCTTTTTTTGTTTTCTTAGTTTGCCTTTTTTATTTTTTTTTTAGTTTTTAAAAAAATCAGTAAGAAAAACAAACCCAAAGTTTAATAGGATTGGTTTGAAAGACTGCATTTCTTAAAAGAATTGCAAAAATTTAAGAAAAAAAATAAAACAAAACAAAAAACCCCCCAAAAACCCAAAACAAAAAACAAAACAAAAACCCACATAGAATAGACCAAGGGCCCAAAGCTAAAGACTTGGAACCACTGCTTCGTTGCCTGCCCTGCGGGGGGCCAGGGCTCCTTTCCTCCCGCTAACACGGGTCCTAGTGCAGCTGCTGCCTAGCTCTAGCATCCCACTTGCTAAGAAATCAAGAACTCATGAGCACAGGTTATAGGTAGCAGAGAAGGCACTAGCCCGGCAGGCCAGGGTTCCATGGACTGGTGACCTTACCTGCCGCAGGTACTCTCTCCCTTGAGAAGTGGGGCAAGTCAGCGGCAGGTGGGTGAGGAGCGACACCCTGGAGACCTCTGCTCTCCCCTGCCCCCCAGCTCTAGTTCTACCCCTAGAGGCCTGCTCACTTCATTTACAGGCTGGGCATGGGGACTGCCTATCCGCTGAGCCAAATGGAGTGCTTTGAGATAGCTCTAAGGAATTGCTCTGGACTAAGGGCAGGACCACCAAGCCTTGCAAAGGGCTCTGAAAGTCTACAAAGGGAGCCTGAATTCCAGATGAAGCTCCAAGATGGCAAAGTTTTATCTTAGGTCAAGAAAATGTTCAAAAGGAAGGAAGGGGAAAGCCTGCATGCCTTGAAGTAGTACACGGAGGTGAGACTCTCCTTTCCGCACGACTTTCAGAGGTATTTTTTATGGTGGAAAATTCACACAGTGAATGTTGGGATCAGAAGGAGGACAGAAGGGAGAAGAATTAAAGACAATACACACAACTTTTTTCTTCTTCCACTAGCAAAAAGACTGCCTGTTAGCCAAACATTATGGGAAGGCAAAAACAAAACAAAACAAAACAAAAAAATAACCAAACATACCAAACCTCTCCCTCCAACCTTCCTCTGTGTCCTTCAAACCAAATTCACAAATACATCTGGTGGCTGACCTAATGTCTCCACACTGCTAGCTATACTCCTACCTTCTCATCATAATACCTGAGTTTGCAATGCAACACATTCACTTTACCCTGTTTAAAAGAAGCCCACGTCATGAGAGGACTGGGTGCAGAAGACATTAAAGGCGGTCCACAGGTCAGGCTCTGGCTTGGAACACACAACCACTTGGCTCAGAGATTCTGCAGGGCTGTCGGCAATGAATGGGCTCTTTGTTCTGTGGAATCCGCTGCAAACATTTGTAAAAATGGATTTGTACAATGGCAACTTGCAGAACCTTTCCCCCACTCCACAAATTAACAACTTGCTCTGTTTAATACTACATTATCACAGAGACACGTTCCTGCCTCATCAGAGAGCAATTCCTTTGACATCCAAACACAACGGGTAAAATGCTAATGTGAAAAGCAATTTCAAAAAACAATAATTTGACAGATGGAGGTCTAAGCAAAGAAAGAGGCTGGACACAAGGAGCCGTCTTAGAGAAAGGGTCTCTGGTATGTGTCGCCTCCTAGATCTGAAGGAAAGCAGCTCAGAATCTGACCTGGAGCCAAAGAATGTGATCTAGTTGGTTAAATAAAAAATTCAAGCAAACAAGAAAAATAATGTGAACTTAAAAGAGACACACACACACACACACACACACACACACACACACACACACACACACACACACACACACACACACACACACACACACACACACACACACACACACACACACACACACACACTCCCTTTCTCTCTCTCTCTTCCACTGACATGAAAAACATGCTATTACCTGAGGAACAGGTCTCTCTTTCTCAGAGCAGTTGGGGAATGGCAATGAGAATTAATACTCTGAGTTTTATATCCATCAAGGGACAAAATCATCACTTTGCTGGTACCCGTAACATTTCACCGAAAAGAAAAAAAATTACACAACACAGACTACCCAGTCTGCACAAAGATGTGGTAGCCCCCTGGGCAGGTTTACTATGTTGAGCTGGGGGACGGCAAAAGCCTTTGGCCAAAAAGGCTGAAGGAAGTAGCCCTGGAACCCTCCAGCCAGCAAGGGCTGCCCTCCGCTGAGGATGTCTGGGTCACTGGCCGGAGGAGGGTATGAACTGGAGCCACTGCTGTATTAAGGCAGAGAAGGGAAAAGCACCTGAATTAGCTCCAAGACAAACCTGGGGCAGCCCTGGCAAAACCAAGAGGAGCGGGAACACTTGAGGGACTAGGTGGAGCAGGTAGTGACAGAACAAGGGTCCAGGCCATATCTAGAGTGGCAGCGGCCAGGGCCCTTAGGAACATGAGGTAGTTTAAAGCTCCCTTCCCTTTCAGGGGCTTCTGTTCCAGTCCTCCGGATCTCGGCATGCCAGGCCACTGATGACACTCAAAGGGGGGTAGCTGGGCTACTCCGAGCCTTGGGCTGTCTCTCCTGGGGGCCCTGGCAAACTCATTCTTACTTTGGAAAGATGAGGACTTGGAAGAGAACTGAGGAATAAAATCTCTGGTCAGCAGATGTGCCCTTTCCACTTAAAAAAAGGAGACGGTAGTTTCAGTACAGCTCTAGGAGAGAAACAGGGAATTCCAAAGGGTATTTATTAAATACTCCTTGCCTTTGTCCCTCTACCAAGTGAAAAGGAGAATAAAGGAGAATAGATCAGTAGTAGGTACCAAGACTCAGAACATGGCTATCTGCTTGGTTTATCTAAGAGCTGAAAGAAAGGAAAATTTATGAGAGAGAGGGAAGGGGTCTGTAAGAAGGTAGGGCTTAGTAAATCTATGTAAAGAAATTAGGTAGGTGTGAGTCCTAAGGGAGCTGTAGGCAAGACCTACAGACTGACTGACTACTGGCAGTGGTGGGAAATAGAGAGCCTCTGCTTTTAAGACTCTTTGAGTGCAAGTATATCTGCCTTAGATTTGGCCACTGAGTCCTACTCTCAACTTTCATGCTTTACCAAGGAAGAAGGATGGCTGGCCCCTATCTCTGGCCCTGTTCCAAATACCTTGCTCACCCCCCACCACTTTGCCCCTTTGGTATACTTTCACCTGACAAGTCTAGAAAAAGGCAGTTGCTCTCTGACAGACAAGTGTATGTCTGCTGAGAAAATGTGGAAGAAATAGGGATGGTCACACCCCCGCTTCCATTGAGGTAGTCGTCTTTGTCAACATCATGGAAATAGTCATCTCAGCTCGTTCCACACTCTCCCTCAAAATACAAAAGAACTATCTCTAAACAATGACAACACTGTAACATTAAACATCTTCACATTCTGTAAACTGCAAGGAAATGCATCTGCTGCATTCACACAAAAGCATGTGCATCATGTTGAAGGCCATACATTCAACTCTGTCGTGAAATAAATATATAGAAAAATGAGGTTAAACAAACAAACAAACAAAAACTCTTCTTGCTATGGAGGCAGGACTCCACGGCATCCATCTTGGTCTCTCTGGCTCTCTTCTCTAGAGCCTGTCCTGCCTACCCAAGGCCCTGTGGGCAGCCTGAGGAGGGTGCAGGGCAGGTCATTCCTTGACCACATTTGTCTTGCAGGAGTGCAGCACCACTTTAAAGAGGAGGGGCAGCTGCTCCAAGGGCACATTCACCATCTTTCCTGGAAAAAAGGGAGGAGAGTGAGCAGTGGCCACTAGTGGAGGGCGAACCTGCTTCTACTTGGACCTGTGAAGGGAGAACATCTTGGGAGATTGGGGCAGGGACATGCCAGGAACACAGTCGAGGTGAGATGAGGGCTTAATGATGTCCTGATGTTGCTCCTGTGCTCTCAGGAGACTAATGATGGAGCTATGCACTAGTATCTACAACTCTTACTCGATGCTGGGTATTATCTCATTTAATTTTTCCTAGTTCTCCCTGATATTACTTTTTTTTTTTTTTTGTCGGTTGTGGGGCTTGAACACTGGGCTTGGGAGCTATTCCGTGCTCTTCAGCTCAAGGCGAGCACTTTACCACTTGAGCTACAGCGCCACTTCCGGTTTTCTAGTGGTTTACTGGAGATCAGAGTCTCACGAACTTTTCTGCCCGGGCTGGCTTTGAACCATGATCCTCAGATCTCAGCTTCCTGAGTAGCTAGGATTACGGGCGTGAGCCACCGGCGACTGGCTGATATTACTTTTTGCTCCCATTTTATAGACAGGGAATGTGAGTGGTCATCCTGCCAACCTCTGTTACAGTTAAGCTAAAATACCATACGAGACTCACAACGAATGTAACTAGCTTTCTGTAAAGCACTGCTTTCCAAAAGTACTGAAGAAGAAAGGGGAGAAGTCATAGAGACAAATAAATCTGAGACACTCAGGGATAAAGGAGTTTTATAGGCTCTTTTCCCTGTCAGCCCCTGAGAGTCCGGGGAACGATTAACAAAGACTGATTCCAAATAATCAGACTATTTGGAGTTGCCACCCACACACTGATGTTTTTCAAAAGCTTTCCAGGTAACTTGAAAGTGCTGCCAGATTGGGCCCACATAAGCAATACTACTCTGTGGCCCAAGGGAGGAAACAATTTCACATCCCCTTGTCAGAATGATAGTTTTTCCTGTAAAGCTGTATTGGTGAATTTTGCACAACAATTCCAGTCTAGCAGTCACCCTGGCAAGCATGGAACAACTAAACAGGACTCTTTACTATATGAAGCAAAGCAACAGCAAGTAAAAGCCAAGATTCTTCATTGAAATGGACCTATTAAATCTCCAGAGCCTCAGAAGTGGCATAGGACCTCACAACACAGAGGTTTAAAGATACCAGTCCCTGAAAACCTGTGAACAACGTTATGAAATGAACTTCTCTCTTCAAGTGAAATGCAATTCATATATCATGTACTTCAGAAAATGAAGTTAATTTCAGATACTCTGAGCCTGTTTTTCTGTCCATAGAATGGCCATAATTGTACCAGCCACCAGCTTTGCAGAGATTATTCTGAGACTGAATGATAATAAATCCCCAAAGGGCCTGCACGTAAGAGGGGCCTAAGAAATGTTAGCTTCTCTTCTCTTACAGAGAACAAAGACAAATGTAGTGGTGCCTGCCTGTAATTCCAGCTACTTAGGAGACTCAAATATGAGGGTCAATGCTTGAGGCTAGCCTGGGAAAAAAGTTGGCTAGACCCTACTAACAAAAAACAAAACAAAAAACAAAAGGGGCCAGTGGAGATTACTTGCCTTGCACGCAAGAGGCCCTGGGTTCGATTCCTTAGCACCACATAAGCAAAAAAGCCAGAAGTGGCGCTGTGGCTCAATTGGTAGAACACTAGCCTTGAGCTAAAGAGCTGAGGGACAGTGTCCAGGCCCAGAGTGTGGACCCCACGACCAACAAAAACAAACAAACAAGTTAATGGGCTAGGTATCATGGGCTTATGCCTTTAATCCTACCTCAGTAGGAGTAAATAGGAGGTAAAAGCTTGAAATATTATCAAAAAATTAATGGCAGAAGCCAGGCAGCCATGGCTCACGCCTGGAATCCTAGCTATTCAGGAGGCTGAGATCTGAGCATCTAGGTTCAGTCAGCCTGGGCTCAAGTGGTAGAATGCTAGCCCTGAGCCCAATCGCTCAGGGATAGCACCTAGGCCCCAGACTGGCACAAAACAAAACAAAAAAACACTACAGCAAAAAAAAAAAGGGCTGGGAGTGTGGCTCAGTGGTAGAGTGTAGAGTGGCTGTCTAGTTCAAACCCTGGTACAAGAAACATAATACACCCCCCACCCCCTTATAAAACAAATTTTCTGAGTGTTTCATGCAGTTGATGATGGGCCTGCAATGACCAGGAATCCTGCAAACACTGCCTCATTCCCTCTACCATGTAAGAGAAGCACAGGTTTAGGACCCGGATGTTACCTGCAATGTATCGAATCTCAGGTAAGCACATCATAAGATCAGGAAAGCGGTTTGGCTGATGCGTGTATTTATATTCAGTGAAATCCTGGCAAATGTACCAGTATCGCTTGTTCAACTGTTCCAGCTGTGAAGCACTGGTCAGACCCCTGATATCTGTAAAAACAACAACAGGGATGGGAGGGGCTTTTTGGTGTGGAAAAACACCAGCTTCTCGAAGATGTCCATCTTTCAATGAAGTGTTACTAAACACAGGCTCTTTTGTTTTCCTGATATGGAGAAATTAAGCTCTAAACATAGGAGAGAAATAAAACGGAAGAAAATATAAGTTTTCTCACTAGACTGAGCCCTTTAAGAAGTAGGTTATCTTTCTCAACTTCACACCCAGCTACAAGTCTAGGACATGGCACAAAAGGCACCAGTAAAAGCAGAACAAATCTTTCTAACCTTACCCTTTACAATATTTTTCAATTTCCCCCATTATAGCCAATAAGAAACCTTGCTGATAACTACACATTCATATAACACACACACACACACGCACACGCACACGCACACGCACACACACACACACACACAACACACGATCTCCAATGTCCTCTGTGCCTCCTGTTTTCCATAAGATGTCTTTGTGTAGCCCTCTATCTACTTACCTACTCACATGCTTTTAACATATTGGACATGAGTGAAAGTATTTTCTATATAAATCATACTTAAGGCCCAGCTCAAAATTCTTTTCCTGCAAGAGGCTGCTACTGATGTACCGCAGCATGAAGCCCAGTTAATGTGCCACGCACTGTCAGTGTATACCTCTTGGAAGACCTGGGCTCTCATTTTTTTCAACATGTACATTTAATGCCCAGCGCAGGGCTTAGCTAAGGGAGATGAATGCACCAGTGTTGAAGAGGCAGAATGAGGAGGGGCCTGGCCAGTGGGGGACGGTGGGGAAGAGTGGCACACAGGAGGGGATCAAGAGTCTCTGGACTGTAAATAAGCACAGGGAAGAGAGCACTTTCAATGGCATAGGATACAGAATCGCCCAGTTCCACTCTGAATGTAGGGCACTCACACACTACTCTGGAGAGAAGAACACCAATTCTCCATCTTATACTGGTAACCAACCGCACCTAAGTGCCACTTTGTTAGTAATGTGCCCCATAAATCACATCTGGCAGTCTTCTAATGAAAACTCAGGCTTGCTATGTACGTATAAATTTGTGTGCATCACCACTCTTCCCTGCAGGGCGTCAGAGCCACTGCTGGCCTGTCACAGAACCTTATCTCCAACAGTTTCATCAGTCACTCTGCTCTTCAGTCGCTGGTAAACTTGGTACATATTTTAAATGACGCATGTACTGTCCTTGGTGTCTGGGTTTAAATGCATTAAAACTGACTAAACAAAGCAAATAGTTTTCCTTCCTTTATGAGTTATAGAGATTGTGGCATTTAGGTTTACAAAAAAAAAAAAAAATCCGAAGTATTCCTTGCACTCTAAAGGGGAGAGTGATGACAAGGGAGACTGGAGCTGTGTGGTATGGCAGATGCTGTGACCGTCCTGCTGGGAAGGGGAGAGTCAAACAGGAGGGCAAATGCTCACTGCCAAAAAATAAACAGCAAGAATCCCTGTCCTCTACCCCGCAGCCACTCACCTTGATTTAGGAAGTTAATTGCTTTCATGCACGCATACTCCTCATTGCTGACCTTTAGCTGATGGAACTTGTGGTAGAGGTAGATGAGCCGCTCAATCACTTCCACCCCTTCATCACTAAATCTGGGAAAGAGACACAGATTTTACCTAGAGGTTGTGATATGAGCAGGTCAGAAGGGGTGGAGAGCTCCTGTAGCTCACTCCTTTTAAAAAAGAGGCTGATCTGGGCTCCGGTGGCTCACGCCTGTAATCCTATTCAGGAAAGTCCGGGAGACTCTTACCTTCAATTAACCACCAGAAAATAGGAAGTAAAGCTGTGGCTCAAAGTGGTACAATGCTAACTTTGAGCAAAAGAGCTCAGGGACCACGCCGAGGCCCTGAGTTCGAGCCCTACGACCAATAACAACATCAACAAAAAAGTTCATGTAAAGTCGAGCAAATCCAGGTTCAAGTCCAGCTCTACCCTCGATTGCTGTGCAACTCTGGGACAGTCATTTGGGTTCCCTTAAGCTTTGAGGGTCTCCTCTGCAAAATAAAAATGCTTGCCTGCTCGGTTTACCCAAGAGCCAAAGGAGGTTTGGAATGTAAATGAGCAGAACTAGGACAATATTAAGATACTACTTCGTTGAGATGAACCTCCCGTATCAAAGGCAGCTGCCATGATGACTCTATGGGAGCCTCTGCCACAATGCTGAAAATGCTGCCAGCTGGATGAGTTTAGGTTCACTGTTTCCAGCAGGGCGCAGGTGATAGACAATGAAAGATTTCACTGGCATCCCTGACTTCACTCAAGGCGGGGAAGAAAAGGTGCTGAATCCACACCATGCTAGCTTTCGCTAGCACTTTTTGTGCCTTATGTCCTTCAACTCTCAACTCCATGAGTCAGGTGAGGTATAGGTGAGAAACTGACGTTCAAAGCAGGGATCTGTTCCACCAGCCCAAGCTAGATGGTGGCAGAATTAGAATTTGGAACTTTGTGGGCTCCTTGAAGCATTGGTATTTTGAATGTCTAAGGGGTGAGCCCTATAGGGGAACATGTTCCCCTCTCTGTACTAAAAGTGAGCTTCTTGGTGAAAGAACAAATGCTAGGCAAATGAGCCCCAAGTCAGATTATCCCAAGGACTAATGGTGAGTATGCTTCATACCAGAAGTAGAGTTACATGGATGTTTGCTGATTTGAGCTATGACAGCTGACTCAAAACTCTGTGCCTGGCCCAATGGTGTTTACAATGAATAGTTTCCCAGACTGGATGACAGACAAATTCATATTGAATAACCATTGCAACAACCCTATTTGTCATTGTATCAAGTATTTCCCACAAACATTGTCTATTGACTACTTCCAATAAATCCCAAACTGTATATGAATTGTAATCACCTTGGTTTCTATCACTAAGTCCTTTCACATGCTTTCTTACAATTAAATCTCCCTATCACCCAGCAGAAAAAGAGGTGACATCACCTCAAAGTTACATTTAAGTTAGAAGTGCTGGGGGGAAGCTTTCTGATTTTGAGTCTAATAGCCTTTCCAAGCACTACACTGTCCATGCTGGTCCTGTACATTTCTCAGTTCCAATCAAGAACTGAGAACCTCAGGAGTTCTGTGTTCCTTCAGCATCCAGTCAAGGGCCTAGGCCTGACTGGGTGCCAGGGGCTCCGTGATGCTGGATGTGAAGAACATTCCACATTTAGTACCTACTGGCTACAAGAGAAAGGGGCTTTGTTATCTTGGAGGTGCGGGGATGAGATGAGGAGGAGGTGAGAGGAAAGCAGTACTGACATTCATCTGGTGGCCCAACAGTGTAGCAGGTAAAGATAATGCTATGTCCCTTAATCAGCAACTCCTTGCTCCAAGTACTCCCTCTGGCACCACAAAATCTGCAGGTGTGTGGCTATCAGCCAGACACCAAGCCATCACTGCCAAACTCGTTCCTGGCTAAGTCTTGACCTGGGGACACAAAGCAGTTCTCAAGTACTTGGTTGTGCACATGCCCCAGATCTGCTCTCTTGGGGGCAGCACATCACAATGTTCCAAATTTCCTAAAACAGGCAACCATCATGAACCCCTGATACTGGTGGTGGTGGTGGGGTGGTGGGTAGGGCTTGGCAGAAGCCCAGAAGCCCCCACTCAGTCTCCACAGCTTGGCTACAAAGCTTCCCTCCACACCCACATCCCATCCCTTGATAAACAAAGTTATTCTCTGTTTCATGGGCCTGCCTTCTCCCTGCAGCCGTTCCTCCTCCACATCTGCCCACTCCACTGTTCTAACGCCCCTGTATTCTGTCTACAAATTATCAGCATTCAAAGCTATAAAGTTGGACAAACACACCCATTCTTCTTCTAGGTTCCTATCACACAAGCATGCTAGGACAAGGAAAACATTCCTGCCAGGATCCCCCAAACCACTGGACCATTTAGTCAGCAATTGAAGCTGACATCGTGTAAGTTATATCCCATTAAGGGGCCAGAGAGGCCCAGTTGTTCCTTTCCCATTCATCTAAATGTAGTCATCAGCTACAAGCTTCAAGGAAATGCTATCTTAGCATCCACACACAGACTTCAAGAGGGCAAGTCAGAATGCAGCTCCAGGATAAATTCTAGAAAGTCAACCCTTTTGGAGAAGGCTCTGGGAGAGTAAGAATTTAGTATAGGCTAGGTGCTGATGAATCTCTAATCCTAGCTACTTGGTAGGCTGAGATCTGGGGACCATGGTTTGAAGCACCTGGACAGGAAAGTCTGAGACTTGTATCTGCAACTAACCACCTAAAAACCAGAAATGGCACAGTGGCTCAAAGTGGTAGAATGCTAGCCTTAAGCAAAAAACAAAAACAAAAAAAAACCAACTCAGGGACAGTGCCCAGTTCAAGCCCCATGACTGACAAAATAATAATAATAATACTAACAACAAATATTATTATTAGGATAGTATAGGATAAACAGTGACGAGCCCAGGCTCTGGAACATAACAGACCTGGATGAGAGTAACACCATCTCTTTCTAGCTTTGCAACTCTGAGTTTTCATCTCTCTGACCTTAAGTTCCCTATCTCTACAACAGGGCTCATATCAGCACCAATATCATATAAAGGCAGTGAGGACTCAAGAAGTAATATATGAGCCAGGCGCTGGTGGCTAAGGCCTATAATCCTAGCTACTCAGAAGCCTGAGATCTGAGGACTGTGGTTCGAGACCAGCCTGAGCAGAAAAGTCCAATGGGACTCTTACCTCCAATTAACTACTCAAAAATCAGAAGCGATACTGTGGCTCCAATGGTAGAGTGCTAGCCTTGAGCACAAAAAGGCTCAAGAATAGTGCCCAGGCTCCAAGGTCAAGCCCCACAACTGACAAAAAAAAAAAGTAGTATATGTAAGCTAGGTGTGGGGACCATGGCTGTAACCCCAGCACCTGGGGGGGCCAACGCAAATTTGACTGCAAATTTGAAGCTAGCCTGAACTACATAGAGGGACCCTGTCTCAACAAAACAGAACAAAACAAAGTCATATATTTAAAAAACTGAAGATAAAATTTGGTGCAGTAAATCTTCTATAATTGGTGGGCATTACATATTATTAACTTCTGTTATTGAGACAAAAGAGAGAGAGAAAGAAAGAGAGTGAAAGAAAGAAAGAAAAAGAAAGAAAGAAAGAAAGAAAGAAAGAAAGAAAGAAAGAAAGAAAGAAAGAAAGAAAGAAAGAAAGAAAGGAAGGAAGGAAGGAAGGAAGAAAGGAAGAAAGGAAGAAAAAGGAAGGAAGGAAGGAAGGAAGGAAGGAAGGAAGGAAGGAAGGAAGGAAGGAAGGAAGGAAGGAAGGAAAGGAAGGAAAGGAAGGAAGGAAGGAAGGAAGGAAGGAAGGAAGGAAGGAAGGAAGGAAGGAAGGAAGGAAGGAAGGAAGGAAGGAAGAAAGCCAGCCTTTCCTGAGCCTTTCAGGGGACAGCTGGAAGCTAGAGACAACTTTTAGAAGTTTGGAAACCAGTGCTCTTGAGACAGAAGTGCCCATTAAAGTCCATCTGGCTCAAAGTACCTTCTCTGGGGAGTGAAGGAGTGTTGATTAGGGCAGGAGCAGTCACTGGCTGGTGCTACAATCTGCTTTAAATCAAATTTGTCCAGCTCACTGTCTGATAATAGTCTGATTAAGGAATATGGGCCCCATAAATTTAACTCACTATTTGAGAAGAGAAAAGGAAATGGCCATGCATCATCTGGGAAAAACCTTTTCCTGATGGCAAACACTCACACTCAAGAGTTGTGAAGAAGTAAAGGCTGTGTGGGGGA
Source organism: Dipodomys merriami (assembly GCF_024711535.1). Taxonomy (NCBI): domain Eukaryota; kingdom Metazoa; phylum Chordata; class Mammalia; order Rodentia; family Heteromyidae; genus Dipodomys; species Dipodomys merriami. Next base: position 40,139,369 of record NW_027202382.1, read on the forward strand.
GTGGGAGGAGCGCAGGCGCAGGCAAGGGAGGAAAGAGCTATGGGCCAATTAGACTCCCACCCGGGCTTCAGCAGAGGGGGATGTTTGACAGTGATTAGCCTATAGCTTCCTGGTTGCACCTCAGACTCAAAGATACCCAAACTCTGCTCTTCCCAGTGACTTTATCTTGGCTAAGATAACTGGTGCCCACCTAGCCCCCTAACCCAGCAACCAACCAGAACTTTTCCCACTCACAGAAGTCCTACCGGCTTCATCTCCAGCTTTATGCCTTATCTTGTCTGTTTTACCTCACTGCTGCCAGGCCCAGGCCTTGTATGTTACTTGACTACAGAACAGCCTCCAACTTTGTTACTAGTGCTTTAGTGTTGTCCATAACCAACTATTCTCAGCCACAGAAATCTTCCTCAGCCGGGTGCCGGTGGCTCATGCCTATAATCCTAACTACTCAGGAGACTGAGATCTGAGGATCAGGGTTCAAAGCCAGCCCAGGGAGGAAAGGCTGTGAGATTCTTATCTCCAATAAACCACTAGAAAACCGGAAGTGGTGCTGTAGCTCAAGTGGTAGAGCGCTTGCCTTGAGCTGAAGAGTGCAGGAACAGCACCCAAGCCCAGAGTTTAAGCCCCACAACCGATTAAAAAAAAAAAAAAAAAAGCAAGTTTCCTCAAATGCAACCCATCTACGGGAGTCCTTACATTCATGCTGATGGATCACACCTGCAATCCTAGCTACTTAGGAGGCTGAAATATTAAGGTTCTTAGTTTGAAGCCTGATATGGCAGAGTAAGGCAGAAAAGTCCTTGGGATCCCATCTCCAAAACTAACAAGCAAAATACTGGGCTGGAGGCATGGCTCAAGAGGTAGAGAGCAAGCCAAGCAAGCATGAGGATCTGGGTTGAACCCCTGTACCAGCAATACAACATTAGCAGCAACAAAACAACTTCCCATGACATGAACATTTACAAAACCACACGCAAATTCTGTCTTCTCTGTACTTCCATTTCTAGTCACTTCTCCCTTATTTTCTGCCTTTATCATATACTTCCTCTTCTCTCTTTGTAGTTCACAAGACCTCTCCTTTATCAATAGATGGACGCAGGGGTGCACACCTATCACAGTGAAAGACTGACTGTACTCCTAGCCTGGGCAGAAAAGCTCACAAGCCTATCTCAACAGAGGAAGCAGGGTGAGGTGGCATGCTGTCATCCCAGCTATGGTTGAAGCATGATCTAAGAAGACTGTAGTCAAGGCTAGAGCCTGGAAAGAAAAATACTTTATCTCAAAAATTACAAGTGCAGTGCTGGGAAGTTGGCTCAGTGGTAGAGCGCTTACCTTGCATGCCTGAGACCCTGGGTTCGATTCCTCAGCACCACATAAGCAAAAAAGAAAAAAAACCTGGAAGTGGCACTGTGACTCAAGTGGTAGAGCGCTAGCCTTGAGCTAAAGAGCTGAGGGACAGCGCCCAGGCCCAGAGTTCAGGCCCCACGACCGGACCCCCCCCCCAAAAAAAAATTACAAGTGCAAAGGATGGAGGCATGAATCAGAGGGTACAGTGCATCTCAAAAAAACACAGAAGCCAGGTGCTAGTAGTTCACGCTTGTAATTCTAGATACTCAGGAGGCTGAGATCTGAGGATTGTAGTTCAAAGCAAGTCCAGCCAGGAAAAGTCTGTGAGATTCCTATCTCCAATGTACTACTCAGAAAAGCCAGAAGTGCCACTGTGGCTCAAATGATAAAGCACTAGCTTTAAGTATAAAAGAAACTCAGGGACAGTGCCCAAGCCCTGAGTTCAAGCCCCAGGAGCTGAAAGAAGAAAAAAAGAAGAGAAGAGAAGAGAAGAGAAGAGAAGAGAAGAGAAGAGAAGAGAAGAGAAGAGAAGAGAAGAGAAGAGAAGAGAAGCGAAGCACAAGGCATTAAATTCAAACAAAAACTAAACAAAACCAAAGAAGGGAAAAGAGAAAATTCCCATTTCAAGATGGAGCTCAAATACCTGTTCCTGTGCTAATGGCTTCCTCAAATTCTCTGAGGAGAGCCCTTGCTCCCTAGTCTGTGCTGTCTGGTTCTTCATACAACTACTAAGACAACCCTGGGCTGTATATGAGGGGGTCAGAAGGTTTCTATTTGCTTATTTGTTCTAAACTAAACAACAGAACACTGACCACATTTATCTGGCATGGTGGTGCATGTCTGTAATAATTTCTTGGGAAGCTGAGGTGGAAGATTTCAAGTTAGAGGTTAACCTGGGCAACTTGGGAAGACACTGTCTCAAAATAAAATGGAAAAGGGCTGAGGATGTTAGCTCAATGACAATGAGTAATCGCCTAATATGTATAAGGACCTAGGTTTAATCTCTAGTACTGCAAACAAACAAGTAAGCAAGTAATGATGTCTGCATCATCTGCAATACCAGCAACACTTTGCTCCCCCTGCCCTGAAACACACAACAGATGCTCAAAAAATGGCCATGGCAGGTGTAGCATATTGAAGTTTAACTCTTATTTTTCCACTGATGGGCTCCATAGAAGAGTGAGAATCCAAACAACAAACCCATTTCTTATTCTCAAAACATTTCCTCAGAAGCAACATGGTAGATAACTTTCTGTAAAGATGATGTCTGATATTTGCACTGAACAATGTAGTAGTTACTAGCCACATGTGGCTAGTGCAAATGAAGAACTGGACTTTTAAATTAATGTACAAAGTCACATGAGGGTAATGACTATTACTCTATTAGCAGTTTTAGATCATCCTAACTCAGCTGGTACTGGCCCCTGCCTTGATCTTAGGGCTGAGGTTGATAGCGTTCTCAAAACAGCCCTGCACTACCAGTGCTCCCTGACTACCTGCAGAAGGGGCCCAGGAAGACACAGCAGGCTACAAGGAACAGAGCTCAAAGGCTGACTCTGAAGATAGTCACAGACTAAACTAGGAAAGTCCAGGTAGTGAGTTGGGGCTCCTCCAGCTAGTTCTGCAAACTTCAACATCAGAGCAGGCTGCCTGCTATCTGAACATCTTCTCAGCCCATAGTGACAGAGCTGGAAACAGAAATTTGATGGAAACAATAAATTAGAGATTCTAGTCACAGGGTTAGGTCACCTACAAAATTAACTTTGTTTACAGGACTGTCAGCTGGGTTAAAAACTGTCTTTATAGATCATCCTGAAGGCAGGAAATATCATTAAGAAGGAAATATTAGAAAACCAAGGAAGACGGTCAGGACCCACACTCCCCTGGCTCAGCTGAGCAAAGGGGTCTTAAAGGCCTCATTATCTTGTTTTGATGCCATGACTGGGTGGTAGGAGGAGATGCACTCTAGTCTTGTGAAGGGAGATATGGCATTCTACCCTCTCTAGCATTTCTTCTTTCCTCCTGAGTGCCCTAAAATCCTCTGATTTTTGTTATTTTAAGCTGCATAGCAGGTGGTTTACTGAAGTGTATTTAAATATGAATTAAGGTATAAAGATATTTCATATGACTAAATTAATAAATCAGAAAAGCAGTCAGCTCATTTACCATGATTTAGGGGTCAGAAAACACAGTTTCCAAACAGTGCTTGGATAGGTCATGGAAGCAGCGAGGAAGAGAGAACATTCTAGACTGGGAGGTTAAAAAAGGATGCTAGTCAGCCTGGCTCTGGTAGAACACCTGTTCAGGCTTAATCTCTCTACACCTCAGATGTCGTAGAAGAACTGAAGCACAGAAATCAGGCAGATGAATGCTCAAATCTAGGTTCTAGATCCAAATCTAAAAACCCTCAAGAGATAGCTCTCCATTTTTTTTTCTTTCATGAAATAGGCACAATGGCACATATCATCCTAGAAGCTGTGAGAAAGAATACTATAAAGCATCTAGCCTAGCGCCTGACATATAGCGGGTGACAGAGTGATTTCTATGTCTTTTGGGTTGTAAACTTCAATTTAGACCCTCCTACCTTGGAGGCAGTTTAAACACATTATCTATGCCACTAATCCAGACAGCTTAGTGCTATGCTAAGTTTGACAACATTATTTTGTAGATTCAGAACCTGAAAACCAGAGACTTGGCCAGTGCACAAAGCTAGTTAGTGGCAGCCTGTACAGTTTAATGCCCATTGTTTAGAGGACCAGGTAAGCCCACCTTGCAAGGGATGACAATGGTTTGGTTGCTTGTGATTTCCTCCCCAGCCAGAAGCCCTCACCTGTGTAGTTCTTCATCAGAGGGTGAGTACTTGGCAGTGACATCAGCCAGCTCCCCAAAGATCTGTTTGCTGTAAACTGTGAGGGATGATAGCAGGATTAACTCCTGCCACGTAGAGCTCAAGAGGCACGTGTAATCCTTGATTGAGAGCTCGCAGAAGAAAGGCAGCTTCTTGATCCAAGCAATCTGCCTAAAGAGCAGCTCATCAGCCAGGCGGCAAAGCAGGGCAAACAGCTCGGCCTGTGTCACAGCATATCTGGGGGTATGACAGGAGAAAGCCACTTCCATTAGTCAGAGGGTACTCTTGAGGGCACTATGTCCTTGTGGGCCCTTTGCCCTTGACCCAAGATTTCTGGTTCATTAAAACTCGATTTTCTTATTAAAGGGTAGGACTAAAGTCAGCAGCAAAAGCTCAGGGTCAGTTCTGGTGATAAAAGGTTGTTGAGGGGAAAAGCAGCTTAAAAATCTGTAAAACTTATCAAAGAATATGACTCAAGACATTCCATGTCTTAAAAGAGATCCCTAGTCACTTGGTTTGGCCCTACTTTTAGCAATAAAAATTCCTATGGGGTAGAGCTGGTTCCCACTCAATACTGGGACCAGAATAAAAATGAGCTTTGTGGTGTGGCTCAGGTGGTAGAGCACTTGTCTGCAAGCATTAGACCCACAAGTTCAATCCATCACATGCCCAGCTTCCCCATCCCAAATGTTGACTGAATAGTCAGTCTCAATAGACCAAGTTTTCCTGTTCTCACTGCACCCCCTGGTGGTAAATTCAGGAAGAGTTGCTCAGCCCTTCCTTTAAGCTATAGCTGGATGGAAGAAACAGAACTTTTTTCTTAGCTCTGGCCTAAAGGGGGCTTCTGAAGTAACAAACTCAAGGCAAGGGAGGACAGTTTTCTTTTCAAGGTCCTTTACACAATTTACTCAGACATTAATATATAAAGGCTTTGTGTGACCTTTTGAATAGATATCTGAGTCCCTTATTCTGACATTGGAGTCTAGCTTAAGGATTTCAGGATACCTTCAGGGAGATCAAATATTTCAAGATCTTATGCTCCAGACCCAAGAAGGAATGGATGCAGCAATGGGTGGCTGAACTATAATCTAGTCAGGTAGAGCTGAGTGCAGACTGAGAACTTCTTCTACCCACTCAGGCCTGCACTTAAGGTACTCACATGCCACAAGGCTACGCATGGATATGTTGGCTAGAGATGCCAACAGGTCATACCAGGTAGGGCCATGAATGTTCTGTTAAGACGTCTAGACTTGATGTAGAATTATTCCCAGAATTAAAGCTCATCTGTGACACAGAAGTACTCAGACCCATCCCAGCGACTGGTCTACTTAGACCCACACAAAAAACAAAGGCTCTTAAATCCCAATTCCATCGGCACTGAAAAGCAACCCCAATTCCAGGAGGAAAGATGCTTAAGGAAATAATGAGATTACCACTTTTTCAAGATGAGCACATATTTGTTCTCTGATGCTTAAGTCATCACTATCTCCTCTACTCATTCAAAGCCTGAAGTATGAAAATGGGGCAGAAAAGGCACATTTTGAGATTGTAAGGGTCAAGCAGGGCAGAGCTCACTCACCCATCTTCAATCAACATGGGCGTGCCCAATGGCTCCAGGTCCTCTGCTGACATCAGCTGGTGAATCAGACTGTATGACTGGGGGTCTAAGCTGCGAGCTTGTTGGGGCAGAAGCGGTGAGTGGCCAGAATAGCTAAAAAGGTGTGGTATGTATTGATAATGGGGAGGCACAGACATGCCCATATACTGATCCCTGAATGTCATGAATCCATTTAGTTCCACAGACCTACTGGAGAGAAAAATCTCATGTTAGTCAAAGCCATGTCAGGTCTAGTGCTTACTCAAAGGAAACATGCTAGAAGGTAGCTTAAACATTGTTTGACCATTAAGTTTATGTCTCATCAAGCCATTAAGACATATTCCATTCTCACCTATGAGAAAAATCATAACTAGCTAACTCAGGATCTTCCAGGACAAATAGATATCAACTAAATATTGGCTGGATGAATTTTTACAAATACTAATCTAAGGCGATTTTAATTTATACTTGCAGTGGTGTTTTTTGTCACCACTAATGATGACAAAAGTGTTTGTATTATTTTTCTGCTAGGAAAATGCTAAGACAGGTATTGGGTTTGTTTTGTAGCCTGACATAAAACCTAGCACCTAGCAAGGAATGTAGTATGTGTCTTACCTAAGTCTTTTTTTTTTTTTTTTTCTGGTTGTGGGGCCTGAACTCTGGGCCTGGGCACTGTCCCTGAGCTCTTAAGCTCAAGGCTAGCGCCCTAACACTTGAGCCACAGCACCACTTCCAGCATTTTCTGCTTATGTGGTGCCGAGGAACTGAACCCAGGGCCCCATGCATGCAAGGCAAGCACTCTACCACTGAGCCACCTTTCCAGCCCATGTTCCTAAGTCTTTATCTCTTCAAAGGAGGAAGCCAACCAGAAACAGCTGAACAGAATAAAAACCTAAAATCGAAGGGGGAGGGTGGAATGTTGAAGGGGGTGACACTGATCAAGATGCATTGCATTTATAAACTTCTTTGTTAAGTGGCATCTCCTTTGTACAGCTACTTAAAGATAATAAAAATCAAAACCTAAAATTAAATATGAAGAAAGCAGATTCTTCTTTGCCTCTTCTTTCTTGAAGAAATCTAACTATGCTGTCCATTAATTAAATAAATTCTCTAGGCCAGGTGCCGATAGTGTACATAGTGTACATTCATATTCTTACTCAGGAGGCTGAGATCTGGGGATTGTGGTTTGAGACCAGCCTATACAGGAAGTGTATGAGATGCCTTGAGAAAAAAAAAAAAAAAAAAGGTCCAGGCCTTGAGTTTAAGCCCCAGTACACACACACACACACACACACACACACACACACACGTACACACACACACACACACACACGCACGCACACACACGCACACACACACACGCACACACACACACACACACACACACACACACACACACACACACACGTACACACACACACACACGCACGCACACACGCGCACACACACACACACACACACACACACACACGCGCACACACACACACACACACACACACACAAGCTTTTACCTAGTGCTGTTTCCTATAACTGAGTTACAAGTTAGGCAAATGATGCTTATAGGTCAAATCTAGCCCATAAATCTGATTTGATAAAGTTCTACTAGAACACTGCTTTGCAGTACTAAAGGCAGAGTTGAGGATCTGAGACTCTAACCACTGAGACTGCAAAGAATGAAATATTTACTATATGGATCTTACAGAAAAAAGTTTTTTCTGTCCTAGTCCTGTAAGAAAGATTTCTGGGGAAAAAAAGCCTTCTTTGGTAGCTGAAAGCACTATCTATTTCACATCTGACAACTAACTGAAAGTAACATGGTTGGACCAAGAGCCTCTAAATTTTTATTTCCTGATAGCAGACTTGGCTGGCTTAAGATAAAACAAAACAAAAACTTCATTATCCATTAAAATTTGTAAAGACACTGATTCTTTTGAGTCAGAAAAATTGTAACTTAATTCAGTACTGTCAGTGTGATTTGCTTTATTTCAGTGATAAAATGAGGGACCTGATGCCCAGAATTATAAAGGAAAAGTGCTATATTAAATGACTGCATAGACGCTGTTGCTCTTTATTGGTTTATAGAAGAGACCACTGCCATTTTCAGTCTTTAGTAAATAATGTTGGCAAACCTGGCTTTACACCTCCCCTGGCCCCTGTTCCAAAAGCTTGTGGGAGCAAGGGCATGGTAGCTGAGAAAGCCTTGCAGTATTTCTCCACAAGAGATGGATGGTCCCTAGTTGACCATTGTCGGTTTCCTGAAAGCTCACCTGGAGGACAGTGTGGAGCCTGGTGAGGGCTGGTTGCTCTCAGAAGCCCTATTCCCAGGGGAACTGTGGTCACTGTCACCATGGTTGCTCCAGTGATTGGTTTCTTCCTCAAACTCCTGTCCAGACATGATCCTTTCAATCTCTTCTTCAGATATCTTTGATAAGGAATAGATGTATGTTAGACTGGATGCTTCTTTAGGTCTGATAATTTACTTCGATCTTGTAAGATTCCCAGGACTCTTTAGGGAGGAACCCAGTTTCTCCTCTATCCTCTACTCCAGGTCTCTCACTACTCTTATAGCTTGGTTCCTGCCTTCTCCTTGCCCAATGACCCTACTTTCCTGTGAAGGCTAAGGCTATATGTCCCTCATACTCCTCTTTGTCCTCAGGTCTCAATGACTCCTTTGTAAAGCTTCTTTTTTTTTTTTTCTTTTTGCTTATGTGGTGCTGAGGAATCGAACCCAGGGCCTCAGGCATACAAGGCAAGCACTCTACCACTGAGCCACCTTCCCAGCCCCCTTGTAAAGCTTCTTATCACTACACTAAGAAAGAATTTTAAGTCCTTCTTCTATCCATCCAAGATTCTCGGTATCCTAGAAGAGGAAAAAGTAATCAAGATCTAGAGTTTATATCCTTGTCACTGTGCTAGTGACAAGGATATAAACTCTAGATCTTGATTACTTTTTTCCAAATGCAGGTTATTCCACTTACATGTTGTTTAATTTTTGTTGGTCGTTGGGCTTGAACTCTGGGCTTGGGCACTGACCCTGCAGTCTTCAGCTCAAGGCGAGCGTTCTACCGCTTGAACTACAACGCCACTTCTGGTTTTTCTAGTGGTCTATTGGAGATAAGAGTCTCATGGACTGTCCTGCCCAGGCTGGCTTTGAACAGTGATCCTCAGATCTCAGCCTCCTAAGCTGCTAGGATTACAGGCATGAGTCACCAGCGCGCGGCTGCCACTTACAGTTGTATGATCTTAGGGCTGTAGTTGGCTCAAGTGATAGAGAGCCTGCCCAGCAAGTGCAAGGCCCATTACCACCAAAACCAAAATCAAAACAAAACAAAAAACCAAAGTTGTATCATCTTCTTCAAGTCATTTAACTACTTGAACCTAAATTCCTTCATTAGTACAACAGACAGATTAATAGGCATCTCCAAGGACTCTTGCGAGGATTAATTTAGTGTGTGTGTGTGTGTGTGTGTGTGTGTGTGTGTGTGTGTGTGTGTGTGTGTGTGTGTGTGTGTGTGTGTGTGTGTGTGTGTGTATGTATATATATATGTATGTTTGTATATGTATATATATATCAAATACTCAGGAAAGAGCTCAGCACATATCAATACTGAGAGAGCTGACAATAACATCTATGTATCTATGTATATCTATGTATATTTTTGCTTTTATTTATTTTTTGACATAGGGTTTTGCTATGTTGCCATGCTGGTCTTGAACTCCTAGTTTGCTTTCTGAGTAGCTGGGACCATAGGCATGTATCACCAATTTTTTTTTTGGGGGGGAGGTCACTACTACAGAGCTTATGGTAACATATCACAAAAGAATATCCTCTATAAGACGTAAGGTCACACCGGGCACCGGTGGCTCATGCCTGTAATCCTAGCTACTAAGGAGGCTGAGATCCGAGGATCATGGTTCAAAGCCAGCCCAGGCAGAAATGTCCGTGAGATTCTGATCTCCAATAAACCACTAGAAAACCAGAAGTGGTGCTGTGGCTCAAGAGCGCTCACTTTGAGCTGAAGAGCACAGGAACAGCGCCCAGGCCCAGAGTTCAAGCCCCATGACTGGAAAAAAAAAAAAAAAAGACGTAAGGTCACAATGGAACCTAGGAAAGAGAAAGTACTTTTGCATATTTTTAAAGAAAGAATGACATTCTGAAGTTGATTAAAATAAAGGTTTAAGAAACTGTAACCCACCTAACTGAACTGACTTGCGTAAGGTCATACTGCATGCCCATATCTGGGCAAGAGTTTGGGGGAGTACTCAGTTCAGTACTCTTTATAATACAGTGAATAAACTTCTACAAAAGGCCTAATGCAGGGCTGGGACCTAACTGTATATACACAACATACAGAGACTAAGTGCTAAAAAGGGAGGCCAGCTGAATTTCTATGTGTTGTTTTTACAGAAACCTAAGAGAGTATTTTCTCTAAGTCTATGTAACTCAAACCTACATACTCCTTGGCTCCAATGGCCTCAGAAGGATATTTTTAGAATGACCAAAGAGTCATAACAAAGGGACATTCAGAATTGGATGCCAGCTAGCATACAGGATGTGGGAGGGGAAACAAGAAACTTTCTATTGGGGGTATATAAATTGAGTGGTTGATCTGAAATCATTTGGTTTACATAATAAATTGGAGGGATTGTTTTAAAAAAAAGCTTCTCAAAACTCTGAAATCATTGTTTGCATTCCCCGAGGGAGGAGGAGTGTGAACACCAGAGTATAGAGGGGATAAAAAGATTTGGGCTGGGTGAAAAGAGGCACCTTATTCCAGCTGGGAGCTATACCTGTTTTTCCTGTGGGTCTCAAAGGACACTGGGAAATAACTAATGCATTGAATAAAGGACAGAACCTGTGGGAGTACTTAATTCTGGGCTCAAATTTCACTATCATTTCTTATCACCCCAACTTTCTGAGCCTTGGTTCCCTCATCTGTAAGATGGAGACAGTATCATCTCTTCAGTTCTCCTGTAGGACACTAGAGTGAAAAAGAGCTCACAGGTCTGAGTCAGACCTTGGGAGATTAATTCAAGATAAAAGTTAAAAAAAAAAAAAAAGCACAGAATAGTGCTCAACCATGTCTATCTTTTCATGTTTTTATTACTAAAAACAGCTAAGCACAATTAAAATGCTATAGATCACAGTGCTTTCTGCTCAATATCTATAAGGAGTTAAAGACTAAAAGGGTATATCCAGGATCAAAAAGTCAAATGCAATGTCAGGTGAAATATGTCTTTCTGAGGCTCAGTGCCTGCAATTCTACAGACCATACAGTTTGGGGATACAGTAAACTAAAGAACATCAGGCACATGAGGTAGGTCACACAGGACACTTGAAAGAATTAAATACTATTGACAAGAGTTTTTTTTTTTTTGGCCAGTCATGGGACTTGAACTCAAGTGCCTGAGTACTTTCCCTGAGCTCAAGGCAAGTGCTCTATCACTTCTAGTCACAGCTCCATTTCCCATTTTCTGGTGGTTAATTAAGATAAGAGTCTCATGGACGGGCTGGGAAGGTGGCTCAAGTGGTAGAGTGCTTGCCTTGCATGCATGAGGCCCTGGGTTCAATTCCTCAGCACCACATAAGCAGAAAAAGCTGGGAGTGGCGCTGTGGCTCAAGTGGTAGAGCACTAGCCTTGAGCTGAAGAGCTGAGGGACAGCGCCCAGGCCCAGAGTTCAGGCCCACAACTGACAAAAAAAAAAAAAAAAAAAGAGTCTCATGGACTTTCCTGCCTGGGCTGGCTTTGAACTGTGATCCTCAGATCTCAGCCTCTTGAGTAGTTAGGATCACAGGCGTGAGCCACCAGCACCCAGTGCAAGATTTTTTTTCACTTAAATATTTAAAGATTCTTCCCAATAGATAATATTCCACTGCATATAAAAATAAAGCTGGGCACTGGTGGCACTGTAGAGTTCTAGCCTTGAGCTGAAGAGCTGAGTGACAGCACCCAGGCTGAGTTCAAGCCCCACAACCAACAAAAAGAAAAAACAGAAAAAACAGAAAAAAAAGAAAAAAAGGAAGGGCCGGGCGCTGGTGGCTCACGCCTGTAATCCTAGCTACTCAGGAGGCTGAGATCTGAGGATCGGGGTTCAAAGCCAGCCCGGGCAGGAAAGACCATGAGACTCCTATCTCCAATAAACCACTAGAAAACCGGAAGTGGCGCTATAGCTCAAGTGGTAGAGCACTAGCCTTGAGCTGAAGAGCTGAGGGACAGCGCCCAGGCCCAGAGTTCAAGCCCCCACGACCAACAAAAAAAAAAAAAAAAGAATGAAATATAGACCATATGTGAAAAGCCCAAAGCTCTTATATCAAGAGCTGAAAACATTTCCTTTAGAACCTAGAACAAGAGGGTGCTCACACACAACTTCTTCTATTCAATTGAGGGGGGCCCATAGTTGTGGGGTGCAGCAGTGGGAGGAAGAGAACAAAGTTGTAAGAAAAAAATGCTCCTCTTTTCCATAAGTAGCCTGATATTACATATAGGAAACCCTACAAATTCTACAAAAATACCTATTAGCACTAACAAACTCAGCAAAGTTGCAAAATCAAAATCAAGAGAGAAAAATTATCTTTAAATTATCAATATACGGGCTGGGAAGGTAGCTCAGTGGTAGATCGCTTGCCTTGCATGCATGAGGCCCTGGGTTCGATTCCTCAGCACCACATAAGCAGAAAAAAAGCCAGAAGTGGCGCTGTGGCTCAAGTGGTAGAGCGCTAGCCTTGAGCTGAAGAGCTGAGGGACAGCGCCCAGGCCCAGAGTTCAGGCCCCGCGACCGGACCCCAAAAAAAAAAAAATCAATATACAACCCAAAAAGGAAATTAAAAAAGCAATTCCATTTAGAATCACATCAAAGAGAGTAGCAATACTTAGTAATGAGTATAATTAAGAGGATGAAAGAGTTGCACACTGAAAACCGTACAGCACTGCTGAAAGAAATTAAGCCATAAACATGTTTATAGACTGGAAAAATATTGTTAAAATGTACATATTATCCTTGGAAAAATATTGTTAAAAGGTACTTATTATCCTGAACAACCTACAGATTCAGAGCAATTCCTATCAAAATCCTAATGACATTCCCCTCACCTTCCCCCCCCCCCCCTTTTATTGGTCAGTTGTAGGGCTTGAACTCAGGGCCTGGGCACTGGTCCTGAGACTTAGCCAGGATTATAGGTATGAGCCAACTGGTGCCCTACTTTCTTTTTTTAAAAACTAGTTCCCATCAATTATATAGGGAGGGGAGTTTCACATTACCTTTCCACACATGTTTACAGCAATTCCCTCAAACTCACCCCTCTCTACCACTCTTTCTTGCTCCCTTTCCCCCTTCCCAAAAAAATTTTAACAGGTTACAATGCTTTATTATCATAGTTGTAAATAGTCTTCCATGGTATTCAACCTCCTTCACCCTCCTTTTTAGCCCAACTTCCTCCTACTCTTACCTACCAACCAAATGAGTCTATTTCTCTTTCTTAGCACTATCATTCCCCTTTTGATCAACAGCTTTCATTGAGATTCTTTATTCCGTCTTCATATACACTTGCAATGTATTACAAAATTCTTCACCCTCTTACTAGCATAAGAAAAGATACACAGACCAGTGGGGGAAAAACAAGAGTCCAGGGCTGGGAAGGTGGCTCAGTGGTAGAGCGCTTGCCTTGCATGCCTGAGGCCCTGGGTTCAATTCCTCAGCACCACATAAGCAAAAAGAAAAAAGCCAGAAGTGGCGCTGTGGCTCAAGTGGTAGAGTGCTAGCCTTGAGCTGAAGAGCTGAGGGACAGCACCCAGGCCCAGAGTTCAGGCCCACGACCGGACCCCCCCCCCAAAGAAAAGAGTCTAGAAATATACTCAAAAATACATGAACTGATCTTTAACAAACGTGCTAAGACTATACAATGGGAAAATACTAGTCTCTCTAACACTTAGGGCTGCAGAAATTACATTCACATGCAAGAAAATAACTCACTTTTTCTTACAAAAATCAACTGAAAATGGATTAAAGACTAAAATATAAGACCTGAAACTATAAAATTCTTCCTATTTTTTTTGTCAGTTGTAGGGCCTGAATTCTGGGCCTGGGCGCTGTCCCTCAGCACTTCAGCTCAAGGTTAGTGCTCCACCACTTGAGTGATTGAGCCACTTCTGGCTTTTTCTACCTATGTGGTGCTGAGGAATCGAACCGAGGGCCTCATGCATGCAAGGCAAGTACTCTACCCCTGAGCCAACTTCCCAGCCCCTATAAAATTCTTAGAGGAAAAGCTTTGTAACATTGACCTTGGAAAAGACTTTATGGATTTAATACCCAAAGGTCCTTTTACAGTCTTTGTAGGATGAATAAAAGATGTTTAGCTTCCCACCCCAGCTAATTCTTCCTTCTTCAAATCTCAGTTCAGATTTTACCTGATTGAAGAATCTTACCTTGATTATTTCCAGTCACCAGACAGAATCTCTACCCCTGGACGGTAGTCCTTTGTCCTGCACTCCCTGAGTATCTTCTGTTATATCTCAGAGGACTATGATGTCTCTTTACAAATACGACACCCCCACCAGACTGAGTTCTGGGATTTGAGTGAGGTTTTACTATTCCTACTCTACATAAAGTAATGAACATGCTGCTGAAACATCTTTGGATGAAATAGGCAAAAGTAATCTTGCTAAGTAACCAGGCGAAGCTATCCACAACCTTAAATGATTAAGGAAAATTCCCCTGGATGGGTCAGAATCATAATTGAGTTCACTGTGAGATCTTTGGGTTGAGGGTCACAAGAAGAGCTTTTACCATTAACTTATACATTTAAGCTTTTAGGGAATTTTCACACCCAAGCTCTAAAAGAAGTTTTGCAGGAATGTCCCCTCCCTTTAGCAGCAGAAGAAAGGGTATTGTACAGTAGCTATTACTGGAGCATCTTGATGTCCTTAGTATTTAGGACAGATGAAGGGAACAGGGCCCAGAACTCACCTGGACTGGCCCGATGCTCTTATTCCGGCCTCCAGGCATGCCATCTTCTCTGATAGCTGGAGAGAAAATAAGACAGTCAGAACAAACTTCCAGAAGTGTATGCACAAAAAAGAGAACTTAGTTGGCTAAAAGTATAAGACAAGTAAATGGTGAAGCCAAGACGAACACAAAGGTCTTTCTGAACTCTTTCTATTATTGCAAGCTATGTAATAGGCAGTAGATACTTTCTAACCCCAAAGCACTGAGTACATACTATATAAACTATATACATTCAATATGCTCAAAATAGATGAACCATTGTTGACTAGTCCCACAGTTACAAAGACCCCACCAAGATGACGCATCTGAAGGTTTTGGTAAATTCCAGGGAGAAATAGAGAATATTTTTATTTATTTATATTTATTTTTTGCTGGTCCTGGGCTTGAACTCAGGGCCTGGGCACTGTCTCTGAGCATCTTTGTGCTCAAGGCTAGTGCTTTACCACTTGAGCCACAGCACCACTTCTAGCTTTTTCTATGTAGTTTATTGAAGATAAGAGTCTCATGGACTTTTTGCCCAAGCTGACTTGGAGCTGTGGTCCTCAGATTTCAGTCTCCTGAGGAGTTAGGAGCTAGGATTATAGGCGTGAGCCAATGGTGCCCAGCTAATATTTTCATTTAAAATAAGTACTTTTGACTCCTGGTCTAGGTTTAAGTCTTTTTTTTTTTTTTTTTTTTTTTTTAGTTGGCCGTGGGGCCTGAACTCTGGGCCTGGGTGCTGTCCCTCAGCTCTTCAGCAAGGCTAGCACTCTACCACTTGAGCTACAACGCCACTTCCGGTTTTTCTGCTTATATGGTGCTGAGGAATTGAACCCAGGGCCTCATGCATGCAAGGCAAGCACTCTACCACTTAGCTACCTTCTCAGCCCTAGGTCTAATTTTTATGAATAGGATTTGTTGTTTTTGTTTGGGGGCTAGAAGCTGAACTTAGAACTTTGCACATGGCTAGGCCAGTGCTCTATTGCTGAGCTACTTCCTCAGCTGTCAAGTAAATTCCTCTCACATTGAAGGAATTTACTTAGCATCTCACCAAGAACAACTACTACCAATATTGTCTCACTGTTAATGGAGCACTTAGAAGAGAAGCAAGAACTGATCTGCACTTAAAGTAGGACCCAGAAGCCAGCCAGAGGCCTCTAAAAAAGAACCTTAAAAAATAAGTAGGATTCAGCAAAGCAGAAGAGAATGTACTCCAGGCTGAGTCAACAGTGAACAGAAAACATTCAAGTGGCAGTAAGAATGGACTGTTCTTGTTGGGAATTTCCAAGTGGCTGAATATGGAGAAAACATTGGGGCAGGGTGAGTTACGTGGGGGAGAGCAAGCAATGAGGCTGAACAGACCAAAACAGGGCCAGATCATAAAGAGTCTAGAATGTGAGGCTAAAGGTGTGAACCTTAGCTGATGAGCCTGGAGACAAGTGAGTTTACATTGGCATTTTTGAAAAATCTTTGTGATAGCCACTGTGGAAAGTGGCATGGAGAAGGTAATGCTAAAAATGAACTGAAGATAATGCCATATGTGAGAGCAAGCATGACTACAACGCATCTACCACCAAATAAGAGAACAAATATAGGTAATCTACATAGCCCTTGGGGGCAGGGCTGGCTGCCTCAGAAGGATAAGGCTCTAAGCATGAGTCTCAGTTTCTACAGTAGTCAAAGGGTTAACAGGAAGTTCATTTTCGTTCAAGTAGACATCATTCTTGTTGTCCTCAGAAGATCAGAATCAGACAAATCAGTTTAAATCTTGCCTAGTTTATTTAATTACAGACAAATTTCTTTATCCCCTGAACCTCATGTTCTCTATGAAAACTATTTTTCCCTTTGTAATTACTTTTTTTTTTTTGCCGGTCATGGGGCCTGAACTCTGGGTCTGGGCGCTGTCCCTCAGCTCTTCAGCTCAATGCTAGTGCTCTACCACTTGAGCCACAGCGCCACTTCTGGTTTTCTGAGTGGTTTACTGGAGATCACGGACTTTTCCTGCCCTGCCCGTGCTGGCTTTTAACTGCGATCCTCAGATCTCAGCCTCCTGAGTTACTAGGATTACAAGCGCGAGCCACCAGCACCTGGCTTTGTAATTACTATTTTTTATTGAGCATGCAAACACTTATGTTGGGTGGTTAGTACTTGTGGAGTTCTAGAAGGGGTTTGCTTTCTTTTGTCTTTTCCTTTTCTCTATCTCTGTCTTTCTTTTTTTCTCTCAATCTCTCTTTCTCTCTCTCTCTCTCTCTCTCCCTCCCTTCCTTCTTTCCTGTCTGCTATGGGGCTTGAACACGGGGCTTGGGCACTATCCCAGAGCTCTTTTTGCTCAAGGCTAGCACTTAGGACCACAGCACAACTTCCAGTTATCTCATGGTTAATTGGAAATAAGAGTCTCAAAGGCTTCCCTGCCTGGGCTGGCTTTGAACTGCAACCCTCAGATCTCATCCTTCTGAGCTGCTAGAATTACAGATCCAGGGCCTGGCTACAAGTGATTTTCTATCCCCTAAGGCCTTCTATATTGTCACTGAAATTCTTTTATACAGAATTTTTTCCCCCTTTCCCTACGACCTGCTATTCTTTTCAGTATGAGTACATGGATCTTTATTTTGTTTCTTGGGTATAAACTAATGCTAGCGTTATTTTGTTGCCCAGGTTATTTCAACTTTGGCCACTGGAAGCTCTTTCAGGGTGGTTCTTTGCTCTCCTCTGCCCCAAGCTCCATTCAAAGTACGTTGTACAAAGAAAAGCCCAGGTCCCATTGGATTCACAATTAAATTCGATAAGACTTTTAAAGCTGAACTAACATTAGTACTGTTCAACCTTTTCTATGAAACAAACGAAACAATCAATTTCAAATTCATTTTATGAAGCCAGCATCAATTCATCCCCAAACCAGGCAGGGATCCAATGAAAAAAGAAAACTATAGATCAATCTCTCTGATGAACATAGATGCAAAACTCCTCAATAAAATACTAGCCAACAAATCTCAGCAACCAATAAAGTCACAAATTATGATCAAGTGGGTTTTATCCCAGAAATGCAAGGCTGGTTTAATGTATGTAAATCAATAAACATAACATATCACTTTAACAGAACCAAAGACAAGAGCCATACAATCATCTGATCATCTCATGCAGAAAATTCCTTTGACAAAACCCAACATCCATTCATGTTAAAAGCTCTAGAGGAATAGAAAAGAACATACTTAAAAACAATAAAGGCTATCTCTATTATGGAATAGCCAACATCATATTAAATGGTGAAAAACCAAAACCATTTCCTATAAAATCAGGAATAAGGCAAGTATGTCCACTTTCTCCATTCCTATTCAATACAGTTCTAGAATTCCTAGCTAGAGCACTAAGGCAAGAAAAAGATATAAAAGGTATTCACATAGGGAAAAAAGAAGTCAAACTGTCCCTAGTTGCAGATGACATGATCTTATATCTGAAGGACCCAAAAGACTCCATCCCCAAGCTCCCAGAAGCTGATCAATAACAGGATACAAAATTAACCTATAAAAATCATTAGCCTGGGTTGGGAAGGTAGCTCAGTGGTAGAGCACTTGCCTTGCATTCATGAGGCCCTGGGGTTCGATTCCTCAGCACCACATAAGCAAAAAAAAGCTGGAAGTGGCGCTGTGGCTCAAGTGGTAGAGCTCTAGCTTTGAGCTGAAGAGCTGAGGGACAGCGCCCAGGCCCAGAGTTCAGGCCCCACGACCGGACCCTCCCTCCCCCCCCAAAAAAATCATTCGCCTTTCTGTATACAAAAATATACCAGCAGAGAGGGAAATCAGGAAAACAACTCCATTTGCAATAGCCTCAAAAAAAAAAAAAGTAAAATATTTGAACAAAAGACCCTTATATAGCAAAAACTATAAAAATCTGAAGAAAAAAATCAAAGATGACATCAAGAAACAGAAAGATCTCTCACTGGCGCTGGTGGCTCACGCCTGTAATCCTAGCTACTCAGGAGGCTGAGATCTGAGGATCGAGGTTCAAAGCCAGCCTAGGCAGGAAAGTCCATGAGACTCTTATATCCACTAAACCACCAGACAACTGGAAGTGGTGCTGTGGCTCACATGGTAGAGCGCTATCCTTGAAATGAAGAGCTGAGGGACAGCATCCGGGCCCAGAGTTCAAGCCCCATGACTAACCCCACCCCCAAGAGAAAGATCTCTTAATGTTCATAGATAGGTAGAATTGATGTGAAAATAGCCATACTGCCCAAGGTGATCTACAAATTTTATGTAATCCCCTACAAAATCCCAATATAATTCTTTTTTTTTAAACAAAAGCACAATCCATTTATTTAAATGTACATTATACATAAGTTATAAATTCTCCCTTCTGCCACTCAGAACTTTTCCGGAAAAGCCTCCATTTCTTCCTTGATCCTGTTTTCTACAAGTAACGCGAAGTTACTGTCTGTGTTTTGAAGGTTATAGCTGACAAACACCTGTTTGTTGGTCTTCCTGGCTAGGCGTTGGGCCAGGCCAGTGGAGGTCGTGTCAGAGGTGTCTCCAAAGAGAGAGGTGCACACAGGAATGGAGTCGTAGCGGCTGCACATGGCCACGGCCAGGCTGCGCAAGTGAGGCGTGGCCCCCACCCACAGGAAGAGCGAGTCCGCCAGCCGCATGACGTGGAAGTGGACGAGCTGCTCCCACAGCCTCGCGCTGAAGTTGTGCAGGGATACGTCCCCGCCCGCGGCGGCCCGCGGCCCTTCCATGCCGCCGCCACCCCGCCCACAGCGCCGGGCCCCAATATAATTCTTTACTGAGATAGAGAAAACAATCCAAAAATTCATATGGAACAACAAAAGACCTAGAATAGCCAAAGCAATTCTAGGCAAAAGAAGCAATGCTTGTATCACAATCCTAGAACTCAAACTCTACTACAGAGCAGTAATAACAAAAACAGCATGGTACAAAAATAGACCAATGGAACCAAATAGATCAAATAGATGAATGGAACAGTCTAGAAGACCCAGAAATAAAGCTATATACTTACAGTTATCTGATATTTGATAAGTAAGCCAAAGATATGGTAGAAAAAAGATCGTTTATGTGGGCATACACATAAACTACAAGTGTATCTGTTTTCCGTCATTCACTGTCGACTCAAAGTGGATCAAAGACCTCATCATCAGACCAGAAACTTAAAAAGAGAGTGTATAAGAACCACTGTAACATACAGGCATACTCAGAAACTTTTGTAAGCAGGCCCAGGGGCACAATAGACAGGAAATAGACTTGAGAAACGGGACCAAAATAAAAAGTCTCTACACAGCAGAGGGCATAGTTATAAACTAGGAAGACAGCCAAGAGAATGGGAGAAGATCTTTACCAGCAATATATCCAACCAAGGCCTAATATCCAACATATACGAGGAGATCAAGAAACGAACCCCTCCCAAACCTAATAAACCAATCACTAAATGGACAAAGGAGACAAGGAGAGACTTCTCAGAAGAGGGGGTAAGAATGGCAAAGAAACATATAAGGAAATGCTTAGGATCCCTGGCCATAAAGGAATTGTAAATCAAACTCTGAGATTCTATCTCACCCCTATAGTTAGACTGTCCAACATAGTGAATTTGAACAAGAAATGCTGGTGAGGATGAGGGGAAAAAGGAACCCTACTACATTGTTGGTAGGAATGTAAACTAGTACAATCACTCTGGACAGCAATCTGGAGGCTCCTCAAAAAACTAAACATAGATCTACTTCCCTATGACGCATCTATACCACTCCTGGGCATCTACCCAGCATCACAAACCAGGATACTATAAAGACACTTGCACATTCATATATTGCTGCACTATTCACAATGACCAAGTTATGAAAACAGCCTTGATGCTCTACAATAGACGAGTTGATAAAAAAAAAATATACACAGCTGTTAGAATATTATGTCATTTGCAGGGAAATGGATGGACCTAGAACAAATCATGTTAAATGAGATAAGCCAAACTCACAAAGACCAATAGTACATGTTTTTCATTTCTTTCATATTTGGGAGCTAGATTTAAATAGACCAGGGCATGATACATTATATGGGATTCCAGGCATTCGCATACAGTGAGAGCAAAGGAGAATACTCTTCGGGGAGTAACAGAAAGGTGCAAGGTCTTTGTGCCTCTGATCATGTAAAATAATATTTATTGAAATGAATTCCAAGAGGGTCTTCCCCCATGTTGTCCTGTTTGTTCATTTATGAGTCTTAGAGGTGGCAAGGGAGGACATAGAAATGGAGGGACAAAGGGAAGACAAATGCAGCAATGGTACTGA
The DNA here is from genome assembly GCF_024711535.1 of Dipodomys merriami. NCBI lineage: Eukaryota > Metazoa > Chordata > Mammalia > Rodentia > Heteromyidae > Dipodomys > Dipodomys merriami. The sequence goes on from NW_027202382.1 coordinate 40,160,432, forward strand.
GTAGTCACTATGTTAAAAGGAACTGCACAACTTCTGGGTGGGGACAGAAGGGAAAAACTGGGAGAGAGTGAAGGAAGGGGGCGGGGGCATTGTCCAAAAAGAAATGTACTACTGCCATAATATTCTGCCTCATCTCAGGCCCAAAAGAATAGACCCAGCTGATCTTAACTGAAACTTCTGAAACTGTGAGCCAAAGTAAATCTTTTCTCCTTAAAATAAGTATGTTGTAATTTTTTAAAACTTTTTAAAAAAATTTAAATATATATATATATTTTTTTTTGGGGGGGGGAGTCCGGTTGTGGGGCCTGAACTCTGGGCCTGGGCACTGTCACTCAGCTCTTCAGCTCAAGGCTAGTGCTCTACCACTTGAGCCACAGCGCCACTTCCGGCTTTTTTCTTTTTGCTTATGTGGTGCTGAGGAAGTGAACCCAGGGCCTCAGGCATACAAAGCAAGTGCTCTACCACTGAGCCACCTTCCCAGCCCCAGTATGTCATAATTTTTTGGCACAAAGTATTACATGCATTTGGGTGGGGGTGCTGCCAGAACTGGGGCTTGAACTCAGAGCCTGGGCACTGTCCTTGAGCCCTTTCCTTCAAGGCTATGTTCTAACATTTGAGCCACAGTTCTAGTTCTGGCTATTGGTGGTTAATTGGAGATATGAGTTTCACAGATTTTCTTGTCGAAAGTGGCTTTGAACTGTGATTCTCAGATTTCAGTCTTTTGAGAAGCTAAGATTACAGGTGTGGGCCAGGCCTACTGTGTGCATTATATATTTTCCCTGCTTTAGCCTTGGAATCAATCAATTCTCCCTAGAGTCCTCACTCCTCTCACAGTGTCTAGAGCTTGGAAATACATGTATATGTACTAAACATGTACCTAGCTCCCTCCCACCTACCTAATACCTCTCTTCCTACCTAACTAAACCCAGGTCCTGTGTGTGCGTGTGTGCGTGTGTGTGTGTGTGTGTGTGTGTGTGTGTGTGTGTGTGTGTGCGCGCGTGCGTGCGTGTGTGTGTGTCCTAGTACTAGGTACCTAGTATACGAATTTGGGAGCTGTCCCTTAGCTTTATCACTCAAAAGCTAGAGTTCCCTATCCTTGAGCCATACCTCCATATGGCTTTTGAATCTCACAAATTTTCCTGCCAGGACTGGCTTTGAATTGCAATGCTCAGATTTCAGCCTCCCGAGTAGGTGAGATTTTAGGTGTGAACCACTGACACCCAGGTCCAATACTGACATCACTGATTCCTATCTACTGAGGTTCTCTTCTAGCTTTCTTCCTTTCTGACTTATAACTTCTTTCTCTGATATGCAAAACCTGACTATCATTATCTACAATAAATTTACTTGCTAGTTCAATCACAGCATGCAATTAAAGTAAAGACAGAATTTCTAACATGTAATCTTGACAGAAACAAATTTTATAAACTAGACTTTATATACAATTCTTTTTGTGCTTAGCTTTAGTACTGTTTTCCAAGGTGAGCTCAGTTCCTCTCTATTTCCCTCAGCTGTGGTTCCTTTTCTTATCAGTTAGATCAATTCACTGTCACAATGTACACTCTATCCCTTCATCCCCTGCCTCTAACCCCACCACATCTTGGTTGACTACAAAAATAAAATTAAAAAAAATTACACTTAGTAAATTTCAATTCTATGGTATGTAGTTCTATAGGTTTTGATGAATGCATATAATTATGCAAAAAATTACATATCAAACCACCAGAGTTTCAAACAAAATGTTTCTTACTGCACAAATATTTCCATGGTAATTCAAATTAGTCTGGCTTTCTCAGCAGCCACCAGAAGGTGGCAGGGTTTCTCTGTCAGAGGTGGCCTTCACAAGGCAACCAAGCCTACCTGTTCCAAATGCAGAGGATCCACATTCCTCACATTTCATGGGTCATTTTCTCCAGGCAATGTCTAAAGAAGTTATAAGGTTAAAGTTCTTCTTCTCTAAAACAGGTGAGAGTCTGGCTACAAGCTCAGAATCACAGGGTCCAACTGAATAAGCAAGATGATTCATTGGAGTGAAGAGTCAAGAGAACATCTCACAACTATTCTTTGATAAAATACTGACAGTGAGGGCAAGAAAGGAATATGACAAAATCAAATCTGGGTGAGAGGAAGATCACTACTGACTCTTTTTTGAAGCTAGTACTAGTCGGTATTGGTGGCTGGGAAAAAGTTCTGTAAAAGGAAAGGGATTGTGGGGGAGAAAAAAGATTTCTAGGTAGAAGAACCTGAGTACATAAAGCATGGTATAAGGCATCCTTGAGACTGTTCAGTAAAAAGGGATGTTAGAAAGATGAGCAGGAAGGGGAGTGAGAAAGGGGAGAGTGATAGAGGGGTGAGATTGAGTGGTGTATACTGTATGTATGAGTAGAAATACCACAATGAAATCCTCCTCTGTGTTACTTATGTATAACAATAAAAAATTGTAAACTATCAGCTTGGAACTGGTGGCTCATGACCATAATCTTAGGTACTCAGGAGGCTGAGATCTATGGATCTCAGTTTAAAGCCAGCCTGGGCAGGATTCTGAGAGACTCTTATCTCCAATGAACCACAAAAAGCCGGAAGTGGAGCTATGGTAGAGCGCTAGCCTTGAGCACAAAAGCTCAAGGACAGTGCCCACGTCTTGTGTTCAAACCCCACAACTGACCAAAAAAATAAATGAAATGAACACCTACATTTATCTAAATGTCTCTCCACATATCTATTTCTTCATAATGGGTACATTTTTAAAAGATCCTTCTTAGCTGGGTGCTAAGCTCACCTGAGATCTTGGAGCACTACTCACCTTTCCGGTTCATGCCCATCTGGAGGCATTTGAGGAGGCGACAATACTGGCATCTGTTCCTCTGCTTCCGAGACATGACACAGTTCTTGTCACGACTGCACCGGTACACCCGTTTGTTGCAAATGCTCCGCTTGAAAAACCCTTTGCAGCCCTCACAGGAGATGATCCCATAGTGTAAGCCTGTAGCACGGTCCCCACAAATAAGACAGGTTCGTTGTTCAGCCCGATCATCTGGAACAGAAACTGAATAAATTCAAGTTAGAGAACAGTGGAAATAATGGTTTTAAGTCCACAATGTCTAAAACAGGAAACCCAATGGTGAATACTACACCAACTTTAGGCTAATCCACAGGCTATCTTTGGAACCTCTATCCCAGGGTGAGATTACCTAAATATATTACAAACCCAAGAAGAAAAAGAGGAGGAAGGAGGAGGGGGGATGGGGGACGGGGAGGGGGGAGGAGGGGAGGAGGGGGAGAAGGAGGGGGAGAAGGAGGAGAGGAGGAGGAGGAGGAGGAGGGGGAGAAGGAGGGGGAGAAGGAGGAGAGGAGGAGGAGGAGGAGGAGGGGGAGAAGGAGGGGGGAGGAGGAGGAGGAGGAGGAGGAGGAGGAGGCGGCGGCGGCGAAGACCACCACAAACCACCAGGTTTGGGCCCTGGTAGCTCATACCTACAATCCTACCTATTCAGGGAGCTGAGATCTGAGGATCATGATTTAGAACCAGTAGGAAAGATAAATCTATGAGATTCTTATCTACATTTAGCCAACAAAAATTCAGAAGGGAAAGTGTGATAGAGGACCGCATCATTCTTGATCAACAAACAAACAAAAAGCAAAAGTGCAAGGTCTTGAGTTTAAGCCCCAGGATTGGTATGAGAGAAAGAAGGGGTAGAGAGAAAGGAAGGAAGGAGACAGATGAATGGACAGGAGGAAGGGAGGGAGGGAGAGAAGGAAAGAAAAGAAGGAAGAAAGAAAGGGAGGGAGGACTTTCCCTCAGTTTCATCATCACTTGTACTACTAGGATCCAAATTAGAAACCCAAGAATGAATTTTGACTCCTCCTCCCTTCTCTCCCTCAGTCACAGCCATATACGTTACCTCATAAAAAGGTGGTAAAGATTACTATTTAGGGAAGTGCCTAGCCAATATACAGTGTACATAAATGACAGATGCAATTAACAAGTTTAAACAACCTAATTAAGACAGGGATAGTAGCTTGTATGTGTAAGACTGCTGACTTGGGAGGGTGAGATAAGAAGGCTCCAGGCCCAGGCAAATAGTTCATGAAAACCCATCTTAACAAATAGAAAACTGAGAATGATGTGGTAGAATGCCTGGCTAGCAAGCCTAAGCCCTGAGTTCAAACACAAGTACTGTCAAAAAAACAAACTAAATAGAAGAATATTTTCAATTAAACTGCTAGCCAAACAAGAAATATTTATTAAAAAATTGTGAATACAAGTTGCTGATAGGCCTAAGCATATAGCAACGTGATAGAGCTCCAGCCAAGTGTGAGGCCCTAAGCCTGATCACTAACATTTCCTCCCTGCCAAAACAAAACAAAACAGAAAAAAGTCTCAGTAAAAAAATCTACATTCTAAGCCAGATGCTAGTGGCTCATGCCTATAATCCTAGCTACTCAGGAGGCTGAAATCTGAGGATAATGGTTTGACGCCAGCTTCCAGCTGCCAGTCAGGGTAGGAAAGTCCATGAAACTTTTATCTCCAATTAACCACCAGAAAACCGGAAGTAAAGCTGTAGCTCAAAGTGGTAGAGTGCTAGCCTTGAGCAGAAAAGCTCAGGGATAGTCCTCAGACCTACAGTAGGCCCAATATCCATGACTGGCTTAAAACAACAACAACAACAAAACCCTACATTCCAGCAGAACATCCATACTGTATTCAGGCTCAGTGCTAGGATATAAATTAGTCATCACGATCCCCAGAGTCAAGGAAGTCACTATTAACATACAAGTTCATTAAGGGAGAGAAGAGATTTAGGCTAGAACAGTTTTTTTTCCTTGCTTCGAATTGTCCTGAGTACCAAGCAATTACTAAACAAGAATTATGTCACTAAAAGACACGTAAAGGTGTGCTAGTGCTAGATGAGGTCCTTCCCAAAGGTGCCAGAAACCTCCAGGGAAGCTCTGGATCTGAGTCCAAGGCAGGAAACCAGAGAAAACTCATGAAACAGATGCAAGACACAATAATAGTCTTAATCATTAGGCCTTGAAGAGAGTCCTAATATTTAAAGGAACTACGAAAGTCCCAACAAACTCTGTGGAAAAAAGTAACTAGACATGTTCTTACTACTACATATATACCACCCCATATTAGCAACCACTCTACTTTAATTTGGTTAATACAGGTTAAAACCTACGGTTACTAAAGGCCCCTTCTCTCACTTCTCCATTCAGCCTTGCTGTTACAAGATACCACCCCCAACCCAAAAAGGGCATTTGACCCGTTCCAAGGACTCAGGTTACAAGAATTACATTTTGGAAACTGATTTTTATCAAAACCTGCTATTTAAACTGTGATGAAGGCCAGATCTAGGAAGTGGAGAGTAATGCTGCTCATTTAAGCAAAATTACAATGACAACTAAGGCAGACTGGAATTTGCCTGGCAAAAGGGTATTTAAAACAAAGGCAATCTGTTTGACTTAGCTTACTGGCTCCAACTCCCTGATCAGTTGCACAGTGTCCTAAATGCTGATTCCATCGCCTCACAATTTGTGACCTTAATGATGAATGCGAATAGCCTCCAGGACTTAATTCTAAACATTGTTATACACATGGAAAGTTACCAAGACATTTTTTTTTTTTTGGCAAACAGAATGAGAATAGGTCCAATAAAACATGTCTCTTCTCAGGGCTTATTATACTAAATCTGGTCAGAATCCTAGAGAAACTGTTTTTTCTTTTTGTTTTTGTCGGTCCTGGGGCCTGAACTCTGGGCCTGGGCACTGTCTCTCAGCTCTTGAGCTCAAGGCTAGGGCTCTACCATTTGAGCTACAGCGCCACTTCCAAGAAACTTGAGCCACAGCGCCACTTCCGAGAAACTGGTTTTAATGGTTAAATATAATTATCAATTTGATTGGCTTGAGAAGCACCTATGAGATCAGTAAATATACTTCTGGGTGTAGGCAGTACCACTCCACAGGCTCACGACCTAGAGAAAATCATGAAAATAGAGAAAGTGCCTGCTAATGAGGGCACTCTATTTCCTGGCTGCCATGACATAAACTCCAAAGCTCTGAGATGGCCTGTTTACCATGTGTGAAACCTCAGAAACCACAATAAAATAAATCTTTCCTCTTCTAAGTTGTTTCTCTCAGGCACATGCAGTGAAAACATATGACTAACACAGTGGTCTTTTTAGTAACTACATTTTCACCCTCAGGAAACACATGGTTTTCCTTAAAGTGTGCTAACTGGTCTCTCTTTCACCAGGACCTCAGAACTGAGCAAGAACCTAGTGGGCTGATAACTGAATTTTGGCCACTGGTAGGTCATCTCTGGGCTGGCCTACCAGTTTATCATCTGAAATTCTTATAACTGTGTGCTTTTACTTGAAGGCAGAGAAACTATACATGACTATGCATATGACTATACATAGTCATTCAACTGGTATTCACTGGTGTTTGCTTTGTGGTTGGTACTGAGATATGGGAAGGGAAGATGATCTATGAAGCAATTTAATAGCTACACACATAATTTAGTAAAAACCAGTGTTAGAGGCACCACTCATAGTAATACTATGGAGTACAGAAGCTATGCCTACTTATTAGATTATGTCCCAAATAGCAGTGCATCATAAGAGAGGGCTGGGTATTTGCCAGACTGGTGAAACAAGGCAGTGTCTCCTAAGCAGAAGGGACAGCATGAGCAAAGGCATGATAATGTAACACCACTATAGAATTTAGGTGAGTTATATGGCCCATATAGGCCAGAAAGATTGGTTCTAGATATAAGAGAAACCCTAAGGAGAACTCTGATCTATAGGTGAACACTCAAAGCAAATTACAAGTCCTTTTCACTTTCCTGTCAGTACATTGCTAAAAGAGAATAGAGTCTGCCTCATAGGTAGAGGTTTAACACTTCAAGGATCTGATGCTGGGATTTAGGAAGGGCATGCTATAGTCTTACCAAGCAAAAGCACAAACTGCCAGGTACTAAAGGAAAAAAACCGCCATTTGTGGTTCTTGGAAGTTAATCTCTCTGTCAAGGTGCCATCTATCCTCCAGGGGAATACTCCAGACAGAAATGAAGTTGTATTTCATGAAAGAGAAAAGATAGTCTTACTAATCTTACCTATAGTTTTTAAAAACTAGTTGTAAGGTGTCTTTGGCTTTCAAGAGCAAACTGAGCCGGGCGCTGGTGGCTCACGCCTATAATCCTAGCTACTCAGGAGGCTGAGATCTGAGGATCGCGGTTCAAAGCCAGCCCGGGCAGGAGAGACCGTGAGACTCCTATCTCCAATAAACCACCAGAAAACCGGAAGTGGCGCTGTAGCTCAAGTGGTAGAGCGCTAGCCTTGAGCTGAAGAGCTGAGGGACAGCGCCCAGGCCCAGAGTTCAAGCCCCACGACCGACAAAAAAAAAAAAAAAAAAAAAAAAGAGCAAACTGAGCTGGTTTCACTGCATTTTGGCTTACATTTTGTGAAATAGTTCATGACCTATCAACTAATTAGCATAACATTTCCTGAGATGACATTTTAGGTGCTTTTGTTTAAATTTCATTTTATAATTATCATACAATAAAACTGTCCTAAGATGGACTAGTGTAATCACCACACAGTCAAGATATAGAATAGTTTCTTGGTGGTTGTACCATCACTTTACTCCTAATTCCTACCATCTGATCTGTTTTCCTTACCAGATTTTATCTTCTGGATGAGTAAGAGGACACGTACACTCTTGAAACTAGCCTCTTTCACACAATACAATGCTTGCCTTTGAGGCTCATCTAAGTTGTTACATGAATCAATAGTTTGTTCTTCCCTGACCTCCCCAAGGTGCTAGGTATCAAATGGAAGGCCCCATGCAAGTGGTCTGTCACTGGGCTCCATTTTTTCTTTTCATTGCATTGTATGTTTGTTGATCCATTCATTTACCTCTTGAAGGTGTTGTTTCTGATTTGGGGTAAATATGAATAAAGCAGCAATTAGTATTCATGAGCAGTTTGTATATGAGCATACACTTTAATTTTTCCATGACAAATTCTTAGGAGTAGAATTGCTGGTCATGGGTAGGATGTGGTTAGTTTTAAGAATCTGATATAGAACTGTTTTCTGTAGCAATTTTATCAGTATTCTGTATACATTTATATCTAGTAATACATGAATATTCTAGCTGTTTGCTATTTCCACCACTACTTGATATTATTTTTCTATCATTCTAATGTATACTTTTAATCTGTACTTCTCTATTAGCTAATGATGTTGAATATCTTTTTATGGGTTCAGATGTATTACTACTGGAAAAGTGTTCATGTAGGTATTTTAGATTTTGTTTTTATTTTTGTTTTTGGCCAGTCCTGGGGCTTAAACTCAGGCCCCGGGCACTATCCTGAGTCTCTGTGTTCAAGGCTGGCATTCTACCACTTGAGCCACAGTGCCACTCTGCCTTTTTCTGTTTATGTGGTACTGAGGAATCGAACCCAGGGCTTCATACATGCTAGGCAAGCACTAAGCCACATTCACAGCCCAGTATATTCTTTTTATTTTATTTTTTACAGTAATGGGGTCTGAACTCAGGGCTTTTGTGCTAACCAGGTAAGTGCTCTACCATTTGAACCATGTCCTCAGCCCATTTTTTTAAAAAATAGGTCTCACTATGCAGACTCAAGGTGGCCTTAAACTCATACTCCTCATACTTCAGCCTCCTACCCCTGGCTCTTTTATTTTTCTTCTTCTTGTGTGTATGTGTGCATACACATGTGTGTATGCATGCTTGTCAATGTGGTGTCTGGAACCAGTATCTTGGCTCTCACTCAGCTTTCTTGCTCTTCGCAAGAACTCAGTCACTTGAGTTAAATGACTTTAAGGTAGAAAGGGATATAATTTATAGTTACTGAAGTGGTCTGCTTTTAGTTTCAGGTAATTATAAAATTGTAGTTTATGTCTTATACCTTTTACCACTCTCAGACTCTGTTTTGTTAATGGTCTTGCTACATTTTAAGACACAATTACGTTAGGCACACAATTCTGGAGGGCTCTGTAGGATTTAGCAATATTAAGCAATTGAATTGGTGGATTATGATATGGTCCTCTTTAATCTTCTCCCCTAGATATAAATTGCTATTTGGGGTGTGGGGTTGTATGTAATGAGAAAAGATTACTTTCAGTGTGTGGCATGGTGAGTGGGGGAAGGGTAGAATTAAATGAGGCCAAAGTATTAGGCTGGAGCCTGTTCAAATAGGGCTCAACGTGGGGATAGACTTTATTCCATGTCTAAGAGGTAGTATTTAGAATGTTTTGAGCAGAAGAATTAAAAAAAAAATCCTGACTACACTGAAGAGTAGATTAGAAAATAGAAATACAGAAAACCCAAGGGAAGTAGGGAGACTAGTTAATAGGTAAAATGGTCATCCAAGTAAGAAACGCTAGTAGCTTAGGCTAGACTGATAAAAGGGAGGAGAGTAAATCACATCTATCTTAGTGGAAGAACTGACAAGACTTTGCTGATGGTTCAGATGATGGAATACAAAAGGAAGGAATTAAGGATGATTCCCAGATTTCAAGTCCTGAACAAGTAAAGGATTTCGTTTTGTTTACTAAGAGGGGGGAGATTACTAAGAAACATGTTGATATGAGAGGTGAGGGTAGAGTCTAGAGTTCTGTTTGATAAGTCTGAAATGCCTGTTAGAAAGTCAAATGAAAATGCTCAACAGATAGTTTAGTTATAAAAGTTCAAGAGCCAGCCGGGCGCTGGTGGCTCACGCTTGTAATCCTAGCTACTTAGGAGGCTGAGATCTGAGGATTGAGGTTCAAAGCCAGCCCAGGCAGGAAAGTCTGTGAAACTCTTATCTCCAATAAACCTCTCAGAAAACTGGAGGTGGTGCTGTGGCTCAAGCAGTAGAGTTCTCCCCTTGAGCTGAAGAGTGCAGGGACAGAGCTCAGGCCCAGAGTTCAAGCCCCATGACCGGGGGGGGGGGGGGAGTTCAAGAGCCACCAGGCGCCACAGGCTCTAGCTACTCAGGAGGCTGAGATCTAAGGATCACAGTTCAAAGCCAGCCCAGGCAGGAAAGTCCGTGGGACTCTTATCTCCAACTAAAACTAGAAGTGGTGCTGTGGCTCAAGTGGTAGAGTGCTTAGTTTGAGCTGAAAAGATGAGGTACAGCACCCAGGCCCAGAGTTCAAACCTCACGATCAACAACAACAGAAAAGTCCAAGAATGGTTTTTTGAGCCAGGAGCCAGTGGTTCACACCTGTAACCCTAGCCTCTCAGGAGGCTGAGCTCCCAGAGGATCAATGTTCAAAAGGTGACCCAGGCTAGAGACTCCATCTCCAAAATAACCAAGGAAACACTGGGTTAGAGACATTGATCAAGGAAGTGGTGCTGTAGCTCAAGTGGTAGAGCGCTCGCCTTGAGCTGAAGAGCTGAGGGACAGCGCCCAGGCCCAGAGTTCAAGCCCCACAACCGCCAAAAAAAAACAAAACAAAAAACCTCCAGAGACATTGATCAAGTGGTAGAGTAATACTCGAGCAAAAGCAAGACCTGAGTGCAAACTCTACTAATAGCAAAATAAAAAACAGGTCAGATGCTGGTGGCTCACACCTATAATCCAGTGTCCAGGCCCTGGGTTAAAGCCCCATAACTGACAAAACAAACAAAACAAAACAAACAAAAACAGAAAGACTTTTGGGAATTATCCCAATGTAGACATGGGAGGACAAAGTCAACAAAGTAGAGAATGTTGGTAGAAAAGAAGCCCAGGAACAAACTCCTGGGGATATGGCAACATTTCTAAGTCCAAAAGAGTTTTCAATGAAAGAAACTAAGAGAAGGAAAAGCAAGACATCCATACCCTGGCAGACAAAGGAGAAAAGTACTTCAAAAAGGAGAGAATTCAGACATTGGCCACTTTCTTTCATCCATTATTAAACATTCCTGAGTGTTTTCCCTGGGCATTTATTCCCATGAATAGATCAGTGCTGGGTTGGACACTTGGTGTTTGTCCACCTAAGGTTTACATCTCTTTCAAGGGTATCAGTGTGAAGCTATACAAGATTCTGAGGGCCCATCTTTATTCAGTTCAAATCCTTAAAATTCAGGAGCCTGCTACAATATACATAATGATTACATAGTTTTCCCAATTTCTCTGGAATTATTTATTATTATAGAGCCTGGTATGCTACTTCATGTGGTTAGAACAGTGACCATTGAAAGTCATACTTAACCATCTAAAGACCACATGACATGTGGAAGCAGCCACAGTTTAAAGGTTATTCAAAGATGTACAAATTACTTTCCTTCCGTCTCTAGTCTTAGATTCTCCATGAAATTTAATGATTATAATCCAGAACACCAAGTAATCAAGAAACCATGTATGACTAATTTCTGACAGTTTAACCCTTGAAAGTCAGCAATACTAGTCTCAGTGAGAAACCTCAGCAGCCAAATGAACCTGTAACTCAACGTCTGGTAAGAGCAGCACAGGACTAAGGGTCTCATGGACTTTCCTTCCTGGGCTGGCTTGGAATCACAATCCTCAGCCTCTTGAGTTGCTAGGATTACAGGCGTTGAGCTTTAAAGGTAATTTCTGGTACACATATTTTCCTAAAAAATATTTTGGCATGGTGTAAAAGAATCATGTATCTTTATACATCTAGAATAAATGCCTATAAATTGTACTCAAATTTATGGAAAATGTTTCTAAAAAGAACTACAGCAAAATACAACTAAGTCATGTATACTGGCTCATTCTTGTAATGCCCACTCCTAGAGGCAAGTGGCAATCAGGAGGTAAGTTTTTGAGACTTTATCTCAACAAACAAGCCAGGTGTGGTAGTTCACCATGCCTGTGGCTGCAGCTATTCACAAAGTAGAAACTGGAAGACTATGGTCTGTTTGTTGAACAAAAGCTCAAGATTCTATATGAAAACAAACTAAAAGCAAAAGGACTGGGAGAGGAGATCACCTGGGGGAGCAGCTGCCTAGCAAGTGCAAGGCCCTGAGTTTGAATTCCCAGTACCACCAAAAAAATAAAATAGAAACCAAGCCAAGCACCAGTGGTGGCTCAAGCTTGTAACCCTCACTACTCACTGAGGATCTATGCAGGGTGGTATTCAAGACTTTTACCTCCAATTAGCCATTGGGGAGGAGGGGCAGCGCGGGGGAAGAGTCAAAAGTGGAGCTGTGTAGAATGCTAGCCTAGAGCAAAAAAGCTATGGGACAGCACCCAGGCCCTGAATTCAAGCCCCAGTACTGGTACAAAAAAAAAAAAAAAAAAAAAAAGTGGGGCTGGGAAGGTGGCTCAGTGGTAGAGTGCTTGCCTTGCATGCCTGAGGCCCTGGGTTCAATTCCTCAGCACCACATAAGCAAAAAGAAAAAAGCCGGAAGTGGCGGAGCGCTAGCCTTGAGCTGAAGAGCTGAGGGACAGTGCCCAGGCCCAGTGTTCAGGCCCCACGACCGGACCCCCCCCCCCAAAAAAAAGATTAAAAAAAAAAAGTGAACTACTATTAGTAAGGTGCCAGTGGCTCATAGCTGTAATTCTAGCTATTCAGGAGGATGAGACTTGGAGGATCATGGTTTAAAACCAGATTTAACAGAAAAAGTATGGGAGACTCCATCTCTATAATTAACCAGTAAAATGTCAGACTGAAAGTGGCTCACAAGAAAGCCAAGTGAGGGCTGGGAAGGTGGCTCAGTGGTAGAGCGCTTGCCTTGCAAGCCAGAGGCCCTGGGTTCGATTCCTCAGCACCACATAAGCAAAAAGAAAAAAAAGCCGGAAGTGGCGCTGTGGTTCAAGTGGTAGAGCGCTAGCCTTGAGCTAAAGAGCTGAGGGACAGCGCCCAGGCCCAGAGTTCAGGTCCCACGACTGGACCCAAAAAAAAAAAAAAAAAAAAAGCCAAGTGAGGGGCTGGGAATGAGGCTTAGTGGAAGAGTACTTGCCTAGCATGCACTTCTGGGTTAATTCGTCAGTACCATATAAACAGAAAATGCCAGAAGTGGTGCTGTGGCTCAAGTGGTAGAGTGCTAACCTTTAGCAAAAGAAGCTCAGGGACAGTGTCTAGGCCCTGAGTTCAAGCCCCAGGACTGGCAAGCCAAAAAAAAAAAAAAAGGCAAATGAGAGCATGAGACTTTAAGTTCAAGCCCCAGTACTGGCACTAACAATAGTAATAATAAAGTGATCTCCAGTCAAAGAGGATGTTTCTTTTCCATTGCAATGACCTTAAATATTGAGGAAAATACTATAATTTCACCATTAGCTTTCCTTAATTATTCTGTAAGCCTAGCACAGAAAACAGATGTCATGTTTTATATTCATTTTTCTTTAAAAAATAATAAAGAGATGGGTGACAATGGCTCATGCCTATAACCCTACCACCTACTTAGAAAGCTGAGATCTAAGGATTGAGGTTCAAAGCCAACCCAGGCAGGAAAGTCCATGAAGCCCTTATCTCCAGTTAACCACCAGAAAACTGGAAGTGGAGCTGTGGCTCAAAGTGGTAGTGCTAGTCTTGAGCAAAACAGCTCAGAGACAGCATTCAGGCCCTGAGTTCAAGTGATACAACTTAAAAATAAAAATAAAAAATGTTAGTGTTAAAAATAAAGGTCTAGGAAGGTGGCTCAGTGGTAGAGTGCTTGCCTTGCATGCATGAGGCCCTGGGTTTGATTCCTCAGCACTACATAAAGCAGAAAAAGCTGGAAGTGGCACTGTGGCTCAAGTGGTAGAGTGTTAGCCTTGAGCTGAAGAGCTGAGGGACAATGCCCAGGCCCAGAGTTCAGGCCCCATGACGGACAAAAAAAGGTCTTGCTCGGAATGTGGCTCAGTGGTAGAATGTCAGCCTTGCATGCATGAGGCCCTGGGTTTGATTCCTCAGCACCACATAAGTAGAAAAAGCTGGAAGTAGTGCTATGGCTCAAGTGGTAGAGTGGTAGGCTTAAGCAAAAGAAGCTCAGGGACAGTGCCCAGACCGAGTTCAAGCCCCAGGACTGGCAAATAATAATAATAATAATAATAATAATAATAATAAAGAAAAAAAAAGAAAAATAAACATCTGCTAGACACTGGTGACTCATACCTATAATCCCAGCTAAGGATCAAAGTTTGAAGCCAGCTTTGACAGCAAAATCCATAAGCACCAAAAAGCTAAAAGTGGAGGGGTGGCAAGTGGTAGAGTGCTATCCTTGAGCAAAAAAACTCAAGGACAGCACCCAGGACCTGGGTTCAAACCCCAAGATCCCTGACCCCCTCCAAAAAGAAAGGTCTGTCATCTGGGAAATAGCCTGAGGTTCTGAAAACACAATTCATATTATGACAAATACGTGCATACCATCCGTCCATTCATATACCTATGTACTAAACAGTATTTTTACGTTTTACTGAATCTTAGGACATTAGAGTATATCAAACAAAATCCCTAATTTTGTGAAATTTATATTCCTGGTAGAAGGAAGGGGTTAATATTCACTTTTATCACTTAAATACAAAGGACTATTCCGTCAATACTTACTTATATGCTGACACTTTACACCCAAGTAGTACATACTTCGTTAAAGAAGTACTGGTGTCTCTAGCCTATGATCCTAGCTACTCAGGTAGTTCAAAAACAGCTCAAGCAGGAAAGTCTTCAAGATTCCATTTCTAAAAAAACCCAGCACAAAGCCAGATTGGTGGCATGGCTCAACTGGTAGTGACAATAATGCCTGCTAATCTACTTTCTATTACTCCATTACAATAAATCACTGATAACAGTGTAGCGAGATTGTTTCCAAATGTATGCAGATAGGCAACAAAGCATGCATATGGATTTGTGTTATAGATTTTGAAAACAAAAACATTGTCACAATCATTCATTCTATAGTTAGTTTTGTCCCATTTTCCTTTTGCCATCTTTCTCCTGGAGAAAAATACATGAAAATATATTTCATCCTGCTTAAGTGATTTCTTATTATTCCATTGTATACCTATATTAGTTTTTCCCCCCTTCTCTTTTCTACACTAGTTTATTTAACCAAGCTCTTACAGATCAATAGTAGTCTTCCTAACTTCTCACTAACTTTATTATCATTCCTTTCTGATTATGTAACTTCTGTTATCTTAGAATTCATCCCTCCTCTTTTCCTATCAGTCCTGCTGCTAGACTCTCTATAGGGAAAAGGTTACGCATTTTGTAGGAATACACTAGTGCATTGCACAGCAATAGTTCTAGGCAAAAATCAGAGAGCAGCATGCCTCACTGGTTATACAGCATTTTCACAGCTAACTTTCCAAAGGGCCCTTCCCTGATGTGCCAATGAACTGAGGTATTCCCAGGGGACCTTTCTACAGAGTATAAACAGCACTAGCCACAGACGTACTCAATAATTCTTTCTCCTAACCTTCCTAAATTTTCCACTCTTTAAAATTAATTTCTGTTTCATGCATGTCCTAAGCACTGTACCAGAGGCTATCTTACATATCACAGAGAACTCCTATCATAGTTCTCTGATAGGTATTACTGTCCTACGCTGCATCTAAAGGGCACTGTGGCTCATATAGGTCCAGTGACAACCAGGAGATAGTCAGGATGTTCATTCCCCAACATCAGGAAGCCTGTAGCAAGAGCAATACATGTAGTCATGTTTTTATGAGTAGTCTGAACAGCAGGGGATCTTTACCAGAGGCAACAGAAGCAGAAGCCATTTTGGGGTTTAATGGCTTAAAAATTCTACACAAATTCTGATGGTCCTACCACAAGCCCCACCCAGCCAGGTGACTCCTGACCCTCCGTGCTTCTCGTCCCAATTAGTGCCCTATGTTTGGTGTGCGCATCAAGACTCTGAGGAGTTACAGCAATGACTTTTATGTTTGTCTAGCTTTTCAAAATATGTAAAATAGTCTCAGGGAACACCCTACTGCACTCAACCTTAAAACATAAATGCATTTTTTCTAATTATTGTGTTTTCATCAAGTTTTGGGGAAGTAACTTTTTAATGTGACTAAAAGATTTTTGAGATGTGGATATTTTTCAATTGCTTTAAACTACTGAGGTATGTAAAATAGAAAATCCCTGTGAAAGGGTTCATTCTTTGACCTGAAAATTAAAGCCTCAAAAGCAAGATAGCAGAGAAAAAAGAATGCTGAAAATTTGGGAGGTGGGGGAAGACTGTGGCTTCCATACTAGTGCCTCTGATATCCTTTTGTTCTCCTACCTCTTTGTATTAAGGATGCTAAATCAAACATGATTGCAGTGATGTTTGTGTGTGAAAATGACAAAAGCAATGGCCCAAAATCCCAACCTCATCTTGAACCCTGAAGACTTTTATGGCTTTTCCTTCACTAGGCCCTCCCCCTAATACACATTAAAGACCACATTGTTCAAAAGGGTCATGGTAGGTTTCATACCCAATTTTAATACAAAATAAATGGTAAACAAACTTCCAACATTTGTTAGTACTATTTGTATGATTCTGGAAAGTATACACTATTTTTGGTTTAAATATCAAAACAGAATTATAATGTATTAGAGGCAGAAACAATTAGTGGTGATTAAAATCAGACTTGTTTTAAACATCATTTCCCCAGGAAAGGATTATGGGTTAGAAATAAGCTTAAAATACTCAGATCATCTGTGAAGTATCTAAGAATTTTGCCTAAGTCCAAAGCTGCCCAGAATATTTCAGGTCCAAACTTCAAAATCCTAAATTAAAACCACTGCTAATTTCAAATATTGATCTTCTCAATCTCTACCTCTTATCCCATTTGTGTGTCTGCAAGTCACATTATGGAGCTCCACTTTATCACATACACAGTCATTCTTAGAAGGTATCAAATTGGGAAAAGAATTAAGAGGCTGTTTATGATCCTATTTTCTGAGCTCTTATCACCAGTTGTCAGCAATACTTTGCAGGTTTCGTGAAAGAGGCGGCAATGACTCTATTATTCTTTTCAAACTGCCATAAATAATTTGCATCATAAAAGCAACTACTGAATTATTGCCTTGGCTCTATGGAAAGTGATACAGTAAAACAGGCATGTTACAGTTGAGCTTGGGAAAGGGGAATTTAAGTAACAAAAATTTGAATTGGTGCAAAAGAACAGCAAATTAATAGTACTTTTAAAACCACAACTTCATGGGCAGAATTGCTCACTTTCCCCAAAACCCTACCATATGCATGCTAACACAGCTTCAGTGCATTAAAAAAACTGAGACCTATGATTTTTGTAGATTTCCTGGACTACACTGCCTGATTTAAATGTCTCAAAATAACACACTAAAAGCATCTGTTTAGCTCAGCTGAAGTTTCAAAAGCCAATACCAGCTGCTGGGGGAGGGATCTCACACATGTTACTCAAATCCTAACCACATCTCTGGGCTTTTTCATTCCTTTAAAATGATGCCAATAGGGTAAGGCAGAAAGAAAAAGAAATAAAAGAACGAAAGAAAGAAAGAAAGAAGAAAGGAAGAGAAGAGGTAGGAATGCAAGAAGGAAGGAAGGAAAGATAATTCAAAGCTTTGATGAATGTGATCAAGACTGAGATGATCACTCCCTCCCATTCAATACAGTATTAGCAGGAGGACAAAAGGCACTTAAAAATCAATCTGGAGTTACTTCTAGTAAGGGCTGACCAATCTTTGTAAGCTGAAGAATGAGAATATTTCCAAACGCTGAAAAGGCACTCAAGTTATGTTTTGTCCGTTAAGAAGCAACCTAATTTTCACAGGGAATTCATTTGGAGGCATTGTTTTGGTTTTAGGTGTCTGTCTTGCCGGGCAGGGGCCTTGCACAAGGGCTGCATCTATCTTGAAGTGTGCACAATGGCCTCTCCTGCGGCTCTCACTCTCTGTTATTGATCCTTACAGATGCTCCAAGGCCCTTCCCCCACCTTTCTCCAAATCCCAACCCCCCATTCTGAAAGATAGCTTAAGAAATAAGACTTCCTGCCTAGCGACTGGCAGGGCTGAAAGACCAGATTGTATGACTCCACAGATCAGGCCTGCCACAGTGAAAGCTTGAATAGAGTTAACCCTCTGTGAACTAAAACAAAACATTTGTATGCCCAGCTGTGACAAAGGTTAATTTAAATGGACAAGGGTCCAATATCTAAAACCAGGCAATGCTTTTTTTACAGTAACATTTTCACTGACCTCTTTGGTAAGCAGCTGATTTTGTGTTTTAGGTTTCCAAAAACCTCAGCTGGGAAAATTCATTTGTTTTCTAGATTTTGATATGCAAGATTCATTTCCATTTTCAAACTTACTTCCTTTTTCATGGAAGTTCTTGTTTTACTACTATAAAATTTTCTGCTATTGAGCTAACAGTCAGATTTAACACTTGATGAAATATGCACTGAGAGAATTTTCTGTGCAAACCTTTTCCTTCTTTCAGAGCTGGTAGACCACATATTACAAAGAGAGTCCAACTGGTCTGAAAAAAAAAAAAAGTTCAAATCCTTCAGAACTGCCCATGTTAAATACATGTAAACCACTGTTCTGGTATCCTTGCTCATCTTTAAATCATACAAATATTGAAAGAAAATCTTAAACTACTATGAAAGCTAGTATATCTAGAAAGTTTAGTTAAAAAAAGTCTCTGTGCATATTGAGGGAATGAGAAGCTGTTCAAGATTAAAAACAACAGGTTCTTTGATGTAATTGACAATTTCTACTATTTTGTTTCCAACTTGGTGATGATGGCATACAGGGAGATGAGGAGGAGTCTGCTTTTCCTGGTGTGTGCATCTCCAGTGTGAGCATACAACTGCAAAGCTGCCCGCGGCAGATGTTAAAGCATGCTACAAGGGGTTGGGAAGCTTTCCTAGTCAATTTCATAGGTTAACGCATGCCTAAAATTTTATCTACTGCTTCAAGAGTCAAGAACACTGTGGCTTTATAGAATTAAACTGCAACTCCTAAATTTTGGAATTTAGAAACACAGCAAACCTTTAACACTGAGGCTAATCTTTAAGCTCTTTCTATAGCTGTATGATTTTTCCTTGGGCCGAGTAACAGTGAGGTTTCTCACATAAGCAGAAGTTGATCTCAAGTAAACAAGTTATCATGGTAACTAGTCACTGTTAATTACATATACTGTAGAGAAATGTTACCCATTTTTAAATAGCTCACTTGAAAAGAAATTAGTAATGGCTGAGCTTTATACCCCAAGCAAGACGGCATCTAAGTTCCCCCAAAGATGAGACTGCCTTATCAATGGCCTCATGACCCCAATTCTATCTGTAATTAACAGTACTATCTATCAATAAAGCTTCAGCAGATGGTGAAGTGGATTGAAGAATTTAAAATACACAAATGTGTTAAGAGGCAGACAAGTTTTAAAAGGAAATTTTACAGCATACTGGAATGTGGAGTTTAATTTTCTTTTCTTCCAAATCACTGTAAAATTTAAGTCCATCCACTCTTGCTGCTCTTTCTCTCAAACACATCAACAGTCAATTCATTAAATTTTTCTTCTGTTCCAAAACATTTACAGCCAGTTACTATGCACACAAAAACCTGGTAGCTGAATCCTGCCAAAATACAACGGCTTGTCGACCTGCCTTCCTTCTCTCTCAAGGCTTCTATTTGATTTTAACCTTCAAAGAAAAATTCTTAACTGTGGATGCAGGCCCTGAACTTTAGTCAGGTCCCTTACCTTCCCATGTCTCCATTTCATGCTGCTCCGAGTCTGCTAAGAAGTTCTACTGCAGCCATGAAGAAACCGAGATTACAGGACAAGTCCAGCCTGATGACCACCCTTCCCACACTTGGTCATTTTCTTTCTCTAAGCCACTACCGACAGTCATCCTCACAGGTCAGTTTACAAGCTGGTCATGTGATTACAAAGTTCAGGCTCTAAGGTCACAGTGTGCATGGAGTTCGTTTATTACCAAAGGTTATCTAAGTGGAACTGATAGACTTATTTTCTTTAGTTAACAATACTGCCTATCATGCTTCTCTGAAAACTAATATGGGAACGTTTAAGGGAAAATGCTCTTCAATCTTAAACTGACATTTTAAAAATTAAAAGGCAACATATTAGAATTCAGTTTAAAAGGGTTCTAGTACATGGGGCTTTTTTCTTCTTTCTGGAGTTGTTCTATACTTCTATACTCTATTCTCTATATTCTAGATTAGAACATTTAAGCTAAAACCTTTGACTCTGAAGAAAGACAAAACAAAAAAGCATGTGAATATTTTTCTTTTGAGCATAGGGGTGAGATTCCCTGGTTCTTGTCATTATAATAAACAATGACATGGTAAACTCTTCTGAGAAAATTAAAATGGGGGGGGTATGAATTGTTTGCAGGGCTCCTTTTAACTTTATTTTCCATGTTCTGGTTCTACACACTTGTTTGAAAGAATGTGAAGACAGGAAACTAACAAATCCTTTCAGATATTAAAGTTACAATTTTCATCCCTTGTCCCCCAGTCAAAGGTCACAATCTTTAAAGTAAGCTTCTTGCCACACTCTTTTAAAAAACACCTAAGATCTTAAGCAATCATCCTGCTATAGCTTCTGTGATCATGAATAATACAAGCAACACACAGCTGAGAGCACAAGACATAGTATGCAGCCACAGAACTGCAAAGGCAGGCAAATCTGAGTTCTATGCAAATGATTCATGACCTCAAGCACTCAGCTACCCATTCAGATATCAGAACACACACAAGAAGAGCAAACAACTATGTATTTGGCCCAGACCCTGGGTTCAATATCTAGCAACACCAAAAGAAAAAAAAAAAAAAAAAGGTGAGGAGTAGGGTTGGGTTGGGAAGAAGGGTAGAATGAATCTGTATTCTTAAGGATAAATGCTTTTTTAAAAATTTAAATTTTATTATAAAGGTGATGTACAGAAGGTTACAGTTACATAAGTAAGGTAATGAATACATTTCTTTTTGAACAGTGTTACCCTCTCCCTCATTTTCTTCCACTTATTTCCCTCCCAACAGTCCCCTCCCCGCAGTTGTATAGTTCATTTCCAACACGGTGTCTAGTATCATTGTTGAATTGGTTTACCCTTTGTCCCGTGGTTTCTGTGATTCCCCTTCCCCTCCCCAAATCAGATAAACTTATATACAAACAAGACAAAGGGTAGAGAAATCAAAAACAGTGACAAAAGGGAATAAACCAAAGGGAAAAAAGAAAGAAAAAACTGCAAAGAGTACAATTAAAAAAAAAACCCTCTTATTTCCACACATGAACACATTAGGAAATGTTGAACATCTCTGCCCATAAAAGAAATGCAAATTAAACACATTGAGATTCCACCTCACCCCAATTAGAATGCCTATTATCCAGAAAACTAGTAATAATAGCAACAGATTTGGCCAAAAGGCAACGTTACTACTGTTAGTGGGATTATAAACTTGTTCACCCACTCTGGAAAGCAGTATGGAGGTTCCTTAAAGACTAAACATAGATCTTCCCTATGACTCAGAAATCCCACTCTTGGGCATTTACCAAAAGACCACAAACCAGCCTGCACTAAAGTCATCAGCACAACCATGTTCATTGCAGAATTATTCATAGCTAAGATATACAATCAACTCAGACGCCCCTCAGTGGATGATGGATCAAGAAAATGTGGTATATATACTCAATGGACTTCTATGCTTCCATCAAAAAGAATGATGGCTCATTTGTAAGGAAATGGAAGACTTGGAAAAAATTATAGTAAGTGAAGTAAGGCAGACTCAAAGAAACACAGGCTACATGGTTTCCCTCATTTATAATAACTAGAATGTTTATAAATCTACAAATGAATCCAATGGATAGTAAAAGACAAATAATTACACTTGGACATGATTAATTAAACAGCACTCCAAGCATTCACACAGTGAGAACGAAGGAGGATATTCTTAAGAAAAACACAATGGCTCAATGGCTATGGGCATATGACCATATAAAATAGTGCTTTAAAAAAACAAAACTATGCAAGGTGTTTCATCTTAAGATTAAACACCAGGTTAAACACCAGGTATATGTATAGCAGTGTTCCAGAAAAAAAAGGAGACCCTTCTTGTTACAGTGATAGAATCTGTCACTGTAAGTAAAGGGCAAATAATGCTACCATTGTTATTAGATGTTTTATCTAACTAAGATCAAGCATTATGATCACCTCAAAAGTAGGACATAAAAAGAAAATGAGCAATGTTTTTTGTTTTGTGTCTAGTCGTGGGCCTGAACTCTGGGCCTGGGCATTGTCCCTCAGCTCCTCAGCTCAAGGCTAGCACTCTACCACTTGAGCCACAGCGCCATTTCTGGCTTTTTTCCCCGCTGCTTATGTGGTGCTAAGGAATCGAACCCAGGGCCTCATGGATGCAAGGCAAGTGCTCTACCACTGAGCCAATTTCCCAGCCCGAGCAATGGTTTTAAAAAGAAAATAAGCTGGGTGCCAGTGGCTCCTGCCTGTAATCCTAGCTACTCAGGAGGCTAAGATCTGAGTATCACAGTTCAAAGCCAGCCCAGGCAGGAAAGTCCCAGAGACTCTTATTTCCAATAAGCCACCAGAAAACGGGAAAGTGGTGCTGTGGCTGAAGTGGTAGAACACTTGCCTTGAGCTGAAGAGCTGAGGGACAGTGCCCATGACCACCACCACCAACAACAACAAAAAAATAAGAGATATATAAAAAAAAAATTGGGGAGGGTGTTGTGGGGCCTGAACTCTGGGCCTGGGCACTGTCCTTGAGCCTTGAGTTCAAGGCCAGCACTCTATCACTTGAGCCACAGAGCCATTTGTGGTTCTTCTGGTGGTTAATTGAAGATAAGAGTCTCATGGACTTTCCCACCTGGGCTGGCTTTGAACTGTGATCCTCAGATCTCAGCCTCCTGCGTAGCTAGGATTACACGCATGAACCACCAGCACCCGGCTAGAAAATGTTTTAAGTTGCTTCTCAACTTTGCAAATATTGAAACAAAAACAAAAAATAAAGGTATGAGATTTCTGATTCTCAGCTGTCAGGTACTATGACAAGGGATGAGTTTAATTCAATAGAAATAGTGAAATCAGTCAAATAAAGTCTTTACTACCTGAGACTAAAAGCAAATCTTCAAAGTGCAGAAGACAAACAGGAGCAACAAAGCATATAATTTTCACAATTATGGCTTCTACTCCTATAGTTTGAAAGAATTCATAGCTCAGGGGAAAAACAGGAACTAGATAGTAAAATATTCTAGAAGCTGGGCTTTTTCATTCAATTCAGTTCTATGAGGTGGGCACTGTGGTGGCTATGGTACCATAATTGAATGTCCTGCCTTCTCTCAAGGTGCTCATCATCTGCTGACTTCTCCAGCCTCATTTCCTATCAGTCCATACTAACTTACCCGAAGTGCAATACTCTAAACACATTTGATAATATGAGGTAAACAGTGCCGTGACAGAATTGGGTAAGAAAAGTATTTAGGAAAAGAAGATAAAGAAATAAATGTTTTGTACTGACATTGCTATAAAATTTGCATGTTTGGGGGCTGGGAATGTGGCTTAGTGGTAGAGTGCTTGCCTAGCATGTATGAAGCCCTGGGTTTCATTCCTCAGTACAACATACACAGTGGTGGCTCAAGTGGTAGAGCACTAGCCTGAAGGCTAAAGAAGCTCAGGGACAGTGCCCAGGCCCTGAGTTCAAGCTCCAGGACTGGCAAACAAACAAAAAAATTTGTGTGTTTAATTCTGCATGTAAAAGAGTACATGATAGACTGTGGGAGAAAAGACTATACGGTTTGCTTAAAGAATAGCCTTAAGAATAGTCCAGATTTAAACAAATACAGTTAAAGATATTTTTGAGGCAATCAAGGGAATATAATTATGAGCAGAGTAATTAGATAACCCTTACTGTGGGAGGTGCAGGATAAGCCTTTTTTCCTATTTTAAAAACTTCACAAAATCAAGATTTTGTGCATGAAAATTTGAAGTATCACAAAAATTAGGCAGGAAGTCAATACCTGGAGTTTGGATTCAGAGCTTTGTGCCTGCTCAGGAAGCTTGCTCAGTTGGTGCTCTGACATTTGAGTCATACCTCCAGTGCTGCTTTATGCTTTTTCGAGATGAGATTAGTTAACTTTTTGTTGTTGTTGGTCGTGGGGCCTGAATTTTGGGCCTTGGCGCTGTCCCTCAGCTTTTCAGCTCAAGGCTAGTGCTCTACCACTTGAGCCACAGAGCCACTTAAAGCTTCTTCTGCTTATGTGGTGCTGAGGAATCGAACCCAGGGCCTCATGCATGCAAGGCAAGCACTTTACCACTGAGCCACCTCCCCAGTCCGAGACTAGTTAACTTTTATGCCCCAGCTAGCCTCCATCCTCAATTCTCCAGATCTCAATCTCCAGAGCATGTAGACGAACCAGTATGAGCCACTGGTGTCCAGCTGAATTAGTCCCTTTTGAATAAAAAAAGAAAGGAAACATGCCTAATGTATTATTATGTGAACAAGCTGAGACTCATTCATTCTACATGGTGCCCTGCTTGTTTACCTTCTTCAAAATTAGATCCATAGCTGCCCAAGATTCATTCAAAGAAGTATTATACCTCTGACTATAGATCAAACTGTTGTTAAAAGCAACATATACAGCTGAAGGAAAAAAGTCCCACTCTTGAAGTTAGGGAAAATAGACACTCTCTTTTGTGGCTCCTAGAACAGAAGACCAGTTAAGCCTGGTCGATTCTTGGCAGACTCTATCTCATCCTTGACTTCTCAGTTGTTTCCTTTGTCCATCTATCTATGATCTAAAAACAAAGTTAAATGATACAGGTATAGGTATAGGTATAGATACAGTTTTATGTAAATACTTTGGGAAAAGGCCTCTAAGATATTCCCAACCCCATGATTGTAGCATGACCTCACTAAGTCTAATTCATGTTTCTAAGCACTTGTTTCGACCTAGCTCCTGCTGATATCTCAAGCTTCAGTTCCCTCTACTACCATCATTCCAGTCATATAGACCTAGTAGTAGTACCAAATGCTTTGCTATTCCATCTGTCTAAAAAGATTTTTTTTCACTTCCTTAGAGTTTCCCTTCTTGCTCTACTCATCTTTCTAACTCAATTTAAATGTCACCTCCTCTGTAAAATATTTAACACTCCACTATCCCAACTCACAAACTGGAGTCAAATCATCCCCTCCTCCTTGCATGCTGCTTGAACCTCTAAAATATAGCATGAAAATACTTTTGTTGTTGTTGTTTGCCAATATGGGAGTTTTAAACTCAGAGCCTCACCTCTAGCTCAATAATATACATTAAATATAAGTACCAGTGGCTTATGCCTGTAATTATAGCTACTCAGAAGGCTGAGATCTAGAAAGCTGGTGTTTGAGGCCAGCGAGGCAAAAGTCAAGGAGACTCAATCTCCAATTAATGAACAAATTACTGGAGTGGTGGCATTGCTCAGGTGGTAGTGCACCATCTGAGCACACTCTGGTACTTCTGTTTTCTACACAAAGCCCATTACATCCTAGCATCAGCCTTTAGTAACCCCAGAGTCTTGTTGGGTTTAGTATTTAACATACTATGTTAAAAAACCAAGGTTCTCAGTATGTGTTATGTTGTATTGATGGGGGAGGAGAAAGGGAGACAGACAAAGGGAAGGGAAGAAGAGGACAAAGAGGAGGAGCAAAAGGAGGAAGAAGGAAGGAAAAGAAGGAAGAAGGAAAAGGAAGAGGAAGAAGAGGAAAGGAGGAGGAAGAAGAGAAAGAAGAAGAGGAAGAGGAAAGAAGAAAGAAGAAGTAAAGAGCAGCAGTAGCTATGTGAGAGCTCATCCCATCCACTGTGCTGTTTCTCACTAACCTTTCCTGTGGAGAACTTGAGGTGGCCCCTTAAGTACATGCTTTACCTTACTTACAATAGTCAGGGACCCAGAACACTATTCTATGGGAGAGTAGAGGGTAAGAAATTCACAAGAAAGCTATATAGAGGCCAAACAATTTTGCTAGTTTGGAGATAACTGTAAATCAACATTTCAAAGAGGCTGGTACCAAGCTGAGGGAAGAGATACTTCTGATCCCAAAGAACTGTCCTCTCTCAATTTCAGGCTGGAGGACTATTTTGAGATATATTGCCTTGAAGTATTTCTTCAAAAGAGGCAGGTATAGTTGGGTTTTAAACATGCCCTAGGCATGTTTAAAAAATAGTATATCTTCATTTCTCCAAGTCTCATTTCCCTTACAAACCCAAATGAAAGATCTGACCATTTTGGTTGGGAATGTAGGTAAATTACTTATCACCTTACTAAGAATCTATGGAGGAGAAGAATCTAGAAATAATTATTATTTTCTTTACTCTCAGGTACCATGAGTCAGATTCTTCACAGCAATCTCTGTCCTGGAGCCATCAGTGAGACAAGACTGCTTGTTCAGGTATGGGGGTGGGAGGTGAGGTAATCACCAGTCTCCTTTCTTTGCTTCAGAGTTAGACAAAAGAATTGGACATTTACAGACTGTCAACACTGAGCAATCCCTACTCCGTGCCAATGAAGGTGAGAGGTGGGACAAGATGAGTAAGATCCTGTCTTTGAGGAGCTCAAGCCAGTGGGAGAGACATGCCTTAGAAGAGAAGCAAAATACCAGTACATTCTGAGAAGTGCTTGTCTTCACTGGGGTGGGGCAGATTGGCAATGTTTTCAGTGTCTAAAATTTATTTGGTTATTTGGTGGATTAAGCGTAAACTCTAAGGGGCAGTTTTTGCTGAATTGTGATGCTATACTATTCTGAATTCCAGAGTCTTTTGCTTTTTGATAAGGTTTCCAAATAAACAAGGAATTAAAACCAGATGTCAGGTAGGAAGGATTGTGACTTGAACCACTCCTCACCTCTGCCCCCCAGAGAGGGGCGGAGAGCTTTCCAGATTCCTGGGAGCAGATCTTGACTTGGAACAAAAGGCAGAACTTATTCAGACCCTCACAAGTATCTGAGATCCTAGTCTCAGTTGTATGAGGATGAATGATGGTGACAAGCAGTTCTAAAAGAATCAATTCTAGGCCAGAGGAAAGACCAAGTACTTCCGGGAAATACTTTCCTTGAACTTGTCCAAGCACTTCTTGATAATGTTGCTTATACAGAAACTCTGCAGAACTTAAATGGCACTGCAGTCAAGGAGAATAGCAGAAAGACTGGCAGAGGGAGCTCACATCTGTATACTATGCAGAGTAACCTCACAAAGTTAGCAATTTGTAGGATTTTTTTTAGGCTTTTCTACCATACAGTTATATAAACTGGTACAACATTTTGAGAGATTATTTGGGGCATTATTATTATCAAATCCCCAGCAATTCCATTTCAAGGAATCTTTTTTTGGGGGGGGGGGGTGAGGGGGTCCGGTTGTGGGGCCTGAACTCTGGGCCTGGGCGCTGTCCCTTAGCTCTTTAGGTCAAGGCTAGTGCTCTACCACTTGAGCCACAGCGCCACTTCCAGCCTTTTCTGCTTATGTGGTACTAAGGAATTGAACCCAGGGCCTCATGCACGCAAGGCAAGCACTCTACCACTGAGCCACCTTCCCAGCCTCTACTTAATAAATCTTTAAAACTCAAAACAAAATCTGTAATGATTAAGATGGTCATCAAAAAAATCTCTATAGTGTATGTAGCTATTAATACAAATGATGTCTTTAATAGCGTCTATAATACATTGTTCATAAGACAAAAAGATCAGTTTGATCCCTTTGCTGAAAATATAAGTATACATACAAACATAGTCTTCTACACCTTTGACCAATTTGAGTTTAGAGGGACCAGATTTGGTCCTCTTGACTGTAGCAACTATGGAAATGGACAAAGTATACAAAAGAACAGTTTGGGGTACTAGATTTCAGGAAATCAAAGGATAGTGATTCCTTGGAGGAGACACAAACAAGGTAAGCTCTCAATATCCCACCTAAATGCCTAGAGGGTCTCCAGGTTGCATCACAGGAAAGAAGAGCCAAATTGTCTTCTGGAGTTGAGGCCTTGGAGCTCCAAGTCCAGAAAGAAGAGCCCCTGGAGTTCAGAGGGCAATGGACCAGAGGGCTACACAGAAGAACATGACCAACATCTGCACTGGGTTTGCAAGTCTTAAGCTGTGGACCGATCAGGAAATTGTTAAAGAGAAAAACACACAAGTCTGGGGAAAGAATTACCCCCAAAATTAAAGTTGCCAGGTATTGGTGGCTTATGCCTGTAATCCTAGCTACTTGGGAAGCTGAGAGCTAAGGATCACCCTGTGAAGCCAATTCAGGCAGAAAAGTCCATGAAACTCTAATTCTCCAATTAACCACTAAAAAGCTGGAAGTGGCAGAGCACTAGCCTTGAGCAAAAACAGTTCAACGACAGCATGGAACTGAGCTCAAGCCCCAGAATGGCACAGGGGGGAAAAAAAAAGAGTCTGTGGGGCTCACTTAAGACCAAGAATATGAATCTATCAATTTTCTCTCTCTATGTGTATGTGCATGTATGTTAGCAGTGGTAGTAGAGATTTAATCCAGGACTAACCTCATGCAAGGCAAATGCTCTACTGCAAAGTTATTCACAGCCAAAAAAAAAAAAAAAATCTGTTTTATTCCCACCAGCCAGAATGGAAAACTTTTGGAACTTTTGGTTATACAGTTCATCCAGTTTACTTCCTGAAAACCTTGATTAGCAATCATGTATTTCCCAACATCTGTACCTCAGGTATCTCCTGAGAGCACAGATGGGTTTATCAGATTAGCCCAAATGATAAAATCTTCTATGACAGGTGGTAATGGTTGGTTGTGGATAAAAGATGGACAGACAAGCAGGAGCCAGATGAAGCAAGACTAACAGGTGGGGAGAGCAGGATCTAGAATGAAACTTTGCCTCAGGCTCATCATGACATAAGACAAAACCCAGCACATCTAAGCAAAAATCCCCTTGAAAATGAGCTTAATACAAAAGTACCATGACTGTTCCTCAACGATTTGGCTATCACACTGAAAATTTTCCTTTCTCTTGGATGTTTTTAGGG
The DNA here is from genome assembly GCF_024711535.1 of Dipodomys merriami. Lineage (NCBI taxonomy): Eukaryota > Metazoa > Chordata > Mammalia > Rodentia > Heteromyidae > Dipodomys > Dipodomys merriami. Next base: position 40,189,327 of record NW_027202382.1, read on the forward strand.
CCTCTACAATCTGCTCAGAGCAGACCTTCCCAATCACCATGTGTTCTTTGCAAGAGCTACTCAAGTGCATTAAGGCAATTCTTCTGAGCGCATTCCTGGAACAGGTCTCTTTATAATCCTATTGCCCTTTTTGTCCTAATGATGGAACTGTGGATTCAAAATTTGGCATTGTTTGTAATGGTGTTTACTCAGTTCTGGTGAGGTTCACTTTTTACACAAATACAAAGCTGGAAAACTTGGATCCTTTATTACCTAACATCAACCATCTGAGCTGAATGTGGCATAAAAAGAGAAGTCATGAAACTTTCACATTTAGACATTAAATTTTGCATAGAATACAGTTCCATCATTGTAATGATCTAATTTTATTTTTTCAGTACTGAATATTCACACTCTTGCTTGTTAGGCAGGCACTTGACCACTCCACTAAGATTTTAATTTGAAAGAATACTTAAAAAGTAAATGGGGCCGGATGCCAGTAGCTCACGTTTGTAATCCTAGCTACTCCTGAGGCTGAGATCTGAGGATTGCAGTTCAAAGCCAGCTGCGGCAGGAAAGTCCGTGAGACTCTTATCTCCAATTAACCACCAGAAAACTGGGAGTGGCACAGTGGCTCAAGAGGTAGAGGGCTCTCCTTGAGCTGAAGAGCTCAGGAACAGCGCCTGGGTCAGAGTTCAAGCCCTACAACTGGACCCTCCTCCCCCCCCAAAAAAGTCACTTAAAAAAAAACCATATTGGGGCTGGGAAGGTGGCTCAGTGGTAGATCGCTTGCCTTGCATGCATGAGGCCCTGGGTTTGATTCCTCAGCACCACATAAGCAAAAAGAAAAAAAAGCCGGAAGTGGTGTTGTGGCTCAAGTGGTAGAGCGCTAGCCTTGAGCTGAAGAGCTAAGGGACAGCGCCTAGACCCAGAGTTCAAGCCCTACAACCGGACCCCCCAAAACAAAACAAAACAAAAAACCATATTAACCATTTCACCAGCTGAGGATGCTCTATAGTAGAGAAAATGTTTATTACCTTGTGTGAGGCTCTGAGTTTATTCTCCAGCAGTAAAAAGACAAAAATTAAAAAAATAAGACCTATGAATATTCAGTGTTAAAGAAAATCTGAGGAAATTAGTATATGTACCCAACACCACAGATGCACTGTGTAAGTCCTTTCACAAAAAAAAATCCCATTTCCACTTTCCCGCAAAATACTCATGCTTGCTTACAAAGAAAAACGCCATCAGGATGATTACTAGAATGTTTGCCACACTTTAGAAATCCAGGAGAAACTTAAATCTCAACCCGCAGAAGAAGGGCAAGGTAGGGAGGTGACTGATGAAAGGACAGTGACTGTTACGGCTTGCAGCACTCATGCTAGCGTTGTCAGGATGTCAGACACTCAGCATCCTTCTCTCACCACTGTTCACTACGAATAGCAAAACCAAAGGACTTTCAACTCTGCCAATTCATCTCGTCATCTTTCATAAGATACATCTCCCAGGATTGTAAATGGTATATTCTGCAGATGTTACTTTGTGACAATTATTTTCATTCTTCTATGTTGTCTTTTATCCAGACCATTTTAGCAGTTGTAAGACATTTCCCTGAGCGGAAACATAATTAGCGAGTGCTGGACATCTAAGTATTATTCTTTTGTCACTATAGGTAGTACTACAGTACCAGTCTCTGTACCTGTATGTTTTCTAATATGTTATTATTTTCTTTTTTTGGGGGGGGGGTCCAGTCGTGGGGCCTGAACTCTAGGCCTGGGCGCTGTCCCTCAGCTCTTCAGCTCAAGGCTAGCGCTCTACCACTTAAGCCACATCGCCACTTCTGGCTTTTTTTCTTTTTGCTTATGTGGTGCTGAGGAATCGAACCCAGGGCCTCAGGCATGCAAGGCAAGCTCTCTACCACTGAGCCACCTTCCCAGCCCCTATCTGTTATTATTTTCATAGAAAAGGTCTTAGGACTGGATCATGGCGTTGGATACTATTTAAAGGTTATGACTTGGCTCTGTATAGCTTCACCAGTTCTAATAGTGATAGGATCCATCCAAACTGCCATGGGTGTCCTTCAGCCTACCAGCAGAGGGCAGCATTCCTCCACACTAACTGGCCTTAGGATGATCAGTAGACAAAAGTAAAATCCACAAGGTGTACTAAGGCTGGCCATCCAGATTTGTGAAACAGAGAAGATCCTAGCTACTGCAAGACAACGTAACATAGCCATATCTAACACTCTAGGGCCCCTGATACCTTTAACCTGCATCACAATGGAAAGTTTACCTATCTTTGAACAGGTGTGCGCATGTGTGTATGTATATACATATATATGCATTTATATATATCCATAGTGAACAGGACCATGCCATATTTTTATTAACTTGGATTTTATCAGCAACAAAATTATCTAGAGCCCCTACTCCTGGGAAGACTAGAAAAGGACACATTCAGTAGCTGGCCTTACTTTCACAGGGGGGAAGGGGAGAAAGGGAGGGAGATTGAGTCATCCTAAACTAATTTGATCTAAAGTTTGGGCTACTCCAATGTCAGCTCTTAAGAGCTTTAAAGAAATACTAAATACTCCTACTAAATACCTGACCCCACTGGATTGGTTTTTTTTTGGGGGGGGGGGTTATAGGGTTTGAACTCTGGGCCTGGGTGCTGTCCTTCATCTCTTCAGCTCAAGGCTAGCGCTCTACCACTTGAGCCACAGAACCACTTCCGGTTTTCTGCTAGGATTACAGGCGTGAGCCACTGGCACCCGGCCCTATTGGATTTTTGAGACAGGGTTTTTACCATGTAGCTCAGGGTAGCCTTGAACTTGTGGTCTTCTTGCCTCATTCTCCCAAGTGCTGGGATTACAAATTTATGCTACTATGCCTGCCTGAAATACATCTTTTTCCTATCAAATGTTTGTAATAGTAGCTACTCAGGAAAGTGAGATCCGAGGATCCTGATTCGAAGCCAGCTCAGGCAGCAAAGTCCATGAGACTCATCTCCACTAAAAAACTATCAAAAAAAGCTGGAAGTGGAGCCATAGCTCAAGTGATAGAGTGCTTACCTTGAATATAAAAGTTCAGGGACAGCACCCAGGCCCGGAGTTTAAGCCCTAGGACTGGCAAAAACAAAACAAAAGGCTAGGAACTACCATTAATTTCCCAGTTGTTCACCACTACCTCTCCCTCACAGGTTAAGTTCTATCTGGACCATTTATATGATCTTGACCACAGTCTACATTACAAAAATTATAAATACAGCATTGTAAAAGAGGAAAAACAGGCTCTTTCATGCCTTAATTACAGAGATGAGGGAGTAGGGTGCAGTTACTTTCAAAAAGAATTGAAAAGCCCCCAAAATTCAAATGAATTAATCCTTTTTCCTTTAAATTTTACTTTGAGGATTTTATGCTACAAAATAATGCCATAAGCAAATTAGTATGTGAAAATATTGACTGAAGCCTTGTTTAAAAGAAAATAAAAACAATCTAAAGTCCAATAATAAAAATGAATTAAACAAATACTGGCATATCCAATGTCATCATTAACAAGAACACTGACCTATAAATTCTGCCTTGAGACTAGGCACTGATGGCTCATGCTTGTAATCCTAGCTACTCAAGAGATAAGATCTGAGGATTCCAGTTCAAGGCCAGCCTGGGCATTAAAAAAAATCTTGAGACTCTTTCTTCACTTCTAGCAGCTGGAAGTGAAGCCATGGCCCAACTGGTAGGGCACCTGTCTTGAGAGAGAAAGTCAACTGTGAGCATGAGGCCCTGAGTTCAAGTTCCAGAAAAAAAAAGGATCTACCATGGAATGCTTTAAAACTAAGTGAAATAAAACAAGCTACAGAGTAAGTATATAATAAAACACCTAGCCGGGCGCTGGTGGCTCATGCCTGTAATCCTAGCTACTCAGGAGGCTGAGATCACAGTTCAAAGCCAGCCTGGGCAGGAAAGAGTGTGAGACTCTGATCTCCAATAAACCACCAGAAAGCCAGAAGTGGCGTTGTAGCTCAAGTGGTAGAGTGCTCGCCTTGAGCTGAAGAGCTGAGGGACAGTGCCCAGGCCCAGAGTTCAGGCCCCACGACTGACCAAAAACAACAACAACAACAAAAACAAACAAACAAAAAGTTTAAAGTAATTATTTTGAAAAGTTTGGAAGAACATATACTAGACTTTCCATGTAAAAATATTGGCTGTCATCACTACAACTTATACTTATCTTTTTTTCCCCTTTTTTGCCAGTCCTGAGGCTTGAACTCAGGGCCTAGGTGATATCCCTGAGCTTCTTTTGCTCAAGGCTAGGAGCACTCCACTGCTTCCGCCACAGCTCCACTTCCAGCTTTTCTGGTAGCTTAATGGTTGTCTTGTGGATTTTTCTGACTCAGCTAGCTTTGAATGGAGATCCTCTCCTCTCAGCCTCCTGAACAGCAAGGATTACAGACATGAGCCACCGGCCACACTTATCCTTAATATGCCAGTTTTCCTATCCATAAAATGAAGGAAGGGGTGCTGTGGCTGAAGTGCTAGCCTTGAGTAAAGGAAGTTCAGGGACAGTGCCCAGGCTTTGAGTTCAAGCCCCACACCTGACCCCCCCACCCCCAAAAAAAGGTGGGGCTGGGAAAGTGCCTCAGGGGTAGAGTGTTTGCTTTGCATGCATGAGGCCCTGGGTTCAAGTCCTCAACATCACATAAGCAGAAAAAGCCAGAAGTAGCACTGTGGCTCAAGTGGTAGAGCACTAGCCTTGAGCTGAAGAGCTGAGGTGTCGACAGCACTCAGGCGCAGAGTTAAGGCCCCACAACTGACAACAAAAAATTAAAATTAAGCAAGTATCCTATCCATAAAATGAAGGGAGGGGTGTAATCAACTTCGAAGGATTAGGACGAAGATTAAGTTCTTTCATATACTTTTATAATTATTAGACATAAGACAAATATGAAAATGGCTTACAAGCAGATTTGCACGTGAGTGTTCATAGCAGTAGTACTCATAATAATTAACAGCTGTAAGTAAGGTAGCACATACCTGAAATCCTACCACTCATTAGACAGAGGAAGAAAGAGGATGAATGTAGCCTGGCTAGCTACAGAGAGACACTGCCTCCAAAGTAAAGTTGAGGGGTGTGAAGTGCAACAAAAAATGTAAATTAGTGAATAAATGATTCTGAGAGGAAATCACTAAATAATGATCACATTACAGGTATACACACTGATGGATAGGGACTTTCCCCACCCTTTTCTTTCCTATCCTTTTTTTTTTTTTTGTGCCAACACTGCCATTTAAACTCAGGGCCTAGGCGTTGCCCCTGAGATTTTTGTTTGCTTAAGGCTAGCACTCTGCCACCACTTGAACCACATCTCCACTTTCAGTTGTATTTTTTTGCGGGGGTGGGAGTTGGGGGAGTGGGGGTTGAGTAGTTAATTGGAAATAAAAGTCTCAGAGGCTTTCCTGCTCAGGCTGGCTTTGAACTATGATACTCAGATCTCAGTCTCCCTTGTGGCTAGGATTACAGGTGTAAGCCACCAGTGCCCAGCAAAATTCTTCAACTTTTAAATGAATGTGTGACACACAGGTCTGGGATATTGCTAAAATGGAACAATACCTTACTTTGGCAAGCACAAGGTCCTGAGTTCAAATCCCAATACCTTAAAAAAAATCTGACAAAAAAGATGCTTTTTCTCTCATGTACTACCTGGCAAAAAGTTAGGTCATCATCAATACACATCTAATCCCAGAAGCAAAAACTTCCCTCTTCTATAGTCCTCAAAATAACATTCAATGTAGGATCAATAAATGCCTCTTATTTCTATGGAAAACAATTATTAATTTTAAAATTATTAATTTTAATTTGAATGTATTCTAAAATGTACCCTCTATTTTTTTTTTGCTATGTTGTTGGTCATGGGGCTTGAACTAGTGGCGTTGGTTCTGTCCCTGAGCTCTTTTGCTCAAAGCTAGTGCTCTACCACTTTGAGCCACAGTGCCACTTCCAGTTTTCTGGTGGTTAATTGGAATTAAGTGTCTCACTCACTTTCCTGCCTGAGCTGGCTTCCAACTGTAATCCTCAGATCTCAGCATCCTGAATAGCAGAGTACAGATATGAGCCATCAGCACCCTGCTCCTTCTCCTTTTTTTTTGGTCGGTCCTGGGCGCTGTCCCTTAGCTCTTCAGTTCAAGGCTAGTGCTCTACCACTTGAGCCACAGCACCACTTCCAGCTTTTTCTGCTTATGTGGTGCTAAGGAATTGAACCTAGGACCTCCTGCATGCAAGGCAAGCACTCTACCACTGAGCCACCTTCCCAGCCCCTCCTTGTCCTTTTTTTCTGAGCAAAATTTTGTTTTATGCAGAAAAACTGGAGGTAAATATCAGAAAATTCAAACCATAAACCACATATAAATTTCATAGGTGGAGGCGGAAAGATGGTTAAGTTTGGCAACTCATTTGCTCTACCTGCTGTCTCTGCATTCTTTCTAAGCACTGCACATTAAAATTCAGACATTATGCCTGAGCAGGAAGCAAGACTCGATCTCAAAAATAACCAGTGCATAAAGACAGTCAGGTAGAAGAGGTGGAGGCATGGCTAAAGGGTAAAATTGTAATGTTCTGTCATAATAATCCTCGGATAATTAGTGAATAAGAGAAATCACCAAATAATGATTTTACTATAGCTATATACTGATGGTTAGGGGCTTTTCCTTCATTAAGGAACGCCTGTTTTAACCATTCAAGCTCCATCTTAGCTGTTCTGCAATATCGAAGGGGGAAAAAAATCCATTTATCTCTGCTTAGATAGAAAAGTTCAAAAAGAAGGATGAAGTTCTCATGTTCCACTGATCTATGTTTGGGAGACAATACAAGCCTCCCTTCTCACCCCTAAACATTTTCTTCTATGTTCACTGGGCACTTGCCTTGTGCCTGACATCAGCACTAAGGGTTTTATGTATGTCATCTCACCATACTCTTATAAGGAGTCTGGAATTCATTGTAGAGGTAAACTAAGGCACAGAAGAGTTTAGGTAAGTAATCCAAGTTCAAAGAGCTAATAAAGGATACGAATGCCTCAAGTACTAAGGCATAGCTCTTAATTCCCACACAATAGTAATAGTAGCAGTTAGTAAGAGACTTCAAAATTCTGGTGACTTGGGTAACAGAGTCAATCCACTAATCCCCAGTGAAGATTTCCTTCCAGGCAAGTGACAGAAATTCTGTTTTCATTGGTAGCAGGGGCAGTTCCTTGTACCTGATGGCAGCAGTGGAGTCACCGTCAAGGGGCAGCTAAACTAGCAAAACAAAATATCCTGTCCTCAGAGATAGGAGTGTTGCCATTGTCTAACCGACACCACAATTCTCTCTAAGATGGATACTGATAAGACAGACCCCTTTACTATTTTATTCTCCCTCTAAATAGGTAGTGTATAGCTACCCCAATTAATTTTACGCTATCTTCTCTTCTTCCAAAATCTGTGTTAGCATCTTGTCTCTGTCCAGCCTGAGGTTATGTAGGGCCAGAATACTAGGATGGGAGGTATCCTAGGACTAACTACCCTTCACAGGACTATTTCCTTGAAATAGGTCTCTTGAAATAGGTCTCTTGAAACAATTATTGTCTACAAAAAAATCATAAAACTCTCCAACTTATCAGATATTATTCCATCAAACCTTGTGATCTGAGTCTCACCACTGGTTGTGTCTCTGCATTTTGCTAAGAGCCCTGAGTTTTGCTCCAGATCCGTCACATTGCATTAGTGCCCTTCCTCCTCACTGCCTACAGAGATAACAGCCTTGAACATGGTAGCACAATCCATTTGTCCTGCTCTAATTACTTTTTGACATTACTCTTTCTGTTGCTAACTTCCCTCCCTTCCTCTCGCAGTACTGCCCTTTCTCCTTCCTTCTTTCCTTCCTTTCTGCCTACCTCAGGGTATGATTAAGGACTTCTGAAAACAAAAATCTTAGGTTCTGTCAATATATATCCAGTAACCTTTCTATCACAAAATGGTTTTAAGGAATAGAGTATTAGTTACAAGAAGGCCATAAGACATCCAAGCTATTTCTAAAATCCTCAAGATGCCACAGAGAATATAGCTAGAGGGGAACTCCTGGGACTGAAGTTCTAAGATCTGGGCAAGTTATGACTCTGCTGGTCACTACCTGGAGCAAGTCTCTTAATCTGTCTGGGCACTAATATATTCTTTGGACAAATGGATTATGACGGCATTGTTGGCCTCACACAAGACCTCCTAGGAAGATCAGATTATTTATATGAGAATGCAGTAGAAAGAACTAATGTCAAATTATGATAAAGGGTTAGGGTTGTAGTTCTGTGGTAAAGCACTTGCCTAGCATGTGTAGGACCCTGGGTTCAATCCTCAACACTACTAATTTTTTTTTTTTTTAATTTGGTTGTAGGGCTTGAACTCTGGGCCTGAGTGCTGTCCCTGAGCTCTTCAGCTCAAGGCTAGTTAGTACTCTATCATTTGAGCCACAGCGCCACTTCTATTTTTCTGGTGGTTAATTGGAGATGAGTCTCACGGACTATCCTGCCTGGATTGGCTTTGACCGAGATCCTCAGATCTCAGCCTCCTGAGTAGCTAGGATTATAGGCATGAGCCATTAGTGCCCGGCTAAAAAAATTTTTAAGGCAATAGTGGAAGAATCTTGATTAAATCTAGTATTTTATTCATTACATCTATTGTGGTACTTCTGTGTCAACCTGGCTGGGTCAAAAGGTTCCTAGATATTGGTCAGACATTATTCTGAACTTGTCTTAGCAAGTGTTTGGGATAAGATTAATATTTTAATCAGCGGGATTTGAGTATAGTAGTTTGCCCTCCATAATGTGCCTGGCTCTCATCAAATCAGTTGAAAGTCTGAATACAACAAATATGAAAAGAGAAACACAGGAACTAGTCTTCTTCACAGAAAATTCTCTAGTATACTGCAATGAAACAGGATTGCAATTACAGTCTAAAGGCTCCCAACCCGCTATTGCTCCCTGCAGATTTTGGATTCGTCAGCTTCTATACTCATGCAAACCAATTCCTTTTATAAGTCATCCATCCATTCATCATAATGGTTCTACTTCCCTGGAAACTACTAATACATCAAGGATCTAGTTTTGTTGAGAATTTTCAATGTTCACTTTGTTCTAATGAGAAGAGGCAGTGGTCCCAATAAAGTAACTATAGATGGGGAAAAAATGGCAGGTATAGGGATTGGGATACTGTTGGTCATTCTTTTTATAGTTAAGCCAGCAAGCACATTCTCTGTGTTGCAAATGACAACTGAAGTCAAAGCCAGGCCAAAGAGGCCTCTATCTCCTGAGTGATTCCTTTTTCCTATCTCATTTAGCCTATCAGGATCCATTCTTAATACTCATTGCCCCTGGGGCTGGGAAGGTGGCTCAGTGGTTGAGCCCTTGCCTTGTAAGCATGAGGTCCTGGGTTCCATTCCTCAGCACCACATAAGCAAAAAGAAAAAAAAGCCGGGCGCTGGTGGCTCATGCCTGTAATCCTAGCTACTCAGGAGGCTGAGATCTGAGGATCGCGGTTCAAAGCCAGCCCGGGCAGGAGAGACCGTGAGACTCCTATCTCCAATAAACCACCAGAAAACCGGAAGTGGCACTGTAGCTCAAGTGGTAGAGCGCTCACCTTGAGCTGAAGAGCTGAGGGACAGCGCCCAGGCCCGGAGTTCAAGCCCCATGACCAACAAAAAAAAAAAAAAAAAGAAAAAAAAAAGAAAAAAAGCCGAAGTGGCGCTGTGGCTCAAGTGGTAGAGCACTAGCCTTGAGCTGAAGAGCTGAGGGACAGTGCCCAGGCCCAGAGTTCAGGCCCCATGACCGGACCCCCCCAAAAAAAAAAAAAGTATGTGTGTGTGTGTATATATATATATATATATATATATACTCTTGCCCCTGCCACAAATGAAACAGTGTTTATTATTGTACAGAGCCTACTATTCAATGGAGGGAAGTGCAAAAGGATTAATTTCAGCTACATTAAAATAGGTCAAATAGAAGTAGAGGTGTAATCCTAGATACTCAGGAAGCTAAGATCTGAGGATCATGGCTCCAAGCTAGCCAACCACCCCAAGCAGCAAGTCTGGAGATTCTTATATCCAATTAAGCACCAAAAAGCAGAAAGTTAAATTGTGGCTCAAGTGGTAGAGCATAATAGCTCAGGGATAACATCCAGGCCCTGAGTTCAAGCCTCCAGGACTATACCCCCCACCCCAAAAGTCAAATTGAAACCAGCTATAGAATGTGTAACTATTAGAATTATCTTACAACTCTGATAATACAATTCAAGTGGTTTTACAACATTGATCATTTTAAAATAAATCCACTTAAAACCATGATTTAAGAATAACTTAGGCTGGGCGATAATGGCTCATGTTTGTAAACTGGCTTCTTGGGAAGCTAAGAATGTTGAATAGCAGGTAAAAATCAGCCTAGGCAGAAATATTCTCAAGGAAGAACTAGATGTGATAGTGGGCCTGTTATCTTAATGACCAGAAAGCCTAAAAGAGGATTGCACTCAGGGGTGTAGGGAGTAGGAAGTGAGACCTTATCTCAAAACTGAGCTAAAATCAGGTTGGAGGCATGGCTCAACAGTGTTTGCTTAGCAAGTATGAGGCCCTGAGTTCAACTCCAGTGCTGCCTCCATAGACTACCTCAGTGAAACGTACCAACGGACCCCATTTTATTCACCAAGAAACTGAGGCCCAAAAAATGGAAGTCAAATAATGAAAATGAACTACACAACTTGTGGGTGAGGATGAGAGGGAAAAACTGGGAGAGAGCAAGGAAAGGGGTGATATTGTCCAAAAGAAAAGTATTAGTTACTTGATTTATGTAACTGTAAGCTCTCTGTACATTACCTTTATAATAACAATAAAAATGTAAGTTAAAAAAATAGAAGTGAAGCTGGGTGCCAATGGTGCATTCCTGTAAACCTAGCTACTCTAGGGGCTGAGTTCTGAGAATCAGTTTCAAGCCAAGGGCAGACAAATCCTTGAGACTCTTGTCTCCAATTAGCCAGCAAAAAGCCAGAAGTAGGGATGTAGCTCAGGAGACCACCAGCCATAAAAGAAAAAGCCGAATGAGAGCGAAAGAGCCGGAAGATCAAGCTCTAATATTGTCAACAAATAGAAAGGGGAGGGGAGACCAAATGTTCAAATGGGAAGTAGCTAAGACCTGATTCAAATTTTGAAGGCTTTCTTTTGAAGGTCATCCCCGAAAGTCACCAAGATCTCATCTCTCCACTTTCTTGACGTACTCTGTTTCTTCTAACTTCTTCTACTTAATGAACAATAGTACGGTTTCCTCATGCTGCCTTAACACACCTTTCTGTATATATAACATGGAATAAATACTGTAATTGTAGCTTCCTAGGAATTTCACTTGGAAGAATAATAAAATCATGTTGCTGAATTCTAAATTACTTGCATGAATTTTCCAAAACAGTAATTTGCACAAGGTAGGAAAATCTGCAGTAACACTGTTTCCAACATGGTAAAAAGCTTTATGAACATTTTCCAACACTAAAGTGTTGCTTTCCAGATTCTTTTCATTTGTGTAGTCAAAAGAGAAAGTAATGGAACCTGCATAATGACAGTTCTAGATCAAAGTAAATGTTTACATAGTTACACATGATTTCTATTTAATGGTATAATATTGAACTAAATTCCTCAATTATTTAGAACTTTAACTTATCCATTCCAACTCTTCCAATAACCTCTGTCTTACAACCAAAGGAGGCTGCCATTTGTAGAGAAAAGAACATGGATTCTAAGATTCAGATGGACATCTACAAGCTCCTATACTTAGCAATAGGAGCTTAGTGGATATTATCAATCAATTTTAAAAGCCTGATTAAAAAAATATACTTCCCATGATCCAGAGATGGAAATAAAAATTAATGACATGATATAAATTGGTAAAATAATAATTTCTACTTCTAATATTCCTGAATTTTAGAATCATTATTTCTCTTAAAGTTCCCGTTTATTATTTGGATACTGAGATCTACATTAGTGAATAAATTTAAAAAAATAATCTACATATTAGTCTCTAAACTGCTACAAAGCAAAATCATTTTCTATGTAGCTTACATTTCTGTAGTATAGCTTTAAAAGAAATGAAACCACTCTGTAATCCCATAGATTATGTCCAAAAATAGAATGATAAGCCAGCTGTCAGACATACACTGTACGGAGAATGGAGCCAAGAATCCTCCTCCACAGACCACAGTAACTCTTTTGACATCTGTTCCTATAAAGATAAAAAATTCTCTAATCTATTCAATTCTGGCAGCTCCTGATTGATTATTCTTTTACTTCAAACCAGAATTTGAAATTGTGAAGATCCGAGATATCTCTTGAAATTTCCCCTAAACTTGAAACATGTCGGGCCTAATTGCTACCATAGAGGAGTCTTGCATCATTTGGAATTACTGCTGCAATGCCCGTCCATTTATTTAACTGTATTTTTTTTTTTGGCTTTTCTTTTTTGGTACTGGGGATCGAACCCAGGACGTTGCACTTGCTAGGCAAGCGCTCTGCCACTGAGCTACATCCCAGCCCAGTCCATTTATTTAAAAGCCTTTAAAAAAAAAAATTGCCAGTCTTGGGGCTTGAACACAGGGCCTGGGACACTATCCTTGAGCTCTTCAGATCAGAGTACTCTACCACTTGAGCCACAGTGCCACTTCTTGTTTTCTGGTGGTTAATTGGAGATAAGAGTCTCACGGACTTTCCTGCCTGCGCTGGCTTTGAACTGCGATCCTCAGATCTCAGCCTCCTATGTAGTTAGGATTACAGGTGTGAGCCACTGGTGCCAGGCTATGATTTCTTTATGATTTTTAAAATATAGCCTAGTCATTTCTCTTCCCCATGTTTTAGACACATCTGTCATTGGTGCTAATAGTACGTTGGCTGTCCCAGCATCACAGAGTTGGTTCACTGCAATATGACACCAGTTATGAATCTGTATCCTCTGTTACATTACACAGAGATCTTTTTTTTTTTGGGGGGGGGGTCCGGTCGTGGGGCCTGAACTCTGGGCCTGGGAACTGTCCCTCAGCTCTTTAGCTTAAGAGCTAGCGCTCTACCACTTGAGCCACAAGCGCCACTTCCGGCTTTTTTCTTTTTGCTTACGTGGTGCTGAGGAATAGAACCCAGGGCCTCATGCATGCAAGGCAAGTGCTCTACAACTGAGCCACCTTCCCAGCCCTACAGAGATCTTATCTAACCTCTATCTATGCTTCTGGTACCTAGCACTGAATTAGATGATGATTAGGCTTCACAAAATGGTGGCTTTCATCATAATGATTACTGTTCTTTAGACTTGTTATTAGGTAAGGTAGGCAAGTCTCTTCCTGTTAACTGAGCTCTAGCTTGGTAGAGCAACATCATGAGTCTCAGAAACAGTCTACCATTAATCACACATATGTGTCATTGTTCTCAGTTCCTTTACTATGATGAATTTTGCTTGTTTACAAGGCTGACAGAGTTGTCTTCAACACTATACTGTGATAACTTCCATTGCAAGACAACCAGTCAAGAATAGCAAGACCTTAAAAGGCAGTGATGTGAAGATCACAAGGTAGGGAAGGGGAGGATGTGGAGAATTAGGACACAGCTGTAGTGTTGTAGGTTAGAAAATAGACTCAATATGTCACAGAAAATTAAATCAGAGATTGAGTACATTTCCTACTCTCTTAAATAAACATCGAAAGGGCTCTGCTACTGTCACTGGCCACACTGGAGCCATACTAGATCCTCAATGACATCAGTTCTAAGCCCCAGGATCATCCTAAAGTGGAAAGGCAAGATCACTGCTCCAGCAGGCCAAATTATATAAAGCTCCAATTGCCCCAGACAGGGGAGGAAAAAAAAGAGGATGTCAACTGCTAAATCCACTTTGATAGCTTGGGAAGGATTAGAGAAACTGCACACAGGGAAATGGCCAAATCTGAGCAATGAGATTAAATTCCATGTGAACTGCATATACCTTAGAAAGGGTTAGATTTTATTTTCATTAAAGGCTTCTGGTTTTTATTTTCATTAAAGGCTTCTGGCATTTATTTTCATGATAGCTAAATATGGAAGAAATTTACTTTTAGAATGAACAGACAATATCGATTTGGATGGAGGGAGACTGAGAGGTCATGAGGCTGGAACTCCAAGCCTAGTCACTGTCCCTGAGATTTCTGGTTGAAGGCTAGCCCTCTACCACTTGAGTCACAGCTATACTTCCAGTTTTGGGGGTGATTACATGGATTAAGAGTCTCACAGACTTTCCCACTTGGGCAGGCTTTGAATCATGATCCTCAGATCTCCGTCTCCTGAGTAGTTAGGATTATACCAGTGTCTGGCAATAATAAACTTCTTTCCTAAAATTTTTTTGCAACATGGTGACAATCTCTTAATTTACTTTTTAATACCTACTTGAATTTTTGGAATGAATTATGGTCACCATTCAGAAAATGATAATCTAGATTGTATTTATATAATCTGAATGAGACCTCATTGCAAACACAATGTATTTTTAATTAAATAATAAAAGAAAAACAGACACAGGTACAGATGTTTAAACAAGGAAAAGCTAGCCTACATAAAACACCACAGAAGGTCACAATACAGAGTTTAAGACAATTTCCTTTCTAAATGGTATATAGAAAAAGAAGTTTAGTATTAGTCTCCTTAGATCATAATCTTTAAATCATTATAAGTAACTTAAAACATTAAAAAAATTTTTAAATCTTCTAATTTTCCATATTGAACATGTGTAATCCTGTAACTTAAAAAACCAATGCCTTGGGCTGGGAAGGTGGCTCAGTGGTAAAGTGCTTGCCTCGCATGCATGAGGCCCTGGGTTCGATTCCACAGCACCACATAAGCATGAAAAGCCAGAAGTGGTGCTGTGGCTCAAGTAGTAGACTGTTAACCTTGAGCAGAAGAGCAGAGGGACAGTGCCCAGGCCCAGAGTTCAGGCCCCATGACTGACAAAAAAAAAAGCCAATGCCTTGTTTTTGGGGTTTCATTCAGTCAGTGAATTTACGTAGTATGCTCAGAGCCCACAAAAAGGTGGAGGCACAGCTCAAATGGGTCAAGTAGTAGAATGTGCTCCTGGCAATTACCACCCCTTTCCTCCAAAAGGAGAATTTCAAAATTCCTCCAACTCACCATTTTCTCTTCTTCTTTCCCTCACTTTTCCATTAAGTTTTTCCTTCATCACTTTCCTTGGAATTTTTCTCCCACAGAGCAGTTTTAGGTTTACAACAAAAGAACAGAATTTCCTATCTTTCATTACCCTCTCATAGGTATAAGTGTGCTCCACAATAACCAGTATTCCTCATCAAAGTTGTACGTTTGTTTACCATATCATTATTAGCCAGAGTCCATAGTTTACACTAGGGCTTACTCTTGGCATTATACATTCAGTGGCTTTGACAAATGCATACTGACATGTGTCTACAGTTGAGAATTATCACAAGCAATAATTGCACTGCCTAAAAAATCCCCTGTGCACTGCATATTCATTCCTCCCCACTAACCTTTCATCTGTTTTACTGCCTTCATAGTTTTTCCCTATCTAGAATGTCATACAGCTAGAATAAGGTATGTAGCTTCTTTCATTTAGAAATATGCCCTTAAGCTTTCTCTCTTTTTCTTTTCTTGTTAGCACTAAATAATATTTCATTGTCTGGATATAACACACTTTATTTATCTACTCATCTACTGAAGGACATCTTGGATACGCTTGTATTTTTGGCAATTGTGTACTTTAGCAATTTGTTATAATCATCTAAGTTTCGGTGTGTACATGTTTTAAATGTATTTGGGCAAGTACCAAGCAATGTCTCTGCTGGATTCTATGGTTAAGAGTACACTTTGTGCTATAATAAACTGTTAAACTGACTCCCAAAGTGACTATACTACTTTACATCCCAGCCAGCAGTGACTGCAGCTTTTGCTGCTCCACATCCTTGTCAGTATGTGGTGTAATTGTTCTAAATTTGAGCCGTTCCACCAGATGTGTAGTGAGACCTGTAGATTTGAACTCAGGCCCTTGTGCTTGTGAGGAAAATTCTTTACCTCTTGAGCCAGAAGCCCAGCCTACTAGTCCTTTTAATATGCATTTCTCAGATAATGTATGATATGTGGGAACATCTTTTCATAGGCGTATCTACTATCTATAAGATCTTCCTTGGTGAAGTACCTGTTAAGGTCTTTAACATTTTTAAAATCTGATGTTTTTATTGTTGAGTTTTAAGAGTTCTCTGTATAAATTTCAATTATAGTCCTTTATCAGATGTTATTTACATATATTTTCTCAGTCCTTGGTTCATTGTTTGTAATTGATATTATTCTTTTGACAGTCTTTTGCAGAAGAGAATGATTCAGTTCATCTTTCATGATATTTATTATTGTTTCTCAAGTCATATTTCCAAACCCAAGGCCACTTTAGATTTTCTTCTGCACTAGCTCCTAAAAGTTTTATTGTTTTTCATTTTATATTTAGATCTGTGATCCATTTTGAGTTCATTGTAAAGAGTATAAAATCTATGTGTATGTTTAGTTTTTAAAAAATTTTTTAAAGTATCTATTTATTGCCACTCCTGGGGCTTGAATTTAGGGCTTGGGTGCTGTGTGACCTTTTTTTTTTCCTCAACAACTCAAGTAGTGCTCTACCACTTGAGGCACAGCTCCACTTTTCTGTATGAGCTGACAGGATCCTCAGATCTCAGCAAAATGATGTAAGCCATTGGTGCTAGACCTATTGTTTTACATATGGATATCAGGTTGCTCCAACCGTATCTATTGGAAAGATTATCTTTTCTCCATTTTATTATATTGGTTCCAATGTCAAAATCAGTTAATCATATTTATTTCTGAGTATTATATTCTTTTTTTTTTTTTTTGGGGGGGGGGTCCAGTCATGGGCCTGAACTCTGGGCCTGAGCACTGTCCCTCAGCTCTTCAGCTCAAGGCTAGCGCTCTACCACTTGAGCCACAGCGCCACTTCCGGCTTTTTTTTTTTTTTTTGCATATGTGGTGCTGAGGAATCAAACCCAGGGCCTCATGCATGCAAGGCAAGCGCTCTACCACTGAGCCACCTTCCCAGCCCCTCTGAGTATTATATTCTGTACCACTGATCTATTTATTATTTAGCCAGTACCACTGACTTGATTACTGTACTTCAGAGGTATAAAACAAAGAGATCTAGTATTACACTTTCCACATCTAAAACACAAACTGAAAAGACTTTCTCTGAGACAGCAACATCTGCTTCTGCCTCAGAATTATAAAGACACACAAAGACAGGAACACTGTCCTTTAGAACTTCTGGGGAAACATTACAGAAAACATGGTGCAGTATACTAGAGAAACTACTGAACAAGGAGCTAACAGGATCCCTCAGGCAAAACTGATAAATGGATCTGGATGAAAGTCACAATCAAAAGTGACTTTTGAACTCAGTTTTGAAAGAGTAGGTCTTGAGGGGTAGAGAAACAGAAGAGGTGGAAAATGCCATTCGAGTAAGGAAGAGCAGGATTTACAAAGATGTGGTAGCAGTACAACCTGGCTTGTTCTGAAAAAACCAGTTACATCGCAAAGCCAAAGATGAAGTCCATGAATGAGGAGCAGGTGGAGAGAGAGGAATGTTGTGAAGTTCAAATTGGGAAAGCTCTTACATACTAGGAAAAAGTTGAAATTCTTCCAACAGGTAGAAATAATGTATATTTATTAAATTTATTTATTATAACATTTATTAAATATCTATAACTTTTTGGGGGGCTGGGAAGATGGCTCAGTGGTAGAGCACTTGCCTTGCATGCATGAGGCCCTGGGTTCGATTCTCCAGCACCACATGAGAAAAAAAGCCAGAAGTGGCGCTATAGCTCAAGTGGTAGAGCACTAGCCTTGAGCTGAAGAGCTAAGGGACAGTTCCCAGGCCCAGAGTTCAGGCCCCATGACCGGACCCAAAAAAAAAAAAAAAGAAAAAATCTGTAACTTTTTAAAATTAGCTTATAGGAAGTGGCGCTGTAGCTCAAGTGGTAGAGCGCTCGCCTTGAGCTGAAGAGCTGATGGATAGCGCCCAGGCCCAGAGTTCAAGCCCCATGACCGACAAAAAAAATAAAATAAAATAAAATTAGCTTACATGTGGTTCAAGTGGTAAAGCACTACCCTTAAGAAAATCAAGATATACTGTTTTCTAGCTGGGTGCCAGTGGCTCATGCCTGTAATGTTAGCAACTTAGGAGACTAAGATCTGAGGATCACCATTTAAAGCCAGGCCAGACAGGAAAATCTGTGAAACTCTTTACAAAGTTTTTTTTTTTTTTTTTTTGGTTGTCGGTCATAGGGCTTGAACTCTGGGCCTGAGCGCTGTCCCTCAGCTCTTTCCGTTCAAGGCTAGCGCTCTACCACTTGAGCTACAGTGCCACTTCCTGAAACTCTTATTTCTAGTTAACTACCAGGAAACTGGAAGTACAGCTGTGGCTCAAAGTGGTAGAGTACTAGCCTTAAGCGAAAGAGCTCAGGACAGTGCCCAGGGTCCTGAGTTCAAGCCCCATAAAGGAAGGAAGGAAAGAAGGGAGGGAGCAAGGGAGGGAAGGGCTCCAAAGTACAAAGGTAAGTGGCTGCCAGGGGCTTATACTTGTAATCCTAGCTATTCAGGAAGCTGAGATCTAAGGATTGAGGTTTGAAGTCAGCCCAGGCAATAAACTTCCTGAGATTCTTACCTCCAATTAACCACCTCCGGTGGTAGAGTGCTAGTCTTAGCAAAAAAGCTCAGGGAAAGCTGGGTGCCCTTGGCTCATGCCTGTAATACTAGCTACTCCAAAGGCTGAGATGTGAGGATTGTAGTTCAAATATCCCAGGCTTTAAAGTTCCTAAGACTCTCATCTCCAAATAACCATTAAAAATGTTGCAAGTATAGCTGTGGTTCAAGTGACAGAGCCCTAGCCATGAGCACAAAAGCTTAGGGACCATGCCTAGACCCTGAGTTCAAATCCCAAGACCCACACATTTAAAAAAAAAAAAAAAAAGAGGGGCTGGGAAGATGGGTCAGTGGTAGAGCGCTTGCCTTGCATGCATGAGGCCCTGGGTTCGATTCCTCAGCACCACATAAGCAAAAAGAAAAAAAGCCAGAAGTGGTGATGTGGCTCAAATGCTAGAGCGCTAGCCTTGAGCTGAAGAGCTGAGGGACAGCGCCCAGGCCCAGAGTTCAGGCCCAACGACCGGACCCCCAAAATAAACAAACAAACAAATAAATAAGATAGTGTTTGGGACTGGCGTGTGAATACACACAAAAACAAACTAAAAAGGAAATCAATAGGAAAAAAAAATAAAATGGAAAATTAACAAAAGCTAGTCTTTGAAAAGTCTTATTAGACTTATTATACAAGAACAAAGAACAAAACATGTACACAAATTACTAGTGTAAGTTGTAAGAGTATCATTTAAATCTCAGTAAAACTAGGGAAAATGAGTTGCCCTTTTTTCTTATTCTCACCAGCATTTCTTCCTTTTTGCCTGTTTGATAAATGCATTGTGTTGGTGAGATAATTCACTGTGGTTTTGATCTGCATTTCCCTGATAATCAATGAGATTGAGTTTTTCATAAACATATAGCACATTTATTTGTATATCTTATTTTGAGAAATGTCTACTCAGATTACATGCATTTTAAAATTAGATTGCTTTGATTATGACTCAAGCACATCTTAATTAAGGTCAAGTATTATTTTTTACCCATTCATCTGAAACAATGTAAATCAGGATAAAAATATATCCTTATTCATTTATACCCATACTCATTACATCACTATTCACCAAAGCTAACTTATGGAGGGAGGTCATACATCTTATAACTGATGACAAATACATATATAGTCATACCCACATATATGTATATATACACACAATGGAGTATTATTCAGAAGAACAAAATTACATTATCTTAAAAAATCATATTATGTGAGTAAGCCAGGTTAGAAGGACAAAGGTGACAACATATGTTACATCTATGTAAGCACATACAGGATCAAATGAATATACATATAATAAATCTGCCAAAAGCATGATTTATGCTGTGTGAGATACCATGGTTACACTTCTATAAACAATTAACATGCAGCTTAACAAAAAGAACATTAGGAAGGTGAAACGTCATGACTTAGGTAGGGGTACTAGTGGGAGGGGAATGGAGAAATGGAAAGGAAAGGGAGGGGAAATACAGTCATAACTTAGGAGCATGTGTGAAAATGGAACAAGGAAACATGATGATACTGGTTTGGAAAGGGGAGGAAGGAAAGGAAAATGACACAGGAAGTAACTATGATCAAGATTCACTGTTTACATAAATGAAGGTTTTAAAATTAAATCCCTTTGTACAAATAATTGGTGCTATAAAATTAATGTAAAAATAAAGTAGCAGGGTACTGGTAGCTCACACTTGTAATCATCCTAGCTACTCAGGAGGCTGAGATCTGAGGATGGAGGTTCAAATCCAGCCTGGGTAATAAAGTCTGTAAGACTCTTATCTCCTAATCACCAGGAAACTGGAAGTGGCACTGTGGCTAAAGTGGTAGAGAGCTTGCCTTGAGCTGAAGAACTCAGGGTCAGCTCTCAGGCCCAGAATTCAAGCCCCATGACCAAATATAAAGTAAAAAGAACTTGGTGGGAGAAGGCTACATGAGGTTACTGGTTCTGTTTTAAGAATCTTATCTAAGCCAGAATCACTGGCTTTGTTTTAAGAATCTTTTTTTTTTGGTCGGTCGTGGGGCTTGAACTCTGGGCATGGGCGCTGTCCCTCAGCTCTTCAGCTCAAGGCGAGTGCTCTACCACTTGAGCTACAGCTCCACTTCCAGTTTTCTGGTGGTTTATTGGAGATAGGAGTCTCACGGTCTCTCCTGCCCGGGCTGGCTTTGAACCGCGATCCTCAGATCTCAGCCTCCTGAGTAGCTAGGATTACAGGCGTGAGCCACCAGCGCCCGGCTCTGTTTTAAGAATCTTAAAAAGGTTACTTAGACTTTTCACATTTCAATTTTTTCATATATATATGAATGAATGAAGATATGACAATATTGATATAACACCACTGTAAGAATTCAAAGGAATCTCAAATGGTAGAGTGCTTGCTAAGCAAGTGTGAGGTGCTCAAACCCTATCATTGGCCATTTTCCCAAATTCCTACCCACCACCTCTCCTCCCCCCCAAAACAAAAAACTCCAAGTATTTATTTATTTGTTTGTTTGTTTGTTTGTTTGTTTGTTGTCAGTCGAGGGGCCTGAACTCTGGGCCTGGAACGCTGTCCCTTAGCTCTTCAGCTCAAAGCTAGCACTCTACCAGTTGAGCTATAACACCACTTCGTTTTTGTCTGCTTATGTGGTGCTGAGGAATGGAACCCAGGGCCTCATGCATGCAAGGCAAGCGCTCTATCACTGAGCACCCTCTCAGCCTTCAAAGTGACAATTTTACAAAGCAGCTACTATATAGACTGGCCCATATTGATTTCCTCCCAAAATATTTTTGTCACTTTTACCCTTTATATTATTCATGAACGACAAAAGTATTTATTTCTACCATGTACGTGGATTAGCATTGTAACAGGACTCATCATTTATCCTAGTACTTTGTCCAAAACTGACTTTAATTCTACAATCAAATGATTACCATTTCTTCTTGGAAAGCCATGTCTATTTAAGTACTAAGAAGATGAGAGCCAGGTCCAAACAAGAAGGAAAGAGAAACAAAAACAAAAACTGAGCTGATAATCAAAGGAATCTAGAGCAAGACTTTAAAAGCCACAGCATAAGGACTAAAACTAGTCTCAAATTCCTAATCTAGACTGATCGAAATTTGTGATGATATATAACTTAAACCTCACATTGCACAGGAATAAGAAAGCATTCCATTTCCATCTACACTGTTGGTTTTTCAGGCTTTTAATGACATAACCTTTTATTCCCCAAACCTAGGAATGTCCTCTCCTACACTGTCTCATCAGTTCAGTATTCCAGTCCAGCTCTAAGGAGAGAAAAGATTTTCTTAAATTAAGGTATAACAGAGTTTCTGTTCCACCCTCAGTACTATCTGGCTTAGTGACTGACTCATTCCCTTTCTCTGAGCCTCAACATCTCTTCTGCAAGATAAGGATCAGACCTTTCTGTCCACAAAATGACTACGAAAATTATGTTAAATATACCTAGGAGGAGGAGGATATATAGCTCAATGTTGGAACATACATACACACACACACACACACACACACACACACACACACACACACACACACACACGCACACACGCACACACGTACGTCAGTCAGAGTCAGGTGCTGGTGGCTCATGACTATAATTCTTGCTACTCAGGAGGCTGAGATCTGAGGATCATGGTTCAAAACTAGCCCTGTCAGGAAAGTCCACGAGATTCTCTCTGAACTCCATTTAACCATCAGAATACCCGAAGTGGCCTGTAGCTTTAGGGAAAAAGCTTAGAGACCCCTCCCAGACCCTCAAGTTCAAACCTTACAACCACCACCAACAAAGTCTAACAGAATCCAAAACTATGCACAGCTTACAGTAGATAGCATTAGGCATAAACTCCCTTTCCTTTTCCCTTTGAAATCGCCTTTTGCTCTAGAAAAATAAAAAGGGATCCTTTCTTTCTCCTTTCCATATAACGAGTACAGTCATCAATAGGACCAGTTAGAGAAATACTAGCGCTGGACTCAGACACAAGATACAGCCGTTCCCACATCTCAGCACTGACTCCAAGGCATATTCCAATAGTTTGCTTTTGAGAGGCCATGTTCTCAACACTGAAGCCAGGTCTCATACCCAGCTACTATTTTAAGTCAGCAAGACTTACTCAGGGCCAGGGTGAGTAATGACATATGAGAAAGCTTTGGGAACCTGTGGGTCACCAGCAAAACTAATGAGTGCTGTCAATTGGACTCTGCCCACAATATGGACAGATAATTCCAGGTGGCCAACAGTTCTTTGAAAAGTGCTGAGGCAACAGGGAAAGATTATTTCTGCCCCGTACTGCAGACTCTGCTTTGGGAAATGTTTATTTTATGTAATCATTATTAAAGGTCATTCTAGCTTTTTCCCTTTGGTACCATTAAAGATTAGCGGCACTATGGAAGCTATTTAATGTGGTAGAATAAACAAGGGCTCTAGAATCAAGTCCCAACTTTGCCACATATTTGTCATGTGACACTAGAAAAGACATTACCCAGTGAGCCTCCCAAAGCCTCAGTTTTCTTGCCTATAGTGTTTTCCAAAATTCAGGCTGTTCCTTCAGAAAACTCTATAGTCAATGTAGTGGCCAAAAAACAACAAATTTTTAATTAAAAAGAGAAAAATATCAGATAACGTTACATGATGGTTCACTATATGAAAATACTGGATTCCAGTAAGCTATAAGATTCCACTATGTAGGGCTGGGAAGGTGGCTCATTGGTAGAGTACTTGCCTCACATGCATGAGGTCCTAGGTTTGATTCCTCAGCATCACATAAACAGAAAAGGCCAGAAGTGGTGCTGTGGCTCAAGTGGTAAAGCACTAGCCTTGAGCTGAGAGACAGTGCCCAGGCCCAGAGTTCAAGCCCCACAACCAACCAAAACAAAACAAAACAAAACAAAAAACTATATGGTATATGTTACTTTCTGTATTTTTCAGTTTTCAAAAAATATGAAAAAAAAACCAATGCTGGCCATCTGTTAGCAAATAAGTACAATTTTATTAATAAACAACAGAAAAGTTTCTCTGTCAATTTCAGCTTAACAGTAGTATGCCTGTATCATATAAACATAAGTCATCTCTAGTGTCAACGCATCTGCAGAGAACAAATATAGCTAAGAACTTCTGCTTGCAGCACAAGTTTCCCTCTTGCTTAAAACTTACAATACTGATGCTGATTGAAGAGAAATAAAACTATGAAAATTAGGGCTGGGAAGGTGGCTCAGTGGTAGAGCGCTTGCCTTGCATGCCTGAGGCCCTGGGTTCAATTCCTCAGCACTACATAAGCAAAAAAGCCGGAAGTGGTTCTGTGGCTTAAGTGGTAGAGTGCTAGCCTTGAGCTGAAGAGCTGAGGGACAGCGCCCAGGCCCAGAGTTCAGGCCCCATGACCGGACCCCCCCAAAAAAAAATTATGAAAATTACGTTTTTTTGTTTTGCCTATAAGGTCCTTTTCAACATTAACTCCTACCTTCATTCACTTCACTTAGCACACTTCTTTCTCTTTTTCAGGCACAAGTTCCATCCTACCTTAGCGCTATTGCACTTCTTGTTCCTATGCCCAGATCATACTTCTAGTTACTCTAGGGATGCTGGAGTTCTTGTCATCATTTGGCTACTACTGCTTATCTGAGTTCCCTGATACCTTCTCATTAAAATCTCTCCTACCCACTCCTCCACATTCTGCCCCATTATTATGTTGGTCTACTTTACTTCCTTCACAGCATTGCTTCTTGTTATACAACATAATTACTTTGTTGTTTTTCATCAGTATCCCCACTTGAAGAAGGCTATCCTATCACACGATGAAGCCATATCAAGTTTGCAGGCACTGAGAGTGCTTACCTAGCATGTACCAGGCCCCTACGTTTGATGGAGGGGCTGGAGGAGGTGGAGATGGAACAGCGGGGAGGAGAGGGGAGGAGGAGGAAAATTTGGTTTGGAACCAGTGATTGAGTTAAATCTCATTCTTTCAGATCAACTGACAAATCATCCTCATTATGAAGTAAGTTTTCCTCTGCATAATGGCTTTAGAGCCCAAGAGAAACAAGGTCTCAGATCCCCATCGTATGTCATACTTGCAGTGAGGGCTTTGGCAAATTCCCTCACTTATTACGTGATGGCGGCAGAATTTTATTTTAGTCTTTCTCTGTCTCTCTGAAATGCTGGGGATCAAACCCTGGTCCTTGTACATATACTTTTTTTTTGGTCAGTTATAAGGCTTGAACTCTGGGCCTGGGCGCTGTCCCTCAGCTCTTCAGCTCAAGTCAAGCACTCTACCACTTGAGCCACAGAACCACTTCCAGTTTCTCAGTGGTTTATTGGAGATAACAGTCTCACGGACTTTCCTGCCCAGGCTGGCTTTGAACCACGATCCTTAGATCTCAGCCTCCTAAGTAGCTAAGATTACAGGCATGAGCCACTGGCGTCCTGCTGTTTTGCAATTTAAAGAAGCTAAAGGTATATAAAAACAGGCAACACATAAGAAATATTGTTACTCATTCTTTTTTTCCAAATACTATTTATTGGTATATATTCTATAAATAGTCCTATGCCTATGTAAAAGGCATATCATGTAGAGGAACTGGCCATGGTCCCTGACTGGTACAGCTTACAGTGTAATAGGAAAGATTAAGCCACGAAGATACTGGAATTGTCTACAACATACATGAACCCTGAAGATACTAAGCTAAGGAAATAAGCCAATCTCAGAGACACATATTGTATGAATCCATTATGTAAGCTACATAGTCAAATTTAAGGATAGAGTAGGAGGAAAATTTCAGTTTTGCAAGATATGAATTCAATGGATGGACAGTGGGGATGAGTGCACAAAAATGGGAATGTATTTAATGTCTCAGAAATACATATTATTATATGGTTAAATGATAGCTGTTTTATATACTGTAACTTAAAAAAAAAAGAAAGATCAGCAGCAGAGTGAGCACATGTGCTCACAAAATTCCCTCTTCACTGGCTTTGAACATCCTGACATATCAACTGGGGACAAGAGGAAAAAAGTCTGGAGCAAACCTCATACAAAAGATGCTATATAATGTAGTAAACACGTAAGGAATTACAAGAATCCAGAAATTTACAGTTGGTTAGATATTATGCGTTAACCAAAGAAAATTTTCAACAAGTTTAAGAGGTAGAAAGCAAACCAAAGTATTTGTATGGCTAAATACTGATTTAAGTCCTACATAAACTCTTAAACATAGATTTCATATATCTGAGCCAAGGTCTCATAATGCAATTTGATTATTTCAATTTTTTAAAAGTGTCAACTTACATTAAGCAAACAAAGTAAACTGTCATGTACTGAACAAAAATGTCACAACTGACAATCCTATATAATGACCTGGTTTTTCAGTGCCCCCAGAAAAATAGAAAATAAACCCCAAGGACCTAGTTCAGACAGATTGAAGATATGTAAGACTGGCTAACTTACATGACTAAAGGCTATGTCGCAGTACAATGGGGTCTCTCTCTCTCTCTCCTCCCCCCAACCCCACGCGTGTGCACGCCCTAGCAATCCCTTCTGTGATTAAAGACTGGGGTGAGAATGACAACCTCAACCTCACAAAGTTCCTTTCTAGTATGCTCAAAGATTTCAGAATCTAAAACTTCTCTCCTGTCTACTCATCTATCCAATCATCATTAGGTGCATTTTACATAATAAAAAAAAACCAACAACCCACATACAACTTAAAATCATACAGCACTTTATTTACCTCTACTGGTAGAAATCAAGACCAAGTGGATGGTCTGAATATGAAGCCTAGTTAAGATCACAATAAATTCTTAAAAATCAAATAACTAGTTTAATTAGAGACCAATTCATCAATAAAAGGATAATCTATGATTCTGGCAGTAGCCTGTCTTCCTGCATTTTATAAAGACTACAGTTTCACTTGACCCAAGTATATAGGTGTAAGCAACCTCTGGGTAGGTAATACCACCAAACAAAAGCAACACCTTCAAAGTCTCTCTCAGTGACTAGAAGCAGCTAGACACTCAAACTGCCAGTTCTGAATTACAGCCTCTGAATGGTGAGGGCTTCACATTTCACCGATCAGGGCACAGCCCAATCAGAAGACAAGCCCCTGCATTGCCAGGGACCAGCAAATCCGCTTTCTTCCAGTGTGCACATGACTAAATGTGCTTCTGTCCATCATCTGGGTCATATATAGTTCAATGCGAGCTGAGCAGACAGGGCTGCAAGGAAATCTGGCGCGGTTCAATACCTAGTCTAGCCTAGGTTCCAGAGTCTGATTTTTTTTTTTTTTTAAACTGACAAACTCATTTCTCTACTGGGACAGGATGCTGTGCTGGCTGGAAGTTCCATTTCTACAGCAAGAATCCTATCTGGAAGCACAGAAGTTGTCCTCTAGCCACAGCAACTCGAACTTTTTTGATTGTTGTTGCTGCTTTCTCCAATCACCCCCATCCCCTTTTGACAAAGATCCAACTGTAAAAAGTCTTACGTAACAGTTCAGGACTACTTCGGTTCTTTTACTGGGTAAGCACTTTCAATTTTTTTTAAAGCTAAAAACCATTTTAAAATTGCATCTGTTAAGAGGCTTGACTAAAATCTTTTAAATAATTTGTATAGTGAAATACTGTCACTGGATTTTTTTTTTTAGTCTCATTTCTGCACGTGCTCCTTTGTTCTCAGAACAGAAGCTTTTATACACTCCCCATAACGCAGCTGGAGAGTTATGAAGTCAGTTATTATAAGGAACACAAAGGTTGCTTTGCATTCCTTGCCTTTAGGTAATTAATTTTGTATTTGTTTTCCTAAAATGGAGTATTTTAAAAAAGGAAGAAATTCACGAAAGAATAAACTGTCGGAGAATCTAGCAAAGTTTGAAGTTTTTTTAACCACCTTTTCTATGTGTAGTTTTGTGTGGCCAAACACTTGTGCCGCCTGGGGCGGTGGGGGTAGAGGCAAGCATAGACAGAGGAACTAAGCCAGACATGGACAAAGGCATGAGCCAAAACCAGACAGTCCTGGCCGCTCGATAGGCCAGCAGTGGGTGAGACAGGTCAGCCAGCTGCAAGGACAGGAGGGGGGGAAAGGGGCATGGATGTGTGAGGTGCTCATGCGTGCGATCGTGACTAGATTCTGAAACTGCCAGCCATTTTCCCAGATATGCTTTGTACAATCTAAAGGAATGTATCTGCTCTGAAGCAGTCTTGCCAGAGCCCACTGAAATAAAGAGTGTGATAAATACAACATAGGTAATCAGAAAATACTGAGAACTGGGGTGGGCAAGAGGGAATGCAGGGGTGTGGAAATTTTTTAGTGATCTGGAATGTGTTGAGTGACAGGAAGTGCCCCAAGTTCCCCCCCTCCAACCAACTCTTCTCAGTCGCGCCTGCTTTTGTCTAACTCTTGTAATCTACACAGTACTGCTTACAAAGCTGTCTGAGTTTAAGACAAAAAGAAACAGAAAAGGCTTTCCATTTCATAGTACCTGTGATACGGAAGGAATGTAAAAGCAAGGGCCTTCAAAACTGTGGAAAAATTTTCAGGTATAGAGAAGATAATTTTCCATAGACAAATGAAAATTATGAATTAGTCCAATTTCAAGTGTTTTATTTTTTATATACTGGTTCTGCTACACTTATTGATGTCTAGGTCGGGTCCTAATTTTAGGTAAACTGTTTTTTTCTTAGTTAATATATTGCATTTGAAGTTGTTTCTGTTTTCTTTGTA
The DNA here is from genome assembly GCF_024711535.1 of Dipodomys merriami. Taxonomy (NCBI): domain Eukaryota; kingdom Metazoa; phylum Chordata; class Mammalia; order Rodentia; family Heteromyidae; genus Dipodomys; species Dipodomys merriami. Next base: position 40,217,789 of record NW_027202382.1, read on the forward strand.
TACTGTTGGACTTTAGGGAAAACTACAAAGTAATAAGTAGAGTGTACTTTTTTTTTTTTTTAAAAAGGATTTTCCCCTTTATTAACTGGAAAGTATTTTGCAGGATTTATTTCTTGGAAAAAGCAGTTCTCTTACTTTTTGCTTGTATGCTATAAAAGTAACTATATGCTATTGTAATTGTAAGGTAGAAAACTTTTGAGAAAAAATAAGTCTGCTAAGTAAAAAAATAACAAAGCATTTCCCCAAACTTCCATATTACCAATAGAAGAACTAGAAGTTCACAGAAAAGTATCCAAATAAATTAAATAGCTAACCTTAGTTTTGGAACTAGAAGATGGAAAATTAAGTGTGAACAAAATTGTACTTTGGAATGTTTTTAGCCCCTACCACAAAGGATGTTAGTGGTAAGCCTAGGAGTTAATCTTTCCTAGTGTGGCTCTGAGCGGTCATGCCGAGCAGACGTTATTCACATGACGATTCGAAAAGTCCATTCATATATCTCACTACCTGGATTTGAATAGAAACCAGACAGCAATTCTTTAGTTCCAGCCACCATTCGCCCCACTGGACAATAGCGATTTGTTAGCACAGAGTCACAGGCTGTGGGACACAAAGCTTGAAGCTGCAGAAAGATGGGGGATTCAGAGAACAGGAAATTACAGGCTTGATGCACTACTGGCAGCTCTGAGAATACAAAAAAAAAAAAAAAAGGCAACACAGAGATGCCATGTTTAAGGGCTACTTCTAGCTTTTTTAACCACCTTCAATGTCATAAAAGCTCTATTGTTGGAGTACATAAAGTCATGAGTCCTGTATGCTCTCTTCTCGCTACAGGGAACTTCATTCAGTGCTTGGCACTGACTGTTGATTAGTTGTAGAGCATTTTATAAATAAAATGTCAGGGAAAAATATATTTAGTAACACAATGACATTTAATACAATTAGTATCTTCAAAAAATTTATTTTGTAAGATCAATCAAATAAAATCAAATATACTAAAACTCTACAGACATTAATTTTCCCCAAGATACTATACAAAATGTACTATTTCCTTAAAAGTTTCTTTAGAAGATATATGTTAGTTTAAAAACTAGCCTTGGGGGAGCAGGTGGCTCACACCTGTAATCCTAGCTTCTCAGGAGGCTGAGAGGACGTGGTTCAAAGCCAGCTCAAGTAGGAACATCTGTGAGACTCTTATCTCCAGTTAAACATCAAAAAGCCAGAAGTAGCGCTGTGATTCAAGTGGAGAGGCTACCCTTGAGCAAAAAAGCTTAGGGACAGTGCCCAGGCCCTGGGTTCAACCCCAGAATTGGCTCGAGCACTCGCTCGTATGCGCACGTATGTGCACGCACGCACGTACGCGCGCACACACACACAAATGTGCACATACACATACATAAATTAAAAAATGACCACCAACAAACTAGTCTTATATAGCAAATGATCAAGTTTTGATAAGACAAAAAAATTTACATCAAAGCCTCAAGCACTTATTTTGGAATTTCAGGAAAGAATATTATACTTTCTTTTAGTGATTATCCAATTATTGTGGAAATTGCTTTCACTTTCTTCACACTTGAAAAATAAAATTAATGGATATTCAAAGTGAGAGCAATGAGTAATGCGCCAATTTCAATCAATTAGCAAAGGAAAGAGGTACAGAGTTCCTGCCCATGTCTTCATATTGCAGGCTAGTGTCCATTCCCAAAGGAGGAGACCCAGACAAGAAAACTGACTTGATTTTCTTCTTCTATGATCTATGAGCAAAATCAAGTCAAAGTGTAATCACATATGAGATCATGAATGATCAAAAGAACATCAAATGTTCTACTGTATTTTGACTCATGAAAGTGATTTAAATTAAGCATATGTCAGGCTTAATACTGCTACCAATGACCGGGCTTCCTTAACTTGCTATCGTCACTCATTAGATATGTTACCGCCTCAAACTGTGCTGTCCAATACAGCAACCATTAGCCACATGTGGCTAAACTAATCAAAATTAAATAAAATAGGAAATTTAGTACTTGGTCCTACTAGCCTCAACTACCTATTATTATGGAAAATCCCGATGTAAGGTTCCCACCACTTCACAAAGTCCTACTTGACAGTGCTGCTCTAAACCATGTTTATATCTCTAGATGAATATGGAAAACAAAAACAAAACAAAACCCTCTAAATAAAAAATATAGTGATGAGGCTGGGAATGTGGCTTAGTGGCAGAGTGCTTGCTCAGAATACAAGAAACCTCAGTGCCACATACACAGAAAAACCTGGAGGCGGTCCTGTGGCTCAAGCGGTAAAGTTCTAGAAAAAGAGCTCAGGGGCAGTGCCCAGGCCTAGAGTTCAAGCTCAGGACTGACAAAAAAATAAAAAATAAAAATTACAGTGACAAGAATGATAAAATAAGTTGCGTGCTGGTGGCTCACGCCTGTAATCCTAGCTACTCAGGAGACTGAGATCTGAGGATCACGGTTCAAAGCCAGCCTGGGCAGGAAAGTCCAGGAGACTCATCTCCAATTAACCACCAGAAAACCGGAAGTGGCACTGTGGCTCAAATGGTAGAGAGCTCACCTTGAGCTGAATAGCTAAGGGATAGTGCCCAGGCCCAGAGTTCAAGCCCTACATCGGACCAAAAAAAAAGACAAAATATGCATTAAAAAGCATTTGAATCCAATTGCAAGAAACTAAGTCCATATTCTTTTTTTCCTTTTTATTTTATTTAGTCTGAAATGAAGAATAGTATTATGAAAAACATGAAGGTAACACTGGTAGAGAGGTATCCATGCCCAGAGTAAATATCACAAAATGGTATTAATTTAGTATCCAAAGTTCTTCTAAATATATGAGGGAACTAGTTTTACAGTCTCCTATAGTATCATTGTTGCAGACAACATTAAGTCACAAAGAACATGGAGTTTCAAGTTAATCAGACCTGGGTGAATTTACTTTTAGTAGCTAGATGTTACAAGGCAAATTAATTTACCTATCTGAAACTTACCTGCAAAATAGGGAAACAGCTATGCTGCAAGATGTATGGAAGGATTCACAACAAAGCATGTAAAGCATCAAAGACACCAGGCAGATAGCACAGGCAGATGTTTAAATGGTAGCTATTATTTCTTCTTACATTTTCCTCCTTACAATGGACTCCTTGTAAACAGCTTGCTACTATTCAAAACACAAGGCAAATGTTCATAAACAATTTATCCTAAAATATTAATCCTTGCCATGTAAGAAGTTCAAATAAATAAAATGGAAATTGTAAGTTAGACACTAGATATCTTTTCACAGCCACTGTGTTACCATGACCTATGAACCCCAGCTTTGCAGAAAATTCTCATGTCATATTTGCCTTGGAAGAACTATGACCTTCTACTTAAGGATCTGGACTTACGTGTTTATAGCCAAAAAGTAAACTTTAATTTGTCAGGGGATACATGTGTATTGTTAGCTGAATAGAAGAGGATAAGATCCAAACACTAGGAACCTAGTACCTGTTTAGGAAAAATGGAAGAGGCTATTTTAGGAATGTAATTGTTGTTGGTATGACTAAAGCATACAAGGTAACATTACATGGAAATTCTTAAACAATGAATTGGAGTATAATTAAAAAATTAAACAGTCTAGATTATATTAATAGTAATACTGAAGTAGCAAATACCCAATGTCTTATGGTCCTGAATTTCTGTGAGCTTGGTTAATGGTAAAGGCTACATGCAAGGAGTGGTACTTAGTCTCAAGGCTTTAGTAATTTAAAGAAATAGCAAAGCAATTTTTCTTATGACTACAAATCTTAATCCTCAAATCTACAGTCAAGTGAATTTGATAAGGATCTAAGATTCTGATGCCATTCTCAACTAGTCAATCCCTGCTTGGTGCAAGAAACATGTCTTGGGGTCAAGTGTACATAAGTTAGAACCTGGGGTCCACCATTTATTTACTTTGGGATCTTAATTAAGTCACTTTTCTTTGTCAGACTCTTCATCATGAAACTGAAATAACAATGCCCTCCTGCCAGCTTCTTTTAAGAATCAATGATCATGTATTCTTGGCACTTAAAAACACTCTAGAATTGTCAATCTATGCTAACTTATAAGGGTCTGAGGTCTAGCCCAATGTCTGAGATCTTTAACTGAGGCAGAGAATAGATATAGAATAGCTATTCTGTTTAAAACCTAAACATATAAATATAAAAACTGCCAACATTACACCAATATTTGAAAACCTTAGTGTAGTTTTAATTTAATTATATGTAATTTTAATAACGCAAGGTGTAACTTAATACTGATACAAATTTAGTACTGCGCGCGCGCACACACACACACACAAACAACAACAACAAAAAAGCAAGAAATCTTTTGTTTTGAGACAGAGCCTAACATGTACTGAGGCTAGCCTATGTAGCCTAGGCCAGCATCAAACTCACAAAGCTACTATTGTCTTAGCCTTCCAAATGCTAGGATCCTTTTCATAAATTATATTATATATCATACATACATATTATATTTTAGAAACTCTTTTGGAATAAGATTTCTACTAATTCCTCTTGATGATTCAAACAAAACATGAAACAGGTTGCCAGTGCACTGGTTTGTGCCTAGGAAGTTCAGATGTAAGGACTGTTTTTGAGAAGTCCATGAGACTCTTATCTCCAATTAACCTCCCAAAATCCAGAAGTGGAGATGTGGCTCAAGTGGCTAGCCTTAAGCAAAACAAAGCTCAGGGGCAGCAACTGGGCCCAGAGTTCAAGCCCTAGGATAAGCATGAAAAAAAAGTTTTAAAATATTGTCCATGAATGAGAAATTAAAATACACTAGAAGAAGCATGAGAAAAAAGACTTGTATCTAATTCAAAGCTATAACAAAGAATTCCTGGCAAGGTATTTCCATGCTATGTCTGTCGAATCATTTTAAAGTTTCAGGAGGATACAGAAATAGTCAGGTGGTACCAGGCACCTGTGGCTCACACCTCTAATCCTAGCTACTCAAGAGGCTGAGATCTGAGGACTGCGGCTGAAAGCTAGTCTGGGCAGAAAAGTCTGAGATTCTTTTCTCCAATTAACCACCAGAAAACTGAAATGGCACTGTGACTCAAAGTGATGGAGCACTAGACTTGAGCAAAAAAGCTCGGGTATAGTACCCAGGCTCTGAGTTCAAGCTCTATAACCAACAAAAAAAGAAAAAGAAAAAAGAAATCTGGGTGTCAGTGACAGCACCCAGTCCTTGCATTCAAGCTCCAGCACATAAAAAAGAGAGAAAAGAAATAGTAGCTGTCCCTTAATGATGATGAAGAAAGATGTTGGACATACCAAGAAGATGAAGATGATGTAAGGCAACAGATTTTCTAAAAGAGTAGAACTATAAGAGGTTAAGAATCTCCCCAAATGTTGAACCACTACCAAATATCCCCATGCTGCTGATCACATATATGGTATATAACATGTGAGCACCGTTATATATTACAGACCGTGATAGACAATTTGCTCCAGGAAAGTTAGAATGAACTTGTGACTTTAAACGAGCATCATTATTCCACAATACTGTGAATTACCGGAAATTAAGTAATCACTTAATCACAATCAAAAAAAAAAAAAAAAAAAAGAACCTTGGGGGAGGGAGGGAGGGGATGGTAGGGGGAAAACAATGGAGGGGGTAACAATGCTCAAGAGGAAGTGTACTCATTACCTCACTCATGTAACTGTAACCCTCTGTATAGTATCTTTACAATAAAAAAATTAAAAAAAAAAAAGAATCTCCCCAAATGGGCTAATTTAAAAATAACGTTTATCCTAGCTCTGCCATGATCTAACTAGGTGACTTTTGCTGTTACATTCATCTGCATCTGTTACCAATGGCAGATCCAAGAACACATACAGACATACTAAGTAAGAGTCTAAAGGACAGTACTTACAGGTGAATCTTTGAATCTGCTATTCTTCCATCATCATAAAAGGTTTTAAAGTTACATGTAGGCAGACAGCTAGATAACATAACATAAATCATAAACATCAGGCTTGACAGCAAGGATTTCTATTGAAGTCATTAACACTGATAAACAAAACACAAAAGATTTCTGGAAGGAAGTTTCCACAAATGGTTCTGGGTCTTTATTAAAAGTTAACCGAGCTGGGTAGCTGATGGCTCACACCTGTAATCCTAGTTACTCAGGAGGCTGAGATCTGAGGGTCCTGGTTCAAAGCCAGCACAGGCAAGAAAGTCCCTGAGACTTGTATCTCCAATTAATCTAAAAACAGAAGTGGTAGAGCACTAGGCCTTGAGCAAAAGTTTAGGGACAGCCCCCAGGCCCTGAGTTCAAGCCCCAGGAGACCAAAAAAAATCAGCCAGGTGCCGGTAGCTCACGCCTGTAATCCTAGCTACTCAGGAGGCTGAGATCTGAGGATCTCTGTTCAAAACCAGCCCAGGCAGGAAACTCCGTGAGACTCTTATCTCCAATAAACCACTAGAAAACTGGAAGTGGTGCTGTGGCTCAATCCGTAGAGTGCTCTCCTTGAGCTGAAGAGCGCACGGACAGAGCCCAAGCCCCATGACAGACAAAAAATAAAATTAAATAAAATAATAATAATAATAAATCAAAAGACAGAGACTCTGACCTGGGTGCTGGTAACTCATGCCTGTAATCCTAGCCACTCAAGAGGCTGAGATCTGAGCATCACAATTCAAAGTCAGCCCAGGCAGGAAAATCTGTGAAAACTCTTACCTCCAGTTAACAACCAGAAAACTGGAAGCAGAAGAACTGTGGCTCAAGTAGTAGAGCACTAGTCTTGAGCACCAAAGCTCCGGGACAGTGTCTAGACCCTGATAGAGACATAGAGACATAAAGACACAGATACACAGACACACAAGACACATTACAAGGTAGGGAACTGACCTCTGAAACTTTGAGAATAGTTATTGAGGATGAGTTAAAAAACTTTTGAGGATGATCCAATCATTTAAGGAGAATATCTTTATATTTGTTCAGGCTGAAAACTCAGGAAAATATGTACCTTCAGCTCCATTTGATTCAAGCAAAGAAATACACTAAACCACAGGATTTTAACAGACTTTCACTGAAATCACCAACCCATTAAGAAAAGTGAAATTCTGTTAAACCCACAGGCTTGTTTAGCAATGACTATTTGAGAGACTTATGGTAAACAACTATCTCATACAAAAACTGACTTTCCAAAAGGAAAGATAGATGTTTAAGAACAGAAAATTGTTGAAGGGGGTGAAACTAAGGGTGTCTGGGTAGGAGCGGATTTTGATATATTGGAATATTAAATGTGACAGATATTTCCTTCACCTACATCCCTAAGAATGTTCTTACACTTACCATTTTATTTGATGACACAGAATAGGATCACTATGATTACACAGCACACTACTTAACCCATAAGTAAGCTAGCTCTAGGCAACCAAGAATAAGAGTAACTATGAAGAGAGAAGGCTGGAGTCATAAATGGGTTTTTGTGGCAATTCATTTTATAAACTAGATCATTTATGTCTACAAGGTATCTAAATATAAACCAATTACCTTCCAATAGAAATTTATTCCTTGCTGTCACAGGATTATACAACAAAGTTGTCACTATCAATAAAGTGAAATATAGGCATATATTGTGAAAAGGCTACAATATTATCTCTACAGAACCTAAAACTCCCAAGATCCAAAAGTTTCAATAAAGAAATTCCCATTCTAGCCAAGCACCAATAATCACACCCCTAATCCTCACTATTGGGAGGATTGCAATTAGAGGTCAGCGTGGGCATTGCAATTAGAGGTCAGCTATGTGCAATGGTATGCAGCCTGTCATCCCAGCTACAAGGGAGGTTGAGATCAGAAGGATTGAAGCTGCAGGTTAGGCAGGGCAAAAAAGTTCAAGAGGGCTGGGAAGGTGACTTAGTGGTAGGTAGAGTGCTTGTCTAGCTTGCATGAAGCCCTGGGTTAAATTCCTCAGTACCACATAAACAGAAAAAGTCAGAAGTGGTACTATGGCTCAAATGGTAGAGTGCTAGCCTTGAGAAAAAGCAGCTCACGGACAGTGCCCAAGCCCTGAGTTCAAGCCCCAGGAATAAGAGCCAGGTACCACTGGCTCAAGCTTGTAATCCTAGCTACTCAGGAGGCTGATATCTGAGGATGTGGTTCAAAACCAGCCGGGAGAGGCAAGTCTATGAAACTCTTACTCTCAATTAGTCATTTTTTTGGAAGAGGAAGAAGAAGAAAAAGAAGAAAAAGAAGGAGGAGGAGGAGGAGGAGGAGGAGGAGGAGGAGGAGGAGGAGGAGGAGGAGGAGGAGGAGGAGGAGGAGGAGGAGGAGGAGGAGGAGGAGGAGGAAGAAAAAGAAGCAGCAGCAGCAGCAGCAGCAGCAGCAGCAGCAGCTACTGCTGCTGCTAGAAGTAGAGCTATGGCTCAAGTGGTAGAGCGCTAGCTTTGAGGAAAACAGCTCACGAATAGCATACAGGCCTTTAGTTCAAGCCCAGGACCACCAATAAATGAGACAGAGAGACAAACAATAAGACAAATGAACATTATAAAAACAAAACAACAACAACAAAAAACTAAACAGATTTCACTTCCATGGCCTCTTACCAGGATATACAGTAGTACTTTCCCAAGTATGTGCAATCAAGAATAATTCAGAGGGCTAGGAATATGGCTTAGTGGTAGAATATTTGCTTAGCTTGCAATGAAGCCCTGGGTTTGATTCCTCTGTACCACATACACAGAAAAAGCCTTAAGGGGCACTGTGGCTCAAGTGGTAGAGTGCTAGTCTTGAACAAAAGCTCAGGTACAGTGCCCAGGCTCTGAGTTTAAGCCCCAAGACTGGTGAGAGAGAGAGGAGAGAAGAGAGGGAGAGGAGAGGGAGAGGGAGAGGGAGAAGGAGAGGGAGAGGGAGAGGGAGAGGGAGAGGGAGAGGGAGAGGGAGAGGGAGAGGGAGAGGGAGAAAAGAGAGAGAATAGTTTAGACTTGCAGTAAATAACAAACATCTTAGAGTAGATTAATGAAACTACCATCTATTTTTTCATTTCTTTTTATTTTTTCCTGTAAATTCAGATAGTCTTAAGACAGAATTTTTAAAAGAAAAAAATTTCAGTGCTTTTCTAATGACACTTAATAATCACAACTACTGATGTGAACCTCTAGTTTTCTAGATAAAAATACTGAAGGCCCTGCCTCCCACAAAAAAAAAAAAATAACAACAACAAAAAAACCCACATTCCTCTATGCCAAATTGCTAGGATATACCAGAGTCTAGATTTAAACTGAGATGACTGGTTCCTGAAGACATATTCACTTCACTATTACAGTTTGTTTTTCTATGGATTGGTTAAGAATTTTTCTCCTTTAATTTTTTTTTGTCTTTTCTTTTTTGGTACTGGGAATGGGCAAGCACTATGCCACTGACTACATCCCAGCCCTTTCCTTTAAATTTTTTTGTGTCAAACAATAGATGGGTTGTTATTCTCTTCCAAACACTGAAAAGAATAGGACTGTATACTACAATTTTATATTTACATTCAGAAAATTTTTTTAGATGTCAGCAAGTAGTCTAAATTATGCATGAAACAAAAAAATACCTAGATGTCATTTATTTATTAGGCTTCAAGTTACCAGAAAAAGAACATGTTCTCTTTAAATATTTATTAAATTGTATAAAGAATATAGTCTAATTTGGTGAAACATATTCAGCATTTACCAAAATAAAAAAGTTACCGTTGCATCAATGGTCTGCATAATATTTTAATATTGTTCAAAAATGTACACTATCTGTCAGGTGCTGGTGGCTCATACTTGTAATCCTAGCTACACAGGAGGCTGCGATCTGAAGAACATGATTTGAAGCCAGCTCAGGCAAGTCTCATTTGAGACTTGTCTCAAATGAACCATCAAAAAAGCTGAAAGTGCAGCTATGGCTCAAGTGTTAGAGCACTGGACTTGAGCAAAAAAGTTCAGGAATAGTGCCCATGCCTTTATTTCAAGCACAGGACAGCCATTTGCAAACATACACACACCAAGCAAATCTAAGTCTCTAAAGCCTCAGTTGACTTAAACTGCTCAGTAAGGAAACATTCTTAGTTCCACAAACCTCTAAATCTAAGTTTTCAGTGACAAAATGACTATGACCAACATATAGTGTTCATGTAGTGTTCATTCTCTACTTAGTTCTTTGTTCTCCCTATGAGGGTCAAACAGAATTCTAACTTGGCTAGTAAATATGGAGAAACAAGAACTTACTGACTAAAGCTTAATTCTCTGGTTTTTGTTTACTCATTTGATAAAGTATTAACTTATCAAACAGCCATTTATTCATTCTGAAGTAACAAAAGAGGGAGTAGTAACCCATTTATAATCCCAATCAGGAGGCTAAGCAAGAGGATTCTGAGTTCCAGGCCAGGCTGGACTATGACTATACAGCAAGATCTCATCTCCAAACATGCAAACTTTCACTAATACTGTCCAGAAGTAAAAGGAGTAGAAATAGCAGAGGCTATGCCTTTGTGGAGTTTGACTCTGAGAACACTGCCAAAATAGTTGCCAAATGAAAGAACTGCTAAAGTTTTGGTGAAAAACTTTTTACCAAAATTTCTGGTGCATTGCATGAACAGTGAAATGACATAATTAGAATCAGAATTTTGTACAAAACTATGGATGGATGAAGTTTAAAAGGAAAGGAAGAGATTAGCTGCCAAAGAAATTTATTATAGTTTTCCCATTAGTTTTTATGTAATAAGAAAAAGGTTTTAGTGGCACTGTGGCTCAAGTGGTAGAGTGCTAGCCTTGAGCTGAAGATCTCAGGGACAGCGCCCAGGCCAAGTTCAAGCCCCAGACCAACCAAAAAGAAAAGCCAGGGGCTGGTGGCTCATGCCTGTACCCCTAGCTACTCAGAAGGCTGAGAAATGATGATCATGGTTCAAAGCCAGCCCAGGGCAGGAAAGTCCATGAGACACTTATCCTCAATAAACCACAAGAAAACCGGAAGTGGCTGAGGGACAGCACCCAGGCCCAGGGTTCAAGCCCCATGACGGGGCGGGGGAGATTAAGCATACCTAACAACAAGGAGGTTTCAAAAGCATATCATACACTCCTAGAGAAATCTATGGAAAGCCATGTCACCTTGCAGACCAACATTTTTGTAGAGACAAGAATTGAAAGTAACCAAAATGAATGATAAAAGATGATGGCACAGTTTTCAAACAGCTCATATCTAATATAAAAGAAATACAAGAGATCCCAACTCCTACACAGGGTAAAAAGAAGGAAAATCAAAGGAAAGTCAGTGGTTTTGAATTCACTATGTATACAGTATCTGAAAAAAATGCATGAAGAGTATTCTGTAAAAAATCTGATGATTTTGTTAAAAGGGCTGATTAAGTTTTTACTAACTATACAGTGAAATGCAATCACTGATATTTTTGGAGAAAAGTAATACTTTTTATTCATGTCGGCAAGGAAAGGAACTTTGGCTGGTCTGCTATTGCCAAAATATAGGGATACATACCAGCCTGCAATGATAGGGCTCTGTCTTTATCCTGGTCTCCTCTGATTATCTTTTCACATTTCATTGATGGCCTTAGTTTAGTCTGAATGAACAGCAAGATTGTCATTAACATCACCTTTACCTACTGAACTGCAGTCCTTTCTCTCAACCAATCCTGCATGACCAACTTCATTATAGCTGTGTAAATTTAACCATCAGTTTGCTGAAACTTGAAGTTAAATTATACAGAGTAAGAAGGAAGTTCAAGTGTTAATACTGAAGCTATTTATGTATTCGAATGTTAATACAGATTCAGAAATGGGATACTTTTTACCAATAATGTTAGATTTGTTTTGAGGGACTAGCATGGATATGATAACTACCATTATGAGCCATTATTTACTGGGTGGAATTACATTCAATTCAAATGGTGATTTGTTTTTAATGCTCTTGAAATGTACTTCTGTATTAACTAATTCAGATTTGCTAAACAGAACTATTGTCATTTTTTTAAAAAAAGGTGAACATTGCCCTATGAAAGCCTAGGACGTAGGAAACACAAATACATGCACTTAAACTTCTGCTTAGAAGATGACTTGGAGAATGGTTGTCTGAAAAAAGCCTTGAAAGACAACTAGATTGTAGGAAGAAAAAGATGAAGGTGCTTCTCAGGCCCAAAGCACTGATGTGAAAGACCATGATCTATTTAGAAATCACATGGGGCAATGTGGAGAAGCCTAGGAAGAACAGAGAAGGTTGATAAGGTAGCAAGAGGCTTTGCATGTGAGGGTCTCACTGTGGAAATCATTCTAGCCTTTGTAATTCACTAAACTTGTGTTTAAAAAAAAAAGGTGATGTCATTAAATTTGAATTTAATATGCTTACTCCTCAAACCAATCTAGCTTTAAACACACATAGAAGCTTCTGGGATGAGTACATGAACTTCAAGCATAGTCCACTATGCATCTAACAGCAAGAAAAGAGATTTTCTGAACTAAATTAATTGCTGATTCATATATATTATATAATAATAATAATAATATAGCTGCCTAAGATTTAAAAATTTCTCTAGCAGACTTTCACTTTACTGATTCCAAGGTATATATATATATATATAATAGGCCCCCAATAATCTTTTAATTAACAGTGAACGTCATTAATAATAAGCCTAGCATTATGAAAAATTTTAAATACATTTATACCTTTCTCCCTACCTTCCCATTCAAATAAATTTGGTGAACATACTTCCTGAAATTAAGCTGTTTTCTTTCATATCAGACTGTTTTTGGGGAAGTGGCACTGTGGCTCAAGTAGTAGAGCACTCCTTGAGCTGAAGAGCACAGGAACAGTGCCCAAGCCCAAAGTTTAAGTCCCACGACCAACAACAACAACAACAACAACAAAGAACAAAAACAAGCAAACAAAACAACAGGCTGTTTTTGGTTACCAAGGCCTAAAAACATAGGAAATAGGAAACCAGTGCTCTTCTACTAAATTTTTACATGCTAACATTAGCTCCATGCACAGGCAACTGACAAACAACTTCAAACAAAAGTCATGATTCATCCATGATTCACTGTCAACAAGTACTGACTGGAAACATGAAACAAGGGAATAAGAATGACGAAAGCAAAGATGCCAAACAGTATGTCCAGTTTAGGGAAAATGTTGTAAAAGATACTGGGGCTCAGTAATTTAAGACCACATAAAGTCAAAGCACTTAGAGATTCTATACAAAGATGACAAGGTATCAGGCTGTCAAGCAAAGTTACATCTGCATTTAGCAGATGAATTAGACGATTAAGGTGAAGATGAATTAGAAGTTGAGACTAGAGGTAAAAAGGTAAAGAGATCAATTGGGATGTTGCAGTCACTCTGATGAAATGATAGTTTTGACCAACATTGTAGCAATAAAGATACAAAGGGCTGTTACATGCAATAATACAGATGAACTTTTGAGGACACTTTTAAGTAAAAATTTGAAAAACAAAAATCACCAAAAGTGCTGTATAATTCTACTTCACTTATAAAGGGACCTAAAGTTATCAAACACATCAAAACACCAAGTACAATGATAGTTACCAGGTGATCAGAAGGAGGAGAAATTACATATTTAATGGTTACAGAATTTCAGTTTTGTAAGATGAAAGGACTCTATAGATCTACTACACAACAGTGTGAATATACTTGAAGGAGGAGGGTGCTGTGTTTTGTTTTTGAGAAAGGATCTTGCTATGCTACCTAGGATCGCAGCTCCCTGAGCAGGTAGGACTACAGACATGTCATAATATCTGATATATATATATATATATATATATATATATATATATATATATTTGACATTTTTTTAAAAAAATGATGCAGGGCTGGGAATATGGCTTAGTGGTAGAGTGCTTGCCTAGCATTCATGAAGCCCTGGGTTCAATTCCTCAGTACCACATACACAGAAAAAGCAGGAAATGGCGCTGTGGCTCAAGTGGTAGAGCACTAGCCTTGAGAACAAAGAGGCTCAAGGATATTGCCCAGGCCCCAAACTCAAGCTTCAGGACTGGCAAAAGAAAAAAAGATGCAAAAGCAGGCAAAATGGAACAGCCACAGCATTTGGGAGGCTAAGATAGGAGGACTTCAAGTTTCAAGACAGCCAGGGTAACACATTGAGTTTAAGACCAGCCTGCATTTTATAGAAGACCCTATCTCAAATCAAAATAGAAAAAGAAGCAAAGGGAAGTGTGAGTGTGTGTACAAGCCCACTGTAAGGCAATATCCCCTTGAATGAGTGATATGTAAATTTCAAATGTTAACTCCAACTACTGACACCCACGTAGACTCTCTCACTCTAAACTAAGCAAGCAAAATCTTTAACACCAGCCATTAACCAGTATTAGGTGGTAAAAAAAAAACATATTTGTGGTCTGGGAATGTGGCTTAGTGGTAGAGTACATGCCTAGTGTGCATGAAACTCTGGATTCCATTCCTCAATACCATATACACAGAAAAAGACTGAAGTGGCTGAAGTGGTAGAGTGTTAGCCTTGGACAAAAGAAGCTCGGAGACAGTGCCCAGGCCCTGAGTTTAACTGGGAAGGAAGGAAGGGAGGCGTGGAGGGAGGCATGGAGGGAGGCATGGAGGGAGGGAGGGAGGGGGGGGGGAAGAAAGGATGAATCTCACTGACTTTCCTGCCCCTGCTGGCTTTGAACCGTGATCCTCAGATCTCAGCCTCCTGAATAGCTAGAGCTAGGATTACAGGCATGAACCACAGGCACGAAGCTAACATTCTTCTTAAGAGGGGCCCAATGAAAATACTCAATCCCATTCCTTAAAAAAAGGAAGGGGGTTAAAACAGTAAGAAGTTACAACACAGGAATAATACCATTATTAAGTAAATGTGATCTCACCCATACAGAAACAGTTATGAAAAAAATGTGCTTTCTAGTTCTGCTCAAGTGTGTAACAACTCAGATAAAGGAAGCCATCTTACATTCCTGAGAGAAGGAAATGATTTTTCCTACTCTCTCTTTACAGGAGTCTGATAACCAACATAGCTAAAGGAACTTGTACATTCTTGCGTCTCTTTTAGATAAAGGAGCTATTAGTCTTCTCAGAAATAAATGTCTTTGGTTAGGTATCTGTGGCTCACCTGTAATTATAGCTACTCAGGAGGTTGAGATGTTAGGATCACAGTTGAATAGCAACTCCTTTATACAACTACCTGAACAAAAAAAAAAATTTTTGGTTGGTTGTGGGGCTTGAACTCTGGGCTTGGGCGCTAACCCTCAGCTCTTCAGCTCAAGGTAAGTGCTCTACCGCTTGAGCCACAGCGTCACTTCCAGTTTTTTCTAGTGGTTTATTGGAGATAAGAGTCTCAGGAACTTTCCTGCCCGGGCTGGCTTGAACCCTGATGAACCCTGATCCTTAGATCTCAGCCTCCTGAGTAGTTAGTAGTTAGAATTACAGGCGTAAGCCACCAGCGGCACCGGGTTTAAAGATAATTTTTAAAGTTTTTGTTTTGTTTGTTTGTTTAAGAGAGAATCCCATTCTTGTGATAGAAGATTAGAGAATTAGCCCTGTGGAGTGGCTACTACATCTGACCTAAAAGTCAGGTACTGGTGATTCCTGCCTGTAATCCTAGCTACTCTGGGGATCAAGGTTCAAAGCCAGATGGGGCAGGAAAGTCCTCTTCAGATTCATCTCCAATTAACACCAAAACGCAGGAAGAAGAAGTATAGTTCAAGTGGTAGAACATCAGCCTTGAATGAAAAAGCTAAGGGACAATGTCCAGACCCTGAGTTTAAGCCCCAGTACTAAACTGCATGAGCAACAAATAAGTCAGTAATGTGCCTCTCCCTAGATTGTGGCTTATAGAAAAAATACCTTATTCATCACCACCAGCTTCTAGCACATTGTCTAGTATACACAGAAGGAGTACAGTAAGTGTTAAGTACAGTCAGAGAACACTAACTCCCGCTGACGTACTACTGTTAGGAAACAGAAGCTATATAGAGGTTCACTTTCATTTTTGCCAAACAGTTCTACCTAAAAATGAAAACTGAAGTATGGTTAAGGGGCTAGAATGCACCTGCACCTGCTCTCATCCCAGACTTCTTCCCAGCAACAAGGCTACTCTCCTTGACATGACTACTATTAAACATCTCCCATATCAAATAAGAGGAAGCTACTCTCATTATGTTGTTCTTTCTGCTCAGCAAAGGAGGGTAACTTTGTAATCTTTGACAAAAGTGTGCCAGTTAGCAAAAGCAGGCGCTGAGTTAAGTCTGTCACAATTCAATCCAAAGGATCTGAATTTGCTTGACCAGCTTTGAAGAGGCCAGGAAAAAGTATATTCTTACCAGAAGGTGTATGCCCAATTCCAGACTCAAATACTGTATTCTGGCTAAGAGTCTGACACTTGCATATGAATGCCATGTAGCATGGAAGCATGTCCATGCAAAGGGAAAGACTTGCCGGGCACCAGTGGCTCACGCCTGTAATCCTAACTACTCAGGAGGCTGAGATCTGAGGATCACGGTTCAAAGCCAGCCTTGGCAGAAAAGTCCATGAGACTCTTATCTCCAATAAACCACTAGAAAACCCGAAGTGGTGCTGTGGCTCAAGCGGAAGAGTGCAGGGACAGCACCCAGGCCGAGTTCAAGCCCCACAACTGACCCAAAAACAAACAGACAAACAAAGAGAAGGACTCCCTGCAAAATTCTATTAGTCAAGGCATGAACTGCTGCCAGAGTCAGTCTGAAGAATATGTCTAGAAAAACATGCAATTGAGTAGGAAAGGCAAAATACAACAACAAAAATACAACACTATACCAAAGAAAATATCAAATTTATAAGCAATAATCATTTGTTTCCCTTATCTCAATGGGATAAATACGCGTGCGCGCGCGCGCGAGAGAGAGAGACAGAGAGAGAGAGACACAGAGAGAGAGAGAGTGTGTGTGTGTGTGTTTGGGAGTCTGGGCTAGTAGTGTTCAACCACTTGCAACACAGCTCTACTTCCAGGTTTTTTTAGTAGTTTATTGAAGATAAAGAATCTCATGGACTTTCCTACCTAGGCTGGCTTTGAATTGCAATCCTCAGATCTCAGCCTCTTGAGTAGCTAGGATTATATGCATGAGCTACCATTGCTCCATTTATGTAACTATAATTTGATATTACGGGAAACCAATATTGAGCTGTGGACTCTGGCAAAGTCTTGAAATTCTTTCATATTCTTACATCATTATGCTGAGAAGGGCTCTGTGCCAAGACATTGGGTGTTCCAATATGGCTTAGAAAATAAATTTCTTGCCTTAAAAAAAAAAAAGATGATGAACACCAGAAAATGGAAACAAGAGGGTTTTTTCTTTGCTAATGTTTTTGTTTGTTCATTTATCTGTCCTAGAGAGGATAATGGGGAGGGGGCACAGAAATGGAGGGACAAAGAATGAGCAAATGCAGCAATGGTACTCACTAGACACTGTATTGAAAATAAACTATACAACTTGTAACCAGGGAGAGGAGGGGAAAAACTAGGACAGGATGAGGAAAGGGGTGACACTGTCCAAAAAGAAGTCTACTCTCAGCTAGGCACTGGTGGCTCATACCTGTAATTCTAGCTACTCAGGAGGCTGAGATCTGAGGATTGCAGTTCAAAGATAGCCTTAGTAGTAAAGACTGAGGCTCATCTCCAATTAACCACCAGAAAGCTAGAAGTAGAGTTGTGGCTCAAAGTGGTAGAGCCCAGCCTTGATTGAAAGAGCTCAAGGACAGTGTCCAAGCCCTGAGTTCAAGCCCCATGGCCAACAAAAAAGAAATATACTCACTACCTGGCTTAATGTAACTGGAACTCCTCTCTCTATCACTTTATAATAACCATTTTTAAGAAAAGATGACTTACAAGTAACTTTTTTCATGCCACATGGGAAGAAATATTTTATTTGTTTTATTTTAGAGGACAAAACAGTATTACCTGGTAACACAGGCCTATAATCCCAGTATTTGGAGGGTAAGGCAAGAGGATTCCTAATACTATCTCTAAACTAAACTTATCCTACAAGCTAAGAATGAGAGAACCTTCCCTATTTCAGTCATTAGTACTTGAACAAGTTACCTGGCCTCAGATCTTTAGTGCTCTCAAATGTAAAGGGAAACAGTAACCCCTTCCTACAAGATCTCACAAAATCAAATACATGGCAAGTATTTATGAAATAATTAGAGCTCCCCCATATGCTTAATAGAGCTAAGTGATCTGACTTCCCTCAAATTCCAGATTGAAAAATCAAAACTTCATTCTCTATTTTCCTTGATAATATCTTTAAAAAAAAAAAAAGACCTACAAAAATTACAAGTCTGGTAAAATGATAAGTAAAATAAAGAAGAAAAAGGCTTTAACTCTCAAAACCTACTGTAATGTTTGAAGTAACCTAAATATGGTACGTTTAGAGTAACAAGATTTTAAAATTTTTATCATGAAACAGCAATACAATTCATATATGATTATAATGCTACTATATTGGGGGGGGGGGATCCTGGAGCCTGAGCTCTGGGCCTGGGTGCTGTCCCTGAGCTTTTGCACTTAAGGCATTAGCTCTACCACTTGACCTACAGCTTTACTTCTGGCCATTTTGTTGGTTAAATGGAGGTAAGATTCTCAAGGACTTTCATTCCCAGGCTGGCTTCAACACCATGAACCTCATATCTCAGCCTCCTGAGTAGCTAGGATTACAAGCATGAGTATGCTATAATGTTACTTTTTAAGGTATAGTTCACATATAGTAAGGTAAATAAGCAAGTTTTAGTGTGATAGATTGTTACATAGGTATAGATATGTAACCACAGGTATAGGTATGTAACCACTATAACCAATCTATGAACATACATTTACAGTGGCCCACAGGATCCTATTATCTGTCTTCCAAAACCAACCTATCTGTGACCTCAATATTATTTTCCAAGTTGAGTACCTATAATCTTAGCTACCTGAGAGGCAGAGGTAGGAGGGTTATAGTTCCAGGCCAGCCCAGGCAGAAAGTTAACAAGACCTCACCTCAACAAACAAGCTAGGTATAGTGGTACAAACCTATAAATCTGAACAATGCAGCCAGAAGGTGAACACAAGAAGATCACAGTTCAAGGCACCCTTAGGTAAAAACATGAGACCCTACTGAAAAATAAACTAAAACAGGGTATGACTCAAGTGGTAGAGCACTTACCTAGCAAATCTGAGGTGCTGAATTTAAGTTTTTCTAAGTATTATTTTCCCTTGCTGATTATTTTTTTGTTTTGTATGGTTGGTTGGTTTGTTCTGGTACCAGGGCTTGAACTCAAGGCCTGAGTGCTATCCCTGAGCTTTTTTATTCCAAGCCGGCAGTCTATCAATTTGAGCCACAGCTCCACTTCCAGCATTTTGCTGGTTAATTGGAGTAACAAGTCTCACAAAGTTTCCTGCCCAAGCTGGCTTCAAACTGTGATCCTCAAATTTTAGTTTGGTTTCCTGAGTAGCCAGAGTTATGGTGTGAGCCACTGGTGCCCAACTGAATTCTGATTTTAGTTGTTTATATGTTTGTTTTAAATCATCCTTACTTAACTGTTGTTTTTTGTTTTGTTTTTCCCTGAGGGGCAGTACTAGAGACTGAACTCAGAGCTTTGTACTGCAAGGCAGGTATTCTATCCACTGAACCACATCTCCAAGTCCCTTTTTGCATTGATCATTTTCAAGGTAGGGTCTTTATGCTTGGATTAGCCTGGGCTGTAATCCTCCTGCTTGTACTACCCCTTGTGGCTAGGGATGACAGCGTGCTTGCCACTGGTTGAGATGGAGTCTCACATACTACTTTTTGCCTGGGGTAGCTTCAAACTTTTAACAATCCCCCAAATCCCCCTTCCCAACTAGCTTAAGCCACCACACTTGGCCTAGTTTTCTGTTTTCTTTAATTGCTAACACCATTTCAATACACATTTTGGTCACACTGATCTTGTTAAATAGAGGGAGTCAATATAATAAGTAGAAGGCTTTAAGTACTTAGAAAGCACATAAGCCTCCCTACATTTCTGAAAGGTTAGAAGGCTGAGTGTTAATGTAAAAGGGAAAACTGGAACTCAGTTTAAATAATCCTGAAGAAAATGTATTAGACTGTTTCTTGAATAAGAAAGCCTATAATCAGTAAATATTTCTATATCATTTATAAATAGACTATCCAACCAAATATGGAAGCACTTGCCATAATTCCAGAACTCAGGAAGCAGAGGCAAAGGATTTCCTGGTTTGAGGCCAATGTGGGCTACACAGACCACAATACCTTACCCTAGTACACTCATACACACCAAGAGCTCTAAATCAACAATCTTCTCAGGAAACTCTTGCCATTTCCTACCCCCTTAGACTGATAAAAAGTAGCTTTCCTAACTACTCAGGAGGCTGAAGTATGAGGATCAGGAGCTATCCCAGGCAGGAAAGTACATGAGACTTTTATCTCCAATTAACCACCAAAAAGCTAGAAGTGGAGGCTGTGGCTCAAGTGGTAGAACGTTAGGTGCTGGTGGTTCACACCTGTAATCCTAGATACTCAGGAGGCTAAGATCTGAGGATCATGGTTCAAAGCCAGCCCAGGCAGGAAAGTCTGTGAGACTCTTATCTCCAATTAACCACTCAGAAACCTGAAGTGGTGCTGTGGCTCAAGTGATAAGAGCACTAGCCTTGAGCTGAAGTGCTAAGGGACAGTGCCCAGGCCGAAAGTTCAAGCCCCACAGCAGACAAAAAAAAAAGAGCTTTCAAAGACAGGGACCAGGTTCTGAGTTCAAGCCTCAAGACCAACATAAAAAAATAATAAAAACAAAATTTAAAAGGTAACTTTTAGCCAGGCGCCTGTGGCTCACGCCTGTAATCCTAGCTACTCAGGAGGCTGAGGTCTGAGGATCGTGGTTCAAAGCCAGCCCAGACAGGAAACTCTGTGAGACTCTTATCTCCAGTAAACCACTAGAAAACCAGAAGTGGCACTGTGGCTCAAACAGTAGAGTACTTGCCTTGAGCTGAAGAGTGCAGGGACAGAGCCTAAGCCCAGAGTTCAAGCCCCACCACTGACCAAAAAAAAAAAAGGTAACTTTCAAAAGTCTATCAAAGCCAATAGATATGTATTGCAACAACCTGTTAATGAAACAAGCAAAAATAGTAATAGACTCAACCCTTCCTTTTTATATAATATAAAAGCCTAGACTGTAGTCATGCAAATTTAGTTCTATACAGAGACTAGCAAGAAAAACAAGGAAACAGAGAAATGTGCTAGATATATCCTAGCTGTCTCTCTTACTTATCTATTCAGTATCTGCACCACCACCCACTAAAAAAAGAGTGACAGGAGTCCAGGCCAAAGAATATGTCCTTGGCATTCAGTCAGGACAGCAAAACCCTCGAAGATATTCTCTAAGCTATACTTTCCTATGCAAACTGTCTAGCATGAGTCTTCCTTGCTTTGTCATACCAAACTGTGACAAGGGCCATCATTAGTGTCTAAACCCTACTTTTTCCAAGCTGATGCCATTTGTCAGGCCTTGATTCCTGGTGCCACTCTTGCCTGCCAATTCAGAAAAGGCTTCCATAATGCCTATGGCTCTTCTGAAATACCTTCAAGTCACAAGGCAGGAGCTGACATTAACTCTCTCCTGAGGACAGACACTTGGCCAGGAGCCCAATACTTTTCTTAAAATCATTCCTACTTTCTTATTGACAATTAAAATAAATTCCTCCCTAGAGTGCAGCCAGAGATTCTATAAGGCTCTTCCATCTAGTGGTAGTTATCACTGATTACAGAGAAAAGTAGCAACAATGTAACTGAGGAATGCAGAAGTGTTAGGACAATCAGAGTGAGTGTACTGTTCAGTAAACAGCTAACTCTCATTTCAGACAGTGGACAGGTCTGTTTTTAAACTAACATCACTGAGCATCACTTAGCCAAGTGCTTCAAGGAGGCACACCAAACTCAAGTCAATAATCCTTGTACTAAAGCCGGGCGCTGGTGGCTCACGCCTGTAATCCTAGCTACTCAGGAGGCTGAGATCTGAGGATCGCGGTTCAAAGCCAGCCCGGGCAGGAGAGACCATGAGACTCCTATCTCCAATAAACCACCAGAAAACCGGAAGTGGCGCTGTAGCTCAACTGGTAGAGCGCTCGCCTTGAGCTGAAGAGCTGAGGGACAGCGCCCAGGCCCAGAGTTCAAGCCCCAAGACCAACAAAAAAATAATAATAATCCTTGTACTCGTACTGGGTGCATTTCTAAGACTAAGAAGTCTTACCTATCAAACTTCATGTGATAAAGCCAAGGCAGATTGCTTTCAAGGCTACACACTTTGCAGATAGCCAATAAAATACATGCAATTGTAAGATGGAGAGGTAGTATTCAGTAATTAAAACCACTTTCCAGAGTCAAGGATCTCAATTCTGACCCTTTCATGTGACTTGGGGATCTTTACTTCCCTTTCTAGGCCTGTTTCTTCTATCAAATTACTATCTTTTCCCTAAATCAAAGACTCTCAAATGTACAAGAAATGGCTGCATCAGAGTCAGAGATTTTCATAAAAATATATAACTAAGCAACTCTTAGACAATCTGCTTTACTAAGTCCAGAGTTGAGTATAAACTGTACATTGATGGTAGGCTATATATCCACCACTAAAACTATTTTAATTTTAGTTACCTATAAGTAGCTGCACAAAGGGGTTTTAATTCAACATACGAATTCATGCCCACAATGCACCTCGGCCAATGTCAACCCTTCCATTGCTCTCCCCTATCTCTCCCAATCCCAACCATCTCCAAAGTTACCTGGTTCCATTTTCACATATGTGTGTGTATATTTAATATTATACCTGTACTAATTGATATTTCCTCTCTCCAGTGTCTGACCCCCTACCCTTGACCTCCCCTCCTCCCAACAAATGTTTCAATTTCCTGGCAATCATTTTGTTAAAACTATGTTAATTGCTTGAATTAATATTTTGAAATAATTGTAAATCTCTTTTGCAAATACCATACTTAGTATGTTTATGTACATATATACTATGACCCAGTATATGTTCATTAACTTTTAAAAATTCAGATGCAAACTCAAGTTTACAAATCATTAGACTAAGCGATCTTTAAGCTCATGAGAAAAAAAATTCTTTTTGTGCCTGTCTGGGGCTTGAACTCAGAGCCTGGGCACTGTCCCTGAGTTTCTTTTGCTCACAGATAATGCTCTACAACTTGAGTCACAGATCCACTTCTGGCTTTTGGTACTGTATTAAAGAGTCTCACAAACTTTTCTGCCCAGGCTGGCTTCAACTGTGATCCTCAGATCTCAGCCTTTTAAAATAAGTAGCAAAGATTATAGGCATGAGCCACTGGTGCACAGCAAAAAACATTTTTTAAATTATAAAACTGTGTACTGTACCTTAATTTTCTTTTGTTTTCCACCCAGAACGTTCTACCTCTATGATTAACATTCCTACTCAAAATGACTATTATCCAATACATATATAATTCTATATAATTCTAAGTAGTATATCCAGTATTAATAGCTTGTCCAATTTAGTATGCTATTTTTCACTTACAATAATCTGATCCAGATTTCAGTAGAGCTTCCTAGAGAAAACGTGTTTTTTTTTTACGTGTTTTTTTTTTTAAAAAAAATGAAGACATTATATGCTGCAAAGAATCAATCATTTGTTGCAAATAGTCAAGAAAATCAAGCTGGGGGTGGGAAGGTGGCTCAGTGATAGAGTGCTTGCCTTTCATGCATGAGGCCCTGGGTTTGATTCCTCAGCATCACATAAACAGAGAAAGCCAGAAGTGGTACTGTGGCTCAACTGGTAGAGCATAAGCCTTGAGCTGAAGAGCTGAAGGGCAGCGCCCAGGCCCAGAGTTCAGGCCTCACGACTAAGGAAGGAAGGAAGGAAGGAAGGAAGGAAGGAAGGAAGGAAGGAGGGAGGGAGGGAGGGAGGGAGGGAGGGAGGGGGAAGGGAGGGAGGGAGGGAGGGAGGGAGGGAGGGAGAGAAAGAAAGGAGAGAGACAGAAAATCAAGCTAAAATATTTTGCTTTAAGTATTATGACTCACATCTGCAATCCTAGTGACTCAGGAGGCTGAGATATGAGGATCAAGGTTTAAAGCCAGCTTAGGCAGGAAAGTCTGGGAGACTCTTATATATAACTAAACACTAAGAGAGAAGTGGTAAGAGCACAGAAGCTCAGGGACAGTGTCTAGACACTGAGTTGAAGCCCCAGGACTGGCAATAATTATTATTATTATTATTATTATTATTGATATTATCAAATTATTATTTTGTTGAAACTTTTTTGTACAACTGCAAATAATTTTGAAAATGTAAGTTAAAAATGTTAATAATTCTGGAATGTCTGCTTATGCATAATTTACACCTTAAAACTAAGCTACACCCTACTTGAGGCAATGAAAAGTTTATAAAAATAAGTTTTAATAGCATAACGTACCACAGAATTAAACAACCCAACAACCAAAAGGAGTCAGAGGAAAAAATGTTTTATATCATGGATACTTCATCCAGGTTTTGTTATTGTAAAAAGGCAAAGACTGACTTTTGAGTACTAGTCTTGTTTCATTAACTAGCTGTTGCAAAACGCAAGCCTACTGCCTTTGATGTATTTTTTAAATCTCTGCCAATACTTCACACTGCAATAAAACTCAAGATTTTCTCCAGCTCTCTCCTTAATTCCTATGAATTACAGCTACTGAGGATCTGAGGTTCTGTTTCTTTTTACAGCTTTACATTCCAAACTTACTTATATACTCAGCTGAGCTGAACAATATTTGATAGTTACTTAGGAGAGTTGTTCAATGGCAGCAGCATTTGAGAATTATATTAGAATTCAAGAAATGAAGTTCCGCTTCCTGTGAAATTGTGTAAGACCCGTACACAACCACAAATTTTGAGGCACTATTTTTTCTCCTTGCTAGTATTCAAGTATA
Source organism: Dipodomys merriami (assembly GCF_024711535.1). Classification (NCBI taxonomy): domain Eukaryota; kingdom Metazoa; phylum Chordata; class Mammalia; order Rodentia; family Heteromyidae; genus Dipodomys; species Dipodomys merriami. The sequence continues at coordinate 40,242,739 of NW_027202382.1, forward strand.
CCCTCTGGATTCAATGGGATCCTTTATAACCACTGCCCTGAAATAACAGATTCTTTCACCTAACCTCAAACCAGAATGTGTAGTGACAGTGCTCAATCAGATCCAAGCCAGACAACTGCTGAGAAAGTAGAGGGCAGTAAGATAAGATATTCATTCAAATATTTGCCTACATTCTCATCTAATTTGTAATTACATAAGTAGACTCACTAGTTAATGGCTGGTATCTGTAATTGCTACAGAACTGGGTGAAGTCTAAATAACTATTTTTCCAGTTCCACAGAGCAGGTTATACTAAAGGGAAGGAAGGCATGGCTGACAGCAGCAGTAGCACCATTGCTGGCTGGCATCCACTCCTAACAAAATAGAGATCACAAAATGGTAAGGTAATGGATCAGTTTTTCAATTCTATAACTGAATTTCCTTTTAAGATCTTGTTTAAGCTCATGTATTTAGGGAAAGGATCCATCTTTTTTAAGTGTTTAATTATCTTCCTTAAATTCTAACCATCAGTGAGATGGGTACTTATAGTCTCATTGTATAGATTTGAAAAATGAAATGAAAAGGGAAGTGATAAAGTTGAAAAGAGAAATGATGAAGTATTAATTTTGAAAATATCCTTACTCACAATGTAAAAAAATCTTAAAAATAAAAAACAAAAAATATATATTTAAAACACACATATATACATGAGCTTAGGGGAGGCTAAAGTAGAAGAGTACCTACTTAGCAAATACAAAACCCTGAACTCAAACCCAGGTATGGAAGGAAAAGAAAGTGTAGATTACACACACACACACGTGTGGCTTACACACACACACAAGAGTGTGGCTTACACACACACACACACACAAGAAAGTGTGGCTTACACACACACACGGGCATACAATATGCATCGCTAGTCAGAAGTTTTTTTTTTACGGGGGGGGGGGGGGGGGGGGAGAGGAAGGGTCGGATGTGGGGCTTGGACTTGGCCTGGGCACGGTCCCTCTGCTCTTCAGCTCAAGGCGAGCACTCTACCACTTGAGCCACTGTGCTACTTCTGGTTTTCTGAGTGGTTAATTGAAGATAAGAGATTCTCATGGGCCAGGCATCAGTGGCTCACACCTGTAATCCTAGCTACTCAGGAGTCTGAGATCTGAGGATTACAGTTCAAAGCCAGCCCGGGCAGGAAACTTCCTGAGACTCTTATCTCCAATAAGCCACCAGAAAACCAAAGTGGCACTGTGGTTCAAGTGGTAGAGCTCTAGCCTTGAGCTGAAGAGCTGAGGGACAGCATCCAGTCCCAGAGTTCAATCCCCACAACCGACAAAAAAAGAAGGAAAAAAAAGTCTCATGAACTTTCCTGCCCATGCTAGCTTCAAACTGTAATCTTCAAATCCCAGACTCCTGAGTAGCTAGGATTATAGGCATGAGCCACTAGCATCCTGCTAATTCTGTGTTCTTACCAAGAAGAAATGCTAGTCTTTCATTAGGAGGTCAGGTTTCCTTTATCAGTATGGAAAATAACTTTAGGATTATCACTAATACCTATACTAATTTAGTGACCCAGGATTCTATCATCAGCAATAGAGGTTTTTTCATCACCTATGAAACATTTAGCCTATTATCACAGGCAAAGAGGAGGAACTTTTACATGTTAAGACTGTAGTGAAGGTTCTAACCCCAGATATCAACAATATGTTTTATGACAGACAATGAAAGAAGCAGTATGATCAGTGAATAGAGTAATCATAAAGTCTATTACTCAAATTCTGGCATGCAACTGGTTTCCTGGATATATAACTTTGGACAAATCATTTTCTAGTTTTCTTATCAGGAAAATGTGTGTTGAGTTAAAGTATACAAATCTTAACACAGACTAAGTCCCCAACATACGTTCCTGTCTTTCTTGCCCCTGCTCTTTAATAATAAAAATACTGTTAAATTAGACATTTCATAATTACAAAATACTATCATTCAAAGCCATTTTCTCAAATATCTGAGTCGGTGTATGTAAATTACTTCAATCCTATAGTCCTGTAGTTAAGTTGCCTCTGTTATACAAATGATTTCACAGTTTAAGTACTTTCAACTTGAAGCCTGGAAGAGAACATGAAAGCCACTATCAACAGTGGTCTTACTGCTCTTGGAACATGGATGCAAGCTGAAGAAGGGTCACCAGACCAGATCTAAGAGGAATCCATGGAACATTCAACGCTGTCGGTGAGTTTGGGAATTAAAAAAGAAACCACCGACCGTTGACTGTACCTTGGTATCCTTACAGACAACACTACATTTTCTGAAACAAAGGTCTAGTACCTGTGAACTTCATGTCACATGATATCACCTAAAACACTCCTGGGCCCTTGTTCTCCAAAGGTGGCCCAGTGAAATTTTTAAAGTTCCCTTATATTTCTATTGTCTGTTGTTTGTTATTTTTATGTTTTTAATTGCTGTTGTAAAAGGTAATGTACAGAGGCGGTTACAGTTACTTAAGTCAGGTAAAGTACATTTCTATTTGGATAATGTCATCTATTCCTTTGCAATCTTTATTATTTTTAACAAATGAGTGCTTCATTTTAACGCGGTAAAGAAAGCTCCATGTTAAGAACTAATGTAAGCCAGGTGCACATGGCTCATGCCTGTAAACCTAGCTACTCAGGCGGCAGTTCAAAGCCAATTTGAGCAGTTAAGTCTGTGAGACTCTTATTTCCATAAACTAAGCAGAGAAAGCCAGAAGTGGCGCTGTGGCTCAAATGATAAGAGTGCTAGCCTTGCACACAATGAGGCTTAAGGACAGTGCCCAGATGCTGAGTTCAAGCCCCACAGCAAACAACAGCAAAAAAAGAACTAGTGATGTTATATGTCACAGAAATGTCACTGTAGAGAGAAATACGATGTAAAAAGAAAAGAAAATGCTGAAAACACTAATCTGGAAGACAGGCATGGTAGGTTACACCTATGAACCCACTGAGGTAGAAGCATCATGGCTAGAGGTCAGCCCTGAGCAAAAGCAAAATCCTAGCTGTAAAGTAACTAAAGCAAAAATGGCTGCCTACCAAGTGCAAGGCACTGTGTTCAACCCAAGTATTAGCAACTATTAAAAAAACAGTACTTGGTTTTGAGACAAAATCTAACCAATTATTTTATTTCCTTCTTTGTGCTCCTTCATAATTTTGTTTTATGGTTAAGGGGAGGATTTATCAGCAAAAATTGTCCAGTGTCTACAAAACTGTTATTGCATTCCAAGGCCAATTACAGCTATGTGACTAGGTTTTGACAGCCTGATTCAAGTATAAGCCACTGTCTTACTATGTCCATCCCTACATGCTTATTTAAACATTAAATTCAAGCAAAAAGTTAACTCTAGAGTCAGAAAGATGAGATGAATCTTGGCTTAATCTTCTAGCTATCTCCCTCAAAACAATAAACTGAAGGACAACAAGGAAACCTGATTTTTGAGATTCATTGAACTAATAAGGTTCTTTAACACAGAAAATGCTCACCATATGTAGGCTATTTTTAACTCTAAACATAATCTGTAATAGTTTGCCTTGAAAAACTACTTATACTTCTTGGTTCAAAACAGGAAGAAAAAGGGTTCCCGGGCTCTGATTTATGGGCATCAATATTGCTCAAGCATTGTGTTTCAGAGTTGCCTATGGGGTTTCTCCAGGACCTCGTTCCTTCTCACAGTGTTTCCATATTTAAGAATTCCTCAGAGCTGGGCTCTGGTAGCTCACACCTATAATCCTTTTTACTCAGCAGACAGATCCGAGAACTGAGGTTCAAAACCAGTGTGGGCAGGAAAGTCTATGAGACTCATCTCCAATTAACTACCACAAAATCAGAAGTGATGGTGTGGCTTAAAGTGGTAGAGTGCTAAAAGGGCACAGGGACAGGAGGACCCAGGCCCTGAATTGAAGCCCCATGACCTACCAAAAAAAAAAAAAGGAACTCCTCAGCACTAGTGTCAAAGTTTCCTACCATTATGGGAACCCACAACCATACAGACAGCTGGTTACTTGATATATATGGAAAAAGAGGAGACAAGAATTGAGGAGAACCAAAGCAACTTCACCAACTGGAAATACTGATGGCTGCACTGAACATTCATTGCTGTCGGTGGGTTTGAATCTGATTGACTCACTGATCAATGAATGCAAACTGCGGACCAAACAACTCAAGAGAATGACCAGAGTACATAAGCTACAGCTTTGAATGGGTCTAAAGCCTTTCTTATTTATTTGGCTCTAATATGGAAAAACTCTAGATTCCTAGTTTTCTATTTTCTTTATAATGTTCTAGAGATTTAATGAGACTAAATTCTACAGCAAGAATAAATGATGTGCTTTGGTATCATATTTGAAAGCCAATGCTTTCATAATTTCTAAATTAAAGAGAATCATGTATTTATTAAAAACTCAAATTATATTTGAAAATCACTGTCCAAATCATCAATTCATTTCTTCAGTGAAAAAAAAAACACAGAAACATTATATTTTGTATTAGTTTAACTAAAACAGTATCATAAACTAAAGATTTACTTTATATTCTTGAAGACTTACCTATACAAATGATGTTAGGTCAAACTCATCTCATGCTTATGATTTTATATCCCTCTAATTTTTTGTAATTATTGTATCAATTGTTGAGAGTGGGGTACTGAAATCTACAACTATTATACAACTAACAATAGATACTTATGTGTATTAGAGTGATATATATATATAAATATGGTGGCTTAAAGAAGTATGTGTTCTTTTGTTTTTAATGCTATCTTGGGACTTTGAACTCAGGGCCTAGGTGTTCACAGCTAGTACTCTACCATTTGAGCCACAGTGATACTTCTGGCTTTTTTGGTAGTTAACTGAAGATAAAGAGTCTCAGGCTTTTATGCCCAGGTTGGCCTCAAACCAAAATCCTCCTGATCTCAGCCTCCAGAGTAGTTAAGATTATAGGTATGAGCCACTGGTGCCTGGCTTGAGCTCGTTTTGTTTTTTGTTTTTTTATTTTTTAATTTACTGCTCTGCAGTCTACCTTTTCTTTTAGCTATATGTAATAAGGTACATTCACATCTCTTATATCCTTCTCAGTCTTTTGAATAGCTATGTAACTTAGTATGTTCTTTAAAATTCTCTTCTGACCAAACCTATGAGGCCCATTTATTCTCATCTTTGCATACCCCATGTCTCTTGAACAAGACAAACACCTGGCCACCACAGTGGCTCATGCTTGTAACTGTAGCTCATTGAGAAGTTAAGATGGGGAAAATTGAAGTTCAAGGCCAGCCTAGGCAAAAAGTTCATCAGACCCCATCTCAAACAAGCTGGAAAAAAGAAAAAAAGAAAAGAAAAAGCTGAGCACAGTGACCCAAACCTTCATCCCAGCTACATGGAAAGCATAAATAGGACTAGGGTCAAGTGGAGGTAAGAGGTAAGGGGGATCAGTCGAGGAGTTTAAACTCTAGGCTTGGGTGCTGTCCCTGCACTCTGGCTCAAGGCTAACACTCTACCACTTGAGCACAACACCACTTCCGGTTTTCTGGTGGTTAACTGGAGATAAGAGTCTCCCTAAGTTTCCTGCCTGGGCTGGCTTTGAACCATGATCCTAAGATCTCAGCCTCCTGGGTGGCTAGGATTACAGGCGTGAGCCACCAGTGTCAGGGGAGATTGTTGATTTTGTTTCGAAAGAAAAAGAAAGAAAGAAAAGAAGGAAGGAAGGAAGGAAGGAAGGAAGGAAGGAAGGAAGGAAGGAAGGAAGGAAGGAAGGAAGGAAGGAAGGAAGGAAGGAAGGAAGGAAGGAAGGAAGGAAGGAAGGAAGGAAGGAAGGAAGGAAGGAAGGAAGGAAGGAAGGAACCAAACTTTTGGTTTCATTAATGTTTTCCTTTACTATTTTCCTGCTGTTTATTTCACTAATTTCCATTATAGAAAAATATAAGCATTACAAAAAAGAAAACTGTTCCTATAAGAAGCACAGTTTTAGCTGCATTCCAGAAATTTTGACATGCTATATTTTTTTTATTTTTACTTAACTAGAAATACTTTCAGACTGAATATCGTGGTTTCATGCCTGTAAATCCCAACTACTTGGGAGGCTGAGGGAGGGAAGCAGAGACTGAGAGGATCACAGGTCAAAGACAATCCAAGGAAAAAGTTTATAAGGTGGGTGTGGTGTGAATAGGAGGATCATAATGCAGGGCAGCTGGGGCTAAATAAATAAAAAAAAATTTTTTTAATAATGAAGTTATTTAGTTATCTGAAAAATACCTAAATCAAAAGCGTTGGAGATTTGGCTGAAATATAAGAACTATTGCGGGTGGGGGAGATAGGAAGGGATAGGAAGGATGGGAAGGGGAAACAAAGGAGAAGGCAACAATGCTTGATAAGAAATGTACTCATTACCTTGCTCATGTAATTGTAACCCCTCTGTATGGTATTTTCACACCAAAAAACAAACAAACAAAAAAAACTGTGTGAGACCATGAACCCAAACCCCAGTCTTGTACTTTCTTCTTTGACTTGTGTGTAAAATACTACACATTTCTTTCTTGCAGATTTCTAAGATACTACAGGTGTTTTTCTGCTATGGATCTATAATTTGGCTTCATTATAGTCACAATATTATTTAAAATGAACGTAAATGTTGTTTTCTGGTGAAAAAAGGTCAAATAATATTAGGTCAAATTCATCTCATAATGCTGATGAATTTATTTTATATCCCTCTAATGTTTTATAACTATTGTATGGATTGTTAAGAATGGGGTACTGAAATCTCCAACTATAATTAAATAGCTTATTTCACTTCATATGTTTGGCAATCTTTTTTTTTTTTTTTTTTGGTCCGGTCGTGGGCCTGAACTCTGGGCCTGGGTGCTGTCCCTCAGCTCTTCAGCTCAAGGCTAACGCTCTACCACTTGAGCCACAGTGCCACTTCCGGCTTTTTTCTTTATGTGGTGCTGAGGAATCAACCCAGAGCCTCAGGCATGCAAGGCAAGTGCTCTGCCACTGAGCCACCTTCCCAGCCCTGTTTGGCAATCTTTTATTAGATATTTTTTCATAATGTTTTCCTCAGCTAGTTTCCCTTTTGTCACTATGACATGTTTCTTTGTCTAATAACATTTCTTGTCTAAACTGTTGATCAATATGATCACTTCAGCTTTTATGGCCAAAAGCATTGTGATAGACATTAATCTATAGATCCTGTTTTGAATATTCTTTTTATAATCTAAACTTTTACTTTCAAACTACTTATATCTGCATCTTTTTTCTTTTGTGCTCAAGGCAACTTTTGCTTTTGGTCATAGCTGATGCTCTACCACTTGAGCCACACTTCTACTCTGTGTTCTGCTAATTAATTGAAGATAAGCCTCTTCCGTTTGTCTGCTTGGGCTTAATTTGAATCACAACTCTCAGATCTCAGCCTGAGTAGCTAGGGGTGAGGTACAATACAGCTATATATGTTTATTATTGACAGCATAGAACTGACTTGTCATTTATGCAAGCTGACAATGTCTATTATAATAATATTTAGGGGCTGGCAAGGTGGCTCAGTGGTAGAGCGCTTGCCTTGCATGCATGAGGTCCTGGGTTCAATTCCTCAGCACCACATAAGCAAAAAGAAAAAAGCCAGAAGTGGCGCTGTGGCTAAAGTGGTAGAGTGCTAGCCTTGAAGAGCTGAGGGACAGTGCCCAGGCCCGGAGTCCAGGCCCCACAACCGGACCCAAAAAAATAATAATTAATAATAATATTTAAAGAAGCATTTTGGTTTTGGTTTTGTCCTTTCTTTAAACCTGTTTCTCCTTTACTATGTTCTTTTATATAAAATATTTTAAGTGTACTGCTTTAATCCCCATTGTTTACTACAGAATTCTGGTTTTCTTGAGCTCATAATTCTGCCTCAGCCTCCTAGGAGCAGACTGCAGGGCTATACCACCACGCCCAGCTTGATTATATTTCTTAAAAATTAAGAGAATAGGTGCTGGGAATGTGGCTTAGTGATAAAATGCTTGCCTGGCATGCATGAAGCCCTGAGTTCAATTCCTCAGTACCACATAAACAGAAAACGATGCAAGTGGTATGGTTCAAGTGGTAGAATGCTAATTTTGAGCAAAAGAAGTTCAAGGATAGTGTCGAGGCCCTGAGTTCAAGCCCCAGGACTGCAGAGAGAGAGAGAGAGAGAGAGAGAGAGAGAGAGAGAGAGAGAGAGAGAGAGAGAGAGAGAGAGAGAGAGAGAGAGAGAGGAGAGAGGGAGGAGAGGAGAGGGAGGAAAGGGGAGAGAGAAGAGAGGGAGGGAGAGAGGGGGGAGGGAGGGAAAGAGAGAGAGAGAGAGAAAGCCAGTTGTTGGTTGGTAACTCACACCTGCAATCCTAGCTGCTCAAGAGGATGAGATCTTAAGATTGCAATTTGAAGCCAGTCCAGGGAGGAAAGTCTATGCAAATCTTTTTTTTTTTTTTGGGGGGGGGGGTGTCCGGTGTGGGGCCTGAACTCTGGGCCTGAGCGCTGTCCCTCAGCTCTTCAGCTCAGGGCTAGCACTCTACCACTTGAGCCACAGCGCCACTTCCAGCTTTTTTCTTTTTGCTTATGTGATGCTGAGGAATCGAACCCAGGGCCTCATGCATGCAAGGCAAGCACTCTACCACTGAGCCACCTTCCCAGCCCCAGTGTGCAAATCTTTTATCTCCAATTAACAACCAGAAAAACAGAAGTGGTGCTGTGGCTCAAAGTGGTAGAGAATTATCCTTGAGCACAAAGAGGCTCAATGACAGTGCCCAAAGCCCTGAGTTCAAGCGCCATAACCAGCAAAAATTAAATAAAAATTAAGAGAGTAAGAAAAAATGTAGAAAAAAGCCGGAAGTGGTGCTGTGGCTCAAATTGTAGAGCACTAGCCTTGAGCTGAAGAGCTGAGGGACAGCGCCAAGGCCCAGAGTTCAGGCTCCACTACAAAGAAAGAGAGAGAGAAAGAGAGAAGAGAGAGAGAGAGAAAGAGAGAAGAGAGAGAGAAAGAGAGAGAAAGAGAGAAAGAAAGAAAGAGAGATAAAGAAAGAAAGAAAGAAAGAAAGAAAGAAAGAAAGAAAGAAAGAAAGAAAGAAAAAATGTATAGATTTATATCAACCCACATATTCATGATTTTCAGTGTATATCATTTCTTCTTACAGATTTGGGTTTCTATCTGGTGCCATTTTTTAGCCTGAAGAACTTCCTTTAGTGTTTTAACAAGATCCACCAGCAACAAATTCTCTTATTTTTAATGTGGGAATGTCTTTATTTTGCTGTCATTTCTTAAATAATTTTGCTGAACAAAGAACTTATGGAAAAGTATTTTTTCTTTCTGCACACTGAATGTGTTATCCCACTACCTTCAGGTACCCACTGTTTTAGATGAGAAGTTAGCCATACATCCTATCGCTCTTAGTACATACTGAACTGAATCTTTTTCCTATTACTTTGAAGATTTCCTTCATTCCAATCAGTCTTCCAACACTTGGGCTCTAATTAATGTATGTTTTGCTATGCTTGGATAGATTATATTCAGAAAGTGTTTGGCCATTATTTCCTCTAATATTTTTCTACCCCTTGCACTCCTCTTCCAATTATATACACACTTAATATTATCCTCCATCACACAGATTCTGTTCATTTTTCTCCTGTTCTTAGTATAAGATAAACTCTATTGACTATCTACAAGTTGACCCATTCTTCTGCCATGCCAAATGTTATTGGATTGCTGCTCAATTTTCCATTTCAGCTTTAAAAAAAAAAAAAAGGAAGAAATAAGGCAAGAAAGGAGATAAATATAATAGCTTCTTTAAAGTCTTTGAGTGCCACATTCAATACTAGGATAACTCAGAGACAGCTGCTACTGATTTTTCTACCCCCCTCCTTTGCACATGCAGGGGGAGGGGGAAGTTCTGTGACTATTTTGAAAACTGGACATTTAAAACAATGTGACTCAGAAAGCTGAGGGAGATCATTAGTTTTACCAGGTTGAAAATCACAAAGATGGGCTGGGAAGGTGGCTCAGTGGTAGAGCGCTTGCCTTCCATGCCTGCGGCCCTGGGTTCGATTCTTCAGCACCACATAAGCAAAAAGAAAAAAGCCGGAAGTGGCACTGTGGCTCAAGTGGTAGAGTATTGGCCTTGAGCTGAAGAGCTGAGGGACTGTGCTCAGGCCCAGAGTTCAGGCCCCACGAGTGGACCCCCCCCCAAAAAAAAAAAGAAAAAGAAAAGTCCCCCATGAGACTCTTATCTTCAATTCACCACTCAAAAACCAGAAGTGACACTGTGGCTCCAAGTGGTAGAACACTAGCCTGAGCAAAAGAGTTCAGGGACAGTGCCCATGCCTTGAGTTCAATGAAGCCCCATGATCAACAACAACAAAGAAGTAAAAATAATGTGCTATGGTAGAGTAAATCTGTTAAACCTGCCTCTCTAGCACTAAGTACTTCCTGACAGCTCAGGTTTTATTATTCCTCACTTTTATTTTGAAGACTGATTTATAGGAATCACCTCTGTCTGTATAGCTTACTATTCAAAGACTAGTTAGCTATGGAGCTCCTCTATCTTGAACCCTTTCACTCTCAACTCTTGGTTTTGGTTGGGATAAATATGTCCTTCTGGCCTTCATTTTTCACTTTGTACTGGGTTTTCTCACAAGGATATATGGGAAAGCTTACGTTCACACAGCTTTCTGATGCTCATGAAACACTGGTCAATTCCAAGTATCTGGATACTTTATGAAACTCTTGTTGCTGTCTAACTTCCCAAACCTCCCTTAATAGTCATAGCCAGTCTGCTTATTCACTGTTTTGCAGACTTAAAGGTCCTCACTGTTTTACTTGCCACTAAGAATAAATTTATTTGTTTTTATTTTGGGTGCTGGGAACCCGGGCTTACAAATGCTAAGTACACACTATCACTGAGCTATACCCTCAGCCCTCAAGATAAACACTTTTAAGTGGTACTCACTACACACTATGTTGGAAATGAATCATATAATTTGTGGGTGGAGACGAGGTTAAAAACTGGGAGACAGTGAGGAAGGGGTGACAATGTCCCAAAAGACATGTACTGTACTAATACCTGGCTTATTTAACTATAACTCCTCTGTTTATCACCTTTGTAATAATTAAAAACCCTGAGCATTAGGAGCTAGGAACATAGCTCACAATTAGATTCAATTGTCAACAATGCAAAATAAATAAATCACTTTTATTAAATGTACTGATATGGAAATGTGCCAGATATTCAATAAATTCTTGTTTGATTAAAAGTTATTCACATTTTTTTAAAAAAAGATAAACACTTTTAACCAACAACGCTCCACACATCAAGTAATCTCCCTCAAGCAGTACAAAAGCTGCTGGGTTTCATGTTTGCTCTGCCTGGTTGAACTAATGCATTGTCAGAGCTGGGAGAAATGAGAGCAATTGTAGACATCAAAAACTCTTGCTATTCTTCTCAAGTCCAGTGGTTTTTCAAGAATAAATGCTTACTGTAAGCATTTAACTGTTTTTAGCAATTCTGTCTAGTTTTATAGTTGCTTTCAGAAAGGATGATTGGTGACCTCTTCACTCAAACATGCTGGAAACAATCTCCTCAGACATAAACAATAAAATCTTAAGCTGAGTGACGTGTGGTACACCTAAAATCACAGCACTTGGGTGACAGAGGCAGAAGCAGCTAAGCTCCCAGTCAGCCACAGAGTTACAAAGCTAGACTGAGCTATATAGCGAGAACTTATCCCCACCCACACAACCACTTTTGCACAAGTGAGAAAATTCTGGCAATAATGAAATTAAATAGCCAATCAAACCCATAACACACAAAGTGCTATAGCACCTAAACTGCTTAAATATAACACATTTACTGAAAAACTCCTTAGGAGAAAAGACCAGGATTACAGAATCATTTTCATTTTCAGAAAGAAAGATTAAAAAAAAAAAAAAAAAAAAAAGAGTTCTGGAAGTAAAGCTGTGGCTCAAAGTGGTAGAGCACTACCTTTGAGCAAAAAGCTCAAGTACAGCACCCAGGCCCTGAGCTCAAGTCTCACAAAAAGATATGATTAAAAAAAAAAAGTTGAGTCCTTTTCAGTTCCTACTTTCCAAAAGCCCTGTTCATTACTAGTATGTCCTATGTGTGTATACAAGTACATAGTCTAGACCAGTTATAGAGCCAATCATGGGCAAGAAGAATTCACATGCAACTTGAGATCTTTCACCAGGCTGGTACTCCAAGAAGTTCTTGCTAATGTTATATCTGGCCCTAGCCACTATGACAAACCTCATCAGCATACTTGGTTCCTTAGCCCTGGCACAGGCTGAACTTTGAGCCCATACGGCAATTATTTCTCATGACTAAGAGTTCTGGATCTTTTTTTTTTTTTTTTTTTGGGGGGGGGGGGGTGTCAGTCATGGGCTTCAACTCTGGGCCTAAGTGCTGTCCCTCAGCTCTTCAGCTCAAGGCGAGCGCTCTACCACTTGAGCCCCAGCACCACTTCCAGTTTTCTAGTGGTTTATTGGAGATTTGAGTCTCACGGACTTTCCTGCCCAGGCTGGCTTTGAACAGTGATTCTCAGATCTCAACCTTCTGAGTAGCTAGGATTACAGGCATGAGCCACCAGTGTCCAGCTAGAGTTCTGGATCTTAATGCTCCTACCTACAAACAATCTTTGGGTGCTTTGAAGGTTTATCTCTTCTACTTACCAAATTTCAGCCATTACCCAGTACCTAGATTCTCAATGAAAATGGCAGATTTCCATCTCCTCCCATGGCATGCCTAGCAAATAATTCTTAATTAGCCCATGCCTCTGAATTTTCCAGGCTTATTCATTACCCTTTGATCCAGATTTCATGGTCAGTTACCACAGCTTCCTGCCTGTTTCCTGACTGAAGCTAGACAATTAACTGCTCACATATTCTCCTTGGAATATTCCTTAAGTTTCTACTGATGGTCCAAAGCTCTTGACAAGAAAAATGGACACCTCATTGAGTATTTAAATTTGAACTCACATACTCTAATTAGTGTATTTTGAACATGAGTACTAGGAAGACAGTGCCAGGACTGGGATGGTAATTTTTCCATGATGGACAGAGAAGCAAAGAACATCTGTAGAAAAGAAAGTCACTTTTGAGCCACCAGAAAAGCAAAGATGAGCCTCCATATGGCCATGAGAAAACTGGAAAAAAATCTTGATCATAGTTCTTCATGAAATCCAATTCAATTGAATGCTCTGCTATTATGTCACAAGAGAATTAATTTACTGTCTTTTTTTTTTTTGGTCGGTCATGGAGCTTGAACTCTAGGCCTGGGTGCTGTCCCTCAGTTCTTCAGCTCAAGGCTAGCACTCTACCACTTGAGCTACAGTACCACTTCCGGTTTTCTGGTGGTTTATTGGAGATAAGAGTTTCACAAACTTTCATGCCCGGGTTGGCTTTGAACCTCGATCCTTAGATCTCAGCCTCCTGAGTAGCTAGGATTATAGACGTGAGCCACTGGCGCCTGGCTAAGAGAATTAATATACTTTTAACAATGTTCTCGTTTCAAACTAGCTTTTAAATTTTGTTCCTTGTTACTTATAACTGAACTACTAAGGAAACTACTTACTTATTTTCACAAGATTTCTTTGATGAAAATTATTTTGGGGCTCAATATTTTTACTACATCTCCATCATGTTGACAAGAGTTTTAGACAATAGAGATGATACTTTAAAAAATCCAGACACCGCCTGGCACCAAGTGGCTCACGACTGTAATCCTAGTTACTCAAGAGGCTGAGATCTAAGGATAGCAGTTCAAAGCCAGCCCAGGCAAGGAAGGCCTCATGACCAACCAAAAAAAAAATACAGACACCAAACAAAATCAAAAAAGCCTCAGGGGCTGGGAAGGTGGCTCAGTGGTAGAGCGCTTGCCTTGCATGCTCGAGGCCCTGGGTTCGATTCCTCAGCACCACATAAGCAAAAAGAAAAAAGCTGGAAGTGGTACTGTGGCTCAAGTGGTAGCACTAGCCTTGAACTGAAGAGCTGAGGGACAGCACCCAGGCCCAGAGTTCAGGCCCCACGACCAGACCCAAAAAACAAACAAAAAAAGCCTCAGCACAAAATCATTACATGAAGGGTTTTATCTCCTCAATTTTTAACATACTTAGTCCACTCAAAGTAAGGAAAAATATTCCCCAGAAGAATCATTGATGTTAGATCCACCTAAAATTATGTTAACAGGACTGATCATATAAATGGTAGTTCTATCAACACTATCAGAGCTACTGTAAAACCCCAAATACCTGAATAAACACAATGAGCACACATACAGAGTAGTGAGATCACACTATAATTCAGCAAAGAAATGTCCCCTCTTTCAGCCTCACACTTAGCACCAACAGTTCATTGCATTAGTGTCCTTCTAGCTACTTTTCTTTCTTCTTCCTCCTTCGCAAACCCATGATTCTCAAGGTATGAATCCAAAGGTGAATTAATCCAATAATATCCATCCTATAAGTAATGGAAATTCAATTAATTACTACTTTTGATGAAAAGCTACTTACAAGTTATTAGGCAAATGGTTATACATAAAAGTCAGGGCTTTTAGTCTATTAAGCCTGGCTGCCACAAAATGGATAAGAAGTTGCAGATCCTTCTGTGAATACAAACATAAAATCAGTAGGAAATCTAACAGTTCTCAGAATTCTATTATCACTGTTAAGATAATCTTCAACTATGGCTTATTCATCATATTCACATTCAATTTAGTTTGATACGTATTTTCTGTGCTAGCTTATACTTATTTTTATATATTGGGTCTTAGACAAGCACTTGAATTCAGTACCTGATGCTTTTGTTCATTATCTACTACTCTACCAACTAAGCCACGCCTCCAACCCCAATATATACTTTTTTAAATTTTCCAGTAATATGTGACAGGTGTATGTCATATTTCAAATATAAACCACAAACTGCTGAAGTACATATATCATCCTTTACATTTATTTGCATAAGATAGTTCATTATCCATTATTTTCATGAAGGTTAACTACATAATGAGGTCTTTAACATGCCTAAGTCAGCTAAGGTTTAAAAATATGTTGGCAACACACCAAGGTTTTATGATCTTTTTTTTTAAAAAAACTAAGCTGGTGCCTATAATCCAAGCTACTAAGGAAGCTGAGATCTGAAGATCAGGTTCAAAGCCAGCCTGGGCAGAAAAGTCCATGAGACACACTTTATTGCTGTTGTTGTTCAAGGTATTTGAACTCATGGCCTAGGTGCTTTGTCTAAGCTCTTTTGCTCAAGGCTAGTGCTCTACCACTTTGAGTCACAACACCACTTCCAGTTTTCTAGTGGTTAACTGGAGAGAAGAATCTCACAGGTTTCTCTGCCCAAGCTAGCTTTAAACTTTGATCCTCAGATCTCAGCCCTTACAGGTGTGAGGCACTGGAGGGAGGGAGGGAGGGAGGAAAGGAGGGAAGTGGCAGGCTAAGCTAGCTGGGTGCTTCTATCTCATACCTGTAATCCTAGCTTCTCAGGAGGCTGAAACAGCTAGGGGAAAAAGCCCTTAAGATTCCTTCTCCAATAAATCAGCAAAAAGCCAGGTTTGAGGTGTAGCTCTGGGAGTAAGACAACACATTTAGCAAACAAGCCTAGCTAGCAAGAGGATGCCACCTCGAGTTCAAACCCCAGTACCAGAGCAAGGAGGAACGGACAGACAAACCTGACACCCATTGGATAAGCCATGATTTTTATTTTTGAGCAGCAAGGGAAAGACAGCAGTAAAAAGGATTTTCATAATTATTTATTTTTGTCGGTGGTGGGGCTTGAACTCTGGGCCTGGGCACTGTGCCTCAGCTCTTCAGCTCAAGGCTAGCGCTCCACCACTTGAGCCACAGTGCCAATTCCAGTTTTCTGGTGGTTAATTGGAAATAAGAGTCTCACAGACTTTCCTGCCCAGGCTGGCTTTGAACCTTGATCCTCAGATCTCATTCTCCTGAGTTGCTAGGATTACAGGTGTGAGCCACAGGTGTCCAGCTTGTGTTTTATTCTTATTTTTTGGTCTGTTGTGGGCTTGAACTCAGGGCCCGGGCACTGTGCAGGAGCTTTTTTGCTCAAGGATAGCAATCTACCACTTTTGAGCCATAGCTCCACTTCGAGTGTTCTGGTGGTTAATTGAGTTAAGAGACCCAGACTTTCTTACCTAGGCTGGCTTCAAATTATGATCCTCAAGACCTCAGCCTCTTGAGTAGCAGGATTACAGGCGTGGGGGCTGGGAATGTGGCTTAGTGGTAAAATGTTTGCCTAGCATGCATGAAGACTTGGGTTCGATTCCTCAGTACCACATAAACAGAAAAGGCTGGAAGTGTCACTGTGGCTTAAGTGGTAGAGTGCTAGCCTTGAGCAAAACAAGCTCTGGCACAGTGCCTAGGTTCTGAGTTCAAGCCCCAGCACTGGCAAAAAAAAAAAAAAAAGCCTTAAAGGATTACAGGCGAGAGCCAATAGCACCTGGCCCTCATGTAGTTTTAATTAAGAACTTTCATACATGCCCTTAGAATACCTAAAGGCCTAACCTTTCTCAAATTCTGAAGGTTTGTTTTACTACTTTACAAAAATCTTATTTTTCTGCTCTGCGTAATTGCACGTTTTTACAAGTAATGTTTCATTTCTCAAACTAAAACATCACTTTTCAGTCTTCAGTTAGGACCTACTGCCACCTAGTGGAATAAGTGGGAATACATCAGTGGATTATCACAACTGTCTGTGCCTCCAGAACAAACCAGCAGATAGGACTTTAAAATTGAAGAGCTCTTACACCAATCTACAAAAACAGCTGAGTGGTTTATGAACACACACACACACACACACACACACACACACACACACACACACACACACACACACACACACACACACACACACACACACACACACACACACACACAATACAGGTCTACAAAAATGAGAATCCTCTGGCAGTACTATGGCATTAAGATTTAAGAAACAAGATTTGGCTCTTATAAATGTAACCACAGAAGTCTGGAACAGAACATTGATAGGCTGAATTCAGCAAGATAGGAAAAACATAGAGCACTTGCCTAGCATGCAGGTATTCAGGAGGCCCTAAATTCAATTCATAGTAAAACATACCAATGGAATTAAGAGCCCAAGGAAAAAAACCTTACATATAAAGTGAAATGCTTTTATCTTCCAGTGCTAAGGATTAAACCTAAATCCTTATGCATGCTGGGATAAGAATAGTCTTTTGGGCTGGGAATGTGGCTTAGTGATAGAGTGCTTGCCTAGCATGCATGAAGCCCTGGGTTCAATTCCTCAGTATCACATACACAGAAAAGGCCAGAAATGGTGCTGTAGGCTCAAGTGATAGAGCACTACCCTTGAGCAAAAGAAGCTCAGGGATGGTACTCAGATCCTAAGTTCAAGCTCCAGGACTGGCAAAACAAAAAAAAGCAAATATAAATGAAAAAAAAATGTCTACATGCAAAAGAATGGAGCTCAAACTTAGCTTGTACCAAATACAAAAAATTTAATTCAATATAACAACATATGTAAAAGCTAAAACTATAAAACTTTTGGGAAACATGGGGGAAAGGCTTCATGACACTGGATTTAGTAGTGGTTTCTTTGCCTTGATACCAAAAATATAGGCAACAAAAGGAAAAATAAAGTTAAACACCATCAAAATTTAAAACTGGCCAAGCACCACTGGTTCATGCATGTAATCTATCCTAACAGGAAAAGTTGGGAGTAGTATCATGAATGGTAATATTAAGGTTCAGACCAGCCTAGGCAAAAATTCAAGAGACTGTCTCAAAATATAACCAGTGAGGGCTGGGAAGGTAGCTCAGTGGTGGAGTGCTTGCCTTGCATGCATGAGGTCCTGGGTTCAATTCCTCAGTACCACATAAGCAGAAATGGCCAGAAGTGGCACTGTAGCTCAAATGGTAGAGCACTAGCCTTGAACTAAAGAGCTGAGGGACAGTCCCCAGGCCCAGAGTTCAGGTCCCATGACCGACAAAAAAAAAAAAAAAAAAAACAGTAGCCAGGCACTGATGGCTTACACCTGTAATCCTACCTACTCAGGAAGCTGAGATCTGAGGATAGCAGTTCAAAGCACAGGCTGTGTAGAAAGGTACATGAGACTCCTATCTCCAATTAACCATCAGAAAAACAGAAGTGGCACTGTGGCTCAAGTGATAGAGCACTCACCTTGAGCTGAAGAGCTCAGGCACAGCACCCAGGCCTAGAGTTCAAGCCCCTCCCGACCAAAATAATAAAAACTAAAATTAAATAACCAGTGAGTCCAGCACCAGTGGCTCATGCCCATAATTCTAGCAACTCGTTTCAAAGCCAGCCAGGGCAGGAAAAGTCCAAGAGACTCTTATCTCATATTAACGACCAGAAAACCGGAAGTTGTGGCTCAAACTGGTAGAACAAAAGATCCCAGGAACCATGACCAGGTTCCAAGTTCAAGCCCTACAACCAATAATATCATGTTCTAGCAATTGGGACTCAAAGAGATAAACTCATACACAGCTATATTCATAGCAAGATTATTCTTAACAGCCAAATGCTGGAAAAGCCCCAAGCACCCATGAATAATGAATGAATGAACTGTAGTATATGCATACAACCAAAAATTATACAGCCATAAAAGTAAGATAATTCTAACACATTATACAATATGAATACACCTTGAGAACATTATACGAAGTGAAACAAATCAACTGCAAAAGAGCACACTACAAGTATCCTCATATGAAGTGGGTACCTAGTATAGTTAAGTTGATAGGGACAGTAGAAACTTACTACTATAAATGTATAGCAATTGAAATAGTGTGGTTCTCATTGAGTGCCCAAAAGAAAGGCCGGTCCCTTATTTTTAGGTTGACAAAGCCTAGAAAAAATAGGAGTTACAGTTTCTACATACTGAGTTTCAGTTTTGCCAGGCAAAATTCTGTGATGACTGTACATGCTGTCAGTGCACTCAAATACATGCTAGAAAATAATTAAGATGTTGTTATGATACCTGTATTATAACCACAAATTTTAAAAAATAAAAGAAGGCTGAATGTAGCTCAGCGACAAAGCACTTGCCTCACAAGTACAACACCCTGGATTTAATCCCCAGTATTAAAAATAAAAGACAGCCTGGCACCAGTGGCATGCCTATAATCCTAGCTACTTGGGAGGCTGAGATCTGAGGATTGCAGTTCAAAGCCAGCCTGGGCAGGAAAGTCCGTGTGACTCTTATCTCCAATAAACCACCAGAAAAAAACAGAAGTGGTAGAGCGCTAGCCTTGGGCTGAAGAGCTGAGGGACAGCGCTCAGGCCCAGAGTTCAGGCCCCACGACCAACACCCCCCCCCCGAAAAAAAAAAAAAAAAGGCCTGCCTAGAGCACTGCAATATTAAAAAAGAAAAAAGGACAAGAAAAATACAAAATAAAAATAAATTTAAAATTCAAAACAGGTAAGCATGGTGGCTCAGGCCTGTAGTTATTTGAAAAGCAGAGATCAGAGCTGTGGTTTGAGGCTAGCCAAAAAGTTTGCAAAACCAATTAAAAAAAAAAAAAGCTGGTTGTAGTGATTCATGCCTGTCATACCAGCTAAATAGGAGGATCAAGGGCCAAGCCATCTGGACTTAGACAAGAGACCTTATTTTAAAAATAAAGCAGAAAAGGCTGGGAGCACAGTTTAAGTGGTAGAGTACCCACCAGCTTTTAGCAAGCAGGAGGCCCTGAGTTTAAACCCCAGTACTGCTAGAGGGGAAGGGAGGGAAGGGAGGAGAGGGCAAGGAGAGAAAGGGAAGAGAAGAGAAGGGAGGAGAAGGGAGGAGAAAGGAGGAGAAAGGAGAAAGGAGAAAGGAGGAGAGAGAAAGAGGAGAAAAGAGGAGAGAAAAGACCCTGCCTATAGCATTAACACCAAACCTGAACCCTTTCCCTCCCTAAAATTAAGAAACAATAATATTCTCACCACTTCCTACTATTATACTGAAATATTAGCTAGTGCAAAAAGAAAAATAGCCAAATCATAAACATCAAAAAGGAAGACACAACTGTCTTTATTTGCAGATACGAACATAAAAAGTCCCAAGAATTCATTTTTAGAAGTTACTAGAACTAGTGAACAAATTTAACAATGTCATAGAACATAAACACAATATACAAAAATCAATTGTATGTTTACGTACTAGCAACAATTAGCAAACAAAATTTTAAAACAATACAATTTATAATAGCATTAAAAAGCAAAATATTTACTGAGTTTAAAATAAGATGTATAAGATCCCAACACTGAAGTTTTCTTAAACATTCATGAGAAAAAAAAAAAGTAAGCTAAATAAGTAAAAAGGTACACTGAATGCGTGGCTTAAAAGACTCTCCACTACCATTAAGATGACAAATTCTCCGGGCACTGGTGGCTCATGCCTGTAATCCTAGCTACTCAGGAGGCTGAGATCTGAGGATTGCGGTTCAAAGCCAGCCTGGGCAGGAAAGTCTGTGAAATTCTTATCTCCAATAAACCACCAGAAAACCAGAAGTGGCGCTGTAGCTCAAGTGGTAGAGTGCTAGCCTGGAGCTGAAGAGCTGAGGGACAGCGCTCAGACCCAGAGTTCAAGCCCCACGACCGACCAAAAAAAAAAAAAAAAAAAGATGACAAATTACTGTGCTGAAGAAAAAACTCAGAGGTAGAGTGTTTTCCTACCATACACAAGATCCTGTGTTTGATACTCAGAACAAGTAAGTAAGTAAATAAATTTTGGCAGTACTGGGGTATGAACTCATAATCTTGATCTTGCTAGGTAAGAGCTCTATGACTTGAGCTAACTCTCAAAATGATAAAGTCAGTGCAAGTAAAAATAATAAATCTCAGGAGGTTTTGAGATTCTAAAAAAGAAGAAGAGGCCTGTGAAGGGGCTCAGTGGTAGAATGCTTGCCTAGCATGCTTGAGGCACTGGGTTTCATTCCTCAGCACCACATAAACAGAAAAGGCCGGAAATGGCGCTATGGCTCAAGTGGTAGGGTGCTAGCCTTGAGCTAAAGAGCTGAGGGACAGGGCCAGGCCCAGAATCAAACCCCACAAAAGAAGGATAAAGTAGACAGGTGCTGATAGCTCATTCTTGTCATCATAGCTAATCACAAGGCTAAAATCAGAGAATCACAGTTCAAAGCAAAACCTTACAGAAAAGTTCAAAAGAACCAGCAAAATGCCAGACAGGGAAGGGTGTTCAAGCAGTAGCACAATAGCCATGAGCAGACAAGCAGCAAAGAGGAACTGAACTGAAGCCCAAGAACTGGCAATCATCATCATCATCATCATCATCATCATCATCATCATCATCATCATGAGTCTAATTTATGCAAAAAAAAACTTAAAAAGAAACAAAACTACTAATTTTGAAAAGAAAAAAATAGAAAACTAATTTCAAGATGATCAAAAAAGCTATCTATAGTAAAACACATGGCATTTGAAGTTAAAAAGATTAGTTAAAGAGACTCAGAGTCCATAAACAGACTCCCATAAATTATTTTTCAATGAAAAAATTAAAATATTCATGATGGGTAAAAATCTGAACCAAAAAATTAAACAACAACAACAAAAAAAAGTAGAGGCAATGCTGAAGGCATGAATATAAGCATTGGCTATACTCAACTGGGCTTAAACAGAGTAAAAATACTTGTGTCAGATTTTTACCCATCATGTAATTTGACCATTTGTACTAGGACTTAAAATATTTCCTATTCTTAAGAAAGTAACAATATAGAAGTTTTAATGTACAAAGATAGTCACTGCAATTACTTACATAGTTATTAAAATTCTAAGTTTTCAGCAAAGAATAATTAAATATGGTATATCCATAAACATAGAAATTAAAAGTGATAGTAGGGCACCAGTGGCTCATGCCTGTAATCCTACTCAGGAGGCTGATATCTGCAAATCACAGTTCAAAGCCAGCCCAGGCAATTAACTACCAGAAAACCAGAAGTGGTGCTGTGGCTCAAGTAGTAGAGTGCTCGTCTTGAGCTGAAGAGCTCAGGGACAGTGTCCAGGCTCCGAGTTCAAGCTCCACAACCAAACAAAAAAAAAAAAAAAGCAAGCAAGCAAGAAATTAAAAGTGATGCATGAAACTAGTTAGTTAGAACAGAAAAATGCTCATGTTTCAAGTAGAGGAAGAAAATACTGAACTGTATGAACTCAATCATCAAACAAACAAAAGAATTAAAATATTCAGTAAGAGGATGGGTACCAGTGGCTCATACCTGTAACTGTAGCTACTCAGGAGGCTGAAACCTGAGGATCACAATTGGAAACCAGCCCTGGCAGGAAAAGTTCAAGAGACTCTTCTTAACCATTAAAAGGCTGAAAGTGGATCTATGGTTCAAGTGGTAGAGTGCTAGCCTTGAGCAAAAAAGCTCAGGGACAGAACAACAATAGTAATAACTGAACTTCAGAAAAATTTTTTAAGTTCTGTTCATCATAAACATGATAAAAAAAATAAAAAGGAAATACAGACTGGGAGAAAAAAAATAATACATATATCCAATAAAGAACTTATACCCAGAATAAAAACCCCTACAATAAATGAGACAAAATAAATGATTTTTGGTGGGGAAACATTGGGGTTTGAACTCAGAGCCTATATTTGGCTAGGCAAATACTTACACTTGAGCTACTCTTAGCCCTTTTTTGTGTTGGTTATGTTTGGTTATGTTATTGTATGTGGTTCTTTGTGTGTGTGTGTGCCAGTCCTAGGGCCTGAGAAGTTGTTCCTGAGTTTTTTGCTCAAGGCTAGTATTTTACCACTTTAGCCACAGTTCAACTCCCAGCTTTTGTGGAAGAAATTAACTGAGATAAGTATCTCCCATTTCCTGTCACAGCTGGCTTCAAACAAAGATCCTCAGACCTCAGCCTCCAGAGTAAAAAGGATTAGGGGTATGAATCACCAGTGCTCCGCTGTGTTGGTTATTTTCAAGATAGGGTCTTGGCTGATGCTTGGCCAAAGCCTACACCTTAATTCTCCTATTTGTGCTTCCCTGGCCAGTGCTGGGATGACAGACATTGCAACCATGCTCAACCACTGGTCAAGATGAGTCTTGACAAAACAAAATTTTCCTAGCCAAGTGCCAGTGGCTCATATCTATAACCCAAGCTATTCCGGAGGCTGAGATCTGAAAATCACAGCTTAAAGCTAGTCCAGGCTTTAAGCCACCAGAAAACCAGCAGTGGCACAGTAGCTCAAAGTGGTAGAGTGCTAGCCTTGAGCACCCAGAACTGGAGTCCAAGCCCTACATCCAACAACAACAACAACAAAATCCTGTCCTCCAGGCTGGTCTCAAACTGAGATCCCCTATATCTGCCTCTCAATTAGCCAGGATTACAGACTGTAGCCTGTGCTGGCTTATGAACATTAAAACAAAATATGTCATTACAGATGGACCCATTGCAACAATGAGATGTACAAGTCGTTATGTCGAAAAATGAACTTTACTACTTTGGTGCGGGGGGGGGGGGGGAGGGGGGGTGTAAATAGCGGGGAGGATTGGGTGGGGGGGAGGATGGGAAGGGATGGGAAGGGGAAACAAAGGAGGAGGCTGCAATGCTTGATAAGAAATGTACTCATTATCATGCCCATGTAATTGTAACCCCTCTGTACAGTATTTTCACAATAAATAAATAAATAAACAAAATGTCAAGACTTGAACAGACTCTCAAAAACTCCTTTTAAAAAGTATATATATATGTACATATATATAGTAAGTGTAAGAAAAAGTGGTCACTGGTGGACTGCAAATTAAAACAAGTCTTATTGCAATGCTCACTACAAATAACTGAAACTACGAGGACGATCATAGTACTGAAAACATAAAATGAGGAAACATTTTGGAAAACCAGCAATTTCATAAAAAGTTTTACAAACATCTCCCATATGAATCAAACATATCTAGTTATGGGTCTTAAGAGAAAAGTAAATATATATTCACAAAAATCTTATACAAACAATTTTATAACTGCTTTATTTGTAAAAAACAAAACAAAGACAATCCACGAGTCTACAGGTAAACAGACAAACTGGGATATAATCAACAGAAAACCATTCAGCAATTTTTTTAAAGTTCTATTGTATCACAAACTAGGCTCAAACATTTTACTGGGGGAAAAAGCACAAAGAACAGATGTTGAATGATGCTATACATCTGAGATTTTAGAACAGCAAAAAACAAATTGTCATAAGAAAAATCAGAAGCTGTTGGGTAAAGGGGCAGTAGCCTGACTAAAAAGGCATCAGGGAATTTTCTGAAAGAATAGACAGTTTCTCATCTTAATGGAATGTGCATTATACAAGTCAGTACATTTGTAAAACTGCTTTAATTTTACATCACGTTACATCTTGTTTTTCATTTTATGTAAATTCCTACCTCTTTAAGACAGGCACATGGGCTTTAGGAATCATCTGGGGTTCAGCTCTGCCACTTACCAGCTGTGTGACCTTGTCCAAGTGTTAAACTGTCAGTTTCCCCATCTGTAAAATGGAAAGAACAAGAGATGAGAACCTCAGAACTGCCAGAAAGACCAAATTAAATAGCATTTTAATGGAATCAGCAAATAGTAAGTGCTCACTAAACATTAACCAAAAAGAAGCTAAAATTTTTCTATCCCCCTCTTTCCACAGAAGCGAGATGCAAGAGTAGATAGCAGCTAAGTGAATTTACGCATTATCTCTTTTTATTACTGTTAGTATTAGGCTCACATTTGGTCCTCAGCTCCACCCACACCTGGGCCCCCTCCCATTCCAGGAGTTCCTGGCCCCTCCCTCTCTCAGCGCAGACCCACCTGAATTTCCATCCACCTCACATCCTATCCCTCAGACCCTCCTGCTACCTGGATGGTGGTGGAGGCCATGTGCTCCCTTCTTGGGGGAAATATGGCTCCTCTAATAAACCTTATAATAATCTTTCTCCTGTGCCTGCCTGCCTCTGTGTGGTCCCCTGGGAGGGATGTGTGGTTTCCTCTTTCAATTATTACTGTTTTATGAGTGAAAAAAACAGAGCTTCACAACGTGCCTATGGTCACTCAGAAATGCCATGAAGTAGCACTGTGAAGACACAAACTTCCACTCGTGTTCTCCACTGCACCATGCATTCATGTCATTTTCTGCTATTAACCCTGCAACTGCCAGGACAGCCCAGGTTACCTGAGAAGTTACTGAAGGCTCCCTTCATTCTTGATATACTAGCTCTTAATATACTCCTGACTTCGAAAAGGAAGTCAATTCTGATGGCTTCATTATTGAATAAGAGTAAGGAGAAAGCTGAAAATGCTGTTTTTAGGGTTTTTCTCTGTTCTTAAATTTCAATATAGTTCTTGATACTTGAGGATACTGATTCCATTTACATAGAGCAATTTCAATTTAAGAGAAATTTTAATACGAAACCTGTATTCTACGTGAAAAGCTAGAGCCTGAGTGGCTTAATTTACAAACTAGCCCTGGAATCTTGGAAGTTGAAATTAGAATGGAGATTTGTCTTAAATTATGTGTCTTTAAGTTGGACACCAGTGGCTTATGCCTAGCTACTAGCTGAGATCTGAGGATCAAATTTGAAACCAGACCAGCCAGAAAGCCCATGAGACTCTCATCTCCAACTACCTACCAAAAAAACAGATCTTGAGCTGCGGCTAACAGTGGCAGAGCAGTAGGACATAGTTAATGAGCTAGAAAGACAGCCAATGAACTGGGAGATCTTTACCAGCAATATCAGACAATATTTACAAGGAGCTCAAGAAACTAACCCCTCCCAAACCTAATAAACCAACCACTAAGTGGGCAAGAGAGGGAAGGTGAGACTTCTCAGAAGAGGTAAGAATGGCAAAGATACACATAAGGAAATGCTTATCATGCCAAGCCATAAAGGAAACGCAAATCAAAACAAGTATCTCACCACAGTTAGAATTCAATTAAAACAACAAATGTTGGTAGGTATGTGGGGAAAAAGGAACCCTAATGCACCATTGGTGGAATGTAAACTAGAGTCATCTCCACAACAGCTACTAGACAAAACAACTTGAGACAGAGAAGCTACAGAAGGGGGGTTAATTGACAAAACTGTGCCCAAATAACACATATTAAGGGCTCCTCTAGGACTGAGTTAGCATACTCTCAACATACTTAAAGCACCACACAATTTTTTAGAGAAAATGCTCATTTGTAACTTGCAAGGAGGTAACTTTAATCTACCATGTCCTTCCACTCCTGATATATTTGCCTAACAGAGAAATATTTTGTTATCATATATTGAATCCAAGTACTTTATTTTTTAATGAAATAAACATGTAAGAATCTCTGATCAAAATTTACTATATGGTGTTCCCACAGGAAAAAAACAAACAAACAAACACACACACACACACACAAACAAGTGCTACACCCTTGGAGTACTACACCTTTGGAGTTCCTCCTCATTCCTTCTTAGTCATCCATTACAAATCTCCAGACTTAGATGTTCAGGCATCCCCTGCACCCACCAGAGACAGCTGTACTGCAGAAGTCCAGGATTACTCAAGAACCCAACAACTGCCTTTGAATGCAACTATCTTTTCAATTGTAAACAAGGGCTAAACTCGTGGCTCCAGAGAGAGTCCCCACCAAATCAGTATAAACTCAGAAATAAGGACAGAGGTCAAGGAGATGAGAATTCAACCTAAGATCTGGATCTTCAACCACTCCCACTCTGTTCAAAAGAATCCTTATCAGAAGAAACTCCCCAGCAAAAAGCCACATTAAGAGACTTGACTCAGCAGTGATGCAGCAGATTCCACTAAAGCTCTGGAAGCAGCTCTAGGAATTGTCACAAATGCAAAATACCTAAATCACCTAGAGAATGTAGTGCAAAAATGGGGAGGGGGATGGGGAGGGGAACATAAAGAGGGAAATCTAGGGAGATTTGTGTCCCTTATCTTAAAATTGCTTTGGGAAAAAACCTGCCTGAGAAGTGAAGGTATAGGCCTAAACCTTAGCTATAAAAGCTATCTTTGGGAACCTATTCCATAATGAATCATTCCATTTTGTGTCCAAAATCATGCTAATATATGTAAATCATGCTCACAGCACTTCAAAAAGTCTTTACTCTTTAGTACATAAACAATGACTATATGTGTTACATATTATTATATGCTTCCCCCCCCTTTCTTTCCATTTATCTATTTTGACTGGTGATACTGAATTCTGATTCCAGTACTTTGCACATGCTAGGCAAGTAAGTGCTCTATCAAGGAACTACACTATTAATATGAGAACGTGTCAAAATTAAGAGAGCTACAACAGGATAATTAGTTAAAATAGGGGCTCTAATTTTGTGTTTCACTATGTCCTTTAGGGTGATTTAACATCCAGGATTCACAATTTTCATCTGCAAAAATGGGGACAATCTTTTTCTTTCCTTTTTTTATTTTTTTGTCAGTTATGGGCCTGGGTGCTATCCCTCAGCCCTTCAACTCAAGGTGAGTACTCTACCATTTTATTTTGAGCCACAGCGTCACTTCTGGTTTTCTAGTGGTTAACTGGAGATAAGAATCTTATGGATTTTCATACTAGGGCTGGCTTTGAACTGCTATCCTCAGATCTCAACCTCCTTAGTAGCTAGGATTACAGGAGTGAGCCACTGGTGCCTAGCTAGTTATTTCCTTTTCTTTACTTGATTTTGATCTCTAATATCTAGCCTACACCTAATATTTAAGCATATATAAGCTTCTTTCTAAGACAAAAAAATGATATATAGTTTAACAACTATGAATAAACTCAGAAGGACATAGGACAGAATATTGGAATGAATATATATATATATATATATATATATATATATATATATATAATCAATTTTACACAGTCTCCTTGAGTTCCCCAAATATCTGACAGTGAAGTTAGTGGTAACAAGCTGACAAGCTGTCTTCATACGAACTCCTCTTAGTCTTGCATGTTTATCCCATAGCACATACAGTCCTACTTGGTGGACATTTTTCATGGATGACAAGAGAGGCCAAAGATTAAACTTTTAAAGCTCTTTTTATCTTATGTTTATTTTTTTCAAAGACAAAAGCAGCTTTCACTGTATTTACATGCAGCAAAATTTTTCAGGAATAATCTCCCTGTTGTACAGTTTAGGGCTGAGGTGGTGAGGCATTCCCCAAGTTAGAGTGGATGAAAAGGATTAGAACCAAAAGAAGTACTAGTTCTTAAAAACCAAATGAACAGCCAGGCACCAGTGGCTCATTCCTGTAATCCTAACTACTCAGGAGGCTGAGGTCTGAGGATTGTGGTTCAAAGCCAGCCCAGGCAGGAAAGGCAGTGAAACTCTTAGCTCCAATAAATCACCAGAAAACCAGAAGTGGCACTGTGGCTCAAGTGGTAGAGTGCTAGCCTTGAGCTGAAGAGCTGAGGGACAGTGCTCAGGCCCAGAGTTCAAGCCCCATGACCAACAAAAACAAAAACAAAAACCAAATGAACAGCTGAGTGCAAGTGGCTCACATCTGTAATCCTAGCTACTCAGAAGGCTGAGATCTGAGGATTGAGGTTCAAAGCCAGCTGGGGCAGGAATATCTGTGAGACATTTATCTCCAATTAGAAAACTTGAAGTGGCTCTGTGGCTCAAGGGTAGAATACTTGCCTTGACCTAAAGAGCTCAGGGACAGTGTCCAGACCTAGAGTTCAAGACCCACGACCAGGGGGAAAAAAAGGACAACAACAACAACAACAAAAAAAAACTTGTCTATTTCTAAATTGTCATTTATGCACAGTGCAATATATTTTAAGTTTCAAATAATTCCAAATATACCACTGCCTTTAAAATGGAAACAAAAAAAATAAAATGGAAACAATTTTTCGTCAGATATTTTCTACTATATCTTCCTTTCTATTTTGAGCTCAGAGTCTTGTACTTCCTAAGTAGATGCTCTGGCATTGAATCATACCTTCAACCCCTTTTGTACTATTTTTTTCTGAGACAGGTTATCAATATTCCTGGGTAATGCACCTGGACAGTGAATCTACTATTCTAGCTTTCCCACTGTGGCTGGGATGACAGGCATGTGAAGCCTAGAGTTCAAACCTCACCCAGTACAATCAATCAACCAACCAACCAACCAACCAACCAATCAACCAACCACAGCTAAAAAGCTTCTAATTAGTCTGTTTAATATTCAAGTACTTGCTTTCTTTTGGACTGTAGAAGTTGAGCATCAGACAAGAATCAACGTAGACCAAAAAGAACATCCACCTTCAATTTTATAAAGTGAATTAAAACAAGTATTTTTAATTTTGCTCAAAGTTTATTCCAGATATAATTATTTTATTGTATATTATTCATTGTATATATACCAAAAATTCAGTAATATATTTGCTGAAATAGATGGCAAGAGACAAAGTGTGACAAGGGAGGGAGAACAGCTGTTGCTAATCCAGCTATTTCCCCTTTGACCCTCTATCTGCCCAATAAGTGAACAGTACCAATTGTTTCCTGCATTATGTGCTGTTTACAATCCCTAAGAGGCATGAAAGGAATTAATAATTTAGCCGAGAAAGCTGACAGCCTTTATTGGGGAGCCCCTTGTCTATGGGACAGAAATCAGAGCAAAAGCTATCCTAAAGTCACAGGTCCCTTTACTGTTCCTGTTTTATAGCCTAATTGGCCCCCAAACATAAATCAATTATTTCTCCTGTTTTAAGGGACAATGAGCTCTATTCTCAAACTTCCCTCGTATCAAGTCAGTCCTTGTTCTCTTTTGGGTTTTACAGCTACACGGTAAACATGATGGCTGACGAAAAAAACTTGGGGAGCAGGGCAAAGTAGGGCTATTTGGAAACAGAAGCACAGAAAGGTTATGCTGCTGTGAACTTCTCTTGACCTTTGACTGCCCTTGTCCCTAGCTTATGCTAATGGGCATGGTATAAGGACACTTCTTGTAGAAATGAACTTAGCCTGAACCTGTGCCATAACATTGGACTCCAGGAAGTCCAGGAATCATAGGCAGCAGTGTGAGCTGCAGCTCATATTCTAAACATAGCTGCCCATCTGCTCCAACAAAAAAAGTTTAAATGAATGGATACCTGAATCGATAAAGTCAGTCTTTCTTCAACTACTTCTAACACATCTCGCCTGTTGCTCCAAATCTGCTGTTTACAGCCAGCAGGGAATGAAAATTAGTTGCAAATATATGGAAATTAATTGCAAATGTATTTCCTTTTACACAATTAGGAAGTATAAACAAACCTTCTCCACCAGTAATTTTTGGGGGGAAGTCCTCAACCCTCTGAATTCCAAAGTTACAACAAAAAGAAATCCCTAGTCTCCATCTAATCTGCCAAAGTCAGGAAGGACTGACATAGGAATATTCACTCTTGCTTAAACAGAATTTTTGTGTAAAAGAAAACAAACTTTTTTTTTTGTCAGTCCTGGATCTTGAACTCAGGGCCTGGGCCCTGTCCCTGAGCTTCTTTTACTCAAAGCTAGCACTCTACCACTTAAATCACAGCGCCACTTCCAGCTTTTTCTATTTACATGGTAATGAAGAATCGCACTCAGGACTTCATGCAAGCACAATTACCACTAAGCCACATTCCTAGCCCTCAAAAAAAAAAAACCAATTTAACACAACATGAACAGCTCATCTCAGTGTTGAGGCTTACATAACTTATAGAGCTTAGTGTGTGCATTTGAACTCCAAGACTGGTATAAACTGAAATGATAAATTTTTACTTTTATCTTTTTTTTTTGAGGTACTTAATATTGAACTCAGGGCCATGCCTCCAGACCCTTTTGCATTATTTATTTTCAAAGTAAGGTCTCCCTTTATGTCTGGACTCATGGACTGCAATCCTTCTATTTGTACTTCCCCATGTTACTGGGGATGACAGGCTTTGGTCAGTGCACCCAGTCATTGTGCTTGCTCTGGGGCTGGGCTAACAGATGCATGCTAACAATCCTAGCCATTGGCTAAGATGGCAGTCTCAAGAACCCCTCCCCCACAATCTCCACCTCCCAAGTAGCTAGGATTACAGACCTAAGCTACCATGTTCCAAGTTTATTTGTTATTTCTTTTTGGTAGGAGGTAGTAGTGAAAAACATCAACTTTTGGAATCCTAGTGATACTAGAAGAGAAACTTGAAAATAATTTTAGATAACTGTATTGTTATTATTAAGGTCTTCTATTTTTATTTTTTCTTATTTTATTTATTAAGGTATTATTGGATTCTTATTTATTTGAAGTATAAAAGTATTATTAATTTCTCAGAGATAGTATAGGTATCGCTGAGAAAATTTTACACTATAATTTTTAAAGACAAGTAAATTTTTGGTGACTCCCATTCTATACTGATAGATAAAAATTATGGTCATTCTCACAGGCTAGAAAAGTGTGTAAATCATATCTGGTGAGCAGATACAAGACAGAATAGGGGAAGTGAATATTATTATGTACTTACTTTAACTGCAAACTAGTAAAAATAAATAACCAGTTCTGTGACCTTTGAAGTCCTAGAACCAGAAAAATACCTCTAGTTCATCTCATGAGTTCTTAATCTAAATTATCATTTGATCTTTTATTAATGAAAATTAAGGTCTGTTCACAGAGGAGACTCAAGTGTCTTATTTCTCACAATTATAACCATGTCCTCAAACACCGCATAGCACATCAAGAAACACAAATGACTGTGATCAAGATTGACATAATCCTGAAAAGTATCATTTACCTAGATTTTTGAAATGATCACTCTCATACCTTTACCTTACTAATACAGGGCCAGGGGTTTGGCTCAAGTGGTGGTAAGAGTACTTAGTTAGCTAGGCACCGGTGGCTCATGCCTGTAATCCCAGCTACTCAGGAGGCCGAGATCTGAGAATCACAGTTCAAAGCCAGCCCAAGGAGAAAAGTCCATGAGACTCACATGTCCAATAAACCACTAGAAAACCGGAAGTGGCGCTGTGGCACAAGAGGTAGAGCACTCGCCTTGAGCTGAAGAGCACAGGGACAGCGCCCAGACCCAGAGTTCAAGCCCCACAACCGACAAAAAAAAAAAAAAGAGTGCTTGATTGTCTAATGAGGCCCAGAGTTCAAACTATGTGGCTAAAACAGAAAAAAGACTACAGATGAAAATGCTTCACAAATGAAAACTGGTACAAAGGTTATTAATTATAAATTTCTAAACAAAGTATAATCTTTCTTTGAACTAAAGGATCAAAACTAACTACTCAGGAGGCTGAAATATGAGGATCTCGGTTCAAAGCCATCCTGGGCAGGAAAGTCTATGAGACTCTCCAATATATCACCAGAAAACTAGAAGTGGTGCTGTAGCTCAAGAGGTAGAGAGAACACTAGCCTCGAGTTGAAGAGCTGAGAGACAGCGCCCAGGCCCAGAGTTCAAGCCCCATGACCAACCAAAACAAAAAAAAACAAAAAACAAAAAACAAATCTAGACAATAGTTTAGAAAAGTGGTTTTGAACATAGGACTACCCATGTATATCTGTTGGTTTCACTGGAGAATGGAGAATATTAAGCAAGGAAATCGGTATCAATAAGAATGTTTGCCAAACTAACATCCTACTAAATGTATAGATTGGCCACTAAAAATATTTAGAAGAGGAAAGGGAAGCATCATTAGAAAAGACAGTATGTGCCGGGTGCTGGTGGCTCACGCCTGTAATCCTAGCTACTCAGGAGGCTGAGATCTGAGGATCACAGTTCAAAGCCAGCCTGGGCAGGAGAGACCATGAAACTCCTATCTCCAATAAAACCACCAGAAAGCTGGAAGTGGCGCTGTAGCTCAAGTGGTAGAGCGCTCGCCTTGAGCTGAAGAGCTGAGGGACAGCGCCCAGGCCCAGAGTTCAAGCCCCACAACCAACCAAAAAAAAAAAAAAAGAAAAGACAGAATGCCACTTCTGAGCCAACTAAAGAAGGCTTATCGGGCTGGGAAGGTGGCTCAGTGGCAGAGTGCTTGCCTTGCATGCAAGAGGCCCTGGGTTCAATTCCTCAGCACCACATAAGCAGAAAAAGCCAGAAGTGGCACTGTGGCTCAAGTGGTAGAGTGCTAGCCTTGAACTGAAGAGCTGAGGGACAGCACCCAGGCCCAGAGCTCAGGCCCCATGACTGGCAAAAAAAAAAAAAAGAAGGCTTATCAATGACACCTTTAATTATACTTTATAAATATATATTCACATCATTTTCTTACCAACAAAAATTCAGAACTTACTAGTGCCTGGATCGAGCTCTGTCAATTCATCCTGACAGAAACCTAAAGAAAAAACAGGAAGGGGAAAAGATTATAAGTTGTGAGATACTCCAAGCTAACTAAAAGAAAAAAAAAGTAAGTATCATCATATGGTGTGGAAAGCTTCAGACACAGAAGTCAGTTTGACTTGTGATTGAGTTTTAATCCTCACCATAATATTTAACTACTATTTCCGTCCGAGTTTCTATGTCACCACCTTAAAACGTAAAGGGAAATAATAGTACTTACCACAGTTGCAAGGATTAAGAGATACCAATTTAAAATCTTGAGTAGGAGCTGGTGGCTCATGCCAGGATTACAATCCTAAAGACTCAGGCTGAGATCTGAAGATCAGCCATGGGTAGATGAAAAGTCCAGAGACTCTTATCTCTAACCAGCAAAAAACCAGAAGATGTGTGGTTCAAGAGGTAAAGCACCAGGCTTGCGCTGAAAAAGCCAACTGAAAGGGTAAAGTCCTGAGTTCAAGCTCCAGTACTGACACACAAACAAAAAAATTATCTTTGGCAAAATCTGAGCACATAATAGGAGCTAAATAAACAACACAGTAATTACGAGCAAGGATACCCAAGTCAGTTGGAATTAAAATACATAGGTAAATTATAATTCATTTAATACCTGTCATGTTCTACTTAATGCTATGAATTACCCAAAAGAAAACAAAAATAAACTGGGTACCAGTGGTTCACACCTGTTATCTTAGCTACTCAGGAGGCTAAAGTCTAAGGATCACAGGAAAGTCCATGAGACCACCAAAAACCAGAAATAGAGCTGTGGCTCAAGTGGCAGAGTACAAGCCTTGAGCAGAAAAGCTTAGGGACAATGTCCAGGCCCTGAATTCAAGTCCTAGGAACACACACACACACACACACACACACGCACATGCACACCTTCTTAGCTGAGTTTTGGTTATATCACTCAAACTTGCTATCTCCTTTCTTGCCTTCCTATGTTCTCAATCTTGACTTCCTCCTCCCTCTTCCTCCTGATTTAAAGATTATTTACCCTTCAAGATCCAGATGAAATATCAACCACCACAATGAAATATGAAAAGCAGAAAAGGCCTCTCCCAACCTTTATCAAATGATAAGTGTTTAAGTACCTACTCCACTAACTAGGTAGTTAAGCTTTTCAAGTGTAGGGACTATGTCATATCCATATACAGAACTGCCTTTATGCTGAAAATATTACAGAAGGTGTTCAAATGTTAAGATGAACTAAACATACAACTCTTTCCTTTAAGATCATAGTCTACTAAATCCAAGTCATAGACTAAGTCTATATTAGTCAATGTGTAGAAGATTTGAACAAGGAGATTGAATCTGAAACACTAGAGTTCTGTGAAGCTGCTTAAAACAGCTGAGATGCCTCATCTCAGGACACCTACATACAACTACATACAAGTTGTGGCTAGGAATATGGCTCAGTGGTAGAGTGCTTGCCTAGCATGCATGAAGACCTGGGTTCAATTCCTTAGTACCACATAAATGGAAGATGCCAGAAGTGGTGCTGTGGCTCAAGTGGTAAGAGTGCTAGCCTTGAGCAAAAAGCAGCTCAGGGATAGTGCCCAGACCCTGAGTTCAAGCCCCCAAGACAGACAGACAGAGGAGAGAGAGAAGGAAGGGGGGGAGGGGGAGACAGACAGACTACATATAAGCAATGAGAATTACAACAGCCACGGGAAAATGTCAGGTGTCTTAGTCCATTCAAACTCCTATAGAAAAATACTTGGGGGGGCTAGGAAGATGGCTCAGTGGTAGAGCGCTTGTCTTGCATGCCTGAGGCCCTGGGTTCGATTCCTCAGCACCACATAAGCAAAAAGAAAAAAAAGCTGGAAGTGGCGCTGTAGCTCAAGTGGTAGAACACTAGCCTTGAGCTGAAGAGCTGAGGGACAGCGCCCAGGCCCAGAGTTCAGGCCCCACGACCAGACCCAAAAAAAAAAAAAAAAAAAAAGAAAGAAAGAAAGAAAAATTCTTGGGTAGCTTACAATCAGCAGCAACTTCTCACAATTCTAGAGGGTGGAAGTCCAGGATAAAGACATTGCCAGATTCAGTGTGCATTAGGGAATGGCCTTCCCAATGAGCATCTGCCTTCTGAGTCACATGTAACACTTTGCTATCTGTCCTCACATTGTAGGCAAAAAAACCTTTTCTCAAAAAAGAAGGAAAGGAGGACTAACTAGAGGCGCAGCTCAAGTGATAGACTACTTGCGTAACAATCAAGGCCCTGAGCTCAATTTCCAATACCACAAAAGAGAAAGAAAAAAATTAAAGGAAAAGCAGAATTCTTGGGATCAGGGTATGGGAAGGAATAGGGGTATTTGAGAAAAATACTCAGAAGAAGCAGATGAAAGAACAAACAAGAGCAGAAGCAGAATGTTGTCTAGCAATTTGATCTAACGAGAAACAGCAGGACTGTACCATGAAGACCTTTACCACACAGGAGAAGTTTTTGGCTACTAGGAAGTTTATCAATACTAGCTTCACTCTACTTCTAACTGTATGCTCTAAAATTTCAACTGGGAAACAAAAATCATGCCATATCAAAACCAAAATACACATGGCAAACTACCCCATAGCCACTTAAATTTAGGAACTCTACAATTTAGTTTAAAGCTATTTTTCAGAGTTCTTCCCTACCTTTATCTGACTTCTAGGTTCCTTGTGGTACAATGAATGGCTTGGATAGAGGCTGAGCAGAAATGGAATTTTTTTTTTCTGTAATATTACTTAGCTAGACTACAGTGAAACCACATCTGCCTCTTGCATTTTTACCCAGCAAAGAAGGTGCCACTTGGGCCATTAGCTTTTGTTTTGCAGAGGCAACCTAATAAATTGCACTTCAGGGATAATAGAAAATGCTTTTGAATACAGAGACATAGCACTGTTAGTCTACATAGCAAAAGCTGGCAGGCAGAGCCTCAAGTAATAATTCCCTGTCTGCACATTTACAAATATCAAGGTCATATTTTTTAAACTGCAACAAAAACAACTCCCCCTTCCTAATGTCATTTTTTCTTAATGTGAAATCTAAGAAGAAAAAAAGCTCATGGGGGGAAACACTAAGGATTCTTAATTATATAACCTATTATGCTCACATATTTGTTCAACATAAATGCAGCTTACAAGAAGTGTCGACATTTCTATGGAAACATTAATAACTTCCATCTGATCAACCTACATCACCTTTCATATCATTTTTCAGGCTTCTAGCTTTGTAATTATAGCCTTGAAACCAGACTGAAGGCAGAAAAGCCAGTTCAAGATCATGACATTTCAGTTTTAAAATATTGAAAATACACACATATACATAAAAACAGTCTACCGCTCCAAGGCTATGTAGTAGTTACAGAATCTGAAGGTGAAAACAGTTTAGGAAGGCAATTCAGTCTAATGAGTAAGAGGTCATTAGTGTTTCTATGGAAAATAGTACATGCAATTTTTTCCGATGAGCTTCTGACATTTTTTCATTTACAATTTCTGGTTCTCTGCAGGAACAAAAGGGATTAATGGTAGTTCTTCAGTCTGGATGTTAAGGAAATTCAAAATGTATACATATAAAAAATATATAATTTTCCAGTTGTAATTTATTGAATCAGGTACCAAAACTTGGTACTTTGTATGAATTCTTAGTGAAATTTAGCTACTATTATCTCATAAATTTAAAGATGTTATTATATGCCATTATGCAAAACAAGTAACAAAAGGAAGGAAAAAAGACTTTTGGAGCTAGGGATTTATTGTAAATATAGCTCAGTGGCACAGTTCCTATCAAGCTAAACTGAAGTCCTAGGTTCAATCCCCAGCACAGCAAAAGAGGTAAGAGAGAACATCTTGGCTAATAAAACCCTATTTTTTCATGATTCATGCTTTGTAATAGCCAGTAGAGGGGAATCAAGTATAATTTCCAAGAGTAAATCGACACTCTCACAACAGCATAGACTCAGAGTTCTTCAAGAAATACCACACTTGTGCTCACTTCGGCAGCACGTACACTAAAACTGGAACGATACAGAGAAGATTGGCATGGCTCCTGCGCAAGGATGACATGCAAATTCAGATAAGATGATGATAACCAAAATGAACCCCAAGACAGGGACAAGTGGTTTTATCCTTCTTGCTGTTGTTTTTAATGTATTTATAATGCACCATATGATTTTTTTCTTTCATATGTTCTTCCCCATTGGTATAACCTGTTTTCACTCTATTTGATTCCGGTGCCCTGCATCTTGTATATACATTTTTCTAATTTGAGGAGGGAAAAGGAAACAAAATGCTGAAACAAGGACACAGGTTGACCCATTGTAACAATGAGATGTATAAGACACTATGTGGAAAACGAACTTTACAACTGGGGGGGTGGAGGTGGGGAGAGAAGGGATGGTAGGAGAAAGACAAAGGACGAGGTAACAATGCTCGATAGGAAATATACTCATTACCCTACTCATGTAACTGTAACCCCTCTGTACAGTATTTTTACAAAAATAAATACATATATATTATATAATATAGATAATATATATTTATATATATAAAATATATATTTATATATATATATATATATATATATATATATATATATATATATATATATATATATATAAAAGACCACACTTTCATTGAGACAAGCCTTCTCTTCAATAATCCAAGATGCTCATGTAGTAGTAGGTACTGGCTTCTTTTGGAAAATTCTAAGGAAGTTCCTCCTAGCTGAGATGGGAAACAGTGAAAGACTGTTTTGCTCATTGTCTTAACAGACAATGGAATCTGTTTGAATATGGTCAGAGAACTTCCCAGTAATTTCAGAAAGTATCCCACACCATCCTCAACAGATGGTTTGACCGAAGAGTAAAAGCCTTTTTCTCTTTTCTGAAAATCCATTAGTAAGGAACAGATGCAAGTGAGGAGATGACCCATATATGACAGAATGTGCCATTTTGATAATTCCCATTTTATAAAAACGGAACACAGAGGAATGAAGGGCCTTAAAAATGTCTCTTGGATCAATCCTAGAAAGCAATCCTAAAAAGGAAGCAATACATAAAACAACAGAAAACTGGAAGCCCTCTAAAAATTGAGCCACAAGGGAATGACTCAATTCTGGCAGTGGAGTATTTGTGAGCAAAGTTTGTACAAATACCATTTAATACCATATTTTAAAATTTGATCTAAAACTACATTTATCCCTATAAAGTACACTTCATTTATTGGTCTATTTCTCTCCTGTGATTTTCTCATGTGAACAAAATCTCTCTTTTTTTTTAACTTTTCTGATTCAAAAGATTGTTTTCATAAGCAGGAGCACAAGCATTTACATTTTCCTCAGAATACAGAATTGCAGTTCAAAGCTTACCTAGGGGAAATAAGAGCAGGGGAGAGTCCTTAACACTCCTGTCTACAATTAACCAGCAAAAATCAGAAAGAAGAGATGTAGCTCAAGTGACAGAATACATACATGAGTGAAAAAGCCAAGGGAGAGCTTGAGTTCCAGAGTTCAAGCTCTATGATCAGATTACAGAAGGGAGAGGAAAATGCTTTTTCTTAGATGCTAAAACTTCCTATATCCAAAAATTTAATTCAACTAATATTTACCTAATATTTTTAATGGATACAAAACTGTGCTAAAGGTCTGGGAAGATGGCTCAGTGGTAGAGTGCTTACCTTGCATGCATGAGGCCCTGGGTTCGATTCTCCTCAGCACCACATACATAAAAAGAAAAAGCCTAGTCTTGAACTGAAGAGCTGAGGGACAGCACCCAGACCCAGAGTTCAAGCCCCATGACCAAAAAATTAAAAAAACAAAATTTTTAAAAACTGTGCTAAAGGAAACAAAGATAAGTAGAGCTGATAGTCCTCAGGTTCCTACAATCCAATAAAAAAAAAATTTTTTTTAACCTACTGGGTACAAGGAATTATGCAATAAATGCCCTAACAGGACACAAACAGCAATGGACAAATAGCATTATTATTATTTTTTTTTTGGGGGGGGTCCGGTCATGGGGCCTGAACTCTGGGCCTGGGCGCTGTCCCTCAGCTCTTCAACTCAAGGC
This sequence comes from Dipodomys merriami, assembly GCF_024711535.1. Taxonomy (NCBI): domain Eukaryota; kingdom Metazoa; phylum Chordata; class Mammalia; order Rodentia; family Heteromyidae; genus Dipodomys; species Dipodomys merriami. Next base: position 40,282,042 of record NW_027202382.1, read on the forward strand.
TAGCACTCTACCACTTGAGCCACAGCGCCACTCCAGCTTTTTTCTTTTTGCTTATGTGGTGCTGAGGAATCGAACCCAGGGCCTTATGCATGCAAGGCAAACACTCTACCACTGAGCCACCTTCCCAGCCCCCTATTTTTTTTTTTTTAAGGAGAAACTATAAACAACTTGATGGTCAACTTGACCAGCTAGAAATGGAGGTAAAGAATGTAAGCACAGCCGGTGCCGGTGGCTCACGCCCGTAATCCTAGCTACTCAGGAGGCTGAGATCTGAGGATGGCGGTTCAAAGCCAGCCCGGGCAGGAAAGTCCATGAAACTCTTATCTCCAATAAACCACTCAAAAACGGGAAGTGGCGCTGTGGCTCAAGCGGTAGAGGGTAGAGCGCTAGCCTTGAGCTGAAGAGCACAGGGACAGCAGCCAGGCCAGAGTTCAAGCCCCACAACCAACCAAAAAAAAAGAATGTAAGCACAGACAATCAAATACACTTAATGCAAATATACGTAATCAAATATACTTAATACTTATACTTTGATAGTATACCCATGAAATCCCAGCACTTAGTAAACTAAGGTAGGAGAATTGAGAATTCAAAGCCAACCTGAACTATATATATGTGACATTATTTTTAAAAAATATTATTTTAAAAAAAATTATTAAAAAAAAAAACTCAGTAAGCCACTCATATCTTTTGGAATACTTAGTTGGCAACATTTCTGAAAAGGTAGCCATAAAACAGATGAAAATTATATAAACCCTGTCTGGCATGCTCTTTCCTAAATGAAGTCAAGGGTAAGTGAGAAAGGCCTATCCACCAGGAGCTGGTGGCTCACTTCTGTAAACCTAACTACTCATAAGGCTGAAATCTGAAGATTGCAATTCAAAGCCAGCCCAGACCGGTAAATCTCTGTGAGACTCTTATCTCCAATAAACACTCAGAAAAAGCTAGAAATGGTGCTGTGGCTCAAGTGGTAGAGTGCTACCCTTGAACACAAAGAGGCTCAGGGATAGGCCTCTAGGACCCAGACCCTGACTCCTGAGTTCAAGCCCCAGCACTGGGGGGTGGAAAGAAAGGGGAGAGGTAGGGGATGGAAAAGGGAGAGGTTAGGGGTGGAAAGGGGAGAGGTGGGGGGTGGAAAGGGGAGAGGTGTCCAAGCTGAGATCTGCATATACACATTACCTTTTCATCCTGGGTTGGTTTCACCTTTACTTCCTAACTGATGATCCCACACATAAGACAAAATCTAGAATGAGACTCTTCTGAATGACAGATGACTGATGTCTCCATCCATGACTGATGTCTCCATCCACATGCCTACAGCCAATACCCACCAGAATACCTTCATACAACACCATCAAATTCAAGAGGTTAAAACAAATCTGTTTTGTTCTGAAACCTGCTTCTCCTGTATTTCTTATTCTAGTTCAGGTACCATCAATTCTCAGCCCCCCCCCCCCAAGCCAGAATACTCCAGGGATGACTCCTAGGCCTCTACCTTACAACACTCTACCCCAAATTCTCACCTCAGTGTTTTCTCAAATCTCCATAGACATATTTCAAGCCTTCTAGTCATCTAGAACCCTACACTATAAAAAATTGTTCTCGGGCTGGGATGTAGCTCAGTGGCAAAGCGCTTGCCTAGCAAGTGCAACGTCCTGGGTTCGATCCCCAGTACCAAAAAAGAAAAGACAAAAAAAAAAAATTGTTCTCATCTCTTTGCCACTCATATCTCTTCTCTAATTTCTTAGAACTCAGATTTCCTAATCCACTTTAAAAATCCAGGAAGTAGCACTGTGGCTCAAGTGGTAGAGCGCTAGCCTTGAGCGGAAGAGCTGAGGGACAGCTCCCAGGCCCAGAGTTCAGGCCCCATGACCGGACCCAAGAGAAAAAAAAGAAAAGCTCTAGCCTTGAACAAAAAAGCTCAGGGGACAGTGCCCAGGCCCAGAGGTTAAGCAACAGGACTGACCAAAAAAAAAAAAAAAATCCTGTTGGTGCAGGTGGCTCACACCTGTAATCCTAGCTACTCAGGAGGCTGAGATCTGAGGTTCACAGTTCAAAGCCAGCTGAGGGAAGGAAAGTCCATGGAGACTCTTATCTCCAATAAACCACCAGAAAACAGGAAGTGGAACTGTGGCTCAAGTGGTAGAGTGCTCACCTTGAGCTGAAGAGCTCAGGGACAGTGCCCAGGCCCCATGATGGACCAAAAGAAAAAAAAAAAAAAAAATCCTGCTGGTTAAACTCTTCAATTCATTAGCATGATATCTGTAACTTCAAGTCACAAAAATAAATTCAGCATTTGAAAAAATCTACTTTCCAGGGCTGGAATGTGGCTCAGTGGTAGAGTGCTTGCCTAGCATGCATGAAGCCCTGGATTCGATTCCTCAGTACCACATAAACAGAAAAGGCCAGAAGTGCTGTGGTTCAAGTGGTAGAGTGTTAGCCTTGAGCAAAAGAAACCCAAGGACAGTGCCCAGGGTCCTGAGTTCAAAGCCTCAGGATTAGGAAGGGGAAAAAAAATCTACATTTCATAGCCTCATTTTGTTGATACACCCTGAAGCTTGAAAAGGGAACTATGCAAATTCCTAAATCTAAGTTCTCTTTATATAGAGATAAAAATATAGCAACTTTGACATTAAAGCAATTTCCTAATATTAAAATATCAACGAAGTGGTATACTGAGGATTAAAGTTGCCTTGTTCAGACACTAATAATCCATTTGTATAATGCTAAGTCAATCATCTACCCCTCTCTGTACCTCCATTTTCTCTTCAATAAAAGGAGACCATTTTCCTGATATCCCTTTTACACTAAAATCTACAAGCTTACCAAAAGTTGCAATCTGAGTATTAAGTGGGTGCAGATCATATAATGCTAACACATGAGGATATTTTTTTCGGTTGTGGGGCTTGAACTCTGGGCCTCGGCACTGTCCCTCAGCTCTTCAACTGAAGGTGAGAGCTCTACCACTTGAGCCACAGCGCCATTTCCGGGTTTCTGGTGGTTTATTGGAGATAAGAGTTTCATGGAAAAAAAAAAAAAAAGTTTCATGGACTTTCCTTCTGGCTTTGAACCACAATTCTCAGATATCAGCCTCCTGAGTAACTAGGATTACAAGTGTGAGCCACCGGCACCTGGCCACATGAGGAATTTGAGTTGTGGAATACCAAGATTTTTTTTTTTTTTTTGGTCAGTCATGGGGCCTGAACTCTGGGCCTGGGTGCTGTCCCTCAGCTCTTCAGCTCAAGACTAGCACTCTACCACTTGAGCCACAATGCCACTTCCAGCTTTTTCCGCTTATGTGGTGCTGAGGAATAGAACCCAGGGCCTTATGCATGCAGGGCAAGAACTCTGCCACTGAGCCACCTTCCCAGCCCCCCCCCTTTTTTTAACTAGAAAGATATACTACAAATTGCCCCTACTTTCTTTTATCCCATACTAACTTTCACTTTACAGAAGAAATTATGTAAGGAAAATAACATTTATATCATTTCTAAGTTTAATATACTAACCATGGTCCCAAAGGCTTCAGTATTTTCCTGATCTAAAAATAGGAGACAATAAATCTGCTCTAAGAATTTAATAAATATAAAGCACTCAAGACAGCACCTAGCACACAGTAAATATCGAATGCAAGTTGCTCATTATTATCATAGGTATTAAAGTCATTCTAATCTTCAAAATAGATTTTTTTAACAGACTTGAGAAAGACCTCTTGATTAAAAAAATAAAACTACTTTGCAGCAGCTCTAGGGAATGAGTTCTACTCTACTAATAATTAAGGAATAGGAACTTTCATTAAATCATCACTCACTATTGTTATAGAAATGTCTGCTTCTTGATGAGACTATAGCACTTACAGGAAACCTGAGTCAACCATTTTTTTCAGTTTGTTTAGTCAACCATTTAGATCTCATGCAGACCCACTAGAAGAGGATCAAGAACTGAGACCAGCCCAGGCAAAGCCAGTAAATATCTAGGGTATATGTAAATTTTATAAATGCTAGTCTACCTACTCTGCCTACTAAAATCATAACTCTACTTTCACATAGCACGTACACATACTGCCTTACAGTTTTTAATTTGTTAAAAACTCAATGGACTTTGGGGGAAAGTTCCTCTTCCAGCATTATCATGCAACAGTAGCACAAACAAGGTTAGAAATGCATCCTTACTTGCCTAAGTCTCAAAAGTAAGTCCAATACTAGTAACACTGCTCTTCCAGAATAAAACACTAGTATTTGTTATACAGATATTCGAATCTGACTTTAACAGTCTCTCACTAAATATGCCTCACAGTCCTAAATCAAAGAGACCATAATTTTTCTTTTTCTTTTTTTATTGTGAAAATACTGTACAGAGGGGTTACAATTACATGGGCAAGATAATGAGTACATTTCTTATCAAGCATTGTAGCCTCCTCCTTTGTTTCCCCTTCCCATCCCTTCCCATCCTCCCCGTGCCCCCCCACCCAATCCTCCCCGCCCCCCTCCCCCCCCAGACCATAATTTTTCAAAAAGCAAAACAGTGTTAAATGACAAGGGTACTCTTGTAAGGTCAACAAGACAAACTGAAATACAAGCTGACCTGAAAATTAAAACTGAATACACACCATTGGTTACTTAGAAACCCTACCATGCTGTGTTTCCCATGTTTTTAGTTTATATTATTCATGCCTCATCTTTTCTCCAGTTGTATTTAAGTAGCCTAATGCTATTTTCTGAAAATCATTTTCTGAAAATCATTAAGTGCTAGAAGTCCTTCCCATTTCACAGATCTGCTTTTTGGTCAAAGTCCCAGAGTCAGCTTATTAAGGGGGCTTTTTGCTTCTTTGCCTTCCCACTACAAGACTGTCCTAAACTAAGCGCAACTGGCTCACCTGTAATCTTAGCTACTCAGGAGAATGAGATCTGAGGATCACAGTCTGAAGCCAGACCTGGCAGGAAAGACCATTTAACCACCAGAAAACTGAAACTGATGCTGTGTCTCAAAATGGTAGAGCCCTAGCCTTGAGCAAAAGAATTCCAAAACAGTGTCCCAGCCCTGAATTCAAGCCCCACAATCAACCCCCCCCCAAAAAAAGGAAAGTCTCACACACTTGCCTGCTCAAGCTAGCTTTGAATCATGATCCTGAGATTTCACCTCCTGAGTAGCTAGGATTACAGGCAATAAGCCACCAGAGCCTGGCTTAAAAATCCAGATTTTTAAACAAAGAATTTTCAAAGAATACAACTGTTCCCATGTCAACTCCATTGGATGAAAAAATGCCTAGGTTTGCTGGGAACCAGTGGCTCCTAGCTACTCAAGAGGCTGAGATCTGAGGATCAAGGTTCAAAGCCAGCCCAGGCAGGAAGTCCATGAGACTCTTATTTCCAATTAACCACCAGAAAACCAGAAGTGGCACTGTGGTTCAGGTGGTAGAGAGCTCACAATGAGCTGAAGAATACAAGCCTTACAACCGAGAGAGGGAAAAAAAAAAAAAAAAGCCTAGGCTTTACATACCTAACCTATAATTTCAGCAACTCAGGAGGTGGATGGTAGAACTGAAGACTAAGGCTAACCCAGACAAAAGCACAAGACAACCTGAAAAAACAAGCTAAAGCAAACAGAATTTAGGCATGGCTCAAATCATAGAGTGCTTGCCTAGCAAACATGAGATCCTGAATTTAATTCCCACTAGTAGAAAAGGGAACAAGGAAAAAAAAAAAGCCTAGGAGAATAGTAAAGCCTAGGTCTGTCTATATGAGGGCATTTCCAGAAACAAATTGTAGTAAGTTTATGTTAATTCACAGATTTATTACACAGAGTTCTGACCAAATGCAATAAAGTTTAAAAGTAAAATTTGGAAATTCTTCTTTTTTTTTGGTCGGCTGTGGGGCTTGAACTCTGGGCTGGGCCCTGTACCTCAGGTCTTCAGCTCAAGGCAAGCGCTCTACCACTTGAGCTACAGCGCCACTTCCAGTTTTCTGGTGGTTTATTGGAGATAGGAGTCTCACGGTCTCTCCTGCCCGGGCTGGCTTTGAACCACGATCCTCAGATCTCAGCCTCCTGAGTAGCTAGGATTACAGGCGTGAGCCACCAGCGCCCGGCTAAAATTTGGAAATTCTTATGTGTACATTATGCAGCTTAGCAAATACTGAGAAGCTCTATCCCTCATTATCAGTTGTGTTTAAATTGTTTCTGTGATCTGTTGTTTCCTTGTCCTTAGTTCTGTCAGATGGATCCCAAAAAGCAAATGCTACCCCAAATCCCAGGTGAAAGTAATAGGAATTCTTCCAAGCCAAAACAGGCATGCATGTAACATGATTAAGAGAGCAAATATAAATAAAATTAAAATCTACAAGATCTACATAAGACATTAAGTGCTTTCTTAAACTATCTGCTTTATAGCTAGACTCTTCATGATATGACACTAAAAATGTCTTATTTACCTAGTGATACATAAAACATGAGCTTTTTCCTTTTTTGTGTGTCTGTAGGGGATGGTACCAGTCTTAGAGGCTTGAACTCAGGACCTGGGTGCTGTACCTTAGCTTTTTCAATCAAGAATGGCACTTTTTTACCACTTGTGCCACAGCTCCAGGCTCCAATTCCAGCTTTTGGGGGTTAACTTAAGATAGAGTATCATGGACTTTTCTGCCTGGACTGGCTTTGAAATGCAATCCTCAGATTTTAGCCTCCTGAGTGGCTAGGATTACAGGCATGAGCCACTGGTGCCTAGCTTGACCTTTCTTCTTGAAACAACTTCAGGGTTCCTTCTACCAACAAGACAGTAGTCCAATGTTCTCTAAACAACTGAGAAAATGTTTTGCCCTTTTGGTACACTTAAAAAAAATCTTTCAGACCTTATAGTATGGTACACATATAAAGCATTTTGTGTGTTTATAATGCTGGTGATGGAAACCAGGACTGTGAAGTACATGTTCTACCACTAAACTACATCTCCAATCCCTAAAACATTTGTAAAATACTATCTTTTTTTCTTTTATACTGCCCAAGTATAAACAGAAACTTACTAAAGTTCCTGCTTCTGTAACATATTTTAATAATCAATTAAACCATTAATTTTTAAAAGTGTTAAATATTTGTTCTGATTTCCTACTGGGTTCAAAAACCTCTTTGATGTTAAGATAAGAAACAGATCTTTTCAGTAAATCTAAATAGCACAAAGTGACACTGTGAAAAATGCCACCCTACATTAAACCTTTTCAAGTATGTATTTCAAATGTTCAACAAATAAATGGCAAACTTATTTATGTTTATTGTCTTTCCTAAGCTTCTTTTCTGTAATAGTGCCTATTATTATTTCTGATCTTCAATGTACACCAAAGGCTATGCTTTGCCTTTTAATGTTTTAGCAAAGACTAGATTCTACCTAACCTCTTTTGAAATAAACAAAAGCTATAAATGTAACTCAAAATAGCTTTTGTAGTTCAGTTCAACTCAAGGTCATCTCAGGGCTTTTAATTAGTAGGCAGGATTTACGGAGATACACACTTAGTATAGCTGAGGGAAACAGGAGCTTACTTATTCACTTTCTCATTGAAGAGTATTATAAAAACTATGTTGGCAAATATCAACAATCCTGACCACCACTGGAGGAGCACAAAGCAAAGCAATGAACTTCAAATATTTGTATTTATTTTCAATCAACATAAACCTCAAAAATGATTAGAAGATTCCTTTTAGTTGTACAAATATAATATCTCTAATTAAAATTTATAGATAATCAAACTCAAAATCTCTTTGCTTCCATTGTGAAACGATCTTTGTTAAAAATTTTGAATATGGGCTGGGAAGGTAGCTCAGTGGTAAGAGTGCTTGCCTTGCACGCATGAGGCCCTAGGTTCAATTCCTCAGCACCACGTAAGCAAAAAGAAAAAAGCCGGAAGTGGTGCTGTGGCTCAAGTGGTAGAGAGCTAGGCTTGAGCTGAAGAGCTGAGGGACAGCGCCCCACGACCGGACCAAAAAGAATTTTTTTGAGTATAAGGCCAGAGCTAGTGGCTCATGTTTGCTAGCTCCTCAGGAGGCTGAGATCTGAGGACCATGGTTCCAAGCCCTGAACAAACAAATTCTGAGAGACTGTTATCTCCAAATAAACAGCAAAAAGCCAGAAGTAGAATTGTGGCTCAAGTCGTAAATCACCAGCCTTGAGCATAAAATAGCCAAACAAGAGTGCCAGGCCCTGAATTCAAGCCCCCAGTACCAGCACAAAAATTTTATTTGCTTTTTTTAGTGTAGCGAGGCACAATGGTTCACATTTGTAATCCTGGCTACTCAGAAATCTAAGATCTGGAGGATTTGAGGCCAGCCTGGGCAGAAAAGTTCCTAAGACTCCATCTCAGACATACTGAGTTAGAGGAATAAATATATCAGAGACACAACACATATATCAATCCATCTTTCTCCACTTTGGAGAGACAACCAACTTTAGAAAGGCTCCAGAATATCTCTGCCATTCATTGACCTTCAATCTATGGAAAGAAAGAAGACAGTAACTGAAGGGTTGAAGGGTTCCAATGTACTACTGGTATGTAGGAAAGACTAGAGTAGAGGTGAGACACAACTAACTCCAGAATCTACAAGATTCAAAAGCAAAACACAGCAAAGAACCAGAAGTGAAGCTGTGGCTCAAGTCCATGCATGCATGCCATGGTTGAGCTTATGCTTATCCTGAGCTTGACTCTTAAAGGCCTGGGTGCCATCCCTGAGCATTTTTGCTCGAGTAGTGTACTTGAGACAACACACACACACACACACACACACACACACACACACACACACACACACACACACACACACACACACACACACACACACACAGAGGGAAAAGAAAGGTAAGAGGTTAATAAAGTCAGTAGCAGCAACCTGACCTACACACACACACACACACACACACACACACAGACACACACACACACACAGACACACACACACACACACAGACACACACACACACACACAGACACACACACACACACACACACACACACACACACACACACACACACACACACACACACACACGGAAAAGAAAGGTAAGAGGCTAATAAAGTCAGTAGCAGCAACCTGAACTCAAATGGGCCATTGATCTACTTTTTGCACGCTCTCCTGGGGCAAAGCAGTACTTTTTTTTTCATTCCTTTTTTATGTCTACATATGGTTATACAAAGGGAGTTACAATTTAACACATCCATTATATGTACAGTGAATACTGATCACAGTCATCCCTTCCATCATTCTCCCTCACCCTATTTCTTTTTTTGGCAGTAAGGCCCAAGTACTGTCCCCGAGCTTCTAGTGCTCTACCACTTAATCCACAGCTTCACTTCTTTTTGTGGGTCCTGGGGCTTGAACTCTGGGCCTAGGTCCTGTCCCTCAGCTCTTCAGCTCAAGGCTAGCACTCAACTACTTTAGCCACAGTGTTGCTTCTCCTTTTCTGGAGATTAATTGGAGAGAAGAGTTTCATGGACTTTCCTGGCTTTGAACCACAATCCTAGGATCTCAGCCTCATGAGTAGCTAGTAGGATTACATGCATGAGCCACCAGCACCTGGCTAAGCTTCACTTCTGAGTTTTTGGTGTTTAATTAGAGGTAAGAGCCTCACAGACTCTCATGCCCAGGCTGGCTTTGAACTCAGCCTCTTGAGGAGGTAGGATTACAGGTATGAACCACCAGCACTCAGCTTAGGCTTTATCGCTTGCCCTTGGATTCTGCAAAACATACTTAGTACCTACATAAGAAAATCAATCAGGGCTGGGAAGTTGGCTCAGTGGTAGAGCGCTTGCCTTGCATGCCTGAGGCCCTGGGTTCGATTCCTCAGCACCATATAAGAAAAAAGCCGGAAGTGGCGCTGTGGCTCAAGTGGTAGAGCGCTAGCCTTGAGCTGAAGAGCTGAGGGACAGCGCCCAAGCCCAGAGTTCAGGCCCCACGACCGGACCCAAAAAAAAAAAAAAAGGAAAAGAAAAGAAAATCAATCAATAGGGGCTGGGAATGTGGCTCAGTGGTAGAGCACTTGCCTTGTATGCCTGAGGCCCTGGGTTCGATTCCTCAGCACCACATAAGCAAAAAGAAAAAAGCCGGAAGTGGCTCTGTGGCTCAAGTGGTAGAGTACTAGCCTTGAGCTGAAGAGCTGAGGGACAGCACCCAGGCCCAGAGTTCAGGCCCCATGACTGGACCCAAAAAAAAAAGAAAGAAAAGAAAAAAAATCAATCAATATAACAAAATCTATCCCCCTCTCTATCTCTCCTCCATTTTTTGTTTTTGGGGGTGTTTTGTGGTTGTTTTATTTTTGCTGGTTTAAGTATGTCATTACTGATCCTTGAAAAGGAGTTCACAGAATAAGAACACCTAACAAGTAAGTTACATTAAGTAGTAAACCACCAACATAGCACTTTCACAGACATTTTCTTGTTAGCTTATTACAACTGCCCATGGAGGAAAGTGAACATTTCTACATGTCCCCACGATCCAGATGATTTGGCCAGGGTATCAAAACTTGCAGTAGCTAGGTACTGGTGGCTCATTCCTATAATCCTAGCTACTACTCAGAAAGCTGAGATCTGAGTTAAAAGGTTCAAACCAGCCAAGGTAAGAAAGTTTAAGTCTCTAATCTCCAATTAACCACCATAATTCTGGAAATGGACCTGTGGCATCTTAAGTGGCAGTGTTCAGACCTTAAGCACAAAAGCTCAGGGACAGGCCCTGAGTTCAAGCCTGAGGACAGGAATGTTGCACATGCATGCATGTGTGCACCTCGCTTGCTCACTCACATACTCACACACCATACACACAAGTATGTTGGTATAAATTGAACTGGTTGCTAGTGAAGGTAAAATACAATAGATTAATACACTTCTAGAAAGAAATCTTCCACACCTCTCACCAAACAAAGACCCAACTAAAGAAAATACAAATAGAGTATCGGCTGCACTGCTTTCACAATTAACTATTCAAATGTCTAGCAATCAGAAATTTAGACTGTCATACAGCTCCCAAAAATTTTAACTTAAGTCACAGTCATGAACTTTATGAGAAAATAAAAAAGGTAAAAAGCAGTATACACTATAAAATCACGGAAAGAAAATAAGGTTAAGAAAAATGTTAGTAAAAGTTTCTTTCAGACACTTTTCATTTTCTATTTTCCTAAAGTAACCTAACATTTCCAAATCTAAAGACAATAGATTCTTAATCTCACACAAGGGCCCTGAGCAATTCAAGCACAGAAGTTCAGAAATCAGAACCATTCAGACGCTAAATGCAAGATAGGACTAATTCTGCCAAGCTCTTATTGATATGCAAGTACTTCCAACTGTGGTCCCCTGGATAGGTCCCTTAGACAATGCTCTCACACTGCTTTCCAAATAAGGCATTTGAAACTCCGGCTGTTCCCGAGCCAGGATTCTCCCGTGGACCGGGGAAACTCATTTTGGAGAGTAAGCTACAGTACTTCACATACACTGCTCAAACTGCTGTTTTCAGTTAAAGGATACCTATATGAAAAGGAAACTCACCATGAAATAGTCAGAAAAGGCTCACCGTAACAGAAAATCTTATCTTCAAATGCTAAATGTCCTCATCACACAGTAGTAGTGGCCGCTATGGCTTGCAATAAGTTAAATTCTAAGTTCCAGCCAGCTCAACTATCCTTCAGATTTGATCTGTCAGCAAGAAAGGGAGTATTTGGGATGGGGAAAGCAATTGTATTTTTCCCACATTAGGTGATTGATTAAGCTCTCCCCTCTAAAAGGCTGATTGGGTTTCCTGGTGCCAGTAAAATGATTGATGAATATTTCAATTGCAGCTCCCCTGCTACCCTCCCCATTCTGCCCCTCCCCCCCCTGCATTGCCACCCCTTTCTTGCTGGGTTCCCCTTTCACAGGGCATTTAAGGAAGTTTCCCTCAGTTCTGCTATTTTCTTTAATGAATGCATCTGTTTTCAAATGCAGGGCATTTGATCTTAAGAAGATAGGAATCTTCAAAATGCTAAGTGAATTTTGAAGATAAAAAAATCTGTTTACAAGAAATGAGAAAATGCTCTGAAATTAACTGTGAGTTTGGCTCAGTGAATGAAGAAATGTTCACAAGAGAAAGTGTTGCAGGAAGGGATTATAAATGTGAAGAAATCATATTTAAAAAATGAAAACTATTACTTCATTACACTACAAATTATAGCATTGGAACTTCAATTATAAATAAAAAGTGAGTTCAAAAACAATGAAATCTGTATGTAAATTATGTGAGCCTAAAGATTCTAAAGCAAGCACGTGCTGTAAAATCAAAACAGGGTGACAATATAACAAAAAAGGATGACTGAACAGTTCCTGAAGTCAAATCACCCCAGAGAGCCTAGGCTTTGAGTTTAGGTAGCAGCTACTATTCTGTTTAGGAAGGACTTTCCTAAATTGCAACTTTGTACCACAATCTATCTGCGCGTAACTTTAGACATTTTCCTCACTATCTCATTTGCTAGGAAATCATCTTCTATTATTCTATAAACTCTGGGCAAGTAGCTCTAATATTTAAAGTACCATATCAAACACCTCAAAGTAGTTCTCTCCTTTTATATAGCTAGCTATGTGTACAGAAATAAAAAAGGTGCAAGGAACAAAGGCTACCTTTTCCTTAGCTGCATTCTCAAATGCAATCAAGCAAAAAGTTTATTGGCCATCTTATCTTAAAGATGTGATAGAGCGGAAGTGGTGCTGTGGCTCAAGTGGTAGGTAGAGCGTTTGCCTGAAACTGAAGAGCTCGGATAGTGCCCAGGCCCAGAGTTCAAGCTCCATGACCGACAAAAAAAAAAGATGTGATATATCTAGTCTCTTTTCAAGCTGCAAGAAGAACCCTATTTCTCAACAGAAATCACATTCTTGCTCCAGGAGAGCCCATGAAACCTTAGGTTAAGCTTCCAGGTACTGCTTGATTTTAACACATTGCTGGCCCTAATTTTCTCAAGTAGTTGAAAATACTCATTTATACACACATACATATATGAATACGTGTGTATGTGTGTGTGAACATGTATGACACAGATACATAGTTCTATATAATTGAGAATGACTCCTCCAGCCTTTCTTCCTTATATTTGTATACTTTCCTAAAATATAGGACTGATATAAGCAAAGAACTGATACAAGCAAGACTTCCAAATCCTGACCTAAGTCATCTCTCATTCATTCAACATTCATGAGACACCAAATCCCTTGCTTAGGATACAAGAACACAAGGCATCCCTACTTTTCCCCATCACCTTTTAAATTGACCAAAAATTGACCGATTTGTCAAAACTGCTTTTTTAGTCAGCCACTTACTAAAGCTAACATGAGAAAATGAGAACTCTAAAAAATGGATCTTTGTGATTCTCATTTATAGGAATTGAATTCTGAGACCACAACTTTGACCTGTTTATTTATTTGTTGCAGATCCTGGGGCTTAAACTTGGGCTGGGTTCTGTCCCTAAGCTTCTTTTGCTCAAGGATACCACTCTACCCCTTGTCTCTGGGACTTTCCTGCCCTAACTGGTTTCAAACCATGATCCTTAGATCTTAGCCTCCTGACTAGCTAGGATTACAGGCATGAGCCACTGGCATCTGGTTGACTTCATAACTTTAAATAGCCTAAATTCTCAGATGTAGACATCTTTGGGGGTAAACAATGTAACATTTTACAGACCCTGGACCTAATTCTAGTAACTTAATTTCACAAGTGTTAAAATATAGGCAGAAAATGATTAAATCCAGGAAACAAATTATTATGCTGTTACTGTGAAACTGGAGAATTGGCTAACCTCTATGGGACTGTTTTCACATCCACAAATAAGGAAACAGACTTCTTACCTCAGGGTTATAAAGATAAAGTGAGTTGATATATTTACGCCGCTTAACCATGTGTGATGGCTCACACTTATAAATCCCAGGTTCTTATAAAGTTGAGACCAGGAAGATGGTGGTTCAAGACCAGCCCAGAAATTAGCTAATAAGACCCTATTTCAACAATTAAAAAGATGATGGGAGCCGGGCACCCGTGGCTCACGCCTATAATCCTAGCTACTCAGGAGGCTGAGATCTGAGAATCTTGGTTCAAAGCCAGCCCAAGCAGGAAAGTCCGTGAGACTTTTTTTTTTGGGTCCGGCCGTAGGGCCTGAACTCTGGGCCTGGGCACTGTCCCTCAGCTCTTCAGCTCAAGGCTAGCGCTCTACCACTTGGGCCACAGCGCCACTTCCGGCTTTTTTCTTTTTGCTTATGTGGTGCTGAGGAATCAAACCCAGGGCCTCAGGCATGCAAGGCAAGCGCTCTACCACTGAGCCACCTTCCCAGCCCCAGTCCATGAGACTCTCATCTCCAAAAAACCACTAGAAAACCCGGAAGTGGCACTGTGGCCCAAGCGGTAGAGCACTCGCCTTGAGCTGAAGAGTGCAGGGACAGCGCCCAAGCCCAGAGTTCAAGCCCTACAATCGACGACAAAAAAAAAAAAAGATGGGCTGGGCACTGGTGGTTCAGGCCTGTAATCCTAGCTACTCAGGAGGCTGAGATCTGATCTTGGTTCAAAACTAGGGTGGGCAGGAATGTCTGTGATATTCTTATCTCCAATTAACCAACAACAACAAAAAATAAAATACAGAAGTGGGCCGGGAAGTTGGCTCAGTGCTTGCCTCACATGCATGAGACCTTGTATTTGATTCCTCAGCACCATATAAGCAGAAAAAAGATGGAAGGGGTGCTGTGGCTCAAGTGGGCACTAGCCTTGAGCTAAAGAGCTGAGGGACAACCCCCAGGCCTAGAGTTCAGCCCCCACGACTGACAAAAAAAAAAAAAAAAAACTCAGGGACAGTGCCCAGGCCCTGAGTTCAAGCCCCAGTACCAAAAGGGAGAAAGAGTGTAATGGCACCCTCCAGCTACACAAGAGACCTAAGTAGGTCCAGACCAGCCTAGACAAAAAACAAAACAAAACAAAAAACTGGGGATCCTACTTGAAAAATGACTGAAGCAGATTTGAAGGTTGGTTCAAATGGCAGAGCCTCTGATTAGTAAATGCACAACCCTGCGTTCAAATCCCAGTACATATACAAATGTAGGGAGCTTAGAATATTAGTATTATATAAATGTTAGCTGTTATTAAAAACACTAAAGTTCTGAGAACAAATGACAAAGTTACAGGTTATGATCTTTGTTCAGCCATACTCTAAGCCTCTCTCCCTCTCACACCACTGAACCAAAATCCTTCCCCCCAGGCTGCAACTACTACTAACACTTTCAAAAAACAAAGCCTCTAAATGGATGTCAGAAGGGGGTATCCCCCAGGTGGTTTATTATCCTGCTTTAAAAAAAACAAAACACACACACACACACACCATCTTAGGGGGAAGGACCTCAAGGCTTGGAAGATTCATGACAAAAGTACAGTACATAAACACATCAGTCTCAGTTATCTCAGTTATCTGGCTTCATTACACGACTTAATTCAAGATTAAAGAATGCATTTAACAATTTCACCTGAAACATGAAATAAACTCTAAGCATTAAAAAGAAAAAGGAAAGGCTTGTATCTTCCTATTGTAACTAAGATTCTTCAGTCCCTACAGAGAATAAAAAAAAACATTTAAAAGGTACATTCAAAACCTCAAGAACATCAAGGTAATTACAGAGCTGTGAGAAGGAACCCCAAATATCCCACCTATCTTTCATCGTCCCGTCCCCCACAAGCTTCGCCTGACTCCTTACTGTTATTCACATGGTTATGTGACATTTCTTCAGCCAGCAAGCTCCCCCCCCCGACACACACACACACACACACACACACACACACACACACACACACACACACACACACACACACAATGAGTGTCAGGAGGAGTAAATCCCTCTTTAACAACACAGTAATTGACTTACACTAAAATGTTACTCACACTAGGAAAAGGTATTCTTACACCAGAAGAGATTCTTCTATACAGACTTTATTACCACCTCAGTGAAAACCAGGTTGAAAGCAAACCAATCTACACTGCCAGAATCCCAACTTTAAAAAGAACTAGAGAAAGCCCGAAATCCCTAAGGAAAGCAAACAAGCAAGCTAATGTTGATGAAGGGCTTTTTTTTTTTTTAACCTCAAGTATTTTACTATTCCTATAGCAATGAATCTTAGTGAAATATTTTCATGAGGTTAGATTTAGTTCCACCAATTAGTGCCAGTCTATTCTCGGTGACGAAAATGGTCCTGTTGGAAAACAAGATAATTACAATCAAGCAACAGGCTTCATATAGCAGGTAAAAGGTTTATAAGAGATCAGTGAAGCTGAACTATGACATATTTCACCCAGTCGAAATCAAATAAAACTTAAAATAACAGGCATTCATTTCTGGGAAAGAGAAACTCCATTATGGAGGGGAGGAAAAGGGAAAGAAAAATAAAACCCAAACTGGGTGCAATACCACACATCTGTAAAACCAACAGCTGAGAAAGGAGCATCCAAAGTTGCAGGCCAACCTGAGCCACACACAGGTAGACTCTGTTTCAAATTAAGAGAAAAAGAGATACTCAAATAACCAAATACTAATATAATCGCCATCTAATGAAGTCACTATTTTCTTAGACAGTAAACTAGTTCACTGAGATCACAGGTCTCCTCTATTTTGGTTGGAGTGCTATCAAAACTCTTACTATTGAGAAGTATGAAGACTCAAAGAGCTGGTCTTGAGGTGAATTTATCAGTTCTTACCACATTGGAAAATAAAACTGAAAAATTAAAGTACTTAGTATTAACTTAAATATAATAATATCCATTGCATGTTATATATTAATTACATTTTCCAATAAAAAATAAATTAAAAGTGTTTTACATTTCTGCTTACCTCTTCAATTTCCAACTAATTGTAGCAACTACATTCTCCTGTTTCTCCAATCAGTATGGTGTGATACATAAACATATGTGCTTTGGGGTTTTTTTCCCTATACTAAGGTTTGGTGGGGTGGTTGTTCAATTGGTACTTTACACCTCAAGTCACACCTCCAGCCTCACTTTTTTGCAGGTTAAGTGGGCTTCTTTTTGCTGGGTAAAAACACATCAATAGGTGTTTGGGGGAAATAATACATAGTGTGATATGTTCAAAATGATGCAATACCAAAAATCACACCAAAAATCACCAACTATCCCGGAAAAGCTTTTATTCAGCTGCAAGTTGATGCCTCACAGTTTAAAGGTAGCTCAGGCAGAAAAAGTCTGTGTGACATATCTTTAACGAGCAAAAAGCTGGCAGTGAAGTGTTGGCACAAATGGTTGAGTGGCAACCCTGGCACAAAAAAAGTGCAGAAAGCTTAAGTATTGGGAAGCTGACAACCTCACAGAAGCATGTACAAGATTCCAAAAATTAGGCTGGACGCTGGTGGCTCACGCCTGTAATCCTAGCTACTCAGGAGGCTGAGATCTGGGGATATTGGTTCAAAGCCAGCCCTGGCAGGAAAAGTCTGTGAGCCTCTTATCTCTAATAAACCACTCAGAAAACTGGAAATGGTGCTGTGGCTCAAGTGGTAGAGCACTAGCCTTGAGCTGAAGAGTTCAGGGACAGCGCCCAGGCCCTGAGTTCAAGCCCCCCAACTGACCAAAAAAAATTTTTTTTTCAAAAATTATGTCATGTGAAAGCTCAAATTTTCATCACTGAAAACAAATATTTGTTACGTTTTCTTTAACAGATCTACTGTTCATTTTTTTTAGGAGAAAAAAATGGTCTACCAAATACCCAAATCATAGTATGTCAACTGCTCTTTCAAGTATGGCGGTGAACTATAGCTAGTTCAGCTAACAACATAATCACATAAGCACATGATTTAGTGAATTAGTATTCATCAGATATGCTTTGTGTTTTCCTATTTCATCACACAGAAAACCAATAGCACTTGTGCTCAATGACTGAGATTTTACAAAACCTACTCATTTTTTACTGCTTTTTCAAGGGCTTATTTTCTTCTTGAGCTATGCCTCCAGCACATTTTACACTCTGTGTGTGTTGGGGGAGAGAGGGAGGGAGAGAGCGAGAGCAAGAGAGCGAGAACGAGAAAGAAAGACAGAATGAGGGGTTGGGAAGGTGGCTCAGTGGTAGAGCGCTTGCCTTGCATGCCTGAGGCCCTGGGTTCGATTCCTCAGCACCACATAAGCAAAAAGAAAAAAGCCGGAAGTGGCACTGTGGCTCAAGTGGTAGAGCGCTAGCCTTGAGCTGAAGAGCTGAGGGACAGCGCCCAGGCCCAGAGTTCAGGCCTCACAACCGGACCCAAAAAATTTTTAAAAAAAGAGAGAGAGAGAGAGAGAGAGAGGGAGAAGGAGAGAGAGAAAGAATACCTCATGGTCTTACTTAGCTCTTTTTCTCTCACTACCACTTAACCCACACCTCCACTTCCAGTTTTCTGATGATTAATTGGAGATAAGACTCTGTGGCATTTGTTTGCCAGGGCTGGCTTCAAACCTGGATCCTCAGATCTCAGCCTCCTCAGTAGCTTGTAACTAGCACCCAGACCCTCAGTTATTGTTTTCAATAAGGTCTCCATTTTTGTCAGGACCAGGCTAAACCTCTATCCTTCTATTTACACTAGCCTCATTACTGGGATGATAGATATGGCTACCATGACCAGCTGCTGTCCTTGTTTTTGTTGAGACTAGATCTCCAGAACTTTATCCAAAATAAATACATAGAGGTCAAGAACACAATACCTTTAATTTATTTTTTGATGGCTTAATTTACACTAAGGTTTCAGCAGTTTTTACTCGCTATGGCTTTTGTGAATGTCAGTACAAATATCAACTGGGTAAAAAAGACTAATATCTTTTTTTTTTTTTTTTTTTGTTGGTCGTGGGGCTTGAACTCTGGGCCTGGGCGTTGTCCCTCAGCTCTTCAGCTCAAGGCGAGTGCTCTACCACTTGAGCTACAGCGCCACTTCTGGTTTTCTGGTGGTTTTATTGGAGATAGGAGTCTCACGGTCTCTCCTGCCTGGGCTGGCTTTGATCCGCGATCCTCAGATCTCAGCCTCCTGAGTAGCTAGGATTACAGGCGTGAGCCACCAGCGCCCGGCAATATCTTGATATTATAATGAAGAATTTGCCCTGTAGAGCACAGTAAGTGGTCTCAGCATCACTTAGAAGCACTGTGGAAAGGGCTGGGAAGGTGGCTCAGTAATAGAGGCCTTGCATGCCTGAGGCCCTGGGTTCGATTCCTCAGCACCACCTAAGCAAAAAGAAAAAAGCCAGAAGTGGCGCTGTGGCTCAAAGTGATAGAGCACTAGCCTTGAGCTGAAGAGCTGAGGGACAACGCCCAGGCCCAGAGTTCAGGTCCCACGACCAGACCCAAAAAAAAAAAAAGAAGCACTGTGGAAAAACACTTAAGAATTTAATGAGAAAAGATTGATTAAGTCTGAAACCACTTAGTAATAAATAATCAAGAAATGATAAATGAAACCCAGATGCTGATAGCTCACACTTACAATCCTAGCTACTCAGGAGGCTAAGATTTAGAGGATCAAGATTCAAAGCTAGCCAGGGTAAAAAAGTCTGTGAGATTACATCTCCAAAATAACCAGCAGATAAACAGTACTGGATCAACAGTACATGGCTCAAGTGGTAAAGCATCAGCTGAGCAAGCAATCTGAACAAGCTCAAGGCTCTGGTACAAGCCCTGCTACCAGCCAAAAAATAAACGTGAATGACAGCAAATTTTCAGTCCAACTGAGTATTCTATTTCTTTTTAACTATTTGCTTACTTATTTAAAAGGCAAGAAATGAAGAAACCAAAGTATATTTAAGACTACACAGCAGTGTCCTTTCTCTTGTGACAAAAAGAAACTTAATTACATAAATTGAAGTAAAATGTAATTGAGAAAAAAATTGTATCTGAACCAGGAATAGACAAAAACAGTCTAAGAAAATCTAGGGCTAGGAATGTGGCTTAGTGGTTAGAGTACTTAAGTGCCTTGCATGCATGAAGCTCTGGGTTCGATTCCTCAGTACTACATACACAGAAAAGGCCAGAAGTGGCAACCGTGACTCAAATGGTAGAGTGCTAGCCTTGAGCAAAAGAAGCTCAGGAATACCCAGGCCCAAAGTCTAAGTCCCAGAATGGAAAAAAAAAAAAAAAAGTTCTAATTCTTTTAGGTGATATAGCTTCAGGATCGAAATAAACACAAAAATTGAACAGAATTATTTTTACAGTGAAAACTAGAAGCTGGGAGCTAGTGACACATGCCTATGATACTAATTACCTAGGAAGCTGAGAGCTGAGTATCATGGTTCAAAGCCAGCCTGGCAGTAAAGTCTGAGACTCATATCTCCAATTAACCACCAAAGGCCAGAAGTGGAGGTGTAGCTCAAGTGGTAGAGTGCTAGCCTTGAGCAAAAAAAAGCTCAAGGACAGCAACAAGATGGGCACACACACACACCAAGAAAAACTAGATATAGTGAAGTTTGTTCCCTTCACTGAATCAGTCTATACTTCATTTTAACATACTTTACTGAAATGTTTCATGAATCTTTTTTTTTTTGGTCAGTTGTGGGGCTTGAACTCTGGGCCTGGTGCTCTCTCTTAGCTCTTCAGCTCAAGATGAGTGCTCTACCACTGGAGCCACAGCACCACTTCCAGTTTTCTGGTGGTTAATTGGAGATAGGAGTCTCATGGACTTTCCTGCTTAGGCTGTTCTGAACCGTGATTTTCAGATCTCAGCCTCCTGTATAGCTGGGATTATAAGCATGAGGCACTGGTGGCCAGCTCTTTCATTAATCTTTATCAGGTATGTCTCAACTAAGTACCATAGGTAAAATAAGACAGGAAGTTTCATGAATTACCTTCTTCAATACAAACTACAGAAATTTTGGCACTGGAAGAGGTGGAACCCACTCAAGACCTCTGGAGTGCTTTTCAAAAAGATGTAAAATTCCATGATTCTATCAAATAAAAGTTGTTAAAAATAAGCTGAGGGGGCTGGGAAGGTGGCTCAGTGGTAGAGTGCTTGCCTTGCATGCAGGAGGTCCTCGGATTGATTCCTCAGCACCACATAAGAAGAAAAAGCCAGAAGTGGGGCTGAGGCTCAAGTGATAGAGTGCTAGTCTACAGCTGAAGAGCTGAGGGACAGTGCCCAGGCCCAGAGTTCAGGCCCCATGACTGACCCCCCCCCAAAAAAAAAAGCTGAGGCAGCTACCTACTTATTCCTCATGAGTAATTTTGTTGTACATTTCTTGCTCTCCAAATTATTCTCTTGAAGTTACTATTTTCTAATATATTTAATTATGTTGCTTTCAACACAAATGGTTGCTCATTCTTTGCTAATATCCCAGAAGTACAGTTCCAATGTCCTACAGCTTGTTATTCTAACAGTTCCTTCTATTACTATCATATCAAATTATTTCCTATGACATCTTTAACAATGAAAGTAAAGCCAATCAGCTAGTTTAAACCACTCACAATGTGTATCTTCAAATCAAATGCTCCGATTTGTTTCCCAAATAATTACATGTTGCTGCCCAGGAAACTGGTTCTGGAAACATTACATCTGCCAACTGACTTGCTAACAACCAGAATTTATACCAACTTAAAGCAACAACCAGTTCAGAAAACAGAAAAACACCCTATACTTCCATCAGTGGTTTATCCTTGAATAGTTTCTCTCGTGTAAAGAAACTTAATGATATAAGCTTGCAATTTGGACTCAAACAAGTTCATCATTTGAAGATACTTTGTAAAGTTAATCCTTAAAGCATAAGAAACATAAAAATTTGTATTTCTCCATTCAAGATTATATAAACTGCTTTGAATAAAAGGTTTTTCTCCTGCACAAAAGCTATCTTTTGAAAATATTAAAGCAAAACCAAAAAAGCCTGTTTTTAAGTTTTCTACTTAAATGTATATTCAACCAGCTTGCTTCCATCAAGATAAAAGTTTGAGGGTTCAATTATTCCTATAAATGCAAAAAATTGAAAGCATAAAAAATTCCAAGATGCTCAAACTACGCTATTTTCGCAAAACCACTGTAGCTTCCAGATCAAAAGATTCATGTAGCTAGGGGTGGGGGAAAAATGCAATTCAGTTCCTGGGCAGCCAGCTGAGGAAATCCTGGTCCCCTCTCAGACTGAATCACTGTTAATTAAAATTACTGGGTACACTAGTAAAGTCTTAAATAAATTTATCTAGACGCATTAAAAAAAATCTATTTCTTGGGAAGGTGCTCTAGAAAGGCTGCTGGTTAACAGTATGTCTTCAGGTATAAAGAACAAGGAAATACTTTTATTCTTTCAAATAGAGTTCTCTCTAAACAACAATGGAAAAAAGTAGACTAGGCAGCTCACACGGAATTCTTTTTCTACTTTTTCATTACTTGCAAGCTAAACACCTGAATATTTTTCATAAAGTCAGACTATATTGGAAAACATTAATAAACAGAAGACAGCTTGACCCAGAGATTTTTGTGCATTTTTTTGAGGATTAAGTTCAGATGAATCTGACACTGAAGCTCTAAAAAGCTCAATACCCAGAACAGAGTTACCTGGTTAAGTATGAAGTCCCTTCTTGAAGATTTTTAGCCATTTAGTAGTTCTGAACTTCAAGTATCAATCAAAGGCATTCATAAGTCTATTAGAAATTGACTTAAGCAAAAATTTGTTTTTAAGCTAGCCTTAAGAATATAAAAGTTGAGGGACTAGGAGAAAATGAGGGAACTGAAGACACTGTTTGAAAAGAAATGTACTCATTACCTGACTCATAATTGTAATCTGTCTGTAAATCACCTCTATAACAAGTAATTATTAAAAAAAAAAAAAGGAAAATTTGATGGAAGTAGAGATGTGGCTCAAGTGGTAAAGAACCAGCCTTGAGTGAAAAAATATTTCAGTTTGGGAAACATTTTCAAAATACTACAAAGAACTGATTTCAGATCACTGTCTATGAGGACATACTAGATAGTTATCTCCAGTTTAAAGTTGTTTCAAAGACAATTATTCTTTGTTGAAACTGACATCTGTTTATCTGTTGATTCAGAACTTTTTTTTTCACTCTGACATACAGATGACCTGAATCTGGTTTATACAGAAAATAA
The DNA here is from genome assembly GCF_024711535.1 of Dipodomys merriami. Classification (NCBI taxonomy): domain Eukaryota; kingdom Metazoa; phylum Chordata; class Mammalia; order Rodentia; family Heteromyidae; genus Dipodomys; species Dipodomys merriami. The sequence goes on from NW_027202382.1 coordinate 40,305,100, forward strand.
GGCACTTTCACTATCCTACTTTATATATTATAAATACAATATTAAAATGCATGGTGTGGGCACAGTTTTGGAAATTTGCCACCAGTTTAATTATTTTTTTCATTAGTTTACCTCCTAATTCCTTTTCACATGTTAACACAGGCACAGGCATATACATTTATGCCACAGAATTCAGGCTTCAAATTAATTTATATGAATTATGATTTAGGAGCATTTCATGATCATATCACGGTAATATGAAGCAGAAATGCTCAGAATTGGCTAACTGGACATCACATATTGGAAATGTAGCTATCTCCCAACTCAGCTTTTGAAAATTACCAGTGAATGGATCTGTTCATTTTGGCCTTTCAGTAATCCCTGGAGATTACAGAAACTTCTAAAGAAAACCCTTGTGTTGTATATTTAAGTACTAGAATAGGTTTTAAAAAATAAAAACAAAAGTAGAAAATTCTAGGTTAATGAAGAACTAATTTTTAAAGTCAAAGAACTGAGAATTTAAGTTGTCATGGGAAATACCTGCTAACTTATTTTCAGGAACATTTTGTGTTACACTCATAGCAGGAAAATGACATATTACTTAGGGGACTAATTTTCACTAATGTGTAATTACATAAAATGTGTTTCTAGTTACTTATAAAGGCTTATAACTGTCTTTTGCTTTAAATATTTAAAAGTCTATCCCTTACTCTCTTAAAATAAAAAGAACAAACACAAGACTCAGCATAAGCTTCCTCAAATCATTCATCTTCTTTCTGAACTCCCAAAAGGGAGCAATCCTCATCAGGACTAAATGAGTTCATGTTTGTTATGAAAACCTATAAGCAACAACTGAAAAGAGCACAGTCAGCACAGGGAATTCCTGGAAGGGTGATAGTGCATCAAAAAGGCTAACAACTCTGTTCTGATGGAATCATAAAAAACATTTAAAGGACTGTAAATTCAGCATCAATGGCGTTTCCGGCAGGAAACATTTCTAAAATTCCACCTCCAGTTTCTTTCTTCATGACACAGACCAAAGACCTTCTACCTAGATAACATCTCTTGTAAATACTTCATGCAAAATGGAAATTTGTGGCTGAATGAAAAGTTAGGTGTTTTTGTTTTCCTGGCTACACAAATTAAGCAGTTTCATTTACCTCTAGAGAAACATATTAGGAAGAAAAAACAAGAAAAAATGTGGTCATTATTCAAAAAGCAATTTTTGATAGTTCTGTGACATTAATAAGTACTAAAAAAACCTGTGAAACACTATACAATTCTATTTACACTAAAAAGTAAAATATCCCACAACAATATGCACAGTTAAGCTTATTAACCTGTCAAAAGTTCCCATGTGTTTTCAGCAGAAAAAAAATATATATATATTTGTATCATTAACTCAAACTGATGTAAAATACTAAATATATGTTAGCCTAAATGGATTCTTTTAAGTGGATCAGACCAGTTCAGGAGATGAGAGACTATGAAAGAGAAATCTGATTAAGAGTTAAAATTGCCATTGAGGTCTTGAAAATGTATTAATGAATAATTAATAAAAATGCATTTTTCTTTGGCTTCCTTTACAATAATATTCTCAAGAAGAACTGAAAGTGATATCTGCAGTAAAATCTGTCATCTACATTATATGCATAGGTGGGTAAAGGGAAGTACTCATACATAAGACATTATGGAAATATACACCCTAATAAATTGTTGTAAAATATATCTGTAGCTTATGTTAAAAAAAAAAGAACCACCGTGATAAATTTTAGATTGTGATCTACAACCTTCACCAATTAATACAAAATCAAATCACACCAAGTAGGCTTTAGAGGTTGAAAGCATTAAAGAAATCCTTTGTTCCTATACTATTTCCTTCTATCCTAACTGAACTCCTGCCTTTTCCTTTGTGACAGGGAATTTTATTGATTTCAAACATGCTCACATTCGGAAAGTCTCAGAAGGCACCTCAACGGGCGGCGTAGCCACCCAGACACCACACATCATACACATCTGTAAAAAAGAGCAAGGGCTTAGAAGATCTCACTATTTGATAAACATCAAACTAAAGTAACCAGGCTCTCTTCTAAACACTTTTCCCTGAACAGGATTGGAACAGAACAGACGTATTGAATTAACAATAAAAGTTAATAAACTTATGCAAGCGCGGATTCGACCTAGATTTCTTTCCTCCTGTAGCTTCTCATTCATTCAAAAACTGAACGCCCAAGTGACCTGTTTTCAGGTTACTTTCCTCACACCTGCCAGGTTACTGTCCTGATTGAGAAACTTCTCGCCAAAGCAATTAATTTTTAGTGCCTCCTAACTGTCCCGGGTGTTTGCATTCAATTTGAAATCTGTTACTTGTTAGTCACTGTTCGGTCCTAGATCTTTCTGAGAATTGCGAGTTTATGGCGCAGAGAGAGGAGGAGGCGCGGATCTCCGAGAGCCTACCCTTTATTCGGAAATGAGACGTGAAAGGTGGAAGGCAGGGCAAATAAATAAATAAATCGGGTTTGCCGCGGGAGCGTTTGCCGGCCGGGCCGAGCACCCTTTGTAAAGCAGCCCTCCCGGGGCTATCGCCTGCGCTAATTGCTCCAGGGCGCTTTCCAAGTTCAAAAGTTCACCTTTTACGACCTCACAAAAGCTCCTTACGCGTTACCAATAAAAACATTCCGCTGCAAACACCGAGAGGGAAAATATCAAACAGATACAAATAAAACACCCCGCGGGAAGGGGAGGACGAGAGGGGAGGAGGGCGAGCCAGGCCCGAAGGAACCTGAGGACCCGGCCCGGACCAGAGCAGGGGGGGGCGGGGGGAAGAGACAGGAAAAGGCTCGGCCAGGTGAGGAATTCCCGACGCCTGGGGTCCTGGACACGGGCAGGAAGGAAGAGGACGAGGCTGGACAAGTGCGGACCGGGACGTGCCGGCAGAAGCCGGGAAGAGGCAGGTGTCCCCGAGTCCGGGTCCGGCTTGGGAGACCTGAGCCAGCAGAAAGTCGCCTGGCTGGGCAGGACTGAGCAGGGGTGGAGGCAGGCAGGAGATCGCGGGGGATCGGAAGGTGAGGGGGGGGCAGGGCCATTAAGAGGTCCGAAAAGGGAAAACACGGGGCGGGCGGGGGGGGGGGCAACTCGCTGGATGAGGAAATGCGGGGCTTGCGGAGAAGAAAAACGATCTAAAAAGGTAAGGGCAGGGTGTGGCGTCGGGTCCGCAGGACCAAGGGAAGCGAGGGAGGCGGCGTGGGGGGGACCCCGGGATGGAGGAAGAAGGGCAGGCGCTAGGCACTCTGCCCCGCCGCGTGGGTGGGGTTGGAAGCGCGTCGAGGGGCAGGGGAGGGAAAGAGAGGTCCGCCAGGGGTGGGGGTTACGGGGGCTGCGGGGGCGGGCGGGGGGGTGGGGAGGAGGGAAGGCCTTCGCCGAGGGGACCGGAGGGAGGGGGAGGTGAAGCCGAGGGAACCGGGCGGAGGGAGGGTCCGCGCCCAAGGCAACGGGGGAGGGGGGAGCCCGCCTCGAGAGCGTCCCGCGAGGGAGAGGGCCGTCCGCGGGACCGGGGCGAAGTCCGCGCAGCGGGTTCCCGGGGCGAGAGTAGGCTGAGGGGAGGGGGACCGCCGATGGGGGCAGAGCGGGACTGGAGGCCGGTCCTCGCCCGGCCCAGGCTGCTCAGGCCCCTCACCCACCGTTGCGTGGCGGCGGAGGGAGCGCGGCGGGCGGCTCCAGGAACCCCGTCGAGCCCCCGCCGCCTCCCCCTCCGCTAGGCGGCCGTTCGTCCCGCTCCATGCGCCGGTCCTCAGCGCCCGCACCGAGTTCGCTGCTCCGCCATGACCGGCGCCCTCGTCGTCGTCCACCGGGGGGAGGGGGCTGTCAGGGGCCGGCGGGCTCCCGGCCACGGCGCGCTCTGGGGCCCCGAGCCGCCGGGCTCCGCGCCCCTCTGCGCCGCGCCCCCTCAGCACTGGCCAGCTCCCTCCCCTGACGTCACGCGCCGCCGCCACGCCAGGACCTGCAAGGCACTCTGGGAATTGGAGTCCTCCGGACGAGGCCGGCCACGCAGGACTCTACCAATTGAAGGGGGTAACAGGTAGGATGGGGACGCTTTGAGCCGAACGAAACAGAGGCCTATCAATACCACGAGCTCTGATAGGACTTTTAATAACCATTTAACAAAAGGTTGCTTCAAGCTCTTCTCTCTACTGTGAACTATTAAAGTCAGAGTGCCCTACTACCCTTTTCTCTTCCCCCGCGCCAACAATGAGACCGTCCTAGGAGGAGGGTCGAGGAGGAGCGGGGTGAGCACGTGCATCGAAGCCCGGCCCTGTGGGCGGGCCGCAGGAGGCGGGGTTTCTAGGTATTCACCGGGGCCCTGCTCCCAGGCCGCGGGACAAATTGGACCGGAGATTAAAGGAACGGAGTTTAACTGGAGGTGACTGCGTTCGTATGCAAATGGATCTATACAACTCTGCTTTCCGGGGAAGTGTTTAAAGCCTTTTACCTCCGGGTGGGCGGGAAAGACTTTCTCTTCCTCCTCTTTTATTTTCTCCCGGCCCATAGGACAGATGGGCAAACTAAGATCCGGACCATTGGTGCCATCAAAGAAAGCTTCAGTCTTTTAACTCCAGGTGTCCTGATGCCTCTATTTTAAAAATGCTCCCTTATTCGGCCTGTCTTCCCACCCACCCACCCCACACACACACCTCAGCACACTTTCCTTATCTGTGAAATGGGATTAGACTGGGGACGCAGTCTAGGTGAGAGATTCCCAACCCTCCTGCAACCCCGCCTCAGTTTCCCAGGTTTTCGGGAGGGAGAGGAGCAGGGAAATCCTGATTTTTCTCCACTGCCCCCATCGGACTCCACCACCCGTGGCCACCAGGTGGCGCGCGGCCTCTGGACCTGCTGGGGTGTAGGTCTGCAGTGACCCCACCACAGCCACCTCAGGCCCTACCTGGCCTGCTTGAAGACAAAGAACCGGAGCGCTGGCGCTGCGCCCGCCTCTCCTCCGCCTGGGCTTTGTTTGGAACTTCCTCCCCACCGTTTATTCCTCCCTCGTTCTCAAGTGCGCCCCGCCAATTCTTTTGCTTTTCCGTGAGATTCCTTAATAAACTTTAAATCCTCATCCTGACACGGTCACGCATTCCTTGCCACAGCCCTTCCCTCACCTGCCGTGTTCAGCCTCTGTGCCAGCGGCTGTTCTGAGAGACTTACGTTAATGTTAATGTTACGTTGTTTAAACTTCACACCCCGTTCAACCAGGTAACCCCAATATTGTCCACACTCTGATGAAATCGCCCAGGAGTGATGGGTGGTTTCATCTCTTCAGTCAGAAAGGCTGCTCAATTTGTTCTTCCTAAGTCCAGTACAATTGCCACCTTCGTTAATACCTCCCACTAAGGAACAGCTGGGTCCCCTCTGCTCCCACACAGCCGTATTGAGCTGGACTGTGAAAGCAATGATCTCTCTGGGTGGTTACTTCTTCATCACTAGAGATGGGGTCTAGATGAGAGATCCCAACCCCCGCCCCGTTTCTGAGCTCCCCAAGGGCAGGAGCCGCTCAGGGACAGCCCTTTGTAATAACAGAGCCCTGAGCATTAGAAATGGGAGATAGCTAGGTCCTCTGAGCCATTTCCCCCTGGTTCTGGGTTCTACAATGTCAGGCACATGTGACCTTTCTAGGGTGGAAATTTTTCTCATTGCAGGCCTCAGAAAATAGCTACATGCTATCTGAGTGAAAGAAGGAATCAAACCAGACCTGCCATTTGAAATATTTACTTCTAAGCCTCAGTGTCCTGCTTTCTGAAAGGGATACAAAATAGTAGTTACTACCTCATAGGAATATTAGATGATACATGCTAATCAATTAGTATAAGGTCTGACTAGCAAATTAAACCTATTACTAACGTTACTCTGAGAGGTCCCCCACATCCCAGATACCTGTCTTCTGAAACTGTATCTGGAGAGAGTCAAGTACCGCAGCCCTGAGAAAAGCAGAATGAGTGTATCCTCACACTCTACACACTGTCCTCAGAATGTGAGGCCCTTTGAAAAGCCAACTTTGAATCTAGCACCTACTAGGATCATTTCCTCTAATTTCTCTACATTTCTCCTCACAATCCTGAGAAACCAGTACATCCCCCCAGTTTACAAATGAGGACACAGGTTCAGAAAGACAGAGAAAAGAAGGGGTGTGGTGGCTATAATCCCAGCACTTGGGAAGCTGACGCAGAGGATGCAGAGGATCCCGAGTTCAAGAACAACTTGGAGCAAGACCCTGTCAATAAATAAATAAAGCTAAAATAAGATTAAAAAACAAACAAACTTTAAGCACCTGAAGTACTCAAGACACAAGAACAGGAAGGAAAAATATTTAAAAATGAGTAAAGGAAGACAGGCACTGATGGCTCATGCCTAGCTACTCAGGAGGCTGAGATTTGAGAATCACAATTCAAAGCCAGCCAGGGCAGTAGAGTCCATGAGACTCTCATCGCCCAATTGACCAGGAAAAACAAAAAACAAGTAGAGCTGTGGCTTAAGTGATAGAGCTCTAGCCTTGAGCACAAACTCTCTGGACAGATCCCAGGCCTTGAGTTCTAGCTCCAGAACCAGCACACACACACACACACACACACACACACACACACACACACACACACACACACACACACAGAGGGAAGGGGATTGGTCTTGAGACCAGAAGCAGATAAATAAATAATAATACAAATAAATAAATCAAGACAGGGCTAGAACTAAGAATAGGGTAGGGATGAGTCTCACCATGGAGGAATACTTATCTAATAATCACGCAAATCCACCATTGCACAGAAACCCACGACAGCTGACCACACTGGTAGACATTCCAGGTGCTGTGGGACTATGTGATGGTTCCTGGTGACCGGGGGGGGGGGGGGGGGGGGGGGGGGATGAAAAACTACCCATAGTGTGTGAGAACAGCCGGCAGGGGGCAGAGTTACCTTGGTGACCGCAGCCTTCCCCTTCCCGGGTCCTACAGCCCAGTCCTGAGCTGGCTGGAGAGTGTTAAATGGCTGGAGAAGGGAATCCTGCCTGGTTGCATTGAAAAGTACACCTTGTCTATAATTGGACAGAGTACATTGCGCATCCACAGGGGCAAGGCAAGTATTCAAGGAAGGGTCTCCGGATCCAGTTCTTGACAGCTGGAGCCCTCCTTGAAGACCCCGATCCGGTGTAGCGTGTGTCCTTTCAGCCTTTGTACACTCGCCTTCCTTCCTTTTAGCTCTACGCCTGGTCTCCAGCCCCATCCCCGCGATCTCCAAGTTGTCTCTAGCTAGAACGAAGGTGATGTCCTAAGCGCCTCCCTTCACAACGGATTTAGTCGTCTGAAACTCCTGAGTCTAATGGCCAGGCTTGTGAAAAGACCCCCCCCCCGACCCCACACACACACTCACGTACATCCCCCAAACCTCGGTGAGTGGGGGGTGGGGTGGGGCCTGGGCGATTTGCATTTCTAACGAGTTCCGCAGGCAGAGCTGGGGGCTGCGGGCTGGGGACCCGGGGACCCCTGCTGGCTCAGGGAACCTCGGGAGGGAGCCCGCGGCCCAGGGCTGGAGCCCGAGCCGGGGGCGGGGGGGGGGGACGGGGACTGGTGGCCCCTGGCTCCCCACTCCAGCCCAGAAAGACGGTGCCCAGGGGCCACGTCTATGAGAAAACAAAGTCTGGGACACAAATCAGTGTCCCCCCCCCTCCTTTCTTTTGGAGGGGGTGTCTCAGAGACCACAGCAAGGCATCTCCATGGTGCGATGGGATATGCGGGGGCCCCTAGACGACTTCTGGGAGCAGAGAAGTGGGGTAAGGGCAGGGGCGTCGAAATTTCCAGAGTTTGAGAGGCCGAGAGCGTGGAAGGGGGGGCGGGGCACCAGAGAAGAGGCCGAGGCCCCGGGAGACAGCTCGGCTGGGGGAGGGGTCCACGCCCAACCGGCTTTTAAAAAAAAGTGGGGAAACTGAGGCAGAAAGAGGTGGCCAGGGCACTTGGGCGCAGGGAGCTCCACCCGACCCCACCCCACCCGGAGTCCCTTTGGGGGGGGTGCCCTGGCGGCGGGGAGGCGGGGCGGCAGGGGCGGGGCGGGCACCCCTCCAGCCTGGCTCCGCCCCCGGCGGCGCGGCGGGGGCCGGGGGCGCGCGGGGGGCGCGCGGGGCGGCAGAGCGGGCTGCGGCGCGCTCGCGGTGCCGTCTGTGCTGCCCGCCGCCCTCCCGGCCGGCCGTGCCCGTCGCGCCATGGCAGTGCCCGGCTTCCTACCCCGACCCGCGCCACGGGCCGGACGTCCGCTGCCGCTACTGCTGCTGCTGCTGCTGCTGCTGTTACAGGCGGGCCCCGCACGCGCTGATACTAAGGTGAGGTGCGCGCGGCTCGGACCTGCGCGGCGGAGCCCGACGCCAGGGGGCGCTGTGGCTGGCCGGGGGTGGGTTGAGCTTGTGCGGGCCCACGAGGGTGCATCCGGAGGGAAACTGAGGCTCTGGAGAAGGAGCGATCGGATCTAGGACTCAAAGCCTGGAAGCCCCGGGGGTCAGGAGCGTGGTCGAGGGGGGTGTGCGGGAAGAAGCACTGGAGATAAACGAGGTGCTTGAGACTGAGGAAGGGGCTCCAGGGGCGGATCGGTACTAAAGCGCGGGGCCCCGAGGGAGCTCACCGGAGCGCGGGGACCGGGGAGGGGGGACACGGGGCGCTGACCACGTGGGGCAGCGGCTGCCCAGCGGTTTCCCCCCCCCCCAGGTTTGCAGTAGGCTTGGGGCTGGGGCTTTCGGGCCGGGGACGGGACCCCGATGAGCCCGTCTGTGCTCGCCTGGCCTCCGCTGTCCAGGAGGACCAGGTGTCCCCAGGGGTGGCCTGCGCCGGCTCTGCTGTGGCCAGGAGGAGCTGATCCCTGGTCGCGCCGACCTGAGTTCAGATGGCTCAGCCGCCTCTGCCGGTGCCGGGCCTCTCCGCGCCGCCATCCCTCCGCCCGCAGACCTGCGGGGAATGGTGGTTTCCCACCTCCTCTCCACCCTCGGGAGGCTGTGCCTGCGAGGGGTTCAGCATCAAAAGCCTGGCACAGAGTAGGTCCCCCAGTAAACGGCGCGGTGCTGATGGAGTCTCATCCCCGGGGTCCTGAGCGGGTGTGCGACACAGAATGAAAGAGGATCCAACCAGCAGGGCGGGCAGACCGAGCAGGGAGCCGTCCCTTCGGGGCGTCTGTCAGAGATGACCTGATGGAAGTTGAGCCTGGAGGCCAGTGAAGAGCACAGGGTGCGGCAGCCTGCTGGGCACATCGCTGCCTGTCTCTGGCTGCCGCTCCCCTCTCTGAAAGAACTTCGTCCCCTGATTTCCCTGCCATATTGGACCTTTTAGGTCCATTTGGCCCAGGTAGGAGCGCAAGTGAGCCGAAAATCCCAGCTGGCCTGACCCCTGACCCGTCGCCTCTTGCCTTTCCGTTGTGGCTGGTGGAGGGGGTTGGAGGGGTAGAAAAGGGGGGGATGGTAGTCTCAGGCATCCTCTGGGTTGTGCAAAGGGCTCACATCCAAAACAAAGCAAAGACAAAGAAAACCCAACCCCTTGTCAGCCAAACACTTGCTGGGGGGGGGGGGGTATTTAGTTGGTTCCAGGGCAAGCTGGGGCTGGTGGGGTAGGGAGGATGCAGGAGCTGGGGAACTCAGCGCGCGCGCGCACACACACACACACACACACTCACACTCACTCACCCTTGCACCCCTTCAGCCAGCTGGGAAAAATAAAAATCAAGTGATGGGTGCATTTACTCTACATTCCTTAGCCCAGCCAGACTCAGAAAACAGAACTGTTTTCATTATCACTTAGTCTCTCCCAGTAACCACCCATTTAGTCCTCTCCAAGCCCACCCTGGGCTGGGTAGAGGGGCAGCTGGGTTTTGACATGGATCTGGGGCTCTAAGGGGTTAAGTTCCGTCCCCTCCCCCCTTCTTGTTCTCCTCTCCTGTCCTGTCCCTCAGGGACACATGGGTAGCTCGCCTTAGGGTCTCCCCCACACCTTGCTTATGGTGTTTTAAGTTGGTGTTTATGCCCAGCATGCTCCAAAAAAGGATTTGAAGTTTCCTTCTAAGGAAGTGATTTTTCTAGTGGGGCAGGAGGGGGGGGGGGGCAGGGGGGGAGGGGAGGAAGCTGCCTAAAGGTAGCTCCCAGCTGCCCTGGTTATTTCTGGAAGGTTGAACAGCTGGAGGTTGGAGGTGTGGATGGACAAACATCCAGGTATGGCACCAATGCCCCCCTACACACACCCTGGGGCTATCTCATTTTTCCCATCTGTGAAAGGACTGATGGTACCTCATTTCCTGCATGCCTCTAAGCCTGGGGAAAGAGCCTTAGAGAGAAGGTGGAGGCCTGGGGGAGCCAGGGCAAGGGGCGGGAGGGGGTGGAGACCGGCGCTGTTGTGTCCTAAGCCAGTCAGATGTTCCAGGCCTGCCTGTCCCGGGGGCTTAGGTGTTGCTGTGCCTGCTCCCCGCAGTTTCCGCTTGTGGGTATAATTGAAAGCAGGCTCCTGAACTGGAGCTCTGGGCATGAGTCTTTCTCCCTCCCACAGAGCACCAGGCTGGGCCAGATTTCACCAGAGCCCACCGGCTCTCTGCAGGAAGGCCTTGTCCTGTCCCCTCTTTGGCTGGGACCCCAGAATAAAACCCTGAGAAGCAGCCTGTGTGCCACACCCTGCACCCAGCACTTACATTCAGAATCTTACACCACCCTCCTGCCAACACTGGGAGGCCCCTCCAACCCCTTCAGACAGACCCGGAACACTCAAGAATCACCCTGAGCTGCTCAGATACACTCCTGAGGAAGCCAAGAGTCCTGAGACTCCCAGAGTGCTAGTGTTTTCTGACTTTATTTATCTGGTACTAGTACTAGTACTGAGGATTTTGGTGAGTAATTAGAGATAAGAGTCTTACAGGCTTTTCTGTCCAGCTGACTTTGAACCTCAAGCCTCAGATCTCAGCCTCCAGAGTAGCAAGGATTACAGGTGTGAGCCACCAGCACCTGGCCAGAGAGGAAGCCATTCAACTGGTTGTCCAGGCAGCAGTTACTGTTGGTCCAACATAGGACTGGGGCTGTGGAGGGACCATCAGGGGACAGAGGAAGGAGATACTTAGAATGAGGACTCGGTTTTATTCAGGTGGGTAGGAGGACACAGGTTTGGGAAGAAGATACATTTGGGTTGCTTGATAGCAGCTCCAGCCTTCAGATCAAGGCTAAAGGTGTTCATGAGAGGGAAACCATGTAAACCAAACTTTGGAATCAGGTTGTGCTATGTGACCCTGTGCAAAATTCTGGCCTTCTCTGATGCAAGAGAGGTAATATCAAAGGCAGAAAAAGACGAAGTGTGAAGGAGGGCGGTCTTTCAGCAACACATACTGCCTGGGGAGCAAAGTAATTTAGTATTTTCAGAGTCTGCACTCTCTCTCTCTCTCACACACACACACACACACACTACACACACACACATACACACACTACACACACACACACACACACATACACACACACACACACACACACACACCAGAGGAGTCCGCTGAGGCTCAATAGGATCATGGCACACAGGGAGGAGGCATAGGGGCTGAGATTAGAGCTGGGCCTGGCTCTTCTCCACTGGGACCTTGCTGCGTCCAGGCCAGCCCCTGAGGGGACGGAGGCCCAGGAGGATGGGCATTGGCGTTGGCTGCCCCCCCCCCCCCCCCCCCCCCGCTCCTGACAGCTGGGGCTGCCAGCCGAGGCCTTGCCGCGACTCCTGGCTTGTGTCAGGGCCTTGGCTGCCCCCATCAGGACATAGCACCTCATCGGAAGAGGAGAGGAGGGAAGGAATGTAGAGGTCTGAGGTAGAGGCCGCTGCTGGTGGGGGTGGGGGGAGAGTCCCGGTGGATCCCCAAGACAGAGCTCACAGAGGGCACTGGCACAGAATCTTCTGGGCTCCCAGCAAAGCAGAGTGAGAAGAAGGCCCATGAGTCCCTAAATGTGGCTGGCAGGGGAGAATCGGCCCACAGTTCTTAGAGAACATTCCACCTGCAGACCACCAGGACAGAGGACTGGTTCCCAGGAACCCCCACCCCCAACTCCCCCCCCCCACTGTCTCCTGCCCCCACAAGGCTGTAGAGAAGGCAGGAAGGCTCTGGGCAGCTGCTCTGCAGCCGCTCAGTTGCTGAATCCAGGGCTGTTTCCTCATCTGTAGCATGCTGCTAAAAGTAGAAGAGAAAAAACAAACACTACCCCCCCCACCAACAGCTAATACTGCATCCACATGGAAAAACAGCTCTTCCCCCTTTCAGGATTTCAAATCATGATCATAACAGCTGCAATATACATAGATATTGCTGTCTTTCCATCCAACCACACCACCCCCGCCCCCCCCCCCTCCCAACCAGCTTCCAGGGCTATGATCCATCCCTGCTCAAAACCCTTCTGGGGGTTAGTCAGCTTTTCCCCTCTGCTGTGACAAATCTCTGAGAAAATCAACATCAGGCTTATGTAGCTAGCTCAGGGTGATGGAGATGTCCATCCAAGGTTCCTTGACTCCATTGCTTCCCAGTCCTTGTGAAGCAGAGCATCACAGCAGAGGGGCCTGTTGGAGGAAAGCTGCTCACCTGGCTCCTGGCAGCGGACAGAAAGCAGAGAGAAGGGAAGAGGAAAGGACCAGGGGTAACATATACTCTGGGACATACCCTCAGTGGCCTCATCCTCCAACCAGGCCCTAGCTCCTAGCTTCCACCACCTCCCAATAATGCCATCAGATTATGAGTGCAAGAGTGGGTTAATCCATTGGGCAGGGCAGACTCTTCCCTAGCCCATCAGCTGGCAGATGGGCCTTCAGCATGTGAGCCTTCGGGAAACATTTCAGACCCAAAGTCTTAACAGCCAAGCATTTTCCTCTCTCCTTCCCTCCTTCCTTCTTTTCTTTTTTTTTTTGATGCAAGTCCTGGGGCTTGAACTCAAGGCCTGGCCATTGTCCCTGAGCTTCTCTTGCTCAACACTAGTGCTTTACCACTTGAGCCATAGGTCCACTTCTGGCTTTTTCTAAGTGGTTTATTGGAGATACACATCTCACAGACTTTCCTGCTCCTGCTGGCTTCACACCTCGATCCTTGGATCTCAGCCTCCTGAGTATCTAGGATCACAGGTGTGAGTCACTGGTGCCGGATTCCCACTCTACCATTTTAAAGTGACATTTGTTACATCCACAATGTTGCACTATCTAGTTCCAGAACATTTGTATTACCCCTCCAAAGATACCTTGTAGCCATTAAACAATCACTCTCCTTCCCTCCCCCCCAATTCCTTCTATTCTGTCTTTGTGGATTTGCCCATTCTGAATATTTCAGGTAAATAATATACACTGTGAAAGCTTTTGTGGCTGGCTTCTTCCAGAGTATAATGCTTTAAAATTTTATCCTTGTTGCAGCATGAATTATTACTCCACTCCTTGGTTTTTTTAGTGCTGGTCCTGGGGCTTGAAGTGAGGGTCTAGTCACTGTTCCTCAGTTGGGTCCGGTTGTGGGGCTTGAACTCTGGGCCTGAGCACTGTCCCTCAGCTCTTCAGCTCAAGGCTAGTGCTCTACCACTTGAGCCACAGCACCACTTCCGGCTTTTTTTTCTTTTTTTGCTTATGTGGTGCTAAGGAATCGAACCCAGGGCCTCAGGCATGCAAGGCAAGCACTTTACCACTGAGCCACCTTCCCAGCCCTTCCTCAGCTTTTTTGTTCAAGGTTGCTGCTCTACCACTTGAGCTACAGCTTTTAGGTGGATAATTGGAGGTAAGCGTCTTATAGACTTTTCTACCTGGGCTAGCTTCGAACCATGATCCTCAGATCTCAGCCTCCTAGGTAGCAAGGATTACAGGAGTGAGCTACCGGTGCCCCAGCTACTCCACTCTTTTTGATGGCAGAGTAATATTTCATTGTATCTGCCTGCCACCACTGTTTAGTTTTTGTATGGGTTGTTTTCACCGAGTGAATAAGTATATTTTCTCTCTAAGGACTTCTCTAGTCTCTGCCACCAATACCTACCACCCACCCCACCAGACCATCCAGGCTGAATTCTGCCTGGCCCACATCTCATTGGAGTTCCTCTTTCCCCCTATTCCCCCCCCCCCCCGCCCCGCAGGTGTTTGGGGACTTGGACCAGGTGCGAATGACATCAGAGGGCTCCGACTGCCGCTGCAAGTGCATCATGCGGCCGCTGAGCAAGGACGCCTGCAGCCGGGTGCGCAACGGGCGCGCAAGGGTGGAGGACTTCTACACCGTGGAGACCGTGAGCTCCGGGGCCGACTGCCGCTGCTCCTGCACCGCGCCGCCCTCCTCGCTCAACCCCTGTGAGAATGAGTGGAAGATGGAGAAACTCAAAAAGCAGGCGCCTGAGCTCCTCAAGGTAAGCTGGGTGAGCTTATGCCAGCTGGACTTGCCGTCAGCCTCCCCCCAGGCTCCTGCGGGCCCATTCCACAAGTCCGAAGACTGAGGCCCGTCGCTCACTGAGCAAGTTAAATCACACTGCAGCCTTTGGTGTTTTACCAGCTATCCTGGATTTTTCCCATATCAAACTTACCCCCCAACCATTTCACCTGCCTGCAGCCATGTGCACTTTGTTTTTATTTCTTCATTTGTTTTGTTTGTTTTGTCTGTTGTGGGGCTTGAACTCTGAGCCTGGGTGCTGTCCCCCCTCAGCTCTTCAGCTCAAGGCGAGCACTGTCACTTCTGGTTTTCTGGTAGTTAATTGGAGATAAGAGTCTCATGGATTTTCCTGCCTTGGCTGGCTTTGAACTGTGAGCCACAGGTGCCCGACAGTTTATTTATTTTTGCCAGTCCTGGGGCTTGAACTCAGGGCCTGGGCACTGTCCCTGAGCCTCTTTTGCTCAAGGCTAGCACTCTACCACTTAAACCACAGCACCACTTCTGGCATTTTCTGTGTATGTGGTGCTGAGGAATCGAACCCATGGCTCCGTGCATGCTAGGCACACACTCTACCACTAAGCCATATTCCCAGCTCTACATTTCATTATTTTAAGTAGAGCTTTTGTCATGTCTAAGCACTCCCTGTAGGCCACATTGTGTGTGTGCATGTGCAGTCCTGGGACTTGAACTCAGGGACTTGAAACTCTCTCTGCCATCTTGCTATCACAGACCTTAGTGTCTGTCCCAGAATAAACATCTGCTGGGCCCAAAGAGGGTGGTCAGGCTGTACCAGGGAGGGTTCAAATGCAAAGCCCACGTCTGTGCAGTGGGCAGCCACAGGAACTTAGCCAGCGTGGGAGAAACCCTCATCAAAGCCTCAGAGGGGATCAGCCAGGGCTGATGGGCCGGGGCTCAGTGGCTCTGTGCTGAGCTCTACCCCAGATGTTACCCTCCCTACCACACCTCCATTTTACAGAGAAGAAAACTGAGGCTGGAGTCTCAAACTGCACTGCACAGAGCTCCAAAGCTACCCCTGGAGCCCCTCAGGGCTGGGGCAAGGTGGTGGGAGAGCAAAGAAGACTCCTTGAGTCCTACCTCTGATTCCAGTAGCGTCTTTCACCTTCTTGTCTGTTGGAGGGCTCGGCTTCTGCTCAGAGAAAAATTTCCTGGCTTGAACAGTTTGAAAACTCCTGGGAAATTGGAGTAAAACTGAGAAACAGCTGGCTAGAAAGGACCAGAGCAGAGCACCGGCTTCCACAGGCCCTTGAGAAAGGCTGCAGGCCAATGAGGCCATGAGGGAAGGAATATGCCAGAGAACAGTCCTTCCCTGTGCCTACTTGGCATTCTACTGCCATGTTGGTCATCTGTAGAGAATGTCATCTTGAGGAGGTGACAGAGGAGGAGAGAGACAGCTGCAGGACAGAGCCCTGGGCTAATCTTGGGCCCAGCACCTGCTCCAGACTGTGCCACTGCCCTGTTGTGCCTCTTTGCCTCTGTTTTCCCCTTTAGTACTCGAAACAGGATTGATAAAGTATGATAGGAAAGACTGAAAAAGCCAATTGAGTTGGCAGGCACTGGTGTCTCATGAGAGTAATCTTAGCTACTCAGGAGGCCAAGATTTAAGGATCAGGGTTCGAAGCCAGCCCAGACAGGAATGTCCATGAGACTCCTATCTCCAATTAACCACCAAAAAGCTGTAAATAGAAATATAGTTCAAGTGATAGAGCGCTATCCTTGAGCAAAAGCTTAGAGACATTAGTCAGGCCCTGTGTTCAAGCCTTAATACCACACACACACACACACACACACACACACACACACACAAGTTGGGTGTTGGTGGCTCATGCCTGTAATCCTGGCTACTCAGGAGGCTAAGATCTGAGGATCGTGGTTCAAAGCCAGCCTGGGCAGGAAAGTCCGTGAGATTCTTATCTCCAATAAACCACTAGAAAACCGGAAGTGGCACTGTAGCTCAAGTGGTAGAGCACTCACCTTGAGCTGAAAAGCACAGGGACAGTGCCCAAGCCCAGAGTTCAAGCCCCACGACCGACAAAAAAAAATAAAAAATGAGGGCTGGGATGTAGCTCAGTGGCAAAATGCTTGCCTAGCAAGTTCAATCCCCAGTACCAAAAAAGAAAAGACAAAAAAAATACAGTTAATAAATAAATAAAGAGAGAGAGATTTCCATTTATACTGATCTGATCTCTGCTCTGGGCTCTACCATTAAATGCTGAAGACTTTGGGTTCGCCACTTCACCTCTGTGAGCAAAACATGCAACCTATCAAGCAAACATAAAAGTAGTCAATGCTTTGAGTCTGGCCAGGCACTAGAAGCAGGCCTGGAAGGAAGGCAGTAATTCACTATGAGAGAGTTCCAGAGAAACTGTACGGAAGTGAGATTGGAAGGGCCCAGAGACGGATGACCAGTTAGGAGGTGGCCTCAGGCCAAGGGCCAGCCTCTGCCAGATCCCGCGGGAGCTTTAGAGAGGGGATGGCGATCACTTCCCCTGGGACCAGGCAGCCAGGCTTGTGGATGCCCAAGCCTCTCTGTCATGCCTCAAGGCTGCTCCCAGCATAGATGCCCAAGCTCTATAAAATCACTCCCCAGCGAGGCACCTGGGGAGGGAGAGAGGCCAGTTAGCAGGTAGGAAAGGCAGTCAGGGAGGAGGTGAACTTTTTTGTGTCCATCCTGGTGCTTGAACTCTGGGCATAGGCACTGTCCCTAAGCTTTTGTGCTCCAAGCCAGCACTCTACTGCTTCAGCTACAGCTCCACTTCCAGCTTTTTCATGGTTAACAGTCTCACAGAGGGGCTGGGAAGGTGGCTTGGTGGTAGAGTGCTTGCCTAGCATGCATGAGCCCTGGGTTCAATTCCCCAGTACCACATACACAGAAAAAGCCAGAAGTGGTGCTGTGGTTCAAGTGGTAGAGTGCTAGCCTTGAGCAAAAGAAGATCAGGGACAGTGGCCAGGCCTTGAGTTCAAGACCTAGGACTGGCAGAAAATTTAAAAAAAAAGTTTCACAGACTTTCCTACCCAAGCTGTCTTTGAACTGTGATCCTTAGAGCTCAGCCTCCTGAATAGCCAGGATTACAAGTGTGAGCCACCAGCACCTGGCAGGAGGTGTAAGTTGACATCTGTAGCACCATAGGGTAACCATGGCTGGCAGTGATTGTCTATTTCACAGTCTAGTAGAGAGGATGTTAAGTGTTGCCAATACAAAGGAATTGGCAAATGTTTGTGGTAATGACTGTTGCAGTTTCTCTGACTGCTTTACTGCACCACACACCCACATTCTAGAATGTCACACTGTTCTGCATAAGCATGTATAATGATCTTGTCGATACAAATTAATTCAATCTGAATGTGTGTGTGCTGGTGCTGGGACTTGACCCCAGGGACTTGGGCATTTGCTTAGTTGCTTTTTCCACTCAAGGCTGTTGCTCTACCACTTGAGCCACACCTCTACATCAGTTTTTTGTTTGTTTTGTTTTGTTTTGCTGGTTAATTGTATATAAGTGGTTCATGAGTTTTCATGCACAGGCCAGCTTTGAACCATGATCCTCAGATCTTAGCCTCCTGAGTAGCTAGATTTATTGAGTCCCTAGTGCCTACCCTCAATACAAATATAGTCAAAGGGAAGTACACAGAAGCCAAGAATGGGCAGAGGAGTGGAGCCTAGGGGGCCTGGACCAGTCCTCAGTGTCCCCTACATGATTCACGGGGTTGTCACAAGAATTAAGTGGAATAAAAGCTCCTAGCCCCCATGTGCCTTGCGCATGACCAGTGACCAAAATCTAGAATCTCTGCAGGATGTGTGTCTCAGAGCACTTGCCTAGCATATGTGAGACTCTAGGTTCCCTTTCCAGTCTTTTTTTTTTTTTTTTTGGGTCCGGTCGTGGGGCCTGAACTCTGGGCCTGGGCGCTGTCCCTCAGCTCTTCAGCTCAAGGCTAGCGCTCTACCACTTGAGCCACAGCACCACTTCCAGCTTTTTTCCTTTTGTTTATGTGGTGCTGAGGAATCGAACCCAGGGCCTCAGGCATGCAAGGCAAGCGCTCTACCACTGAGCCAGCTTCTCAGCCCCCACCCTCTCCAGTCTTCAAATGAACGAATGGATGAATGAATGCTGTGCCCATGACTAGGAACAGACTTGGCCTAGTGAGCACTGAGGCCCAAGCAGGCCATTCTGAGGCTCTGGGAATTGGGGGTTCATCACTGCTGTGGGGCTCCTTTTGTACTTTCCCATCCCAACCTAACTGCCCTCATGCCGTCCCCCAGCTGCAGTCCATGGTGGATCTCCTGGAGGGCGCCCTGTACAGCATGGATCTGATGAAGGTGCATGCCTACGTCCACAAGGTGGCCTCCCAGATGAACACACTGGAGGAGGTAAGGCTGCCCTCCCTGTCTCCCCACCCCCAGAGACTGTGCTCCGCTGGCTGCCCCTGAAGGGGCCTGGGCCACTCTGGTTGATTCTGGGGCTACTGGAAGCAAGACTGGGGCTGGGGGAGCTGAGGGAGGGACCTGCAGGCCACAAGATCCAGCCTTTGGGAAAGAGGTCTGACTGGAGCTTAAAGGCATGAAGAAACTGGGAAGGCTGAGCGGAGAAACTGAGGCACCTGCTGGTTGTATGAAAGGGTGCAGAAGGAGCTAGTTGTTCTTGACCCACTAGGATCCGGGTCCATGCTGTACAATGTAGAGGTGACACCATGCACAGAAAATACCATGACCGTATTGACTGTGAGTAGGTGCTGTGTGACAGGGGTGGTCAGAGCCTTGGAACAGGCTCAGAACAACCCAACAGTCCTGGTACCACCTGTGAGGAGACAGACTAGACTGCTGGTTTTGTACAGGAACAGTTGGACAATGCTGGATGCTCAGGCTCCAGGTTCAAGACTTTCCAATGCTGGCACTGCCTAGCCTCCACCCGTTTCCTGCATCCGGCCCCTGCTAAGTCGCTAGAGAACTGCAAATCTACAGCTGCCTGGAGCAGGCGTGGGGACTTCCTTTCCTAGCTTCCTTTGCAGAGGGAGGGGGCACCTGGGCATCCTGTGCCCCAGGGTGGGAGATAAAGCCCCATGGAGCCCGAAGCTGGGGTTGCAGTGGCTTTGACAATCAGTGAGTCCCTCCTATTGGTTGAGCCCGTGCCAGCTGGGGAAGCTAAGTACCAAGGCTTCCTGTGTCTGCCCAGCGCTCCTGTTGCTGCCCCCAAAGCCATCCTGCTTTGACCTTTCCTCCTGTAATCTCAGGAAATACTAACTCATTGCACGTAATGCTGAGCCTGAGAGAAATAAAAAATGATTTCCGAAGCCACAGAAAAAAATGATTGTTTATCTTGTGCTTCACATTATCTGTGCTTTGTTTTTGTTAAACATGGTTTATTTCCCAAAGGATAACCCTATGGAGGGGAAAAGAAAAAGAGAAAGAAAGTTCTTGCTATCCCTGGAAATGGGAAGGGAGGCCAGGCCGTCTGACTCAGGAGGAACTGGCTCCCCAGCCAATGGAAAAAATCCTCCCAGAAGATCAAACAGCGATCTCCAAGTCCCAGCCTCCCTCAGCTCTTTTCACGTCTGCCAGAGGTCATTTGTACCTCATTTCAGCTGAAAATACCTAGAGATATCTTGAGCTAGGGACAAGCGGATGCTGCTAGCTCCTCATTGGTAGAGTTATTGCTACGCACCCCGCAACACATCGACTAGGCCTCCAAAACCCGCTTCCCACCTGGCAAGATTCAGTAGGGCTGAGATTCAAAAATACCTCTTGCATACTTTGACTTCCACCTAGCCTTGAACTCAGGGCACTGTCTCTGAACTTTTTTTTGCTCACGGCAAGCACTCTGCCACTTGAAGCACAGCTCTACTTCTGGCTTTTTGCTGGCTAATTAAAGATAAAAGTCTCATTGGCTTTCCTCCTTGGGTTGGCTTTGGATCACAATTCTCAGATCTCAGCCTGCTGAGTAGCTGGGATTACAGTCATGAACCACTGGTGCCCAGCTCAAAGTGCACTTTTATATTCCTCAGCTTTTCTGGGTCTCACAATGACTCTACAAGTTAGTTGTCCTTATTAGAATCCCTATTTTAAAGGCATGGAGAAGTAATCACTAACTCAAGATTATCCAACCATGAAATGAAGAACAGAAATTCCAATCTAATTCTTTCTCACTGCCTCTCAACATGAAAATTCCAGGGCTGACTGGATGTAAATCATTTTAGGTTATCTTCTGTGAATTCATGATGTGGATGTCTCTGGCTTCTCAGCAAAGAGATGTTTCCTGCAGCTAACTTAACTAGTCTCCTGTTTCAACTGAGAAGTAGGTTTACACCAAGGAACCCTCACCCAGCCAGGTGATAGTGGGTCAGGAGGCTACTCAGGAGGCTGCGATCTAGAGGACTGTGGTTCAAAGCCAGCCTGGGCATGAGTTTCCACATCTCAAACATCAGATAAGCTTGGCTAGAGGTGTGGTTCAAATGGTAGAGGGCAAGCTAAGAAAGCATATGGCTTATACATAACCCTGGACTGCTCCTGCAGCTTAGGAATCTAGAAATAATACCTACCAGACTGCCCAGGTTTCCTGCCAAAGGAAAAGGGGTTCCCAAGGTAATAGGGGAGTCCTAGAAGGAGAAATATGAGCATGTCTGTTCCCAGTGGGATTTAGAAGCAGAAATAGAGCCAGGGTTGGAGTGGGAGCCACTAAAGCTAGGCAGAAAAATACTCCTCAGCAAGGTAAGAGGTGGAGCCAAAGCACTACTGGAGTAAAGGCAGGAAGCTTCAGGCCTGGAGAGGGGCCAGGACTTGAGACTCACCCACAGAAAATCCTCCAAAGATTTCCCTTGCATCTACATTGCCTGAATATTTTACTTTAAAAAAATCTGTTTATGGGCTGGACAATGGTGGCTCACACCTGTAATCTTAGCTTCTCAGGAGGCTGAGATTTGAGACTCATGGTTCAAAGCCAGCAGGAAAGTCTGTAAGACTTCTTTTCATGGTTGTTAGTCATGTGGCTTGAACTCAGGGCTTAGGGGCTGTCCCTGAGCTTCTTTGCTCAAGGCTAGCACTTGTCTGCTTAGAACCACAGCTCCACTGCTGGCTTTCTGGTGGTTAATTGGAAATAAGAGTCTCACTGGCTTTCCTGCCCAGGCTGGATTTGAACCACAATCCCCAGATCTCAGCCTTCGGATAGTTAGGATGAAAGGCATGAGGTACCACCACCCAGCTTAGTGAGTCTTTTATCTCCAATTAAATACCAAAAAGCTTGAAGTGGAGCTGTAGCTCAAGTGGTAGAGCACTAGCCTCAAGCCAAAAATCTCTGGGACAGCACCCAGGCTCTGAGTTCAATCTGCAGAACCAGCAAACCCAGAGAAGTGTGCATGCATGTGTACATACACGCACACGCGCGCGCACACACACACACACACGTTTATGTATTTCATGTAAATACTAAAGAGTTTAGGACTGGAGGTCCTAAACTGGAGGTCAAGTAGGAGGCCATAAGTTCAAACCCCAGTACCACAAAAATATAATCATTTTAAGGTAGCAAAGTATGGAAAAGATATATATGTAGATACATTGGTCCCTATAAAAGAACAGAATGTCTTTAGAAGATACACAAAAAAAATCACAATTATCAGCATTGAGAAATAAACAGAGGTGAAAGGGACATATTTTTTAGATCAAATTTTATTTCTTTTAATTTTAGTCCTGTAAAATCTGGATATGGTGGTGCATACTTGTAACCCCAGAATTTACAAGAGCATCAAGAATGTTAAGACCAGGAAATGGAGCTATGCTCAGATGGTAGAGTACTAGCCTTGAGCAAAAAAGCTCAGGGCCAGGCTGGGAAGGTGGATCAGCAGTAGAGTGCTTGCCTCGCATGCAGGAGGCCCTGGGTTTGATTCTTCAGCACCACACAAACAGAAAAGGCCAGAAGTGGCGCTGTGGCTCAAGTGGTAGGGCACCAGCCTTGAGCTGAAGAACTCAGGGACAGTGCCCAGGCCTAGAGCTCAAGCCCCACGACCGACAAAAAAAAAAAAACTCAGGGCCAGCACCAAGGACCTGAGTTCAAGCCCCCAGGACTGGCACTAAAAGAGAAAAAAATAAAAAGGAAGAATTCAAGACCAGCCTGGGTTACATAGGGAGACTCTATCTCAACAACAACAGTAATAATAGTAATAATTCCAGAAATGTATTACCTATTTTTCATTCCATGGCCTGTTAAATGGGAACAACAAAATTGAAAACTTCAGTCATACAGCACATGCTTTTTTCGACCCACCCCCGCCAGGGCTAATCACCTTTGCAAGCTCCATCCCTGCTTGGGAAACTGGGCACCCAGGCTGATAGTCAAATTTCAGGGACTCTGAGGGGTAGCAGGCCAATGAATGACCTCGGATCTTGCCCCACAGAGCATCAAGGCCAACCTAAGTCGGGAGAACGAGGTGGTGAAGGACAGCGTGCGTCACCTCAGCGAGCAGATGAAGAGTTACGAGAACCACTCAGCCATCATGCTCAGCATCAAGAAGGAGTTAGCCAACCTGGGCCTCCAGCTGCTGCAGAAGGATGCAGCGGCCGCCCCTGCTGCCACCCCTGCCACGGGCCCTGGAAGCAAGGCCCAGGTAAGGCCTGGCTGTGATCACAAGGCAGAAGGTGGCTGTACTTGAGGGCATAGCATAGGTTAGACTAGAGAGGTGGGAGGGAAACACAACAGAGAATCACGGCAGATGACAACAGCTGTGTAGCTACCACGAGAAACCAGGACAGATGTGCAGATTCAGCCAAGAGGGCTGAATGCTAAGCAAGATGTTTGACAGTTTTCTCATTCCTAAATTCTCAAACTTGGAAGCTTGTAGAGATGAGACTCCCTGCCTGGCCTTGGGAGACCAGCTCTCCTGCTTCAAGCCTTCCCCATGTGGCTGGGCCCTGGCTGGTGCCTGCCAAGCAATAGACAGGGTACAAGTGATAATGGCTCATGCCTAATAATCCTAGCTACACAGGAGGCTGAGATCTGAGGATCATGGTTGAAAGCCAGCTCAGGTAGGAAAGTCCACGAGACTCTTGTGAGGGGATGGGGCAGCGGGAGTTGTGGGGCTTGAACTCAGGGCCTGGGTGCTGTCCCTGAGCTCTTTGGCTCAAGGCTAGGGCTCTCCCACTCTGGGCTGGAAGCTCCACTTCCAGTTTTTCTGGTGATTAATTGGAGTGTGTCACAGACTTTCCTGTCTAGGCTGACTTTGAACCTCGATCCTCAGATCTCAGCCTCCTGAGTAGCTAGGATTATAGGCGTGAGCCACAAGTGCCCAACTGCCTTTGGAGACCTTTACAGATGAGTAGCAACTTCTCCACTTCACCTGAGTGGAAAACTTAGGCAGCAAACACCCAGATGTTCCACCCTCAAGCTCTGAGCACTGTGGACAGAGCTGCCCATGACAAATGACCTACCTTGGTGAGACTTGGCAAAGATTCCCCCTGTAGGCCTGCAAAAATGGCCCTCCCACTGGGCAGCTAGGTTAGTGAAGCCACCTCTGCATGCACAAATGGCTTAAAGGTTCCTTCCTCAGGTGGACACATGTCAGAGATTGTGACTTGGCAAAAAGAATAGGGACAAGTTCCAAACTCCCATCACTACCCCTCTGACTGGTCACTTAAGGGACAGAACACAGCCCAGCAGCCTTGCTTTTCTTGAGTGGCAGAAGAAGAGAGCTGACTGGATGGATTCCTTTTCTAAACTTGTCACATCAGTGAGTCCTGTGACCCCCTGGAAGGAGGGCTGACCCCTGCCCATCTGGCACATAAGGAAACAGAGCAGTCACACAGCGAGAGGGTGTCTGAGTTGGGCTGGAAGCCACACTGTGTGTCCGTAGAGCCCAGCCCTCTGCCCCACTGTGAAGAGGTTGTTGGTGATTACAGGTGCCACTGCCTAGCCCTGGCCAGGGCTGGTGGCCAGCTCATTCTCATGCCAGTTTTGCTGGTGCTCACCAATCTTGCTGGTGGTCCATCAGATACTGTGTGCCCTATCTGCCAAAGCTTCTGCCTAACAATGGGTGACAGACAAGGCCTGTGTCCCCGTGCCAAGCCAGCATCAGAGGCATTTGAATAGGAAGTGAAGTAGATACAGCGGGTCCTAGGGGTGGGGTGATCAGCCATGGGACTGAGGGACCTCCCAGAATGCTAAGCTCTCAGTGCTAAAACAGAGACAGTTCTGGGGCACCCTGGGATGCAGTGGTCACTGGCAGAGAGACCCCAGAAGATCTCTGTTGCCTTCCCTGAGAGCCACCTGGTCCTTGTCTATTCCCAGGGGAGGAGTGGACAGGAATTGGGAAATGGGTCAGGAATCCAACCCACCAGGTTGGTTTTCAAATCTACTAATCTACTAGGGAGAAGGGAGTAGGGAAACTGAGGCAAACCCACTATGGATGCAACCACTGAGAGAAAGATGAGCACTTCATGGGCACCTGGAAGGTAGGGCTTGGAGCAGCCCCCCCCCAGCCCCTACATCTGAGCTTTCATGACCACCCACAAAACCCTCTCTGCTGCTCCCCAAGTCTGTGATTCTTCTTCTCTCCTAGGACACAGCTGGAGGGAAAGGCAAGGATACCAACAAATACAACAGTATGCCAAAGAACTTTGCAGACAAGGTCCTCACAAAGGCTCCTAAGGAGAAGCTGCTGAAGGTGGAGAGATTGAGGAAGGAGAGTGCCAAAGGCCGATTCCCCCAGCCCACAGCCAAGCCCCGGGCCCTGGCCCAACAGCAGGCGGTGATCCGGGGTTTTACCTACTACAAGGCAGGCAGGCAAGAGGCAGCAGAGGGCGTGGCTGGTGAGTCGGAGGGGAGTGGGAACATTGGGGCCTGGCTGAAAGACAGATGCCTCCCAGATCTCCTGGACTGCTCTGTACATGGCCCCTTAGCTCAGCTCCATCATTGCTTACCTCATCCATCTCTGGAACATAATACCCCACTCAGTTTGTTGGGATGAAATGGTAGAACCAACGTGAGGGCCACTCACTCCTTTCCAGATTGTGAAACTGGACTCTTCCTCCTCCTCCTTCCCTGCTCTTCCTACTCCTTCTTACTCTGGTACTGGGATTGGAACTTGGGACCTCACACACTTGCTTAGCTTTTTTTCTCAAGGCTGGAGCTTTACCACTTGAGTCACACCTCCACTTCCAGCAATTTTCTTTTTTTCTTTCTTTCTTGCTTCCTTGCTTGCTTGCTTTTTTTTTTTTTTTGTCAGTTATGGGGCTTGAATTCAGGGCCTGAGCACTGTCTCTAAGCTTTTGTGCTCAAGGCTAGCACTCTGTCACTTGAGCCACAGCTTTACTTCTGGCTCTCTGGGTGCTTAATTCAAAGAGTCTTAGACTTTCCTGCCTGGACTGGCTTAGACATCCATCCTCAGATCTCAGCCTCCTGAGTAGCTAGGATTATAGGTGTGAACCACCAGCACCCGGCCACTTCTAGCATTTTGATGGTTAGTTGGATATTAGAGTCACTCAAATTTGTCTGCCTGGACTGGATTTGAACCTTGATCCTCAGGTCTCAGCCTCCTGAATAACTAGGATTATAGACATGAGCCATTGAGCATCGGGCTTCCAGCAACTATCTCCTCCCTCCCCTTTACCTCCCCCCTTTGTTGTTGGTGAGGTCTCTCTCTTTTGTTGTTGTGGGCTTGAGGCTTGAACTCTGGGCCTGGATGCTGTCCCTGAGCACTTTTTGCTCAAGGCTAGCACTCTACCACTTTAAGCCACAGCGCCACTTCCAGTTTTCTGGCTGTTAATCAGAGACAAGAATCTCACAAACTTTCCTGCCCAGGCTAGCTTTGAACCACTATCCTCAGTTCTCAGCCTCCTGAGTAGCTAGGATTACAAGCGTGAGCCACCAGCACCCAGAAGCCTTCATTTCTTATCTCCCCAAAAAGCTCAGCCTCTCCTACTTTTTCTAGAAGCTCCCTGCTAGGCCACAATGAAATTAACTGAGAAACAGGAGAACATAGCTCCAAAAACCCCCAAAAACTTTCACTTTCGCCACTGATTCCATACTGTTCTTTTCTTTTTTTTTTTTTTTGGTCGGTCCCTCAGCTCTTCAGCTCAAGGCGAGCGCTCTACTGCTTGAGCCACAGCGTCACTTCTAGTTTTCTAGTGGTGTATTGGAGATAAGAGTCTCATGGACTTTCCTGCCCTGGCTGGCTTTGAACCGCAATTCTCAGATCTCAGCCTCCTAGGTACTAGGATTATAGGTGTGAGCCACTGGCAAGAGTGACAGCCCAAGCCTTTTCCCTTTCCTGGGTCTTGCCGCCCACCTTGTCTAGTGAAGCCCTCTATGGGGCAGTGTCCAGGGGGACAGCAAGGTGCAATAGTTACAGTTAGGCCTTCAGGAGTTATTGCATACCTGAGTGGTGGCACATACCAATAATCCCAGCACTCAGGAGGTAGAAAAAGGAGGATCTCAGGTTCAAGGCCAGCCTCAGCTACATAGTAAGACACCCCACCCCACCCCCATCTCACAAAGCCAAAAGCCAGGTGTACTGGTTGCTTAGGAGTAGAGATCAGGAGGATCCATTCTGAGGCAAGCTCAGGTAGCTGACACTGCCTGTCAGCCTTGCTTCACAGGAAGCACAAACAGGATCAAGGTCCAGGCTAGCAGGGGCAGAAAACCCTATCTGAAAAAGCAGCAAGAAAGGGCTGGAGTCGTGTCTCAAGCAGTGAAACGTTTGCCAAGCAAATGCAGGCCCTGAGCTCAAACCCTAAAACTGCAAAAACAACGAAAGAAAGAAAGAGAGAGAGAAAACCCAAAAAACCAAGGGTAGAGGGTGCAGCTCAGTGGCAGAGCATTTGCTTAGCACGCCCAAGGCTCTGAATTGGATCCCCAACACTGGGGAAAAAAAGGCACCCTTGTTTGTTGGCTCCACTTGCAGCCTCTGGTGCCAGCTGTGGTCCTTGATCCCTGCCAGCTCAGCCTGGCCACAGCATCGGACCTCTGACCCCTGTCTGGGCTACTGCCCGGCACAGCTGTGGGCATCTGCCTCTGCCAGCAAGGCCCGTGGGAACCATCCTTCTTCCCTATCAGGCTGCTGAGGCCCGGGGCCACCCTGACTTGTTCCCACAGGAGCCCTGGCGCTGGGGGAAAAGGGGACAGAGAAGACTTTCCCTGAGCACGATAAAGAAAGGAGAGCCTAGCTAGGAAAGAAAAATACATCAGGTCATGTTCCTCTAGCCCAGGGATCCCTGTGGCCCTCCCTTGGCTGACTGGCAGTCCCTGGGGGGCCACCATGGAAAGCAGCACCTTTGTCACTGGTGTCAAAGCACCTTCTAGGACACAGTTTGCTGTTGCTCTTAAAGACCGCTGCCTCCTGCAGGGAGGACAGGCCCACAGAGACAGAACACCTGGCTTCCGGGCAGTCGGCTTCAGAGCCTGCCTTAGACTCCCTTCCCTGGACACCAGTAGCCTGTGTCCCCTGGTCGTGTGACATTGAGTGTCCCTATATCCCCTACCCATCCCAGCTAGGAAGTGGGGCTCAGGTATGACCCATAGATGGTTCAAACACTAGCAGAAGTTCTATGTCAGCCAGCAGAGGTGGGGATGGGGAGGTGCCATGACATAGGGGCCCCCTGAGGCCCACCACACCAGATGGATGAGTCCCTAAAAATTCACCTGGGGCTGGGGGTGGGCAGTGGACTTGCAGCTGGACCTGGAGCCCATCTTCCACTTGAGCATGTGGGGAGGACCTAGATGGCCTGGAAAGAGCCGGGTAGCAGCAAGGCTGTGAGGTGATAGCACAAAGACAAGGTGAATTCAAGGTCATTTCTCTGCAGACAACGCCCTCAAGAGCACTTCCTGGCTGGAACAGCCGCCGCCCAAGGTTGAAAGCAAGCCTCCTGAGCCCAACTCAGCTGAGCAGGATGAGGCTGAGCCCAGGGCATCAGAGAGGGTAGACTCCACCCCTGCCACCACCACCACAGATCCTGCCACCACCACCACCACCACCACCACCACCACGGCTCTCTCCACCACCCTGGCTCCCACCACTAGTCCCCCGCCCACCGAGCCACCTTCACGCCCAGAAGACCACAGCCAAGGTGAGTTAGCCTCCCAGGGGTTGACAAACTACAACCCACAGCTAAATCCAGCCCATAGTCTGCTTGTTCGGGATCTAAGGATCGTGTGTGCGTGTGTGTGCGTGTGCGTGTGTGTGTGTGTGTGTGTGTGTGTGTGTGTGTGTGTGTGTGTACTGCAGTTTGAACCAGGGACTGGGCACTGTCCCTAAGCCTTTTTACTCAAGGCTGGTGCTCTACCACGTGAGCCACAGCTTAACTTCTCGTTTTTTTTTTGCTGGTTAATTGGAAATAAGAGTCTCAGACTTTCCTATACAGGCTGGCTTAGAACCAGGATTCTCAGATCTCAGCCTTCTAAGTAGCTAGGATTATAGGCATGAGCCACCGTGCCAGGCTTTTGTTAGGTTTTTGTTTTATGGTGATAGGAATCAAACCCAAGTCCTTGAGCATGCCAAAGCAAGTATTTTACCACGTAGTTACATTTCCAACCTCCCCAGCTCTTTTTATGTCCACATTTGTGATTTCTACTTGTGTGACATGACAGAATTTTTACTCAGTAGATCCAAGGATCTGTCTTTCTGTAGGGTTCTTGGTGATGTAGTCTCAAACCTTCGGACCCTCTGCGGCTGTGGTCCAAGTGCCTTTCGCTTGCACACACGTCTCCTGAAGGACCCGCCCACCACGCGAGGACAGGTGCAGCTGAAGTGGTTCCTCTCCATGCTATTTCTAGTGTCAGAAAACTGGAAATAACCTGAAGGGCTGGCGTTGGGAGGGACGTTTAATAAATGAAAGGGCACAGCTGTTGGGTGGCCTGGCAGGGCCCGGCAATTACATCATTAAAAGGGCTATTTAATGAGGTGAGAAATTGCTCAGAGGAAGAAAAAACACAGGATACATGAAAATAGATTTAGAAGAATCACAGTTTTGCAAAGTATATCTGCATGACCGTGCACGCAAAGGAAAAATAAAGACAAAGAAATACAACCACAACATTTTCTATGCGTAAGAGAATTGTTTAAAAGGTGTGTGTGTGTGTGTGTGTGTGTGTGTGTGTGTGTGTGTGTGTGTGTGTGTGTGTGTGTGTGTGTGTGTGTGTGTTTGTGTTAATCCTGTAGCTTGAATTCAGGGCCTGGGTGCTGTCCTTGAACTAGAGCCCTGCCACTTGAACCACAACTCTGTTTGTGGCTTTTTGGTGGTTAATTGGAGATAGTCTCATGGATTTCCCTGCTCTAGTTAGCTTCAAACTAGAATCTTCATATCTCAGCCTCCTGAGTAGCTAGCATTACAGGTGTGAGCCACCAGTGTCTGGCAGGATTTTTTTTTTTTTTTCAGTTGTGCAGTTTGAACTCTGGGCCTGAGCGCTGTCCCTCAGCTCTTCAGCTCAGGCTAGCACTCTACCACTTGAGCCACAGCATGACTTCCGGATTTTTCTGCTTTTTTTTTTTTTGGGGGGGGGTCCGATCGTGGGCCTGAACTCTGGGCCTGGGCGCTGTCCCTCAGCTGTTCAACTCAAGGCTAGTGCTCTACCACTTGAGCCACAGTGCCACTTCCAGCTTTTTTTTTCTTTCTGCTTATGTGATACTGAGGAATCGAACCCAGGGCCTCATGCATGCAAGGCAAGCGCTCTACCACTGAGCCACCTTCCCAGCCCAAGATTTTTCTGCTTATGTGGTGCTGGGGCCTCATGCATGCAAGGCAAGAACTCTACCATTCTACCACTGAGCACTCTACCACTGAGCCACCTTCCCAGTCCAGTATTTTTTTTTATTCTGTTAGTTTTAGGTTTTAATTTTTTGCAAGACATTTTTTATTAGCATGTATCAGGAGTAAAAGGGGACTTCATTATGACATTTTTTTTTTCTTTTTTTTTTTGTGTGTGGGGGATCCGGTCATGGGGCTTGAACTCTGGGCCTGGGCATTGTCCCTCAGCTCTTCAGCTCAAGGCTAGCACTCTACCACTTGAGCCACAGCGCCACTTCCAGTTTTTTTCTTATGTGGTGCTGAGGAATCGAACCCAGGGCCTCGAGCATGCAAGGCAAGCGCTCTACCACTGAGCCACCTTCCCAGACCCTCATTATGACATTTCTATACATCTGTATGGTTTTGTTGTTGTTGTTGGTGGTGGTGGTGGTTGTGGGGCTTGAACTCAGAGCCTGGGCACTGTCTCTGAACTCTTTTGCTCAAGGCTAGTGTTCTACCACTTTGAGCCACAGCTCCACTTCTAGTTTTCTAGTGGTTAGTTGGAGATAAGTGTCACATGGATTTTCCTGACCAGGATAGTTTTGAACCATGATCCTCAGTTCTGAGCCTCCTGAGTAAGTAGGATTACAGGCATGAGCCACCAGAAGCCAAGTAGCTTTTTTTTGAAGGGGGGCACAAGTCCTAGGATTTGAACTCAGGACCTGGGCACTATCCCTTAGCTTCTTTTGCGTAAGGCTAGCACTCTACCACTTGTGGCTTTTTCTGTTTATGTGGTGCTGAGGAATCGAACCCAGGGCTTCATGCATGTGAGGCAAGCACTCTACCACTGAGCCACCTTCCCAGCCCGCTGACTTTTTTTTTTCAATATTTATTTTATTGTGAAAATACTGTACAAAGTGGTTACAATTACATGGGCAAGATAATGAGTACATTTCTTATCAAGCATTGTAGCCTCCTCCTTTGTTTCCCCTTCCCATCCCACCCTCCCCCTGCCCCCCAACCCTCCTCTCCCCGCCTGACTTTTTTTTTTAGTGGAAAAATTAAAATTACATATTCATGGCCTGGCACTGGTGGCTCACACCTGTAATCTTAAATACTCGGGAGTTTGAGACCTGGAGGATCATGGTTTGATGCCAGCCCAGGCAGAAAAGTCTGAAAGATTCCACTTCCAAACTAACCAGAAAAAGTAGCGCTGGAGGCATGGCTCAAGTGGTAGAACACGAGTAAAAAGCCAAAAGAGAGCACAAGACCCTGAGTTCAAGTCCCAAAACTGAGAAAAGGAAAGAAAGAAAGAGAGAGAGAGAGAAAGAGAGAGAGAGAGAGAGAGAGAGAGAGAGAGAGAGAGAGAGAGGGAGAGAGAGAGAGAAAGAGGGTTGGGGGAGGGAAGGAGGAAAAAAAGAAAGAGGGCTGGGGATGTGGTTAGTGGTAGGCTGCTTGCCTAGCATGCATGAAGCCCTGGATTCAATTCCTCAGTACCATATAAACAGAAAAAGCCAGAAGTGATGCTGTGACTCAAGTGGTAGAGTGCTAGCCATGAATAGAAGCAGCTCCGGGACAGTGCCTAGGCCCTGAGTTCAAGCCCCAGGACTGGCAAAAAAAAAACAAAAAACAAAAAGAAAGAAAGAGAAATAGATCAATTAGCTAGGTGTTTGTAATCCCAACTATTCAGGAGACTAAGAGCTGAGGATTACATTTGGAAGCCAGCCTGGGCACTAAAGTCTGTGAGACTCTTCCAACTGACCACTAACAAGCTGAAATGGTGCTGTGGTTCAAGTGGTAGAGCTCCAGTCTTGACTGGAAAAGCTAAGGAACAGTGCCTAGGCCCTGAGTTCGAGCCCCAGTACAAGCACAAAAACAAAAAATAGAGGGATCTAAGTTAGATCCCGGTCACCTTCCCAAGGCCATTGCACTGGCTTGAGAGTCTGCGTACCAGAAACTGCGCCCGTTGCTCCCCGCAGGCAGCTGTGAGGGCACCCTGCGGGCTGTGGACCCCCCCGTGAGACATCACAGCTACGGCCGCCACGAGGGAGCCTGGATGAAGGACCCCACAGCCCGGGACGACAGGATCTACGTCACCAACTACTATTATGGAAACAGCCTGGTGGAGTTCCGCAACCTGGAGAACTTCAAGCAAGGTCAGGGTCCTGGGCAGGGGAAGGGGGCCAGCTGTAGGCAGCCTGGGGAGACCCCCCCACGACACCCAGCCCTCGTGTGTCATGTGATTACCTGTGTTCAGCCATGGCCCCCCCAACCCCCACCTTGTGCTGGCCCTGGGCCAGAAACTGGAGGACAGCGGCCAACAACAACTTGGACGTGCTCAGCCTCAGGAATGCAGCCTGCCATGCAGGGACAGCGCGCTGGGTGCTCACCGTGTTCTAGTGGGCTCGTGTGTGTTACTTGCGGTATTGTCTCAAGTCCGTGGGGGGGGGGGGCATTACCTGTGTTCCAGGAGAACAGGCCCAGGCCTTCGCGGAGCTGCAGGTCTGGGCAGGGCCCGCGGTGCAGCTGTTAGCACAAGGAAGGGCAAACTGTTTATCAGATCCTGGGGCATGCTGGGAGAAGAGGGGTCATTCTGAAAGGGACCGCCCTTCAGAAACCCCCAATCTGGAATAGAGGACAAAAGTTAACGATTTGGCAGGCAGCGTTATGGGGGTCGCACTAAAGAGCTCTGGGAGATAATCTGCCTGAGCTCAGGGAGGACTTTGCTGAGGTAGAGCGCTGGGCTGAGCTGGGGAGGAAAAGCAGGAAGAAGCCGGCAGGAGAGGAGAGGGTGGTCTAGGCAGAAAGCCCGAAGAGGGTCTGGTATGAGAAGCAGCCTGTCGGCATGATGTGGGGGGTGGTGAGAGAATGGGCTGGGACAGGCATTCACCACGTGAAGAAGCTTGAACAGTACCCTGAGATCTGTGGAGTCACAGAGAATGGCCTAGAAAGAATGTTCCTCCGCAGCCAGCCCCAACTCGGCCCCTTTTCCAAGACTTATAGGAGGCTAGAAGAAAGACCCTTCAACTCAGTCCCAGGGAGGTCAGAAAAAGCTTCTTGGAGGTGGTCACAGTGGCTGAAGGCTCTGAAAACCAGGCAGACATTCTCTGTGCAGATTGAATGAGGAACAGCAGTCATGACAAAAGGGGCAGCATATGCAAAGGTCCTGTGGCAGCACAGGGCCGGTATCACTCTGTGTCTCAGTCAGCCTCTCCGTGTCATTCCACGGCTGGGGTCCAGTCTAGACCCTCGCTGGTGTGTTGGTGTGTGGGGTGGGCTCTGATCTGACTACACACCCTCTCACGGCAGGCCGCTGGAGTAACATGTACAAGCTGCCCTACAACTGGATCGGCACGGGCCACGTGGTGTACCAGGGTGCCTTTTACTACAACCGGGCCTTCACCAAGAACATCATCAAGTACGACCTGCGCCAGCGCTTCGTGGCCTCCTGGGCGCTGCTGCCCGATGTGGTATATGAGGACACCACCCCTTGGAAGTGGCGTGGCCACTCAGACATTGACTTCGCTGTGGACGAGAGCGGCCTGTGGGTCATCTACCCCGCCGTGGATGACCGTGACGAGGCCCAATCCGAGGTGATCGTGCTGAGCCGCCTGGACCCCGGCGACCTCTCTGTGCACCGGGAGACCACGTGGAAGACGAGGCTGCGGCGGAACTCCTATGGAAACTGCTTCCTGGTGTGTGGCATCCTGTATGCCGTGGACACCTACAACCAGCCGGAAGGCCAGGTGGCCTATGCCTTCGACACGCACACGGGCACCGACGCGCGCCCGCAGCTGCCCTTCCGCAACGAGCACTCCTACACCACGCAGATCGACTACAACCCCAAGGAGCGCGTGCTGTATGCCTGGGACAATGGCCACCAGCTCACCTACGCCCTCCACTTCGTGGTCTAACGGCCCTGAGCTCACAGAGGTGGGCAGGGGCACGGGGGGGGGTCCCATGTAGCAAATCACGGGGCCTCTGGGGCTGTGGTGGAGGCAGCCGGCAGCCAAGATGGTGCTCCCCTAGTATCAAGCACGTGATACTTGGCTCCATGGGCAGAGCACTGTGCCAGGGCCTTTTTGAGCATTTACCCCTCTAATCCACCCCAGGCCTCCCTTGGAGGCCCATGTTACAGACAGGCTGTGTCTCACAGGAGCCCTTCCTCCAGATGAGATTGGCCACGCTCTCCCCCCACACACACAGCCCTCTCCCCTCTCTCCCTTCCCAGAGGCCTCTGGGCCAATGCACTGGTGGGGTGCCACTCCAGGCCCCTGTTCCAACTGAGCTGCTGGTGGCAGCGGGCTTGGGGCCCCCCTGGTTAATGCCCCAGCTTCTTGCCTTGTCTTTGGACAGTGCCACCCACACCCACACACCCCCGGTACCCTGTCAGGCCACTTTCTAGACCTCAGCTGTCACCTAGCCATGGAGCAGAAGCACCAGCCGCCTCCCCTTTCTACTCTCAGTCCTGTTATCACAGGCCATGCATTTCTCAGCTGCAGAGAAGATGCTGGAAGCTGCCCACCTGCAGCTGTCACCACCCAGGAGCTGGGCTGAGGCTCCCCAGCCACATACCAGGCCTTGGTCCTTCGCTGGCCTCTCCCACAGCCTTTGAGCCTGGGGTCCTTTCTGGACCTTCACATCCACAACCGAAAAGACACTCAGGGATTCCTCCAGCTCTGCCATGAGCAAGGCCTCCGGCTAAGGCAGGGGTAGGGCCAGGATGGGGCAGTTTTCCTCTCCCTTGTCTGTCCTGAATCTGGTCATCTGCCGGGCTGGCCAGCGGCCTTGGGGGCTGGGGAAGGCAAGGCAAAGTGCCGGGGTCTGGGGAGGCTTTGGGCCTGTTGCTTGCAAAGAAGCTCCAGAGGAAGGAAGGGAGCATGCAGGTCTGAGCAGCGGGCTTCTTCTGGT
The DNA here is from genome assembly GCF_024711535.1 of Dipodomys merriami. Taxonomy (NCBI): domain Eukaryota; kingdom Metazoa; phylum Chordata; class Mammalia; order Rodentia; family Heteromyidae; genus Dipodomys; species Dipodomys merriami. The sequence goes on from NW_027202382.1 coordinate 40,340,113, forward strand.
CATGATGTGGACCTGAGGGTACACAGGGGGTCCTCCTGCCATGGGGACTGTTGGTGTCACCTCCCATCCGTCCCCCACCGCAGGCTCCACCCTAGACAGCCTAGAGCTCAAAATCCCAATCTGCTTCACACAGTATTTTTAGAGTAGCAAGATCTATAGCCCAACTCCCAGGTTTGCCAAAGAGAAAATAGACCCAGAAGGGTTTCGGGGCAGCATAGAGTCACACATGGACATCCTTTGGGAAGGGCTTCATCTTCCCACTTTGCAGACATCCAATGGCTCACGCTGATAATTCCTAGCTTCACTGAGGAGGCTGAGATCTGAGGATCACAGTTCAAAGCCAGCCTGGGCAGGAAAGTTTGTGAGGCTCTACTCTCCAATTAAGTACCAAAAAGCTAGAAATGGAACCATGGCTCCAGTGGTAGAGTGCCAGCCTTGAGCAGAAGAGCTCGGGGACAGCACCCAGGCCCTAAGTTCCAGTCCCAAGGACAGCACATGCACCAAAACAAAAACAAGAGAGACATGCCAGCTCCCAGATGTCTGCATATTTGAGCATTGTGTTGTACTATTAACTCAGCCACACCAAGAGACAGCAAGGAAACACCATTGGTGCCCAGCAGTTCCTTCAGGCATTTCAGGTGGTGTTTTGCTTAAGCTGTAACTCCTGAAATAAAGGGGAACACGACACCCCACCAAGCCCAGGTCTGACTCACAGTGGTGGCCCCACCCAGCCTTCCCCACCCAACCCACCCAGCTGCAGGCTCCACCCCCAATTTCTTCCCTTGGCCCTGGGTGTGGGGTTTTCATAAGACTGTGTTGTGATGTCACGGCCCAACCATGTGTGTCTGAGACCAGGCAAAGTTAAACTGGGTTTGAAAAATTCAAGGACAAATGGCGTGGTTTTCAGGGGGTGGGGACTGTGCTGGTTACAGTCTCCCCTTCCCCCCACCACGCGCATATTATGCAGCTCCCTTGCCGGTTGGGCATGGCGCATGTGTTCATGTGGTAAGGGTGTCTTCCTCACTTACAGATGGCCACCCTGCAGCCCTGAGAACTTGAGTCACTTGTCACATAGGCAGTGAAGGACAGTGCCAGGTTTCTAAGTCATCGTGAGGGGAAAGCATCGGTGTGTTTGAGCGCCTCACCACAAACCCCCCCACGGGCAGGTACGTTCTCCAGTGCAGCCATGGTACAGATGTGGACAGGGAGTTGGCAGCCCTTCCCACACCACACCCACACCGCAGCAGGGCTGGGGACTGCGTGTGTGCTGTCGTGTGTGTCGGTCCTAGTGGCAGCTCCACAAGTGGTGGCATTGCTCTAGTTCTATGTAACAGGTGCCAGGCAGGGGATGGGCCCAGCTTCAGCCCAGCCTTGAAGACCAAGCCAAGGAGTGGCCTCCCCCAGCCATATATCAGAGCTGGGTAAAAACTAGCAGAAAAGGGAGTTCCCGGGACGGTTATGATTGGAATGGTTTTTCCTGTAGGATCAGGGGCCAGTCTGTATCTGCAAACTTACAAGCTCTTAAAGCAACCTGACCCCTCTCCCCCAGCTTTTTTACTTGTGGGGCTTGAATTCAAGGCCTAGACGCCATCCCTGAGCTCTTTTTGCTCAAAGCTAGCACTCTACCACTCTAAGCCACAGCATCACTTCTAGTTTTCTGGTGGTTAATTGGAGATAAGAGACTCACAGACTTTCCCTGCCTGGGCTGGCTTTGAACCATGATCCTCAGATCTCAGCCTTCTGAGTAGCTAGGATTTATAGGCTTGAGTCACCAGCACCCAATTTATTATTATTATTTTAGCCTGTCTTGGGCTTTATTACATTTGACAGCAGGTACTTCAGACAAGGAAGGGCCTGGCCTGGGAGGGGGAGGGATGGGGGGGCACTCAGCATTTCTTAAAGAACCTGACCATGAAGGTAAAGGAAACCATGCCTCCTGGTGTTTTGGTTTAGGGATTTATTTGTTCAGTACTGGTACTGGGGCTTGAACTCAGGTCCTGGGTGCTGTCCTTAGCTTTTACACTCAAGGCTGGCACCCTAGCAGCTACAGGTAATGAGACACAAGTTCAGAGCATCTAAGCAACGCGCTCAGGGTCAGGTTCTAACAAGTCAAGATTTGAATCAGGTTTGTTTTTAAGCCAAAGCCCCCAAACTTTCTGTGGTTGAGAATTTGTTGTGTTTTCTTCTTGGTTTTGATTGCTAGGAAACTCAAAGTTAAATATTTGAGATTTTTTTTTTTAATTTGGTGTGTGTGTGTGTGTGTGTGTGTGTGTGTGTGTGTGTGTGTGTGTGTGTGTGTGTGTGTGTGTGTGTGTGTGTTTGTCAGTCCTGTGTGTGTTTGCCAGTCCTGGGGCTTGAACTCTGGGTCTGGAAGCTGTCCCTGAGCTGCCTTTGCTCAAGACTACTTGAGCCACAACACCACTTCCAACTTTTTCCGAGTAGTTTACTGGAGGTAAGAGTCTCACAGACTTTCCTGCTGGGCTGGCTTCAAACTGTAAGCCTCAGATCTCAGCCACCTAAGTAGCTAGGATTACAGGCATGAGTCACCAGTGTTCTGAGTCTCCTTATTAGAGTTGCTTCATTCTAGCTTTCTGCTTATACATTCACCCCCAATCCTTTAATTTTTATTCTACTGTATTTTAGTCTATCTTATTTGTAGTAAGTTGCTATAATACCTTTGTGCAACAAGGTAATATACACACAAATAAAACTCATAAATGAAAGCTTAATTTAAAAGTCTTGACCAAGGTGGGCATGGTGCTGCACACCTTTAATCCCAGCATGAGGGAAGCTGAGGCAGGATGATCTTGCGTTTATATGAAATTCAAGGCCAGCTTAGGCTACAGAGTAATACTGACTCAGAAAACCAAATGATGTAACTCAGAGGGCACGCCAAAAGTGCCAAGGTCCTGGGTTCAGTACCCAGCACCATAAAATAAATAATTGTTTTTTTAAGTCTTGACTCAATGCTGTGGTAAAGGGTTGGGGGGGTGGGGATAATGCTTACCTCAAATGCACAAGCCCTGGATTTGATCCCCTAACTCAAGAAATGTGTCCTCTAGCCTTATTTTAACAAAACAATAACAACAAATTAGAGCTGGGCATGATGGTGCATGCTTGTAAGCCCAGCACTCAGAAAGCTGAAGTGGGAAGATTCAAATTGGAGGCCCACCTGGGCTACATAGTGAGACCATGTCTCAAAAAATAACAAAACCAGCTGGGAAGGTGGCTCAGTGGTAGAGTGCTTGCCTCACATGCATGAGGCCCTGGGTTCGATTCCTCAGTACCACATAAACAGAAAAAGCTGGAAATGGAGCTATGGCTCAAGTGGTATAGTGCTAGCCTTGAGCCCCAGGTCCAGAGTTCAGGCCCCATGACCGACCAAAAAAAAACAGGGCCTGGGAAGGTGACTCAGTGGTAGATCGCTTGCCTCGCATGCATGAGGCCCTGGGTTCAATTCCTCAGCACCACATAAAACAGAAAAAGCCAGAAGTGGCACTGTGACTCAACTGGTAGAGCACTACCCTTGAGCTGAAAAGCTGAGGGACAGTGTCCAGGTCTAGAGTTCAGGCCCCACGACTGACCAACAAAACAAAACAAGGAATAAGAATAATTGTAGTAGCCGGGTGCTGGTGGCTCATACCTGTAATCCTAGCTACTCAGGAGTCTGAGATCTGAGGATCTCAGTTCAAAGCCAGCCTGGGCAGGAAAGTCTATGACTTTTTCTTTTTTTTTTTGTCAGTCATGGGGCTTGAACTCTGGGCCTGGCTGGGCGCTGTCCCTGTGCTCTTCAGCTAAAGATGAACGCTCTACGCTTGAGCCATAGCGCCACTTCTGGTTTTCTAGTGGTTTATTGGAGATCAGAGTCTCGCAGACTCCTGAGTAGCTAGGATTACAGGCGTGAGCCACGGGCACTCAGCCCTTGAAACTCTTACCTCCAATTAACCACCAGGAAACTGGAAGTGGCACTGTGGCTCAAGTGGTAGAGCACTCGCCTTGAGCTGAAGAGCTCAGGGACAGCGCCCAGGCCCAGAACTCAAGCCCCACAACCAACAAAAACTAAACTAATTGTAGTTTTGCAATGAGAACTGGCCTGCTGTTGCAAAGTCACTGGAAACTAACCTGCATGATGAGCTGAGCAGAATTCAGCTTAGGCTCAAAATTAGACCTCTGTGAGGAAGGGTGGAAACAAAGAGCAGCTGCCCCTGCGGAGCTGCAGACCCGGCCTCGGCACCCCCTTCGCCTTCTCATGCTGCAGCAGAGGGAAGAGGAGGGTCACCCGCTGGGCTGGAGGCCTGCCACAGCACTCGAACCGGCAACCCCTAAATTTCCTTCCCTGGCATACCCTCTCCATGATCTCTTCTGTCCTCACCCACCCCATCCGCAGGGCAATTTGTTGTCTCTCTCAGAGACACTTCCGTTCCTTTTGCTAAAATAATGTTCTTTCCAGAGGATGCTCTATTAGCTGTTAGCCAAACAAAACAAGACCAAACAATATGGCTATGAATTTGCAGGAGGAAGCTTCATGGCACTCACACACATAAAAGGACCATAAATCTCCTGGGGCCACAAACGAGGATGCTCACATTCTGGTCCTGGGTTACAAAGAAAGATTATGGGATAGGGGGAAGGGAGTCCATGGAAGAATGCTTGCTAGCACACTGGAGGATCTAGATTCCATCCTCAGTAACATACATGTACACACACACAAATGCACATACAAGCGCATGTACGATGGACACTGTTTGCTCTTTTTCCCTTGATGTCATCAGAGAAATGGGACCCAAAGGGTTTACTATTCCCTTTTCTGGTTCTCGAGCTTGAACTAAAGGCCTGGGTACTGTCCTTGAGCTTCTTTGCTCAAGACTATTACTCTACCACTTGATCCACAACTCCACTTCCAGCTTTATTTTTGGTCGGTTGTGGGGCATAAACTCTGGGCCTGGGTGCTGTCCCTAAGCTCTTCAGCTCAAGGCTAGTGCTCTACCACTTTGAGCCACAGCAGCACTTCCTGTTTTCTGGTAGTTTATGGGAGGTAAGAGTGTCAATGGGGCTGGGAAGGTGGCTCAGTGGTAGAGTGCTTGCATGGCATGCATGAGGCCCTGGGTTTGATTCCTCAGCACCACATAAGCAGAAAAAGTCAGAAGTGGCGCTGTGGCTCAAGTGGTAGAGCGCTAGCCTTGAGCTGAAGAGCTGAGGGACAGCGCCCAGGCCCAGAGTTCAGGTCCCATGACTGACAAAAAAAAAAAAAAAGAGTCTCACAGACTTTCCTGCCCAGGCTGGCTTTGAATTGTGATCCTTAGATCTCAGCCTCCTGAGTAGCTAGGATTACAGGCATGAGCCACCAATGCCCGGCTCACTTCCAGCTTTTTAGTAAATTGGAGATGAAAGCCTCGCAGGCTTTCCTACCCGGGCTGGCTTCAAACCTCAATCCTCAGATCTCAGCCTTCTAAGTAGCTAGGATTACAAACAGGTATGAGCCACTGGTGCCTGGCTCAGCTGTCTCTTCAGATCTGTCCCAAACGAATGAATGATAAATTCAGAGCAGCAACCCCACCTCAGATAGCCAGTCACCATGGCAGGCTCGCCTAGGCCTCCTTTCTACAGCCTTTCTGCTCCACCACACCTTTGAATAACCTGAACCACAACCTCTGTGCTCAAACCTTTCTCTAGTCTGAGCACCATCTGCTGCTCCCATCTTCCTGGGCCCAAGAACTGTTCCATCAGCTGTTCCCATGACTAGCACCCTCAGACTACACCTTGCCATGACTGCCTCCCCCTAGGCTATAGGTCCCTGCTGCCCCCTCACCAGGAAGCTGTCACTTAAGGCATTATCTAAAGCTGGCCCCAGTCACATGACTCTCCTGTCCCAGTACATGAATGAGTACCTAAATATGCCTGTATCTGTGTCACCTAATGGATTCATGAAATTCCACATAGAAATCTCTAGAAGGTGTCTATAATCCTAGCTTCTCAGGAGACTGAGATTTAAGACAAATCCTTGAGACTCTTATCTTCAATTACCCAGCAAAATACCAGAAGTGAAGGTGTGGTTCAAGTGGTAGTGTGCCAGTCTTGAGCAAAGAGCTGAGCTAGAATGTGAGGTCCTGAGTTCAAGTCCCAATACTAGCACACATACACACACGCACGCACACACACACACACGCACACACACGTACACACACATGCACACGTACCACACACATGCACACGTACACGCGCGCACACGTGCATACACACATGCACATGCGGACACACACACGCACACACACACACACACACAAATGTACACACACGAAATAAAAACAAAAGATAGCCAGGCATGGGTAGTTTATGCCTGTAATCCTAGCTACTCAAGAGGCTAGGAGCTGAGGATCGAGTTTGAAGCCAGCCACGGGAGGAAAGTCTGTGAGACTCTTTAATTAACTGCCACAAAAGCCTGAAGTGGAGCTATGGCTCAAGTGGTAGAGTGCTAGCCTTGCGCACAAAAGCTCCAGGACACAGGCTGGGAAGTTGGCTCAATGGTAGAGCGCTTGCCTTGCATGCCTGAGGCCCTGGGTTCGATTCCTCAGCACCACATAAGAAAAAAAACGGAAGTGGCGCTGTGGCTAAGGTGGCAGAGCGCTAGCCTTGAGCTGAAGAGCTGAGGGACAGGGCCCAGGCCCTTAGCTCAAGCCTCAAGACAGACACAAAAAAAGAAAGAAAGAAATCTCTAGATGTAATTTAAGATTTTTCTTTTTTTTTTTTGGGGGGGTCGTGAGGCCTGAACCCTGGGCCTGGGCACTGTCCCTCAGCTCAAGGCTAGCGCTCTACCACTTGAGCCACAGCACCACTTCCGGCTTTTTTCTTTTTGCTTATGTGGTGCTGAGGAATCAAACCCAGGGCCTCAGGCGTGCAAGGCAAGCGCTCTACCACTGAGCCACCTTCCCAGCCCCTTTAAGATCTCTTAAAGCATACAGGATATTGCCAGTAGCCTTCTCCATCTTGTAGTTCCATGACAATGAGAAAAGCCACATCCAGGAAACACCTCCCTAACACTCACACCTTCCGCAGGCTTGTCCAGCCAACAGAGCTGTGATGTTGCTGTTGGCTACACCAGCAATACCCAACAATACTGCGCAGGAAGCGGGCGCTACTGTTGTCCCAGTTCATCCCCTGCCCGAATCCTATGGGTTTTCCTGGTTGCCATCCACCAAGACTGATCCCTCTGTGTGCTGGGCTCAGGGGCACCAGGCTGAGCAAGTCTCATCTCTACCCCTGGGGGACCCCTAGGAGCCACACAGTCCCCCTTCACCCCAGTTCTTGGAGCTGGAAGAGTAGAAATGCATGCCTTGCTAACAGGAGCCCTCCAACCAGCAGATCTCCATCTCTGGTCACCTCTGAGGGGGTGGCACCAATGGATGCCCTTTGGATGTTTGTTCTTAGAGGTCCTGAAACCTCCACTTGGCCAGAGTGGAAAGGGAAAAAGAGGAACATTGCATAGGAACTCCATGCCTAAACATCTGAGCATCTGCCCTGTCTGTATTAATCTCACCAGATTGGCATGGTTGCTGCCGCATCTTACAAATGAGGAAACTGAGGCCTAGAATACGATATCATGGGTCTGAAGTCACACAGCTGGTGGTGGCTGATCACTCTCTTAAAATGCCCTGCAGGGAGTTGCTTCCTGACTTGAGTCCTGTTACCTCATATCATAATTCCTGCAGATTCTTTTCTTCTCCTTCTCCTTCTCCTTCTCCTTCTTCTTCTTCTTCTTCTTTCTCCTTCCTCCTTTCTCCTTCCTCCTTTCTTCTTCTTCCTTGAACTCAGGGCCTCAGGACTGTCCATGAGCTCTTTTTTGTTGTTTTTGTTTAAGTCTAGTACTCTAGCACTTGAGCCACAGCTCCACTTCTGGCTTTTTTTTTTTTTTTTTTTTTGGTAGTTAATTGGTGATAAGATTCTCACAGACTTTCCTGCTTGGGCTGGATTCAAACCATGTTTCTCAGATCTCAGCCTCCGGAGTAGCTAGGATTACAGGCATGAGGCCACCAGTGGCCAGTCTTCCTACAGACTGTTATAAGATGCTTATCTTTGGGTGTACCCCAGATCAATACACCAACATTGCTGGGATTTGGTGAGTGTGAAAATATCCCCGAGGAAGCCTGGTATGGTGCACACATCTGTAATTCTAGCACTCAGGAGGCTGAGGCAGAAGGATTGGGAATTTGAGGCTCGTATGAGCTACCATAGTGAGACTCTGGTTTTGTTTTTCAAGTTCCCCAGGAGATTCTGCAGGGTATCCAAAATTGAAGCAGTAGGCACCAGGGAAGCTGGATGAGGAGAAGAGACAAGTCTGATGCTAGGGTGAACCCAGGAAAGCCCTGGAGGAACTTGGGGGAGAGTAGGCCCCGGCCCTCCCCATGGCTGCCTGCAAAGCTGGGGGTGTTTGTATGGCACAGAACACAAAGGGTCCCTCTGACCCCAAGCAATACCCAGACGCCACCCCACCCAGCCTGAACTCTGCCCACGTCCAAGGCCGGCCTGCCGACCCCTCACATTCCTTCAGGGACCCCATGAGGCAGAAACACACTGGGCTTTCAGAGCGACTGCCTGCTGGCAGGAAGAATTATCACGGAGAATTATCTGCCATGAGCACAGGGTGGCATTTCACGTGCCAAAGGTTGGCTGGTCCCACCCCGGGCCTAGCTGCTTGGCTCCAGGCTCCTCATTCCAACTGCAAAAGGACAGAAACCTTATTCTTCTTCCCCAGCAAGAAGCTTCCACCCCTCCCCATCTGCACAGAGCCTCCCCCAACCCCAGTTACCCCTCATCCCCACCCTGGACCCCAAGTTTTCTTTGCTTAGAACTTGGACCACAGCAGATTAGGCAAGGAGGATCCAAAGCCAAGTTCCCCAGGTCCTGTCAAGTCTGGGATTTTATTGACAGGCAAAGTCATTGTTACCAGATGTCCACTCCGGCCTGCTCTGGCTTTTCTGCACAAGCCCCTGACAGGTGGAAACGGCTGTCATGGCCTGAGACAAACTCCTCATGGAACAGCCTGGGCTTTTGAGCCTCATGGCTTTTGGCTTGAATCCTGTTTCTCCACCTGCCACAGGTGTAACTTCCTGCCGCCCCCTCCCCCTACACACATACACACCTGTTTGAAGTCTCTGATCTCAGCTTTCTCATTTGTAAAATGAGCATAACAGCCTTGATCAGGCATTGGGTGGAAGGTAGATTGTCAGCAAACAAAAATGTATCCTCAGAACAGATGATGGTTCTTGCCTAAGATGACAAACAGCAAAGAGGAAAATGACTTCCTTCTCTCAGTTGTATGTACTCAGATTGATTAGTAATGACTGCGTATGTGATTTGCCCATCCAGACCCCCATGTGAGAGAGCAATTGGCAATGTCTGCCCTGAGACTAAGAAGTTAGGTTATGGGGGGGCGTGTGCTGCAGGTCTCCTTTCTACTTAGAACAGTCTAAATAGTACTTTGCACTCCAGTTGGTTGGATTGGAGCAACATTCTCCACACTGATTTTCCTGTTTCTTTTTTTTTCCTTTTTTTTTTTTTTATTGGTCATGGGGCTTGAACTCTGGGCCTGAACACTGTCCCTCAGCTCTTCAGCTCAAGGCTAGCACTCTACCGCTTGAGCTACAGTGCCACTTCCGGTTTTCTGGTGGTTTATTGGAGATAAGAGTTTCATGGACTTTCCTGTCCAGTGGCATTGAACCGTGATCCACGTATCTCAGCCTCCTGAGTAGCTAGGATTACAGGCGTGAGCCATGGGCACCTGGTTGATTTTCCTGTTTCTTGTATCTTTCTATACTCTGACCTTTAATTCAGCTTCCTGGCATGCTGTAAGTGATAATACACCTGTCTGGCAAGCCAAGTTCTTGAGTTCAAGCCCCAATACTGTCCCCCCTTCCCCGTTTAAAAAAAAAAGAAAGGAAAAAAGGAAATGTCAGAAAGCAAGAAATAAAGCGAAAAACATAAATAATATAAATTATTATAATGAAATACTGTATTTCTGGAGCTAGAGATGTAGCTCAATGATAGAATACTAGCCTAGCATACACTATACCCTTGGGTTTAATCTCTCGCACCAGAAAAAAATAAGATAATGGGGAAAAACAGCCCTTCTCCCTCCTCTACACACATAGGAACGAAGGTTTGGAATCAAGGTCTCTCACTTGCTAGGCAGGTGTTCTACTTGAGCCACAGCACCACTTCCAGCTTTTTCTGCTTATGTGGTGCTGAGGAATCGGACCCAGGGCCTCATGCATGCAAGGCAAGCACTCTACCACTGAGCCACCTTCCCAGGCCTATACCCAGCTTTTATCTCAACTATTATACTGTCCTTATCCCATGCTGGGCATTCTCTTTCTCAGTCTTTCCAGATTAATGCCCCTGCTCTCTTCAGATCAACTGTCACCTCCTCCAGAGAGCCTTCTCTGTTCTCTGGGGCTTCAACAAAGAGCACCTTCCTGTAGCTCTGGCCACAGTTGCAATTAAATACTTTACACGTGTCCTTATTTGATTGGAAAGGCAGCTCCACCCCATGCCCCTAGCAAGCAGGCAGGCGCTGGGCCTGGAAGTCTGGGCCTTGTGCTCTTGCCTAGCGTTTTTTTTTTTTTTTTTTTTTTTTTTTTTTGTCGGTCGTGGGGCTTGAACTCTGGCCCTGGGCGCTGTCCCTCAGCTCTTCAGCTCAAGGCGAGCGCTCTACCACTTGAGCTACAGCGCCACTTCCGGTTTTCTGGTGGTTTATTGGAGATAGGAGTCTCACGGTCTCTCCTGCCCGGGCTGGCTTTGAACCGCGATCCTCAGATCTCAGCCTCCTGAGTAGCTAGGATTACAGGCGTGAGCCACCAGCGCCCGCCCGGCTTTTTGTTTTTGTTTTTTTTTTTTTTTTTTGCTCAAGGCTGGCACTTTACCACTTGAGCCATGACTCCAGTTCCAAGTTGTTTTTCCCAGTTAACTGGAGGTAAGTGTCTCAAGGCTGGCTTCAAACCAAGATCCACCTGAGTCTCAACCACCTGAGTAGCTAGTATAGGCATGAGTCACCTGGATATCTCTCTCTCTCTCTCTCTCTCTCTCTCTCTCTCTCTCTCTCTCTCTCTCTCTCTCTCTCTCTCTCTCTCCTCTCTCCTCTCTCCTCTCTCTCCCTCCCTCCCTCTCTCCCTCTCCCCCTCTCTCCCTCTCCCCCTGTCCCCCTCTCTCTCTCTTCCTCCCTTTCTCTCCCTCTCCCTTTCTCTCCCTCCCTCCCTCCTTCCTTCCCTCCCTCCTTCCTTCCTTCCCTCCTTCCTTCCCTCCTTCCTTCCCTCCCTCCTTCCTTCCTTCCTTCCTTCCTTCCTTCCTTCCTTCCTTCCTTCCTTCCCTCCTTCCTTCCCTCGCTTTCTTTTGCAATGGTAGGAATGAAACCCAGGGCCTCACACATACTAGGCCAGCACTCCTAGCCCCAATAAACAACTACAGAGCAGACATGTGAATCTGCACGACCCAGGAGACAATGCGGGCGGCAATGTGGTGGTGTGGAGGGCCTGGCTGGGTTCTGTGGGCTCTGGGCAGGGAGGTTTATTCCAGGGCAGCTCAGCCCTGGCTTTGCCTGTTAGGCGTAGCTCAGTGACTCCACTCACACACTTGCGTGAGTAGCTGGGAGGTGCTGTGGAGGGTCATTTTATTTTCCTGTCTGTCCTCCCAGCTGGTTTATGATGTGACGAGCATCATTTATAAGGGGTTGTGTCATTTTTTTTACAAAAACAGTTTTTTAAATTTAAAAAAAAACATTCATTTTAAACTATTTGATATGTGGGGAGGAGCTGGTTGGCATTCTAGAAAGTTCTTCCTTTCCCTGTCTGTTCCCCTTTCTTCCTCTTCTGACCTCCAACAGGAGCTTATTCTATAATGGGGCTCCTCCTTCTTTTGTAGGTAGTTTTAGGTTTATTACAAACACCCAAAATGGAGCCAGATGCCAGTGGCTCATGCCTGTAATCCTAGCGACTCAGGAGACTGAGATCTGAGGATTGCAGTGAGCCCAGGCAGGAAAGTCCTGAGACTTTTATGTCCAATTAACCTGCAAAAAAGCCACAAGTGGCCCAAGTGGTAGAATGCCAGCCTTGAGCGAAACGCTAAAGGACAGCACGTAGGTCCTGAGTTCAAGCCCCCAAACCAGCCCCCAAAAAAAACAAATACAAAAACCCAATACTCAAAAGGCTCTGCTGGGCTTGGGCTTAGAAACAAAGCATACTGGGCTGGGAAGGTGGCTCAGTGGTAAAGTGCTTGCCTGACATGCATGAAACCCTGGGTTCAATTCCTCAGCACCACATAAGTAGAAAAAGCCGAAAGTGGTGCTGTGGCCCAAGTGGTAGAACGTTAGCTGAAGAGCTCAAGAGTCCAGGTCCAGAGTTCAAGCTCCATGACTGACAAAAAGAAAAGAAAAACAAATCATATGGTTAATTTCCATGTGAAAATCACACAGGTGCTGGTGTTTGCTTTTTTCCCTCAAAGCTGGAATTTGGAAGGTCTGAAATAGCTGACTCTCTTCATAAACTCTTGGAATCTCTTCTCCCAGCTATGCTCAGATTAACAGTGTACCTGGGAAATGGCCATTGGTAAGGTCATTCATTTCTTCAGTCTCCCATTCTGTCCCTGAGCCTGGCCCATCAGCAGTGTGAGAGCCTAGAGATGGAGCAGATCCAGTCCCTGTTGCTGGGGAGACACAGTTACAACAACCACTTCAACAGCAGAGCTCCAGAGACAGCTGGTGGGAGGGTATGGAGCAGAGGCTGACCCTGAGTGGGGGAGGGATGCGACAATGGAGGTGGGTTTTGATGGATGCATAATAGAATTTTGCCTGGGCTGGGAAGGTGGCTCAGTGGTAGAGTTCTTGCCTGGCATGCATGAGTCCCTGGGTTTGATTCCTCAGTACCACATAAGCAGAAAAAGCTGGAAGTGGCGCTGTGGCTCAAGTGGTAGAGTGGTAGCCCTGAGCTGAAGAACCAAGGGACAGTGCCCAGGCCCAGAGTTCAAGCCCCACGACCAACAGAAAAAGAAAACGTTTGCCAGACTGAGATACATACAAATGCATTGGAGGCAGAGGGAGCAGCTGTGTGAAGACACCGAATGTGTCTGGCCTTTCCCACTTCTGGGCCTTAGGATGCTGGGCCCATTTTTTCCCTCTCTCTAGGCCTCTGTGTCTCTGTGCATTCAGCAGAGATAATCCTAGAACATCCCTCATGGGGTTGACAATTAATTCAGGTGAATTGATGTGAACAGCTACGTCAGCCCTAGCACTGAACTGGTGCCTGGCAAATCATTGCTCCCAGGCTTGGTGTGCTGAAGTTGGCAACACTGTAGGGACAGGCAACATTGTAGGGTCTGGCTGGAGAAAGAATGAGCAGGGAAGTGCTTGCAGGGAGGACAGGCTCAAGGCACCAGTGGGGGCAGGAGTGGGGGCGGTGGGGGGGTGGAGAGGCTGGGAGGCATTTAGGGTGAGTGGAAGCACTTAGGAGTTGAGAGGTACTGCCAATCCAGGACAGCCCCAAGACTCTGGCCAATAGGAGAGGCAGAAGCAGGTGCCACATGGCAGTGGGTAGGTATGATGCAGGAAAGGGCGGATTCTTTTTCCTTCCTGTAGGACACATCTGTGATGTGAGCTCTGCAGGACAGACACACTGCTGGGTCTCCTGGGCCTGATGCTGGAGGCTGAACCCTGCTCCAGCTTCTGCTTCCTCCTTTTTGTGGGCTCCTGGGACTCTGGTCTCTAGGCCCTGCCACTGGTATTATCAGGTATGTCACAGGTCTGTCATAGCACTCACTGGTGACAGGTCTGTGACGCAGGCCATGGATGCAGCCTCAGTGGGCACTGCCTTGCCATCAGGAAATGAAGGCAGACCCAGCCGGAGGAGACCAGCCCCGGAGGCCAGGGGCACCTTCCCTTCTGGAAGGCAGGCTGCTCACCAGGATGCAAGGCTTACAGCTTACTCAGGCACACGGGTTGTTTGGCTCTCTTTGACTCTCAGATACTAACAGTGCCCACTGCTCAGGGGAACACAGCTTTTTATTGGGCCCTATGCTGAGGGCTTGGAGTTGGAGGGAAATGATATCGACTTTTGTTTTTCCTAGTACTGAGACTCAAATGTAGGACCTTGGCCATGGTAGGCAGCTGCTCTACTACTGACCTACACCAGCCAGCTCTTGCTGGCGTTTTTTTGTTTGTTTGTTTTTATTGTTGTTCTTTTGTGTGTTTGTTTGTTTTGGTTGTGAGGCCTGAACTCTGGGCCTGGGCGCTGTCCCTCAGCTCTTCAGCTCAAAGCTAGCGAGTGCTCTACCACTTAAGCCACAGTGCCACTTCCAGCTTTTTCTGTTTATGTGGTGCTGAGGAATAGAACCCAGGGCCTCACGAATGCAAGGCAAGCGCTCTATCACTGAGCCACCTTCCCAGCCCGAGACTCTTATCTCCAATAAACCACTAGAAAACTATGAGCTGTGGCTCATAGCGGTAGAGCACTAGCCTTGAGCTAAAGAGCTGAGGGACAGCACCCAAGCTCAGAGTTCAAGCCCCATGACCAACAAACAAAAAACACAAAGAGTAACTTCCAGAAAGCATGGAGATTACATAAAGAGGTAATCTCCAAACACATGTGTCTAAATTTTATCTTCAAGAAGTGTTTTGTGGAAGGAAGTTTCAGGGCTCATCTGCAAAGAACATTGAAGTGTAAGAACTCAGAAGATAGGAAAGGCAGGAAACAGGACTCATCTCCCAGCACTTGGTGGGCTCGGATGCTGCCAGTTCCCGGCCTTCTGGGATGCCCCAGGCCTTGCCTGACTCCAGACCTTGGGAAGCCCTCCACCCCTCAGGGGTCCTGGCCAAAGCCACTTCCTTGGCTGAGGGCTGAGCTTGCAGCTGCCGGGCCAGGAGGCTGGCCTGCTTCCCAGCTCTGCAGTTTGCCCTCATTTGCCAGAGGCCATCCCACCCCAGGGGCCTGGGTTTTGCTGCTTCCTGGCCTCCTGGGGGAGGGCAGGGAAGATCCAGGTCCCAGATTCAATGGGACTGGGGTTCCCACTGTGGGACCCTCAGGTTCACAGTGGACCTGGTTATGCCTGAGTGTGGACTACAGAATTAGGCCTTGGGTTAGACCTCAGACTCCACCACTTCCTAGCTTAGTAATCCCTGGGCACCTTGCTGCCCTCTGACCCTTAGCTTCCTTGCTTCTTTTTTTTTTTTTTTTTTGTCGGCCGTGGGGCTTGAACTCTGGGCCTGGGCACTGTTCCTCAGCTCTTCAGCTCAAGGCGAGCGCTCTACAGCGCCACTTCCGGTTTTCTGGTGGTTTATTGGAGATAGGAGTCTCAGGGTCTCTCCTGCCCGGGCTGGCTTTGAACCGCGATGCTCAGATCTCAGCCTCCTGAGTAGCTAGTATTACAGGCGTGAGCCACCAGCGCCCGGCAGGCCCTGAGTATTGAATGACCCAAATGCACAGTGTCTGACGTGAACCCAAGGCCTGGTGACTGTGGGCTTCTCCTACTCCCATGCCCTTGAGCAGTGCACTTGCTGCAGCCTCAGTTTCCCCCTCTGTGGAGTGGTGATGATGCTAGACCACCTCATCTCAGAAGGCTATGAAGCTGATGCCAAAGGAGGTTAAAGGGTTAACTTCAGGCGAGAAGCAAAGCCATGGCACAGGGTGGGAGTCTGCAGGGCCGCAAGCCCTTCAGGTCTCAGGGAGTATCTCTGGGAGGGAGGCGGTGGGAGGTTTGGGTTGTGAGGTTGGGGACAGGGCTGGGAGAGGCAGGTTGCCCAGGCCAAGGGTGGGGTGGGGCCGGGTGGGGAAGCCTGGAATCTGAGCCTGCGGGTGGGACAGGGGCTGGACTCCCATCAGGCAATGAGCTCAAGTGAGGCCCTCCCGTGTGAGCCAGGCTTTCTTCATCTTCTGATGAGGGATTTGCCAATGATGGCTGCTAGGAGGACAGGCTGGGGGGAGGCTGGTTACCAGGAGTGGGGCAGGTGACCCAGGGTGGGGATCCCGGTTGACAATCTGGGCACCAAGGATCACCCTCTTCAGCAAGCCCGTCCTGGCTGAGCAGCCCCAGATGTATTGTGGGATTCGCAGCAGGCGGTGGGCATGTCCTGGTGCAGAGGGGACCCAAAGGGCAAGGATACCCCCTTCTGTGCCTGGTCCACTACTGCAGAGATCCACCCAGCCCCCAGCAGAGTGAGCCAGCTCCCAGGAGCAGGTCCTGCCCCCAACCCTGGCCTCTAGCCACAGGAGCCCTGTGGGGTTGGCATGCAGAGCGACTTTGCTCCCTGGAGGGATTCATTACACAGGCTTTCATTAATAGCCCAATAGTTTTGTGCTTACTGTGTGCATTTGTCATACAAGGAGAGCCAGGACTCTGATCCCACCCAGAGTGAGAAGACTTCCAACTCCTCGCCCAGTGTGACAACACTGAGGGTCCAGCCGGGGCAGCCTGGCACCACCTTGGCTCAGTGTAGCTGAGTCTGGGGAAAGAGCACAGGTTCAGGGGTTTGAGGGCCTGAGTTCTGCCTGCCTGTCTTCCTTTCCTTCCTTCCTTCCTTCCTTCCTTCCTTCCTTCCTTCCTTCCTTCCTTCCTTCCTTCCTTCCTTCCTTCCTTCATTCGTTCCTTCCTTCCTTCCTTTGTTCCTTCCTTCCTTCCTTGCTTCCTTTCTTCCACAAAATCAAAAGTGACACTGTGGCTCAAATTGGTAGAGCAAGGGCTGGGAAGGTGGCTCAGTGGTAGAGCGCTTGCCTTGCATGCATGAGGCCCTGGTTCGATTCCTCAGCACCACATAAGCAAAAAGAAAAAAGCTGGAAGTGGTGCTGTGGCTCAAGTGGTATAACGCTAGCACTAGCCTTGAGCTGAAGAGCTGAGGGACAGTGCCCAGGCCCAGAGTTCAGGCCCACGACCGGACCCAAAAAAAAAAAAAATTGGTAGAGCATTAGTCTTGAGCAAGAGTTCAGGAACAGCACCCAGGCCCCTAGTTCAAGCCCCATGAATGACAAAATAGAAATAATGGAGAGGTTGGGTGCTGGTGGCTTTCAGGAGGCTGAGATCTGAGGATCACAGTTCAAAGCCAGACCTGACAGCAAAGTCTTTGCAACTCTTGTGTCCAATTAGTCAGTAAAAGTCAGAAGTAGAGGCAGGGCTCAAGTGGTAGAACGCCATCCTTAAGAAAAAAAGCTTTGAGTTCAAGGTCTTTGATCCATTTGGAGTTGATTCTGGTGCAGGGTGATATGTAAGGATCTAGCTTAAGTTTTCTACATGTAGTTAACCAATTTTGCCAGCACCATTTACTGAAGAGGTTGTCTTTCTTCCATTCTATTGTTTTAGTTCCCTTATCGAAGATTAGATGGCTATAGATCTGTAGGTTCATTTCTGGGTTTTCAATTCTATTCCATTGGTCCTGAGGTCTGTTCTTATGCCAATACCAAGCTGTTTTGATTACTATGGCTTTATAGTAGAGTTTGAAGTTTGGTATTGATATTCCTCCAGCGGGGGAAGGGGAGGAAGGAGAAGGATTGGGATTGGGGGGGAGGGGGGAGGCTGGGAAGGGATGTGAAGGGTAAACAAAGGAGGAGGCTGCAATGCTTGGTAAGAAATGTACGCATTATCCTGCCCACGTAATTGTAACTCCTCTGTACAGTATGTTCACAAATAAAATAAAATTAAATAAAAAAAAAAAAAGAAAAGAAAAAAAGCTAAGGGGCAGTCCCCAGGCCCTGAGTTTAAACCTCAGTACAGGCGCGCGCGCGCACACACACACACACACACACACACACACACACACACAGAGTGGGAGGACCCATTGGGGGCCTAGGAATGGGGCAGCTGCCCAGTTGTGGGACAAGGGGAAGTCCTCTCCCATAATTCCTGAGCTATTTATCTAGGCTGAGCTATTTATTGAGCACATAGCATGTGCCAAGCCTGTACACTTCAGGTTTTCAGTTGCCTGCAAGGCTGGGTCAATTCAACGAATGCCCTTATTCGTCAGATGAGGAAACTGAGGTTTATGCCAAACGATTGAAACCAGATGTGGAAGGATGCTATGCCTTGCAGAAGGAGAAACTGAGGCTGGGGGCTGCTGGGACTTAGAATGTGCAGCTGATGACCAAGGCTGAGCTTCTGGAAAGGGAAGTAAGTCAGAGGAAATCACCACAAAGGCTTCCATCCCCAGTTGGACAGGAAGAGGAGGACAATACCAGACAGACTGAAGAAGGCTTCTTGCCTCTGTCCCCAGACACCCGGCCCCCGGGGCTGACAGGGGCCCATTATCCTGAGGTCTCAAGGGTGGGGCAGCTGGGCAAACATCAGTCCCCTGGCGCCGGACACAAATGGCCATGGAAACAGCTCAGCTCAGGGAGGGGGCGAGGAGGAGTGAAGGCTGTTACAACTCCACCAGGACAGCGAGACCCAGAGGGACTCCAGCACCAGCCTGGGATCCCCAAGCCCTCTGGCAACAAGGTGAAGGCCTAGGTGAACCCGGGAGCCCATTGGCGGTCTACACTTAGTTCACGGTAGCCCAGAGAGGCCTCACCAAGAGCTCAAGGTCACACAGCAAGCAGAGGCTGCTGATCTTGCCAGGGCCTGAGCTTTGTTTCCCACCCCACCCCCACTCACCCAACCCCTATCACCAGCTGTCTCCTTGGAGGGTGGCGCTGGGCGGGTCAGGTTTCCACAGGCACACACAGGTGTGGCCAGGGCAGTCTAGAGGCAGAAGGGGGCTCGTGGCCTGCAGAGGCTGTGTCTGGGGATGGGACCTAGAGCAGCTGTTCCTCACCTGCTTCTGCTGTGTGGGGGCAGGCACTGTGGGAAGACAGACCCTCATCCATGTCCTGCCTCTGATCCTGCTCCCACCATTCCCTGGCGGGGCACCAGACACCTCATGTATGATTTAGTGTGCTGTGCACAGCTCCCTGCCTGATTCCGGGAGGGTTAGGGCTTCGTTTGTTTTTGCCAGACATAAGGCTTGAACTCAGGGCCAGGGCTCTGTTCCTGAGCTTCTTTTATTTCTTTTTCCCTCAAGGTTAGCACTTTAGGGGCTGGGAAGGTGGCTCAGTGGTAGAGCGCTTGCCTTGCATGCATGAGGCCCTGGGTTCGATTCCTCAGCACCACATAAGCAAAAAGAAAAAAGCCGGAAGTGGCGCTGTGGCTCAAGTGGTAGAGCACTAGCCTTGAGCTGAAGAGCTGAGGGACAGTGCCCAGGCCCAGAGTTCAGGCCCCACGACCAGACCAAAAAAAAAAAAAAAAAGGTTAGCACTTTACCACTTGAAGCCACAGCACCACCTCTGGTTTTCTGGTGGTTGATTGGAGATAAGAGTCTCATGGGCTGGGCACCGGTGGCTCACACCTGTAATCCTAGCTACCCAGAAGGCTGAGATCTGAGGATTGCGGTTCAAAGCCAGCTCAGGCAGGAAAGTCCATGAAACTCTTATCTCCAATAAACCACCAAAAAAAGCCAGAAGTGGCGCTGTGGCTCAAGTGGTAGAGTGCTAGTCTTGTGCTGAAGAGCTGAGGGACAGCGCCCAAGGCCCAGAGTTCAAGCCCCACAACTGACCAAAAAAAAAAAAAAAATCTAAGCTTCCTGAGTAGCTAAGATTATAAGCATGAGCCACCAGCACCTGGCAGTTAGTTTTTTTTATGTTTATTTATTATTTATTTTGGTTGGTCGTGGGGCCTGACTGGCAAGATGGCCTGGGCGCCATGGTCACAGCCCTGCTCTCTGGCCTACCTGGGGTGCCCAGGTGGTACACCTGACCCAGATGACCATAGACATCCAGGGCGTCACTCCTGTCCCCTTGTCTCCTGGACTGGGTTAGGGGCTTTCCTTGTCTCTATTTCAATGGTCTCTGAAATGGCGCTTCTGGATTCCACTTCCATGGGAACCACTGGAGGGCTGGGCTGTTGGGCAGAATGGAAGAGAAGAGCAGGAGGTTTGACCCCTCTCTCTTCTATCTTTCCTTCTTCCTGTCCTGGAGCTCATGCCTTTTTCCTCCTAGAGCCAGCCTCCACACACACACACACATACACACACACACACACACACACACACACACACACACACGCACACACACACACGCACAGTGAACATGTAACTAAAAAAATATTTTAGCCAGGTGCCGGTGGCTCACACCTGTAATCCTAGCTACTCAGGAGGCTGAGATTTGAGGATCATGGTTCAAAGCCAACCTGGGCAGCAAAGTCCGTGAAACTTATTTCCAATTAACCATCAGGAAAAAAAAAAAAACAGAAGTGGCGCTGTTGCTCAAGTGGTAGAGCACTACCCTTGAGCTGAAGAGCACAGGAACAGTAGCCAAGCCCAGAGTTCAAGCCCCACGAGTGACAAAAAATACAAAATAAAATAAATAAATATAAATTTTTGTGTGTGTCAGTCCTGGGGCTTGAGCTCAAGGCCTGGGCGCTGTCTCTGAGCCTTTCACTCAAGGTGGGTGCTCTACCATATGAACCACAGCATTACTTGCAGCCTTTTGCTGGTTATTCTGTAGATAGGAGTCTCATGAACCTTTCTGGCCAGGCTGGCTTTGAACTGCAATCCTCAGATCTCAGCCTCCTGAGTAGCTAGGATTCCAGGCATGAGCCACGAGCACCTAGTCTCAATTGTTTTAAAATGTAATGGAAAACTCTGGCTTGCATGCTAGCAATAGAGCTGTGTAGCAAGGTGACAGGGACTGGGAGAGGGATGAAGTCAGCCAGACAGGGGACCAACCCACCCCCCAGGGAGAACCCCTCTGGCAGGACCAGGAAATGCCACTAGAACTTTGAGTGTGGACAGAGACCTCAGCTTCAGACTAGCAGGTCACAGCCCCGGGATCAGGGCACAAGGTGGGCCCGTTCCTTTGTCCTCAGACTATTTGCCATCTCTGTGTCCAGGACCATTAAGTAATTAAACAAAGAATTAAGCAGCTAAGATAGAGTCCCCTCTGACTGGCCTGCCAGCTCTGCCCTGCCCCACCCCTCGCTCCATTCCCAAATCTGGCCCAGGCATCGGAACCCTGGTGGCTGATGGCATCTGTTGCTTGGAGCTGGGCCCAGGCTCTCAGCATGTTCTGTGGAAGTCACCAGAGTGTGAGAGAAGCCTGCTGAGGCCTGTGCGCTCAATCCCCGCCAGAAAGTTCTGGTCATGTGTCAGGGCCCGCGCTGGGAAAGGGGCAAGGGTCAGGTCTTGTTTGTCTTGAGTTCCTGTGGCATTGGGTTGCATTGCTACTCAAACAGAATAACTCACAGAAAAGACCATACTAAAGACACAATAGGCTGGGTACTAGTAGCTCAAGCCTGTAATCTTAGCTACTCAGGAGGCTGAGATCTGGGGATTGCAGTTCAAAGCCAGCCTGGGCCGGAAAGGCCATGAGACTCTTATCTCTACCAGAAAACCGGAATTGGCACTGTGGCTCAACAGGCTGAGTTCAAGCCCCACAACAAAAACAAAAACAAAAACAAAACAATAGGGGGCTGGGATGTAGCTCAGTGGCAAAGTATTTACCTGGCAAATGCGACATTTGGGTTTGATCCCCAGTACCAAAAAAGAAAAGACAAAAACAAAAAAATCCAGAAACACAACAAAACCAACAATAACAACAAAAACCCACAATTGAAAGAAAAATACAGGGGCTGGGAAGGTGGCTCAGTGGTAGAGTGCTTGCCTTGTATGCTTGAGGCCCTGGGTTCAATTCCTCAGCACCACGAAAGCAGAAAAAGCTGGAAGTGGTGCTGTGGCTCAAGTGGTAGAGCACTAGCCTTGAGCTGAAGAGCTGAGGGACAGCGCCCAAGCCCAGAGTTTAGGCCCCACGACCGATAAAAAATAAAAAGAAAAATATAATAGGAGCCAGGCACTGGTGGCTCATGCTTGTAATCCCAGCTAATCAGGAGGCTGAGATCTAAGAATTGTGGTTCAAAGTCAGCATGGGTAGGGAAGTCTGTGAGACTTTTTTTTTTTTGCTAGTCCTGGGGCTTAAACTCAGGGCCTGGGCACTGTCCTGAGCTGCTTTTTGCTCAAGGCTAGCAATCTACCACTTGAGCCACATCACTACTTCTGGCTTTGTCTATTTATGTGGTACTGAGGTACTGAACCCAGGTCTTCATGCATGCTAGGCAAGGACTCTACCACTAAGCCACATTCCTACCCATCCCTCCATGAGACTCCTATCTCCAATTAACTGCCAGAAAACCAGAAGTGGCACTATGGCTCAAAGTGATACAGCACTAGCCTTGAACAAAAGAGCTCAGAGACTAGGCCCTGAATTCAAGGCCCACAGTCGACAATAAAAAAAAAATAGGGTGCTGATGGCTCACTGTCATCTCAGCTTCTCAGGAGGCTGAGATTTCAGGATCACAGTTCGAAGCTAGCCTGGATAGAAACCTGTGATGTGAGACTTTTTTCTAATGAACCACCAAAAACTGGAAGTGGAGCTATGGCTCAGGTAGCAGAACATTAGGATTGAACAGACAAAGTTCAAGAACAGTGCCTAGGCCCTGAGTCTTAGTATTCATATCAGTATTAGCCCAGTATTAGTACACACACACACACACACACACACACACACACACACACACACACACACACACACACACACACACCACATACACACAGATTCACTGCTTTCTCCTAAGGGAATGTGCCGCTGCTTACCCTATGGCCTATGGGCTGGTCTATGGATAGGAGACTCTAGTGATAGGCTACAGGGTATCCCTCCCCCTCCCTCCTCCTCCCCCCCCCTCTGTCTCTCTCTCTCTCTGTCTCTCTCTCTTCCTACCCCATGGATCATTGTTCTCCCAGTTTGGATTTAGAACACAGAAGTCCAGCTTATAACTTTGCAGCTGTTATAGTGGTAGAATTAATGCTTTGTGTGGTAGAAGTAGGACTCCTAACAATGCTTTCAAGACTCGCTAGGCAGCTGGGAGCCAAGGCGATGACATTTGGTCGCGTCGTGGTTGGTCTTGAGGGTGCTCCTGAAGAATCTGTGATGCAAGTAGCAGCCAGGGTGGGAGCCGGCCGGCCAGTCACTCATGGGAAAAAGCACTTCCCACACGGGCAGTGAATAGAGCTGTGGAAACTTGAGGCTGTTTGGCCTCCAGTGCTGAATGCTGAATGACAAGAGACCGAGCGTCTAGAAAACTAGAGAGGACGATGGCCTCCAATTTGGGCCTAGCCAGGCCATGTGAGGGTGTTGCTTGTTTCTGTCCCCATACTTCAGAGGGGACAAGGACAAGTCAGAGTGTATTCCAAGACATGTGGCTTCAGGGCATTGTGTATAGCTCCCTGGAGAGTTGGATCCCTCCTACAAATGACTAGAGGGGCTCCAGAAAAGGGAAAAGTAGCCTCAAAGACATAGCTGTAGGGATCATCTCCAGTGAATCTAGGTGGCAAGGACCCCAGACTTACCTAGCGCACTCTGCACGAGGAGGAATTCTGTCCAAATAAGCCTGGCTTATTGTAAGCCAGTTCCCTGGAGAGAACTCGAGAGACCTCAGAGCCTGGAGCTGGGAGCTGGCAGGAGCCAGGGCACCGGCCTTCCATACCTTCTTCTTCCTGTTTTGCCATAAAACAGCATTTCCTGCTTCCTGGGGCCCTGGTCAGAAAACACTGCCCAGCCCTGGCATTATGTAACCTCCCAGACCACACACGATGCTCCAAACACTGCTGAGGACTTGTGGGACAAGTTGTGGGCCAGATAGCCAGGGAGCTCTTCACAAACAATGACACACTGGTGCTCAAATGGCACGTCCCACGTCCCCAGAGTTGGCACTCTTCAGGGTCCTGTGTGTCTTGCCCTGGCTGTCTCTCCTCCTCCCCCAGAGTTCAGCACTTTAGGAATTTGCAGCACTTTCCCAAAGACTTGCTTGTCTTTGGACACTGATCCCATGTGCACAGAGGCTTAAGAAATGAAGAGTTCTCTTTTGTATGCCTTGACGTCTCTAAGAGCCTCTGTGGCTGTCTTGCTGAGAGAGGTGAGCTCTATGGGATGTGTGCTGGTCCAGGCCTATGGGCATGCCTTTGGAGATGAGAAGACGTGTCAAAAGCCAGTTTGGTATGGGGCCTGGCAATACCAGGACAGCCTGCCTGAAGGATGGAGTGGCTGGGTTTTCCAGTCACGTGGGCAGGGCCTGAACCAGGGAGATCCCTCTGTTCCCACCAAACTTAGCACCTCGTCAGGTGTCCCAGAGACACACCAGGTAGGCGTGGCCCCTGCCCATACTTAGGACTGGCACCTTCTCCCTCTGATGGGCACAGAGTCCCCCTGATGTGTCTACATCACAAGTATTCTGGGGTGTGGAGTCCTTTGATGAACTTGGGGAAGCAGTTGAGACCCGTGTGTGTGTGTGTGTGTGTGTGTGTGTGTGTGTGTGTGTGTGTGTGTGTGTGTGTGTGTGTGTGTGTTAGGGCTTGAACTCAGGGCCTGAGTGCTATCCCTGAGCTTTTTCTCTCAAGGCTAGCACCGTACCACTTTGACTCACAGCACCACTTCTAGTTTTCTGGTGTTTAACTGGAGAAAAGAGTCTTATAGACTTGCCCGCCTGGGCTAGCTTTGAACCATGAACCTCAGATCTCGGTCTCCTAAGTAGTTATGAATTACAGGCATAGGCCACTGGCACAGGGCTCAGTTGGGAGCTTTGTGTCTATTTTGTTGTTGCTGTTTTGTTTTGTTTTATATGAGTACTGGAGTTTGAACTCAGTGCTCAGGGCCTGAGCACTGTCCTGAGCTTTTTCACTCAAGGCAAGTACTCTACCACTTGAGCCACACCTCCACATATAGCTTTTTTGGCTGGTTAATTGGAGAGAAGAATCCCACTCACTTTCCTTTCCTGTTCATGCTGGCTTTGAACCACGATCCTCAGATCTCAGCCTCCAAGTAGCTAAGATCATAGGTATGAGCCACTGGTGCTTGTTTGTGATTTTAAGCTGAGGGAACAAAGGAAAGTCTTTCATTCTTTTCTTCCTTTCCCTTCCTTCCTTCCTTTCCCCCCCTCTCACCCACCACCCCTCTTGTCCTGAAGTATGAACTCAGGGCCTGGGCAATGTTCCTGAGCTTCTTTTCTTCAAAGCTAGAGCTCTACCACTTGGAGCCGCAACTCCATTTGTGGAGTTTTGGGTAGTTTAATAAAGATAAGAGTCTCATAGCCAGGTTCCTGTGGCTCACCCTGTAATCCTAGCTACTCAGGAGGCTGAGATCTGAGGATCATGTTTTTTTTTTTTTTTTTGGGTCCAGTCGTGGGCCTGAACTCTGGGCCTGGGCACTATCCCTCAGCTCTTCAGCTCAAGGCTAGCACTCTACCACTTGAGCCACAGTGCCACTTCCGGCTTTTTTCTTTTTGCTTATGTGGTACTGAGGAATCGAACCCAGGGCCTCATGCATGCAAGGCAAGCGCTCTACCACTGAGCCACCTTCCCAGCCCTGAGGATCATGTTTTGAAGCCAGCCCAGTAAGGAAAGTCTATGAGACTTTCAGTGTCCTGTGTGTCCTAGTACTCATAGCAGCTGGTTCCACATACAGACTTCAGAGCCACAGCTCTATGGGATTGGAGGGGTGTCATAGGCCTGAGGGACAAGGTCTACTAGGAGGGCTCTGGGGCTGGGAAAGCACCTCCCAGAGTATAGCTTTGTCCTTATTCAAGGTCAAAGGCTTGCTTGTGCTTGTCAGTTCAACCAGGTACAGGAACATGTCCAGAGATGGGGCTTGGGGTGGGGGTAGTGCCTGAGCAGAGCGCTCTGAGGCTCTTGTTCTGGGAGAGCTTTCCTGGGAGCCATGTGGGGGCAACAGCCTTCTAGTCCCAGCTCACACTGATTTCTGACCAGGCAACTGAGTGACTTAGGCCCTCTGGGAGTGCCATGGGGGTGGGGCCGCCTCAAAGCCGCCATTGTCGCCCCCACTTGCCCGCCTGACTGTCTAGGGCCTAAAATAGAGCAGAAATACAGTGATCTCGTGAGAAGTTTCTGGCAAAGGGGTAAACAGGGGGAGGGGCGTGAGTCACCGCTGGGAACCCTTGAATTTGAAGCTCCCAAAGCCCAGCTGCCCTGCCTGGCCCCAGGGGCCTGGAATTCTCCGAGGGGGGATGGATGTGTGTGTGGGGGGGGTGTTCCACACTGGTCCTGTGGTGCTGGGGCTTGGCTGCGTTCTGGCTTCAGCTCTACCACGGAGGTGCTGGGTAACTGTGCGGTGGTCCTTCTGGGGCCTCACTGGACCTCGACATGTGTGCCAGGATCTCGGTATCTAAACCAAGTGTCCCAATGCACCCCCAAGTTACCAAGGGCTCGCCCCTGGGTCAGACACAGGGCAGGTCACTCTGCTTCTCTTAGTCTCGGTTTCCTGATCTTCCCCACCCCTCCCTCCACCCCACTCCGCCTCCGCCAGCCCTGCCGCCAGTGCAGACGGCGCTGGCGGCCGGCAACCAGGACAGCAGCGGCTCACCTACCTTTCCATGTCCTGCTGTCCTCCCCTCTTCCCTCGGGCACCTGCCATGGAGTCCTGCGCGGCCAAGCCGGCGCTCCCGGTGGCGCCGACGGGGGCGCGGTTAGAGCGGCGGCGGCTGGGACCCGCCGCGCGGTGCGCGGGCCAGGCGCGCCCTCTAGCGGCCTCCCGGTGCACCACCGTCTTCTCCCGCGGCCCGGCGGCTGCGACTCCACCTTCCAAAGGCTGAAATTCGTCGCTCTCCGTCATCCTCCCCCTTGGCTTCCACTGCGGCTGTGCGCCCCGCCCTGGTTGCCATGGCGACGGCTCGACCAGTTTCCTCTTTGCCCTACCACCGGGTCCTAGGTCTGCCCCTGCCACCGGGTCCTAGGCCTGGCCCTGCCACCGGGTCCTAGGCCTGCCCCTGCCACCGGGTCCTAGGCCTGGCCCTGACCGCGGGCCCAACGACCACCTACAACGGAGCCCGCCGGGCGGGGCGGCCCTGAAGAGCGGGCCTCAGGGATGCTGGCCGTGGGGAGAGTGAAGTTCTTTGGGCATCACCGAGGGGAGGTGAGGGCCCTGCCGGCTCTGCACCCCTGGCCTGCGGTCTTCCCTGGCTCTCTGTACTATATGTAGTGTGTGTGTGTGTGTCCAGAACGGGCTCTTTTATCATTTTCTTTTCTTTTTTGTCGGTCATGGGGCTTGAACTCTGGGCCGGGCGCTATCACTTGAGCCACAGCGCCACTTCCAGTTTTCTGTTGGTTTATTGGAGATAAGAGTTTCAGGGCCTTTCCTGCCTGGGTTGGCTTTGAACCTCGATCCTCAGATCTCAGCCTCCTGAGTAGCTAGGGTTACAGGTGTGAGCCACTGACACCCAGCTTCTTATTTTTTGTTGCCAGTCCTGGGGCTTGAATTCAGGGCCTGGGTGCTGTCCCTAAGCTTTTTCACTCAAGGTTAGCACTTTACCACTTGAACATGTCCACTTCTGGTTTCCTGGTGGTTAACTGGAGATAAAAGTCTGACTTTCCTGACCTGGCTTGCTTAGAACCGTGATGAGCAGATCTCAGGCTCCTGAGTAGCTCAGATTGCTGGCGAGAGCCAGTGATGCCTTGCTGGACTCTGGTTCTCACAAGGCCTTCACCTTCAGTGTTCTTGGGCTCTGGCTCCAAAAATGATAGACTCAGGGGCTAGAGCAGGTTTTTGGGCTTGTATCCATTCAGCTTCAGCTCTCGAATGGGTGGAGGCGCTTCTGGGTTCCAGCTCCAGGCTCAAGTTTACAAGGTTATGGAGGGTAAGTGGGCTTGGAGTCCAAGCTCCCACCTCAGACTCCTGGGCAGTGTAGGGCCTTCACAGGAGTATCGGGTGACAGCAGAGGGGACAGGTGTCTCCTGCCTCAGAATGGGGCCACTTTTGTGCTATGCTTCCAGGTTAACTGCTCTGCCTTCTCCCCTGACCACCGGATCCTGCTCACAGCCTCAGAGGATGGCTGTGTCTATGGCTGGGAGACCAAGAGCAGGAGGCTGTTGTGGAAGATGGCTGACCACACAGGTGGGGCTCTGCAGTGTGACTAGGAGATGGAGGCCAAAGAGCCTGGGCTAACACTGCAGAGCTCAATTCATTAGATTCTTATATGGAGGCAGGGCATAGAGCAAGACAGGGGCAGGGCTGGGACTTCCCCTACCAGACCTGGAGTATGAATAACTTTTACCACATTAACTGGCTTAAACATATAGTTCCATGTGATGGTAATTGCAACTCACACTACGATTCATGTTCATGCCATAACTCTTTGTCTTGAAAAACAAACTAGCCAGGAACTGGGTCTCGTGCCTGTAATCCTAGCTACTCAGGAGGCTGAGATTTTTGTTTGCCAGTCCTGGGGCTTGAACTGGGGCCTGGGCATTGTCCCTGAGCTTCTTTTGCCCAAGGCTAGCACTCTTACTACTTGAGCCAGTGTCACTTTCTTTGGGTACTGAGTAATGGAACCCAGGACGTCATGCATGCTAAGCCACATTCCTGGACCTTATCTCCAATTAACCACCAGAAAACCAGAAATAGCACTGTGGCTGAAGTGGTAGAGTGCTGGTCTTGAGCAAAAAGAGCTCAAGGACAGTGCTCAGGCCCTGAGTTCAAACCCTACAACCTATAAAACCAACAACACCCCCCCCCAAAAAAAAAACCCCCACAGAAAAACTATGCCTTTCAACAGCTTGTTCCCCTTCCTTCCATTCTGGGGGTCATGGTTCAAAACCAGATTCCTGTCCCCAAGAAGGTGGGGAGTAGAGCTGTGGCTCAAGTGGTCAAGTACTAGCCTTGAGCAAAAACTTCAGGGATGGCACTCAAACCTGAAGTTTAATACCTAGAGGAATGGTACAAAAAGACCCAGGGAAGATTGAGTGCAGGACAACCAAGGCAGGCTGTGGAGGCCAGGTCCAGGCTGAGGAGCCCGAAAGCAGTAAACTCAGGCCAGGCTACTAAGTTGCTTCTGGAAAGAACTGCCTGCATTTGATTTGGGCAAGTTGGATTGGGGGTTCGTCTGCTTTTGGGAGGGGTGGAG
Organism: Dipodomys merriami; assembly: GCF_024711535.1. Taxonomy (NCBI): domain Eukaryota; kingdom Metazoa; phylum Chordata; class Mammalia; order Rodentia; family Heteromyidae; genus Dipodomys; species Dipodomys merriami. The sequence continues at coordinate 40,369,069 of NW_027202382.1, forward strand.
GGTGATGTGCTACAGGGGTGGGCTCAAGCACAGGAGGGGAGGGCAGTTGTTTCCCTGCTCCAGGCCCAGTGAAGTTCTGCCGCTTCTCCCCGGATGGCCATCTCTTTGCCAGCTCCTCCGGAGACTGCACCATCCGCCTGTGGGATGTGGCCAGCACCAAGTGTGTGCAGGTGCTGCGAGGTGAGTGGACAGTGCAGACCTGGGAGCCCCAGCCAGGACAGGGCTCCTTTGTGGACTTAGCACATTCTGTGACACATGCCTGCCCTGGGCCGGGTCTGCAGGTCACCAGCGGAGCGTGGAAACTGTGAGCTTCAGCCCTGACTCAAGGCTGCTGGCATCGGGTGGCTGGGACAAGCGGGTGATGCTCTCTGAGGTGCAGGTATGTGGAGAGCTGAGGCCTGGCAGAGGGCTTTGTCCACTTCCACACTTCTCGTGCAGTGGTCCCCCAAGGCTCATACCCACTCCCCAGACTCACATCTACCTCCAGGCCTCCCCACACTGGGCTTTTGCACAGGGTTTCAACCAGAATCCCTCTCTACTTTTATCATGGGGCCCAAGCGCTGTCCCTCCTCTCTTCAGCTCGCACTCTACCACTTGAGCCATAGTGCCACTTCCGGCTTGATTATGTGGTGCTGAAGAATCCAACCCAGGGCCTTACGCATGCAAAGCAAGCACTCTACCACCTAGCCACCTTTCCAACTTTTTTTGTTTTGGGTCCGGTCATAGGGCCTGAACTCTGGGTCTGGGCGCTGTCCCTCAGCTCTTCAGCTCAAGGCTAGTGCTCTACCACTTGAGCCATAGCGCCACTTCAGGTTTTTTTTTTGCTGATGTGGTGTGGAGGAATTGAACCCAGGGCCTCATGCATGCAAGGCAAGCGCTCTACCACTGAGCCACCTTCCTAGTCCCCTTTTCTACTTTTGTATCCACCTGTGGAACAGCCCTGGGTGGGCAGCATGCTAGAAAGACAGGGCCTGACCTGATTGCAGGCCCCACAACTGCCTCCCACTGCTTCCGATTTTCAGTCCGGCTGCACACTGCGCCTCTTACCTACGCACCAGGACTGCATCCAGAGCAGTGACTTCTCCCCCAGTGCTGACTGCCTGGTGAGCCTAATTACACCCGACCCTGCCCTGTGGCCCCAGGGAAGCCCCTCACTCATGGTCACTGCCCACCAACAGGCCACTGGCTCCTGGGACTCCAGTGTCTGCATCTGGGACCTGCGGGTGGGAACCCCAACCTTTTTTCACAAGGAGCTAGAAGGTCACCGCGGCAATGTCAGCTGCTTATGCTACTCGGCCTCTGGCCTCCTGGTAAGCTTCCTGGCTGGCCCTGCAACTTTTAACAGGATGCAGCCCATTTGGGAGCCTAGCATCCAGCCTTGACTGTCCGTACAGGCATCTGGCTCCTGGGACAAGACTATCTGCATCTGGAAGCCTGAAACTAACAGCCTGCTCCTCCACCTCAAGGGCCACTCCACCTGGGTGAAGAGCTTGGCCTTCTCTCCTGATCAGCTGCAGCTGGCCAGTGCTGGCTATTCCCGCACGGTAAGGCAATCAGGCCTGTCCCAGCCCTTCCTCACACCAAGCACCTTCTCCACATGTTCACATACCTAACCTGTCCTAACTAGAAGTGGACAAGACCAAAGTACTGCCCATTGGCTGGTACATAAGACACACTAGTCCCAACCAGTGGCTCTGCAGGTACAACTCTATTTCAGGGCTTAAACCCCATGTGCTGCTCTCCCTCTACCATGTCATGTGCCTCCAGCTCCACCCCCCCCATGCCCCACCTGCCCCCATCCTGGGGCTTGAACTTAAGGCCTGGGTGCTGTCCCTGAACTTCTTTGTGCCCAAGGCTAGCACTCTACCACTTGGGCCACAGCCACTTTCTGGCTTTGTAAGTTGTGGATCTTAAAGTCTGGGCGTGGGTACTGCCCCTGAGCTCTTCAGTTCAAGGCTCTACCACTTGAGCCACAGCACCTCACGGTCTTTCCTGCCTGGGCTGGCTTTGAACCACCATGATCTTCATATCTCAGCCTCCTGAGTAGTTAGGATTACAGGCGTGAGCCACCAGTCCCCAGCCCAGCTGTGCTTTTCCTAGCTTGTCAGGGATGACTTTAAACCACAATCCTCCAGATCTCAGCCTAAGTAGACAGGCGTGGGCGTTTTCATTTTTACTTCCAGGTAAAAGTCTGGGACCTCAAGACTGGAAAGTGCCTTGAGAGCCTGAAGGTAAGGCTGTGTTTATAGCACCTGAGGGACCAGCAAAACTCTGACCCTACAAGGGACCTGGCGGGCAAGTAGGAATTGAAAACTCAGAGTTTGATACTGCTTCTAGCAAGGAAACCTGGACGTGGCCCATTCCTGTGTCTTCACCCCAGATGGGAAACTCTTTGTGTCTGGAACTGCTGCTAACATATGACAAGTCCACTGCTTAAGCCACCCAGTCCTGCCAAGAGCACACCAGCAGGATAGCTCTGTACCATAGGCTCAAGGACACCGAATACAATGAGACCCCTATGGCCAATGGCAGGAGCCCACCCCACACCCTGCCATTCAGCAAGCACAGAGGAACACCTGCCAGGTTTTCATTTTATTGTTGTGGCGTCGTTCTCAGGCCTTGACCGCATACTTGCGCAGAGGGTACAGCCGTTCTTTCCGCTGCTGCTTCTTGGTCTTCAGCTTCTCCTCATGCTTGGTGAGCCGCCGGCGCAGTGCTCGAGTCTTCTTAGGCCGCAGGTCCAGGGGCTTGTACTTCTTGCCCTGTGGTATAGACAGAAGAATGAAGGAATCTGAGCACCAAGATAGGGTCAGGATGCTTGAGTGCACAGGGGGCTGAACTGCTGTGAGGTGTACTCAGCAGGGTGCCCCCAACCAGGGCCAGGAGGTCAAAGGGCTACATGCTCCCTCACTTGTTCTGTAATACTCCTTCACAAGGCTATACAAGAGAGCAGAGGAAGGTGCAAACAAGCCCTTGCAGACACAGGCACAGAGCCCTGACCTAATAGTCTCACATATCTTTGTCCACCCTATTCCCGCCTCCAAGCACAAGGCCTTGTTCTGGGTGCCGGTGCTACAATGAAATCAGACTTAATTAAGACTGAACACAGAACCAGGACTGGAGCAGGGGGAGGGAGCCACCTACAGCAAGTACCCTGGCTACAGCTACAGAGCAGAGCACAAACAGCAGCGAGTGTAGGGTGAGGGCAAGCCTAACACACCTAGAACACTGCTGTCCAAACAGCAGCCACTAGGCACACAAACCTTCATGGAGGATTTTCACTAACACCCCAGTTCTTCCTGGGGTGCCAGAGCTCAGTGGTAGAGTACTTGCCTAGCACATGTGAGGCCCTGCGTTTTTGCTCCATCCAAATTAACTTTAGTTCCTCAGTCACCATAGCCACCTTTAGCATGAAACAGGCACACATGGGCAGGGTTTTGGTGTGATGTAAGACATTTTCACTATAGAAAGCTCCACCTCCTTGACTGCCACACTGTCTCTGATGGTTCCCTCAGAGCCCAAGGAAAGCTCCTAGATGTGTTCTCTTACATGAATGTACATACACATTGCAGGTGGCAGCAGCCTAGCCACATTATAGCTTTGGTAGGCCCAACCAACACCAATTTAGGTAGTTTGCAGAAGTAATCAAAGCCCCTCATTACTTTACAATTAAAGGAGATTATCCTGGATAATCAACAGAAAGAAAAGGCCTTTGGTTCCCTCTCCAACTATCCTGGGCTGGGGGTGTCTTCTACCTGTGCCACAAGCTCTACTCAAGTTTCAGCCATGTGATTCAATTCCTACCAGTAAAGCAAGTGTTCAAAATGCGTGTGAACAGTCTCCTGCTGCTGTTGGAATCTTGACAGCACAGACATAAAGAGCAAGATCACAAAGTGCTTGCCAAAACTCCAAGCTGAGGAGTCCAGATGCCTGGGGAAATCTCCCAGAACACCCAGTCAACTCTGTGGTGACTGTAGGTGACCCTGGAAAACCTCATTTCTAAACCTTTAGACTTATTTTGTCTGAAAAGTGAGAATGACTCATGCTTAGCCAGGGATCACTGGCTCACACCTGTAATCCTAGCTACTCAGGAGGCTGAGATCTGAGGCAGTTCAAAGCCAGCCTGGGCGGGAAAGTCCATGAGACTCTTTCTCCAATTAACCACCAGAAAACTGGAAGTGAAGCTGAGGCTCAAGTGGTAGAGCGCTCGCCTTGAGCTGAAATACAGAGGGGCAGCGCCCAGGCCAGGAGTTCAAGCCCCAGGACAAAAATAAATAAATAAAACACAAGTGCTGCTATGCACTGACAACTCACGGCTATAATCTGAGGACTGTGGTTCAAAGCCAGCCCAGGCAGCTTCCTATCTCCAATCAACTACCAAAAAGCCCTGGGACAGCATCCAATTCCAGTACAAATACACACGCACATGCAATCTCTCCAGGCAGGCAAAATTCCAGTGCAGGATTGCTTGTTAAGAGGACTAGAATTTGCTTTCAGAAGCCAACACCCACAGTTCCCTCACCTTGTAGAATTTCCTGAGGTTTTCTTTCTGAGTCTGGTTAATGACGGTAAGAACACGGGCGATGGATTTACGGACAACTCGGCTACAAAACAGAGACATTAGTGAGGACGGGTAGAAACACAATGTTCCCTGAGGTTGGTCCTTCAGAGCTAGCAATGATGGGGCAGAGCATTCCTGTTATCCATATTCACCCAGGAAGAAACGGTTCCAGAGGTGAGGCCAGAGGTGAGAAGAAGCATGCTAGCAGGTGTACTGTGCAACTTCCCAATGAACCCCACGGTTAGTATCAAAGACCTGAAGACTAACCCAAGCCAATCTGAAGGGGAGGATATGTAAATTTGTAGTCCAGGCCAACTGGGGCCAGTCTGATCACACTTACTCAGTGCAGTGAATATGAAGTTTGCTTTGTTTTTAAAAAGTGAGAAAATGGGAGTGGGAAGGAGGCTCAGTAGTAGAGGGCTTGCCTTGCATACATGAGGCCCTGATTTCGATTCCTCAGCACCACATAAGCAGAAAAAGCCAGAAGTGGTGAGGTAGTTCAAGTGGTAGAGCACTAGCCTTGAGCTGAAGAGCTCAGGGACAGTGCCCAAGCCCAGAGTTCAGGCCCCACGACCACCAACACCAGCAACAAAAATGAAAGTGAGAAATGCCAGCTATACCCTCAGTCCTAGTCACTCAGGAGGCTAAGATCTGAGGATTACGGTTCAAAGCCTGTGTGAGCTGTAAAGTCTGTGAGACTTATCTCCAATGAACCATCAAAAAGCAGGAAGTGGGGGCTGGGAATGTGGCTGAGTGGTAGACTGCTTGCACAGCATGCACAAAACTCTGGGTTCGATTCCTCAGTACCACATACACAGAAGAGCCGGAAGTAGAGATATGGCTCAAGTGGTAGAGTGCTAATCTTGAGCAAAAGAAGCTCAGGGACAGTGCTCAGGCCCTGAGTTCAACCCCAGGACTAGTCCCTACCCCCAAAAAAGCCGGACGCAGAGGCGTGGCTCATGTGGTAGAGTGCCAGCCTTGAGCAGCTACCAGGCCATAAGTACTTGTTTAAAAACAAACAACACGAGAAAGAGAAGTGGAACTTGCACCCGAGAACTGCGCCCCCCGTGTGCCATGGGTGCGCAAGCAGGCACCTGAACGGCCCGTCAGCCCTACAGTCGCCTCCCAGGCACGCGTGCCGCTCCGCGCCGGTCCCTTACATTTTGGAGAGTTTGGACGCCGCGCCACCAGTCACTTTGGCGACGCGCAGCTGGGACAGCTCCACCTTCAGGTCGTCCAGCTGCTTCAGCAGCTCCTCTTTCTTTTTGCCGCGCAGATCCCGAGCTTTAATCTTAGCCTGCGCGGAAAAGGTCCGAGTGTCAGTCACCCCGCGAGACCTCTTGGTACTCAGGCAGCCGCGGCCGGCACAGTCCCTGCCGGCTCCCTGGCAGGGCCGCCACCCCACTCAGCATACGGGAAGCTTCAAGGGCCGGGCGCGCGCGTCTCCGCGGCCCGAACCCGGGGCCCGGCCGTCCTCAGCCACCTCACAGACCGATGAGACAGGCAGAAGAGACCCCCCCAAGTTCAGCCCGCGGCCCCCACCCGCTCCCGTGACCCAGCGGCCCTCGGATGGCGCCGGATCCCTTTGCCCTCACCATAACTGCGAAAAGCTGCCGCGGCCGTCACCTCGTCGGAGGAAAAGAGGAAGAGGCGGGAGTGAGCTCCGCAACTACTGCCGGGTGGCGGTGTACGTAACCAATGGCGTCGCGCCTGGGGATTCTAGTCCCGCCTTCTTCCTTCCGGAGAGCGGCGGTTCATCCCGCCCCGCCTCTAACGCGAGCATTTCACAGCTTAGCCTTAGTGCCCGAGACAGCACCCTTAGCGAAATTGACTCGTGGAGTGAGCCACTAGTAGTCGGAAATGGAGTAGTCAGGGCTTGAATTTGACTATTCAGTCGTCTGTTGATTTCATTCCTTCGGGCAGCTTAGCAGATTACCCAGCCCGTCTCTGAGCTAGATGCTGGAGCCAGGGGTTTAAGTGGGAGGGTTTTGATTTTAGACTGGTGGTGCTGGCTTCCAACACGCGATCCTCCTGCCTCAGCTGCTCCTGGGCTGGGATTACAGGGTAAACCACCACACTCCATAGGAAAGAAGGTTTGGGGTAGGACGGAGTTTGGATTCTAGAATTTTCTGGTGGAGGCAGCTTGGCCTAGACTTCTTTTTTGGTGCTACTTGGGATTGATCTGGGCCTCACAATGGCTAAACTGACACTCTATGGGTAAGCCGAACCTTCTGCCCTTTTATGAGCTGGTTTTTTGTTTGTTTGTTCGGTCGTGGGGCTTCAACTCTAGGCTTGGGCGCTGTCCCTGAGCTCTTCAGCTCAAGGCTAGTGCTCTACCACTTGAGCCACAGCGCCACTTCTGGCCTTTTCTGTTTGTGTGGTGCTGAGGAGTAGAATCCAGGGCCTCATGCACGCGGGGCAAGCACTCTACCAGAGTCACCTTCCCAGCCCCGAGCTGGTTATTTTTGAAAAAGGGCTTCACTTCTGATGCAGACCATAATCCTAGAACGAGCCGAGCCGCCCATGCCACCACACCATGTATTATTTCCTGTTGGGATGGTTTCAGGGATTCCTTTGTCCAGTCTGACTTGGAAATTAAATCTTCCTCATCTCAGCTCCCACTAGCTAGAATATGCCATTGGTTGAGCAGGGGTCCTACCACACCCCTTCCACCCAAATTGCTGTTCTCCTCACCTCAGCCTCCCAAGAAGCTAGGATTACAAATGTATGCCATTGGTGATATATATTTTAGCAAAACCATGGGGATTCAAATTCTAGCCTGTTACCAGGTAATACTCGATACTCTTGGCAAATCCCTTTCCCTCTCTTGAGTCAGTTTTCTCATTAGCAAATGTTTTCTCATTAGCAAAATGATATACTTACGAGGATTAGAGAAGATACAGATAAAGCTCTCAGTCCAAGAGTGATGCATAATAAAGTGCCACCCCTCATCCTTCCAATTCCCCAGTACACCTATGTCTAACTCAGAGTAGCACAGATTCAGCTGCCCAAATGAATGAAAAAAAAAATGGCTGAATGGCCAAAATTGAGCTATAGTACACTTGCCATCTCTAGGAAGTTGCTACCACCTCTGTGTCCCCACCTGTGCCACTCAGGACCTAAGGCCAGTCCAGAGAGTGGAACAAAAACTTCAATTAATCAAAGCCCAGAAGGTGTTTACGCTTTACTGTTTGGGCAGTTTCACTCTCACTCCAACTAGCACATGTTAACCAGTATTCTGGAGTCACTCCATTGCCACCAACATGTCACTTTCTTAGAGCTCTAGGTTGTCTTGCTGCTGTCATGTGTCACCTCCAGGGAGACTACTTCTCCTAAGGGAAGCAACTTCCTCATGTGTCCTGAGCTCTCTGAGCCCCAGACATCTGAATTAAATGATGTGTTTACGGTGTCTGTCTCCACAGCCAACCTGGAGATTTCCTGGCAGGAGAAACACCTAATTGTGGTCTCCAGGCCAGCTGGTGGATACTTGTTGCATGGATTCATGAGCCTTATTCCAAGCCATAGGGAGGCAGGATTTCAGGAGGTGAAGGGTCATGGGGAAAAGAACAAAGAATATTTTTTACATGGATTAGTTTTAAATAGAAGGCTAACAGTACACAGGGTCTTTGCTATCTACTTTCCAGTTCTAGTAGACTTTTTATTTATGCTGGTCCTGGGCCTTGAACTCAGGGCTTGGGCACTATACTTTCTTTTTTTGTTGTTCAAGGATAACACTCTACCACTTGAGCCACAGCTCTACTTCTGGCTTTTTACTTGTTAAGTGGAGATAAGAGTATCATGGACTTTCCTGCCTGGGCTGGTTTTGAACCATGATCCTCAAATCTCAACCTCCTGAGCAGGCATGAGCCATCATTGCCCAGCCAATTATTATTTTTGTGGTGGTGGGATTGAACCCAGGCCTCCAGCATGCTACGCAAACACTCTATCATTGAGCTACAAGGCCAACTGAATGTCTTTGTCATCTGTGACCCCCATTTCTCTTACATGCCACATCTAACCTATCAGCAAATCTTGTGGGTTCTGCTTTCACAATACTCCCCCACCTTTTTTGGGGCATAATCTTGGCCTAATATCCTGTCTGTCACCTCCTAAATAAGCTCTGATTGTTTCCAATATAGCTGCTAGATTCCCTTTTCAAACTTGCCAGAACTTAGATCATGTTACTGCTCTGCTTGGAATTACCAGGGCTTTCCTGTTACTACCCTTACCTTGTGTCTAAGAAAATCAGACACTGGGTGATTTTCTCCTCATCATTCAAGTCACCCAGACACAGTATAATAAGGATTTTTTTCTTTGTTGAAACAAGGTCTCACTATGTAGCCCACACTGACCTTGAACTTGAGAACCAGCTGTGGCTCAAGTGGTAGAGTGCTAGCCTAGAGCAAAAGAAGCTCAGGGACAGCGCCCAGGCCCTGTGTACAAGCGCCAGGACTGACTGACCATCCTTCCCCATTCCCCCCCCCCCCAAAAAAAAGTATTATCACATGGGAATGTAATGGAAATCTCAGACTATTTGAAAAGACCCATTTTAGCCTAAAGCTAAGGTCAAAGTCCCTAAAACTAATTCCCAGCATCCTAATCATCGTGGACAATGGGTTAACTTCCCCGCCAATTGATCTGGCGATTCTTCTAAGATATCTCTCGCCACGGAGACTGCTCAGCACAAGGGCCTTGCTTGGCCAACTTCACGCCAGCATGGTGGCCACAAATATCCTCTCCTCGTCTCTCATCCTCAGAGGTCTCCACACCTTCAAGTTAAAACGTTTTCAGCGTTTTGTCGTTCCTTGGAAGCACTTCAAACGTCTTTCAAGCTTGCTATTTAATCACAGAGTCGCTTTTTTTTTTTTTGTTCCGGTCGTGGGGCCGCGCTGGCCCTCAGCTCTTCAGCCCACGGCTAGCTCTCTACCACTTGAGCCACAACACCACTTCCGGCTTTTTTCTTACGTGGTGCTGAGGAATCGAACCCAGGGCCTCGAGCGTGCAAGGCAAGTGCTCTACCACTGAGCCACCTTCCCAGCCCCCACAGGGTCACTTCTATGAGCAAGGCACAGCCAAGCTCTGTGCAGAGTGGTGCTGTTCAAGGCTCCAGGGCTCAGGCCTCCCGCTCACGTCGCAGCACGGCGTTGGAAGACCTTCTCAGACCTCGGTCCGAAGGTTTGTGCTTCGGGAAGCCTGTCTGGCCTCCTAGAGACGGATGGCCTTTTCTTGGGGTCCCAGGGTCTACTCGGTCTGGGTCGGGCACAACCAGAGCTATCGACTAGGGGCTCGTCTGAGGCAGGAGGGAGTTGGAGAACGAGGTCAGTTATAGCAGGCCTGCTCAGCTCGCCACGGTGGAAGACGTGAGACGCTGACAGAGAGGATACCACCCCAACTCTCCAGCTCTCCGGGCCCGCCCCTCCTGGACCCGCCCTCGGCTTCCGGTTCCGGCGTGAAGCGGAAGTGGGTGGGCGTCGGCGGCTGCGCGCGGAGGAGGTGCCGGGTCACCGCTTCCCGCCCCCGAGCCGGAGCCGGAGCCGGGGCCGGTGCTGAAGCGAACGGAGCGGAGGTCGAGCGCGGAGCGGAGCCGGCTGAGCGCAGCCGGCTGAGCGGGCGCCGAGCTCCCGCCATGGCCCGGAACACGCTGTCCTCGCGCTTCCGCCGAGTGGACATCGATGAGTTTGACGAGAACAAATTCGTGGACGAGCAGGAGGAGGCGGCGGCGGCGGCGGCGGCGGGCGAGCCGGGCCCGGACCCCGGCGAGGTGGACGGACTCCTGCGGCAATATCCTTCCCGGCGCGCGCCCGGCCCTCGCCTCCCCTTCGGCCCGGGACTCGCCCCGGGCCTTTCCTCCCCACCTCGCTTCCTGTGGCCCGGCGTCCTCTTTCCCCGCGGGCCGGTGGCCCAGCCGCCTTCCGACGCGGTGCTTCCCGGGCTTTGTCCTCCCAGTCCGGGGCTCCGGCGTCTTCCTCCCCAGGGATGCCGTCTCCCTAGGTCCGGACCCCGGGGCGCCGGCTCCCCGGGCGACCCAGCAGGCCTGTCACCTCCCCCCTCACGGCCGACTCCCTCCGTGCGGAGCGTAGGGCCATCACCGGGTGGCTGCCGGGAGGGGCCGAGGTGAGCTGCGGCGGAGTCATTGAGCGGCGAGGGTGGCCGGGGTGGAGGTGAGGGCGCACAGTCCTCCTGGGCCGCCCCACTGGCTTTCTTGGGCCCCATTACAGCCGAACTTGAAAAATAGGTGGCTGGCTGCGGGGAAGAAAGGGCTGGAGGTGCTGGTGAAGGGCAGCGTGAGATCGGAACTTGAGCAGTGATGACTCCAGAGTCAGTTAATACCACCTTTCCTCACCCATTCCCTTTCTCTGTGCACCTTGGATTTGGATGGTATCAGCCACACGCAACAAGTGAGTTGTGGCTCCCTCAGTAACCTGGTGCAGGAAGCAGTGGGAAAAACTGGTCGTTTAGAGCTAAGAAAAGCGTTTGAATGTAAAGTGAAGTATAAAAGTAGAGCCCCACGACTGGAAGTGACTGTTCCTGTGGCCACAGAACATAGACATGTAGAACAGAAGAATAAAAATAGAGGCGATTGTCCCCAGCGCCTGTGGTCCCCTAGCAGCTTGAGCAAAGGAAACTGCCTTACTCTCACAGGAAGACTTTTTCTTTATTCAAATGGTGTGACAGGAAATGTGTACCCCTCCCCCGCACTCAGCAGGGCAGGGTTGGAGGCTCCTGCTGTATATAAATCAGGTTCTGGGTGTTTAATGGGTTGACTCAGCTCGGGAAATCAGGCCCACTGCTTTTGGGAGGAGACCTGCCCTGTTCTTTCAATATGCCTTTAAAACAAAAGTCTTCAGACTGCTGGAATGCGTTTTCAAAGGTGGAGGTTCACACTTGTATTTCCTGTCCCATCCAGATTTCCCACTTTACCATGAGAAGGGGTCATGAGAAAGGCTCCCTGAAAGGAAGGTTGGTTTTTCTAGTTTGGTGCATACCTGCTCTGGGGCATTCAGTGCTGAACTGGCTCTCCAGGGTCAGGTCTTTAGCCTAGAACTGTTAGTTCCCAAAGAAGAGGCCGAGGACGGTCAGCTGCTGCCTTTTTTGTGCTGCTGCTGGGACTTGAAGGTCATATCTCCACAAGCCCCCAGCCAGTCACTGGTTCCTTGAGGCAGCCCAGTGCATGCTGAAGGGATGGTAATTTCTTCCTCTTGGCATCACAAACCTTGTTAGCTCAGGGAGTGCACCTCTTGGATTGGGGAAAGGGAAGTTAACAGGTGAGGACTGAAATCCAGGCAGATGTGGGACCCAGGTAGGCAGGAGGATGGAACTGTAGTTTGTGTCTCTAATATGTGTTGAATGTTGATCTTGTATCAGAGCATTGCATTTCACTGTAGAACCTTTAAGAGTCTTAGGAGAGTAGAGGAGTTGAGGGAAGGGAGGTTGGGACTGGAGCCTGTCTTAGGCCTATGCTGAGAAGTATATCATGTTGGTAGTTCATCCAGATGAAGAAGGAAGCTCATGGGCTATCCGTCCTCACAGACCAACCTTTCCTTGCACTAGCTGTGTGACTTTGCATGGGTCACATACCCTTCCCAATCTCAGTGTCCTCCGTCACATGGAGCACAGCCACACTGGCCTCATCAGATCCAAAGCAAATGTCCTGGGCACACTGAGTCTGGAACGGAGCAACAGAAAGTGTGGCAGAAAGAGTTCAGGTTTGAGGTCAGCTGGACAGCTTAGCTTTTCAGCCTTGGGCAGGTAAATGCCCTTCTGAGAGATTCTAAAATGGAGAAAGACGTCCTTGTCATAAAGAGTTTTTGGAGGGAGATAATGAGTGAAAATGCCTGACCTAGAACCTGAGACCCTTCCTTTACTTCCTCAGTGAAGCAGCCTCTGGAGCTTAGAGCAAGACTACAGCAGGGGTTTCCTGTGATCTCCTATCTTCCAGGAAGCTCAGCAGTATTTGGAAACATTGTGGTTGTCACAATTTGGAATGCTGCTGGATGTGTAGAGAGGCTAGGGATGCTGTGGAACATCCTGCAGGGCTCAGATGAAAGAATCATCTGGTCCAAAAATGTCTGTTGCTGTGGTTGAGAATGGTTCAGAGGAGACTGGGAGCTGGGCAGGGTCCCCCACCCTCACACCCTATTTTCTGAAAGGACTTAAAGCTGGCTGGGTATGTAGGTCAGCTCCTAAATCAGATATGACTGCAGGGCCACCTTCCTCCTCTCCTAGATCTTGTCCACCAGGGCCGTGGTGTTTGTGTGCCAGGCTGGTGTTTCAGGGAGCCACCTAGAGCAGCAACTTTTTGCCTTGCAGAATAGCTATGTCCTTGCTGTTCCTTACCCATTTTGTGGATGAATATGCTTGCTGATGGTGTTAAGTTGTAGCAAGGTTTCTTTTAAGCCTCAGAAACCTTGCCTATTGCTCTGGGGAACCACATTAGAAAAGGAGATACAGCTGGGCGCTGGTGGCTCACGCCTGTAATCCTAGCTACTCAGGAGACTGAGATCTGAGGATCGAGGTTCAAAGCCAGCCCAGGCAGGAAAGTCCATGAAACTCTTATCTCCAGTAAACCACCAGAAAACCAGAAGTGGCGCTGTAGCTCAAGTGGTAGAGCGCTAGCCTTGAGCTGTAGAGCTGAGGACCGCTCATGCCCAGAGTTAAGCCCTAGGACAGACAAAAAAAAAAAAAAAAAAAGAAAAGAAAAGAAAAGGAGATACAGGGAAGAGATTATCAGTGACTCACTTCAGGACTGGCCCTTGCTTAGGGAAAAGGAATTTCAAAGTGGAAAGATAAGGTGGGATGGGGGTGGGCTGCCTTTCCAGTGTTAAGGTAGATCCAAGCAAGTAGCTGGGAAACCAGGACTGGCAGGTGCATGCCTGTGGTGTAGACAAATTTAGCCAAGGTAGAACCCACAATGGGGAAGCTGGGAGTTCAGTTGTGCCCCAGAGACCCTGTCTGCCCATGTGGGTATTGCTGCATGAACAGGAGTAAAGACCTGATTGGGCAGAGCCATTCCTTGTTCTATTTTTGAAGCTTTTTGGCTGAAGCCAGTGTTTCACACGAGGAAATGAAAGTTGGCTGATGTAATTCCGTTTAAAATAGGTGTCACCTTTGGGGACCTAACCCAGATTGTAATTTTCTTTTGTGTGCTGGGTGTTTAGAACTTGGGGGAAAATGTGTTAGGACTGCAACTATGGTGTGGAGGGTGGGGGGGGGCAGAGACTGGTTTATTTTATTGGGAAAAGATTCTTGTAACTGTTGGGACCTCATTGACCTAGGCAGGGATTTTTTTCCCCTCTGCCAATCCTGGAGCTTGAACTCAGGGCCTGGGCACTGTCCTGAGCTGCTTTTGCTCAAGGCTAGCACTCTACCACTTGAGCCACAGCACCACTTCTGGCTTTTTCTGTTTATGTGCTACTGAGGAATTGAACCCAGGGCTTCAGTCAAGCTAGGCAAGCACTCTACCACTAAGCCACATTCCCAGCTCTAGGCAGGGATATTTTTTTGGGGGGGAGGGGGAATGTCAGTTGGAGGGCTTGAACTCAAGGCGTGTGCTGTCCCTGAGCTTTTGTGCACAAGGCTAGCACTCTACCACTTTGAGCCATAGCACCAATTCCAGTTTTCTGGGGTTAATTGGAGATAAGAGTCCTCAGGTCTCAGCCTCCTGAGTAGCTAGGATTACAGGCATCAGCCACCAGTGCGTGGTCAGGCAGGGATATTTTCACAGGTCTTGATCTCCTTAGTTTGATAAGCACTGGGCGAACAGTTAAACCTGTTTGTGCCTGCCCTTTTTTTTTTGCTTTGTAGAATGAGAAGACCTGCCTGGTTGCCCTGAGGGCCCAATGGGGCAAGTAGTGTGCCCTGTGTCAAGCAGGTACAAAGGAGATCAGCCAGATTTACTGCAAATCCCCCTTAAGGGGGCAGTCACTTAGAAGTGACCCCTCACTTCCCCATGGCTCAGGAAACCTACAGGATAAAACCAGGCAATGTCTACCAGAAAGGCTGTCATTGAATGGGGGTGCGTGTGGAGATGTCTTGGGAGCTGTTTTTGAAGTGAGGTCATTACTGAAAGTATGGGCATACTTGAACTTAGCCATCCTTAACTGCTCATGATGCACAGGGGACATGCTTCGGGCATTCCATGCAGCCTTGAGGAACTCTCCAGTCAACACCAAGAATCAAGCTGTGAAGGTAAAGTGATTGCCATGCTTTGGCAGCTCAGGACTGTGGTTGTCTTTCTCTCCAGGCTCATTGGGGTGGGGGCCGGGTTTGCTTCGTCTTTGTTCGTGGGAGTGAGGTGGCACTAGCAGTGCTTTCCAGGAAAGCCCTTAGCACTTCTAGATGTTGAGTTCCTCTGACATGACATTGAATCAGTGCTGTGTGTGTTTACGCTGTAGAGGATAGATCTTGGGGCCTTCAGCATGCTACACAGTGCTCTACCTCTAAGCCATACCCAGTACCGGAGCTGTCGGTGTTTATCATAAAAGCTCCCCCAAGAAACATTCACTTCTACCCAGGACCTGGTGGGGTGAGAAGTCAGCTGGTCAGCACAACAGCTGATTAGTTGTCTAGTAGGGCTTTATCAGTGGTTATTCGTAGACTGTTGAGTAGGCTTTGTCTGCAGGAGGATTTTAGGTGTTTTTTGGATTTTCTTTTATTAAATTTTTTGTTTTTGCTATAGTTTCCTCTTTTTTTTCTTAGCGCTGTACCACTTGAGCCACAGCACCACTTCTGGCTTTTTTCTTTTTGCTTATGTGGTGCTGAGGAACCAAACCCAGGGCCTCAGGCATGCAAGGCAAGCACTCTACCACTGAGCCACCTTCCCAGCTTTTTTTTTTTTTTTTTTTTTGATCAGTTGTGGGGCTTGAACTTTGGGCCTGGGTGCTGTCCCTGAGCTCTTCAGCTCAGGGCTAGTGCTCTACTACTTTAGGCCCCAGCACCACTTCTGGTTTTTTGGTGGTTAATTGAAGATAAAAGTCTGACGGACTTTTCCTGCCTGGGCTGGCTTTGAACTGTGATCCTCACATCTCAGCCTCCTGAGTAGCTAGGATTATAGGCATAAGCTACTGGTGCATGGCCTCTTTTGCTTTTTTTAAATTAAATTTTTATTTTTTTTTAGAGAGTAATTTATAGTGATAAAGAATACATATACACTTAATATTAAAAATGAAGATCTGTAAGTACAACAAGAAATTGACAAATATTTTAAGTGGCTTTTTATCAATTTCAGATTTTTTTTTTTCTTTTGCAGTACTGGAGTTTGAACTCGGTGCCTTTTGTTTGCTAGGCTGATGCTCTGTCACTTGAGCCATCCCTCTAGCCTTGTTTTTTGCTGGTTATTTTGGAGTTAGATTCTAGTGGGCATTTCTGCCTAGGCTGGTATTGAATGAGATTCTTCAGATCTCAGCTTACTGAGTAGCTAAGATTATAGTGTGAACCATTCATGCCTAGCAATTCACAATCTTGGGTTTCCTTTCTTTTAAGAACTAGATGAAAAGGTGAAATTAATGTTATTTTTTTGTGCCAGTCTTGGAGCTTGAACTCAGGGCCTGGGTGCACTGTTTTTTAAGAACTAGATGAAAAGGTAAAATTACTGTTATTTTTTTGTGCCAGTCTTGGAGCTTGAACTCAGGGCCTGGGTGCACTGTTCCTGAGGGTTCTTTTTTGTTTTGTTTTGTTTTTTCTGCCAGTCCTGGAGCTTGAACTCAGGGCCTGGGCACTGTCCCTTAGCCCCTTTGTGCTCAAGGCTAATACTCTGCCACTTGAGCCACAGTGCCACTTCCGGCTTTTTTGTGTAGCTTAGTGGAGATAAGAGTCTTAGGGGAACTTTCTGCCTGGGCTGGCTTTGAACCGTGATCTTCAGAGCTCATACTCCTGAGTAGCTAGGATTACAAGCTGAGCCACCAGCACCCGGCTTGTTCCTGAGTGTTTTCATTCGCAAGACTAGCACTTTGCCATTTGAGCTGCAGCTCCACTTCCGGCCTTTTTGGCGATTAATTGTAGGCAAGAGTCATGGAGCTTCCTGCTCAGGCTGGCTTCGAACTGAGATCCTCAGATCTCAACTTTCTGAGTAGCTAAGATTACAGGCATGAGCCTCCATACTTACTAAAATGAAATTATTCTTACTACATGACCAAATTTCTAAATCTTGGTCCAGAAAGAGGGGCCTCCTTCCAGCTGGGATTGAGCATCTTACAAAGGTGGGAGGACATAGCTGCTTTAGTAGGGGTATGAATCCTTTGGGCAACTGCAGTCCAATAAAGGCACTTCCATCGTGTCATCACGTGGAGTTTAAGGCCTGGCTAGTATCATCAAACAAGAAAATGAAGCCAGGCACTGGTGGCTCCTGCCACTACTCAGGAGTCTGAGATCTGAAGATCACAGTTCAGACTCAACCCAGGTAGGAAAGTCAGTGAAACTCTTGTCTCTAGTTAACCAGCAAAAAGCAGGAAGTACAGGGATGGCTTAAGTGGTAGAATGCTAGCCATGAGCAAAAAATCTCAGCCCAGGCCCCAAGTTAAGTCCCAAGACCAGCAGCAAAAGAAAGAAAAAGCTTGGGCTGGAGCTAACAGCTCAGAGGTGGAGCACTTGCCTTGGAAGCCTGAGGCCCTGGGTTCCATCTACCACCACAAAAAAGAAAAACTGATCTTTGGCCCCAGTAAACTCCTTCCTCCTTCCAAAGTAAGTGCAACGCCTTATTAACATAAATAAGAGAAATTGAAATTTAAAGGAGCAAAATTTTTTAGTCTATTTCTTTTTCTAACCGTCTTCCTTAGATGAACTAGAAATTGGACCCTGTTTCTGGTGAGTTCTGTCTGTGATGTGGCACTGTGAGTACACATGGGGGACCAAGTGGGCCTCACTCCCCTTCTCTCTCCTCCAGGAACGAGCCCAAGGCGTGGTGCTGAAAGTGCTCACTAACTTTAAGAGCAGCGAAATCGAGCAGGCTGTGCAGTCACTGGACAGAAATGGGGTTGACTTGTTAATGAAGTACATTTATAAAGGGTTCGAGAAGCCCACAGAAAATAGCAGTGCAGTGTTACTCCAGTGGCATGAAAAGGTATGTAACGTGGCCCCAGCAGGCCAGCTTTCCCAGAACAAATGTGGGACCGTCTGATGGGCCTGTGCGAGTGCCAGGCACAGCTGGTCACTCACCTCTCCCTAGACGTCGCTGATAGGAATCTGCTCTCTTTGTTCTTCCACTGCCTTTGCTTTTCAGCTATGGCTTTTGGTCTGGTAGAGAGCCCCCTTGGTGCAGGACATGGGCAGTGGCCTGGTGAGGTGAGGCTGGCTGCTCGGTTGGGGCCTCCGCTGCTGCCGGAAGGTAGCTGGCTCTGGGTCAGGGGCTCACACCTATAATCCTAGCTAATTGAGTGGCTGAGATCTGGAGAACTGAGGTTTGAAACCAGCCCAGGCGGAAAAGCCCAAGATGCCTGTCTAATTAATTTACCAGCAGGCTGGGCTGGAGGCTTGGCTTACCTACTAGAGCTCCAGCTGTGAGCAAGAAAGCTGAGTGAGGTCAAGACCCAGTACTGGCCAAAAATTTGGAAAGAAAAGAACTAAGGGGGTTGGGGCTGGGAAGGTGGCTCAGTGGTAGAGCGCTTGCTTTGCGTGCCTGAGGCCCTGGATTTGATTCCTCAGCACCACATAAACAAAAAGAAAAAGGCCGGAAGTGGCGCTGTGGGTTCAAGTGGTAGAGCGCTAGCCTTGAGCTGAAGAGCTGAGGGACAGTGCCCAGGCCCAGAGTTCAGGCCCCACGACTGGACCCTCCCCCCCCCAAAAAAAAAAAAAAAAAAAAAAAAAAACTAAGGGCTTCCTGCTCTGGGCTCAGCTTATACACCAGAAGGGACAGATACCTTGAGGTGTCCGTGCAAATCAGAAAGGGCTGTCTGCCCTCATTTGGGGAGTCTTTAAGAGCGAGGCCATATATATAGATATAGCTGGGTGCCAGTGGCTCATGCCAAGAATCCTGTCTACCCAGGAAGCTGAGATGTGAGTACTGCAGTTTGAAACCAGACCAAGCAGGAAAGTCCTTGAGAGAAAAAAAAAAAAAAGCTGGAAGTGGAGCTATGGCTCAAGTGGTAGAGTGAAAATGCCAACCAAGGGTGTGAGGCTTTGAGTTCAACACACAAGGCCATGTGTTAACATGTGTGCTACTGTGCTCCTCCCTTGCCCCTCACCTTCTATAGCACACTTCAGTGCGTGTGTCTAGCAATTAAGGGACCGGACTATATATGGCTAACAAACCATCTGCCCTTCCCAAGGAGCTTAGCCTTGAACTTTTCAAGAACTAGGGCCAGGAACCTGAGGCCTCTTGCATGTGAGGCAAGTGCTTTACCACTGAGCTCCGCAGCTCAGTATATGTGGGTAGCCCCGGTGGAGCAGTCAGGTCCTTCCACGGAATCTCCTTCCCTCAGGTGACTTGCCCTATCTATGGCCAGCCAGCTCTCAAGGTTGGCATGCGTTTCTGTGCCTAGGCTCACGCTGACAAGGTGGAAGCATTTATCTTGTCTCAGGGAAACGGGCTGTGTTGTGTGCTTGGAAGACAGTGGCCACAAGCCAGGTTTGTCTCAAGGTGGGCAGTTCTCGGGGACCCTCAGCTCCAGGATGGGGCCCTTTCCTAGAAAATGGTCTGCACTGCACTGCACTGCTCTGCACTGAGAAGTCTGGCATGGTAGGATTTAGGTCTTGGAGTGTGTGGTCCTGTCTCCATAGCCGGTCAGGACCCTTGTTCCCGGCCAGCCAGGTCTCACTTGACGTTTCCTTTTCCTGCCCCACAGGCCTTAGCTGTAGGAGGCCTAGGCTCCATTATAAGAGTTCTTACAGCAAGAAAGACTGTTTAACAAAAAGACTCATGTTACCTTGAGAAGAATTTTGGATGCCCAGGCTGGTGAAGAAGGGATTGACAATGAACTTATCTTCCTAGGAACTCCCAACTAAATATTTCAGGACACATATCTGCGGAAATGTATTTTATTTTCAAGGTGGAGGGAAAAGTTGTCTTATTGTTTCCTAAATCCTTGCAGGATCTGAGTCTGCTTTTGTCCACAAAGTAATGCAGAAGTGCTGTGGGACTGTCTGCAATGACTGGCCAGCGTCGGTCAGGTGTGCCTGTGTGCACTGCCTGTTTAACATGGGGAGGGGTGATTTGGGCAGGTGCAGATCCAAGGGCTGTGGTGGTGAAAGGAAGCCTGTTGTTTTGTTTTGGTTTGTTTGTTTTTTTTTTTTGAAGTGGAAAAACCCTGAGAGTTGTACAGACATTCTGTCTTTGCAGAGAAGGCTTCTCTCGGGCTCATTGTAAAGTGCCTGCTGCATCAATAAAGCTCTTGGCTCATTAGTATGTACATTGCAGTGTGTTTCCTGTATGTAAGAAAGCGTAACAAATGGGATGATAATGAATGAGTTGGACTGTTCTGGAAAGTCACTGTGGAAGGGTGGACATGTGTCCAGCTAGCTGTCCCCGGGGAGCGAGCAGGGCACCACTCCACAGGACTCTTGCCACATCAGTCTGAGAGCTTCGGCTGCAGTGCTGCTGGCTGCTGCGAGAGGCATTTTGCTCAATAACTATTTGTTTCTTACTTTTGATTTGTATGTAATTTTGGAGCTTATTTAAATTAATAAAGTGCCAAACATGTAATCATTGCCCAAGGCTTTAAAAGTCTTCCATTTGTGTGGCTGCACTTGGGAGTTTTTGAGGGCGGGCCTTCCCATGCCTGGTCACCATCTGATACTGGTGCTGTTGTGTTGCAGACAAACGTTTCCTTTAGTGAACCAACTGCCAGAACCAGGTAGCAGTCAGCCAGTAGCCAGACTAGCAAAACTTCATTCCCTGTAGCTACCAGTGGTGAGCCCCTTCAGAAGTGTTCTCTGCACATACAACTGCAGCTGATATTCTTGTAAAGCAAGGCCCTCATTCATATTCCTGAGGTCTTTCTGGTTCCTCCCCCCCCCCCCCCAAAGCTCCTCAGAGCCACAGCAATTTCAAGAAGGAGGCTGGTTGCCTTCATCAGATCACATGCTTAGTTACTCAGACAAATCCAGTCTGGGGAGGCTCTTTTTGAACGACAAGTATCTATAGCCCTTGTATTGAATATGTGTATTAGACTGAACATAACCACAGTACTGAACAGAGTACCAAACCATTGTATCAAGTAAAACCCACTCTAGTTGCATCTGGATTGAATAGTTTTAATCAAAAAGTGTATTGCACCACAAATGAATTTTCTACAGCAGTTTTTAGATAATACAGTCCCTATTTACAACATTGGGAGTGATACCAAGATCCAATGCTCATATAAAGGGTTATCTATAGATAGATAGATAGATACTGTCTATCACAGGAAACTTTGTACAAGTAAAAGTGCATTCAATCACTTGGAATATTCCACTCTTCCTCTTAAAGCTGAAGGAAATTCAACATGCAGCAGGAAAGCCTAGCCAGAGGGGCGTGCCTAACCGAGTGACTGCCCAAGAGGCCCCATCATACCTCACTGTCTCAACAGGAGAAGCCACTGGAGTGGGACAGGCTTCCACAGTGCAGTAGCTGCTGCTGGTTACCCATGGACTAACCAGTTCTCAAGATAGGTGTAAAAGGAACTCCTGCTTGGTACAGAAGCTACCACTTCCTCAGGATGACGGGACTCCCACTTTGTTTTCCCACTAAATGGGAAGTGGGATTCTAAAGGGACAAACTTCTGCAAGGAGTCACATGTGGAGGTAGGTAATGGGCAGAGCCTGAGATGGGTTAAGGTGATGCTGTTCTGGCTTGGTACTTCCTGGAAGTATAGGCAAATGCAAATACTTGTGTTTCTCTGGGATGGATTTTATAGGTACATGTGTGTATAGGCCTTAATTGTTTCACAACTGAGAAACCACTTTACATAGTTAGCTGATAATAAATTTAGGAGCTCCAGTTATTCCATTTTTTATTTACTAATGAAAGTTTAATCAAAATGTAAATCAGTAAGATGTTTCCCTTCAGATTCAGAACAAGTGTAATAAGGAACTCAAGCGCTCATCCCTCTGGCTAGAGGCATGTTGTGCTATCAAGTATGCAGCCGCTGAGGCTGATATGAAAGTAGTGTCATCTTAAATTCCGGGGGAGGTGAGGGAGAGTGGGCTCCACACAAGGCAGACTGGGGAAGAACAGACATGCTGCTTCCGTGGACTTGAGCAGGTTGTCCGTAAGAGACAGTGATTAGCATTTGCTCTGTGGTAGTGGGACAGAATGAAGAGGAAAGCAAGTGAAATCCCACCACTGCTGCAGACAGCAGATGCCACACACAGCTAGCAACATGACATGGGGATGGGAATATTTTCCTCTTGATGTTCTGATTTTCCTTTAAGAACATCAGTTACATGGATTTTATAATACAGAAAACATGTTTATAATAGTGAATTTTAGCTATAAAAATAGTTTAAAATGGTTTACCAGCAACCCATCAAGACAAGTACATTCATTTAAAAGGCAATTGAGTGTATTTGGTGCTATACTTAGGATCTTTCTGTCGCTAGTTTTCTTAAGTAAAATGGAGATGCCACCAGAAGCTGCAGATTCTTCATGAAACCACCCTGGTCCCAGGTACTCCAAATACATACATATCTCAAAGTCTTGGTTTGGGCAATGATGTTTTCTTGAGAAGGGTTAAAAAACTTGTAACTCATCCGAACCCAAACATGCTAATGTAAGGAGACCCTTCTTTTCTTCCTTCTTTGAGAGTCTCACTACATTAGCACAGGCTGCCTCCGCCTCCTGAGTGCTGGGGTTGCAGGCATGTACCACTATGTCCACTGAGTTGATTTCTTCAAAGGCTGTCTTCACCTCCAGGCTCATATCACCTCTTACATGATCAATCACTTGTTGCCTAACAGGCTGCCTGCTTCAGCTTTAAGTGCTAATGTTATGAAGTTAGAGGACTCAGGTGCTGGCCAGAGCTGGGGTATTAGCAGCAGCACTGGAAATCTGGTAGTGCCTGGGCCTTCCAGTTTGATGACCAGAATGTCATAGGATCAGCTTCCTCCTGAGGTTCCTATCAGCCTATAGGGAGGCGGGCCTTTAAGTCTTGTAAACAATGTTTGGGGGCTTGTACAAAATACTGCAGATACAGTGATTAAAAACACACCCAGACTGGTGTGTTAGTGTTCTTTTCACAGAAAAAGTGTCAACCTATGGAGCTGAATCCTTGGGTGGGTGATTCCTTCTAGGACCATGGTATCCGAGGGCTGGAGATAGATGGCCGGATGCTGCCTTTGGGAGCTGGTTTGGACCCAAACCAGGACATCTGCATAGGAAAGGGAAAAAGGGTCCCAAGATGAGCAGAGGAAGCAGAGCAGCTCAGCTATCATCACTGGCTGTGAGCAGAGCAGTGAAGAGGGCTCCAAGGAACCCAGTCTGTAGGACTAAAAAGGTTAGATTTATGGGAAAGAAATGAAAGAAAATGGTAGTGTGGGCAACTTTTTCTTTTTTTGTACCAGCCGTGGGGCTTGAACTCGGCCTGGCTGCTGTCCCTGAGCTTTTCTGCTCAAGGTTAAAGCTCTATTTCTTGGGTTACAGCTCCATGTTGGGCCTTTTTTTCGTAGTTAACTGGAGTGAAGTCTCAGACTTTCCTACCCGGACTGCCTTCAAATCATGCTCCTCACATCTCAGCTTCTTGAGTAGCTAGAATTACAGGTGTGAACCACCACTTGTGGGCTTTACTGGTTAGTTGGAGATAAATCTCAGATTTGTCTGCTCAAAGTTGGCTTTGAACTGTGATCCTTGGATTTTAGAGTCTTGAGTAGCTAGGATTACAGGCTTGTGCCACCAGAACCTGGCTCTAACACACATGATACAAAAGTATATACAGATACGTTTGACATTTTGTGACGTTTTTGGCAGTGCTGGGGATTAAACCAGGACCTTGCACATGCTAGGGAAGTGCTCTACCACTGAGTTATACCCTCATCACAGAAATAAATGCAATTAAAAAAAAATAGTACTAGACTATTCCAGGGCCTGTTGAAGAAGGATATCAATAACAATACTTTTTTCTTTTTTTCTTTTGGCCAGTCCTGGGGCTTGAACTCAGGGCCTGGGCAGTGTCCCTGAGCTTTTGCTCAAGGCTAGCACTCTACCACTTGAGCCACAGTGCCCCTTCTGGCTTTTTCTATTTATGTGGGACTGAGGACTTGAACCTAAGGCTTCATGCATGCTAGGCAAGCACTCTACCACTAAGCCACATTCCCAGCCGCAATATTGATGCTTTAAGAAATCAGAATTCTGTTGGCAAATACAGGGCAGACATTTTGAGCACAAAGGATATCCTTTGAATTGCCAATCAAAGCAACTAAGTTGCTAATGCAGATGTGGCTGGCTCTGGTTGCCAGAGACCTGGGAACCCACCTTATATTCCAGAGTTTCTTTGAGCATGTTCTCTTCCTCTTGTGAAAAGTTCAGCAACATGGACACAGCTTTTATAAGATGAAAAGCCTGAAACAAAATTAAGTTTTGCTTCAAAGGACTGTAGGGGGTGGGGGTGGGGGCTAAATGGCAGCATTTCCTCTTTGCCTTGGTCAGTAAAGACCAGGTGGTAGGTGGACTTTGAGCCTTGTAGGGTCTGAAAGCAGTGACACACTCTCACCCCTCCCTTCCCCATTTTTCACTTGGAGACCAAAGGGCTGAGAGGTCTTCAGCAGGTGGCAGCAGTATGGCTTTGGTTCCCTGGATTCTGGCCTCAGCATCTGAGCTAGGACTTATCCTTGGGAGCCAGCTCCCTCCATGGTCTCTGGGTCACCTGCTGCTCAGTCAGGCCAATGCTGGGGGAAGAAGTGGATGGGGGGTGAAGGGTGGAGGTGGGGGTGTCAGGGAGGAAGCATGCATGCTCTGCAGGGGTGCATTCAATACCCAGAAGCAGCTTGAATGCCCTTTACCTCAGATTCCCGACAGGACATGAATTTTAGGACAACATGTTTCAGGTACTCGAAGTTGATCTCACGGGCATCAGTCAGGTCAGCGTTATTTGTGACAGAAGGGGCCATGTTTGGCATCTCAGGGCCTGGCTTCTCTCGGACTTCAAAAAGCTCATTGTCAGGTCGAATTTTCTGAAAATCAATGGAAAGGGCTACTACGTTGAATGGGTCTAAAATCATGATTTCCAGGCCGTCCCGGTGGTCACTGCTGCCCCTCTTTCTCCTCTGTACTGGGGATGGAGGTAGAAGGTATCCCTGAGAAGGGGGCCCGAGTCTGAGAAAAGCTTAGCACCTCCAGATTGGGCTGACAACTGAGAGAAGAGGTCACCTTGCCTTATCTGTGTCCAGGATGCCTGCAGCTGGAACAGAGGTGCAGAGTTCATCCTGGTCAGCCAGCACCTGCCATACACAGTTGTGGGCCATGCAAGCTGACCAACACCACTGCACTGACTTTCACAGCCACCCCACCTGTAGTGAGGGTGCAAGCCCAGCGAAGGCCCAGGCCCACACCTGACCTAAGGAAGCACCAGGCAAGGGACCCGGGAGGCCCAGAGAGCCAGGGAGGGTGGGGAGGATCGGGGCTGAGCCCCAGGGTGGACACCAGGTGTGTGGACTCACCAGCTCCTTCTGCAGAGTCTTCTTGAGTTCTAGCATCCTCTGCTGCATCTGCCTGAGGGTCTGAGACAAACCCCACCCAAAGGCATCATTAGAGGCATGCCCTCTTCAGAAAGGCACTGAGGATCACTGAGCATCGAGTGCAGACAGCACCAAGTGGCCTGTGCTCAGTGGTTCAATGCATGAGCCCACTTCCAGGGTCCTTTCTCTCCCACACTGCTGCTCTCCCCCTCATGCTTCCCTCTGCAGAGCACCGCTCTGGCGGTGCTGCCAACAATCCTGCAGGCCTGTGGGTCTCCCTCCATGTAGAATCCTGGAGCAGCACTACTGGGGACAGCTATGCACAGCCTTTTCTGTCCTATGGGATTCTGAGTGCCAGGAGCCCCAAGGAAGAGACTTAGGGTTCCCATCACCACTGCTCTCCTGAATGCCTATATAATTTTTTTCTAGAGCTGGAAGTCTGGCCTAAGGAAAGCATCTTAAATAAAAATGTCTCCTAGGGAGAATAAGGCAAAGTAATAACAGGATGGAAGCAAATCTTAAAAATAGTCTAACTAGCTGTAGGTGGCTCATGCTATGAATCTGTTCAGAGGCTGAGACCTAGATCTTGGTTTGAGGCCAGGTCCATCTCCAAAGCTGGGCTGTAGCATGGCTCCAATAGTAGCCAAGCCAAACAAACAAGCACAAGGCTACCTGTTCAAGTCCCAGTCTTGGGAAAAAGGATAAAGTATATAGTTTCTTAACTGTAACACAACAAATGAGAATATTCATTTCTAGTCCGTGTCTCTATTCTTGCGTGGATATGTTAGAATTATGAATATTTCTTTTTACTCAGCCTGTTTTCAGCCTTCCCAATAGTAACTTCTTGTTGTTGTTGGTCATGGGGCTTGAACTCTGGGCCTGGGTGCTGCCCCTCAGCTCTTCAGCTCAAGGTGAACGCTCTACCACTTGAACCACAGCGCCACTTCCAGTTTTCTGGTGGTTAATTGGAGATAAGAGCCTCATGGACTTTGCTTGCCCAGGCTGGCTTTGAACCAAGATCCTCAGATCTCAGCCTCCTGAGTAGCTAGGATTACAGGCATGAGCCACCAATGCCAGCAGTAGTAACTTTTAATAGGACAGCAACTCTAGGGTTTGCCCTGGGTCTGTGGGGCTGCGTCTCCATTTGTATTTTCTGTGGTGCTGGGGTGAGAGCCAGAGCTGTGTGCATGCCAGGTAAGCACTGCCCGTGTTTTCCATCTTGAAACAAGAGGGGAAGAAGCTTTGTTTTCTCAGGTTTTTCCTGGGAGACGACTGCTGAGGGCTCTGAAGGGTCTCCACCCCCTTCCTGAGGAGTGTTTTCATTCACTGCCACACACCCTATAACATGTGCACAAAATGGCACTTTGTGGTTTTAATTTGGACTCTTGGATGACAGGCTGGACATTTCTCAAAAGCATATTTGCTATTTTATGGTACTTGATTTTCTACTTGTTCATTAATGCATCCAATAATTGTACAGATGCTATCATAGAAAGCATGAAAACTAGAGGGCTCTGGTGGTGATAAAGTGACACCACACAGGAAATGAGGCTCTCGCGGGCTGAGGCTCAGCAAGTGCGGAGTCCTGAGGTGAGAGGGTGCTTGGGGAGGGAAGGGGAGCAAGGAGCCACACCTCCTATCTAGATTGAGACAGGAAGTCATCAGGCTGAGACAGGCAGTGGCAACGCAGTGACCCTCCCCTTGGGAGGGGAGGCTGCAGCCCAGAGTGGGTGACTGGTGGTAGTGAGAAGTAGTGAACTGGGTACACAAGGCCACTGGGAGGCAAGGGATCTGCATCAGGTCTGGGTGCTGATGACTCCCAAGTGCCACACTGATTGCTGGGACAGATAGCAACAGAAGCTGGGCAGCAGGGGAATTCCAGATGCCTTTGGGACACTCATGTGGAGACACAGGTGCTGGAGTGAGAAGAGCATGAGATTACTGGGAGGGAAGAGGGGGGGGGAGGGTGGTGCAGTGGAGCAGGTGGACACAGCCCCTCCCAGGACAGGAGAAGAGTAGGGTGGGGGGAGGGAAGGGAGAAACTGCAGGGGAGGCGGTGGCTTAACCAAGTACTGCACAGGCCTCTTAGGAGAGGAACTATCTCTTCTGGACTTGCAATGTGGTGTCACTGATGGCCTGACAAGATGTCATCTCTGGGGAGAGGCAGGCAAGAAGCCAATGGAGAACGGGAGGCATTCAACGAACTGGTGTGCATGGGGGCAGAAATGGCAGTTTGGAAAGAGTGCACAGTGGGCTGGATTAGACTCTCAAGGAGGTAGAGCAGTGGGTGGCAGTGACACAGGCTGATAGAGGGCAGCAAAACCAGGGGGACAGGAATTCCAGCGCTGAGGTAGAGAGGAGAGGCAGAGTAAGGCTGAGTGGTAGGACCCTGTGTGGCCTAGGGACAGTGGCCTCAGGCTCTGGCCGCTTTGGCCTAACCAGAGCTAGGTCTTTGCCAGGACAGAGAGAGAGAGAGAGACCAGAGAGTTGAAAGTGAACAAGGCTGTAGAAACCAGAATAAGCTAGCTTCTATGCAGATAACCTATGGTTAGTGGGGACAGAGGTGTGACATATAGCAGGTCCTGCAAGACACACTCAAAGTCACCAGTGGGCAAAACTCAAATCTGGTACTCGGGACTGCATGCTCAGGTATTGAAAGTAGAGAGAACTCAGGACAGCCATGTCCAGGTTCCTAGTAAGGGAATGGGAGGGGTCTGAGGGGCGTGGCTAATGGGACGCTGGTGATGTTCTGATTTGTCACGTGTTTGCTTGATGTTAATTGACTGAGCCACACATTTGTTTTGCATACTTTACTGTATGTATTTTACATTTTACAGTAAGAAATCAAATGGGGGTGAGTGGGGAGATGAGTGCCTTTACCTTTATTTTTTTTCACCTTGAGTAAAAATTGATTTAGTAAAGCAGGGCAGAATGGAGAGGGAGAATGGAGACCCTCTTAAATGTCCCTGGCACACACGGGTGGGAGCAAAGAGTCTCCAACCCTTTATTAAATATGTGCCCCATATCCCTAACACTGACAACTTGGGGTAGGGCAGCATTTCAGCTGGAGTGATAAGGGACTGACACCAACCCAACACACTAGGCACACAGATTCATTAAGGGCCAGAATGAATAAATGGATTGTGCTCCCAGGTGCAGAGCAAGCAGGCAGGCAGGGAGGGAGGGCAGGGCACAATCATGGTATTTATCTATTCCCCAACCTCTGCAACACCCCTTGGACCATGCCCAGGTGATGGACTAGGGACAACAGAGTGGCAAGGATTCTGGTTGGGCTGCTATTCAGGTCTGACACTGGCCAGGGGGAGGGGAGGAAGGCAGAAGAGAGAGGCTGAGGAGGAAAGGTAGGATGAAGCTCTTTGGAGAGTGAGGTAAAATCCCCAGGGGAATGGGCACAGCAGAACCCTCTGAGAGGAGTGGATTCTTTCATGTCCAAGGGCTGGACACAGACAAAGCACATCCTCACCTTATTTTTCTCTATAAGTTGCTGTTCCAAGTCTTGCTTTTCCTTCTGCAGCTGCCCTAGATCCATGGCCCCAACCTCGCCATTTGGTGTTCCTTCTGTGGCCGGAAGCTGGTACACAGGGTCATGCATGGCCTTTGAGGTGACCTATAGGATGGCAGCAGCAAGTTGAAAGCTGGGACAGATAACGTGGAAACTAAGCCATGGGTGGGTGAGGAAGAGGAGGTGCATGGTCCCACAGGTGTGGCTTGATGAGGCAGATGCAAATTAATGATCAGATCTCATCCACTGCTTTCCAGGTAGACAGTGAGAGTCCATATGCTGGAGGTGTGACCAGTGCACAGGCCCTGGGCCTTGTCAGGCACCACACCTGACAGTGAGAGCAAGTGGGACAGCAAGAAGGAGATCAAGAGTGAATGCCCTGTGTCCGCTGCAGCACACAGATGACTTACGAGCAGCTCCTGGCCGTGCAGATGCAGTGGGTCTTGTGTGGCAGCCTCCTGGGTCCGGGAGCTCCTTAGTGCCTCCAGCTCACACTGCAGCTGGTGCAGCTGGCACAGGGCAGCATCATGGCCTGCAGTGACGAGGGGTATGGGGAATGAGCCAGAGGCCACGTGGGGCCTGTCTTGGGCAGCTGGCCGGGGACAGCTCACCTATCTGCAGCTGGTGCACCTCCTGCTCCCTCTGAAGAAGTGCGTCGGCCTTCTCCCGCAGACCCCGCTCCTTCTCGTCCACGGCGGCACTCAGTTCAGCAGCCTTGGAGGAAGGCTCAGTAGTGTAAGATGGGCTGGGGAACCCCACTTCCCACTACTCGTGTCCCTGTGGTGCTCCTCCATCATCCACAGCCTGCAGGGACCTCTCCTACAAGCGCACACATCCACTCTCCCCGCAGGCCCTGTGTGGGGCATGTACCTCTCACCGTCCTCTGGCTCACAGTGGCTGTGATAGGGCCATGCCGGCACGTGGCTGTGGCTGTAACCTCCCTTTCCCAGTCACCTTCAATGTGCCATTTTTCAGAGGTGACTCTGAGACTTAGATTCGTCAAGGACTCAGCGAAGCCCTGGGGCCAGTGACCCAGAAGAGCCAGGTTTGCTCTCAGTCTGTCTCACAAGGCAGGCTCTCTACTGTTCTTGGTTAAGGCTCAACTCACCCTCATATAAGCTTTGGGCCAGTGGGCAGTGATGCCCTCCCTACTTCCCAGAATCAGGTGTCTTTTTCCCCACTGGCCCCAGACCTGCAGCCACCCTGCGCTGGATGGATGCAGCAGGGCCTCTGGGCTTGGGTTTGCACAGGAGCCCACCTGTTGCTGGAACTCTTCCCTCTGTTTCCGCACCTCCTCCAGGGCTTGAGCCATGGCCACACTCATGACCTCTCTTTGGTTCCATTCTTCCTACAATTCAGATTACAGGAGAATGAGTCCAAGGTTTGGCCATGTTTCCTTCCTTTCTTCCCTTCTGCTCCTCTCCCCTCTCCTCCTTCCCCTTCCCCTCACTCTTTGTGACCAGTACTAGGCACTTGAACTTGACTTCATGCTCTCAGCTTTTTGGCTTACAATTGGTGCTCTACCACTTGAGCCATGCTTCCAGTTCTGGCTTTTTACTAAACTGGAAATAATGGTCACTTTGAATGTCTGCCTGGGTTGGCTTCAAACTTCTATCCTTAGATCCTTAGCCTCTTGAGTACTTAGGTACTTGGGTTTGAATCGTTTTGACAGGACTGAGGTTTGAACTTAGGGATGGGAGCTTGCTAGGCAAGCATTCTACCACTTGAGGCATTCCCTGAATCCTTTTTGTTTTCAGGTTGGGTTTTTACATTTTTGCTACCCAGGGATGACCATCCTCCAATCTATGCTCCAGTGCAGCTGGGACCAGAGATGCATACCACAATCCCCCACTTTGTTGTGAAATGAGGGTTTCACTAGATTTTTGCACAGGCTGGCCTCAAACTGCTATCCTCCCCATCACTGCCACCTGAGTAGCTGGCATCAGGCATGTAACCATGCTTGGACTGAATATACATTCAAGTGCAATGAAATATTTGCTAAGACTATAGGGTGGGTAATAAAACGAGCCAGAATAGTATCAAAGGACTGAAATCATCAGAGCATTACCTGCCAAAACACTAGGAAACCCCAAATATCCAGAAAGTTCTCCAAACATTGAGAAAGTAGCCACATGTTTAAATTGCCTGCATGCGCTGGTTTTGAGTTATTGCCTCAGCCTGTGGCCATCCTTCTATCTTTTGCTCCAAATTTCTAAGCCTGGGACTCTGTAAACTCCCATTCTGGCTGGTCCAACTGGCTCTACCATAATTTCTGCCAACAGGGGAGACCCAGGGAGGCCGGGAGGCAAGAGGCTGAACATGCTTGCTCCTGACTCTTGTAATTTACCCAGCAGCCTCATTCCTCAGTCAGCAGCAGTTTCCTGGAACAGTAGCTACAGCACACTGCAGTTTGCCCTACACTTGCTGCTGTGCCGCCCATAACATGCCCCGCACCAGCTGCACAGCATCTGCTCAGAAGTCTGAGCGCCAAGTTGCTGACTTCACTTTGTCTGAGGATTACAAGCTGCTCCTGTAGTTGTCACCTTCATGTTATAATTTTTTTTGTTTTGCTTTTAGGTAGGTCATGGGGCTTGAACTTGGGGCTGGGGTGCTGTCCCTGAGCTCTTTGGCTCAGGATAATGCTCTACCAATTGGAGCCACCGCAGTACTTCTAGTTTTTGAGTGGTTAATTGAAGATAAGAGTCTCACAGAGACTTTTCTGCCTAGGCCAGCTTCGAACTGCGATTTCAGATCTCAGCCTCCACAGTAGCTATATTTACAGGCATAAGCTACTGGCGCCCAGCCCAACACTGACTTTTGCGGAATATGAAATAGGTAATATACTTACCACAGGGGAAGGTAACTGCAAAAAGTGAAAATCTGGAGGCTAGGTTGTGCATGCCTGTAATTCTAACTTAAGAGGCAGTGATAGGAAGATTAAGGCCTGACTGTGCTATCTTTTGGCTGTCACCATTAGTTTAAAAGTTCATTAGAATGCATCTCCTCACCCATGTAAGTGGACTGGCATGACTATGACTCTTAACTGGGCATGCAGGATACATTGTGGGTCACTTTCCATTTCTTCCAGTGTCTGTGTATTCTTTTTTTTTCTTTTTTTGTCGGTCATGGGCCTGAACTCTGGGCCTGGGCGCTGTCCCTCAGCTCTTCAGCTCAAGGCTAGTGCTCTACCACTTGAGCCACAGCACCACATCCAGCTTTTTCTAGTTATATGGTGCTGAGGAATCAAACCCAGGGTTTTATGCATGCAAGGCAAACACTCAATCACTGAGCCACCTTTCCAGGCCCTGTGTATTCATTTTTTTTTACCTACTGTAACAAGTTGCTATGAACCTGCTGATGTGACACAATAGGAATTAATCCCCTTCTAGCAGTGCAGGCCAGAAGCCTGAATGGCACGCCTGTGGGGTATAGCAACACTTGAATGTCAGCATGTGGTCCAGAACCATTCTCCATCTTCTAAGAGAACAGTGCCTTGGCTATGCCATCTGTGGAAAACCTGTCTCTTCCTCAATCTTACAAAGATTCTTGTCATTATTTGGGTTCACCCAGATAATCTAGCAAGATCCCTATGTCAAAATCTTTAATCCCATCTGTAGAGCCCCTTTGACATAAAAGGTAAGTGAATATCATTGGGAGTCATTGCTCAGCCTATTATACAGTTTGACAAGTTATATCCTTCTACGGTTTAGCATTTCATAACTAATGGGGTCTTGTTATATAGCCCAGACTGGCTTTGAACTCTTCATTCCTCTGCCTCAGCTTCCTGAATACTGTGATTATAGGCAGATAGCATCATACCCAACCTTACATGACTTTCAAAAAACATTGGTGGTATGAAGTTGCTTCCATTTGTTTTTGTTGGTGGTGGTGGTCATGGGGCTTTACTCAGGGCCTGGGCGCTGTCCCTGAGCTCTTTTTTTTGCTCAAGGTGAGCATTCTACCACTTTAAGCCACAGTGCTACTTCTAGTCTTCTGGTAGTTAATCTGTAATCCTAGCTACTCAGGAAGCTGAGATCTAAGGATCTCGGTTCAAAGCCAGCCCAGGCAGGAAAGTCCATGAGACTCTTATCTCCAATACACCACTAGAAAACCAGAAGTGGTGCTGTGACTCAAGCGGTAGAGCGCTCGCCTTGAGCTGAAGAGCGCAAGGATAGCGCCCAAGCCCAGAGTTCAAGCCCCACAACTGACCCCCCCCCCAAAAAAAAATCTCACAGACTTTCCTGCCTGGGCTGGCTTCAAATCTCAATCCTCAGATCTCAGCCTCCTTGAGTTGCTAGGATTATAGCTGAGCCATCAGTGCCCTGCTTATTTATATTTATTATTTTTCTTAAGTCTGCAGGATGTGTAATGTCCTCCCCTCACTTTTTTTTTTTTTTTTGGGTCCGGTTGTGGGGCTTGAACTCTGGGCCTGAGCGCTGTCCCTCAGCTCTTCAGCTCAAGGCTAGTGCTCTACCACTTGAGCCATAGCACCACTTCCGGCTTTTTTCTTTTTGCTTATGTGGTGCTGAGGAATTGAACCCAGGGCCTCATGCATGCAAGGCAAGCACTCTACCACTGAGCCACCTTCCCAGCGCTTTTTTACCTTAAGGCTAGTCTTCTACCACTTGAGCTACAGCTCCACTTCTGGCCCTTTGGTCATTAATTGGAGGTAAGAGTCTCATTTTTCCTGCCTGGGCCCGTTTTGAAACATGATCTTCAAATCTCAGTATCCTGAGAGCTAGAATTACTGATTGAGCCACCAATGCTAGGCTGTTTTGTTTTCTTGGGGGGGTTTGGGAGGTATGGGTCCTGGGGCTTGAACAGGGCTTGGGTGTTGTCCCTTGAGTTCTTTTGCTTAAGGCTAGTGCTCTACCACTTGAAGCCATAGTGCCACAACCAGTTTTTGAGAGGTTAATTGGAGATAAGAGTCTCACAGGGACTTTTCTACCTGAGCTGGCTTCGAACTGTGATCCTCAGCCTTCTGAGTATCTAGGTTTACAGACGTGAGCCACCAGCACCAGGATCCTGGTAAGTCTTTATATATTCTTTTTGTTTTTGTTGCTGTTGGTCATGGGACTTGAACTCAGGGCTTGGGCGCTGTCCCTGAGCTTTTCCTCTCTGCTCAAGGCTAGCACGTTACCACTTTCAGCCACAGTGCCACTTCCAGTTTTCTGGTAGTTAATTGGAAATAAGAGTCTTATGAACTTTCCTGCCCAGTCTGACTTTATATATTCTTTTGTTATATCTTTAGTGACCAGTCTTCAGATCACAACATGCTTCTTGGTCCTATCTGACAGTTTTCAAATTTATACATCTATCCTGAACCTCTGCTCTGATTTCCAGATTGGCTAACGAAAACACTACCAGACACTGAGAATGCTACTCTATGCACTTAGTTGCCTCAGTGGTTTTCTGGGCACATAAAATTTTTCACCTACCCCAAGTCTTTGCCTAAGTAAAGGCACACTCACTGAAAGCTTAAGGCATGTAGGCACTGAGCTATGGCTGTTCTCAGGGAACATCGGTGCCAAAGGATTTGCAAGTGATGTTATCAGGACTGAGAAAATACTCAATGAGGGCTGGGAAGTTGGCTCAGTGGTAGAGTGCTTGCCTTGCATGCCTGAGGCCCTGGGTTCAATTCCTCAGCACCACATAAGCAAAAAGAAAAAAGCCGGAAGTGGTGCTGTGGCTCAAGTGGTAGAGCACTAGCCTTGAGCTGAAGAGCTGAGGGACAATGCTCAGGCCCAGAGTTCAGGCCCCACGACGGGACCCCCCCAAAAAAAAGAAAATACTCAATGATCCATCTTCAAGGGGGCTATGAAGGGGCTGGGGAGCCTGGAGGCTGGTAAAAAGTGGTTATGCAGTTCTGTCCAGGAAAGAACTAGATTATTTTTATTTGTACAAGGTCCCTGATACAAATAAAAGTCTTTTTTTTGGGGGGAGG
The DNA here is from genome assembly GCF_024711535.1 of Dipodomys merriami. Lineage (NCBI taxonomy): Eukaryota > Metazoa > Chordata > Mammalia > Rodentia > Heteromyidae > Dipodomys > Dipodomys merriami. The sequence continues at coordinate 40,403,677 of NW_027202382.1, forward strand.
GGGGTGTCCGGTCATGGGGCCTGAACTCTGGGCCTGGGCGCTGTCCCTCAGCTCTTCAGCTCAAGGCTAGTGCTCTACCACTTGAGACACAGCGCCACTTCCGGCTTTTTTCTTTTTGCTTATGTGGTGCTGAGGAATTGAACCCAGGGCCTCATGCATGCAAGGCAAGCACTCTACCACTGAGCCACCTTCCCAGCCCTACAGCCCGAGGGGTGTTCTAACAGCTTAATGTTTAGATAGCTGTTGATAGTGACACAGAGGAGAAGAGCTGGGCCTCTGTGATGGGAAGATATACCAGACTAGCACTGCCTCTTAACTAGGTGTGGCATCTAGACAAATTACTGGCACTCAGAATCCAAATGATATTGCCAATGAGCACCATTTTACATCTGGATTCTGAGAGGACTTGATAAAGTGAAGCTTTCCAGAAGATGCCTAAGAGAAATACTCAACAAGTGCTAGTTCCTCTAGTCAACTATAAGTACAGGAATTTCCCTTGGCTGCTCCAAATATATTTTTTTAAATATAAAAGATGCAAATTTTCTGAACTCTGATTCTATTTGATAAATACCTTTAGCTTATTCAGTTCAAATTGGTGATGTTGTAAAGAGCGTTCACATTCGTTTTTGCTTTCTTTGAGGGCAGCATTTTCTTGCTCCAGCTCTTTCTGCAAGTTGAGAACACATATTTTAAAAAAAAGGTCTTAGCTACTGTATTTTTTCCAGACAATCTCTTTGACTTCACATGTTTAAAATACCCTTTCTTTTGGTCACTGCAGGATTAGGAGTAAGAAAAAGGGTGGGCACACAAATGGAGGAAGGGTGAGCAAATACAGTCATTATATTCAATGTACATTATGTAAAAATTGAATTATGAAACTTGAGGGAAGAGATGGGAAGTGGGAAACGGGAGGAGGACAAAGGGGTGACATGGATCAATTTGCATTGTACTCATAACCTGTCTTATGCAACTGTAACATCTTTGTACAACTACTTAATAAGAATAATAAAAGAAAGAAGGTTCTAAGATACTGTGGAATTATACTATTTATTTGTTTATTGTTTGGTTGGTGGTGGTGCTTGAACTCAGGACCTGGGCCGCTGTCCCTGAGTTTTTTTAAGCAAGGCTAGTACCCTACCACTCTGGCCACAGTGCCAAAGTTTTCTGGGGGTTAACTAGAGATAAGTGTCTCATGGACTTTCCTGCCCTGGCTGGCTTTGAACTGTGATCCTCATATCTCAGCCTCCTGAGCAGCTAGGATTACAGGTGTGAGCCACCAGTGATGGCGTAGAAGTATACAATTTATGTTGGAGACAGAACATGACCTAGCTTAGGAATTTTAAAAAACTTCCAAGATAGCTGGGTGCCAGTGGCTTATACCTATAATCCTAGCTACTCAGGAGGCTGAGATCTGAGGATCGCAGTTTGAAGCCAGGCTGGGCAGAAAAGTTCATGAGACTCTTATCTCCAATAAACTAAATAGAAAAACCTGGAAGTGGCACTGTGGCTCAAGTGGTAGAGTGCTAACTCAGCACAAAGAGGCTCAGGGACAGCACCCAGGCCCTGTATTCAAGCCCTAGGACTGGAAAAACAAAACAAAACCCCCCAACTTTCAAAAGGAAGTAGTATTTGGAGAATTTGAAGTAAAATTTAAAAATAGTAAGTGTGCATTAGACAAGAAGAGGATTAGAAGGAGCATGTATGGCCGGGCGCTGGTGGCCCACGCCTGTAATCCTAGCTACTCAGGAGGCTGAGATCTGAGGATCGCGGTTCAAAGCCAGCCCGGGCAGGAGAGACCATGAGACTCCTATCTCCAATAAACCACCAGAAAATCGGAAGTGGCGCTGTAGCTCAAGTGGTAGAGCGCTCGCCTTGAGCTGAAGAGCTGAGGGACAGCGCCCAGGCCCAGAGTTCAAGCCCCCACAGCCGACCAAAAAAAAAAAAAAAAAAAAAGAGCATGAAGGCTCTGAGGCAGAAAAAATGTAGCCCTCTTAAAAATTCAACCATGGTGGCTGGGAAGGTAGCTCAGCGGTAGAGTGCATGCCTTGCAAGCATGAGGCCCTGGGTTCGATTCCTCAGTACCACATAAACAGAAAAAAAAAAAAAAAAAAAAAAAAGAAATGACATTTTAAAAATTCAACCATGTATAATATAGTATATACAGTATATATGAAATAAAATCCAAGGCTTTTTCCGCACAGGAAAAAATAAAAGAAATAAGGCTGGGTTAGAGAAGGGAATTCTGAAAAACTCTGGTGGTAAAAGTATAGCTCAGTAACAGAGCACTTGCCTAGCATGTGTGAGGCCCTGAGTTCCATCCCTAAATACACACACACACATATATATAAAAGCTAGGTACAGTGGTAGTGGTACATACCCTAAAATTCCCAGCACTCAGTAGACTGTCTCAACAAAACCAGTAAAAACAAGCATCTCACTAAGTTCTCATGACCATGAGGCAGGGAAAGGGAACATGGAATAGAAGTCAATAGGAGGAAGAATGGTGAGAAAGCACTAGGAAGGCTGTTTGAGAACCAGGGAAAGGGAAAACCCGTGTGCTTAAGGTTTCTTTTTTTTTTGGGGGTGGGTGGGGGGGGGTCCAGTCGTGGGGCTTGAACTCTGGGCCTGGGCGCTGTCCCTCAGCTCTTCAGCTCAAGGCTAGCGCTCTACCACTTGAGCCACAGTGCCACTTCTGGCTTTTTTTTTTGCTTATGTGGTGCTGAGGAATCGAACCCAGGGCCTCATGCATGCAAGGCAAGTGCTCTACCACTGAGCCACTTTTCCAGCCCCTGCTTAAGGTTTCTATAAAAAGTAGCCTTATCATATCTAGTCTCATGAACAGGTACTTATATAAAATGCTTCCCTAGCTAAGAAGAGCCTTGTATTGCCAACCAAGTGCTGGGCAAATTAAGATGGGGCTGGGCAAGGTGCTACTGTTTGCTTCCCTCCCTTCTCCACTCACCATCCTGTGCTCTGCAGCTGTCCGGTCAGCTGCCCGCCCCTGCTCCAGGGCAGTGAGCTGGGCCTCCAGTGAATGGGTACGCTCTCTGTACTCCTGTTCCAGGGTGAGAACCTGCTGCTGCATGAAGCTGCTTTCCTGCTTTGCAGCTGCCTGCAAGAAGCCCAGAGAGGACAGTGAAGCAAGAGGACAATGGTTTCAGAGAGGGCTCTTTTTCTGGCCATCTGTGGCCCAAAGATGGAGTCCAACAGAAAGAGAATCAGTTAGCCAGGCACCGGTGGCTCACACCTGAAATCCTAGTTACTCAGGAGGCTGAGAGACTCTTATCTCCAATAAACCACTCAGAAAACCTGAAGTGGTGCTGTGGCAAGTGGTAGAGCGCTAGCCTTGATTTGAAGAGCTGAGGGACAGCACCCAGGCCCAGAGTTCAAACCATCCCCCCACGACCAACAACAACAACAACAAAAATAAGAAAGAGAATCAGCTCTCCTTCCTTAGCCCTCTGCTGTGGTGTGCTGAGGACCCCTATGGGCTCTGCTGTTGCTGTGGCACCTGATCTGTCCCAGGAGATATAGTCTGAAATTGGTCTTAACGCATTTCTGCAGAGTTGAAGTGTATATGGGCCAGCTCTGGCCATCAGCCAGCCATCAGACACAGGCCTCCTTTAGCTCTCTGTATGCTTCTATAGCTGAGGTTCCCCAAATGGCAGAAGAATACAGTGGTTAAAAAGAAAGGCTCTGCATGAGAAAGTAAGATATGAGTTCTACTACTGGGTGCCTATGAGCACATGGGTTAGTGACCAAACTCTCTGAGCTTGCCTCCCCTCAGTAAAGTGGGGATGATAGTGCATGGCTCATAGCTGTGCAGCAACAGGTGCAAAGCACTCAGCAGAGTCTGTGCCATGGCAGAAAGGAAGTCAATCATGGCTGGTTTTAGTTTCCTGGCTTCTAACTCATTAGCCCATTTGGAATTGGGATAACTGGCTGTTTTTGTCACCTCATAGTTTTTCGTTTTTTTGTTTTTTGGTGAGTCGTGAGGCTTGAACTCAGGGACTGGGTACTATCTATGAGCCTTTCTTTCTTTCTTTCTTTCCTTCTTTCTTTCTCTTTCTCTCTCTCTCTTTCTTTCTTTCTATCGTGGGGCTTGAACTCTGGCCTGGGTGCTTTTCCTGCACTCTTCAGCTCAAGGCGAGCACTCTACTGCTCGAGCCACAGCACCACTTCCCGTTTTCTGGTAGCTAACTGGAGATAAGAGTCTCAAGGACTTTCCTGCCCCGGCTGGCTTTGAACTGCAATCCTCAGACATCAGCCTCCTGAGTAGCTAGGATTACAGGCGTGAACTACTGGTGCCAGGCTATCTATGAACTTTTTGCTCAAGGCTAGTGCTCTACCACTTTGAGCTACACTTTGATTTTTGAGTGGTTAACTTGAGATAAGAGTCTCATGGGGACTTTTCTGCCAGGCTGGCTTTGAACTGTGATCCTCAGAATTAAGCCTCCTGAATAGCTATTATTACAGGCATGAGTAACCAGCACCAGGCCTCCTCATAGTTTTGAACAGTTCTCCATTTCTCTGATTGCAAGCTGATCTCTGGATGAATTGGCTCATCCAAGGCATGACCTAAAGGCTAGGTATTTGTTTTTTGTTTTTGTTTTGGTTGGTTGTGGGGCTTGAACATTGGGCTTGGGCGCTGTCCCTGAACTCTTCAGCTCAAGGCTAGTGCTCTACCACTTGAGCCACAGCGCCACTTCTGGTTTTCTATTTGTTTATTGGAGATAAGAGTCTCCCAGACTTTCCTGCCCGGGCTGGCTTTGAACTGAGATCCTTAGATCTCAGCTTCCTGAGAAGCTAGGATTACAGGCGTGAGCCACCGGCATAAGGCTGGGTATTGGTGGGAACTAACAGTACAGGTCTGTAGTGAACCCAGACACCACTAGCAGTCCTCATTCCTTTAACCTACTCTGCCTCCTTACTCCCATCCAGCACAACTGCATTGAGGTTGGGTGCAGAAACTGCTGTAGATGCTAGGAATGCATCTGGGGCATCATCAGAGGTACAGAGGGAATGCTCAGGACCTGGTATAGAGGAAGCACTCACGAGCTCCTGTATCTGTGCTTCCTGCACAGCCACGACATCCCTGTTCTGCTGGAGCTGCTCCTCCGAGGCCTGCAGGCTCTGCTCCAGTTCCTTCACCTGGGGAAATAGAAGCATTCTTTCTGTTCACAAGAAGTGGAGTGGCTTTATTGCAAAGCTTTAAAATCTAGACCAGGGCTGTTCAGTTGTTGCTGCTCAGTGATAGCACATGTGCTTAGAACATGCTAGAACCTGGCTGCAATCCCTAGCACCCAAAAAGAGAAAAACAAATCAAACAATTAACATAAAACAGTACATTCCAGAAAAATGTAACAGCAAAAATATACCCATAAGGCTATCATTATAAAACATTAATATTCTAATGTCTATTTTTTTTTTTTTGGGTCCGGTTGTGGGGCCTGAACTCTGGGCCTGGGCGCTGTCCCTCAGCTCTTCAGCTCAAGGCTAGCGCTTTACCACTTGAGCCACAGCGCCACTTCTGGCTTTTTTCTTTTTGCTTATGTGGTGCTGAGGAATCGAACCCAGGGCCTCAGGCATGCAAGGCAAGCGCTCTACTACTGAGCCACCTTCCCAGCCCTCTAATGTCTATTTTTGTTGTTGGGTCATGGGGCCTGAATTCTGGGCCTGGGCACTGTCTCTCACCTCTTCAGCTCAAGGGCAGCACATTACCACTTGAGCTACAATGCCACTTCCAGCTTTTTCTGCTTATGTGGTGCTGAAGAATCAAACCCAGTGCCTCATGCATGTAAGGCAAACACTCTACTACTGAGCTACCTTCCCAGCCCTCTAATGTCTATTCTTATAGCCCTCAGGACACTTTTAATAATTTTTGCATAATTTCAATCAAACAATATAAAATGTGCTTCCTCCCAACTCATAAATTTCCTTGTGCTTTCATGTAATAGTAGGACCTTAAATTATTATTGCTCAAGTGGATTTCATACTTTCTGACCCAGCTGCCTATTGTGCTGGCACTTGGGTAGCTTTTTTTTTTTTTTTGCCAGTCCTAGGGCTTGAACTCTGGGCCTGGGCACTGTCCTGGAGCTCCTTTTGCTCAAGGATAGAACTCCACCCACTACTTGAGCCATAGCACCACCTCTAGCATTTTTGGAGATTCTCAGACTTTCCTGTGTGGGCTAGCTTTGAACCATGATCCTCAGATCTCAGCCTCCTGAATAACTAGGATTACAGGCGTGAGCTCCCAGCACCCATCTGGTTTTCCATCTAAAATGATGTAGCAGTTAGCATACATACATAAAAACTTTTGACCAGCTTGAACCATTCCCTTGAATTACAGATTCCCAGAGTTGCGATCACTCCTCACAATATGAATTTAGTTTTGACTCAGTCCACAAATATTGACCAAGTCTGACTGCAGCAGGACAGATACAGCCTGGCACAAGAGGGAATCAATGTCCACAGTGAGTGGGACTGGACACTCTAAGGTGGCAACAGATTTGACAAGCTGTTTTCCCAATCAATCTTAAAGTCCTCTTGTTTACTGAGTAGCCTTATTATTAAAATGTAATCAATGCTGGGTGCTAGTGGCTCATGGCTGTAATTCTAGCTACTCAGGAGGCTAAGATCAGCCTAGGCAGAAAAGTCCATGAGACTCTTATTGCCAATTAATCACCAAAAGGCTGGAGGTGGAGCTTTGACTCAAGTGGTGGCATACTACCCTTGAGCAGAAAAGCTCAGGGACAGTGTCCAGGCTCTGAGTTCAAGCTGTGGACCATTACAAAATAAACAAAAAACCCCATTAAGCACAAATAGAAGAAGATATCTTTCTCTTCAGTTCTGTGGATGACACTCAGGGCCTCATGCATGCTAGATGCCTGGCAAGTGCTCTACCACTGAGCTATATATCCCATAGGAAAAGACTATATACATACATGCATATAGTATATATACATATACACATATAGTACATATATGTATATACAGGTGTACACATATATATACATATACATATAGTATATACATATATGTATACACAAATACATATACATATATTCCTTTTTAATCCTACAGATTGCTGAGGATATTTATTTATTTATTTTTGTGCTGATCCTAGAGCTTGAACTCAGGGCCTGGATACCCTGAGCTCTTTTTTTTACTCAAGGCTAGTGCTCTACCACTGAACCACAACTCCATTTCCAGCTTTTCTGATGGTTAATTAGAGATAAAAGTTTCATGGAGAGGGGTGAGGGTGACTCACAACTGTAATTGTAGCTACTCAGAAGACTGAGATTTGAGGATTGTGGTTCCAAGCCAGCAGGGGCAGAAAGGTCCCCAAGGGACTCCTACCTCCAATTAACCACTCAAAAACCGTAAGCAGTTCTGTGGTTTAAGTGGTAGAATGCTAGTCTTGAGCACGAAGAGGCTCAGGGATAGCACCCAGGCACTCAAGCCCCACAACTAAGAAAAACAAAGCAAAAAAAACCCCCTCCATATCAATATATACATAGTCATAACTATAGAGATACAGTTGTGCCTGAAAAATAAAGTTTTGGGGCTGGGAATGTGGCTTAATGGTAGAGTGCTTGCCTAGCATGCATGAAGTTTTGGGTTTGATTCCTCAGTACCACATAAGCAGAAAAACTTGGAAGTGGCACTATGGCTCAAGTGATAGCTTGCTAGCCTTGAGCAAAAGAAGCTCAGGAACAGTGCTCAGGCCCAGGAGAGGGGAAGGATGAGGGGGTGAGGGGAGAGTAAGCATTTACCATTTACAAGTACAGAGCTACTATTTCCACACAGGAGAACCATAATGTTATTAGTCTATGATGATAAATTTTATTAATGGTATCGCCATTACTAAAGCCCTGCCTTTGAAACTACTGGGTTCAGAATATCTATGTGCAAGCTTCAATGCAGAGGCAGAACTCAAAACAGTTCATATCACCGGGCGCCGCCGGTGGCTCATGCCTGTAATCCTAGCTACTCAGGAGGCTGAGATCTGAGGATAGCGGTTCAAAGCCAGCCTGGGCAGGAAAGACCGAAACTCTTATCTCCAATAAACCACTCAGAAAACTGGAAGTGGTACTGTGGCTCAAGTGGTAGAGCGCTAGCCTTGAGCTGAAGAGCTGAGGGACAGTGCCCAGGCCCAGAGTTCAAGCCCCACGACAAAAAAAAAAAAAAAAAAAGACAGTTCATATCTTTGAAAGGTTATATGGAGGGTTAACACTGACTCAGTCATTCTATTCCTCGGCACATATCTGAGGGTAATTAAAATATGCAATTTCACACAAAAAATTTGTATACTGTTGCTCAGTGGTAGGGTTACTTCTCCAGCAACACACCACTACTACTGCCATTATTATTTTTTTTGGGGGGGGAGGGAGGGTCCATTCGTGGGGCCTGAACTCTGGGTCTGGGTGCTGTCCCTCAGCTCTTCAGCTCAAGGCTAGCGCTCTTCCACTTGAGCCACTTCTGGCTTTTTTCTTTTTGCTTATGTGGTGCTAAGGAATCGCACCCAGGGCCTCATGCATGCAAGGCAAGCGCTCTACCACTCAGCCACCTTCCCAGCCCCTATTATTATTATTATTATTATTACCATCACTACCCATATCAAAAAAGAAAATGAAACGAAAGCTATCCAGTGAATTTTACAAGTCTGGTGTTGCATCTTTGATAAATAATTATAAGTCCATTCATCTTTTTTTTTGCCAGTCCTGGGGCTTAAACTTGGCTTAAGCACTATCCCTGAGCTTCTTTTGCTCAAGCTAGCACTGTACCACTTGAGCCACAGTGCCACTTCTGGCTTTTTCTATTTATGTGGTACTGAGGAACTGAACCAGGGCTTTATGCATGCTAGACAAGCACTCTACATTAAGCCACATTCCCAGCCAAAGAATGGATTTTTAAAATGGAACTTTAAGTAACACAGTAAAAACAAGTTAAGTAATCTGATTATGACAAAACAGAAATATCTGTTGAGGGGCTGGGAAGGTGGCTCAGTGGTAGAGTGCTTGCCTTGCATGCCTCATGCCCTGGGTTCGATTCCTCATCACCAGATAAGCAAAAAGAAAAAAGCCAGAAGTGGTGCTGTGGCTCAAGTGGTAGAGCGTTAGCCTTGAGCTGAAGAGCTGAGGGACAGCGCCCAGGCCCAGAGTTCAGGCTCTATGACCGGACCCCCCCCCCCCCAAAAAAAAAGTATCTGCTGAACAAGGGATACATGGATAGTCAACAGATTGCTTTGGACTGAAACAAATGATTAGGAACTATGACATACAATCAAACCCTACAAACTAAGAAAAAACTGAAAACTCCAATGAAAAACAGGATTTGAGTGGATAATTCAAAGGAAAAACCCAGCTGGGCACCAGTGGCTCATGCCTGTAATCCTAGCTGCTCAGGAGATTGAGATCTGAGTATAGCAGTTTGAAGCCATTCCAGGCAGGAAAATCCTCGAGACTCTTTATCTCTAATAAACTACAAAGCAAACCAACAAAAAAATGAAAGAAAAAAAAAAAAAGGAGAGGAGCTGTGGTTCAAGGGGTAGAGTGCTACTAATGAGCACAAAAGTTCAGAATTAGTGCCTTGGCCCAGAGTTCAAAGTTCAGGACTGGCAAAAAATAAAGTAAAATTTTCTTAAAAAGGGAGGAGAAAAACCCAAAAGACTAATAGAAACAACCATAGCAGTAAAAGATTCACTTCACACTCACTAATGGGGCAAAATCTACAAGTTCAACACTGGGAAGAAGATTTGGGAACTCTCACATATGATGGCGGTGGAGAGCCAGATGCAGCCCTTCTGGTAACAATCTTGTCTTACTCAGTCACCTTACAGAGACTGGAAGGTCAGTCACTGCAATGTGATCTGTGGTACAGGAAGAAGAAAGTAGTAGTAGTAACTACGAAGGAGAACAGATACCACAAAGCAGATACAGATGGAAAATAAAGCAGTTCAAAGTGACAAAGAATACACATCCATAGCCGTATCTTTATCATAAACTAAAACTACATACATACAAAACAATGTTATCCACTTCAAGCTAACTCCACAATGAAAACATTTACATTGACCACATTCAAATGGTTTCCTTATAGGAGTAAGGCAATAGTAAAAGGAAGAAAACAAGAGAACAACTTTGTGTGGAACAACAGTGAAGAAAATAATTAAACTCTGTTTAAGAGCCAAAAGAACAGTCTTGAAATAAAAAAGTTCTGGCCATAGGGATTCTTAACCTTATTCAGTCAGGTTACCACACAAATAGGAAAACAGGGGAGTAAGGTCAGTACCCGAGTCTCCAGGATGTCAATGGTCTCAGCCTGGCTACTTCTGGCTGCCAAGAGCTGCTGTCTGATGTCTTCCAAGTTCTGCTCAGCAACTGTTTTCTGTAAGAGGAAAGGTAAGTAAAAGAAAATAATAATCTCTCCACTGAAAAGTTATTGGTTGATACCTGCAACATGCTGAGTTGTGCTAGATACAGGATATGTAAATATATACACATACACCTCCCCCCACGGGTTATATATTTTTTAACAGTAATTATGTAATTTTAATTACATAAAATATAAACCAGCTATAAATAACATATACTGCTTAAACACAAACCATGCTATATGCTACATATTAAATATATATGCTTAAACATGCATGTAACACATCACACAATACTATATAGAATACATAATACTACATGTTATAATAAGGTATAAAAATCTGTTTTGAGCATAGGGTTACATTTCTTTTTTTTTTTTTTTGGGGGTCCAGTCATGGGCCTGAACTCTGGGTCTGGGCACTGTCCCTCAGCTCTTCAGCTCAAGGCTAGCGCCCTACCACTTGAGCCACAGCGCCACTTCCGGCTTTTTTTCCCTGCTTATGTGGTGCTGAGGAATCGAACCCAGGGCCTCATGCATGCAAGGCAAGCGCTCTACCACTGAGCCACCTTCCCAGCCCCAGGGTTACATTTCTTTCTCTCTTTTTTTTTTTTTTTCTTTTCTTTTAGTGCCAGTCCAGAGGCTTGAACTCAGGGCATAGGTATTAACCCTAACCTGTTTCTGCTCAAGCTTAGTGCTCTACCACTTTGAGCCACAGCACCATTTCTAACTTTATGGTAGTTGATTGAAGATAACAGTTTCATGGATTTTCCTGCCCAAGCTGGCTTTTAACTGTAATACTCAGATCTCAGCCTCCTGAGTAGCTATGATTACGGCATGAGCCACCGATGCCTGGCAGGTTACACTTCTTGTGTAACCACCAGCAAATTAAGATGAAATTCACTTAAAAAAATTTTTTTTGGTCCAAGACCAGGGCTTGAACTCAGTCCCAATGCTTTTGCTAATAGGGTAGCTCTCTACCAAGTGAACCATGCCTCAAATCCCAGAGTTCATATATCTTAAAGTATACAAATAAATTTGACATAGTTCTTGGTCCCCAAGGCTGGAACAAATAGCTACCAAAAACATTTAAACATTAGCATTAGGAAATGCCTGCAGAGAGGGTGTACCAAGTAGAGAGAGGGCTGCAGGGTGAGTGGTATTTCTCACATCACAGGCAGCCAGAGGATGGGGGTGATCACTGGGGATGTCGAGAGCTTGAACATTCAGGGAACTCTAAACTCCTCATAAGCCAAAGTGATAATGGGCTTAAGTCAAGACAAGAGATTCAAGTTGGGCAAAAAGGCCAGATAATGGTAGGCTCATTAATGATGCCAAAAGGAAAAAGGAAAAAAATGAAGAATTTGAACTTTATTCTGTAAAGAAGACCTCATATGAGGTCTTCCAAATGTTGGCAAATCTTGCAATCTAGAGTGACTGGTTAAACTTGAGGGAGGCCTTACTCCATCCAGATCTAATGAATTCAGAATATCTCTGGGTAGGGTCAGATATATGCTTCAAACAACAAACTCCCAATAAACTCCCAAGTGGTTTCTTAACTTGATAATGGTTAGCCACTGGTGCCCTGCCTAAAATTCTAGCTACTCAGGAGGATAAAAGACGGTGACTGTGGATCTAAGTCCAACTGGGCAAAAAAAGTCCTTGAGATTCTTGTCTCCAAGTGACTAGCACAAAGCTTGAAGTGGAGGAATGGCTCAAGTGGTAGAACACTCAAGCAAGAGCATGAGGCCCTGAGTTTAAGCCCTAGTGCCAGCACAAACCAACAAACAAACCTGATAATAGTCACAACTGGTACAATAATCGTTATAATATTAGTAGCTGACATGTACTGAGATCTTATTATGTTCCAATCTAAGCACATCATATATTTTAATTCATTTAATACCAACAACAATTGAGACAATTCTGAGTTTGGTGCAATACTAAGTTGAATTTTATAGAGGTGAAACAAACACAAAGACATTAAGATACTGTGCTAAGAAACAGCTTGTAAGAAGATGTAAGACACAAACATAGACATCTGATTCTAGAATTACTCCACTCTAGAGTCCAGCTTTGTGTGCTGTGGAAGATGTTTAGGTAGTGATGTGGTAGAAGTGCAGCTCAGGAACATCAATGTGAGTGAGTGTGGAGGACTGCCAGGGCTGAGGGAGATGTGAGGTGGGCCAGTTTAGAAATTTCTAGAGTAGGGCTGGGAAGGTGGCTCAGTGGTAGAGCGCTTGCCTTGCATGCATGAGGCCTTGAGTTCAATTTCTCAGCACCACATAAACAAAAAGCAAAAAAAAAAAAACCAACAAAAAACAAAAAAGAAACTTCTAGATTACACTAGGCCAGCACTGCTCAGAGGCTTGGCACAAGTAGTAGCAGCAGAGATGGTGATGTTCAGCTGGAACTAGAGACAAAGTAAGTCTAGTTTACAGTGAGCCACATCATTATCACTTTTGTCATGATGAGACCAGCCACTGGACTACCAGAATACAGACAGAATACATGCAGAGCACGAGCTCAGGCCTGATGCAAAGTTCATGCATACCAAAGGGAAAGATACCATTCAGTTTAACAGCCTCCTCAGTTGAAGAGAGTATGTGGCCAAGGTAATTCTTGTCAATACCTAAGGAACTATTTTTCCCCACATAGTAGATAGAGTGTGACAGGGTGGGGAAGGAAGTGATGCAATAAGACATGAAAGTGGCATAAGCAGTATGCAATCTGTTTATAGGTATCTCTGAACAAAGCTCTTCTCCTCCCTGAGAATACACAAAGACGCAAGGCTGTTTTGACACAGGTGAGAAATTGGATGAGCCAGGTACAATGGGTAGTCTGAGTACTTGGGAGGCTAAGGTGGGAGAACTGCTTGGGCCCGGGAGTTCAAAGCTAAAACAGAGTTACAAAAAGTCAGACACTCTCATGCAGCTATCCGCTGAGATTCTTGCTTGGAGATTTGGGATTGATGAAATACCTAGATGAAATTTACTATTCCATTCCTGTCTATGGGAAGTGAAGGTGTGGCCTAAGTGGCAGAGGACCAACCTTGAACAAAAAAGCAAAGCAAGAACAGGATGCTGGCGGCTCATGCCTATAATCCTAGCTACGCAGGAGGCTGAGATCCTAAGATCACAGTTCAAAGCCGGCCTGGGGGGGAAAGTCCATTGAGACTCATCACCAATTAATCACCAGAAAACTGGAAGGGTCGCTGTGGTTCAAAGTGGTAGAGCACTAGCCTTGAGCTGAAGAGCTGAGAGACACCAGTGCCCAGGTCCAGAGTTCAAGTCCCACGACCAAAAAAAAAAAAAAAAAGCGCTAAGAAGAGCATTATGCCCTGAGTTCAAGCATCCATGTGCATGCATGTGCCACACACACACACACGTTGTATACCTTACATGCTTGCCCATGTGGCTGGAATAAGGAAATTAGTATTACCTCTCTTAAGAGTTCTTGTGCATGTTCCTCTCCAGATAAATTCTGTTCCAGTCTCTTCTCCAAAGATGTGACCTTCTTTTGCAAATGTGCAATGAATTTTTCTTTTTCTTGAGTTTCAGCAGTGACCTACAGAAAGCAGAGAATATAAGCTGGGTGTCAGTGGCTCATGCCTGTAATCCTAGCTACTCAGGGGGCTGAGATCTGAGGATCAAGGTTCAAAGCCAGCCCGGGGAAGGAAAGGCTGTGAGAATCTTATCTCCCATTAACCACCAGAAAATTGGAAGTGGCGCTGTGGCTCAAGAGACAGAGTGCTCGCCTTGAGCTGAAGAGCTGAGGGACAGCGCCCAGGCCCAGAGTTCAAGTTCCATGACTGGACCCAAAAAAAAAAAAGAAAAGAAAAGAAAAGAAAAGAGTCTCATGGACCTTTCTGCTTGGACTGGCTTTGAACTGTGATCACCAGATCTCAGCCTCCTGAGTAGCTAGGATTAGAGGTGTGAGCCAACAATGTCCTGTGACAGATGCTTTTTGAACATGGAGGGTAAATGGGAATTCATTGCCTTATTTCAATTTTTACCTTACTCATTTCATAAATTTCACAAAAATTACATGTACATGATATAAAGAAAGACAGCAAAAAATTACTCCACATTCATGATATTTGGTTCAAGTGCTTCCTTGTTCAGCTGACACTCTGCTGACCATTTAACTATGCACTTTTTTTTTTTGGTCTGGTCCTGGGGCCTGAACTCTGGGCCTGGGCGCTGTCCCTCAGCTCTTCAGCTCAAGACTAGTGCTCTACCACTTGAGCCACAGCGCCACTTCTGGCTTTTTTCTTTTTGCTTATGTGGTGCTGAGGAATCGAACCCAGGGCCTCAGGCATGCAAGGCAAGCGCTCTACCACTGAGCCAACTTCCGAGCCCCCCAATTTTTTTTTTTTTGCATCAATCAACCTTTAATGTCCAAAAGAGGCATGGATGCAGAGCATAGGAGATGTAGCAGGGTCTCAGTCCCTGCTCCAGAAATGGAGAAATGAACACAAACCAGACACTTCCAACTGGCCACACAAAATTTCGGAGGGCAGGGAGAAACAGATTTGGACATTCATAAAAAAAAAATAAAACCTAAAATCAAACACTCTTGTACCTACTCAATCAACACTCTTTTTTTGCTGATAATTTTGGAGATAAAATCTTTCTCTGTCTCTCTTTCTTCCTTTCTTTCTTTCTTCCTTCCTTCCTTCCTTTTCTTTCTTTCTTTTTCTTCCTTTCGTCAGCCATAGGTCTTGAACTCAGGGCCTGGCGCTTTCTATGAGCTCTTTTTGCTCAAGGCGAGTGCTCTACTACTTTGAGCCATAGCACTACCTCCAATTTTCTGGTAGCTAATTGGAGATAAGGGTCTCACAGACTTTCCTCCCAGGACTGGTTTTGAAGCTTGATTCTCAGATTTCAATCTCCTGAGTAGCTAGGATTACAGGTGTGAGCCACCAGTGCCTGGCTGGAGGTAAAGTCTTAAGAAATTTTCTGCTCAGGCTGACTTTGAACCTTAATCCTTTAGGTTATACCTTTGTGAATAGCTAGGATTGCATACAGGAGCCACTGGTACCCAGTGATGTAAATGATTTTTCTTTTTCTTAGTGGTGCTATGGTTGAACCAAGAGCCTCATACATGCGAGACAGGTGCTCTATTACTGGGCTACACTCCCAGTCCCCTAAGATACATGTGCAATTGGTGTCAGGGACTTATACCTATAATCCGAGCTACTCAGGAGGCTGAAATCTAAGAACTGGCATTCAAAGCCAGCCCTGATAAGAAAGTCTGTGAGACTCAACTCCAATAAAATGCCAAAAAGCCAAAAATGGAGCTATGGCTTAAGTGGCATAATGCTAGCTCAGGGACAGCATGTAGGCCTTAAGCTCAAGCCACAGGACCAGCCCAAAATCAAACAAAACAAAAACAAAACTGAGTTGAACAAATGTTTATTATTATTATTATTATTACTTTAGTGTCAATCCTGGGGTTTGAACTCAGGGCGTCAGTCCCCTATGTAGCTCCAATTACAGGCGTGAGCCTCTGGTACCTGGCATGCTTTTATTAGGTACCATGGTTTATGACTATTATTTCAGCTACTTTGGAAACTGGGGTAGGAGGTTTGTGAAGTGGACAATTTAGTGAGATCTCATCTCTAAACCAAATAAAAATAATACATCCATAATGTGCCTTGAAAATTCTATTAAGAAATACTGTTGTCATCTTCCTCCTCCTCCTTCTCCTTAGTAGATAGGTTCTTGCCATGTTCCTCCTCTTGCCTCATCCTTTCTAGTAGCTGGGACTATAAGCATGTAACATCAGGCCTCAAAAATCCTGGGCTCGGGGTTGGGAAGGTGGCTCAGTGGCAGAGTGCTTGCCTTGCATGCATGAGGCCCTGGGTTCGATTCCTCAGCACCACATAAGCAGGAAAAAAAGAAAAGCCAGAAGTGGTGCTGTGGCTCAAGTGGTAGAGCGCTAGCCTTGAGCTGAAATGCTGAGGGACAGCGCCCAGGACCAGAGTTCAGGCCCACGACTGGACCCCCCCAAAAAAAAAATCCTGGGCACTAGGGAGCTGCTCCCCTCTGCCTAAAGCAGTAGTACAATACAGAATACAAGAGAATATGCATTTCATCAATTTATTCATGAATCCCAGGTAGGCAGTTCCACTGTTTGTCCGTTATTCTTACCTTCTGCAAATCCATGGAAAGCTGCTGAATGACTGCTTGAAGCTCTTGTTCCTTTTGTTCCAGGGCTATGATCTTATTTTCTGCTCCAGCTTGTAAAGCTGTCACATGATCTCTTCATTGAAAGAAATCAGACAAAGAACAAATTTGGATACCTCACCTATGAAACACTTTCCAAAGGAAAAATGAAGATGGTCCCTTACATGTTAAGCTGCAAACAACATTATTAGCTACATAAAAGGTTTATAAATGGAAAAGATTTCATGGCTCTCTCTGAAGAAGAAGCCCCATGAAAAAATGCCTACCCAGATTTAAGCATGAAATCTTCATCTGCCTTGGATTACTCAATAACTTTAAACCTAAAACCAGACTGGATTGCTTAGTAGGACTGAAATAGACCTGAGGTTAGTCAGTGAAGGTGAGAGGTGGGACAGCACACCTGAGCCTAAGGAAGATATGGATAGGTGGACATCTCTGCCAGAGCTGAGAGTAAAAAGTGTTACAATGAACAATGGGAACAGGTGGGCTGGCTACAGCCAGAGCTACACCTCTGCCCGGGGGCCCCACAGACCAAGCAAGAACCTCTGATCTTCCAGCGAAGAGTAGTATCTCTGTAATTCTTCTAGCTTGTTGCTTAAGTCTGATGACATCTGATTGGAAGTCTCCAACTCTTCCTGAGTGCGACTAAGTTCTCTGGTTCGTGCTTCCAACTCTTGTTCCACTTTCTCTAGACATTCTTCTTTTTTTAAAAGCTGACACAAAGACATAAAGTTTCGTTAGGCTCCTACTAATAAATATACTTTTAAAAATAGTCCAACTTTCATAACATTTTGTGGAATTATAAGGGAGCTTATATCCCTAATACTCAAAACAAACAAATGGTAAAGGAAATATAGCTCAAACAAGTACTCCATTTTCATAAATATGTGATGAAAAGTGAAGCCTATGGGGTGTGTATATCAGTAATTAAGAGAATGATGATTAATAAAAATCAAGAACAGCCAGCATTTACTACCTTTTAGTGTTATTAATTATTTAGCTTCTAAAATAAAAATGCATACCATGTGCTTTAGTTTACTTAGTTCTTGTTGCTGGAACCCCTCTAGTTCATCAATTTCATCCCTCTTTTGGAAAAGATTCAAACTCTGGTTCTTCACTTCTTGCAACTGAGCTGTCAGAAACCTTTTTTCCTATATGGAAGAAGATAACAACTTAGGCAATTATAGTATTACACAAGTATATTCTGTTTTTTCTTTTCTGGTGGTACTTGGGCTTGAACTCAGGGCCTCCTGCTTGTTAGCAGATGCTCTACCACTTGGGTCTTTTACTGGTTATTTTTGAGATAAGGTCTTTTGAACTTCACTGCCCAGTGCTAGGATTGTGTGAGCGAGCCACCAATGCCTGGCTTGCTTTAGGGTTTGTGTATGTTTGTGAGTGTGTGTCAATTCTGAAGCTTGAACTCAGGGTCTGAGCACTGTTTCTGACATTTTTTGCTCAAGGTTAGTGCTCTACAACTTGAACCACAGCTCTACACTGGCTTTCTGAGTTGTTTAACTAAAGGTAAGAGTCTCACAGACTTTCCTGCCTGGGCTGGCTTTGAACTACCATCTTCATATCTCAGCCTCCTCAGTAGCTCCTTTTTTTTTTAGTTTTAGATAGAGTCTTGTGTTAATGTCTAGGCTGGACTGTACATATCTCCTATTTATGCTTTCTGCATTGCTGAGATATAGGTATGCTTCACCATGCCCAGCTATTGATTAAGATGGAAGGGGTGATCTCACTAGCTTTTGCCCTAGCTGGCTTTGAATTTGGCTGTATAGCCCAGACTGGAACTATGATCTTAGAATACTCATCTCATCTGTGTCTATCCAAAAGTGTCTCTTATCTGTTCAACATTGAGCTCTGAGAAATGCTCTGGTCCCTCTTGATTTATCAGGAAATATTCTCAATTTTACCAAAGGACCAGTCAGGGCCCCAACAGAAACAGATACTAAACTCAGATTTGGTATCCTGAGGATGGGTTAATAAAGGGTTTTATCAAAGTTGAGAGCCAGTTAAGGAGAGAAACTTTGGGCTGGGAATGTGGCTTACTGGTAAGAATGCTAGCCTAGCATGCTGAGGCCCTGGGTTCAATTTCTTGGTACTGCATAAACAAAAAAAAAAAAAAAAAGGAAGAGAGATTTTATGCTAGTAACTGTTGGGTGGAAAGTGCCAAACAGACGAAGAGGTTACAAGAAATTCAGACAGAGAAAAATCATGTCAAAAGGACCCCATGAACCAAAGCTCCAACTGAAACTGTGATTTTTGGCCAGGAAACCAAAAAACATGAAGGGAGCCTATGTGGACACAGTTGGGGACTAAGTATCCTGATCACATGCATGCTTCTTCCATGCAGAACTCTTTCAGTGTTCCCTGCTGGCTGCACCCAATCAGAAGCCAGAGGATACCAAGCCATGTTGATGTAGTAGTGATCAGCCTTTAGGTCCACAGAAAAAGGGAACTGGGTAGACCATCCAGAGTAGTAAGCAAAAGATATCCAGCACAAGCCGGGTATCAGTGGCTCATGCCTGTAATCCTAGCTACTTAGGAGGCTGAGATCTGAGAATCACAGTTCAAAGCCAGCCTGGGCAGGAAAAACCATGAAACTGTTATCTCCAATAAACCACCAGAAAACCAGAAGTAATGCTGTGGCTCAAGTGGTAGAGTGCTATTCTTGAGCTGAATTGCTGAGGGACAGTGCTCAGGCCTGTGTTCAAGCCCCATGACTGACAATAAAAAAAAGACATCCAGCATGTCCTTCAAGAAAGAATAAGAGAGGTGGGAATGTGGCTCAGTGGTAGAGTGCTTGCCTTGCATGCATGAGACCCTGCATTCAATTCCTCAGTACCCACATAAGCAGAAAAAGTCAGAAGTGGCACTCTGGCTCAAGTAGTAGAGTGCTAGCCTTGAGCTGAAGAGCTGAGGGACAGCGCCCAAGCCCAGAGTTCAGGCCCCAATACTGACAAAAAAAAAAAAAGAAAGAAAGAAAGAACAGGCCAGGAGCCATTAAGGCAGTTCTAATCACACAGTGCCCTACTTCCAACAGGTGGTTCTGCGATCAGTACCGTACAGTGGTTACTGGAGAGAACATTTCCAAACCCCCGAGATAAGACTAACATGAGACAAAAACAGAGATAAACTAACCTTTTCAAGTTGATCCATCTTTTCTGACCATTCCTAAAACAAATCAAAATTTAAGTAAGTCCAGTTTTTAGGGAAGAATAGCTGTACTAATATGGCTTCCAGAAAACAAAAAATACCCAATAGCCATCAATAAAAAAAGCCCAAAAGCAAAAAAACCAAAACCAAATCAACCTACATAACTTTGGTTTAATATCACAGAAGGCAAGTCCCAAGTGGAAAAGACAATGAACTTTATATAAAGCTCTGAAACGGGCTTAGTCTACAGACTTCTAGGCAGGGTGGCTAAAGAAAGCTTATTTCAGAAGTGGTGCTGTGGCTCAAGTGGTAGAGTGCTATCCTTGAGCTGGAGAGCTGAGGAACAGTGTCCAGGCTCAGAGTTCAGGCCCCATGACTGACAAAAAAAAAAGTTCTGTCAAGAAAGCTTATTTCTGCTTATTCACAGTACTCTCCCATGAGCATGGTATTCCTTGGGAACGGCAGCTGGAGCCACTGAGGTGGGTCACTCTTCAAATGATATCCAGAAATTAATTTACTGATAAGAGTCAGAGAGTACTGTCAGCAGTACTAATTATTTTCCCTCTTGTATTCATGTACAATATGCTTTCTGTCTTCTGGTAGAGAGGAAAGGAAAAGGGATTCTATGCCCTTTATTCACAAGCTGTAAATTAGGGGTAAAATAACTATTGGTACAAAAGGCATGTTCTGATTGTACAACCTTAGATTTTCTTTGATTATTTTACTTTTGGGGGAGGGGGAGTAGCAGTACTGTGGTTTGAACTCAGGGCCTAGGTGCTGTCCCTGAGCTTTTCTGCCCAAGGATATCACTTGGCTAGTGGAGCTAAGCTTTTTGGTGATTAACTGGAGATAAAAGCCTCAAGTACTTTCCTGAACCATGATCCTTACATTTCAGTTGCTAGAGTAGCTAGGATTATGGACAGGTGTGAGCCACTGGTGCCCATCAGATTTTCTTATAAATATTCATACCATATTTATCTAAGATTTATCTGTGAATGACATTCTTTCTAACTAGCAATGTCCTAGTTGACAAATAGACAGTTTATGCTTTTGGAGTTTTTGGAGCAAGTTTGAACTAGCTAGGCGATGGGACTTGCACTTGATAGGCAGGTACTCTACCACTTGAGCCACACCCTCCTTTCTTTTTTGCTTTAGTTATATTTTAGGTATAGATGTTATTGAATTGTTAAATTGTTACAAGAATTATACCACCACATCTGGTTTGTCAGTTGAGCTAGGGCTACACAAACCCCACAATCCTCCTGATATGTGCTTCTTAAGTAGCTAGGATTACAGGCCATGAACCACCACACTTGACAACAAATATACATTTAAAATAAACCAACTATTCCATCTATAGAAGATCAAATTTATTTATTATTTATTTTGGTCAGTCATGGGTCTTGAACTCTGAGCCTGGGTACTGTCGCTGAGCTCTTCAGCTCAAGGCTAGTGCTCTACCACTTGACCCACAGCACCACTAATAATTTTCTGGTGGTTAATTGGAGATAAGAGTCTCACAGAAGGGTGTCAGTGGCTCACATCTATAATCCTAGCTACTCAGGAGGCTGAGATCTGAGGATCGCGGTTCAAAGCCAGCCCAGGCAGGAAAGTCTGTGAGACTCTTATCTTCAATAAACCACCAGAAAACCAGAAGTGGTGCTGTGGTTCAAGGGGTAGAGCCCTAGCCTTGAGCTGAAGATCTGAGGGACAGTGCCCAAGCCCAGAGTTCAAGCCCCATGACCGACAAAAAAAAAAAAAAAAGAGTCTCACAGACTTTCCTGCCTGGGCTGGCTTTGAACTGCAATCCTCAGATTTTAGTCTCCGGATTAGGATTACAGGAGTGAGCTACCGGTGCCCGGCTATATGTTTTCTTTTTCTTTTTTTTGGCCAGTCCTGGGGCTTGAACTCAAGGTCTGGGTACTATCCCTGATCTTTTGCTCAAGGCTACCACTCTATCACTTGAGCCACAACGCCACTTCTGGCCTTTTCTGTTTATGTGGTACTGAGGAATCGAACTCAGGACTTCATGCATGCTAGTCAAGCACTCTATCACTAAGCTACCTTCTCAGCCTTGTATGTTTTCTTTTCTTTTTTTTTGTCGGTCGTGGGGCTTTAACTCTGGGCCTGGGCGTTGTCCCTCAGCTCTTCAGCTCAAGGCGAGCGCTCTACCACTTGAGCTACAGCGCCACTTCCGGTTTTCTGGTGGTTTATTGGAGATAGGAGTCTCACGGTCTCTCCTGCCCGGGCTGGCTTTGAACCGCGATCCTCAGATCTCAGCCTCCTGAGTAGCTAGGATTACAGGCGTGATCCACCAGCGCCCGGCTTCTTGTATGTTTTCTTAAATGAAACATAATTGACTATCTTATTAAAATCAGGAGTATGGTTACAATCAGCATCATTACAAATATCGATGCATATCTTAAATTTAAAAGGCCATTGGTTGTCTCAGGCTAAACATATTTGTAATTAACAGCCAATAACAACACTATTTCCATTTCTTGCTGCCATGCATCCAGCATCTTTCAGTGGATGGTTCTGGGGAGATTCACAAGTTCCCCTCAGTCTAGTTAGCTGGGCTGAAGGACACTTTTGGTAGAGGTTAAAAGAGCTAAGCACATGATAAGCTCTCCACTATCACTGGAAGGTATCTGGGGACGTAGGTTCAAGGTACAGGCTCTCTGGAGATTACAGATTACAGATTTCCCTCCCATTTTACAACATTGCACAGATGCAGAGAATGTAACTCATGTTCTAGACACATTTAGTGGTTACAACTGTCAAATCTGACTTTATAAGAACAAAAGAAACATTAAAAAACTGCACAGAAGGGGCTGGGAAAGTGGCTCAGTGGTAGAGTGCTAGCCTTGAGCTGAAGAGCTGAGGGACAGCGCCCAGGCTCAGAGTTCAGGCCCCACGACTGGACCCCCCCCCCAAAAAAAAACCCAAAAAAAACTGCACAGACGGGTGCTGGTGGCACCCAGGCAGAAAAGAAGAGGGGAGGGGAGGAGAGGAGAGGCTCTTATCTCCAATAAACTACTCAAAAAAGCCAGATGTTGGCTGTGTCAAGTGGTAGAGTGCTAGCCTTGGGCAAAAGCAGCTCAGGGACAGTACCCAGGCCCAGAGTTCAAGCTCCAGAACTGGCAAAACAAAAACAAAAACAAAAAATAACCAAAAATATTTTTTGCATTGCTAGGCATTGGTGGTTCACACCTGTAATCCTAGCAACTCAGCAAGTTGAGATCTGAGGATCGCAGTTCAAAGCCAGCCCAGGTAGAAAGTTTGTGAGACTCTTATCTCCAATTAACTACCAGAAAACTTGAAGTGGGCAGTGGCACTATGGTTCAAAATGGTAAAGCACTAGCCTTGAGCAAAAGAGCTCAGGGACAGCACCCAGGCCCCACAGCCAAGTCCCATGACAGACAAAAACAAAAAACAAAAACAGAAAAACCAACCTATTTTTTATAGCATTTCTTTCCTGCTAGGTTGAAGATATTTTCTATTTATAACATAATTTTCTACATCATTGAACTAAGTAAAATCCTTTCACCAGTCTTGGGCAATGCCACATATGAAATACCTGGTCCTTTCTGGCTAATGCCAAAGCCAGTCCTTCTGCCATTTTGGCTCTGTTGGCTTGGAATGTCTCATTCTGCTCTTGAAATTTCCGCATGGATGCTGTTAACAAAGAGGCTCTATTTGAGATATGGAAATATTTTAGCAGTAGCATGACAAACAGCCCATGTGATTTGCAAATGTCACCAACAAAAAGGCCAAGGGCATCTAAGTGAACTATAAGACTAGGAAAATCCTGTTCCATCTCTATGTTCCAGAACTTGGTTTGCTTGTTAGGGTCCTTGCTTTTGTTTTCAATAATAGCAAAATGTATATATGTAGGAAGATGCCAAAAGGTAACATTTTAAGTGGTACAATGACAAAACATTTTAGATAGATTACCAGAAAACACCAATGTGGTTGCTAAGTGCTAAATCAAGGGGCTGGGAAGGTGGCTCAGTGGTAGAGCGCTTGCCTTGCATGCCTGAGGCTCTGGGTTCGATTCCTCAGCACCACATAAGCAAAAAGAAAAAATCCGGAAGTGGAGCTGTGGCTCAAGTGGTAGAGCGCTAGCCTTGAGCTGAAGAGCTGAGCGACAGCGCCCAGGCCCAGAGTTCAGGCCCCACGACCGGACCGCCCCCCAAAAAAAACTAAATAAAAAATCAAAACAAAGAAAAACAGAGTTGTTTGTAATTCATTTTTCTTAAAAATGTTTGTTTAATGTATATCAATAAAATAATAGCTTTGCATTTTAATAGCATGTTTCTTGGAGAATACCCAAAGGAACACAGCTGACTTAGATGTTCTATTGTTGGAAGAAGGGGGTGGAAGTGGCAATAGAGCTTTGTCCTGGGAACTCCACATGTTAGTAATGCAGCTACAACTACCAGCATCTCCTTATCTAGACCCAATGGCCAGGCATCAGATTTTACTGAAATATATGGCAGCCAATAAGAGGTTCGGCTGGATGGAGACCGGATGAAACACATGACAACCCCTCCCACAAAACAACAGAAGCACAAGTTTCTACTTAAGAAATAGTAGACAAATGATATATCAGTCTCATGAAGAACACCATAAAGGTACAAGTTCTGACAATGGGCAAACTTAACAAAACACTACTGTTTCATTTCAAAGCTAAAGCCTGAAAAGATTAAAAAAAAGCAGTAAAAAAATACGTACAATCCTGGTGTTTTTCTAATGCAATTTCAAGCTTCTCTTTTATCTTCTGTAAGTTTCGGACCTGTTCAGCATAGTCTTGGGTGAGGAGGATGATGCACATACCAGGAATGGACAAACATCAGGAAAGGAAGTTAATTAAACAAATAATGAGTGAAAATGATGATGATTTTCTCAACTTGAAAACCAGTCTGTTAAGGAAAGCTAGGCAGATAGCCTCCCATAACAATGGATGACATAGGCAAACAGGTATAGTACAAACTATTCATGGTATAAACAGTGAATACAAACAGGCAGATTTGTTCAGCCTTTATAGAGCTGTAGTCATCAGAAATGTCTTGCTATGAAAAACACATTATCATCTCAATACTTAGTGGGGTGTTCTGGGGTTTTCTTTTGGTTTAGAGTTCTTCCACTTATAACTTTTTTTTTTTTTTTTTGTCGGTCGTGGGGCTTGAACTCTGGGCCTGGGTGCTGTCCTTCAGCTCTTCAGCTCAAGGCGAGCGCTCTACCACTTGAGCTACAGCGCCACTTCCGGTTTTCTGGTGGTTTATTGGAGATAGGAGTCTCACGGTCTCTCCTGCCCGGGCTGGCTTTGAACCGCGATCCTCAGATCTCAGCCTCCTGAGTAGCTAGGATTACAGGCGTGAGCCACCAGCGCCCGGCCTTCCACTTATAACTTTTTGCTGGTTAATGGCTGATAGGCCTCATCCAAATCTGAGAGACTCAGATTTTTCTGCCCAGCTTGGCTTTTTTAAATGTTTTTTTTGGTTTGTGGGGCTTGAACTCTGGGCTTGGGCACTGTCCCTGCGCTCTTCAGCTCAAGGCGAGTGCTCTACCACTTGAGCCACAGCACCATTTTCAGTTTTCTAGTGGTTTATTGGAGGTAAGAGTTTCTCATGGACTTTCCTGCCCGGGCTGGCTTTGAACCGAGATCCTCAGATTTCAGCCTCTTGAGTAGCTAGGATTACAGGCGTGAGCCACTGGCCCCAGCCTAGCTTTGAATTTCAATCCTCAAATCTCAGCCTCCTGAGTAGCTAGGATTATAGGCATAAGCCACCAGCCCAGGTTCAACACTTAGGTTTTATTTATTTATTTGGTCTCAATGTTTCCTTACCTTTTTGGAATTACACCAGGACAGATGAAGACGACACAAGAAAAGCTTCCTTATAACTTACCCAACTGATTAACAGTGGTTGGAGCAATAGTTGCCACTTTAGCACAGAACTGCCTTTATGGGGGCAGGTTCATAATTTTCTGGACAAGCTACACAGAAACCTTTCTACACAGAAACTAAGTTCCCACATAACAATAAAAAAGGAGACAGCAGTTCAAATCTTAACTGTCAGTCCTTAGCTGGGACTTTAAGTAAATTAATAATCCTGAATATTAGTTCTATATCTATTTCAAAGGAAATATTAAAGTATTTCATACCTTAAGTACCTGGCAAACAGTATTCAATAAAGTATAGCTACTCTTGTTATTACTGTAATTTATACTAAGCTGTAGGACAATATCCAGGGCGCTAAGCTGGCTAATAAATATCAGCTCTCTTACTTGTTCTTTCTTAAGTCAAGGTCCACTATTCTTTCTGCATCAAGGAAAATGCATACTTCTTTATGACTATCTTACCAATATTATATAAGATTTTTTCTGGGGCAGGGTGCGGGGGAGAGGGGAGTTGTGGAGGTGGGAGGGAAGGGATGGTAGGGGGAAAACAAAGGAAGAGGCAACAATGCTCAATAGGAAATGTACTCATTACCTTGCTCATGTAACTGTAACCCCTCTGTACAGCATTTTTACAATAAAAAAATTAAATAAAAAAGACTTTTTACCTCTGTTATTGATGTCCTTTATGGTTGAGTGACAAGACAGTAACAACTGGGAATAGGGCTATACTGAGGACAAAGACTGGCTGATAGCTGCAAACTAAGAACCTTTGATAGCCACATGTATACAAATATTTAATGCTTAATATGGTAAATTTTGGTTGACTGGTTTCATGTCAATAAAAATGGGCATAAGGCCACTGGACAAAAAGAGACATGGAATCCATGGACCACTTCACAGGATGAAGTAAAAATGTATCCCTGGTAGAAAACAGAAGAACTCACAACTCTATCAGGAACATGTGTTATTCAGGCAAAGGACATAATGGGAACTGTGTAGAGATGTAATGAGAATCACAGCTTCTACAGAACCAGAAGTTAGAATAACACTGAAAAGTGGCCCCAAAGACCCTGGAACAATACTTGCACAGGTGACATTAAGCTAGAGCAAGTGACAACATGACATCAGCTTTTCTCTTGGGCTAATTGGTAAACCCAGTATCTGTTAGCTGTTTCTTACAGATATTACCTGTCTCTTACCTCTTACCTCTAACTAAAAGTAAGCTATGTTAATGGTGGAAGATGGTCAAATCTATTTTACATTTATTTATTTTTTTGAGAAAGGGTTTTGTTATATAAGCCAAGAGTGGCTTTGAACTCACTATGTAGATCAGGATGGCCTCAAACTCATGACACTCTTGCCTTGTCCTCTTGAGTTTTGAAATTTACTGTCATGAGCCACCATCATTAATCTCTATATCTACTCATGTGTGTGTGTGTGTGTGTGTGTGTGTGTGTGTGTGTGTTAATATTGGGATTTGAATTCAAGAGCCTCAAGCTCTCTTAACTTTTTCTCTCAAGGTACTCTACTACTTGAGCAACATCTTCAGTTCCAACTTTGGCTGATTAATTAGAGGTAAGAGTCTTGAGGAATTTGTGCCTAGGCTAACCTTGAACCATGATCTCAGCCTCCTGAGGAGTATAAGTTTGAGCCATGGGTGCCTACCTAACATCTACTTTTGTTTTCTGTCAATTGTGGGTCTTGAACTCAGGGCCTGAGTGCTATCTCTGAGCAATTTTGCTCAAGGTTAGCACTCTACGACTTTGAGCCATAGCTGGTTTTTTGAATACTTAATTGGAGATAAGAATCTCATGACACTTTTCTGCTCAGGCTGGCTTCAAACTGTGATCCTCAGATCCCAGCCTCCTGAATAGTTAGAATTATAGACATGAGCCACTGGTGCCTGGCCACTAATATATACTTTTAATGCCTTTTATATTCATGGCCAGAAACCTCAGAAGCAGAAAAAAAAAGACATTAAAAAAACACACAAACAAAAACTCAAGTTCAGTTTTACCACTGATTAAAAAAGGGGAACAAAGGGGCTATCAACTGCTCCTTCTGGCTAAGATCAAAATGATATGTCAAAATAGCTATAAAGTTATCCTATAAGGGTATGTGATAGGGTGTGAGAGGTAGGCAAGGTAAGTTTCTTGCTGTTTGCTATTTATGACTTTTTAGACATACCAGAAAGTCGGGCCTCTAATTTTCGTATCTGTTCATTTCTTCTCAAAAGCTGGGATGAAAGGTCTTCTCTGGAGCTGCTTCCATCGGAAGCCTGTTGATATAGACAGGAAAGATCACATAGGTTTCCAGTGTAAGACTGTAGCACCAGACAGAAAGGGGAGACTCCTATTTCATGTTGGTTTCACTGTTACTTATTGGGATCATTGAAAAGCTTCCTAACTGACTCCAGATCCTCTTCCTAAAAAGTGGAAGTGAAATTACCTCCTTCTATAATGTTAAAGAGAGATGATATGTTGAACATAATCATTTTGCAAGGCAAGAGCTCTACCACTGAGCCACCTTCCCAGCCCGAACATAATCATTTTGTATGTAAACTCTTGGAACAAATGGCAGCAAATAAATGCACCATGATACTTATTAGCTGGCTTATGTAACTCCAAGTAGACTTCTGTAATCACCTTATAATAATAAAAAATAAAAATTAAAAAGAAATGCACTGTGATCATATTAATACCAAGAATATAGTATGAAAAAGAAATCTTAGCCGGGCGCTGGTGGCTCACGCCTGTAATCCTAGCTACTCAGGAGGCTGAGATCTGAGGATCCCGGTTCAAAGCCAGCCTGGGCAGGAAAGACCGTGAGACTCCTATCTCCAATAAACCACCAAGAAAAGCGGAAGTGGCACTGTAGCTCAAGTGGTAGAGCGCTCGCCTTGAGCTGAAGAGCTGAGGGACAGCGCCCAGGCCCAGAGTTCAAGCCCCACGACCGACAAAAAAAAAAAAAAAAAAGAAAAAGAAATCTTTTTCCTCTTCCTCCCTCTTTCTTCCTTACTTACTTTCTTTCCTTGTTATTTAGTTAGTTATTTATATTGTAAAGATGATATACAGAGCCGGGCGCTGGTGGCTCACGCCTGTAATCCTAGCTACTCAGGAGGCTGAGATCTGAGGATCGAGGTTCAAAGTCAGCCCAGGCAGGAAAGACCGTGAGACTCCTATCTCCAATAAACCACCAGAAAACCGGAAGTGGTGCTGTAGCTCAAGTGGTAGAGCGCTCGCCTTGAGCTGAAGAGCTGAGGGACAGCGCCCAGGCCCAGAGTTCAAGCCCCACGACCGACAAAAAAAAAAAAAAAAAAAGATGATATACAGAGGGGTTGTAGTTACCTAAGTCAGATAATGAGTATCTTTCTTTTTGAATAACGTCGTATCTTCCCTCATTTTCTCCCAGTTTTTCTCTCCTGACACCCCCTTCCCACTTGTATAGTTCATTTTCAATACAGAGTCCAGTGAGTATCACTGCTACATTTATTCACCCTTTATGCCACCATTTCAGTGCTCTCTCTTGTCCTCTCCCAAAACAGATAAGCTTACATATAAATCAAAAGGTAGAGAAATCAAAATCAGCGACTAAGGAGAAAACAAAACAAAACGAAAACCAAAAAACAAAATAATAATTTAAAAAACTTTGTTTCCATTTCTTGAGAGTTCAATAAACATATTTTATATGATCATTTGCACATAGCTATTGAGCCTTTGTGATCCTCTCCTAAGAATACTTCCTTTGCTCTCACTGAGTGAATGCTTAGAGTCCTATTTAATTTATTGTGTCCAAGTGTACTTTTTTTTTTTTTTTTGCATTTTACCATCTATTGCATTTACTTGTAGATGTATAGGTATATTCTAATTACTAAAAATGAGGGGAAACATGCAACCTATGTTTCTTTGGGGCTACCTTAATATAATTTTTTCCAAGCCTTTTCATTTACAAACAGTGCCATATCATTCTGATGAAAGCATAGAATTCCATTGGGTATCTATACCATACTTTCCTTTTTTTTTTTTTGGCCAGTCCTGAACTTGAACTCAGGGCCTGGGCACTGTTCCCTGAGTTTCTTTTTGCTCAAGGCTAGCACTCTACCACTTGAGACACAGCACCACTTCTGGCTTTTTCTGTTTATGTGGTACTGAGGAATTGAACCCAGGGCTTCATGCATGCTAGGCAAGCACTCTACCACTAAGCCACATTCTCAGCCCCAACATTTTCCCTTTTAAGTCTTTCTTGGTGCAACTGGGGATTGAATTCATAGGCTCTTGCTGGTTAAGCAGGTACTGTAACATTTGAGCCATACCCCTATTTCCTTTTGCTTCAGTTATTTTTCAGGTGGAGTCTCATGTTTTTTGCCTAGGGCTTGTCTCAGATCACATTCATCATACACAGCTGGGTCCATAAAGACTCATTACCATGTCCAAGTTAGACTGAGATGGTCTTTGTTTTTTTTGTCTCGGGCCTTGAACTCTGGGCCTGGGCACTGTCCCTCAGCTCTTCAGCTCAAGGGACCACTTAAGCCTCCTGAGTAGCTAGGATTACAGGCATGAGCCACCAGTGCCCAGCTTGAGATAGTCTTTATTGGCTTGTGGACTCAAACCACAAGCCTCTATCTTCTAGCTGAAATGGCAGGGATGAGCCACATGCTTGGCTTCACTTTCCCTTTCTACAAGTTAAACTCCTGGGAAAATGTGAAAGGTTTTTCCATAGGAATCTAAGGTTTGTTTATGTCTATAAATCTACATTCATGTTGATAAAGCTGTATTATCCTCGCTGTAAAACAAAGGGATGTTAATCTAAGTCTTGAAAATATACCATAGACTTGACAGACTTTAATAGAAAACATGCATTCACTAACATTCATCTATCTATCTATCTATCTATCTATCTATCTATCTATCTATCTATCTATCTATCTATCTATCTATCTATCTATCTATCGTATTCCTACTGGAGCTTGAATTCAGGGTCTAGGCACTGTCCATTAGCTTGGTTTGCTCAACACTAGTGCTCTATCACTTGAGTCACATATCTACAGCTGGCTTTTTGGTGGTTAACGGGAGATAAGAGTCTCACCAACTCTTATTTACCTAAGCTGGCTTCAAATGGTTTTTAGATCTCAGCCTCCTAAGTAGCTAGAATTACAGGTGTGAGCCACTGATGCCCAGCATAGCTCAATATATAAGCAAGACATTTATTTTATAAAAAACAAAATCCCGATTATGTTGAAGTTTATGAGCACTACACATTGGTAAGAAATAGGTGACTTAACAAAATAATTTTAGAGCCAGGAATGTGGCTTAGTGGTGCGTGTTTGCTTAACATGCATGAAGCCCTGGGTTTGATTCCCTTGTACCATATAAACAGAAAAAGCCAGAAGTGGCACTGTGGCTCAAGTGGTAGAGTGCTAGCCTTGAGCACAGAGAGGCTCAGGGACAGTGCCCAGGCCCTGAGTTCAAGCCCCAGCACCTGCAAAAAAAAAAAAAAAAAAAAAAAAAACTAAATAAATAAAAATAAAAAATAAAATATATAAAAATATAAAATATTTTTACTACTTTTCCTCAGCTAGGGTCTTGCTATATAACTCAGCCTAGCTTAGAGATGTCCTGCCTCAACTTCCTGAGACTTGGAATTTGGAATTTCAGATGTGAGCTACTATTCCTGGCTTCTTTTTACTTTTTAATATTAAAGTTTTCAAATATAGAAAAGGAAAATATTTAATTATAATTTTCCATTTAAAATTACAGATTTTTTTCTTATATTTTCATCAATTCTTATTTTGTTAAAGTAGTTACAACAGACATAATGACATTATTATTTTTTTGTTGTTGTTCAATCATGGGGCCTGGGCCTGGGCGCTGTCCCTCAGCTCTTCAGCTCAAAGTTAGCACTCTACTACTTGAGCTACAGTACCACTTGCAGTGTTTTCTGCTTATGTGGTACTGAGGAATCGAACACAGGGCCTCGTGCATGTAAGGCAAGCACTCTATCACTGAGCCACCTTCCCAGGCCATAACATTTTTAGATTTTTGCCTAAAGTTGGTGCTCTAACCCCTGAGCCACAGCTCCACTTCTCTGTTTTTTGGTAGTTAATTGCAGATAAGAGTTTCATGAACTTTCTTGTCCTGACTGGCTTTCAACTTTGATCCTCAGATCTCAACCTTATGAGTAGCTAAGATTACAGGTGTGAGCCATCATGCCCATTTCTACCAAGCAAAGGTCCTGTTTTCATAACCTCATATCACACACACATATACACAAAGAAGGAAGCAGAGTTAATGTTAATGTGTTGTGCTGTAATAAATACTTAAGTAGCTACTGTTAGCTTGCAGATGGAAGTGAGCACTGAGCATTGAAAACTGAGCCAAGAAATGCAGGATGCCTCTAGACACATTTTAAATATTTATTAACCTCTTCAATCACTTGCCAGTCCAAAACTTACTAAGAGTCAGTATAAAGGACACGTGAGAAGAGAGCCTTTGGAGTCCTAAGATCTGGGTTCAAGTCCCAGCTTTCCTACTTATAAGCTGCAAGAATCTGAAAGAATTACTCAACTCCCCAGCTAACTATTATCCTTATTTGAAAACTGTGGTAGTAAATATGATCTATTACAGAGCTATGATGATGGTGAAAGAATTTGATATTTGTTAGATCTGCAAAAACAAACCAAAATTGTACAATTTTTGGCAGTACTAAAGTCTGAACTCAGGCCTCCTGCTTGCTAAGTCGAAGTGATTCCACTTGGGTGAGACATGCTAGATCTCAGCACTGTGCTAAGTATTAAAAACAGTGGTGGCATCTGATGTGGAAGAAATAACTTGTATTGTAAAAGCTCGTAGAATTCACAAACTGTATAGATCATGATAATGACAATTTGCTTTGTGAAGGTTACGATGTGTTTGTGACTTTAACTAAGTATCACTATTCCACAATACTGTGAAATATGTGAAATTTATGTAATCACCTAATCTCAATTAAAGAAAAAAATGAGAGAGGGGATGGGATAGGAGAGATGGGTGACAGTGTTGTCAGACACTTTGTACTCATATACTGTTTTGTAGAATGGGAACTTCTTTGTACAACTATTTAAAGATAATAAAAAAAATAAAAAAAAACAGTGGTGGGCTGGGAAGGTGGCTTAGTGGTAGAATGCTTGCCTAGCATGCATAAAACCCTGGGTTCGATTCCTCAGCACCACATAAATAGAAAAAGCCGGAAGTGGTATTGTGGATCAAGTGCCAGGCCCTCAATTACACACACACACACACACACACACACGTGCCAGGCCCTCAGTTACACACACACACACACACACACACACACACACACACACACGCCAGGGATCAAGTGCCAGGCCTTCAATTACACACACACACACACACACACACACACACACACACACACACACACACACACACACGTGCCAGGCCCTCAATTCAACACACACACACACACATGGCACAATAAAAAGGTGCTCCCTAAAAGTGCAGTCACAGCATAAGAAACTAAGTTATGAAATACTTATCTGAAGAGCCAGGTACTATGCTAAATGCTTTATATACTATGAAAAAAAAAATTAACAGAGCAGGCCTGAGACTGCTGTCCTTAAAAAGGTCTTGTGAGTTCTTCCCTTGGTAGGAACTTAGATTTGGGGTCACTTTCTAGGTCTGGAATATATTCTAGATCAAAGTTCATTTAGTATGTCAACATGGAGGGAAAAGGGATGTTTCTGTTACAGAATTTAATGTCAAGACCATATTCTTCAGCTCAGTGAGAGAATGTCCACATACAGATAAAGGAGTCCATGAAAATCCAGATCTTGTAATGTTGCTCCACCTCAATAACCTAATAGCTTCTGGCATGTAATATGACCCAGAATTCAGAGAGCAAGAAAGGAGAGGGAGGATTCATCTGATCATGGAAACAACTCAAATATCTATCACTGGGACAACACAGAAATAAACTGTAGCCTTTCAAATTCTAGAATCCTATAAAGCAGTAAAAGGAAATAAATAAGCCACATTTGGGCAACACAGAAGCGTTTTAGAAACATGTTGAGTTTTTTAAAAAGTTAGTCCAAGAATACTATGGTATATCCTTTTTTTTTTTTTTGATGCCAGTACTGGAACTTGAGCTCAGGGCACTATCTCTGAGGTTTTCTTGTTTTGCTCAAGGCTTTAAGGCTAGCATTCTACCACCTGAGTTAAAGTTCCACTTTGGCTTTTTGGTGATTAAGTCTTATGGACTTTGCTAAATGGGCTGGCTCTGAACTTCCATCCTAAGATCTCTGCCTCCTGAGTAGCTAAGAGTACAGGTGTGACAATGGCACTTAGCATATCTTTTTATAAAGCTCCAAAGCAAGCAGTATTAAATCTGGGTACTGATGGCTCATGCCTATTAATCCTGGCTACTTAGAAGGCTGAGATTTGTGGATTATGGTTTGAAGCTAACCTGGGAAGGAAAGTCCCTAGGACTTTGCTAAATGAAGCTATGGCTTAAGTAGTAGATCACTATTTTTGAGCAAAAAAGCTCAGGGACAGCATTCAGGCCTTGAGTTCAAGCTCCAGAACTGTACACACACACACACACACACACACACACACACACACACACACACACACACACACACACACACACACACACACACACACACACACACACACACACACACACACACACACACACACACACACACACACACACACACACACACACACACCCTAAACCAGTGTTAAATAAGAAGTCATTTATGAGTATATACTATATACATAATTGTCATGATGTTTTAAAAACTAAGAAAATGATTAGCTGGGGGCTGGGAATGTGGCTTAGTGGTAGAGTGGCTGCCTAGCATGCATGAAACCCTGGGTTCGATTCCTCAGTACCACATAAACAGAAAAAAGCCAGAAGTGGCACTGTGGCTCAAATGGTAGAGTACTAGCCTTGAGCAAAAGAAGCTTAGGGACAGTGCCCAGGCCCTAAGTTCAAGCCCAGGACTGGCTGGCGTGTACCCACAAGCACACACATACACAAAACAAAAAAAAACCCAACAGAACAACAACAACAACAACAACAAAACCCTAAGGCAATGATAGACACAATATTTTGGCTACCTGGAAGAGAGAGGGCAGGGAATTGGGAAGCAACATGTTAGTGGCTTTGGCAATGTTGATACATTCTATTTCTTTGGTTATACAATAGGTTTACCTTATGCTTTATACATACAATATGATTAATATTTGTTTTTCAGTGATGAGGACTAAACTTGCTTTACACTTTACATACACATTATATATGTATACAGTCTTTTACATCTACCATCTATCAATTCATATATATAAATAAAACCTTATATTCTAAAAAGTCATCTGAAGAGCTGGGTGCTGGTGGTTCACGCCTGTAATCCTAGCTACTCAGGGGGCTGAGATCTGAGGACTGCAGTTCAAAACCAGTTTGGGAAGGAAAGTTTGTGAGACTCTTATCTCCAATAAACTACCAGAAAACCAGAAGTGGCACTGTGGCTCAAGTGGTAGAATGCTCACCTTGAGCTGAAGAGCTGAGGGACAGTGGCCAGGCCCAGTTCAAGTCCCATGACCACCACCACCAACAAAGTCATCTGACTTATAAGGATTCCATAATATGCCGAAGACATATTATTATTTAATCCTCAAGCAGGACACTTCCCTAATACAGCATAGTCTGTGGTGTTTTATAATCTTACCAACACAAAAGGTACTTTACAAATAAGGTGACATGCTAAGTCATCAGTGCCACCTTTCCATCAACTTTCCTAATAACAGAGTGCACTCATAACTCTAGACCGCCATTCACAGACCTTGTTAAGCAACAATGACTTAAAGTCTATGTACCTGCAAGTATAACAAGCCCAGGCATTTCAATAAATTGAAATGTAAACATTGCACCATGGAAGGAAAAAAACAGTATGTGAGAACAGTGCTCAGGAAGTGGAACAGAAAAATGTGCCAATGAAGTCTAGCTAGTATTAACAAATCAAGCACTATTAAAATGACTCCTCAAAGTAAAGAATCACATTTGCACGGTTTTGTACAGATAGAAACTACAAGGGTAAGAAATAATTATTCAATTTCAGAACATTTATTAGGAGGAGTCCCTTATGGATTATTTTTTTTTTTTGTCAGTTGTGGAGCTTGAACTCAGGACCTGGGCACTGTACCTGAGCTTTTTTTGCTTTGTCCATTATGGGGCTTGAACTTAGGGTCTGTGGCGGTCCCTGAGCCTCTCTATGCTTGAGGCTAGAGCTCTACCACTGAGCCACAGTGCAACTTCTGTTTTTTACTGAGTAGTTTATTGGAGATAAGAGTCTTACAGACTTTTCTGCTCCAGCTAGCTTTGAACCGCAATCCTCAGACCTCAGCCTCCTGAGTAGGTAGGATTACAGGTGTGAGCTACTGGTGCTCAGCTTTCCCTCAGCTTTTCTGCTCAAGTCTAGCGTTCTACCACATTGAGCCACAGTGTCACTTCCAGTTTTATGGCCATTAAATGGAGTTAAGAATTTCGCAGACTGGCGGGTGCGGTGGGGGGCAAATGGGAAGGGATGGGAAGGGGAAACAGAGGAGTAGGCAACAATGCTTGATAAGAAATGTACTCATTATCTTGCCCATGTAATTATAACCCCTCTGTATGGTATTTTCACAATAAAAAAAAAAAAAAGAATTTCAGACTTTCCTACCTGGGTTAGCTTTGAACTGTGATCCTTAGATCTCAGCCTCCTGAGTAGCTAGGATTACAGGCGTGAGCCACCAAGCGTGGCCCTCCAAAGATACTGATACCATCAAATATTTAAATCAAGAGAAGATACTTACAAAGTCATCTCCAGAGTCAGCTCCCATAGAGGCTACAGATTCCTTGCTGACAGAGCGTGGGATCCTAGTAGCTCCTCCAGGCCTCTGGGCTACAGCAGTCTCTTCGGCAATTTTCTTCTTTAGTTTTGCAAACATGTTCGATATGTAGCTATTCTGCACCAAGGAACTAGGGCAGTAGATCTTAATGACTGGATTCAGACAAAGGTGCCTAAACAGTTTCACACATCCAAGCAAGCTGCATTCCCACTTATATATGGGCCAAAGGCTTATGGCACTCAGTATCTATAAATCAGATGAGAAGATAGCTCTAAGTTAAACACTGGAAAGATTCTACTCTTGTTATGTTAAGCTTCAGGTTTCAAGAGTAAGTTTTGTAACTTAAATGTACATATAACAGGATACAATTGCTAAAGACTTAAAAAGTTCTAAGGTGTTTCAGATGCATATACAGACAGGGAAATCTAGTCCCAAAGACATGAGGCAAACTGCTAAAGGCTGTGGCAAAGGGGCAGGGCTGGCAGTTGGACACAGAATGTTGTGACTTACAGGTTTCAACTTTGTTTTCTTTTTATTATCCCATGTTGGCTATGGCATATGACACATTTAATAAAACCTCCCAGGTTAAAATCAAATAATTATGACTTAATGCTTTTAACTCCTCTCAATAAGTTTAATCAGGACAGATCTGTCTTTTTAAATCAAAGACACAAACATATGTAACAAACAAGAGGGCAAAGTGTAACATTCTAATGTTCCAGAATAATTCTGTTTGCAATCAGCTGTTTCCTTGAAAAAAGTATTTTATATTACAGGTATCATATACCCTTAAACTTTTCTGGGAATGCTTTGTGGCTCTTTTCCTTTAAGTTTGATACAGTTACCTAAAACCTCAAATTCCTATGCAAATATTTAACAAGATAAGCGAACATCTACTCCCTTCAATGGTGTTCAAAACACTAAGACTGTGGTTTCAATTCTAACTTTACATGTTTTGTGGAGATCACCAAAGTTTTACTTTCAGGCCCACAGATGACATCTTGCTACTTCAGATCATCGGATAAGTCTGTACAATTCTTCAAAAATGTTACCTTCAGCATCTGCAAACTATTCACTCACCTGTATTATCTACTAGGTTTCAAACAGCTGGAGGTCAAAGCATTCTGTTCTGAGTAAAGACAAAGAAAAATCGGTTGGATATGAAATGTTAAGGGCAAGATCAAAATGTTGAGTGGGGATAGGGGAGAAGAGTGGAGGAAGAGGAAAGAAGATTAAGTAGAGGAAGGAAACTTGTCACTAGGACAACCCTCAGTGGAGTACCCTCCTTCTCCCTCTCTGGCCCGTGAAATTTGTCATCTATGAGCTTCCTTCACAGGCACAAAGGACGGAATCTCTTACAGCGATTCACTTCTCCTTGGAAAACCAAGTAAGTCGAATGAGATTAAGGTTCCCCAGGGCTGATGTTGATTTCTCAGTTGGTTCTGACAGTGTTTACCTGGCCAGACCCAGGGCTGGCTGGTCGTGGAGCCTTGACTGGGACTAAGCTAGTTGGTGAGGGAGGGGAAAAAAAAAAAAAAGGTCGCCGAAGTTGAGCAACAGACAGATGCCCAACGTCCAGGGGTGCGGCCACCGTACAGTTGGGGTCCCACCCCTGCGGGCCCCCTCTAGCCACGCCCTTACTTGGACAGTCAAAGACGGGAGGTAGCCGGCATCTCTCCTGCTTGACGGCAGAGCAGGGACACTGAGCCCCGGAAGGGTTGACTTGGCAAAGGTCGCGCACGAAGGAACCCCAGACCGCTAGGCTTCAGACTCCCGGGCCAGGGCGGCCCTCTTCCGCCCCCACCCGGGCCTTTCGGAACCCCGGGACCGCCCCCCGCCTTGGGTCTCGGCTAAGCCCGTCCAGGCCGCTTTGGGGACAGACCGAGGCCACCAGAAGGGGGCGGGAGGGGGGCTCTTGGCGTCCCGGAACCTCGGCCCGCGCACCTGCCGGCAGAGCCCCGCCTCCGGGACCCTAGTCAGCGCCGGCCAGCGTCACCTGCCCCCGCCGCAGGCCGGTGAGCCGAGCAGCGACCCGGAACCACTTTTCCTCAGCGCGCCGGAAGTGGCAGCGCGTAGGGCTGGGACTCCGCGCGCATGCGCCCTGAAGTGCGCTCTCTGGACTCCAGGCGGCAGTTGGGCGGGAGCGGCTGCAGGGCGTGGGCATCGCTCAGGGCGGGGGCTTCTCGGCTGCTGGCCTGACTACACTCACCCCGGCGACCGGGCTGCCCAAGCCTTCACCTGTCCCCTTCGCAGGGGGCGCCCCGGATCCTCTGAGCTTTTTTTTCTTTTTGGTCAGTCACGGGACTGGGCCTGGGCGCTGTCCCTTAATTTCACGGACTTTCCTGCCTGGGCTGGCTTTGAACCTCAATCCTCAGATCCCAGCCTCCTGAGTAGCTAGGATTAGAGGCGTGAGCCACCGGCAGCAGTTTTCTGGTGACGACTGCGTTGGATCTGCCTAGGACTTTGGTTGTGTGACATTCTTTCTATGGGACACAGGATTTGTAAACCTTACCTTGTCTGACCTGGTAAAGAAAAGTTCAGAGTCCCCTGAGACTATATGGGTACCAACCTTATGGAGGCAACTTTAATTGCTGGAGACTTAAGTTTCAGGAGTAAACAGCCCAGGCAAAAATTTGGCCCTCTAACAGAAAAATGATTTGATTTCATGTACATAAAAAAAGGGGGGGGAATGAAGATGCCAGGCCTTCACCCACTACTGGCTGAGGAGATGGCAGAGGCAGGTGTACCTGAGAGGGGGGGCGCTCAACATCAGGGAAGAATTCGGAGAAGCTACCCAAGTTTACTGAAAAAACTGGCAATGTCATTTGTCAGGTTGACGGGAGTAAATCCTTCAAAAATGATCGTGTCTTTCACAGTAATAAAACTACTAAAAATGTGAAGAAATAGCAGCACGATCATCAATTCTGCTATCCAAGGCTACTATGGTACTAATACATTGGTACTAATACATGGTACTATTTGCCTATGGGCAGACTGCTTCAAGGAAAACACACACTATGATGTGTTCAAAAGTTTGTTTGAGTTACATCCAGGGCATAGGGCCTGAGCTCAAAGCCCCAAGACCAGCTCACAAAAAAGTAATATAAAAATATACTGAAGTAGGGAGACCGGGTGACATGTGACTATTCACTAAAATTTTGTTTAAATTCAGCCTACACCTGTCCATGGCTGCTACCTCCCTTCCTGCTTAGAGCAGCCTGGCAGGTCTGTCCCCCAATAAAGCCTTAAGGCCATATTGGTCGCTCACCTTTCATTTCTTACATGGCCTGTTTCCTAACTGTGTTATGTATATTTGGGGATGGCAGGCCTTTGTTACAATGGGCAGCCTGCAGACTGCTAGTGTTGTAATTAAGACTCCAATATTCCATCTTCCAAAATGTGGCTTCGCTGATAAGTTACAATACCATGAAACCTTCACTATATATCAAGAATTACGTCAAGATCTTTGCCCTTAGACTTACATCATCTAGTTTTGTAAAATGATATAATGGAAGACTAAATTTTGTAAATAAGGTGGACTTCTCAGCTCAGTAAGAGGCATTTTCTAAGTAGAAAAGGATAAGCAGAAAGTGGCACTGTGGCTCAAACGGTAGAGCGCTAGCCTTGAGCAGAAGAGCACAAGGACAGCGCCCAAGCCCAGAGTTCAAGCCCCACAACAGACCAAAAAAACAAAAAAGGATAAGCAGAAAGGATTCTAGTACATCTACTCACTAGCAGGATTATCTTGAACAAGTGTGGTACCTTTCTTTGCCTTTGATTTCTAATGTACAAAATTGATATATAAATGCTTAATTATTTTAAATGATTAAATTACAATAACTGTAATGTGCATTTAATAAAGTATGTGTCACATTAAAAACAAACTGGCTCCTTGCTCAGCACAATCAGTGTTTTAACACGTGCATCTGACCTGTGGCCGGCTTACATCACCATTGCACATGCATGACAGCTGAAAGGGTGCTTCAGGACCTTACCCTGTAATAACACGCACTCTGGTATATGCTTATCACCATCCACCTGCGGCCTGCCTCCTTAGAGCAGCTGAATTAGGCTAAAACAAAGCAAAAAGGCGAGCCTTCTTCAAAGTCCTGAAACAAATTGAGCAGACTATGTCAGGCTCAGGGCTTCATGAATGCCTACCTAGTATATCCACACTAAAGAAACTTTAGTTCCTGTCTCAGATCTAGCACTCAACCTAGGATCAGCTGATCCCACCAGATCTTCAACTATCCCCTCCGAGCATCCCAGTACTGACTGGGCAGGGAAATGGCAAAACTACAACCAATCAAATAACAGGGACTCTGAAGAAATGAATCCACAACTTCAAGGCAATGGAAAGTATCTCAGATATAGTCTGAAAGAAGTTTAGTTATGAAGTGATTAACAATAGTAGCCAAAACATTAAGCAAATAATGTTTATTTTTATATCGATGATACACTTAATATACACGTGGATTCAAGATACAAAATTCATTTACAAGAGTTCACACCTGATGAATGTAGTCACATTCCTAGAGAACATTTATCAATGCAAAAATTTCTTTAATACACTGACAACAGAAAGCAAATACTCTGTAATCTTATTTAATAAACATCAAAACAATGTTTAAATCCCCATCCTCTAATATTTAAGTGCCTTCAAGGTGATAGGCACTGTATACAGGAAAATATTGAAAGCCTATGGATCTGCTCTGCAGAATCACAGTGTTTACTCTGAAATTCGTTTAGTGAAGTAGTGAAAGGCTTGCTATTTTTTATGACAAATCACATACACAGGAGCCAAAAGTGATGAACTCGAGAAACTAAAGCTTTATGAATTTCCCAACTTCTAAAATCTATGAAGTATCATCTTTAACAGACAAAGCTGACAAAAGCTTCTGGAAAGGAAAAAAAAATACAACAAAACACCCAACACCCTTGTTTAAGAGAATGTATAGCTTATGTAATTTAGAAACACTAAAAGACAAAATTTACACATCACCACAAATGTTCAAGTCAAATGATACTGACAATATAATTTCCCCCCATAGTCATTGGTTGTAAATAGCCCCTTCAAAGTTTATTCTACTGGTAACACACATAAAAACTAAAGGATCCAAACAGTTTGCTAACAGAGCTGAGTGAGAGATCTTGTTCTAAAGTATTAACTCACAATACTCAAATTTTAATACAAATGAGCAACAAGGCTGTGTTTCAAGGATTACAAGTGATCTGCGAAATAGCTAGATAGGCAACCAAATAGCTTCATTATTTGCACGACAGATTAGCAGCACTTGGATATGGATTGTTACATGAAAATTATTGTGCTTCAATCTCTTGAGGAGAGCTAATATAACTCTATAGTCCCTATAGTGTTACAGTTCTAGACATTTCAGTTACAGACAAGCACAATTTAAAAAAAAAGTATTTCATACCACTAGAAAATCAAGTAATTATATCCTCCAAATGTAATTTCTGCTATGATTTCAACAAGTGCATTTCTGCCTAATACTCATAATGCAGATGACAGGTTCACTATACTTTTCAGTACAAAAAAGACCAAACAACTTTTTATGTAATTCCTACTAGATTTAAATTAACCCTATTGATATTCTGAATAAAGAAAAAGGATATTCAACCATATGTTGGCTATTGCTGAGAAAATAATGGCCTAAAATTACAATAGTCCTCAGAGCAAAGTAAGAAATGACCTCTACCTATTCCACCTGATTGAATGATTAATGCAAGCACTATTTATAGGGATGCCAACACAATGAACATGACCTATTTGGACAAAATCCTTCACTTATGACCTCTGCCATGAAACTGTCAGGACATCATATTTGCATTTCCCATTATCTAACTCAGACCTTTCTACTACACGTGGGAGAATCCTGAAAAATCTAGGACTTCTTCATGGTTAAACAGCAAGTTTATTAAAAACACATTTTAAGGAAAGTTGGAAAACTAGTAGTATGGTCTAGATGGCAAAAGGAATGCGGCAAATTGGATAACTATAAGAACTCACAAAAATTAGTTCTAAATTATCTTACCAAACCGCTAAAGGCAATTTAATGATGATATAATAAACAAGAGTTAAATAAACTATCCTTCAGAAAATAAAATTCTTACTGTGTTACCAATGTAATATTTTTTTCTGAAGATTTCAAATAAATCACAATAGCTTTAATTTAGAGAAAAAAACAATGGTATACAAAAGAGAGTGAGTTTAAGATTTGGAAAAAATGCAATGGTGTCTGGTTTGGAAATATTTACTTGGGGATTATCACATCACTTTACATTTAATAGTGATTTAGTCATATTGATTTGATGTTTAAGAAAATGTATGGTTCAAATTAGGTTTACAAATCTCAATTTGACTCAAGGACAAGTGGACATTGTAAGTTTCAAATGAGAAAAACGTATTAATGAGACAAACTTAGATACCTTTCACTGCTACCCATAGTTCTTTAACTCAGTTCATTAATTTTCATTCCATAAGTTTATGAGAAGAATCTGAAATTATCAATATCTCCATAAATAATATTATATCTAAAAAGATGATTGTCTTAGGCTAGAGATTGGAATTGTCCACTAAAATGGGAAAATTCTTCCCAATTTGTAGTCTGTTAATATGACCAAATTCAGGATAGATTATTGGAAACTGTTGTATGGTAATGTAATATACTTCAAACTATTAAGAAAATGAATCTACAGTTCAAATACGTTTTTTAAAATCACACTGTTTAAAGAGTAGTGTGATAACTATTTTAAGAAATTATTAAAAAAACAAAAGAAATGGTTAAAATGTCTTAAAATTAAGAAAATGGTGCTTCAGTCAGTGATTAAGTGACAATGTTACATAAAATGGAATTCTTCTCAAAAGTCAGTATTACATGAAAAGAATTAAGTGAAAAATACTAATTTTAGCTTAAGAAAACATTCATATTTACAGAATTCCAAAGAAAATACTTCTATGGCACCAACAGATTAGTTATGTTTTATATACTTATCTTTCCTAATCAAGTGCAAATTGTCACCGTCAATCTAATACCCTCCTAATGAACACGCAATTGCTCCATTCACAGGCCAATTACCTGTCCTGAAATGCAGGATAGGTTTAAATAATTGTGTCCAAAACTCACAAAGGACTACGTTTTGAAATTGTAGTTTGAGGAAGGTAAATTATCTTTTGTGTTTGGTTGTCTTTTCTAAGAAAATGGTCCCAGTATCCAGGAAGGTCTGGGAGTCAGAGCACAAATGGTTTCAAGTATCAGTGTGCAAGAGAATGAAGGGAAAGAGCTTGCTTTTCACAGCAGTCCCTAACACACTCAACAGCACAGCTACAGCTCTCCAACTGGGAGGTCAGAGGTTATAGCCACAGTGTCAGTTGTATCTGCTGCACCTTCTGAGACATGAACTGACTATGTAGGCTGGCCCTGAACTCGTGTTTCTCCTGCTTTAACCTCCTGAGGGCTGGGATTGCAGGTGTGTACCACTGTGCATGGCTTCCTACTGTACTTTTGGTTGTTGCTGTTCTCTCAAATGAAACTCGTATTAAGCTGAGTCAGTTCCATGAATAACAGTTCGGTATGTCTTCTGCTGAGTAGCAACTGCAAACATAGGATTTGGTTGCGGAAACAACAAAAATCAGATCCTATGTATGTATTCAACGATTTCTCAGAAATAATATAATAATATTTCATTGGAATATTTATTCAGGCAAAAGCTATAATGATTTTAAAGTTAATGCTACAATTAAAAAGTGTTATGAACAGTTGGCTATTCTACTAAAAATATCATAGGAGGTGAATGAATCATTTTGGGGGATGGTCATTGGAGTCCTGAACTAAATTCTCTATTTTCAGGTGTTTTAATATTGGATATGTTTTAATCTTCTAAAAAAGAGGGTAAAAAGTTGCTGTGCAGTTTATATTTTATCATGCTAAAATAACCTCGTCTTAATTTTTGCAATGAGTATACTGAAGTGTCTATTAAACATCTCTTAACATCTACTCATGCAAATAAACATATCAGCTGAACACAGAGGTAATCACTCAACATTGATACTCTGCAAGATCCCACAGATTCA
The DNA here is from genome assembly GCF_024711535.1 of Dipodomys merriami. Classification (NCBI taxonomy): domain Eukaryota; kingdom Metazoa; phylum Chordata; class Mammalia; order Rodentia; family Heteromyidae; genus Dipodomys; species Dipodomys merriami. The sequence goes on from NW_027202382.1 coordinate 40,448,286, forward strand.
AAATTGGCACGGCATATATTTTCTGTATCCTCCCCAACTCTATCATCCTTGGTGGAGGTCTGAAGGCTCAGATTTTTCTAGCCTACCGTGCGGGGAAGATTCAGAACACTAATGCATGTGGGAATATATGGCCAAACTGCAGAACACAAATGGTCTCACAGAGACTCAAAAATATAATAAAGGGCACTGGATTTACTGAAAGCATTTTTCTCTAATAAGCACACTCATTGATGTGCAATTCCAGTAAGAAAAAAAAATCTATAGTTAGAAGTGTCAAGACAGGGCTAATTTACCATGGCTGTTCCAAGTATACTGATTAACAGCATTGGTTCCTCATTAAGTTCTACTCTGCCTAGGTTACATCTTCGCTAATGCCTTTTTTTTCTGCCTCACAGAGACACATGTAAAACAAGGCATACTGATGAAAAAATTCTTCCAAAATTTAAGAGTCAGGTATTGAAACAGCAAGTAGCAGCTATTTTCCCCCTAATTAAAGAACATGATTTTCCTATCTATTTAAAAATGCGATTGAAATGATTTTTCCCAAAGCCTCTTGATGTACCACTCAGCAATAATATTCAAATATGGGTTAAGAAAACAAAGCACAAATACAGCTTAAGAATCTGCTGGTGTCTCAGTTTCACATATTTAGGTTTTTCAGGTTCCTATAATTTATCAACAATTTACTTGGAAGTTTGCAGGTGGTTTTAAAGCAAAGAATGTCCAGCTTCTCGTAAAGATAGTTATATCCTAATTTTAACTCCAAATGAGCACATTTTATCCCAACACAAGCCCCTCAAAACAGAGGCCTATGGATGAGATCCAGCCACAACCTATCTAGAGCAGCATGAACTATGCCACCAGGATGTCCTCACAGAACTTAAATAAATTCAGCCCACAATGGGGATGGGTATATAATATACACATACTACCTCATTTGCATACTAAGATATTTACAAGTATGTACACATATATACAAAAAGTATACACAGATTGCATTGAGCATCACAAAAATATACACATGCCATTAAAATAAAATAAGAATTCTAAATAAATAAGGTAAAAAAAAAAAGAGCCCTCATTGTAAATACTCTTTATATTGTCCAAATAAGCACAAAGCAACACAAACACACTCAAAATATCACCAGGAGACTCAAGGCATTCAAACCCATATCAAATCTTTTACTCACATATTGGTGGGCGGATGATTTTGAATTATTGACAGGAGCCAGATTACAGACCTTGGCACTTGGCTGTATTTCTAGGCCAGAATGTTCTCTGGTTATCAAGCAGATTCTAAGTCTCCATGGACAACTAAGTGCAAGATTTTTCAACCTAGTTTCAACCTCTTCAAGACAGAAAGTTACTAAGTCACAGAGGTCAGAGACAAAACTCAAAGGATGCCAGAGAAAGTCCCCGAATATATATATGTATATGTATATATGTATATATATATGTATATGTATATATATACATATATACATATACATATATATCGAGAGAGAAAGAGAGAGGGGGGGAGAGAGGGAGAGAGAGAGAATCTGATTTGTCACTTTCCCCTTTACCTCAGTTAAATACAGAACAACTGCAATCTAATGTTTCAAGAAATCTAGTACATAAAGAAAACAGGCAGTAGCCCCACATCGGAACGGGGCAAGAATAAGACCCAGACCCTTTATCAGAAAACCTCAAACTCATTCTTTGTTTCTATAATGACCAAACGTTCCAACTTGGTTAAAAATATAAAGGACACAATAAATCCTGTGCTTTGAGAGGTTCAGAGAGCACCACTTTCTAGAAGAAAACACACAAAGAATATATCCTGATTAAAATCAGGGAAAAACGTCTGATTTTGAATTTACAAACAAAACAAAACAAAAATCTGGTAGGACAGATCCATTGGTTTCAGTATTTGATACAATAAGAAAAATAAAACAACTTTTTGTGCCAAAATAGAAATCTAACGATTTCTTGTTCTTAAGAAAGCAGTGGAGCTGCTAGAGAAATGGGGCTGAGATTAGGAGATCTGAGTTTTAGTTCTAGCTCTATCACTGTGGATAATCACATAGCATTTGAACCTCAGCTTTCTCTTTTGCAAAAGAGGAAAGATGGTTGATTTACCAACTTCAGAAATAAGTGAAGACAAAAAAATTCCATTGTGCTTCATTTGTTAACTATGGTTCTTAAGAGACCAGAGACTGTATCAGAATCTCCAGGGAGAACTTGTGCAGTCTGAAAACAAACAAACAAAAGTTTCCTGTTGCTTTGGTGGTTTTAGTACTAATATTTAAATTTTTATGAAGTCTGAAAGTAAATTTTTTTTTTTTTTTGCCAGTCCTGGGGCTTGAACTCTGGGCCTGGGCACTGTCCCTGAGCTTCTTTGGCTCAAGGCTAGCACTCTACCACTTATTTTTTTCTGACTTTTTCTGTTTATGTGGTACTGAGGAATCGAACCCAGGTCTTCATGCATGCTAGGCAAGCACTCTACCACTAAGCCACATTTCCAGCCAACTCTTAATTATAAGGAGGTATGGTAAAAGCAATTTAAACACAATATTCTTTGCCTCAGTTCCACTGAGCCACTGGGTGACTGTCCTTTTTAATATTTCTACCTCCTTGATTAACACTTAAAAATATAGAGGCTGGGTAAAAGCACACAGAATTGAATTAATTCAATAATATTAATTATCTGTGTGCTTGAAATTTTCCTAACAAAAAGTAAGAAGGATATCACCTTTTCCTCCAGGCTATTCCTTTCATTTTTGGTGCTGGTCCTAGGGCTTGAACTCAGCCTGGGCATTGGCTCTGAGATTTTGTGCTCAAGGCTAGCACTCTACCACTTGAGCTACAGCTCTACTTCTGGCTTTTTTCATAGATAACAAGGTAATAAAAGTCTCCTAGACTTTCCTGCCAGGCTGGCTTTGAACTGTGATCCTAAGATCCCAGCCTCCTAGGTAGCTAGGATTATAGTCCTGAGCCACCAACATCCAGCTTGTTATTTTTATATTATTCTATTTTATTTTGGTGGTAATGAGGCTTGAACACAGGGTCTTACGTTTACTAAGACAGATGCTCTACCACTTGAATCATGTTTCCAACCCATGATTTCCCTTTCATGCATTATTTTCTTAAGAAGAGTTATACCTTCCAAATGTGCTAAGCTTTCTCCATCCTATTAATCATTTTCTAACATAATTTTAATTATTTACACTTACTGCTTGATTCCTCCACCAGGACATTAGCTTTATGAAGACAAGAATATTTTATTTGTAATTTTCTTTTTCTTTGAGACTGGGTATTGCTATGTAACCAAAGCTGATCTCAAACTTGCAACTCTAATTTCACCTATTCAGTGTTGAGATTATAGATGTGTGTACCATTATGCCCAGTCTAAGACAAGGATTCGCTTTCTTTTTTGCAGTGCTGCAGATAGAACCCAGGGCTCTGCACAGGCTTGGAAAGCACTCTACCACTAAGCCATCCACAGAACCCAGAACTTTGCTTTCTTCACCAGTGATTCAAAGGAACTGTGGAAAACAGTGGCTGTGGATGGTAGTGGGGATTGAATTTGGGCCCCCAGGGCCTCATACTTGCTAGGTAGGTGCTTTACCACCTAAGCAATGCCCCTAGGTCTGCCTTTTGCTGGTTATTTTGGAGATAAAAGTCTTTTCTGCCCAAGCTGGCCTTGAACCCTGATCCTCCAGATCTCAGCCTCCTAAGTAGCTAGGATTAGAGGTGTGAATCACTAGCTACACATTTGCAAGTCACGAGTGAAACAGTTCACTTTCAAACAATTTTGTTGACTTTGAATATTCAAGATCATTTCAGTTCACTTTATTTATTTTTTATTTTTTATTTTTTTTGGGTCCGGTCGTGGGGCCTGAACTCTGGACCTGGGCGCTGTCCCTCAGCTCTTCAGCTCAAGGCTAGTGCTCTACCACTTGAGCCACAGCACCAGTTCCGGCTTTTTTCTTTTTACTTATATGGTGCTGAGGAATCGAACCCAGGGCCTCAGGCATGCAAGGCAAGCGCTCTACCACTGAGCCACCTTCCCAGCCCCAATCATTTTATTTTTTTGCAACAGGGCTTCACTACATAGTCTAGACTTGCCTAGAACTCACAACCTCCTGCCTCCTCCCTGAGTGCTAGGATTATACACATGCACTATTTTACCCTGCCAAATATTTCTCTGGCCCTTTTTTGTTTTTTTATTACAAGCTTTCATGATTACAAATATGTCTTTCTTAGAAATCACTATGGGAATTTAGATTATGAGATGGTCCTCTGAGGTGAGAGGAGTATAATTCTTTTTTTTTTTTTTTTTTGGTCAGTCATGGGGCTTTAACACTGGGCCTCGGCACTGTCCCTCAGCTCTTTAGCTCAAGGCGAGTGCTGTACCACTTGAGCCACAGCGCCACTTCTGGTTTTCTGGTGGTTTATTGGAGATAAGAGTTTCACGGACTTTCCTGCCTGGGCTGGCTTTGAACCGTGATCCTCAGATCTCAGCCTCCTGGGTAGCTAGGATTACAGGCATGAGCTACCAGTGCCCGGCAGGAGTACAATTCTTTACTGGCAGTTAAACCTCTAAAGTGGAATAAAGGGTTGGGGATGTGGCTCACTGGTGTATAGCTTTTGCCTAGAGGGCGTATGGCCCTGGACTCTAGATTCTTTAGGATAGTCTCTCAGAGATAGTCTCTAAAACAGCCAGTGGGACTAGATAGTTTCTCAAACAGACTATCCATACAAATGATCTATCTAGGAAAGTATGCTGGCTAGAGTAAAAATATAGTCGTGAGTTTTCCTGATGGTAATGGTGGACAAATCAGTATTTTTGGAACTAAGAATCCACACTGTAGAATGAGAATTGGAAATGGCCTTGGATCAAACACTCCCGTTGCATGGGAGAGAGCTGAAAAGCAGCGACATAAAGCCACTTGTCATAGGACATCATTCTAGTTACTAAGAAAGCCAGAATTAAAACTCTCATCTCTGGGTTCTCAGATCAATGCTCCTTTTGTGTAGCAGGTAAAGATAAAGCTCAGGAAAATAAGCATTATTTTAACATCAGAGGAGAGAAAAAAAATGTGGGGTAGTAAGCATAATGGGCACAGAACTTTGAGACGACTAGAACAAGAGGCCAGATAACTAGCAACAGTCTCCTGCTGCAGTTTCAGGTAAACACTGTTAGGAAAGGAAAACTGGGAAATTTATTAAGCTACTTAAAAAAAAAAAAAAAAAGGCAAGGAAGCCATCTATTTGAAAATAAGAAATAATCTATTGGCAAAAGAAAGCTCTTCCCAAAGTAACTTTTCCCAAGATTTTAGAAACGCTATCTGAAAGAAAAAAACAATAACAATAGAATTTTTAAAACGGAAATGAGACATAGGTCTCTAAACTCATGAACAATGATTTGATTTTGCATGAAAAAGTAGCCAAACTGGAACAGGTAATGGCATACTTAACACTAAAATGATTTTCTGGGCCAGAAATGACAACCAAGTGTAACATATTACCACAAAATTTCCCAAGGAATGTAGGAAAGAGATTTTAAAGTTAATCACCTCATTTCCCCTGGTACAGCCAGAGGTAGGCAGCAAGTCCATAGAGAGATTAGGTAACAGGCCTTGTAACTGATAAGCTTCTAAACTTGAAAGTTGCACATCAAAAGATGCAGAGAAAATCTTCATATCTAGTGCAATGATGAAGGGGATGAAAGGGAGTGAAGCAGAAAAATATATTACACAAAGTCCTAGTTAAAATAACACTTGTACATGAACATAAACTACCATGGACGTTTTATCACATCACATTCCTAAACTGTTAATGGAAAAAACATCAAAATACATTTGACTTTCATAACATCAAGGTACTCTCAACCAACATTTTGAAGTCTCAGAAACCTGAAGTAGGCTAAAAGATCAGAAATAGTACTGTAAGCTGACTTCAATCTTGAATGATCCCAGAAACTAGAGCGTGTATGGAAAATGGGAGACAATGTATTAGGAAGCCAAACACTGTTTTTTTTTGTTGTTGTTGTGTGTGTGTGTGTGTGTGTGTGTGTGTGTGTGTTTTGGGCTGAAATATTTGTTATTGCCTATTTCATTTCCAGCAGAGACTACAAAAGAAAACTATGCAAACAAATGTCATGTAACACAGGAGTCATGTGTTCCAAGTATTTGTTATCACCTCAAGTCAAGTCCTAATTATTTAGTTTTCCGAGGCAAATCAATTAAAGGATTCTGAATTGTTGACATTATTTAAAGGAATTCAATGATTTCAAGAACTGCCACCATGATTCAAAGAATCACACATTTTTCCTACTGATGTGGAATGAAAAGAAATACCAGGAAAGGATACTGTTCTTGATTTTCTGTAGTTCATGCTGGCCAGTTTCATCATTATAAACAATTACATATTATCCAAATCCAGATATATAAGGTCCAAGGGTAAGTGTAGGATTTTCCTCATTATGAAAAACAAACGACTTTCTTCTCAAGGTGAGAAGTGACTACTGGAGTTGTAGTATTGGATGTTGCAAGTAAGTATCCAGATGTCAAAAAAAAAAATTAAAATTCCAAGATTGACACTTTAAAAGACTTCAAAGACTACATTTTAAAAATGACCCTAAAAGTTTGAACTTGTTATCTCAGTTGGCTTTTAAAATGGTGGTCCTAAATCAAAAAGTAAAAACTAAGTAACACACTATGTGTCTGTCATCACAATAGAAAACTGCACCATTTAAAATCTGTGGAGAATGAAAACTGTTTCAACGGGAGTGGTTTGGTTCTAATAGTCATCGATGGTATTTTCAAAGAAGACGCTTCGGACATCCAAGATGGCTGCTAGTTCCAAAATGTGCTTCTGAAGATGAGGGTTCTCCACTGTTTCATCCCGTGGCAGTTGTGGGTATGACTCTGGGTAGTTTCGTGTTTCCTGGTTGGTAAAGAAGAAGAAAATCAAGTGCAAGAGTTTAATGAAAGAAAATTATATACAGCTTTGATACATCATTAAGGAGTGCCTTAAAATTTGCTTTTCTTGATATTGGTTGATAGCTGAATTAGTAACATTAGACCATTTTGACCTCTAAAAATGTAACTTCATATGACTTCACCTAAGATTTATTTAGTGATTTGTTTTACAAATGTTGCTGAGATCTATATCACTGCTACGCACACAAGTCAGTGTCACCTAGAAACCACATACAGCTTTCTGGGAGAGAAGAAAACTAGCACATCTGGAAGTCCAATACAACTTGTTAAATGAATGAAGTTGTCAAAGCCAAAATGGTAAGAAAAGTGTTCAAATTAATGGCTTTGGTGGTTAATTATACTTTTAATTATAATTATACAGGGAATGTTAAAAAATATTAGGAATGGATGCCCTGGGAAGTTGGGAGCTACTAAGAGAAAAAAGGAGGCAGCCGGGTGTCAGTGGCTCATGCCTGTAATCCTAGCTACTCAGGAGGCTGAGATCTGAGGATCATGGTTCAAAGCCAGCCTGGGCAGGAAAGTCTGTGAGACTCATTTATTTATTTATTTATTTTTTATTTATTTTTATTTTTTTGGGGTCCGGTCGTGGGGCCTGAACTCTGGGCCTGGACTCTGTCCCTCAGCTCTTCAGCTCAAGGCTAGCGCTCTATCACTTGAGCCACAGTGCCACTTCCGGCTTTTTTCTTCTGCTTATGTGGTGCTTAGGAATCGAACCCAGGGCCTCAGGCATGCAAGGCAAGCGCTCTACCACTGAGCCAACCTTCCCAGCCCAAGTCTGTGAGACGCTTATCTCCAATAAACCACTAGGAAACTGGAAGTGGCACTGTGGCTTAAGCGGTAGAGTGCTCATCTTGAGCTGAAGAGCGCAGCGACAGCGCCTAAGCCCAGAGTTCAAGCCCCATGACCAATCAAAAAAAAAAAGGAGGCAAAGCAGCTAATTTGGGGACAGCATGCAGCTTCAGATATTTGGGTAGTACAGATAATTGAGATATTAGGATAATATAGATGGGGATAGATAACAAAAGACAGATTTACAGTGTGGGTATGGGTGTAGGTCAGTTTTACAGCACTGAGTACCCTTTTCAAAGTCTTGGGATCAATCCTCAGCACCAGGGAGAGAAAAGAAAAGGCAGGTTTGAGCAGTTTCTGTAAACTTAAATTTTATTTGATGTAAGTGAACAGTAACATTTGACACTTAAATGAGTAAAACTTTGTCTTTCATAATATTTTTCACCTACCCGAAAAATCTTGTGCATTCTCATGGTGGCTGAACAAAAGATAAATCTTGTGAGAAGCAAGCGAAGAAATTCATCTCCAAAAAACTGGAGAAATGCCTGATCTGTAAAGAGGAGAAAGGTAACAGTAAAAGGTTTATGTGGAAGTTGTACTTCAAAAAAGGTGAAGAAAATTCAGGAAAGCTCTCTTAATTTTCCTGCCTGGGACAAATCCCTTTACAAATCCAAGCAGTTTAAGATGGGTAAGCAGTACATTTGGTTAAGTGTGCAGTTAGATTGGTGGGGTACCTATTGAACGTGAATGGGTCAGGAGCTGGGCAATATCGCGGTTGATTTTTCGAAGGTACTCTTGACACTTTTCCCATAGGCCTCTACGCATGCTTGACAGTCCAGAGACAAACAGGAAGGCCATTAGAGGATTGTTCAAAAAGAGAGTGAAGAGGCTACCTCGTTGAGATTGATCTGTAATATAAATACATTACATATATAGACAATACTTTTGCAAAAAGTAAGAGACACAGATGAGGATTATTTTAATATAGTGATGACGTATAAAATTGAAGTTCTCTTATTAAACTGCAATTCAACAAGGCAGATCTTTATACAACTACAAAAATAAACCCCAGGCATATTGACTTCTTTCCAACCAACATAAAATCAGAGTCTTGTATATATAAGAGAAATGGAAGCTTCTTTGAAATTCTTTTTTATTCCCTTTGGTTAGCTGTTCTGTCTCTGCTGAACCCTAAACATCTTTTCTGCTGAGCCCTAAATATCAGCATTTTTTTTTACCTCACTGGCTCCTCTGATTTTCATTACCACCTACATGCCTGTTGATTCTGTGGTAATTACTGGATACTCAAAATGTCCACACTGAGACACATCAGAATGCACAGTAGATTTCAAAGCCTCAGTTGAAAAAAAAAAAAAAGGCACACTGGGCAGGGCAGGGATATAGCTCAGTGGCAAAATGTATGGCCCAGCAAGTGCAATGTCCTGGTTTCAATCTCCAGTACCAAAAAAAGGAAAGATAACAACAACAACACCCAAACCAAAAAACATCACAGCTTAAAAAAAAAAAAAGGCATATTGCTAACACTCATTAATCTGTTTCTGATTATGTTTAAAAACATGTGGGTAAGCCTGGTGCTGGTGGTTCATGTCTGTAATCGTAGCTATTCAGGAGGCTGAGATCTGAGGATTGTAGTTCAAAGCCAGTTGGGACAGGAAAGTCTGAGATCATTATCTCCAATGAACCACCAAAAAGCTGGAAGTGGGCTGTGGTTCAAGTGGTAGAGCACTGGTCTTGAGCACAAAAGCTCAGAGACAGTGCGCAGGACCTGAATTCAAGCCTCAGAACTGGCGCCACACACATGCACACGCATACACACACACAAGTGGGTAGTAGAAGATTTTAAAAATTATATATGAGACTCACTCTATACTTTTATTGGACAGTATTGCTCCAGACTCCTAAATTCACCTGTGAAAGGCACCTTGAGCTTAATGCCCACAATTGAAAGCAAATTCCCTCCCGTTTCATTCTTTGCAAACATGCTTCTCCTATTGGTTCCACCAAAATCTGAGCCAGAGACCTGAAAGTCTATTCCTATTTTCTTGCTCTCTTGCTCCCATATGCAGCCCATTGTCACATCTTGCTGATTCATATGGGCTTTATAGTAGTCTCTGAGTATCAGCTCTGGCCACACTGTCTTCCCTATTCCAGCAGTGGCCCTTTTCAATTCATTTTCTGCTGGGTTAACCAAATGATCTTTCATATTACTCCTCTGAAATTCTTTGCTGAGACCCCATTGTCCTCTACTTAAATCACTTAACAAATCTTAAAAGCTTTTTCATCATTCAATCCCACAGTTCTCAACTCTATAAAGTAGCTAGGAAAGCTACTTTAATTTCTCTAAGTGCACTCCTTAGCTCTCTTTTCTCAAGCCTAGTACATGTAGTTTCTCTGAAGGAACACTCATTTCCAACCCTTATCATCATCTTATTCTCCATGGCTGAAGTCCATCTTAGACTTCTTGTCCCCTTGCCTCACTCCATGCACTGGTTATCAGCTCCCTGGCAATGTTCCTGCACCTCTCACAGCACTTGGGTCATCTCTTCTATTAGACACTGGCTCTGTGAGAAACCTAATGGTATTATCAGGTCCCAGTGCTGTCTGTGTTACCTAGCTCAAAGCGTGATAAATAAACGCTGGATAACTGTATTGAATTTCTAAAGCTAGGCTTGGCTAATGACAGAACTGTAGGTTTTTCCTAAAGTGAAGGAAACTGCTAGGTTTGTTCCCAGATAGAGGGCCAAATCTTTTTGCAGAGGTCATTAGCAATAATACCACTGAATAAATATTCAATGTCTCTCTTAATAGAACTATACATGTGCTAAGTAGGTGAAGAACATTAATTCAGATATTTTAGGTCTAAGCTTCAGAGCACAAAGACAGGACAGGATACTGTGGCAAAAGGGTCAAGGGCACGCATGACAACTAAGTGTATTAATAACCATGATATCTAGCACTATTCTATGAGGTAAGCATTAGTATTATTTCCTTTTGACAGATGAGGTAACTGAGGCACAGATGGCTGAACAATTGCTATAGGTCACACAGCAAGTAAGAGGTGAGTTGAGACTCAGTCTGTCAGTTGTTTTCCAAACTCTGTGCTTTTCCTTTTACACAATAAAGTCTTTCAGGCCAAATAATGTTGTCATTAACCCATTTGATAATGTAGTTTTCCATAAATCTACGTCAGGACACGACAGATGTATAGCACTCTCAACTAGCTGGGCTGAATAGAGCCCATCCAGAAATGACAAACAGGATGACAAAATCCTCAAAGCAGGAGAATTTTACCGTTGTTTGAAGGTAAGTTCTATCCCTTAGGAATTTGGCTTGTGGCTACGTGAACTTAGTATTTCTATGTGGTTTTTTTTTTTTTTTTCCCTATTAAGCAGCAGAACTTACCTTAAAACAACGGTGAAAGTCTCCAGCTTCTCTCAGGCATTCAAATGCTGACCTTCACTTCCTGTGTCAAACTATGTCAGCAGACAGGACTTCAGGGCTGGGAGGTGGCAGTACAATGCCATCTCCCACAGAGAGACATCGGCACTATTCACAGTCAGGGAGATAGCGAAACAGTGACAAGTACTGCTAAGACAGTGGTAAGCTTGCTGAGTATGTTACCTAAGAAATGACTGGGAGTTAGAATTACACTTTATGTTACCTATCAAGGACAAGTTACTAAGGGCAAAAGGTCTTTTGATTTGCAGCCACTAGAAAAATGGCCCAAACAAACTTGTCCTTCTGGCAGATTTGGAAGAGGTTCTTTAATTTAAATAGTACCAGGTAAAAATGTAGTGGGTGGGTGGGGGACAAGACCCTTTTTTTTTTTTTTAAGTTGTACCAATTAGATTATCCTAACTCTTAAGCATAAGCTGGGAAGTCTTCTAGATCAGAAATCTTATGGTCTTCAAAGATGCCTAAATATATAACCAAAGATGTAGAAAATACAACAAGCAAATCGAGACAAACGCCTGCAAAACAAAATTTTAAATTATGGTTTCATGAGTTCCCCAACCGCAAGGAACCAAAACCATCCTTCCTCAGACAGGAACTATCTCAAGGCACATTAAGGAAGTCTGGTTGCTGGCAAGGCTTCTGGGTATAGTTCAGTTTGACACCTGCCACATTAAACAGCATAAATCCACATTTAATCAGTATGGGAGGGAAAGCAAAGATCAGTATTCCTTAAAATGTAGATCCGGCTCACACACAGCTACTATATGTCAGGCACTGAGAGAACGTACCTTGTAAAGCTTTTGGATATGCCGTGGGAGAAAGCAAGCAGACTAGCGGCTGTCCGAACAAGTTTGTGAAATTCTGTAATATATAAGAATTTAAACATATTATTAAACATCTGATCAATGGGAGTTACTTAGTAATTTGTCAAAGTAGATGACTGGTACAGACTGTCCTTCTGATTCTAAGCAGATGTGGAAACAGCAGCCCGGCTGACATACGCCATGCATAACATGACTATGCATAAAGACTGGCTAATAAAAAGAACTTCTTACCTACTAGCTATCTTTACTAAATTCAACTACGGATTTAAAAAATAATAGCAAATACACAATTGTCTACCAAGAAGGCCACCTCTTCTGGCACAGGACATCAAAAGGTAAATTTTCCAAGAAGTAGGATCTTGGCTTTTAGCCTGAAATTGAACTCTGATTTTAGCCTCTAAACTCTGATGTAGTGGTACGTGAGGACTGGCTCCATCTCTGATTGAGAGTACAGTAACCTCTCACTGCTCACATAAGATAATGTGTGGGCTGGGAAGGTGGCTCAGTGGTAGAGCGCTTGCCTTGCATGCCTGAGGCCCTGGGTTCAATTCCTCAGCACCACATAAGCAAAAAGAAAAAAGCCGGAAGTGGCGCTGTGGCTCAAGTGGTAGAGCGCTAGCCTTGAGCTGAAGAGCTGAGAGACAGTGCCCAGGCCCAGAGTTCAGGCCCCACGACCGGACCCAAAAAAAAAAAAAAGATAATGTGTAACACCAGAATGTCAATGTGTTAATTATAGTAAGAACTAAACTGACACTCAGACTAAAAGCACTTTGTATGACTGTCTTTCTTGTAACGGCAGATCTTCATGAGTAAAATCGTAAGTAAGAAAACTGGGGGGCTGGGAAGGTGGCTCAGTGGTAGAGCGCTTGCCTTGCATGCATGAGGCCCTGGGTTTGATTCCTCAGCACCACATAAGCAGAAAGAAAAAAAAAGCCGGAAGTGGCACTGTGGCTCAAGTGGTAGAGTGCTAGCCTTGAGCTGAAGAGCTGAGGGACAGCGCCCAGGCCCAGAGTTCAGGCCCCACAACCGGACCCCCCCCCCAAAAAAAAAATAATCAATCCAACTTCCTAAACTAGTTTACACCACCAATAAATGTATAGATGGTTAAATAAAAGCACGTTTAAAAAAAAAGATGATAGGGGCTGGGAAGGTGGCTCAGTGGTAGAGCGCTTGCCTTGCATGCATGAGGCCCTGGGTTCGATTCCTCAGCACCACATAAGCAAAAAGAAAAAAGCCGGAAGTGGTGCTGTGGCTCAAGTGGTAGAGCGCTAGCCTTGAGCTGAAGAGCTGAGGGACAGCGCCCAGGCCCAGAGTTCAAGCCCCACGACTGGACCAAAAAAAAAAAAAAAGATGATAAACTGTTTGGCAAAGTAACAACAAACTCCTAGGAGTAAAATAAAAATGATTTTTTTTAAAGGGCCGAGGATATGGCTTAACTTCTGGAGTATAGAGTGGCTGCCTAGAAAGCACAAGGCTCCAAATTCAATCTAAGTGCCACAAAAAAAAGGGGGAAAGGGGGAGCCTAAACTACTATGAAAATAAGTACGTGACATGACTTACTATGTTCTTAGAAATAAACTTGTTCTAAAATTCCATTTTACTAATTTATCATTATTTAAACCAACCTCAAAACAGATACTATTTTTGGGAGGAGCAGAGAGAACTGGAATTTGAACATAGAATTTTAACTTTTTTGGTGCCTGTACTGGGGCCTGAATTCAGCGCCTGGGCTAGCACTCTACCACTTGAGCCACAACTCTATTTCTGGCTTTTTTGGTGGTCAACTGGAGATAAGAGTCTCACAAACTTTCTTGCATGGGCTGGCTTCAAACCATCATCCTCAGGTCTCAGCCTCCAGAGTAGCCAGGATTATAGGTACGAGCCCCTAGCACCTGGCCAGCCAGTCATGTTCTGACTTGCCAACTGCAATGCACTCTGCATTGTATGTTTTAGAAGTATGTTTTAGAAGGTTTCATTCTTTAAAGGAATGATACTGTATGGCCTCTCAAAAAGAAATGTCAATAGTTTTTTTTTGTTGTTGTTTTTGGTCAGTTGTGGGGCTTGAACTCTGGGCTTGGATGCTGTTCCTGCGCTCTTCAGCTCAAGGCGAGCGTTCTACTGCTTCAGTCACAGTGCCACTTCTGGATTTCTAGTGCTTTATTGGAGATAAGAGTCTCACAGACTTTCCTGCCCGGGCCGGCTTTGAACCATGATCCTCAGATCTCAGCCTCCTGAGTAGCTAGGATCACAGGCATGAGCCACTGGCACCCGGCTTGTCAATAGTTTTTAACAAGTTGTTTTCAAATAATCTCAATAGTTTTCTTGTTCATCAGAATATTGAAATCACAATGTTTATATAAAATATATTTTGAGGGGCTGGGAAGGTGGCTCAGTGGTAGAGTGCTTGCCTTGCATGCCTGAGGCCCTGGGTTCAATTCCTCAGCACCACATAAGCAAAAAGAAAAAAGCCGGAAGTGGCACTGTGGCTCAAGTGTTAGAGCACTAGCCTTGAGCTGAAGAGCTGAGGGACAGCGCCCAGGCCCAGAGTTCAGGCCCCACGACCGGACCCCCCAAAAAAAGATAAATAAATAAATAAGTAAATAAATAAATAAAATATATTTGAGGTTGTGAAAGGTGACATCCAATAATGATGTGTCATTGAGAGGAATCAATGCAATATTAAAATTTTCTAAATATATATAAAAATGCATGCTAAGGAATGAACTTGATCTGGCATATCAATACATTCTATCATCAGATTATAATAACCAACTTCTTTTTCATTGACAAAGACAAAGAAGAATGTTTCCTGTGACTTCTGTGAAGACACACATTTGCTCAGACTCTTGGCTTTAAAAGTTTTTTTTGTTTTTTCTTTTTTGTCCATTGTGGGGCTTGAACTCTGGGCCTGAGCTCTGTCCCTTAGCTCTTCAGCTCAAGGCTAGTGCTCTACCACTTGAGCTACAGTACCACTTGCAGTTTTCTGGTGGTTTATTGGAGATAAGAGTTTCACGGACTTTCCTGCCTGGGCTGGCTTTGAACCGTGATCCTCAGATCTCAGCCTCCAGAGTAGCTAGGATTACAGGTATGAGCCACCGGCGCCCGACTTTGGCTTTAAAAGTTTAAAGGCAATAGTAACCAATAAGCCCTTTCCTTCAGTAAGCTCTCACTCTCTTCTCCTACCTTTTAAACCATACACACAAGAAAGTAGACACTTATTTTTCCTAAACCTCAAAAATTCTATTATTAAACTTTAAAAAGCGGGTAGCAAGAAGTAATAAGCTTTAAAATTGAGAGCAGGCTAGATGTTATTGGTTTGCTGTTAAAAAAGAATCATGAAACCAAAGGCAAACCATATACTGAGGGCCATCCCTTTTTCTTTTTTGTCAATCGAGAGGCTTGAACTTAGGGCCAGGGCACCATCCTTGAACTCTTTTGTTCAAGGCTAGTGTCTACTACTTTGAGGCACAGCTCCATTTTCAATTTTCTTGTGGTTAATTGGAGATAAGAGTCTCATGGCTTTTCCTGCCCAGACTGGCTTTGAACCTCGATCCTCAGATCTTAGCCTCCTGAGTAGCTAACAGGCTTGAGCCACCAGCACCTGGCTTGGCCATCCCGCTTGGTGATTAGGTATTTCTGGTCCTGAAATCAGCTACTGTTTGCTCATCATGTTGTTGGTGCCCATGAACCCTGATAACAGAAAAAGCTTTTCATCCAGGTCTGAGCACCAGCATGTGTTAGGACAGAGGCTTCATAAATAACACATTCTAACACAACACAAAGCACACTAAAGGTTGTGTTTTCAATTTTCTATCAATTCTTATAGTTTGAACTCTAACAACCAATTTTAAAGTGTTTAACTCCTGTCATTCTCTTAAGAAAATCATTGAAAAGCATTGTTTCAATAGCAAAATATTTTTTAAAAGACATGTTAGATTATTCTTACAACATTCAATATTACTTGGTTGTCATAATTTAAAAAAATCAATCATATGTAAAACAATATGTTAATATTCAAAGACTACCATTGTGTAAGGTGAGACAGAAGTTTCATTCAAATTAGAGCAGCTCAGTGTGTAGAAAGGAAAAACATTTGAAAACTAGAAAATAAAATTCATTCATATGTCTCTAACTCTATAAAAGAATATTATTCTGGGTTATAAAACAAAAATAAACCTTCCACCAGAGATCTTGGAAATCTTGATTATTTTTTTCCTGCAGGAGGATTTATTATTTTCCACTGAGTGTCCATTCATGCGTTTTCTTCTTGTTTCTATTCATAGCACCAGATCCTGACTAGCATGCACAACCTCAAAAGAAAAGAAACACTAAATCCGAACTGTGTAAATTAAGTTAAAAAATGAAAAGCACAATAAAAAGGCACATGCTCCAAGGGGCACCCCTGATGGTGCCTGTGTGCACTGCTCTTTCCCACCTTGTAGGCGACACTGTTGGAAGAGTCCACAATGACGAACAGGGGCTTCCTTGTGAAAGGGTACAGGTCTCCAGGATGAAGGCTGCAGAAACAACAATTGTGAGTGAAGGCACAACTATGGCAGCCAAAGCTTAAAAATCCTGCTCAGTCCTCCTCTTAATGACAATGCTGGGAGAAAACCAATTCATAGTTATGGAGAGAACAAAACATGTCCATATTTACTGGGACTATCTAAGTAGGCTGACCTGAAAAAATGTTGAGAGACAATTATTGGGAATAGTTAAGCTAGCTGGGTGTGGTGACTAGCTACTTGGACGGTTGAGATTGAAGGATCATGGTTCAAAGATACCTTGGGAACGAATTTTTGAGAGTACATCTCAACCAGTAATCTGGGTGTGTTGGTGTGGGCCTGTCAACCTACCTATACAGGAAGTTTAAATTACATTGGTCTGGGAAAAATGTAAAACCCCATTCCAAATAATAAGAAAAGTAAAAGGGCTAGGGATGTGACACCAATGGTAAAGTACCAGACTAGCAAACTAAGGCCCTGAGTTCAAATGCCAGTACTGGAAAAAAAAATCTAAGCTAAAGTGAAGTCTTCATATTTAAAAATGAATAAACAGGGGCTGGGAAGGTGGCTCAGTGGTAGAGCGCTTGCCTTGCATGCTCAAGGCCCTGGGTTCGATTCCTCAGCACCACATAAGCACAAAAAAAAAAAAAGCCGGAAGTGGCGCTGTGGCTCAAGTGGTAGAGCGCTAGCCTTGAGCTGAAGAGCTGAGGGACAGCGCCCAGGCCCAGAGTTCAGGCCCCACAACCGGACCCAAAAAAAAAAAAAAAAAAGAATAAACAAACAGCATGGAGACTTCAGAAGTCAGTATGTAAACAAATGCTGCTGCTTCTTTTTTACTTTTTAAATTTTTCTTGAGACACAGTTCTAGGCTGGTTTGGAACTCTCTATATAGTCCAAGCTGACCTGAACTCATGAATGTCTTGCCACAGTCTCCTGATTGCTGGGAAGTACATGGTTAGAAGTATGTCGTTTATTTGTGTTTGTGTGTACATGTATGTGCTAGTCCTTGAGCTTGAACTCAGGGCCTGGGTGCTGTTTCTGACCTTTTGTGTTCAAGAATATTGCTCTACCACTTGAGCCACAGCTCCACTTATGGCTTTTTGCTGGTTGACTGGAGATAAAAGTCTCACAGACTTTACTGCCCAGGCTGGCTCAAACTGTGATCCTCTGATCTCTAAGTAGCGATGATTACAGGTATGAGCCACTAATGCTTATAGTATCTGTTTTTAAAGTAAGAAAAAACAGTACAGGGGCTAAGAAGGTGGCTTGGTGGCAGAATGGTTGCCTGGCATGCATGAGGCCCTGGTTTTGATTCCTCAGCACCACATAAGCAGAAAAAAGCTGGAAGTGGTGCTGTGGATCAAGTGGTAGAGAGCTGGCCTTGAGATGAAGAGCTGAGGGACACCAACCAGGCCCAGAGTTCAGGCCCCACGACCGGCCAAAAAACAAAAACAAAAACAAAACCCCAGTACAATCACATCATAATCATATCTGCATTGTAATGGAATCTCAAAATATTTATCTACTTGAAAGATATTAAATTCTTCCAGCTAATGTTAATATTAACCATCATGCTACATTTTCATCTTCTAACTGAAAGTTTGTATTTTTTTGACCAACATTTTGCATTTTCCCTAATCCCTACCTGCTGGCCACCACTTTTCCTCTCCCAGTGCCTGTGAATTTGACTTTTAAAAATTTTATTCTGGGCACTGGAGGCTCACGCTTGTAATCCTAGCTAGTTAGGAGGATGAGATTTGAGGATCGTGGTCCAAAGCCAGCCTGGGCAGTCTTGGGGCTTGTACTCAGGGCCTGGGCACTGTCCCTGAGCCTCTATGCTCAAGGCTAGCAATCTACCACTTGAGCCACAACACCACTTCTGGTCTTTCTGTGTATGTGGTACTGAGGATTCGAACTACTCAGGGCTTTATGCATGTGAGGCAAGCACTCTACAACTGAGCTACATTCCTAGCCTCCATGAGACTCTTATTTCCAATTAACCACCTAAAATCAGAAGTGGAGCTGTGGCTCAAAGTGGTAGAGCATTAGCCTTGAGTAAAAGAACTCAGGGACAGCACCCAAGCCCTATGAGAAAAAAAATTACATATAAGTGAAATCATGTAGTATTTATTCTGTGTTTAATTTTGCTTAATGTCCTTCAGGTTCATACATGATTTCACAAACATTACGATTAACTTCTGTCAAGGCTGAATAATATTTCAGTATGCATGCATGCATATGTGTTTATGTGCATGCTATGTCAAACAATTAGGTTGTTTCTGTGTGTTGACTTTCAAGAATGCTGTAATGAAGTCAGGACTGCAAATACCTCTTAGGCACACTTCAAAGAGTAATATAACTTCATTTCCTTTGAATATATATTCAGAAATGGGGTTACTGAGTCATATATTTCTGTTTTTAATTCTTTTTTTTTTTTCCTTGAGACAGGTCTCACTATTTAGCCCCTGGCTAAAATTCAAACTCTTGAATTCCTTGCCTTAGCCTCCAAAGTTCAAGGATTATAGATTTTGGGCTGGGACTGTGGCTTAGTGGTAAGAGTGCTTGCCTAGCATGCATGAAGCCCTGGGTTCAATTCCTCAGTACCACATAAACAGAAAAGGTGAGGAGTAGTGCTGTGGCTCACGTGGTAGAGTGCTAGCTTTGAGCAAAAGAAGGTCAAGGACAGTGCCAAGGCCCTGAGTTCAAGCCCCAAGACTAGCTACCCTCTCCCCCACCCTCCAAAAAAAAAGGATTACAGGTTTGGACCACCACAAGCAACCTATACTTAATGCTCAGAGGTGTTTTCTACCAAGATTATACCGGCTCACACTCTAAGGATTCCTTGTTCTCCACATCCTCACCAACACTTGCTTATCTTGAGATAACAGATGATAACAAACAGTATCTTATTGTGGTTTTAATTTGCATTCCCCTGATAGTTAATACTGTTGAGTACATTTTCATATATCTGTTAAGTTTTTCTAAAATAATTTAGGACTAAAGTCAACAAGAACATGAACATGTTTGTCAAAGTACATTTTGACACCAGACATGGTCTCTCTTCCCCATTCTTTAATATGAACAGTTGATACTTTTATGTAAAATGTTATTGTAAATAGAGTAAGTCTTTTTTTTTGGTATTAGGTTTGAACACAGGGCCTTGTGCTTCATAGGAAGGTTTTCTACCATTTGAGTCATACCTCTAAGTCCATTTTTGCTACAGTTATTTTTTCAGGTATGGTCTGTTTGTGCCAAAACCTTCTACCTAGAGCCTTTTGTATAGCTGACATTACAAATGAACACCATCACACACAGCTTAGATGAGAAGGGGACTTGCTAAATTTTGCCAGGGCTGTCCTCAAGATCTTCACCATCTATGCTTCTGGAGTAGCTGTGATTATATGAACCATTCCACCTGGCTCCATTTTTATTTTTTATTTTTTTTATTTTTTTAATTATTTTTTTTTTTTTTGTCGGTCGTGGGGCTTGAACTCTGGGCCTGGGCGCTGTCCCTCAGCTCTTCAGCTCAAGGCGAGCGCTCTACCACTTGAGCTACAGCGCCACTTCCGGTTTTCTGGTGGTTTATTGGAGATAGGAGTCTCACAGTCTCTCCTGCCCGGGCTGGCTTTGAACCGCGATCCTCAGATCTCAGCCTCCTGAGTAGCTAGGATTACAGGCGTGAGCCACCAGCGCCCGGCTCCTGGCTCCATTTTTATTTTTAATCATCCTTCTCTCAACTAGAGAAATTCTAGGCACAATAATTGCCTAAGCAATGTGAAGGTACTTTCCTTATAAACACAGCAAGCTTTCATAGCTGAAATCATATAACTAAGTAAATTTGTAGGCTATCAAACCAACAAAACTGTACTTAAAATTCTGTATTGGCTGGGGATGTTGTTCAGTGGCAGAGTACTTGCCTAGCATGTATAAGGCTGTAGGTTTGATCACTACTACTACTACTACCACTACTACTATTACTACTAAATTCTTAAGTTTATATTGATGAAAAAAAAGTTTATATTGACATATTTGTTGTCCTTCCAATTACAAAAAAAAATTGTTCACTGTTAAATTCCTAATGAAAGTGCAGTGCCTGATATATAACAGATACTCAAAAAAATATTTTTCAATGTAGTTCTAGTTTTCTATGTTGATACAATGCTGAAACGTTGCTGGCATCTATCTTAGTAAGTGTTATTAATGGTAGTCAAAAGGAACAGTCCTACTAGCAATCAAAGTCTCTGCTTCACTTACTGTTTTGAAAGGAGAGGTAGGATTCATACAACAGAGACATAGATACATACCAGTGCATTTCCTTGTGAGACTGATTTCGTTTGTGGATAGCATCTCCATTTATAATGTCCCGGTTGCTATTGGTAAGAACACCTCCAAAGTCATAAGGGCCTATCAAAACAAAGGGAGAATCCTAGAATTCAGCTGGAGGGTAACATGGATCTGATATTGATGCAAAAGTATCGCAGGAATTTCTCATTATACAAACTAGAAGATAATTACAAAGCAGTCTACTTATCTTAAAATCTAACATTTTAGTTTTATGCAATATTTAAATGATTTCAGCATGTTGCTTATTCAACATTAAAAAATCATTTAATTATTCATTTCTTCAAACAGAATATAATGACAAACAAAACAAGAATCTACTGTGTCCCATTAATTTGGGTAGTAAAAGAGATGTTCAAAATAATTTCTACAATGCAAGCAAAATTTAAATGTCTCTTTTTTTTTCAGTCACGGGGCTTGAACTCTGGGCTTGGGTGCTGTCCTTGTGCTCTTCAGCTCAAGGGGAACGCTCTACCTCTTGAGCCACAGCGCCACTTCGGTTTTCTAGTGCTTTATTGGAGATAGGAGTCTCACAGGCTTTCCTGACCGGGCTGGCTTTGAACCATGATCCTCAGACCTCAGCCACCTGAGTAGCTAGGATTACAGGCATGAGCCTGTCCGGCCTTAAATGTCTCTTTTAAACAAAATTACTTTAAAAGGAGTTGCACACTGAAATCCTAATCTTCAAAATGTGTGCAAATATGTACATGTGTACACATACATATATATCTATATCTATATGTCTATACTTTCCCAGGCTGGTTTTGATCTCCTGGGATCAAGAAATTCTCATATATTTATTAGACCTTCTGGCTCTAATAAATATAATTTAAAACGAGCTAACTGCAAAATTTAGAGAAAAATATTAATGGCATGTGAAAATTCTCAGCCAAAAAACCCTCCTTTTTAAGAAATGCATTGCAATATTCAAGTTTGTGAATCTTATCACTATTTTGTCTACCATGTTAGTTTCGTTCTGATTTTGGCCTTTTCCCACAGGCCTTGTAAATCAGCCCACTTGTGTCCAAGGCGAACAACAATGTTTAGCCATTCAGGAAATCTCTCCAAAAGGATCATTCAGCTATTAGCCATTATGTATTTTTTTTATTTGTAGTTTTAGTCCTGGGCTTAAACTCAGGGCCTGGATGCTCTCCCCCAAGATTCTCAAGGCTAGAGCCACAGATCCATTTATAGCCTTTTGCTGGTTAGTTGGAAAGAGGAGTCTCATGGGCTTTCCTGTCTGGGCTGGCTTCAAACCACAATCCTTAGTTCTCAGCTTCCTGAGTAGCTAGGATTACAGGTGTGAGTCACCAGTGTCCTGCTTACTCATTATAATTTGAGAAAGTGGTCAGTGTGCTAAAGAAGGGACCTAGAAACTGGCTACATAATGGAAACGCAGAAATAATCTTTTATAAATAAAATCACTAACTTTTTAATATAATTCTAAAGCAGTTAAGAATGTGCCTCACTTGCAATGCAAGTTGATATACAATCCATTAAAGCCTCACTGCAGCAAAGACTATGGTGATTTATTCTGTTTTGTTTTCATTTTCACATTTTAAGAGAATCTATATTCATGCAAGGAAGATGGCAGGGACATGCATTTTATAAAGGAATGCAAATTTCAACAAACAAATGAGGAGGAAAATGTTTAAAATGTTAGGAAATTCTTTTTCCCCAAAGATTTGATTGCCTTATTCACATCCAAGTTACTCATCTATTCTGACCCATTTCTGGACATATATATTCTGGATAGTTTAAGGTTTTTATTCTGAAACAGCATCCCAATATTCCACAGATTGAATCCATAAAAACAAAATAAAATAAAGAAAAAAACAAAAGCACTGAAAGCGAGATCATAACAAGGACTTGAACTTTCACAGTTACAAAAGTACACTGATTTCTACAAAGACTTTCAGCCATGATATAGCCGCTGACCAGAACCCCGAGTTCACTAGAGGCTCACAAAAAATTCAATGTTGTTTAGTACATAGCTGGGCTTGCTTACTCCCTCACTCTTTTCAACTTTAAAACACAAAACTCCGTATTTATTTATCTGATTAAGATGCTTTGAGCAAATTTGATAGTGAAGCACATATTTCATATATGAATTTTCTGATCTTTATGGGCTTCAGGTTTAATAGTTCAGCAAATAAATTAGACTGGAGTAGCTGCAAGATTGCCAACTCAACAAGCAAAGCAGCTTTTCAATTTGGAAGCCTGTTTAGAAAGATTGATATGGTCTGTGGGCTCTGGGCCATCGTCTTGTAGAAAATAAAGACAATTCAAGCCCTGCTCACGATGGGAGCATTCCTTTATTGTACCTTCACTATCAGAACGACCTGTGGGGAAAACGCCAGTGGCTGACAGGTAAATCAGAAGCACACTATTGGCAGGCAGCTCCTGAAATTAAAAAAAAAAAAACCACATACACAAAACAATAAACAGGAAAAACAACACAGTTTTATTTACAGGTCAGGACATTTTAAAGTTGTGAGGAAAACAGGAATGTAACTTAACATACTGTTGTCATTTTCTAGAAAAGAGTTGCTCCTGGTTCTGACTTAAAACCACTCAGCAAAGGTACACTATTAATCTATAATGGGAAACTGTTGCCACAGCTGGGAAAACAGTCTCTGCTTCAAATGCCCCACCTCACCCCACCACTTAGAGATTGTTCTCTGCAAACTGGAACAGAGGATAAAAAATCAACAGTTTGTCTAAAAAGCAAGGTAAACTTTAGGATTCCTGTTTCTCATCATTCTTTCTTTCCTTGTTTTCCTTTTTTTTTTTTTTTTTTTTTTAAAGACAAGATAGCCCACACTGGCTTCAAACTCTCAATCTTTCTGCCTCAGGTTTCCAAGTGCTGAGATTACAAGTATGTACCACTACCCCATTCGTCTTCACAATCCTTCTACCTCTGCTTTCTGAGTTCTGGAATTATAGGTGTGCACATCTCTTCCTTTTACAGAGACTGTTTTCTAGGGCTTCCTGGATATGAGACATGCTATACAACCTGCTAGTTTCTCAGGTCTGCATTGACTGTTAAACCTAAAGTGGTCTAGTGATCAAAACATGGTAAAACAAATTATGACACAATGGGCAAGTTTCATGCCCCAGAGAGCTGTGATTCAGACTGCTGTTGAGAGGCAGTTGTCCATGTCATATTTTCCCTGACTTCTTGACTCCACCTCTGAAGAGTGACTCTCAGATTCCACTAAGGATATCCTTTCCCCCCAGCAGAAGATAGTACTGGACCACACGTACCTTAAAAGACGCTGCTAAGAATGTATACAGCTGGCTGAAGGTAGGTTTGTAGAGCAGATACTTGTGGGGATTTTCTCGCCTGGCAGGCTTGTCAACTGACTCCTATATTTCCACACAAAGAACAACATATGTGCAGGCTTTATTTGACAGATGAATTACAATGCCTACTTTCCCTATCCCCTTCTGTCAAACATCCATCATTGTGCTCACTATCACTATATTTATCAATTTTTCTATGTCTCATAAAGAGAGCGCTTTCATTTACCGCCCCAAGGGAAAAAGCAGAGGCAGCAGGAATTAGCACATTTGCAAATGTAGGGAGCAGATCACCTGCATTCCTGGTTTATTCATCTGAGAAGCTAAATTCATTGGCTCACGTTCCAGGGCTTGTAACATCCGGAACATGTCAACGGTCAGTTCACTAAACTTAACCTGCAAGAAAAACAAACAGGGCTGTTGGTGCGGTTTGGAGACTTAGGGTCTTTAATCATATCATCACTCTTGGGCTTCAAGTGTACTTAATGATGTTAAAGGGGCTTTGGTCTTTTTTTATTTTTTGGGTCAGTCATGGGGCTTGAACTCTGGGCCTGGGTGCTGTTCCTCAGCTCTTCAGCTAAAGGCTAGCACTCTACCACTTGAGCCACAGCACCACTCCCAATTTTCTGTAGTTTACTGGAGATAAGAGTCTCACAGACTTTCCTGCCCGGGCTGGCTTTGAACCACAGTCCTCAGATCTCAGCCTCCTGAGTAGCTAGAATTATCGGCATAAGCCACTGATGCCCGGCTTCAGCTCAAGAAATTCTTAAGGCAGAATCTTGAAGATTCATGGTTGGTGTCTCACACATTTAACTCTAATACAGATGGATGCTGGATATATACAGATAAAGAGATAAGAAATATCTTTTGTCTATTCAAGGCCTTGCACATTGCTAGGCAAGAAGTCTACCCCAACCTTCATGCTTCAGAAAGATCAAGAAAAATTTTTGGTCCTCCTTAACCAAAACTTTGCAGAACAAATTCAGAGGAATTTCTCCTCATGTTGAATGTTCTGAAGCAGGACTTGAGTTTCCTGGAATGTGATTCCATACACCCATCACTCACTATGTCTAAACAAGAGAATGAAACAGGGCATAGAGATAATGGCCAGCCTAGCCTCTCACTTCCAAAACAAGGCCTCTAATGAGTGTGCGTGCTTTAGGCTGTAACTAACCTGGAGGCTTCAGGAAGTGGTAAGGAACAGATCACCCTTACAATCTCCTTAAAAAAGTTCATCTTGGGGCCAGGGAAGGTGGCTCAGTGGTAGAGTGCTTGCCTTGCATGCATGAGGCCCTGGGTTTGATTCCTCAGTACCACATAAACAGAAAAGGCTGGAAGTGGCGCTGTGACTCAAGTAGAGCACTAGCTTTGAACTGAAGAACTGACAGACAGCACCCAGGTCCAGAGAGTTCAAGCCCCACAAACAACAACAAAAAAGTTTATCTTAAGCTGGGCACCAGTAGCTCATGCCTATAATCCTAGCTACTCAGGAGGCTGAGATCTGAGGATCATGTTTCAAAGCAGGCTCAGGTAGAAAAGTTCCCGTGAGTCTCTTATCTCTAACTAGCCACTCAAAAAAAAAATGGATGTGGAAGGCTGGGAAGGTGGCTCAGTGGTAGAGTGCTTGCTTTGCATGCATGAGGCCCTGGGTTCAATTCCTCAGTATCACATAATTAGAAAAGCCAAAGTGGTACTGTGGCTCAAGTGGTACCACACTAGCCTTGAATAAAAGAGTTCAGGGACAGTGCCCAGTCCCTGAGTTCATGCCCCTCCCCCGCAACCCAAAAAACTATAAAACTTTGGCATCAGGCTTACCCAAACAACAATCAATACTATGTATCTTCCTGCTCAATCTATGACTATGCTTTCTTTCCATAGCATCTGGATCCCAAATGCTACTAGCTGTACCCTCTGTATAAATCAATCTCACTGTGCCATTAGCACCAGCACCCCTGTGAACAGTTATTCTCACCATTCACCAAGATTATAGTGACACTTTCCTAACTGCTCTGCCTCCTGCATTCTGGCTCTAACTCATTCACCACATCTACAAGCAAAATAAGCTTCTCAAAATGTGGGTCTCATCATGTCCCTTGCCTTACATCAGATTCTATGCTGGCTTTCTAATGCACTAAGCAAACACAATAATTACTTGGGCCCTGCTAACATAGCCCACCTTTCTCTCTCCTTGCGTCTCCCTTTGATCTTTCCCACTGGCTAGAGTAGTTTTGTTACTGTGTCCTACCCAACTCCAGGTTATATCCCTGGTTCTTCTGATGTCTGGCAACTTAGTTCCTAAGTTAGTTCCTTACACTTTGTTTCTAACTAATGCACTGTCTCCGGGGAAACATCCAGTAACCTCCGAGACTAGGCCAAGTGATGGATAGATTTAAGAATTACACACTTTTCCCTTATAACATTTGTTGAAGTAGCTACTGGATAATCTCCAAGTGTCAGTTATGTGGCTAATGCTCCTTTCACAACAAAATGGTGAGCTCCCTTAGGGAAGGCACCTTATCTTTTTTGTTAATCCTACACATACCCATATTCACACATGAATGACATTCAACAACAAGTACACACTGAACAGATGAATTTGTTGAACTGAGTCTTTCACTATGAGCCATTGCTTATATTTTCATATAAGCAAACAAAACAACAACCTCTATAGCAAAACATAAAAACAAAACTATAGATAGTAATATAAAGGTAGCCTTCTGTCAGTGCTACCTTTTGAAATACAGAGATGAATCTGCAAGAAAAGGAGATCTCCCCAGGGTGTAGACAGGAGAGGTTCAGGAGGTGGGTGGTGGTTGTGCCCCTAGCTGTTGTAGGATGAGGGCAGCACTGAGATGCAGGGAAGAAGTAATAGGGAGAACTCCCTTGCATATGTGTACACAAGCCCAAGTATAGCTAGGAACACAAAGACACAGCCCCAGGACAGGAGGCCCTGAGAGCAAATCTATTCCAGAGAGAGACAGAGGCAAACTACTGCGAATTAGGATTTGCTCTAGGGAGACATGGAGAAAAGTCTTTTCAAAGAAGTCACAAGTCTAAATTTATTTATTTGGGCAGAACTGTGGTTTGAACTCAGGGCCTCTTGCTTGCTGGTGGCCTCTACTAGTTGGGCCACATGTCCAGCCCAATGCCTGCAAGTTTTTTGGGAAAGGAAACACAGAATCCCACTGGAAGAAGATATCTAGGTCTCTAAGAATTCTAGCTGACAAAATTGTAGCAAAGGAGACATAGTCAGAAATCATAAAAGGAAGAAAAAGGCAAAACTCATATACAACATGTTAGAAAAAGGTTGTTTCATATGCCAGCTAGATGAAACAAGCAAAATCATGAAGGCTATCAAATGAAAATACTCTAACACTTTACAAAATAAAATAAAATTAATGAATGGCATTAAATTCTGCTTTGCATAGGATAAAGTTAACAACAGATCAATAACGTCACAAGAAGGTGTGGCTATAAAATGACTAGAAAGGAAGCTATAGGGCTGAGCTTTCAGGGAGAGGGGAATGGCAGAAAGAACAGGTTACCATCAGAGGAGAGTTGACTGCTTTCTGTCTCTGAGGGTAGCTACTAGCTTTAACAGGTAAGATGCCAGGTTTTTGCCTGAGGAGGGAGCATGATGGGGGACAGAGAGACCACTGATGGTTCAAAGCCAAAATGACATAATACGATATAAAGGGATTTAATCACAGATGGGTTTCTCCCAGACATTTATAAAATTCTAAAGTTGCACAGTACAAGAGACTATAGAGTTTAAGCCAGAAACCTCTGAAAAGTGAACTGGGTAAGTTTCCAGTTTATAAAGCCAAGACTAGAGAGTTCTAAACCCTTCAAGAAGTAAACTTGATGAACATGTCAAACTCTCAGCTAAGGCTTGGCAAATCCAGGGCCTAACACAGAGGTGGCAAAGATGGATTGTGGTTTATCAAAATGGTAACACTGCCCTAAATTCAGATTCTGGATGAATTTGGGTGGCCAGTCCCCACTTTTATGCTCAGCAGAAGAAATATATAAACCTTACTATAGAAAACTCACCTGGAATGTATTATTTTTAGATATATTACAAGGGACTCAATCATATACATTAGGCAAGCAAAGAATCAAGGTGGTATAATATAAGTGAATTAAGAAAATGAGAAATAAGCAGTAGGATAGAGCCACTGGTGATCTAGATAGTTAACAGAAAAAAACTTTTAAGTAGCTGATAAATATGATCAATGAAACAGAAAGAGACAGTAGGACACAAATGAAAGGTTTGCCAAAAAATTAACATCTATAAAAAATAAAAATTAAAAAAAAGGAATCAAATGGACAGGAAAGACCACATTACTCTCCCCCACCCCACCCCCGCAGTTGTGGGGCTTGAACTCTGGGCCTGGATGCTGTCCCTCAGCTCTTCAGTTGAAGGTTAGTACTCTATCACTTGAGCCACAGTGCTACTTCCAGGTTTCTGGTGATTTATTGGAAATAAGAGTCTCATGGGCTTTCTTGCTCAGGCTGGCTTTGAACCATGATTCTCTGATCTCAGCCTCCTGAGTAGCTAGGATTATAGACGTGAGCCATCAGCACCCAGCTCCATGTGACTCTTATCAACAATTCACCACTAAAAAAGCAAGAAGTGCTAGCCTTGAGCAAAAAAGCTCAAGGACAGCACCAGGTCCTGAGTTCACACCACAGTATCGATACTACATATATATACATACACATATACACATATATATATACACACATATATGCATATATCTACACATACCATATATAAACATATATATACACATATACACATATATGACTGATATATATATCTACTGCTGATATATAAATATATACATATATAAAAATAAATCTACTACTGCTACTATATAGCAGTACATTTAGATTGTTAACTCAATTTGGTACTAGCCTAAATCACTATCTGTAACAAACAGATTTAAAATGATAGACTGAAATGGAAAAAATATGGAACCAAAAAATGTAGATTGTGCCAGCTACATAGGCAGCAGCCATAGGAAGACTGATATTCAAGGTTAGCCCAAGCAAAAGGCCTCAGGACAATCTCAAATAAGTTCAAGGTGGTGGTACATGCTTGTTAATTCCAAGAGGGAAGTAGTCTTAGAAGGACCAGGAACCAAGGCTGGCCCAGGACAAGAGAAAATAAGGCTCCATCTTAAAAATAAAGTGTGAGATGTAGTTCAAGTGGTAGATCATTAGGCATGAAGTTCACATCAGTAGTACAATGAACATACACCAAACAACAACAACAAAAACCCTAAAACATAGAATGTGAAACTTGAAACTTATGAAACAGTTTAGTGGGAGACTGGACAGGTAGGAATACAAATTTAGTGAAAAGGAGAAAACATCCTAGATTAAAAAGAAAGAAAGAAGGGGGAACCAAGATGGCGACGGGGCAGTAGGGAAACGCCACAGCTCTCTCCAACCAAAGAGTTCGAGTTCCAACGCTTAATCTCCCCAAGAGACCGACAACAACAAAAAGACGAACACTCAGAGAAAAACCAGAGGCGGAGAATAACAAAAAAAGAAAGAGAGGAAAAGAAGAATTTCAAAACAGAGAAAAGCGAAGACCCCTCCCCCAACCTTTACTGGCCGCGCGGCAGTGCGCCAAGCCGCCAGCCAGCCGGCCCCGGCGGGGGCTGGGGGAGCCCCAGAGAAACAGCAGAGACACAGGGAGCCGCTTTCAGAACATCAGGTACTGGTTTGCAGAACAGCAGATCGCCAGGAACAGAGAAACCTACCAGCCGGGAGTCTCCACGAGGATCCCACCCCCACCCCTCACTCTCCACCCGAGCAGAGAGGCTCCATCCCGCCAAAGCCGCTCGGCATCAGCAGAGTGACAAAAGGACCTGTCGGCAGACCACCCGGCCCGCCTGATCGCCATCGCTACGATCCAGCACTCTCCACCCGAGCAGAGAGGTTCCATCCCGCCAAAGCCGCTCGGCGCGACAAAGGGTCCTGTCTGCAGACCACCCGCCCGCCTGATCACGATCACAACGACCCGGCGGGGTCACTTGAGCCCCAGAGGTACCGAGAAGAAGCTGCCTGAGCGTGGACACTCTTGACCCGACAGCTTCGACAGAGGCAGAGACAGAAAAGAATCACACAGAGCCACCACTGCCCAACCCAGCCCGGATTGCAACAACAACTGACGACCTACACCACACAGAAACAACCAGCTCCAGGGTGAGTACCCCACAGGGGAAGTGTATCCCTCAAGGGAGACCAGAACTGGAGGGAATCCCCAGACCCTGACCTAGACTCCCTACCCCAGCACCCGGACCACAGGACCCACTAAAACTGGGAACTGTTTGAGAGCTCCACCAGCCCGTGGAGCACACTCAGCTGGCCAGGCTAGAGCAAGAGCACCCCTGGAAGGGAGCTTAAATGCCCAAGCCAGGAACAGCGCCCCTGGGTCAAGACTACCAACAGTAGAAGAAATTTGAACTGTGTCCCCCAGGCTGTATAACCTAGGTGGTATACACATCAGCACAGGCCTAACGAGTGCACTCCAGGCTGCATAACCTAGGTGGTATACACATCAGCACAGGCCTAACAAGCGCGCTCCAGGCTGGGGCCGGAACCAGGCCCGGGGATCCGGCGCCTGAACAACACAACCAACTCCTCCCAATTGAAGTAAAAAGCTGAGCATACGCCTCAACAGAGGGGAGAAAATCAGGAAACAACACTCCCCCGGGAAGCACGCCTGTGACAACAAAAGACCTGGAGGCCCAGGACAAGAGAAGCCCAAACCCCACCAAAACTCCACCCATATACCCTAGACTGGGAATTGGGCAACACAGGCTGCCAGCACCTGATAGTAAGCAGGAGCTCAGACTGTTAAGGCGGCTCAGCAATAGAGTGATAGTCTTGGATGTATGAGGCCCTGGATCTGATTCCTCAGCATCACAAAAGCAAAAAGGGTCAGAAGTGGTGCTGTGGCTCAAACGGTAGGGTGCCAGCCTTGAGCTGAAAAGCTGAGGGACAGCACCCAAACCTAGAGTTCAAGCCCACAACCAGCCCAAAACAAATAAACAAAAACACATCAGGAGCCCATAGCAGACTCCAGCATTTGGGAGAGTGCATCCAGAGCATCTGTTCTTCACAAGAGCACCCGTAGGAGCAAACACAAGCAGTCTAGGCTGCTCAACCCTTCCAAAGGCGGGAACTGCCAGCAATCTACAGCAGAGAGCTGAGAATCCTAAGTAAGTCAGAATAGCAGCTGGAAATAGGCTCCCAACAGAACCCAGATCAGGCACAGACTCTCTCTACCAATACAGAATCAGCAACCAAGCAAAGACAGACACACCAAAACAAAATTGAAGAGCAGTCTCCTGAACCTCCATGCGAAAATCACAGAGAAAAATCACAAGGTTTACTACCACCCAGGACAGCAAGCTCACCTCAAAAGCCAGCAGCCACACAGGGGAGAGCCCCAGTGGGAGCAAAGCAGGAATGGAAGACAAAGGCTACTTCCAAGGGTTGCTGGAGGCAATGACTCAAGAAATAAAGCGAGAAATTGATCAGAAATTGAAAGAGCACAAGGATGAACTATCCAAAGAGATACAGGGTATCAAACAAGAGATGCATGCAAAAATAGAAGCTGCACAAACCTCAGTAAGAAGTGAGATAAACGCCAAATTAGAGGTAATGCATACCTCATTGAGAGGTGAGATCAGTACTCTGAGAACCAACATTGAATCCATAAAGGGATCCATTTCCTCCATGCAAACCACAATAGAAGCCACTGTCAACAGAGTGAATGAAATGGAAGGTAGAGTGTCAGATACAGAAGACAGAATACACCAACTGGACCAAAAAGTGACAGATATGGAAAAATCACTCAAATTAAACCAAAGGGATATTCAAGAGCAAGCAGATAATGCTAAAAAATTTAACCTTCGCATAATTGGAGTGGACGAAGGTGAGGAATTCCAGAGCAAGGGAATGCAACATCTATTTAACAATATAATCAATGAAAATTTTCCCCACCTCAAAAACGACCATCTTAACTACATCACAAAAGCTTATCGAACACCCAACAAGCAAGACCCCAGGAGAAACACTTCTAGACACATTATAGTAAAAATGATAGATCTGAATAATAAGGAAACAATCCTGCATGCAGCAAAAATGAAGAAGGAGCTATCCTACACCGGGAAAAAAATAAGAATTACTGCAGATCTCTCCACACAAACAATGAATGCAAGAAAAGCCTGGGAAAGCACCATACGAGCCCTGAAAGCCAATAACTGCCAACCCAGACTGATCTACCCGGCAAAGCTAGCATTCACATTTGATGGAGAACTGAAAACTTTTAATAGCAAAGAAAAAGTAAATGAATACATAAACATTAAGCCAGCATTACAAAGAATTCTAAGAGGGGGGACACAACCTGAAGAAAGCAGCCAGGAACTGGGGCCTGCCCCAAACAGGTGTTACTCAAAGTCTAACTGAGCAAGCACAGGAGGAAAGGAAAAAAGAAAAACTTAGGAAAACGGAATGGCAGGGACAACAATGCATCTCTCTATACTTTCTCTTAATATAAATGGGCTGAATTCGCCAATTAAAAGAAAACGAACTGAGGACTGGATAAGAAAACAAGACCCATCCATCTGTTGCCTTCAGGAGACCCACCTCTCAGCCAAACATACAAACAAACTCAGAGTGAAGGGGTGGAAAAGGATCTACCAATCAAACGCCCCCAGTAAGAAAGCAGGTGTAGCTATCCTGATATCTGACAAAATAAACTTTTCATTAAAATCAGTACAGAAAGACAAGGACAGACACTACATATTAATAAAGGGAACAATCCAAGAGGAGGATATAACCATCATCAACTTATATGCCCCAAATATTGGTGCACCCAGATATGTCAAACAAATGCTCTCAAACTTACAGAATAAAATAGATCCCAATACGATAATACTAGGACACTTTAACACACCACTCTCACCAAAGGACAGGTCTATCAACCAGAGGATTGGCAAAGAAGCTACCGAATTAAGAGAGGCCATACTTCAAGTGGAATTAACTGACATCTACCGAGTATTTCACCCTAAAACAACACAGTACACATTCTTCTCAGCAGCTCACGGAACTTTCTCCAAAATAGACCATATCATAGTTCATGCAAGGAACTTAAGCAAATACAAAGGGATCGACATAATCCCCTGTATCCTATCTGACCACAGTGGAATCAAGGTAGCTCTCAATAACAAAGCATACCGCAGAAATTTCTCCAATACATGGAAATTGAACAGCACACTCCTTAACAATGCCTGGATAACAGAAGAGATCAGAGAAGAAATAAAGCATTTCCTACAACTCAATGAAAATGAAAACACCTCACAAAGAAACTTGTGGGACACAGCAAAAGCAGTCCCGAGGGGCAAATTTATTGCCCTCAGTGCCCACATCAAGAGAATGGAGACAGACCAAGTAAATAATCTCATGTTGCAATTAAAACAGCTAGAAAAACAGGAAAAAATGGGACCTAAAGCTACTAGAAGAAGCCAGATAACCAAATTAAAAGCAGAGATTAACCAATTAGAAAATCAGAAAACCATAACCAAAATAAACCAAACAAAAAGCTGGTTCTTTGAAAAAATAAACAAAATTAATGGCCCATTGGCTAGATTAATTAAAAAAAGAAGAGAGGAAACCCATATTAATAGGATTAGGGATGCCACGGGAAACATCACCACATGTACCCAAGATATCCAAACAATTCTAACAGACTACTTTCAAAAGCTATACTCTCTAAAGGAAGAAAATCTGGCAGAAATGGATGCATTTTTAGAGAAATACAAGTTGCCCAAACTGAGCAAAGAAGAAGTTAACCAATTAAATAAGCCAATATCCTATAATGAGATACAGGAAGCTATCAAAAGTCTTCCAACAAAAAAAAGCCCAGGACCAGATGGATTCACAGCAGAATTCTATAAGACCTTTAAACAAGAACTAATAACCATACTCCTCAAGCTCTTCAGAGAAACAGAGAAGGAAGGAGCTATCCCAAACTCATTCTACGAAGCCAATATCACACTCATCCCCAAACCAGGCAAAGACCCAACCAAAAAGGAGAATTACAGGCCAATCTCCTTGATGAACACAGATGCAAAGATCCTTAACAAGATTCTAGCTAACAGAATCCAGAAACACATAAAAAAAATAATTCACTATGACCAGGTAGGCTTCATCCCAGAGACACAGGGATGGTTTAACATACGTAAGTCAATAAATGCAATACAACATATCAACAGAGCCAAGGTCAAGAATCACATGATTATCGCCACAGATGCAGAAAAGGCCTTTGACAAAATTCAACATTCATTCATGCTAAAAGCTCTGGAGAAAATAGGAATAGAAGGAACATTTCTGAAAACAATAAAAGCCATTTATGACAGACCAATAGCCAATATTATACTTAATGGGGAAAAGCTACAACCAATTCTCCTAAAATCAGGAACAAGGCAAGGATGCCCACTGTCTCCACTCCTCTTCAATATAGTCCTAGAACCCTTAGCCAGGGCAATAAGGCAAGAAAAAGACATTAAAGGGATCCGCATAGGGAAAGAAGAAGTTAAACTATCCCTTTTTGCAGACGACATGATACTATACCTTCACGATCCCAAAAACTCCATCCCCAAACTCTTAGAAATCATAAATCACTTCGGCAAAATAGCAGGATACAAAATAAACCCACAAAAATCAGTTGCCTTCCTATACACTGATAATGTACAGGAAGAGAGGGAAATAAAGGGAGCAACCCCATTCACAATAACCTCCCCAAAAATAAAATATTTAGGAATTAACCTAACCAAAGATGTAAAAGAACTATTTAATGAGAACTATAAAAAGTTAAAGAAAGAAATTGCAGAAGACACTAGGAAATGGAAAGACCTCCCATGCTCCTAGATAGGCCGACTTAATATAGTAAAGATGGTAATACTTCCAAAACTAATATACAAATTCAACGCAATTCCTATTAAAATCCCAATGACGTACATCACTGAAATACAGAAAACAGTCCAAAAATTCATATGGAACAACAAAAGACCTAGAATAGCCAAAACAATTCTAGGGGATAAAGACAATATGGGAGGGCTATCCATGCTGAACTTCAAACTCTACTACAGAGCTATAATAACAAAGACAGCATGGTACTGGCACAAAAACAGACCCGAAGACCAATGGAACAGAATAGAAGATCCAGAAATAAATCCACAGGCCTACAGCCAGCTGATATTCAACAAAGGAGCCAAAGACATACAATGGAAGAAACACAGCCTCTTCAACCGCTGGTGCTGGGAAAACTGGGCAGCCACATGCAGAAAACTAAAAGTGGACCCCAGCCTATCACCATGCACCAACATCAACTCAAAATGGATTAAAGACCTTAACATTAAACCTGAATCTCTGAAACTACTGCAGGACAGAGTAGGAGAGACACTTGAACTAATAGGCACAGGAAGGAACTTCCTGAACAGAGTCCCAGGGTCACAACAAATTGGAGAGAGACTCGACAAATGGGACTACCTTAAAATAAAAAGCTTCTGCACAGATAAAGCTATCGCAACCAAGCTAGAAAGACAACCAACTAATTGGGAAAAAATATTTACCAGCAGTATATCAGACAAGGGGTTAACATCCTGTATATACAGGGAACTCAAGAAACTAATCCCTCCCAAACCCAACAAACCAATTACTAAATGGGCAAGGGAACTAAAGAGGGACTTCTCAAATGAAGAAATAAAAATGGCAAAGAAACACATGAGGAAATGTTCATCATCCCTGGTGGTGAAGGAAATGCAAATAAAGACAACCCTGAGATACCACCTTACCCCAGTCAGAATGTCCCACATCCACAAATCAGCCAACGACAAATGCTGGAGGGGATGTGGAGAACGAGGAACGCTATTATACTGCTGGTGGGAATGTACACTCATACAACCACTTTGGAAAGCAGTCTGGAGGGTCCTCAGAAAGCTAAAGATTGACCTCCCTTACGACCCAGTCATACCACTTCTAGGCATCTACCCTGAACAACAGGAACCAATATACAAGGACACGTGCACCTCCATGTTTATTGCAGCACTGTTCGCAATAGCTAGGATATGGAAACAACCTAGATGCCCCACCACAGATGAATGGATCCAAAAATTGTGGTATCTATACACAATGGAATATTATGCAGCCATTAGAAATGACAAAATAATGGCATTTGCAGGGAAATGGATGGAGCTAGAAGGAATCATGTTGAGCGAGGTAAGCCAAGAACGAAGAGACAAACAGTACATGGTCTCCCTGATAAGTGGATGATGAATCCAAAATGTTAGGTGATATGACAAAACTAACAGGACTTAAGAAACAAAGAACTCCCACTCATCTGGTTGAACCACTACTAAATATCCCCATGCTGCTGATCACATATATGGTATATAACATATGAGCACCGTTATATATTACAGACTGTGATAGACAATGTGCTCCAGGAAAGTTAGAATGAACTTGTGACTTTAAATGAGCATCATTATTCCACAATACTTTGAATTTCCGGAAATTAAGTAATCACTTAATCACGATCAAAAAAAAAAAAAAAAAAAAAAAAGAACCTTGGGGAAGGGAGGGAGGGAGGGGATGGTAGGGGGAAAACAATGGAGGGGGTAACAATGTTCAAGAGGAAGTGGAAGTGTACTCATTACCTCACTCATGTAACTGTAACCCTCTGTATAGTATCTTTACAATAAAAAAAATTTAAAAAAAAAAAAAAGAAAGAAAGAAAGGAAAGAAAGAAAGAAAGAAAGAAAGAAAGAAAGAAAGAAAGAAAGAAAGAAAGAAAGGAAGGAAGGAAGGAAGGAAGGAAGGAAGGAAGGAAGGAAGGAAGGAAAGAAGGAAAGAAAGAAGGAAGGAAAGAAAATATGGAAAAAGACTCAGTGCTGGTGGCTCACACCTGGAATCTTAGCTACTCAGGTGGCTGAGATCTGAGGATTGTGGTTCGAAGCCAGCCCAGAAAGAAAAATCCTTGTGAGACCTATCTCCAATTAACCACTCAAAAACCAGAAATGGAGCTGTGGCTCCCAGTTGCTAGTGTTCGCCTTGAGCAGAAGAGCTCAGGGACAGTGCCCAGGTCCTGAGTTCAGGCCCCACCACCAGAAAAAATAAATATAGAAAAAGAGTGTAAGGGGCTGGGAAGGTGGCTCAGTGGTAGAGCGCTTGCCTTGCATGCCTGAGGCCCTAGGTTCAATTCCTCAGCACACATAAGCAAAAAGAAAAAAGCCAGAAGTGGCACTGTGGCTCAAGTGGTAGAGCACTAGCCTTGAGCTGAAGAACTGAGGGACAGTGCCCAGGCCCAGAGTTCAGGCCCCATGACCGGACCCCCCCCCATAAAAAAGAAAAAAGAGTGTAAAAGACAGAACTGACACTAGCTATATGACTGGAGCCCTGGAATGATAGGAGAGAGGCAAGGTGGAAAAGAGAAATGGAAGGAGGGACAGAAAGAAAAGAAGAAATAATATTAAAGACATAATGGCTATATTTCAAAATACACAATAGATATCCACCTACAGATCCAAGAAACCATGAACCTGAAAGCAAATAAATAAAACAAGTAAATAAAAGTAAATGGCACCAGGCGACACCAGAGTAAAGCTGTATCTGAGTCACTGCCCATAGCATACAGAGGAAAGAAATGTTTTCCTCAACCAGAAAATGTGACAAATAATAAATCTAACAGATGATTTCTCAACAGAAAATAAAAGAAAACAGATTAACAATTAAATCTATACATTGACGAAGGAAAGCCAGTATACAACTTAAGATATATAATTCAGAAATTACAACTAAATAATAACACTTCTGAAAAAATAGAAACAAAGGAAAATTCATCAGAGGTACAGCTGTAAAAAATGAGAAGGAATACTCAGAAATAAAATAATTAAGCCAAACGCCTGTGGCTCACACCTGTAATGCTAGCTACTCAGGAGACTGAAATCTGAGGATGGTAGTTCAAAGCCAGCCTGGGCAGCAAAGTCTGTGAATGAGATTCCTACCTTCACTAAACTACCAAAAAAGCTAAAAGTGGAGCTGTGGCTTAAGTGATAGAGTACTAGCCTTGAGCATAAAAGCTCAAGGATAACACCCACACCCAGAGTTCAAGCCCTAGGACAAAAAAAAAAAAAAGTAACTAAAATAATCCCAAATGTAAACATAAAATACAATAAGTTAGAAGAGAAAGGATTCAAACAATGGTAAATACAAATGATATTAAGTGCACAAAATAATATGAGTAATTTCTTAGGTAATATGAAATACAAAGAATTAAAACGTGAAACAAAAAAATAGAGCAAACAGAAGGAAATACATCAGTAAGGATTCAGAATGGAAAACATCCTATCAACATTCATTAAACACTGCTAAGAAGCAGGAACCTAATAAACCAACACATGGAAAAGAATTGTCAACAAATACAGAACCAAGAGATGGAGTAGTCATGGAGAACTTTAATACAAGGTTGTTGAAACATTTATGAACAGTTATTAAAAAAAAAATTTAGGGGCTGGGAAGTTGGCTCAGTGGTAGAGTGCTTGCTTTGAATGAATGAGGCCCTAGGTTCGATTCCTTAGCACCACATAAACAGAAAAAAGCCAGAAGTAGTGCTGTGGCTCAAGTGGTAGGGCACTAGCCTTGAGCCGAAGAGCTGAGGGACAGCGCCCAGGCCCAGAGTTCAGCCCCCACAACTGGCAAAAATAAATAAATAAATAAATAAATAAATAAATAAAAACCAAAAATAAAATTTAGTCGGGCACCGGTGGCTCATTGCCTGTCATTCTAGCTACTCAGGAGGCTGAGATCTGAGGATCATGGTTCAAAGCCAGCCCAGGCAGGAAAACCCATGAGACTCTTATCTCCAATAAACCACTAGAAAAGCAGAAGTGGTGCTAGCCTTGAGCTGAAGAACACAGGGACAGCGTCCAAGCCCAGAGTTCAAGCCCCACGACCGACAAAAAAAAAAAAATTAAACAGCTTCAACATTTTTTAATACGTTTTTTCCTAACACATTTTGAACTGAAGTCTGAGAAGCAGATTAAGAGGAAGGACAAGAATAATATTTGAGAAAATAATGCCTAACACACTTAAAAGTTTGAGGAAAACTATAAGCATATATTCAAGACAGTAAAGCTAGGCAGCGGGTGGCTCATGCCTGTAATCCTAGCTACTCAGGAGGCTGAGATCTTAGAATCACAGTCAAAGCCAGCCCTGGCAGGAAAGTCCATGAGACTCTTATCTCTAACAAACCACCAGAAAACTGAGAGTGGCGCTGTGGCTCAAGTGGTAGAGCACTAGCCTTGAGCTGAAGAGCTGAGGGACAGCACCCAGGCCCAGAGTTTAAGCCACATTACTGACAACAACAACAAAAAAAAGATAGTAAAAACAACTAATATAAATACACTCACAAGACTGAAATCAGTGAAAAAGAAGAAATCACATTAGTAGAATAGTACCAAAAGGCAAAAAGACCTAAGAAATTCATAAGGTAAGATTTCCGACAAATGCTATACACTGCTCACCTCCCTTACCCTTTAATTTTTTTCTAATTGGGAAATTCATATTTATAACTTTTGCAAAGTTTAGAAAGTTGCAAAGAAGAAAATAAAATAATTTAAAATTTAGCTATTCAAAACAACCCTTTTCAATATAGGTAAGTATCTTTTTTTTTTTGGTCTGTCGTGGGGCCTGAACTCTGGGCCTGGGTGCTATCCCTCAGCTCTTCAACTCAAGGCTAGCGCTCTACCACTTGAGCCACAGCGCCACTTCTGGCTTTTTTTCTTTATGCTTATGTGGTGCTGGGAATCGAACCCAGGGCCTCATGCAGGCAAGGCAAGTGCTCTACCACTGAGCCACCTTCCCAGCCCCAATATAGGTAAATATCTTGACTATATATATATATATATATATATATATATATATATATATATATATATATACACACACACACACACACACACACACACACACACACACACTACTAACATTCTTTTTTTTTTAAGATTCTAAGCTATGTATTCTTTTTTGTAGCCCCCTCCTTTGTTTCCTCTTCCCATTCCATCCTCCTCCCTCCCCCCCATCCAACCCTCCCCCCCCACCAAAGTTGTAAAGTTCCTTTTTGACATAACAACTTGTATGTCTCATTGTTGCAATGGTTCCACCTGTATCCCTATTTAAACGATTTGTTTTTTCCCTTCCCCTCCACAAATTATACCAACATCAGTGAAAGCAGGGGTTATACCGTGGGGGAGGGTACTACTAACATTCTAACATATGAAATAATTCAGTTTACTAGCTCTTCAGCTCAAGGTGAGTGCTCTACCACTTGAGCCACAGGGCCACTTCAGGTTTTCTGGTGGTTAATTGGAGATAACAATCTCACAGACTTTCCTGCCCAAACTGGCTTTGTAGCCCAATCCTCAGATCTCAGCCTCCTGAGTAGCTAGCATGACAGGAGTGAGCCACTGGTGCCAGTCTCATACATATCTTTCTATATAATTAAAATTCTCTCTTCTTGGAAGCAGTTGTATGAATGGCTAATAAACACATGAGAAAATGCTCAACATCCCTAGCTTAAAGGAAATGCAAATCAAATCAACATTGAGAAGCCAAGTGCCGGTGGCTCACGCCTGTAATCCTAGCTACTCAGGAGGCTGAGATCTGAGGATGACAGTTCAAAGCTAGCCTGGGCAGGAAAAGCTGTGAAACTCTTATCTCCAATAAACCACCAGAAAGTGGTGCTGTAGCTCAAGTGGTAGAGTGCTCACCTGGAGCTGAAGAGCTGAGGGACAGCGCCCAGGCCCAGAGTTCAAGCCCCACGACCGACAAAAAAATAAATAAATAAATAAATAAACCACCAGAAAACCAGAAGTGGCGTTGTGGCTCAAGTGGTAGAGCACTAGCCTTGAGATGAAGAGCTGAAAGACAGAGCTCAGGCCCAGAGTTCAAGCCCCATAACTGACCCAAAAAAACATCAAAAACCAAAAAAGCCCCACTAAGATTCCATCTCAACCCAACAAGACTGGTCAACATCAACAATTCAAACTATAAATTCTGCTGGGGATATAGGGAAAAAAAGAACCCTACACTACACTGTTGGTAAGAATGTAAACTAACACAATTACTCTGGAAGACAGTTTGGAGTTTCCTCAAAAAACTGAAAATAAACATAGAATTTCCCTATGAGCCAGCCATATCACTCTTGGCCATCTACCCAGAGCATCACTTGCACATCCATGCTCAGTGCTGCACTAGTCATGATAGCCAGATACAGAAACAGCCCAGGTGCCCTATAATGAATGAGTAGATCAAAAAAATGTGGTACATAGTCTCAATGGAAATGCACTCATCTATCAGAAAGAATATTTATTTGCAGAAAAATTGATGGATCTAGAAAAAATTATGTTATGTAAATCATACTCAGAGAGGCAAACAGTGCATGTTTTCTCTCATGTGTGGAAGTTAGATCTAATATACAAACACACATGTAAATAGGGTTATATATACATATAAATGAAGTGAGTAAAGAATGGTATACTTGGGCTGGGAAGTTGGCACAGTGGTAGAGTGCTTGCCTTGCATGCCTGAGGCCCTAGGTTCGATTCCTCAGCACCACATAAGCAGAAAGAAAAAAGCCGGAAGTGGCGCTGTGGCTCAAGTGGTAGGGCACTACCCTTGAGCTGAAGAGCTGAGGGACAGTGCTCAGGCCCAGAGTTCAGGCCCCACAACTGGACCAAAAAAAAAAAAAAAAAAAAAGAATGGTATACTTAGGAAGAGGAGTCCAATGATGTAACTCCTTTGAACAACTAACTGTTAAAAAGAAAATAACACCAGGAAGCAGAAACATGTTTGGGTAGAGAGGCGGCAACAAGAGGGGGACACACATTGCTGGGAAGGTGGCTCAATGGTAGAGCGCTTGCCTTGCATGCATGAGGCCCTGAGTTCGATTCCTCAGCACCACATAAGCAAAAAGAAAAAAGCCGGAAGTGGCAGAGTGCTAGCCTTAAGCTGAAGAGCTGAGGGACAGCGCCCAGGCCCTGGGTTTAGGTCCCACGACCAGACCCCCCCCCAAAAAAAGAGGGGGACACACAAATGGAAGAGGGCATGCAAATACAGTTATTATATTAAATAGGCACTGTATAAAAACAGAACTATGAAACTTGAGGGTAGGGATGGGATGGGAAAAGAGGGGGAAGTATGATACATTGAACTCACAGACTGACTTCTGGAATTGAAACCTTTTTGTACAACTACTTAACAATAAATATATATGTATATATTAAAAAAATTCTCTGTGGGGGGGAGGGGGGGAAGGAGAAGATTGGGATTGGGGGGGAGGGGGAGGCTGGGAAGGGATGTGAAGGGTAAACAAAGGAGGAGGCTGCAATGCTTGGTAAGAAATGTACGCATTATCCTGCCCACGTAATTGTAACTCCTCTGTACAGTATGTTCACAAATAAAATTAAATTAAATTAAAAAAAAATTTCTCTGTGAACCAGTGATGTGTTGAGTGATATATTCTGCATATGCACATAATGTAATTCACTTAAACATTTCTTCACAGAGGTATGTTAGGATATTTGCAAGGAGAGAATTCCATAATAACCAAGATGCTTTTTCAAAGCTAATTTAAGCATAAATCCCTTTGCAATACTTTACCTGATTGTTACAATTACCAATAATGAGTGCATCAGCCAAAGACAACTGCCCCACAATCATGCCTTGCTCCAGCAGTGGGGCTCCTGTTTCAGCAAGGCGATTGGACGTGATAACAATGGTATTATCATCATTTAACACCATCACGGGGTCCGCCTAAAGAAAAGAGCGAAGTTAATGGCAAGACAAAGTATCAGTGTAAGTTATTCCTCTTCCGGACATCATATACATGTAACACGTACCACATGGACATTTACTTATTCTAGATGATAACCAAAAACTTTTCTTAATTTGTTTTTGTTTTATTTTCGTATAGTATTAGGAATCAAACCCAGGTCCTTGTGTATGCGAGGCAAGTTTTCTACTACTAAGCCATATCCCCAGCCTTGACAACTATTCTCAAAAAACAGAAGAAAAATAAAAAAGCTAGCTACAGCTAGGTACCTGTGGCTCAAACCTATATTCCTAGCTACCAGACAGGCTGATCTTTAGAGGATCATGATTTGAGGCCAGCCTGGGCAAAAGGTCACAAGAGTACAGCTTAATAGAAAAACCTGGGTGCTACATCCCTGTGCTCAGGTGGTAAGCCTAAATTGTTGCTACTATCTTGGCCAGCCCAGTAATACCCTATCTCAAAAGGAGCCATTGTAAAAAGGACTGGAGCCATGGCTCAAAAGGTAGAATGTCTACCTAGCAAGCATGAAACCCTGAGTTCATATAACCCAGGCTTGCCAAATAAATCAAACTGACCTCAATGAAAGCGGCTACTTCCTGAAGCACCAAGTTCCATTCCACTTGATCTTCTGTATTAAAACGGTGAGTATAATCCTCTATTTCATCTGACAATTCCTGATATTAAGATATCACAAAGAAAAAGAGTTTTTGAAACACCCCATAAAATATACAGCTACATGATTATCTTTTTTATTTTTTTTCCCAGTCCCAGGGCTTGAACTCAGGGCCTGGGCACTGTCCTTGAGCTTATTTTTTCTCAAGGCTAGTACTCTACCAATTGAGCCACAGAACTACTTCAGGCTTTCTCTGTTTATGTGGTACTGAGGAATTGAACACAGGGCTTCATGCATGCTAGTTAAGCACTCTACCACTAAGCCATATTCCCAGTCCTATTATAGTTAAGAAGTTTGATTACTAGTAACACCCAGTTCCAATTACTATGGAAAAGACAAAATGAAAATCACACTAACTTGCTTCAAGATCAAAAACTGTCGAATGACATGCACCAAATTAGAACTGTAGAGACTGA
Organism: Dipodomys merriami; assembly: GCF_024711535.1. Taxonomy (NCBI): domain Eukaryota; kingdom Metazoa; phylum Chordata; class Mammalia; order Rodentia; family Heteromyidae; genus Dipodomys; species Dipodomys merriami. The sequence continues at coordinate 40,492,516 of NW_027202382.1, forward strand.
CTCCCTAATCTGTGTTATGTGAACAGCCAATCTATTGTTAGAAAAGTCGGAATGGAGACTTCCTGATTTCTTTGGACTGATGGCATATCATGTTTGGAAATAGTATTGTTAGTAACTGGTGTAGAAAAAGACAGAAGTGGCACTGTAGTTCAAGTGGTAGAGCGCTCGCTTTGAGTTGAAGAGCTGAGGGACAACGCCCAGGCCCAGAGTTCAAGCCCCACGACCGACAAAAAAAAAAAAAAACTATATAGAAAAAGACAGAGATGTACAGTGCTACTTCAGGTAGACTCATAGGAACCAGCAGGTCATGCATAAGTCCAAAATATTAAGAAGTGTGCAACTGAAACCACTGGGTATGGAGTGCAAGCAGAATGCAGGATACAACCATCACAGATACTAAGCAAACCCGGAATGTAGTGAAATTATAAGTACTGAAGAAATGAAGGGCAGAATGATAGATACTCTCAACTACTGCTTGTCAGCATGGCTGGACTGAGAGATACCTAGGGGATAAGTAAGGCACACTTCCAGGCACACCTGTGATAGCATTTCCAGAGACAGTTAGTTCATGAGATTCTTAGCCAATCAATGATTTAATCCATTAATGGATTCAAAATCTGAGCAGACTAGAGGGCAGACACTGGAAGGTGGGTCTGGCTGGAGGAAGCAGGTTGGGGGAAGGGGAGCAAATCTTGTCCTGGCCCCTTCCCATCTTTGCTTCATTTCTTGGCAGCCATGATCAGAACAGCTTTTTCCACCATACCCTCCCTGCTGAGATGGACAGACACATTTGAAGCTGTGAGTAAAAATAACCCTTCCTCCCTTAAGTAGTTCTGTCAGGAATTTGAATCACAGCAACACAAAAGTAACTATCACAAAAGAAATGGAAAAACTCGAATTCAGCCACAAGACACATTATATACTTTTTCTTCACCAAACCTTTCCACTTCTAAGCTAAGGATTTTAACTGCTGTCTTCATGTCCTAGCCCATCCACAGATGGTCTGTAAAAGGTAAAATGTGCTGATGGGACAAGAGCAAGGGATGGAGACTGTCACTTAAAAGTAGTTAAATGTGTTTGAAACACAAGCAAGCTGGGAAATGTTCTGTCATGACCCTGCAGAGGTTACTATATTTTAGATCTAATTGTTCTTTGGTATGCACAGCTCCATGGTAGAGCACATGTTTGTCATGAGCCAGCACTGGACTCAATCCCTAGGATAACACTCAAAAAATTTAACTGAAAGGGCTGGGAAGGTGGCTCAGTGGTAGAGCGCTTGCCTTGCATGCATGAGGCCCTGGGTTCGATTCCTCAGCACCACATAAGCAAAAAAAGAAAAAAGCTGGAATTGGTGCTATGGCTCAAGTGGTAGAGTGCTAGCCTTGAGCTGAAGAGCTGAGGGACAGTGCCCAGGCCCAGAGTTCAGGCCCCACGACCAGACCCCCAAAAAAATTTTTTTTTAAATTAACTGAAAACTCTATTAAAAAAAATACAAATAATCCATATACAATTAGAGATTAGGATGTTAATATCTTAATATTAACTAATATTAGTGTAAGGTCTGCTCCTAGATGGCTAGCGGACTCCACCCTCCTTGCAGCAAAGTCTTCACCCAGTACCTGCGTTACCTAGGCAACTGGGACACCTGGAAGAGGTCACATCTGCATCCGCTGAGGTCACATCTGAATTTGATGTGGCCACACCTTTCTCTGCCCATACCCTAGATAAGGCCTAGCCCAGGCCCAGACGCTCTCTTGCTGCTCTTTCTCTCTCTCTCTCTGTTCTATTCTATCTCTCTTGCTGCTCTTTTCTTGCTCTCTCTCTTCTTTTCTAGCTCTCTCTGCTAACTATCTCCCTCTCTGTTTCTCTCTCTCTCTCTCTCTCTCTCTCTCTCTCTCTCTCTCTCTCTCTCTCTCTCTCTCTCTGTTCCTCTCTGCTCTCGCTCTGTTCTTTTCTATCTCTCTCGGCTATCTAGTTCTTTCCTCTCTTTTTCCTCTCTTCCCAGCTCTCTCTCTTAACCAGCCACGTGGAGTGCCAACCTTGCCTGGTCCCAGCAGGTCTACTGAATAAACCTACCCCTTACCTGAATACCACGTGTGTGCTGGTGCTGTTCTTACTCGGCTACCTCTTTTGAAAAACCTAACAATTAGGTAATAAAGTACATTGCCATCCCAACACTCAGGAGACTGAAGTAAGAGGATGGTAAGTTAAAGGTCAGCCTGGGTCTGTCTTTAAAATGAAGCACACTTACCTTTACCAGATCCTTTACAACATCCATTTTATTGAGAAGAAGACAAACTACTATAAATCTTGCATAGTATCGCAGCTTCTTAACTACCAACTCAGGTCTATAGTAAAGAAATGGAAAATTGCTCATTAGAATAAAACTTAATATATGCTGCTTTCATATTTGCCATATTTTGTATGTGTGTATGGGGGTACTGGGGCTTGATCTTAGGACTTGGATGCTCTCCTTTAGTTTTCCTGCTCAAGGCTGATGCTCTACCACCTAGGCCATACCTCTACTTCTGGCTTTTTGGTAGTTAATTAAAGCTAAGAGTTTCACAGAGTTTCCTTTCCAGGCTGGCTTTGAATAACAATCCTAAAATCTCAGCTTCCTGTGTAGCCAGAATTATGGGCACTGATGCCTAGCATGAAGGAAAAGTAAATGCTAGAACTCTGATACAGGACAAAGTAAGGGAATGACAAAGGGAATGTGTCTACCAATTCCTCTAGATAAGGCTGCACCTGACGTGCAAGCAACATAAGGGGATTCCTTAGAAGGAGCTTTAAAAAAAAAAAGTTGGGGCTGGGAAGGTGGCACAGTGGTAGAGTGCTTGCCTTGCATGCATGAGGCCCTGGGTTCCATTCCTCAGAACAACATAAGCAGAAAAAGCCAGAAGTGGCACTGTGGCTCAAGAGGTAGAACTCTAGTCTTGAGCTGAAGAGCTGAGAGACAGCACTCAGGCCCAGAGTTCAGGCCCCAGGACCAACCAAAAAAAAAGTTCATTTAGCTGCAAAACTTAACACAGTCAACAATCAAGTATTCTCTAGAAAAACGGGCCAAAGATTTGTTTTAGCCAGGCCTGTAATCCTAGCTACTCAAGAAGCTAAGATCTGAAGATCACAATTCAAAACCAGCCCAGGAAGAAAAGTTTATGAGACTCCTATCTATAATTAACTACCAAAAAAACAGAAGTGGTAGGGCACTTGGGTACCTTGAGCTTTTTAAAAAAGCTCAGGGACAACGCTCAGGCCCTTATTCAAGCCCCAGGACCAGCACAAAGAAATACCCCAAACCAAAAAAGTTTGTTTTCTTTCATTGCTTAAAACAAACAAACAAAAAAACCCCATAAACTTTTTACTATATAACAACTGTGAGTTGTTAGGAGTAGAAAGAACATGCTCCTATACCTCAACTCTCTCCTCTAACAGTTCTTAGAACCCTAGCAAGAAACAGTCTTGCAGATCCCTGAGTTTCTGCCTCAGTTGCATCCTTCTCTGAACACTGCCATCCACCCTCAGCTAAGTATATCTGGGACCCCAATAGAGGACAATCTTCTGAGGGGGAACGAGCATGCCTTCTCTCTTCTCACCCAAGCCTCTGTCAGAGATGCAGTGTTCAATAAATTTCTGCTGGGAATCAGTAAGTTCCTCATGATTCTTTCTGAGGTTATACAACTACATAAACAGGATTGAGTTTATAAAACAACATTCAAACAGAACCAACTTTGTTCTGGTCCCATATGACAGTTGTCAAAGCTGTCAGCAGGCTTTTCAAAAATAGATAAAGTTACATGGGCTAAAAAAAAAATAAAGATAATTCGCTAAGTCCACTTTAGAGTTGTTTCTTTTCTGTGAAACCTGCATGACCATCTTGGTCTCTCTCGCTCTTTTTTTAAAAAATGTTGTTAGTTGTAGGGCTTGAACTCAGAGACTAGTTGCTATCCCTGAGTCTGTTTGTGCTCAAGGCTAGAACTGTTAGCAGTCGAGCCATTCACCTCTTATAGTTTTTTGAGTGATTACTGGAGAGAAGACTCTCACGGGGACTTTTCTGCCTGGGCTGGCTTCAAACTGCTATCTCAGCCTCCTGAGTAACTAGGATTACTAGTGCCTGGCCATCTTGATCTCTTGAAAAAGAAATAATCCTAATCTTTTGTTGTACTGCAACTCTACCCTCTACCCAAGTATGGCTTTTTAGGTAACAACAACTTCCTCTTCCTCTTCCTCCTCCTCCGCCTCCTCCTCCTCTTCCTTCTTTCTTCTTTGTTCTTTCTTCCTCCTTTTTCTTCTTTTCTTCTTCTTCTTCCTTCTTCTTCTTTTCTTCTTGTTCTTCCTTCTTTTTCTTCCTTCTTCCCCTCTTCGTCCCTCCTCCTCCTCCGTCAGTCATGGCTTGAACTCTAGAACTGGGCACTGTCCCTGAGCTCTTCAGCTCAAGGCTAGCACTCTATCACTAGAGCCCCACTTCCAGCTTTTTCTGTTTATGTGGTATTGAGGAATTGAACCCAGGGCTTCATGCATGCGTGGCAAGCACTTTATCACTAGACCTCATTCCAAACCCCAACTTATACTGCTGTATGCTTCAGATTGCTGCTACAGAATTACCCCCAATAAAGCCTATCAAACAAATGCAAACTATAAATAACATGCTTTTTTGCACAATTTCCACACATACTATAGACTTGGACTGTAATACCTTTTCTTTTTGAAAGCATGGAGACACATACCTGTCCTCTTTATTGACTTGGGAGTAATATGATCTCTGTCTGATTGCAGAGTAGAAGGAAAAAGCCTCATTAAGATAGCTGGTCTCAGATGTGCGTAGGCTATGAGAAAAAATAATAAGTATGATCCAAACTGAAACTACCCACCATAAGAAACACTTGTTCTATGCTACTTACATCTCTACATAAGGGGATGGATAGGAATGAATGACTTAATATTAAATTAGTAAGGCAATAACATCTCTTAATTTGTATAATAGTAACAGCAACAACAATAATAAGCCAGGCACAATGGAGTGTTTCACATTTGTAACTCTAAATCTTAGATCCATGGGAGGGTAAGATGAGAAGGACTGTGGTTCAAAGCTAGGGGAAAAAGTTAGACAGACCTCATCTCAGCCAATAAAAAAGTTGGACATGGAGGTACACATTGATTATCCAAGCTATGTAGGAAATGTTAACTAGGAGAATCATATTCCAGGCTTACCTGGGGAATAAATGCAAGATCCCATCCGAAAAAATAAAGTACAAAGGCAGGGGTGGGGGGGAGGGTTGGGAGGGGTAGGGGAGTGGTAGCATGGCTTAAGTGATAGAATGTTTCCCTAGCAAGTGTGAGGCTTTGAGCTCAACCTTCTACCACTGAAACAAAGAAAAGTAACAGCAATAAAGGAATACCCCACTAATGCTCCCAAGCATTTTTTGATGCAAACCAAAGGATCTACCATTTTCATCATTCTACAAAGTAACTCTCCAGATAGCATTTGACTTGGTTATAGTTGCCCTCAGGGCAAGGACCCATCCATGTCCCTGCAGCCTTGGCCCATTTCTTTAGTATATTCCTTTACAAAACTCATAAAAGAACTAAATGTGGTGATCTCAGAAGTATGCTAATGATTTGTATTCTTGATTTAACATTTATAGATTGTGCTTTGTTTTGGTACTGGGGTTTGAACTCAGGGCCTCGTACTTGCTAAGTAGGCATCAGCATTTATAGTTTTTCTTTGTTTTTGTTTGGGGTGGGGGGAAAGGTGAGGGTTGGTCATGGGGCTTGAACTCTGGGCCTGGGTGCTGTCTCTGCACTCTTCAGCTCAATGCGAGTGCTCTACCACTTGAGACACAGCACCACTTCAGTTTTCTAGTTGTTTATTCGAGATAAGAGTCTCATGGACTTTCCTGCCCGGGCTGGCTTTGAACCGAGATTCTTAGATGTCAGCCTCCTGAGTAGCTAGGATTAAAGGCATGAGCTACCAGCACCTGGCAGCATTTATAGTTTTGCAAGGCATTTTTTTTTTTTTTGGTCGATTGTGGGGCTTGAACTCTGGGCCTGGGTACTGTCCCTCAGCTCTTCAGCTCAAAGCTAGTGCTCTACCATTTGAGCTGCAGTGCCACTTCTGGTTTTCTGGTGGTTAATTGGAGATAAGAGTTTCATGGCCTTTCCTGTCTGGGCTGGCTTTGAACTGCGATCCTCAGATCTCAGTCTCCTGAGTAGCTAGGATTACAGGTGTAAGCCACCGGCACTTAGCTTTGCAAGGGATTTTTAAGAACTTGTTCTGCCCAGGAAAGTGATTTTAATGGTGGACATTTTGGATAGCATGAGAAGGCCAAGCTTGGGAAAAGAAACCTCCTCTCAATAACATGCAAAAACAAATGAATGACTTCCCTTGTCTTTTAAATTGTTAAGTATTCCAAACTTTTTATACTGTATATCTGATGTCACTTTATGATTAGTTTTAGATTGTCACTTTATGATTAGTTTTAGATTGCTAAAAGCAGCTACTAAATGCTACTCTCTTCCTTCTTGACTCAAGGGTAAGCATATAGATGTGATTGCTCTAAGGATATAATAAAAAAAATACCTTCATATAGAACATGTAACTTTTAAAACATACCCATATGAGTTTTTAAAGTATTCGTCTGAAAAGCAAACACTGAAACATGCATGTTTGCATCCCATCAAGACATTAGTAAAGCCATAAGAAGGAATTCATTTAGTATTAATCATGTATCAAGAAACAAGATCAAGGAGCTAGGAAGGTGGCTCAGTGGTAGAGCGCTTGACTTGCATGCATGAGGCCCTGGGTTCGATTCCTCAGCACCACATAAGCAAACAGAAAAAAGCCAGAAGTGGCGCTGTGACTCAAGTGGAAGAGCGTTAGCCTTGAGCTGAAGAGCTGAGGGACAGCGCCTAGGCCCAGAGTTCAGGCCCCACGATTGGACACCCCCCTTCCCCCCCCAAAAGAAACAAGATCAAGAGGGGTGCTCATATCTATAATCCTATCTACTCAGAAGACTGAGATCCGAGGATTATGGTTCAAAGCCAGCCCAAGCAAAAACGTCTGTGAGACTCTTATTTCCAATTAACTACCAAAAAAGCCAGAAGTGGAGCTGTGGCTCAAGTAGTAGAAGCAAGGAAGCTCACAAACAGCTCCTTGGCTCTGAGTTCAAGCCCAACATAGGCATGTATGCATGCACGCATACACACACACCCCAAATTCCTTTAAGCCTGATTAAATAAACTGTTCTTTCCTTATAGCAAGTACAACTGCTTGTATTATGGAAGGCTGTTTCAAGATGCTGCCTTGAAATCTGGTCTGAACACATTTCACTTATAACTCACTGTCTAGCCCAGAACCAGTGAGTATGTATGAGACGTTGGCAGGCTGTGTTGCAATCAGGGCACTGTTTCAGTCTTCAAATGTACAATTTACTTACTAATAGTGGTAGTAGAGCTGCCCAATCTTGGAAGCAATTTCGCCTATCTGCCATCGCTTCAAGCCATACCGATTATCCAGGACTTGTCTGTTTTATATAGGAAACAAGAAAATAAAAATAAGCAACTATACATTTAAAAAATAATCAAATCTGTATACTAAGCAGGACAAAATAGCATGCAATTAGCAAAGCTTTTGAATTTCTCATGAGATTTCAACAAGATTAAAAGCATTTATTAAATATCTACTTAAAAGTAAGTTGGGATATAAAAAGAAGTCTGTTCATTCAAATTAGAAGCAATATCTCCTCCCTAAATAGCTCTGATCAATAAGCAGATGCATTTCCAAGCAAACCACAGATCATTTCCCCCATATTAGTTAATCTGAAAATACAACATTATCTCAAAAAAAATCAGATGAGCAGGGCACCTGTGGCTCATGCCTATAATCTTAGCTACTCAGGAGGCTGAGATCTGAGGATTGCAGTTCAAAGCCAGCCCGGGCAGGAAAGTCCATGAGACTCTTATCTCCAATAAACCACTAGAAAACCAGAAGTGGTGCTGTGGCTCAAAAGGTAGAGTGCTTGCCTTGAGCTGAAGAATGCAGGGACAGCACCCCGGCCCAGAGTTCAAGCCCCACGACCAACCAAGTTTAAAAATCTTAGGATAAACAGGGGGGGGAAAAGGCTGGAAAGGTGGCTTAGTGGTAGAGTGCAAGCCTGCCATGCATGAAGCCCTGGGTTCAATTCCTTAGTACCAGATAAACAGAGAAAGCTGGAAGTGGAGCTGTGGCTCAGTGGTAGAGCGCTTGCCTTGCATGCCTGAGGCCCTGGGTTCGATTCCTCAGCACCACATAAGCAAAAAGAAAAAAGCTGGAAGTGTGCGGTGGCTCAAGTCGTAGAGCACTAGCCTTGGGCTGAAGAGCTGAAGGACAGCGCCCAGGCCCAGAGTTCAGGCCCCACGACCGGACCCCCCGCGCCCCCCCCCCCAAAAAAAGTTAGCTGAGTTCAAGCCCCAGGACTGGAAAAAAAAATAGGGGGAGAAAAGGTTTGTTCTTATTTGGGTCATGAACATGAAATGATGGCTTTAAGTCCCAAGATAAAAAGTGCTAAGGTAGTTAAGTTAAAGGTGAAAACAGTAGCTACTATAGATGGGCCTTCACTCTCCTTTAAAATTCCTTCAAAGTTCCTTTACCGATGCTGCTGCTGGAACTTCCAGAGTTTGGTGTAAACATCAAAAGTCCTTCCAAAGTAGGACTGCCACTGCTTCTGTCCATATTGTGGTAAATCTCTGTAATAACAAAATGTATATATCAACCTCCTATCACTTACACTGTTTCGAAAGTAGTCTTGTGATGCTGAAAACTTGAAAGATTTAAGGTATTTGCATTTAGGTTTTCTTTTCTTTTCTTTTTTTTTGTCTTTTATTGTTACTATAGAGGCAATGTACAAAGGAGTTACAAGTTATATAAGTCAGGTAAAGAGTAATTTCTTTTTGGACAATGTTACCACTCACACTCTCCCAGTTTTCCCCTCCCATTCCCACCCACAAGTTGTAGAGTGCATTTTCTTTTCTTTTCTTTTTTTGGTCAGTCCTGGGGCTTGAACCCAGAACCTGAGTGCTGTCTGGGCCTCTTTGTGCTCAAGACTAACACTCTACCACTTGTTCCAGTTACAGATTTTCCTGAGTAGTTTATTGGGATCAGAGTCTCACAGACTTTTCTGCCCAGGTTGGCTTTGAACTGTGATTCTCAGATCTCAGCTTCCTGAGTAGTTAGGATTACAGGCCTGAGGCACTGGAGCCCAGTGTACAGTGCATTTTCAACACAGTATCTAGTGAGTACCAATGCTGCATTTGTTCACCCTTTGTCCATTTCTGTACAGGTTTCTTAAAAATAAAAAAGGGTAATATTTTTAGAGCAAAGATAGTTCCAGGATCCAGCACATATTCTTTCCTAGTCTCCCCATTGGGCTTTTTCCCCTTGCCCTTCACACCTACTTCCTCAGGATGGTTCCAGCACTCTCTTTGCTCTCCCTGGTGATCACATTTATACTCATTTATATACTGATAGCTTCCAGATGTTTGCCTTCAGCTAAGACCTTGGTAGTTTGGAAACCCACTATAGGAAATGTATCTAGGAGTAAGTGTGCAAGTAGGCTATTCTTCTCAATATTCTATCCTTCTTTTAGAAGAAAAATATACACCCCTGTCCTTTAGAAGACAAATAACCTACTGAGTACTGGTGGTTCACACCTTAATCCTAACTACTCAAAAGGCTGAAATTTGGGGATTCCAAACCAGCCTGGGCAGGAAAGTCCATCAGACTCTTACCTCCAATTAACCATCCCCCCACTAGTGGAGCTGTGCTCAAGTGGTAGAGGGCTAGCCTTGAGCAAAAAAGCTCAGATATAGTACCTAGTCCCCGAGTTCAAGTCCCAGGACTGGCATATACACACACACACACACACACACACACACACACACACACACACACACACACACACACACACACACGAAAACAACAACAACAAAAAACATACACACACACACACACACACACACACACACACACACACACGAAAACAACAACAAAAAATAACCCTTATGACATGGGCCTAGCCATGTTAACGTATTGGTAATGATGCAGAATGAAAAGTTCTCTACACCATGTCTAGAAAAGAGATTTACATGGCTTAGCATTTTCATTTGTTCTCTGACTATGTTTCCCTCCAACAAAAGAAGATACATTTATTGGAGCCTCAGGGATTATAAAATAACATGTGAGCTAGAAGTAAATTTATTGCAGTAAAACACCAACATTTGGTTGTGTTATTTGGATATTTGTTTTAACAGTCTGATTTGCAAAAGCTAGTACAGAAATGGGCATGAGGAGTAAGTTATTGCCATGACAACACATTTCATATGTGACACTGGCAGCATTGAGATTAGGTACCAAGTGTGACCAAAGGATGGAAGCAAGCACCTGTATGATGCAGGTACAACTCTACATGCCTGCAACAATCTAGAAGCAGATAGGATGATTAACAGTTTACACAAAGAAGTCAGAAGCAATATGTTATCCGACCTGGATGTGCATTATCCAAACAGTACAAGAAAGAAGATGAACTCAACAAAAGAGTGGCTGGAGGGCTGGGAAGGTGGCTCAGTGGTAGAGCGCTTGCCTTGCATGCCTGAGGCCCTGGGTTCGATTCCTCAGCACCACATAAGCAAAAAGAAAAAAGCTGGAAGTGGCGCTGTGGCTCAAGTGGTAGAGTGCTAGCCTTGAGCTGAAGAGCTGAGGGACAGTGCCCAGGCCCAGAGTTCAGGCCCCACGACCAGACCCCCCCCCCCCAAAAAAAAAAAAAAAAGTGGCTGGAATCAGACAATGGTAAAGAAAGACAACCCACAGGACTGAAAGATACAGCAATTAATAATATTCTGTTATAAAAGACATAACTGAGGACTAGGAATATGGATTAGTGGTAGTGTGCTTGGTAATTCCCCACACCACATAAACAGAAAAAGCTGGAAGTGGTGCTGTGGCTCAAGTGGTAGAGTGCTAGCCTTGACCAAAAAAAGCTCAGGGATAGTACCCAGGCCCTGAGTTCAAGTCCCAGGACTTGCCAAAAAAAAAAAAAAAAAAAAAAAGGTAACTGAGCTGAGCACAATGGTGGTGGTAGACACCTTCAATCCCATTCAATCCCAAAATAGGGAAGGCCAAGAGTAAGAAAACAGGAAAATGCCACAATAAGTTGCTGCCTCAAATCAAAAACAAAAAAGATAAATGGAGAACTGTTCACCATCAATGCACTTAAGGCTCAGGCCCATAATCAGTTATAGTCTATGAATCACTGAAAGTGGGTAGGTGGGTGAGTGGTAGAGTGCTTGCCTTGCATGCATGAGCTCTGGGTTTGATTCCTCTGCACCACATAAGCAAAAAGAAGTGGCGCTGTGGCTCAAGTGGTAGAGCCCTAGCCTTGAGCTGAAGAGCTGAGGGACAGCGCCCAGGCCCAGAGTTCAAGCCCCATGACCGGACCCAAAAAATAAAAAATAAAAATAAAATAAAATTTAACTCTAAAACAACCAAAACCAGTTTTAGATCTATGTAACAAAATTATCTTTGAATGGTACTTTTAATATAAAGTGTGTGTGTGTGTGTGTGTCTGTAAATCAATTTGGCAGATCTGAAATTGGGCTTCGGTTTTCCTCATTTGTGTCTCAGCTTTTAATTTTGTTCTACTGCTCTGTTCCAATTTTCTCACTAACACTTTTGCTCATTACTTTAGCTTAATAATAAGGATAGAATGTCTCTTGTTCTTGTGGAGTGAGTTGGCTATTCCTAGTTACATGTATTTGCATATGAAAGCACATTTTGGAAAATCAACCTATCAAAGTTCTACCAAAATCTCTTTATGGGATTTAATTACAACTAAATAGATGTGCAGATCAATTTGACTTGACCATTTTTCCTAAATCTGAGTATCAATAATGACTCTTATAACTGATGTTGAAAATACTGCCATTAAAGTTATGGCCAGGCACCAGTGGCTCATACCTGTAATCCTAGCTATTCAGGAAGCTGAGATCTGAGGATCATGGTTCAAAGCCAGCCTGGGCAAGAAAGTCCGTGAGACTTAACTACCAGAAAACCGGATGTGGCACTGTGGCTCAAATGGTTGATTGCTCACCTTGAGCTGAAGAGCTCAGGGACAGTACCCAAGCTTGGAATTCAAGCCCATGACTGGAAAAAAAAAATTCTAGAATAAAAATATTATTCTACAGGCTCATGCCTGCAGTCCCAGCTATTTAAGAGGCTGAGTTCCAGAGGATGGTAGTTTGAGAATGATGTAAGTAGAAAAGTTCCAGGCCACAGGCATAGCAAGTAGTAGAGCCCTTGGAAACATTCTGCCCTAAGTTCCAAAATCAGGTACCAGGAGAGAGAGAGGGAAAAAAAGGCAATATTATTTGCTATCATTCAAACATCTGGTAGGAAACAGATCAAATACGCAAATGAGTTTCCTGAAAATGTCTAACAAAAAGTCAGGGTGACATGAAGAGAAGGCAATGATTAAGGTGAGGGCAAATCCAGAATAAAGTCAGCAAAATACAAATGTCCCAGTGGATAAAGTTTTCAAGTAAATAGTGATACTGGTCAGATTTCAAGTTATTCTTCAGGAAGAATTTGTTAGCATTACAGGGAGTCTGCAACACAAGAGAAATATGGTCAACTAAGAAACAGAACTAAAAAGCATAATTAACAATTTTATTAGTATCCTCAAAATGTATATGGTCAAAATAGTAAGAACAAGACTGAAAGAAGCTAGAAATATAAAAAATTAAGATTGCTAAAATAATACTTCATTGAAAGAAATATAGGAATATAACTTAATGAAATCTCTCATCTATTGATTGCGCCCTCTTTTTTTCTTTTTGAGATATAGTCTCACTATGTAGATAATGCTAGCCTCATGATCCTCCTGCTTCTATCAACTGAGGGGGGGAGGAGGGAGAGAGAGAGAGAGAGAGAAGGAAGGAAGGAAGGAAGGAAGGAAGGAAGGAAGGAAGGAAGGAAGGAAGGAAGGAAGGGAGGGAGGGAGGGAGGAAGGAAGGAAGGAAGGGAGGGAGGGAGGGAAGGAGGGGGGAGGGAGGGAGGGTGGGAGGGAGGGGAGTGGGAGAATGGGGAAAAGTGAAGGAAGGGACAGAAACCCCCAAGAAACACTGTACTTAAAGCCTGACTTATGAAACTGTAAAGCCTCTGTACAACTGCTTAAAAAAAACTAAAATGCTCCTTCTTCTGAAACTCAGATGAGATCTAGTTTGGTTTGTTTTATGCTAACACTGGGGCTTGAATTCTGGGCCTGGTTGCTGTCCCTGAGCTTTATTGCTCTACTACTTGAGCCACAGCTCTACTTCTGGCTTCTTGCTGTTTTTCTGAGATTAGAGTCTCACAACTACTCCCTACCCTCATGCAACCTGTCTTCTAGCTGGTGCTCTTATTGTAAATACTGCAATGACCACACACACACACACACACACACACACACACACACACACACACACACACACACACACACACACACACACACACACACACACACACACACACACACACACACACACACACACACACACACACACACACACACACACACGCCTCTATCTCTTTCCCTGTCCTCGCATTCACATGTTATCAACAGCTTCCATTGAGATTCTTTATGTTTCCATATATACCTGCAATGTATATAGGGTGTGTATAGGGGAGATGGTGTAATGTCTGGATCCTGTGCTGAGGGCTCCCAGTCCTGCCTGTGTGTAGACAACAGAAGTTGGCAGGTAGTCCTGGAGTATGACCATTCTATCAGCCATGGGCTTGGTGCTGTTTCCACAGAAACCCTCAGGCAAATCTCTATGAAGCATACATGTTGTGTGTCTTTTTGGTGTTACTGATGTTTTAACTCAGGGTCTTGTGCTTATTAGACAGGTATTATACTATGTGAGCCGTGTCCTTTTTTGCCTCCATTATTTTCCTTATGGTGTCCCAGATTTGCTGAGGTTGGCCTGGATTGTAATACTCTTATATATACTTCCCATGTAGATGGAATGATAGGCATGAGCCACCACACTCAACATTTTTATTGGTTGAGATAGGTCTCACAAACTTTGCCTGGGTTGGCCTCAAACTGTGATTCTTCTGCTGTAACCCTTTTGAGGAGCTAGGATTACAGGACTGTTGCACCGTGCCCAGCTCAAATATATTTTTAAATTTTCAGCTGTATCGTATTCACTTCTTCCCTCTCGTCTTTCTTTCCCTCTCTTCCTCACTCTTCCCTTCCCTTCCTTCTTTATGTTAGAAACCAAACCCATACCTTATACATGCAATTCTGGTGCTCTACTACTGACCAAACTCACAGCCCTGTATTCATTCTCTTGACTCCTCTGTCCTTGGGTAGTGAGCGTACCTCTAATTTATGCTAATACTACTTTATTGTTTCTGTGTAGTATCAGTTGTAAAAAAAAGCATTTTTTTTAGCAGTGGCAGGGATGAAACCCAGATCATTGCACATATTTGGCCAACATTCTGCCACCAGCTACAGCCCTAGCTTAGCAGTACCAGTTCTACTCTTTATGGTCCTGGATATAAAATTTAATCTGATATTACATTTTTTTTTAGTTTTCCTCCATTATCCTCATGAAAACCAGGAATTCATTTTGTGGTAGAGAAATAAGTTGCCTCTGGATATTCATTTTTCAGTTTTACTGTGAGTTTTCATCCCTTTTTTGCCTGCCCAGATCTCCAGTGAACAGGTGCACTGGGAAGAAGGCATAACCAGATCTTTGTAAGTGGAGGCCACAAGGCTCTTACATATTCTCATCAAGCAGCTGCTGTTAGAAGCTGTATTATTATATAAAAGAACTTGTCAGTACCATCAACCTTTGACAACCAGCAATTACTGGGTCCTTCTTTAAAAATAATATAAAGTCTTAGGCAAATTTTCAAAGAAACACTGCCTGTAAGTTTCTTTGAGGTTTTCAAACTGAAAAAATTAATAAATTTCAGCAATGTATCCTGTCAAGGCAGCACTCAAAAGGAAAGCTAGCATTTTACTCTATAACTACATCATCTCCATAGGAAAGAAAATTTTGTCCAAGACTAATAATTATGTAGAAGGTAATTTAAAAGTCTAGAACAAAGTAGGCACCAGTGGCTCACACCAATAATCCCAGCTACTAAATAGGCTGAGATCTGAGGATCATGGTTGGAAGCCATCCTGGGCAGGAACGTCTATAAGGCTCTCCATTTAACCACTAGAAAACTAGAAGTAGCTCTGTGGTTCAAAGTGATACATGCTAGCCTTGAGCAAAAAAAACTCAGAAACAGCACCCAGGTCTTGAGTTCAAACCCCACAACTGATACACACACACACACACAGACACACAGACACACACACACACACACACACACACATACACACACACATACACACAAAGTATAGAACATTTCTGGGTACCAATGGCTCACACCTGTAATACTGGCTACTCAGGAGATCTGAGGATCCAAGTTTGAAGTCACCCTGAGCAAGAAAGTCTGTGAGACTCTTATCTCCAACAAATCTGCAAAAAGCCAAAAGTGCAGTTGTGCCTCAAGCGGTAGAGAACCTGAGTAGAAAAAGTTTAGGGTCCATACCAAGGCCTTGAGTAAAGCCCCACAAATAACACATACACACACATACATGCAAGCACACATGTGCATACACACACAGAGTCTAGAACATGTTTCCTAACAGTAATAACATACACGTATTTAATAGCAATGTATAGCAATGATGTGTAGTGATGAACAATGGTGGTTAAATTTTTTATATTACTTTCCTCAAAAGAATTCAGGCCGGGTGCAGATAGCTCATGCCAGTAATTCTAGCTACTCAGGAGGCTAAGATCTGAGGATCATGGTTTAAGGCCATCCCAGGCAGGAACACCAGTGAGACTCTTTATCTCCAATTAACCACCAGAAAACCAGAAGTGAAGCTGTGGCTCAGAGAGGTAGAGTACTGGCTTTGAGCAAAAAAGCTCAGGAACAGTGCCCAGGCCCTGAGTTCAAGCTCCACAACCACCACCACCACCAACAACAAAAAGAATTCAGACCATCTATCACTGAACACCTATCACTACAGCCAAGAGGATCATAAGTTCAGGGTCAGCCTATGCTACATATTGAGACCTTGTCTCAACAAAACAAAATCTATAAAGAAAAATAAGTTTCAATTACAAGATTCCATTATTTTTAAAAAATTTCCTAAAGACTTGGGCTGGGAAGGTGGCTAAGTGGTAGAATACTTGCCTTGTATTCATGAGGCCCTGGCTTCCTCAGCACCACATAAGCAGAAAAGCCAGAAGTGGAGCTGTAGCTCAAATGGTAGAGTGCTAGCCTTGAGCTGAAGAACCGAGGGACAGTGCCCAGGCCCAGAGTTCAAGCCCCGTGACTGAAAAAAAAATCCTAAAGTCTAAGTTCTGTTGTCACCCCTTTTCTAATGAGACATATCAAAGAAGCTAATATACCCATCACCATAATGTGATTAAAGTCTAAAATTAACTAAGGTAGTTTATAAAGAGTTTCATGGAAGTTCTACTATTCAGGGCTTGACACTGGTTTTCAATTCTGAATATATCATTTGGCCATTATTACTGTCAACAGAAATGGGATATTAATGGTCCACAGAATTAAAATAAAATGGGGATCTGTGAATTACTCCATAAGTTAAATGACACTGTATTTCACATTTCTCAATGACATCTGTCCATCTTCTCTTCACAAAGCTTTAGAGGGACAAAGAAGTACATGGCAGATCTCTCCCTTTAAGTCCACAGTGCTACCAACTGTGGCAGAAGAAATGCTGCACAAATGATGACATCACATCTGCAAAGACATTTCAAATGTATAGCTGAAATGTCATAACTCAAGATATTTCTCTCAAGTTCCTTTACTAACCTAACTAGCTATAATTACTGACACCTGTCTATAGCTAGCATTCAAGTTCAGCAGGCAGGGCTGGGAAGGTGGCTCAGTGGTAGAGCACTTGCCTTGCATGCATGAGGCCCTGAGTTCGATTCCTCAGCACCACATAAGCAAAAAGAAAAAAGCCAGAAGTGGCGCTGTGGCTCAAGCGGTAGAGTGCTAGCCTTGAGCTGAAGAGCTGAGGGACAGCGCCCAGGCCCAGAGTTCAGGCCCCACGACCGGACCCAAAAAACAAAAAAAAAAAACAAGTTCAGCAGGCACTCCTGATCCCCCTTGCATGGGTCCCCCCTTATATGGGTCACCTTAGATGGTTCCCCCTTATATGGGAGACCACTAAGCTCCACTTTCTCATCCTCTTGTCTTCCTTTTTTCTTATAATCTCCTTCATTGGCTTCTCTTTCCTAAATCTGGTCCTTAAGCACTTAGCTTCTCTAGGTTATATGTGTGTATAGGTCTGTTTATATAAACAAGTGCATATACATTTACACATACAATAGTAAGTTGCTTGGGAATTGTGGCCAGTAAGTTTACATTTGACCCTTCCAACCTCTAATCCAATGCATTCTCATTACTACCACATGGAATAATAAACTAGATATGTCTATATTAGGTTTTTTCCATAGGAGCTAGTTCTGTTTCCCAGGTTGATCTCCAATAAAGTCGTGGTCAAGCAAGGCATGGTACATGTCTTTAATTCCAGCACCAAGAGGCTGAGGCAGGAGGATGAAGAGTTTGAGAGTTTGAGAGCCTTGATATAGAGAGAGACATTGTCTCAAAAACACACACACTAAACTGATCAAAGGCCACTTGGACAAAGAACACACTGCTCACAGTGTCAACTGTGGGGGAGGCCTTTCTGTTTTAATACATCCACCCAAGTTTATGTATATACTAAACAAAACTGTGTTTGAGATGGACAAAGCCAAACTGAACACTTCCTTGTTTAAGTGCCAGCATTTTTTTTTTTTTTTTGGTTGGTTAGTGTGGGGCTTAAACTCAGAGCCTGGGCTTTGAACTGCAATGCTCAGATCTCAGCCTCCTGAGTAGCTAGGATCACAGGCATGGGCCACAGGTGCCTGGCTTTTATTTTCTTTCTTTATACTCCACTTCTGCATGTTCTTAATTGTCTCTGTTTTTTTTGTTTTTGTTTTTGTCAGTCATGGGGTTTGAACTCTGGGCCTGGGAACTGTCCCTCAGCTCTTCAGCTCAAGGCAAGCCCTCTACTACTTGAGCCACAGCGCCACTTCCTCTGCATGTTCTTAAAAGTGAACCATAAACTTTCCTTTCTGATCTAACTTCCAGAAGCAACTTACAAGGGAAGACAGGATATTGTAGCTGTTTCTATTCATTAAGATCTTAGAGTCTGAATGTATATGCCTATAATCCTAGCCTGAAAAATAAAATCATAGACAAGCCAATTTGCAGAGGATTCTGACTTTTGAGAAAAAAATATTGAGAGAACAGTAATCAATTTTAATAGTTTTGTATAGAATTTTGTTTTGTTTGTAGCCTCGGTTGGCCTTGAACTCAAGATTGCCATGCCCCTGTCTCCTAAGAGCTGGGATTGTAGGTATATACCACCATGCCTAGCTAGTATAGGATTTTTTTTTGGGGGGGGGCAGTCAGTCATGGGGATTGAACTCAAGAGTTCAGGACCTGGGCAATGTCCCTGAGTTTTTTCACTTAAGGTGAGTGCTCTACCACGTTGAGCCATAGTGCCACTTCCAGTTTTCTGGGGTTAATTGGAGATAAGACTCACAGACTTTTCTGCCTGGCTTTGAACAGAGATTCTCAGCTCTCAACCTCCTGAGTAGTTAGAATTACAGGTGTGAGCCACCAGTGCCCAGCTAGTATAGAATTTCAATTACTGATTTTTCTGGGTTCTGGGGAAATGATGACAGAAGAGGTTTGAAGTTACTCAGACACCTTCCAAAAACGGACAGACAGATATATCTAAAAATATGACAGCCATCCCTATCCCAAAGTCACCTCCTGTACTACTATGATGCAAAAAAAACAAAAACAAAAACATTTTTCAGCAAGACTATTATAGTACTATGTTACTCTACAAATTCCCATGTTGAAGTGTTATCCCACAGTACCTCTGAATAAGATTGCATTTGGATACAGGACTTTAGGATATAGAATAGGTCTTATTACAATGACTACTTAAGAGATCTAAGAGCTGGGCACCAGTGGATCACACCTGCAATCTTAGCTACTCAGGAGACTAGAATCTGAGGATTGTGGCTCAAAGCCAGCCTGGACAGAAAAGTCCCTGTAAGAATCTTATCTGAGGGCTGGGAAGGTGGTTCAGTGGTAGAGAGCTTGCCTTGCATGCCTGAGGCCCTGGGTTCGATTCCTTAGCACCACATAAGCAAAAAGGAAAAAGCTGGATTGGCATTGTGGCTCAAGTGGTAGAGCGCTAGCCTTAAGCTGAAGAGCTGAGGGACAGTGCCCAGGCCCAGAGTTCAGGCCCCACGACTGGACCCCCTCCAAAAAAAAAAAAAAAAAAAGAATCTTATCTCAATTAACCAATCAAAAATGGGAAGTGGAGCTATAGCTCAAGTGACACAATGCTAGCTTTGAGCAAAAGAGCTCAGAGACAGCGCTCAGGCTCTGAATTTAAGGCCCCACAATGGAGAGGGAAGAGGAGAGATCTAAGAACATGGCAGCTAGGGGACCAAGTACACAAAAAGATGGCTGTGTAAAGACACAGAAGACAGCCATCCTCAAGCCAAGGAGAGAGGCCTCAGAAGAAACCAAAACTGCAAACATTTTGCTTCTTAGACTTCCGGTCTCCAGAACTGTGAGGAAGAAATTTGTTTTTAAGCCACACAATCTATGGTGTTTTGTTATAGTGGCCTTGCACCCAAATTCACTGAGAGAGAAGGCATCTGTGTAGTTGCTAAATACAGGTGGATGGTGACAAATTACCAGCAACCAAAAGGCCTACATGCTATCGCCTGCAAAGGAGAGAACCCAAGACAACCAAAATGAATTCACCAGAAGGCAGTGTGGGCCACCCTGAGAAGAGAAGCTAAAACTGAAAGAATGTTGTCTAAGCCACAACCACATGTGGTTCCTGAGCACTGGAGATGTGGCTAACCTGAACTGACATGTATGTAAACATAAAATGTTCACTGCATTTCAAAATCATAGCATGCAAACAAGGATGCAACCTGTCTCAATAATTTTCTATACTGAATTACATCATGAAACAGTATTTTTGACATTTAAATCAGATGAAATGTATTATTAAAATTAATTTCACATGCTTCTTTTTAGATTTTTTAATGTGCCTAGAAAATTTGCCTTTACCTTAAATTTCTATTAGTCTGCAATCAGACACCTAGTGCACTCTGCTGGCTGTCTATCTCAGTGCACAACTAAACTAACATGAGAGGTAGGCTGTACATCACAAGCCTATACAGGCAATTAAGGATGTAATCTCTGGAAAAGAAGACTGCTTGTTGGCTTGCCAAACTTGCTTCCAAGAGCATATTAATTTTTTCAAGAAGAGGGAGCTGGGCACCCGTGGCTCAGCTACTAATCCTAGCTACTCAGCAGGCTGAGATCTGAGGATCATGGTTCAAAGCCAGCCTGGGCAGGAAAGTCTGTGAGACTCATCTCCAATTAACCACGAGAACACTGCAAGTAGAGCTGTGGATCAAAGTGGTACAGTGCTAGCCTTGAGTGCAAAAGAGTTCAGGGACAATGCCTAGGCTCTGAATTCAAGTCCCACAAATGACCAAAAAAAAGGAAGAAGGAAGGAAGAAAAAAATGAATAAATGTATGGAGGAAGAGAATGAGAACACTAGGATGGGTTATTTCTCAATGTCTTCCCATATAGGAACCAGGGCATCTAAAAAATAGCCTTCTAGCCAAGCACCAGAAGCTCACATTTATAACTATAGCTATTCAAGAGGCTGAGATCTAACGATTGTAGTTCGAAGCCAATCTGGGCAAGAAAATTGTGGACTATTATCTCCAATTCACTATCAAAAGAGCTGAAGTTGAGCTGTGGCTTAAGTGGTAAAGCACTAACCTTGTTCACATAAATTCAGGGACAGTACCTAGACCATGAGTCACACCCCAAAGCCAATTAAAAAAAAACAAAGAAGAAAAAAGAAAAAGAATTGTCTTCTAAAGAACATACTGTAGATGGTTTATTCCTTAATTTAAATATAAAGGACATATTTATACAAATAACTTCTCTAAGTACTTTTTTGAGCCACTTATGGCTTTTTTTTATTAATTAGAGATAAGAGACTAATGGATGTTTTTGTCTGGGCTCACTTGGAACCATGATCCTCAGATCTCAGCTTCTTGAGTAGCTAGGATTACAGGTATGAGCCACTGGTGCTCAGCTTCTGTATTTATTTATTTATTTATTTATTATTATTATTATTTTTGCTAGTCATGGGGCCAGAACTCTGAGCCTGGGCGCTGTCTCTCAGCTCTTCAGCTCAAGGCTAGTGCCCTACCACTTGAACCACAGTGCCACTTCTGGTTTTTTCTGCTCACATGGTGCTGAGGAATTGAACCCAGGGCCTCATGCATGCAAGAGAAGCACTCTACCACTGAGCCACCTTCCCAGCCCCAGCTTCTGTATTTTTACCTAAGGCTATTACACTTCACTTTGGTGTAATCATTTTGGTATAATTTCCATTTGTGGGGGGAAGTGTGTGTGTGTGTGTGTGTGTGTCGGAAGTGTGTGTGTGTGTGTGTGTGTGTGTGTGTGTGTGTGTGTGTGTGTGTGTGTCCTCCCATGGCCTCCAAAGCTTGTTTGGCTTTGTGTGTACGTGCTCCTGTACAGTGAAATAACAAGGGATTTAGAGATCTCCACTTCTTCAAAGCACCATAGTTCTGGAGGTCACTGGTAGGTAGACATACCTTAGATAAGCCCACCCAGTATTACAGTTGACTTCAAGTCTCAGTCGCCATGACAACCATAACCTTACAAGCACTTGGGCTTTTGATCATTTTCTGACAGCATTCAAAGCGTTTTCTGACATTATTTGCACTTCATTACTACTGAAACTATATACAAAACACCATTAATTTTTGCCAATTTCTTTTTTCTGAACTATGCTTTCTTACACAGTGAATGGAAGCGGAGCCTAATTTATATGTACATATTTTAGAAAGGCGATTTTGATCAAGAAAAAGTACTTCATTAAGATATTCAGAGCTGGGAAAATGAAAGGCTGTGACAACACAAACCAATAGCTCAATATGAAATGGGAAGACACATCTCTAAGGGTAAAACAAGAATTTATTATACTCCAAAGGAGTCATTATAAAGAAAATCTGTAGCCTAATTTATTTTTTAGATATTGGGGATTCAACTCAAGGCCTTCATACTTGGTAGGAAAGCTCTATACAGCTTCAATCACCCAGCCAGCCTTTTCATGTATGTGCTGGTATTAGGGCTTGAACTCAGGGCTGTGTGCTTTCACTTTGATTTTTTGCTCATAGCTAGTACTCCACCACTTAAGCCATATCCCTAATCAGGCACTTTGATGGTTACCTGAGTCTTTTTCTGCCTGGGATGGCTTTGAACCACGATCATTAATGGATCCTGGCCTCTTGAGAAGCTAAGATTGCAGGTGTGAGCCACTGGTATCCAACTTGTTGGTTAATTTATGATAGAGTCTCACAAGGGACAGACATCTGGAAAATGTAAAGACTGACTACAACTTAATAATGAGAGATAAAATAATCTATTTTTAATACTTAAGGGATTAAAACTCCCCCCCCCCCAAAGAAACAGCAAAATGGAAGCAGCATAAAAAAATGTGTTCAGATTTTAGATATTAGGCAGATGCAAATCAAAACCACTGAGACATCAGTTCACACCCACTAGGCTGTCTCATAAAAAAAGACAGAAAATGGTAAGTGCTGGGAAGACAAGAAGTCATGTTACCTTGCACACATTGCTGGTGATGCAGCCACTTTGGGAAACATTCAGCAGCTCCTCAAAAGATTTTATTTGTTTGTTTTTTATTGTGAAAATACTGTACAGAGGGGTTACAATTACATAGGCAAGATAAGATTTTTTTTTAATCTTTAAGTAGTTGTACAAAGAAGTTCCCATTCTACAAAACAGTATATGTGTACAAAGTGTCTGATAACATTGTCACCCATCTCTCTTAACCTATCCTTTCTCTCACTTTCCTCAAAAGATTAAAACACACTTTGTAGCATTAGTGGAATAGTTAGTTCTTCCATTCTGTGCTGTATGCCCATGAGAATAGAAAACTGGTATCTAAGACACATCTATGCACAGATGCCCACTGCACCATCATCCATAATAGTACAAAACAACCAAAATGTCCACAATGTATGGCTAGACAAACAAGATCCAGTAAATCCTTATGCTGCAATGTTAACCAGTAAGAAGAATGAAGTATCATATAACACTAAATGAAAGGAACTTGTCAAAAAGAGCACAGAATATTTGATTCTACAAACATGAAATGTCTAAAATAAATAAATAGAGACAAATAGTAGACTAGCAGTTGCCAGGGGTAAGAGTCTGAGGCACTTCTACTAGGTACTGAGTTTCTTTGGGTAATGAATAAAATGTTCTAAAGTTAGACTATGGGGTGAGTTGCACAACAGTAAACACTGTAAATCATGTAGCCATAAACTTTGAGCAAGTGAGTTTTGCTGTGTATAAACTCAGCTCTGGAAAGCTGGAAGAGGAAGAAGGATGAAAGCAAATGGAACTATGTTCATCATTAAGAGTGTGAGAGCTTAGGAGCCAGAAGCTCACAGGGATTTTCAAGTGAGATTTCAAATGTCTTCCTGCTCTGTAAGTATCTCTTCCTTTAATTTGTTCTTGCCATCATTTCCACAGGCATGCAGAGTGAGGTGAGAAATACATTCAATAGATATGCAGTGTCAGGCCAGCAGAGAGCAGAAGGATATTAGGTTTTGTTTTCATAATTCCCTCAAGAAGTATTTGGAAGAATAGATGGCCAATTTTGTCTTCGCACTTTTTTTTTTTTGGGCGGGGGGGGGGCTGCTCCTGGAGCTTGAACTCAAGGCCTGGGTGCTGTCCCTCAGCTTCTATCTGCTCAAGGTTAGGAGGCTACCACTTAAGCCACAGTGTTGCTTCCAGCTTTTTCTGAGTCTTACAGACTTTTCTGCTCAGGCTGGCTTCAAACCATGATCCTCAGATCTCAGCCTCTTGAGAAGCTAGGATGACAGGCAGGAGCCACTGGTGCCTGGCATTTTCTATACCTAACACACAGAATGTGGTACATACTGGGTGCCAGTTAAGTTTTCAATAAATAAAATATGCCAGAATACAAATAAGGAATGAAAGCCCACAACAGTGGCTCTCACCTGTAATCCTAGTTACTTCAGAGTCAGAAACTGGGAGGATCATAGTTTGAGGTCAGCCTAAGCAAAAAGGTAGTGTGGTCTCCAACCAACCAATGAAAAGCTTGGCATGACAACTCATGCCTGGGACTCATGTCCTAGCTACATAGGAAATGTAAATACAAGGATAGTGGTCTAGGAGAATGGCAGAAACACAAGCCCCTCTCTCAAAATGAACCAAAGTAGGGTTGAGGACATGGCTCAAGTGGTATATATAGTGCCTACCTAACAAGCATGAGACTGAGTTCAAATCTCTGTACTACAAAAGAAAAGAAGAACAAAAACAGGGCAGTGTCAGTAACTCATGCCTGTAATCCTAGCTATTCAGGAAGCTGAGATCTGAGAATCTCAGTTTGAATCCAGCCTGGGCAGGAAATTCAGTGAGATGCAATTAATCACCAAAATGCCAGAATGGAGTTGTGGGTCAAGTGACAGAGCACTTGCCTTGAGCACAAAAACTTAGGGATAGCATTCAGGCCCTGAGTTCAAGTCCCAGGACCAGCACACAGAGAGAGAAAAAACTCTCTCTGTGAGAGAGAAAAAAAAACTCAAAATGAAAAATCCTTTGATAGTACAGTGCAAAATTGGGTTTGTAATACAACTATAAAGCTTAGGAGACAAAGATGGTATTTTACCACAAATAATTTTTAAACAAATAGAACTCTTCTCTGAAATTATTCATTCCTGTACAAACTTTAAATACAAAACCTGTTCACACTTAGTATTTTACCTATTTCATGTTTATGACAAGAACTAAACTGGGAATGTGGATTAGCGGTGGTGTACTTGCCTAGCATGCATGAAGCCCCGGGTTCGATTCCTAAGTACCACATAACTAGAAAAAGGTGGAAGTGGTGCTGTGGCTCAAGTGGTAGAGCACTAGCCTTGAGCACAGAGAGGCTCAGGGACAGAGCCCAGGCCTTGAGTTCAAGGCCCAGGACTGACAAAAAAAAAAAAAAAAGGACTAAACTAAAAGTAAGTGTATGATGGTAAAAATCCTAAGGACTGAATGAAATGGTACAAAATTATTTCCATCAAATCCAGAACACATTTCATACAGTGTTTAAGACCTGAGCAGCTATTCTGCCCGACATGCCCAACTTAAGCAGAAACAACACTTTCTAGAACCTTAGTAAACTACCCTAAATAAAGATAGAAAAGAAAAAGAAAAGGAACAAACAAATGTGTAAAACTGCCCAAGAATCTCCATTTCCAGTTGCCTATGTACTCCTGTACTTATGTATTCCCATAAATATAGAATGGATTGCCAATCAATAGCGTACATAAAACCATCTGCTACTACCACAAAAGCCATCTAACTTTCAACTTGAGTAAAATAGGATTTCCTCCTTTCCTACTTTTTTTTTTTCCCATCTAAGGATAGTGTCAAAGGAAAACAAAATGATGATCACTTCACTAACACAGGTATTTATAACATTCTAACTGTGACTTTCAGATACTCACCACAGATCAGCCAGTAAAAAGCAAAAGTAGAGAAAACACTGAAGCATCAAGAGTCTACTAACCTCAGCCCATTGAACAGCTGTTTAGATTTGTCGAGAAGATAACAGAAGTCTGTAACTGTTTTCCTCTCTCCTTGGGGGATGTCATCTTCAGCACCTCCAGAGGACATGATTTCTTTAACAGCAAATTCAGTTCTTTAAGAAAAAAAATATGTCTATTTAACAGTTGGTAAAAACAAAAGAGAAGGAGACTTTAGTTGTATCATTTTTGTTTGTTTGTTTGTTTGTTTATGCAGGCTCTCACCAGGTAGCCCAGGCATGGCTCAAATTTGCAATCCTCCTGCATCAGTTTCCCCGACCCGCTACTGATGAGGAATTCCAGGCATGACTCCCATACAGGGCTACCTACTACCTACACCTATCATCTGATAGCATTTTCCCCAAAGATAGAGTCTTTTTCTAATTACACTCAAATCAAAATAACACAAATATAAGACAGTATTGCAAAAGAAATAATTCTGAATTATTAGTAGGAATTAAAATGCAATTTTTATCCTATTCTTTCATCTGATAAATATCTGAATACCTGTTCTTTTCTATGCACTCTTCTGTAAGTTAATTTCTAAGTAAACAACCTAATACGTTGATCCTTTCCACTTATTTGTCTATTTAACTCATTCTCCATATCTGTCCTGGAAAATGACCCTAAAATTGAAAAAAATCTCAGTATTTCATTATGACAGCAATTAAAATGAAAAATAATCCTAGCTACTCAGAAGGCTGAGACCTGAGGATCACTGTTGGAAGCTAGCCCAGGTAAATCTATGAAACTTGTATCTTCCATTAACCAGCAAAAGTTGGAAGTAGAGGTGTGGCTCAAGTGGCAGAGTGGTAGTCTTGAGCAGAAAAAGTTCAACCCTCAGCACAGGAACAAAAACAAAAACAAAAGGAAAATACTTAAATGTCTTAAAAAAAAAAAGGAAATAAACCCTTGTCAGAATACTAACTTACACTTACACTTAAGAAGTTGAGGAAACAATATAAGGATACTTCAGTAGAAAAGGAACAGAGGCATAGATTAAAACATTTACTTCCCCTACGGTATAGCCCCTGCTTTCACTGTATTTGATGTTGGTATAATTTGTGGAGGGGAAGAGAAAAAACAAATTGTTTAAATAGGGATACAGGTGGACCCACTGCAACAATGAGACGTACAGGTCGTTATATCGAAAACGAACTTTACAACTTTGGTGGGGGCGGGGAGGATTGGTTGGGGGAAAGAGGGGGGGAGGATGGGAAGGGGAAACAAAGGAGGAGGCTACAATGCTTGATAAGAAATGTACTCATTATCTTGCCCATGTAATTGTAACCCCTCTGTATAGTATTTTCACAATAAAAATAAATAAATAATAAAACATTTACTTAACCCACAATAACTTCTCTGTTTATACACAGAAATCTTTGGGACAACAAGTTTATGTGACTACAAGTTTAATATATGAAGAATATGAGAAAATTGTTGAAAAGATTATCGTATTATTATTGTCTTGAACTCAAGACAAACCTTAAAAGTTTAAGGCCAAAAAAAAATTTGTTTAAGGCCAGACAAACTTAATGAGATCCTATGTCAAAAACAAAATACAAAATAAAGAGTTAGAGACATGGATCAAGTAGTGGAGTACTTGCTTAGCATATATAAGGTTCTGGGTTCAATCTCCTTACACAAAAAGCAGCAGAAGAAGAAGAGAAGAGGAAGAGGAAGAAGAGAAAGAAGAGGAGGAGTAGAAGCCAGGAGAAACCATGAGCAGCAGCTAAAGCCTTTAGTCCTAGCTACTTGGGAGGTAGAGATCAGAGGATCCTGGTTAGAGGCCAGCTCAGACATAAAAGTTAGCAAGACTCCATTATAATCGATGACTGAGTATAGTGGCATGTACCTGTCCATCCTCACCAACACAGGGAAACACAAATAGGAAGATCACAACCCAGGCGGGCCTGTGCAGAAAGCAATACCATACCTCAAAAGTAACCTATAAAAAAGGTGCTGGAGGGCTGGGAAGGTAGCTCAGTGGAACAGTGCTTGCCCTGTATGCATGAGGTCCTGGGTTCGATTCCTCAGCACCACATAAACAGAAAAAGCTGGAAGTGGCACTGTGGCTCAAGTGGTAGAGAGCTAGCCTTGAGCTGAAGAGCTGAGGGACAGCATCCAGGCCCAAGTTCAGGACCAAAAAAAAAGTACTGGAGACATGGTTCAAGTAGTAGAGTACCTGCCTACCAAGCTCTAGGTTTAATTCTCAGCCTTGAGTTCAATCCCCAGAACAGCAAAAGAGAAAGAAATGGAAGAGGAGAACTGGTTGCCAGTGGCTCATGCCTGTAATCCTAGCTGTTTAGGAGGCTGAGAGCTGAGGGACAGCGCCAGGCCCAGAGTTCAAGCCCCACAAATGACAAAAAAAAAAAAAAAAAAAAAAGGAGAGGAGATGGAAAGGAAAAGAGAAGGCTAAAAATCCTTGGCAAGAGTGGCTGGGGTGTAAGTTAAGTGGTAGTTTACAGGTGTAAAGTCCTGGGTTCAATCTCCAATACCAAAAAAAGAAAAAGGAGGGGGAAGAAGAGGGGAGGAAGAAGAATAAATTGATGGCTTAACTGAAATCCTGAAACATGATGAAGGCTCATATTGCTAAACATTTAAAGAAGGGGGGGAAATGTACACCTTAAACAAACTTTTACAGAATATAGAAGTATCATTCCCCAACTCATTTCCTGGAGCCATCATAACTAAAACTTAACAAGGATATTGAGAGGAAGGAACATTATAGGCTATTCTCACTAATGAATAGATGTGAATGAACTAAACCAAATGCTAGCAAATCCAATTCAGCAATATATAAAAAGGACATGACAAAATTGGGCTTATTTTAGACATGTAAAGTTGATTTGATATTTGAAAATCAATTACTGTAATCACCATGTAAGTAAAATGCAGGACAAAAATCAAAAGTTGGTTGCTCAACAGATGTAGTACAGATTTGGTAAAATCTGACTCAAAATAAGAAAAAAAATCAGGAAATGAGGAACTGAAAGAATAGCATGCATAAAGAACATGTATTTTTAAATTACAGCAAAAAAAATTACACTTTCTGGTAAAATATGGATATAGTTCCTCATGAGATGTGAATGCAGCTGATAGTTTTTGTTGGTTATGTCATATGTTTTTGGGGTCATGGCCTCACTATGTAGTCCAGGCCAGCCTTGAACCAGCCTCCTGAGTGCTGTGATTACAGGAGTTCTCTATGGCAACCTCAATCCTGATATAATATTGAATAAAGGAAAAGGGAAAAAGACCAAGAGATAAAGACCAAGAAAGAAAAACAAGCAAACTCTTTGGGAAGGGGACAGAGGAAGGGCCTTAATTTTTCATCCACCCTATCAGACAAATGTCCAAGCTCTGACAGCTTCCATGCATTTGACCCTTGTCCAGTCTCACTCCTTGAAGTGCACTGCCCCATGTGAGTAGCTTCCTCAGATTCATCTACCTGCTTCATGGCTCAAGGTATGTCTGTGTTTTGTCCTATTATCTTTCTAATCCTTGTGGTTATTTTGCCACAAAAGGACATGAACTCCAAAGTAAGTGAAGAATTCCTAAAAAACAGTAAAACAAATCAAAAGGAGAAAAATAGGCAAAGATTAGATTGGAGAGGCGGAGACTCAATAGAAAGCACAAATAATATAATTCTTTAGAAAGACTAAGTCAAAGCCCAACAATGGGTACCAGGAAATGGGTACTTGCAAGAGGGGAGGCCAAGGGAGAGAAGTAGAAGAATGAATGGGGCAAGGGAGTTAAAATGCAGGCAAGAATGCATTGTATATTCCACAGAACTAAGGAAAAGGGTGGGTTAAAGGGTGTTGAAGATGTTGATGGGATGACACAAATCAAGATACATGGCACACAGGAATTGCTTTGCTAAATGCCAAATGTTTCAATACATAACCTAAAAATTAAGAAAAGTGATGGAATGGATGGGGTGGGAGGGGTGGGTGAGAATGTTGAAAGGGGTAACATTGATCAAGAGGCACTGTACTCATAAACTGCTTTGTTAGAGGGCAACTCCTTTGTACAACTACTTAAAGATAATAAAAAAATATTTTTTAAAACATAAAAGGGGCCGGGTGTTGGTGGCTCACACCTAGCTACTCAGGAGGCTGAGATCTGAGGATCTTGGTTCAAAGCCAGCCCAGGAAGGAAAGTCCGTGAGACTCTTTTTTTTTTTTTTTTTTTTGGTCTGGTCGTGGGGCCTGAACTCTGGGCCTGGTGCTGTCCCTCAGCTCTTCAGCTCAAGGCTAGCACTCTACCACTTGAGCCACAGCGCCACTTCCAGCTTTTTTTTTTTTTTCTGCTTATGTGGTGCTAAGGAATCGAACCCAGGGCCTCATGCATGCAAGGCAAGCACTCTACCACTGAGCCAACTTCCCAGCCCTCCGGGAGACTCTTATCTCCAATAAACCACTAGAAAACTGGAAGCGGTGCTGTGGCTTAAGTGGTAGGGTGCTTGCTTTGAGCTGAAGAGCTGAGGGATAGCGCCCAAGCCCAGAGTTCAAGCCCCATGACCGACAAAAAAAAAAAAAGAACATGAAAGGGTGCTTCATGTCATTCGTCCTCAGAGAAATCTCAAAATAAAGCTACACCTACTATGGAAATCACTATGGAGGTTCCTCAAAAAACTGAAAACAGACCTACCTTATAACTCCATAATACCACTCTTAGGCATACTTCTGAATGAGTGTAAACCAACATATAAGAAAGATACCTGCATACCCTTATTTATTACATTTCTGTTCACAATAACCAAATATAGAATCAATTGAGATGTATAACAACAAATAGATGAATAAATAATATTCCACATACCATAAAATATGTACTATGTTATAGTAAATATATTAATATATTCTAATAAATATAATATTCTAATACCATGGAATATAAAGAAAAATGAAATTATGTTATTTGCAGGCTGGAGATCATGATAAGCAAGATAAGCCTAGTTCAAAGCCAAATACCCCATGTTTTGGTTCATTTGTGAAATTTAGACTTTAAAGACAAAGGTATACTTATATATACATATATATCTATATACATAGAACCTGATTGTAACTATGAGTGTTGGAGAGGTGAGGGGGATGGGAGAGGGAAAGAAAATGAAGGATGGTGAACAATATGCAAATACTTGGCAACTATGTATGAAGACATTGTAAGAAAAATCTCATTGAAAGCTGTTAAATAATAGGGGTGAAGGGAAAGGCAAAGAGAACAACAGAATATAATATATGCATGTGCAAAATAGAATGGTAAAGCCCATTAGTACAATTAATATACAATAAAACAGGTTGGGGTGGAATCAAGGTGTAGGGTTGGGGAAGGGTGAATGGAAAGGGTGAATAAGGATCAATATGGTCCAAGTATTTAATGTGTATGCATGGAAATAGAACAAAAACTAGTTGAAACTATCTTAAGGGTAGAAGGAACAGTAATGGAAGAGGTAAGATTGATGGGGTACATTTATTCATGTGTGAAATTGGTACTGGAAACCCCATGTACAAATAATGTACATTAATTTAAAAAAACTTTCTAAAAACTTTATTTAAAAAATGAAGCTTCTGGCCAGGCACCAGTGTCTCATACCTGTAATCCTAGCTACTCAAGAGGCTGAGATCTGAGGATCGAAGTATGAAGTCAGCTCAGGCAAGAAAGTCTGCAAGACTCTTTATCTCCAACTCACCATCAAAAAAGCTGTAAGTAAAGCTGTGGCTCAAGCGGTAGAGTGCTAGACTTGACCATAAAAGCTCAGAGACAGTGCGCAGGCCCTGCGTTCAAGCCCCAGGATCAGCACGCGCGCACACGCACACACACACACACACACACACACACACACACACACACACACACACACACACACACACACACACACACACACACACACACACACACACACACACACACACACACACACACACACACGAGGCCTCTGATTTAGAAATTAGGGATATATGAGAAGCTATATAACCTACAGGTACTAAAAGACATTTACAAGGATGTTCACAGAAGTGCACATTTTAATTGTCAAAATCTGAAAACAACCAAGTATCTGTTGATAATGAAATGCATAAATAAGAGGAAAGATAGAATATAATAAAAAAAGAACAAACTACAGAACTTTGAAAGAAAAGATGAGCCTAATAGAATGCTGGGTTAAAAAAAAAAAAGCAAACACAAAGTAATACATTCTATCTGGTTCCAAGACATAGTATACCATCAGGATAGAAGTTATTTTTAAAGAGGAATTAGAAAGTAATTAAGAGGAATATTAGCAACATTGTATTTTTTTATGAGTACTCAGGTTTGAACTCAAGAGCTACATGCTTGCTAAGTAGAGATTCTACCTCTTAGGCCTGGCCACATCTTTTTGCCTTTGTTATTTTTCAAATAGGGTCTTGCACTTAGGCTTAGGAAAGCCTAGATCATAATTCTCCTTATTTTGTTTCCTGTCTAGCTGGAATGACAGGAGCTCACAACCACACTTTGCTGTTTTTTGGCCAAGAAGGGGATGTCACTACTTTTTGTCAGGTAGCCACAAATGGAGATCTTCCCCATCTCTGCCTCCTGAGAAGCTGGGATTACTAGCACAAACCATCCCTCTTAGCCTGAAACACTTCTTTAACCTAAAGTTAACAGGAAAATGCATTTAAATACATAGTTACTATTCTACTATATTCTTGAATTTAAAAAAAAAGGAATGAAGAAAGAAAATCCCAGACCCTGATAGTTTTACAAGAGGATTTGTTACTATTATTTTTTTTATTGGTCCTAGGGCTTGAATTTAGGGCCAGGGCACTGTCCTTGAGCTCTTTTGCTGCATGCTAGTGTTCTACGGCTTTGAGCCACAGCACTACTTCCAGTTTTCTGGTGGCTTACTGGAGATAAGAGTCTCACAGACTTTCTTGCCCAGGCAGGCTTTGAACCATGATCCTCAGATCTCAGCTTCCTGAGTAGCTAGTATTACAGGCATGAGTCACCAGTACCCCTTTTTTAGTTTTGTTTTGTTTTGTTGTCAGACATGGGACTTCAATTCAGGGTCGGGGTGCTGTCCCTGAACTTCTTGTTGAAGGCTACGACTCTACCTCTTGAGCAGCAGTGCCACTTCTGGCTTTTTCTGTTTAGTTTATTGGAGATAAGAATCTCACCAACTTTCCTGCACTGGGTGGGTTGGAACTGTGATCCTCAGATCTCAGCCTCCTGATTAGCTAGGAGTACAGGCATGAGCTACCAGTGCCTGGCGGGTTTATTAAATGTTTTTAAACACATAACGACAAATGTATTTCCTTCCTAACAATTATTTGAGTGACTTAACAAACTCTGACATTAAAACCAAAGGACAGGGCTGGAATGTGACTTAGTGCTAGAGTACTTGCCTAGTATGCAGGAAGCCCTAGCTTTGATTCCTCAGTACCACATAAACAGAAAAAGATGGAAGTGGCACTGTGGCTCAAGTGGTAGAGTGCTAACCTTGAGCAAAAGAAGCTCAGAGACAGTGCCCAGGCCGAGTTCAAGCCCCAGGACTGGCAAAAAAAAAAAAAAAAAAAAAAAAGATATAAATTAAGCCAGGCACTAATGACTCACACCTGTAATCCTAGCCACTCAGGAGGCAGAGATCTAAGAACCGCAGTTTGAAATCAGGCCAGGCAGGAAAAGTCCATGAGACTTTTATCTCCAATAAACTAACAAAAAATCTGAAAGTGAAGCTGTGGCTTAAGTGGTAGAGTATTAGCCTTGAGCAAAATAAATAAAGTTAAACAGAAGTAACACTGAAGTAAAGAGGGTCTTTATCCAATGAGACTGTCATCCTCAAAGAAGACAGGGGCAGGCACAGAGAGAAGAAAGCTATGTGGGGACAGAGGGAAGATGTATGATTATGCAGGAATTATGCAACTGCAAACCAAGGAATGCCAAGGATTGTTGGCACCAACAGAAGCCAGGAGAGGCATGAAGCAAATTTTCTATCTGAGCCCAAGAAGGAACCAATTCCCCAACACCTTAATTTTGGACTCTGGTTCCTGAGCTGTGAAAGGATATTTTTTTCTTGTTCTAATCTGCTCAGTTTGTCATTTCAGTTCAAATCTGCATTGCTCTGGTGACTAAGAAAGTTAAAAAAGCCTGGAAATCGATGGGCAGATCTATTTACCCACAGAAGTAACACAGATTACAAGACGGAAAAACAAGCAAAATGGCAGTAAGCGGGGACAACTACTTCAAGACAAGTTCTGCTAAGTAATGGAAATGGAGCAAGTTACTGACCTAGTTTGTTGACAATTAGGGTTTTTTTTTGTTGTTGTTTGCTTTTTGTCGGGGGCTTGAACTCTGGGCCTGGGAGCTGTCCCTCCGCTCTTCAGCTCAAGGTTAGACCACTTTGAGTCACAATACCACTTCCAGTTTTCTGGTGGCTAATTGGAGGTAAGAGTCTTATGGACTTTCCTGCCTGGGCTGGCATTCAACTGTGATCCTCAGATCTCAGCCTCTTTAGTAGCTAGGATTACAGGTGTGAGTCACCGGCACCTGGGGACAATTTCTTTTTATAGTAAGTCTTTCAACAAAGCAACAAGAAAAACTGCTACTCAGGATTTAGTTCTGAGTAAGAGGCTTGAAACATGAAAGTTCAAAAGAAATCAGGAGAGAAAAAGATATGTTTGTTATACAGTATACCCAGGAACTCAGAACAGTTGTAGTAGCAAATGGATGAGACCTGGGTAGGAAAGGGAAGACAAAATATTCTGGTCCTAATGCTTATTAGTTATATGACAATGAGTGAAAAAAAATGTCAGTCCCACTTTTAGTCAATGCTTAAACACAAGCAATCTACACCTGCCTTGTCCACCTCATGCAACAGTAGTGAAGATAGAAATGCAATTACGAGCTATGAAAGGAGCTTAAAAATCTACACTACTGCCATCATAATCCATCAGTGATATTTCAGTGATCAGACTTAAAAAGTAAACAGAAAGAAAAGACAGTTGCTAGTGGTTCATGCCTATAATCCTAGCTACTTAGGAGGCTGAGATCTGAGATTTAGAGATCAAAGTCAGCCCAGGCAGAAAAGCTCATAAGATTCTTATCTCCAATAAACCAGTTAGAAAAAGCTGGAAGTAATGCTGTGGTTCAAGTGGTAGAGCACTAGGCTTGAGCAAAAAGCAACTTAGGGGGCTGGGAAGGTGGCTCAGTGGTAGAGTGCTTGCCTTGCATGCATGAGGCTCTGGATTTGATTCCTTAGCACCACATAATCAGAAAAAGCCGAAAGTGGTGCTGTGGCTCAAGTGGTAGAGCACTAGCGTTGAGCTGAAGAGATGAGGGACAGTGCCCAGGACCCACAACTGACAAAAAAAAAAAAAAAAGCAACTTAGGACAGTGCCCAGTCCAAGTTCAAGCCCAGGTTCGACATAAGAGGCGCGGCTGGGGATGGCAGGTGGGGAATAGAAATGAGAGAGATTGCTGGGCACAGGTAACTCATACTTGTAATCCTAGCTACTCAGTAGGCTGAGATCTGAGGATCATGGCTCAAAGCCAGCCTAGGCAGGAAAGTCCATGAGACTCTTATCTCCAATTAACCACCAGAAAACCGGAAGTGGCACCATGGCTCAAGTGGTAGAGCGTTTTCCTTGAGCTGAAGAGCTCAGGGACAGCTCCCAGGCCAAGTTCAAGACTATGACCCACAACAACAACAAAAGCAATGAAAGAGATGATTTTTCTATGTGCTCAGATTTTTAAGACATGTAGAGAGAGGATGGATGCAAAATTAAACATGAACATAAAAGAATCATGTGTTTTTGGGTGCCAGTGGCTCACGCCTGTAATTCTAACTACTCAGGAGGCTGAGATCTGAGGGTCACAGTTCAAAGCCAGTGAGGGCAGGAAAGTCAGAGAAACTCTTACCTCCAATAAATCACTAGAAAACTGGAAGTGGCGCTGTGGCTCAAGCTGTAGAGCACTCACCTTGAGCTGAAGAGTGCAGGGACTGCGCCCAGGCCCAGTGTTCAAGCCCCATGACTGACCAAAAAAAAAAGAATCATGTGTTTTCCAGGCACCAGTGGCTCACACCTGTAATCCTAGCTACTCAGGAGGCTGAGATCTGAGGATCACGGTTCAAAGCCAGCCCAGGCAGAAAAGACCTTGAGAGTGAAGCTGTGGCTCAAAGTGGCAAAGTAAGTGCTATCCTTGAGCAAAAGAGCACAGGAATAGCGCCTAGGCCCTGAGTTCAAGCCCCACAACTGACAAAAAAAAAATCATGTACTTGCTCAGTCACAATAATGTAGTATTAGTAATCTTTATTTCACTAAATGAACTAATAGATGTAAAACTGTCCTGTAAATTACAATTATTCTACTTGTAAAGTTGTTATAAGTATACTAAAAAATGAAATGTAGATCAAAAAGTACCAAATACAATAAAAGGTTGAGTGTGAGCGTGGGGTGGAGGTGACAAATCGCCACGCCTGGCGCAGAAAGAACAAGAAGCTCTGCTCAGTGCAGATGGCGTTCCTGGAATCTGAACGCGTAACAGAGCTCCAAAAGCTGGGCCTTTCCAGAGTGGGAGGAATCTCCATGCATCAAAGACAACATAAAATCATGAATTATGCACAATATTTTCTAAAATCTTTTTCTCAACTGATTTTCACCTTGCTACTGAAGTTAAATTACATGTTAAAATAATTAGATGAGAAATCTGTGTGCTCCAAATTTCTCATTGATCAATATATAAAGAAACAAGCTAGGGTGTAGCTAAGAGTATTGACCTTCAGCACACACATCCCCCCAAAATATACAGAGTCTATGAACCTTACTAATATCGTGATGGCAAAGAGAGTTTTAAAAAGTAGGAAGAGGAGAAGCAGCTAGGGCCAAAGGTACTAGGGCTTGAGGCACAGTGATAAATAGCTAGAGGGCCATTTGCAAAATACTGTCTAAGAAAAATCATGTTGTTTTGCCTATGAAATGGGGAAAACAAAACACACAATAGCAGACTCTAGGATTAGTTTACCTGAGCCACAGGAGAGCCATAGCACACAGCAGAGCCATCTTCTGGATAGACAGAGCAGCTATGGTTCTGCTTGGGCACTTTCTCCAGTTTAGTCCCACAAGATGTCTGGGGGACAACCAGTGCCATGGACTGAGCCCGGAGGTAGCAAATGAAGGAACACCTCATTCCCAATTGAGCACATACTACAGGTGTATATGTGAGTGTTTCACCCAGTACCAGAAAGAAAAGCTGAAGAGGGCAAGAGATGGGGCTCACTGATAAGAAATTGACCTTGCTCAAATAACTACATTTAGAACTCTATCATCTGGATATATAAAACTAACATACAAAGAAAAGAACATTAGGAACTTAGAACATTAAAAAAAAAGAACTGAGAACATAAATGAAAGAATAGAACAGAAAAATAACAGAAAAAAAAAACACTCTTTAAACTTTATTCCTGAAGGTAAAGGTGTAGCTCAAGTGGTAGTGCATTAGCCTTGAGGGAAAAAAAGCCAAATGAGAGTGTGAAGATCTGAGTTCTAGTACCAGTACCATTACCAAAAATATAAATAATTAGGGTTGGGAAGGTGGCTCAGAGGTAGAGTG
The DNA here is from genome assembly GCF_024711535.1 of Dipodomys merriami. Lineage (NCBI taxonomy): Eukaryota > Metazoa > Chordata > Mammalia > Rodentia > Heteromyidae > Dipodomys > Dipodomys merriami. The sequence goes on from NW_027202382.1 coordinate 40,529,984, forward strand.
CTTGCCTTGCATGCATGAGGACCTGGGTTCGATTCCTCAGCACCACATAAGTAGAAAAAGCCAGAAGTGGCACTATGCTCAAATGGTAGAGCACTAACCTTGAGGCTGAAGAGCTGAGGGACAGCACCCAGGCCCAGAGTTCAGGCCCCATGACCAACACAAAAAAAATAAAAATAAAAAAATAAACTTTCCCCAAATGAGGTATTTTTTGAAGTGTAACTGATCCACCATGTGGCTATCCCACATTTTGTTTATCCAGTAATTTGCTGACTGCGGCTTCTACCTTTGGGTTATCATGAATATTGCTGTTATGCATATTTCTGTACAAATTTTGTTATTTGACATATATTTTGGTTGTACTGGGGCTTTGAACTCAGGGCTTCCTGCTTGGTAAACAAGCACCCTTTCCACTGAACCAGTTTTCAGCTAGACATATATTTTCATTTCTTTTGGGTATATACCTCATAGAATTACTGGGTTGCACTGTAACTCTTAAGTTTACTCCTCTGAAGAATTACCAGGCCATTTTCCAACCTGACTATATCATTTCTACAGGCAACAATGTGTAAGGTAATAAATGTCTCCATGTCCTCATTTTAGCATCTACTTGATTCTAGCCATCCTAGAGGGTATAAGCAGCACCTTTGCCCTTTTTATTTTTTATTTTTTAATTTTTTTTGGGGGGGGAGGTCCGGTCGTGGGGCCTGAACTCTGGGCCTGGAGGCTGTCCCTCAGCTCTTCAGTTCAAGGCTAGTGCTCTACCGCTTGAGCCACAGTGCCACTTCTGGCTTTTTTCTTATGTGGTTCTGAGGAATCGAACCCAGGGCCTCAGGCATGCAAGGCAAGCACTCTACCACTGAGCCACCTTCCCAGCCCGCCCTTTTTATATTTTATTTATTTTTGGTTTTTTTGTTGGTCATGGGGCTTGAACTCTGGGCTTGGGTGCTTTCCCTGCATTCTTCAGCTCAAGGAGAGTGCTCTACTGCTTGAGCTACAGCACCACTTCTGGTTTTCTAGTGGTTTATTGGAGATAAGAGTCTCATGGACTTTCCTGCCCGGGCTGGCTTTGAACCATAATCCTCAGATCTCAGCCTCCTGAGAAGCTAGGATTACAGGCATGAGCCACCAGTGCCTGGCTTCCTTTGCCCTTTTTTAAATGGATTGTATTGTTTATTATAGTTATAACAGTTCATTATATACTCTGGGTCAATGTAGTATATGTATGATTTACAATTATATTCTTCCTTTCTATGAATTGTCTTTTTACTTTTGGATGGGTTATATTTCTATTTTTTCATCACTGTTAACCTCTATTTTATCAAAATAGCATACATATAAGTAAAAAATCAATAATAGTAAAAAAAAAAAAAAGACTGAAATAAAAAGAGGTACTCTGGCCAGGGTTAATGGTCCTTGCCTGAAATCCCAGCATTTGAGAGGCTATGACAGGAGGAACAAGAGTTTAAAGCCATTCTGAGGTATGTAGCAAGCTCAGGACCAACCTATGGGGAAACTTTGTTTCCCCCTGCCCCTGCCCCCTAAAAAGTTTGTGGACTAACCTTCCCCAGCCAGTTCCTAGCCCCAGCATCAACAGCTTTGATCTCTCTGGGTTGTCTTATCTGGAGGTTTCTTTTATGAGCCTATATAAACTGCTCAATTTGTCTTTTTGTTGTTGTTGTTAGTCATGGGGCTTGAACTCTGGGCCTGAGCACTGTCCCTCAGCTCTTCAGCTCAAGGCTAGTGCTCTACCACTTGAGCCACAGCGCTACATCTGGTTTTCTGATGGTTTATTGGAGATAAGAGTCTCATGGAATTTACTGCCCAGGCTGGCTTTGAACCGAGATCCTCCAGATCTCAGCCTCCTTAGCAGCTAGGAGCTAACCAGTGAGCCATTGGTACCAGCTATTTGTCTATTTTTGACATTCCAGATTTTCTGAAATGACAAATAAGGACATAGTTCTCAGAATCACCTTCATAGCACTAATATCATTATCATTAACATCTGTGTCATTATTTGGGTGATATAAATTAATCTTTAAATTATGTTGACTTTGGTTAAGTCAATAATTAATGCTTTAATTGTGATCCTCTTTCTTGCTTCATCATATGGCATATGATACAAGGTATACAAGGGAGAAGATCAACCCATATCTGAGAATGCTCTTCAGACATATTTAGTTGGAAACTGGTTGTACTTTTTTTTTAACTCTTCTTCCTCATCTCCTAATTTTTATAACATGTCAGTTGTTAAATGCTACATTGTTTAATGTAATTTCATAGAGAAAGTATCTTCATATAAAATGTCTACTTTTTTGTTGTTGTTGTTGGTCGTGAGGCTTGAACTCTGGGCTTGGGTACTATCCCTCAGCTCTTCAGTTCAAGGTGAGTACTCTACCACTTGAGCCACAGTGCCACTTCTGGTTTTCTAGTGGTTTATTGGAGATCAGAGTCTCCCAAACTTTCCTTCCTGGGCTGGCTTTGAACTGTGATACTCAGATCTCAGCCTCCTGAGTAGCTAGGATTACAGACGTGAGCCACTGGTGTCCGGCTGAAAGTAAATTTTTAATTTGTGCATGGCACTACTATTCTATTGACAAGGTAATAATTGTTACGACAGTACTTATGAAATTCTACTTGGTGCTGGGTGTCAATGGCTCATGCCTATAATCCTAGCAGAGGCTGAGATCTGAAGATGGCAGTTCAAAGCCAGCCCAGGCAGGAAAGTCCATGAGACTCTTATCTCCAATTAATGACCAGAAAACTAGAAGTTGTGTAGCTCAAAGTGGTGGAAAACTAGCCTTTAGCAAAAAAAGCTCAGGGACAGCACCCAGACCTTGAGTTTAAGCTCCATGACTGACAAAAAAAATAAAGAAATTCTACTTGATGCTAGGCATTGTGATACACATTTTGTAACTTAGGAAAATGAGGCAGAAAGTTCATGAGTTTGAGGCCAGCCTGAGCTATTAAAAAAAAAAAAGTACAAAAAGGGAATTCTATTTGGCAATGGCTGAGTGTGTAGCATTTACTTATGATACATAAGGCCCTTGGTTCAATCTCAGCACAACAAAAACAAAGAAAATAGCTTTTACCTGGGGTTGTGGTGCATACCTGTAATCCCTGCACTGGGAATAGGGTGCTTTAGGAGGGAGTTTTTGAGTTCAAGGGCAGTCTGGGCTATTCATCAAGACCACATCTCAAGAAGGAAAAGGGGAAGGAAAGGGAACGAAAGGAGAGGAAAGGAAAGGGAAAAGGGAAGGGGAAAAGGAAAGGGAAGGAAGAAAGGAAAGTGAATAAGGGAAGGGAAGGGAACGGAAGGGAACGGAAGGGAATGGAAGGGAACAGAAAGACAGGGAAGGGGAAAAGAAAGGAAAAGAAAGAAAAGGGGGCTAGGAAGGTGGCTCAGTGGTAGAGCACTTGCCTTGTATGCCTGAGGCCCTGGGTTCGATTCCTCAGCACCACATAAGCAAACAGAAAAAAAGCCAGAAGTGGCGCTGTGGCTCAAGTGGTAGAGCACTAGCCTTGAGCTGAAGAGCTGAGGGACAGCGCCCAGGCCCAGAGTTCAGGGCCCACAACCGGACCCCCCCCCCAAAAAAAAAAAAAGAAAGAAAGAAAGGAAAGGAAGGGAGCAGAGCCAGGCACCAGTGGCTCATGTCTTTAATCCTAGCTACTCAAGGTTGATCTGAAGATCCCCATTCAGCTTTGCAGGGGTGTTAAAAGGATCTGTCAAGAGGGGAATTCAGGGAAGAAATCTGGGGGTACAGCTCTCAGTTTATGACTAGAAGGAAGTTCACAAAGCTGGAGCTCAAACTAAATGGAATCTTTTAGTTGATTCTTCCAAATCAACCAAAAGACCTAGAAAGAAACTGTTTGGGGCCCAGGGGATGTTCATACAAGAACTAAAAGCATAGAAGCCACGTTCTCTATTGGTGAATCTCAGTAGATATGTTGAAAAGAATGTGTGCACTTGAACTCTGGTAAAAGACCTTGGGTCAGCTCTAATAGAGGAAACAAGCTTTGCAAGAAAACTCATGAGACTCTTCTCCTGAAAAAGCTGGAAGTAGAGCTGTGGATCTAATGTTAGAGTACTAGCCTTGGAGCACAAAAGCTCTGGGACAGTGCCTAGGCCCTGAGTTCAAGCCTGAGGACAGTAACAAAACAAAGAATGAAAACGCAAAATCTTGGGTCTTGTTCTTCTAACATTAAGTCCCATCTGCCCTACTCTCCTTTCTCTTAAAATATAAATAACAGTACTGTAACTTTGGGGTTTTCCCCCAGTATTAGGAAATGATTCTTTGAAAAAAAGGCATTTTTTTCCCATGAGACTGAAGAACTAAAGAAACTCCATTTTAAGATCGAACCCCCAAAGAGAGATGTGCTGCCCTCAGAGTAACCCCCAAAGAGAAAAATAGTTCTCGGAAAAACAGCAGATTGCCACCAACCCTGCCCACCCTTAAGGAACAGAGTAGTTGCCTAAGTATTCCATCAGAAAAAGAGAAGTGCAGTCAGGGTGGACTTAAACCCCCTGAACTTGTGAACTTGTTTAATACTATAAAAACTGTGCTGATTCTATGCTCAGGGCCTCTTAGCATCACCAGTTACCGAGTGCGCGGAGGACCAAGCTCGAGCTTGCAATAAATGACTCTTTGCTGTTTGCACTGATCCTGGTCTCTGGTGGTCTGTGAGGGGACATCCGAAAACTGGGCACTTCGGAGACTTTTTTTTTTTGTCAGTTGTGGGGCCTGAACTCTGGGCCTGGGGCTGTCCCTCAGCTCTTCAGCTCAAGGCTAGTGCCTCTACCACTGAGCCACAGCACCACTTCCGGCTTTTTCTGTTTAAGTGGTACTGAGAAATCGAACCCTGGGCTTCATGAATGCTAGGCAAGCTCTCTACTACTAAGCCACATTCCCAGCCCCAGGACATTTCCTTTCGTAGTGTCTTCTGTTCACTCATTCTCTCTCAGTTCCTCCCTCACTTCTCCACCCACAAGCTGTATAGTTAGTTCACTTTCATCAATGTCCAGTGAGTACCACTGCTGCACTTAAAAAAAGGATTTTTAAGAACTAAAAGAGATGGGCTGGGAAGATGGCTCAGTGGTAGAGTGCTTGCCTTGCATGCATGAGGCCCTGGGTTCGATTCCTCAGTGCCACATAAGCAGAAAAAGCCAGAAGTGGCTCTATGGCTCAAGTGGTAGAGTGCTAGCCTTGAGCTGATGAGCTGAGGGACAGCACCCAGGCCCTGAATTAAGGCCCCACGACTGACACACACACACAAAAAAAGGAACTGAAAGAGCTGGCTATTGGGGTATTGGTAGCTTATGGCTAAAATCCTACCTACTGTGAAGAATGAGAGCTGAGGACTGCGGTTGGAAGCCAGCCCAGAAATATCTGAGACGCTCTTATCTAATTGGAAAGTAGAGGCATGACTCAAAATGATAGAGCACCAGCCAACAGCAGAATAAATCAAGTGTGAGAGTATGAGGCCCGTAGTTCAAGCCCCATGACTGGCATACACAAAAAGACTCCCAAGAATCACTAGTAACAATTCTTGCAAAATGGATTCTGGTTATCAGATTTACCTCCCAAGGAATGACTCTAATTATGAGATATTTTATTTTGGACATGTTATAAATTTTCTTAGCTTTGGGATTTCTTCATACCATTTACTATTTGCTCTTTCTTCATACTATTAACTCCTAATAATAGGTAACTATTGTGAATATTCTGTTAGACAATATTCATAATATTATGGCACACAGGGTCCCAGTCTCACCCCACCATCCTCCTATCCACATAGCCAACAAAAGGTAGCAATCTTTTTCCTAGATGCTGAATATGGAACCCAGGGCCTCTTACAAGCGAGAAATATGCTTTACCAAGTGAGCCACATACCAGTCCAAGGTGGCAAATACTAAAGCCAACAATTTATACTGTCAATAATAATCTATTATTAGTTTATTCAATAACTACTAATGTAACTCAATAGCTACTAGGGTAACTATCCTTTCTAGATGCTGGAATACACCAAAGAACAAAACTAGCAAAATGACACAGTGGACTATTTAGCAACTGACAAAAACCACAAAAAATAATAATCCAAGCAATAGGCAGCAGGATGGAGAAAATACAGCAGGAAGGAAGAGAGTGCTAGAGGAGGCGAGACACTGAGAATGACATTAAAGCAGAATATAGATGAAGTGAAAGGGTAAGCCAAGTAGATGATAGCTGAGAATCTCGGCAGAGGGTATGAGTAACTAGAGGCTGAGGCGGGTACAGACCTGGTGCACTGAGCAATGAGAGGTTCAGTCTAGAAATACAACACTGAAGTACCTGGGCTCCTCTAAATAAAGACAAGCAAGATTCACAGCTGCTGCTTTTTAAACATTACATAAAAGAGGCAAAAGGAGAGTCCAATCCCCATACATATTCTCCAAGCCCAGCAGGAATGACTTTTGTTGCCTGACCCTCAAAGGGAGCATCTGGTTCACCAAAGGGGACTGACTATCTTTTTAAAATTTGCATCAAGAGACCATGCAGATCACCTACACTCCTTATGAGATTTCTCTTTCAGCAGAATTTATTGTATCTACAATCATAAAGTGGTGTTTGATAAGCCCATAAACTAATAAATGCACACAGACTGATTAAAATTAGCTAGATTTCATAATGGCTTTCATTTAAAAAAGTTATGACGCAAGGCAATCACAACTTCTGTTGTTCTTCTGTATCTTAATATTAAAAGTGAAAGCAATGCTATGCAAAACAAGCTGGACTTGGATTATTTTGGGCAGTACTGGGGTTTAACTCAGGCCTAACACTTGCTAGGTGGGTACTCTTGTCACTTTAGCCAAGCTCCCAGCCTTTGCTTGTTATTTTTCAGATAGTATTTTGCTTTTTCTCAGATCAGTCTCACACCACCATTCTCCTATCCACATAGACCTCCCACGTAGCTGGGATTACAGCTGTGAGCCACCATACCCAGCTTGACTTGAATTCTGATGACCTGAATTTAAGTCCCAATTGTTTAGCCCACAGCACCTGCTTAGCATGTGAGAGACCTTCATCAATACCCAGTACCACCAAAATACAAAAGCTTTCATTTCCTAATGAAAACTACTCTACATTACCATAGCATAAGTGCCAATCAAATGTAATCCTCTTAAAGTATCATAAGAGTAATTAGTTAAATGTAATCATATTCTAATAAAAACTGATTATATACTTATAAAAAAAATTTAAACAAGACCAGTCTAGCCCTGGCACCAGTGACTCATGTCTTTAATTATTGCTACACAGAAGACTGAAATTTGGAGGATCTCAGCGCAGGCAGAAAAGTCTAGAAAACTCTTTAAGATTAACTCTAAATTAATCTCAATTAACTATTTAAAAGCTATGGGCGGGCTGGGAAGGTGGCTCAGTGGTAGAGCACTTGCCTTGCATGCCTGAGGCCCTGGGTTTGATTCCTCAGTACCACATAAGCAAAAAGAAAAAAAGCCAGAAGTGGCACTGCGACTCAAGTGGTAGAGCCCTAGCCTTGAGCTGAAGAGCTGAGGGACAGCGCCCAGGCCCAGAGTTCAGGCCCCATGACCGGACCCAAAAAGAAAAAAAAAAAAAAAAAAAAGCCATGGGCAAGAAAACTGAGAACATGAGGTCTTGAGTTCAAGCCCCAGTACTAGTAAATAAGAAAATAAAGGGGTGGGAAGGTGGCTCAGTGGTAGAGTGTTTGCCTTGCATGCATGAGGTCCTGGGTTCGATTCCTCAGCACCACATAAGCAGAAAAAGCTGGAAGTGGTGCTGTGGCTCAAGTAGTAGAGCACTAGCCTTGAGCTAAAGAGCTGAGGGACAGTGCCCAGGTCCAGAGTTCAGGCCCCACAACCCCCCCCCCCCACACACACACAAAATAAATAACTACGATAATGCACACCTACAATCCCAGCACTCAGGAAATAGAGGCAGGAGGATTATGAGTTGAAGGCCAAGCTAGGTAACACTAAAAAATCCCTTACTTAGTAAGACAGAAAATAGAAAAGGAAAGAGACAAGAGAGGAAAGAGGGCAAGGAAGCTCTGGATAGGAACAGAGTTTTAAGTGGTGAGCTGCTGTGCAGTTCCATCTGCTCCTGCTACTCTGGCAACCTCGGAGGGTCAGAATGGGCCATGAGGACAGTAGTAATGTAAAAACAAAGCAGGACTGTGGGCCCTGGACTGCAGAGGTCAAGATATCAAACTGATCATACTGTCTTCTGCAGAATGATCAAGCCTTAATCTTCTGTTTGGCCTCTGCTCTGGGCAAACCTGACCCCTGTTCTCAGACAGGCAGTAGCAACTTTCAACGACCTGAACTGACCATTATTATTATTAAACTGATTTTAAAATTATTAAACTGATTTCAGTGCCACCAACTCTATACAATCTCCCTAGGTCAGAAACAACTGTGTTTTTCTCTGAAGTCTGAAAGGACTGTGACATAACTCAGTTGCTTTATATTGTGGCTATTTATGCCTATCATTGTGACTTTAGTGAACTGTAATTGTCTTGAAAGTTACTATCTGTGTGAAGTATCTTCCTCAGAGGACCTGATACAAGTACCTTGAAGCCAGTGACTAGACCACTTTAGACTAGGAATAGCCCCAGCCCCATGGCAGTGACAATGACTGGGAATGCCTGCTATTTGGTAGGCATCATTCCAGGTGCTGGGACAGTATGCAGGAATGAACAAAACCAAAGATGGCTAGAGGTAAGGAAAGCAACTGTTGGGGAGACTTCAGAATCTCTATAGACTGGGAAGATCATCACTTGAGCACCTCAGAGAGAATAATGAGCATGAAAAATGGCAAGTGTTCAATCTTCCAAGAAAAGAAGCCACCTGCAATTACCTTCATGTAGTAGTATACTGGGAGCCTGCAATGATACTGTGAAAATGAGAAAACTCCCCAAATTCCAAGGCTATAGCCAAACTTCTAATCTAAAATTATACAAATTATTTACATCAGGGGTCTCTCAGTTGAACAGCACGTATTCAACAAATAGGACCAGAACAAAATATCCATACATAAATCTTAGTTCTGATATAGACTACTCAAACATAGTTGCATGATCTCTGCCAGTTATTTAAGTTAGGCCTTGATTTCCCTAGGTAAAATGGAAAAGATAATAGGATATACTTCTTGTCACAATGATTAAATAAGTGGTGGGCACCAGTGGTAGCTCATGCCTGGAATGCCAGCTACTCAGGAGGCTGAAATCTGAGGATTGTGGTTCAAAGCCAGAATGGGCAGGGAAGTCTGGGAGACTGAAACCCAAGTACTGGCCACAAAAAAAACCAAAGCAAAGCAAAAAGAATGTACGCAAAGTACTTAGAAGAACATCTGGTACACATTAAATGTTATACATTTAAATGAGAAAAGAAATATTACTTAATTTATAAACAAAACTCTGCAGGGAAAGGGGCACTCACAATAATGACATCAAGACTATGCAAAAATGAAAACTGTATCAGGCTAACCAGGACATAAAATCACATTACAAAATAAATAAAAAAATAAGAGCATGTGACCAGAGAAAGCCAATTTCCCAGTTTAACATACTGATATGGAAGCTACCCATAGATGCAGGTTCCAAACATTAATGTCTAAAGCATCTTCTCCATGCACTTGCTGGGCTGTTGAGAGACGATTCTGCTGTAAATAATTGCTACGTGCCAGACACCCTGGTTGATAAACAATCAACATGGTTCCCTCAAGATAACTAACAGGCAGCTGATGAATACTGAGGGCATGCTGATGCTATTAAGCAGAGAGAGGCGGGCCCTGGCCCTCAAGAAGCTCACCACCAGTTAAGTGAATGATGCCTGCAGGGATGCTCCTGTTAATAGTTCCCAGAGGCCATTGCTACAGCAAAGCAGGAAGACAGCTCAGAGAAACACTGGAAAAGGCGAGAAAGGCCATCTGAAAAATAGATGGAGTAAAAATGAGACATGAGTATTTCATTACTTTACATGGCACATCCAAACAGATTAAGGTATTCTAGAAAGGTAAAACAAAATTTATGAGAAGCATTTGTGAAAGATAGTTTTTGTTTTGGTTCAGGTAGCATCCATTTTCCTTTATTTGTGGAATTAGTGCTCGCTTATTACATCAGAAACAAAATATCCAATTTGGAAGAAGGAGAGAGTTGGGAGAGAGAGAAGGAGAGGAATAGGAAAGGGAGAGGGAATATGAATCAGGGAAATGGTAATTGTACATGTGAAAATGGCTCAAAAAGAGTCTACAGCCGGGTGCTGGTGGCTCATGCCTATAATCCTAGCTATTTAGGAGGCTGAGATCTGAGGATCATGGTTCAAAGCCAGCCCAGGCAGGAATGTCCGTTAACCACCAGAAAACCAGAAATGGTGCTGTGGCTCAAGTGGTAGAGCACTTGCCTTGAGCTGAAAAGCTGAGGGACAGCGCCCAGGCCCAGAGTTCAAGCCCCAGGGTTGACAAAAAAAAAAAAAAAAAAAGGAGTCTACAGACACACACCAAAAGACTGATAGATATAATGGATCATCTGATGTCTGCAATGGGCACATGGGAAATAATTATTCTATTTCTGTAAGTTTAAATGATTTCAAATGAAAGGTTAATACATCTATAATGTCTATTATATAAAAAGCATTTTTATCTCTTCTTGTATATGTACAGAGATGTCTGGGATAATGTTCATTTATAGTCAATGATAGATATTTCTAAGTAGGGAGATTTGGTGGAATTTCATATTTCATCACTGAGCTTTTTATAGTGGCACTAGAACCAAAATAAGCATTATGTCTAGGAATACTAGGAATAATGGGGGGTGATAACTTTACAACAAAAGACTAAAATAAGACAAACCGTAAATGTAGGTTAAATATGATTGGGAGGAATGTGAATGAATATTTTTTTTTTTTGGTCCGGTCGTGGGGCCTGAACTCTGGGCCTGGGCGCTGTCCCTCAGCTCTTCAGCTCAAGGCTAGCACTCTACCACTTGAGCCACAGCACCACTTCCGGCTTTTTTCTTTTTGTTTATGTGGTGCTGAGGAATCAAACCCAGGGCCTCATGCATGCAAGGCAAGCGCTCTACCACTGAGCCACCTTCCCAACCCTCGTGAATGAATATTTTCTGAGATGTTTTTGTGGTTGTTTTGGTCATTATGTAGCCTAGGCTGGCCTTGAATTTATAATCCCTCTGTCTTAACCTCCAGAGTACTGAGATTTTAGGCACATACTTCCACATCCTGCTCTATATTGTGTGTGTGTGTGTGTGTGTGTGTGTGTGTGTGTGTTGATCATTATGTAGCCTAGGCTGGCCTTGAATTTATAATCCCTCTGTCTTAACCTCCAGAGTGCTGAGATTTTAGGCACATACTTCCACATCCTGCTCTATAGTGTGTGTGTGTGTGTGTGTGTGTGTGTGTGTGTGTGTGTGTGTGTGTGTGCTGAGATTTTAGGCACATACTTCCACATCCTCCACATCCTGCTCGTGTGTGTGTGTGTGTGTGTGTGTGTGTGTGTGTGTGTGTGTGTGTGTGTGTGTGTGTGTGTGTGTGTGTGTGTGTGTGTGTGTGTGTGCGCGCGCGCGCTTGCCAGTCCCCGGGCTTGAACTCAGGGCCTGAGCGCTGTCCCTGAAGGTTAGCACTCTACCACTTGAGCCACAGCACAAATTCTAGCTTTTTTGGTAATTAATGAGACAAGAGTCTCATGAGCTTTCCATGCTTCAAACAACAATCCTCAGATTTCAGCCTCCTGAGTAAGCAAGATTATAGGCATGAGCTACCAGCACACAGCTAGCTATATTATTTTTCACAACAAAACATCCCAGTTCTTGTGAAAACTTTCTACAGTAGGGTTTCTCAATCTTGGCTCTACTAATCTTTTAGTCCTAATAATTCTTTGTCTTCAGGGGCTACTGGGGGCACAGGAGTGTGCTTAGAAATATTCCTTGTCTCTGCTCACTGGAGGCCAGAAGCACCTATGCCTGACATGAGAGGCAAAATCACCCTCAGCTAAAAACTACTACTCTAGGGGCTGGGAAGGTGGCTCAGTGGTAGAGTGCTTGCCTTGCATGCCTGAGGCCCTGGGTTCGATTCCCCAGCACCACATAAGCAAAAAGAAAAAAGCCGGAAGTGGCGCTGTGGCTCAAGTGGTAGAGCGCTAGCCTTGAGTTGAAGAGCTGAGGGACAGCACCCAGGCCCAGAGTTCAGGCCCCACGACCGGACCCCCAAAAAAACAAACAAAAAAAAAACTACTACGCTAGTAACTTTTTTTTTTTTTTCCCAAAGGTCTTAAACTCAGGGTCTGGGCACTACCCCTGAGCTTCTTTTTGCTCAAGGCCAGAGCTCTACCACTTGAGTCACAGCACCACTTCTGGCCTTTTCTGTTTATGTGGTACTGAAGAATGGAACCCAGGGCTTTATGCATGCTAGGCAAGCACTCTTCCATGAGCCACATTCCCAGTCCTCTAGCACTTATTTCTTTATCCAAAACATTCACCATCCCTCAAATTCCCCAATCCTTAGGTATGTCTGACATATTGAATAATAATTTTCAACATGATGTCTTTTCTCTCTTATTCCTTTTTAACACATATTTTTATTATCTTTAAGTTTTTGTACAAAAGCACTGCCATTCAACAAAGCAGTTTATGAATACAATGTGTCTTGAACTCTTATTCTTAATTTGGTTACCAATATTCTGTTAGTTCAGAAGATCACAAGTATTTGAATAAATTTTGCCATTGCAGATGTAACAATTCAATCAAACTTATACTGCTCTGACAGTCCTGCAATTGGAAAGCCTGAAAGTACAGACCTTAAGCTACATATAGTAGAATAACATTCCAAAATATGGGAGAAAACAGGAAAATGGTTACATAATCCAATCTCTTACCAGATACTACTCAAATGTTTGGTCAAATTAAATAGCTCCACGACATGCTTCATAACAGAGTACTCCACAGAAAGGTGGAATTGAAAAGGACATTATCTTTATTACCCAGCTTCTAACCCAAAGGGGATCTGAAGCCCAGCAGCATACATGCTCAATATAAAGGCAGGATCTCAGCTTCACTTGAGACCTGCTAAAGCAGAATCTGCATTTTAACAAGTTCTCCAGATGATATGCATGCAAGTTAAGTCTGAAAAGCAGTGATCTGGCTAATTTTACACCAACTTCCTCAAGTTAGGTGGGCTGTATTTTCTTTTTTTTTTTTTGCCAGTCCTAGGGCTTGAACTCAGGGTCTGAGTGCTGTCCCTAAGCTTCTTTTATTCCAGGCTAGCCCTTTAGTACTTGAGCCACTACCACTTCTGGCTTTTTCCAAGTAGTTTATTGGAGATAAAAGAGTCTCACAGACCTTTCTACCCAGGCTAGCTAGTGATCCTCAGATCTCAGTCTCTTTGAGTAGGTAAGATCACAGGTGTGAACCACTAACACCCACCTTTAGGCTATATATATTCTTCCCTCCCCAACTCCCCTCCCCCCCACCCCTGGTTGTGGGTCTTGAACTCAAGTGCTGAGTTCAGTTCCTGAGACTCTCTGTGCTCAAGGCTAGTGTTCTACCACTTGAGCCACAGTACCACTTCTGGCTCTTTCTGCTTATGTGGGACTCAGGAATCAGACCCAGGGTTTCACGTATGCTAGGCAAGCACTCTACCACTAAGCCACATTCCCAGCCTTGGCTTATATTCTTCCTAAGTCTTACACTTAGGAAGATGAAATGAAAACTGTATAATTACAAAATGTTTACAGGATAAGAGAAAAAATAATGAAATCTCTCTTCTACCCCATAAAAACTTCAATTTTAGGAAGCCAGTTTCAAACATATGCCTTTAGTTTGCTTAATTGTTTATAGTGCTGGGATAGACTCCTTGTAAGTACTAAGCAAGTGCTCTACCACTAAGATACATTTAGCCTTCATATTTTTAAAGTAAACTGAGAAAACTAAATATTTACTTAAAATGGATACTTTTCAACTAAGAAAGAAACTCTCCTGATAAAGCTTAAGCTGGTACCGGTGGCTCATGCCTGTAATCCTAGCTACTCAGGAGGGTGAGAAATGAGGATCACAGTTCAAAGTCAACCCAGGCAACAAAGTCCATAAGACACTTATCTCCACTAACCTACAAAAAAAGAAAAAAACAAAGTTGGAAGTGGAGCTGTGGCTCAAGTGGTAGAGCATCAGCCTGAGCACAAAAGCTCAGGGACAGTGCCCAAGCCCAGAGTTCAAGCCCAGGACTGGCACAATAGAGCACAGGAGTCAGTTACTGTTTTCCCATTAAGGTAACAGGTACATTTGACTTACTTCAGATAACTAAACTACAGTAATGATGAATACTGGGAAACAGAGTTGAGATGAAAGCCAGATCGTGTTTATTTGGTTTTGTTTTGTTCACTGTGTTGCCCAGACTGGTCTGGAACTCTTGGACTCAAGCTATCCTCCTGCTTTCCAAGCAGCTGAAACAACAGAGTTCTTGCCACTGCACCTGGCTTTAAATCTGTATTCTTAATTACATGCATTTAGGAAAAAAGTCTGGTTAGCATTGTCAGCAATCATAGTGTCTTGAAAGAAATCAATCATTTCTAGACTTGAACTCAATTCGAAAGTGACTAACAGCTCCCTTCAGTATGACAGTGTACACAGTGGGAGCTGCGAAGTATTTCCTTATTGAACAAATGATGAATATTTAAGGATTTCATGTTATACTGTTCTGTGCAAGACAGAATAAACAAATGCTTCTAGAAATATATAAGAGAGAGAAATAGGAGAAGAGGAGCAGTGTGAGAAACAGGAAAAGGAAGAAGAGATTGTTTTTCCCTCCTAAACAATAATTTTAGCAACAATCGAATGGGTTATTTCATGAATCTGTTAGCTTGCTTTCCTTGCCGTCATCATCCTAATCTAAATCACTATCATCTATTTTGGAGTTTTATGATTCATTCTCCACATTTCCATTCTTGAGCCCTTACTCCAGTCTTGTCATAGCAGATGGAAAGATCTCTTTGAAGGTCTGATATATAGCTAGTGAGTCCAGTAAGACAGGACTCAGAAATGGAGGCACAGCTTCCTGCTCCAGACTCCTCTGTTATGACTGGCAGGGACTCCAATCTTTTTTTTTTGGGGGGGGGGGCGGGTTCTGGTCGTGGGGCCTGAACTCTGGGCCTGGGCACTGTCCCTCAGCTCTTCAGCTCAAGGCTAGCACTCTACCACTTGAGCCACAGCGCCACTTCCGGCTTTTTTCTTTTTGCTTATGTGGTGCTGAGGAATCAAATCCAGGGCCTCATGCATGCAAGGCAAGTGCTCTACCACTGAGCCACCTTCCCAGCCACAGGGACTCCAATCTTGATTCTCTTGTTCATGCTTGGTTTCTGGATCAGATCCTCTAGACTTGTTATCAGTGCTCTGAATTGCTGACAGCCTTCCAAAACATTTCTTCTCTACTTAAGTTAGCTGGAATTAGAGCCTATAATTTTCATCCAAAAACCTTTCCTGGAACAATGCCACATCCTTTAAAAAAAAAATGACCTGTCACTCACTACATTTTAGCTTTCCAAACAAGTATAATTAAAAATCTGAAATTCTAAATAGCATTCATATCACCAGCCTCCTGAAAATAGCTTTGAAAATGAACAATTAGCTCTTTTTATTACTTGATTAAACCCAACCCTCTACCTACTCTGTGCTTGTACCTAGGCAGCTAAATATATGGCTGAAGAAATACTACTGTGCTGATTGGTCTTACTTTTAATCCAATGCCTTGGAGATGCTCTCCTGCTATTCCCTGTTGGTTGTGGGGCTTGAACTCAGGGCCTGGACACTGTCCCTGAGCTTTTTTGCTCAAGGCTAGCACTCTACCACTTTGCACCATAGCACCACTTCCAGTTTTCTAGTGGTTAATTGGAGACAAGAATGGAATGGCTTTGAACCTCAATCCTCAGATCTCAGCATCTTGTGTAGCTAGGATTACAGGCTTGAGCCATCAGTGGCTGGCCATTTTCTTCTTGAAACATTACTATTTGCCAGCTATGACACCATTTTCTCCTCTTCAGTGAAGCAGAAAAACAGGATTCCCACTCCCTAAGTTGGCTGACTTTATGGTTCAACCTTAAAGTGTTCCAGGGCCCCTGAGCTCAGATCTCTGAGATGTTCTCTTCTCATTCCAAAGTCTATTATGACTGTAAGTACCAACTGCACAAATTTTGAAGTGAATACTAGACTTGTTCCCTAATTCGTTTTCATTTCCCAACTTCCTTCTTGTTATCTCTATTCGAATACCTAACTAGCAATTCATCTCAGCCTATCCAAAGTGAATCTCAAATATTCCTCCCCCAAATCTACTCTATTCAGTCTTCCTCATCTTCCAGGGGTTCTTAATCAGGTATAATTCATTCCAAACACAGGTGACAACATGACCTTTTAAAAATAAGCCAAATTCCTATCAGTTCTCTGCTCAAAACCTTCACATGGTTTCCCATCTGATTCTGATAATACTTACAAGTGCCATATGACCTGACCACCAAGATGTCCTACACCATCCCCTATTGTATGATTCTCATTCACTTTAACCACAATGGCCCCTTGCCATTCCTCACACAGCAGCCCAAGACACATGCTGGCGTCTGCTGTTATCTCCTCTCCAGAGGAGCATGTAGCTCCTGCATGTAGCTCTGTCACCTCACTTAAACACTTCTGGACAAACCACTTTATCAAAGCTTCTCTTATTTTTTTTCAAGTCTTGGTTTTTACCTGGGTTAGTCTAGACTAAAATCCTATTTGTGATTTCTGCCATCACTGGGATGACAGGTGCAAACCACTTTGCACAGCTTTTTACTTTTGAGATGGGGTCTTGTGAACATTTTTTGCCCAGATTGGCTGGAATAGCAATCCTCCCAACGACAGATGTGAGCTACCTCGCCCAGCTAAAATTGCTTTACTCCCATTTGGAACTGTGCAACACTACATAGTAAACATTTTGGAGGGCAAATATCATGTACAATGACAATTTCCAAATGCTAAGATGTGCACGTGTCACCAGCATGACATGGGAACTCAGTTACTGCTGGTAAACTAAACAATAGAGGTTGTCAGATGTGGGAGAGAACTGTGTGGTGGTGCTTTTCCTATTTGTGCAGTGTAAAGGGAAGCCTCCCATCTAGTTATTAAATGTTCACTCTGTCTGCGGTAATAGCTACTATGCCAAATGCAATTACACAGGCTAGAGCTGGATCTGTGAACAGTTTGTTGTTGTTTTGGCTTTGTGCTATTGTGACCTTATTCCTTAATGAACAGTCACATCTACAATGTCAAAACTCTTCCTCCTCCTGTTCCCAGTTCTTCTCAATTAAACAAACAACAACAACAACATAAAGACTGGGCTGGGAAAGTGGCTCAGAGGTAGAGCGCATGCCTTGCATGCCAGAGGCCCTGGGTTCGATTCCTCAGCACCACATAAGCAAAAAGAAAAAAGCCAGAAGTGGCAGTGTGGCTCAAGTGGTAGAGCACTAGCCTTGAACTGAAGAGCTGAGGGACAGCGCCCAGGCCCAGAGTTCAGGCCCCATGACCGGACCCAAAAAACAAAACAAAACAAAACAAAAAACAACATAAAGACTATTTCCCTAGACAAATGTGTTCAAAATTCTCTTAGATGCAAATACTTTTAGATAACATTTTTTTTTGGGGGGGGGTGTCAGTTGTGGGGCTTTAACTCAGGGCCTGGGCACTGTTCCTGAATTCTTTTGCTCAAAGCTAGTGCTCTACCAGTTTGAGCCACAGTGCCAATTTGGTTTTTGAGTGGTTAATTGGAGATGTGTCTCATGGGGACTCTTTCTGCCTGGGCTGGCTTCAAACCAACCTGAGTAGCTAGGATTACAAGTATGAACTACCACAGCCCAGTTTAGGTAACTTTTTTTTTTTTTTTTTTTTGTGAAAATACTGTATAGAGGGTTACAATTACATAGGCAAGATAATGACTACATTTCTTATCAAGCATTGTAGCCTCCTCCTTTGTTTCCCCTTCCCATCCCTTCCCATTCTCCCCCGCGTCCCCCCAAGTTTAGGTAACTTGTAAAAACAGATTTACTTGTAGAAGGTTGAGGTGAGATGTAAGCAATGGCAGTTGCTTAAAGTTCATTCATGATACAGTAACTATGTTCTTGACATCCTATAAAAATACATATTTAGCTGGCTGCTAGTGGCTCACACCTGTAGTGCTAGCTGATACTCAGGAAGCTGAGATCTGAGGATCCCAGTTCAAAGCTAGCTCAGGCAGGAAAGTCCACGAGACTCTTATTAACCACCAGAAAACTGGAAGTGGTACAGCACTAGCCTTGAGCAAAAGAGCTCAGGGACAGAGCCCAGGACCAGAGTGTAAGCCCCAGGACCAAAACAACAACAACAAAAAGCTCATGGACAATGCTCTGACCCTGAATTCAAACCCCAGGACTGGCACACCCACACCAACAAAATGAATAATACATATTCATATATATAAGAAAAATAGAGCCAAACGCAGGTGGCTCACGCCTGTAATCCTAGCTACTCAGGAGCCTGAGATCTGAGTATCATGGTTCAAAGCCAGCCTGGGTAGGAACATCTGTAAGACTCTTATCTCCAATAAACCACTAGAAAACTTGAAGTGGTGCTGTGGCTCAAGTGGTAGGTAGAGTGCTAGCCTTGAGCTGAAGAGCTGAGGGACAGCACCCAGGCCCAGGGTTTGTGCCTCACAACCCAAAACAAAACAAAACAAAACAAAAACAAGACATATATATGTATTGTATGTATATAGTCTCTAAAATTAAAACAATGTGATTCCAATGTGTTATGAAAAGGAATATTGAATAAAATTTTCTTGAATAAAATTTAAGAACTGCACTGGTGGGCTGGGAAGGTGGCTCAGTGGTAGAGTGCTTGCATTGCATGCCTGAGGCCCTGGGTTCGATTCCTCAGCACCACATAAGCAAAAAGAAAAAAGCCGGAAGTGGTGCTGTGGCTCAAGTGGTAGAGCGTTAGTCTTGAGTTGAAGAGCTGAGGGACAGCGCCCAGGCCCAGAGTTCAGGCCCCACGACCGGACGCCCCCCCCCCCCCAAAAAAAAGAACTGCACTGGTTTAGGCTCTTGTTGGACCTAAATATTCCTAATCTAGGGGTAAATAACCAACACAGGGAAAATATATATCTATTGGTAGGTGTGGTGAATTCTTTTTGCTTGTTTTGGGGTTGTACTGGGGACTGAACTTGGGGGTCTCTGCTCTACCACTTAAGCCATAGCCTACTGTGTTTTTTCATATAGGGTCCAATGTTTTGTTTTGGTTTTTTTTTTTTTTTTTTTGGTCTGGTCGTGGGGCCTGAACTCTGGGCCTGGGTGCTGTCCCTCAGCTCTTCAGCTCAAGGTTAGCGCTCTACCACTTGAGCCACAGCGCCAGTCCCGGCTTTTTTTCTTTTTTGCTTATGTGGTGCTGAGGAATCAAACCCAGGGCTTCAGGCATGCAAGGCAAGGGCTCTACCACTGAGCCACCTTCCCAGTCCCAGGGCCCAATGTTTTTGGTAGGCTTGCTTTGAATCATAATCATCCTACTTCTGCTTTTGCTTCCTGGGTAATTGGGATTATAGATGTGCACCACCTCTCCTGGTCCTGTATTTTTTTGTTTGTTTTGAGATAAAGTATCACTGGGATAGCCCATGCTGGACTCATCTAGCAATGCTTTTGTCTCACCCTATAAGGACTATGATTATGTGTTTAGGGTATACAACACCTAAGGAGGTGTGCTGAATTCTACAAGTAGACTCACAACATTTGCTATTTTATGCTATCTTTTTTCACTTATCATAATGTCTTCATGTTTGGTTTATGTTGTAGCACTCATCCAAACTACAATCCTCGTTACAGCGGAACAATATTCAACTGTATATGTACACTATATTTTGTGGGGGCATTTAGCTGTTAATGGTCATGTGGGTTTTTCCACCTTTTGGCCACTGAATATTGGTAGTATACACACACCTCTTCAAATCCTTGCTTTCGTTTATATGCCAAGAAGTGAAATTTCTGGCTTATGTGATAATTCTGTTTAAATTCCTCAGGTACTGCCGTATTCAAATGTAAAATTTTAAAGCACAAATATCAACGTAATCTACAAGAATTAGGTCTTGTCTCTTCTGTCCATTCACATGGCCTGGAGCTACTTTTACATTGCAACTGTAATACATATGTCAGAGGTGGCCCAAGACATCACATCATTTATTGGCTGTGTACAGTGCAACAGATTCAGAACCATCTCTGCTTTATCCATATTCATTCTTTCAACAATCATTTACTGAAGAATTGCTATGCACTAGATAAGTGTTCAAGTTGCAGGTGACCCCAGCAATGAGCAAACATACTTAAAATAATCTTGGCCTATGGGAAAACAGATGATACAAATACAAAAGTAAATTGCATACACTTCTAGAAAGTGCTAAGTGCTTCTAAAGTAAAAGAAAGCACACAGGAGCTACAACTGCAAACAGGTTTGATTATCAAGATGACAGATGAATAAACCTTAAGCAGTGAAAGAACAGGCCATGAGGGAAATCTGGTAGATTATTCTAGGGAGAGATAAGAACAGGAGTCAGCCTCCCCAGTATGTCTGAGCAATAGCAAGGAAGTCTAGTGTGTCTGAAATGGGACTAGCCTCAGACTGCTGAGACAAGTCGGAGAGGCACTGGGAGAACTGACTTGCGTGTGGCCACAGGGCCACTGAAATGACTGACAATATGCTGAGGGAACCAAGGAGCCAGCCACTGGGGCATTCTAAACAGAGAGCTGATCACACTGGCTCACACTACATTGGGATGGAAGGTAGTTAAGGGCTACCCAGGCAACAGCTAACAACAGCATAGATCTATCTGAAGGGTAATAGTGGATAATGGAAAAAGGTTAAAATGAATATTTTTTGTCTTTCTTTCTTTTTTCTTTTTTCCTGTCAGTCATGGGGCTTGAATTCAGGCCATGGGAGTTGTCCCTGAGCTTTTTTTTGTCAGTTATGGGGCTTGAACTCTGGGCCTGAGCACTGTCCCTCAGCTCTTCAGCTCAAGGCTGGTGCTCTACCACTTGAGCTACAGTGCCACTTCCAGTTTTCTGGTGATTTATTGGAGATAAGAGTTTCACAGACTTTCCTGCCCGGGCTGGCTTTGAACCATGATCCTCAGATCTCAGCCTCCTGAATAGTTAGGATTACAGGCGTGAGCCACCGGCTTGGCTCCCTGAGCTCTTTTGCTCAAGGCTAGTGCTCTACCACTTGAGCCACAGGGCTCAATTGGAGATAAGAGTCTCATGGACTTTCCTGCCCAGGTTGCCTTTGAACTGTGATCCTCAAATCTCAGCTTCCTGAGTTGCTAGGATTATAGGCATGAGCCACCAGCACCCGGCTTAAACTGAGTATTCCTTAGGCTAGAGCTGTGTTTTGTTGATGGACTGTATGCAGAGAAAAAGAAAAGGTGAAGAGAGACTTCAACTTGAACCACAGGGAGGATGGAAAAACCACCCCTGGGATGAGGAGCCTATACGTATTGAGGACCGAGGGGAATCCCTCTTTGCTAGGTGGAGGCTGAGTGAGGGTACAGAACAGGCAGCTGGGACTGGGAGGTGAGTAACAGATGGGGAACAGTCCATAAATCTGAGAGTTGCTAAGCTAAGTATTACTTCCTGATACTACTCTAAAAGTACCAAGTACTTGATTACAAATCAAGTACTATAAATTGGATCAAATTAACAAAAGGTGAATTTAAAAGCACAATTTCCTTCAACAAAATGTGCCAGGCATAATGCCAGACACTATAAACACAAGCATGAATACAGAGAACCAGTCAGCCAAGTGTAGCCTTTTCCTAATGGGTTCCTTGGTGGTTTATTGGGGGAGGGGGAAGCAGTTGACTAAACAATATATAGATTGTTCTCCTGAGCATATTCAGACTAATATATTACCATGACTTTCTGAGAGGGAATATATGAAACTGTAGGGATGAAGGGACTATCTGGTCTAGAGCATGGGTCTAAACAACACACCAGATATTTTGGACCAGGATTTTTAGGGATATCCTGGCCTCTACACACTAAGTACAGCTAGCACATCCCAGCATGTGACAGCACAAATGGTTCCCCTGGGGAACAAGATGTTACAATAATGTATGTTTCCATAGACAGAGGATTTTTTTTTTTCTGCACTGAACTGTGAACTCATGGCCTGGCCTTACAACTAGCGAAGGCAGGTAATCTGCTGTTGTCTCTAGCCCTATTTTATAATTTAATTAATTAGTTCATTAGTTTATTGTGCCTGTACTGGGGCACATACTCTTGCTCATCTTTTTTGTTCGTGGCTGGTACTCTGCCACTTGAGCCACATCTCTATTTCTAGCTTTTTGCTGCTTACTTGGACATAAGTCTTGAAGATTTGTCTGCCTGTGCTTGCTCCACACAAAGATTCTCAGATCTCAGCCTCTTGAAGTTGTATGATTATAGGCATCAGCCACTTGGCACCTAGCTTCTAGTCCCATTTCACATATTATTTTTACATATTATCTCCTTTCCTTCCCAGGAATGCACCTGGACTGTGATCCTCCTATATTTTGCTTTCCACCATGGCAGTGATGCAAGTTCTTCCACTGAAATAGTCTCACAGACTTTTCTACCCTGGCTGATCTCAGCCTCCCATGTAGCTAGGACTCAAACTGCAATCCTCTCAATCTCAGCCTCCCAAGTAGCTAGGATTACAGGCAGGTGCCACAAGCATTCTGCCACTTTTTTTTTTTTTTTTCTTTTTGGGTCCGGTCGTCGGGCCTGAATTCTGGGCCTGGGCACTGTCCCTCAGCTCTTCAGCTGAGCTCTTCAGCAGAGCTAGTACTCTACCACTTGAGCCACAGCACCACTTCCAGCTTTTTTCTTTTTGCTTACATGGTGCTGAGGAATCAAACCCAGGGCCTCATGCATGAAATACAAGCGCTCAACCACTGAGCCACCTTCCCAGCCCCCACTATTTCTTTTTTATAAGTCTTTTACTTCCCTAGCAAAGAAAAGGATCTACTCAACCTACTTCTCTCCTTAAATAGAGCATCATACACGAATTTCTTCACATTCCCTCCCTCCAATCTCAAATTAACTGTGTCTTTTTCATCCTATAAAAGACCAGCTGCTTCTGTTTATTTCTAGGTCTTTATTTCTAGTCCATTGATGCTTGCCTGTACCATGACTTGCCCACCAATTATTCTCTGTTCTATAGACTTAATTTTTCACTCAGGCTCCAAACATGTTACTTTATTTCCTTTCCTAAATAAAGAAAACAAAACCGAAATGCCTTCTCTGCTTTGTCTTTTTTTCTTGTTGGCAGTACTGGGGTTTGAACTCAGAGGACTTCATACCTACCATTTGAGCTATACCTCCAGACCTTTGTGTTTTCCTTATTTTTGGTATCAGACTTGCTTTTTGCCCTAGCTGTAATGAGAGGTGCCACAGCTATATTGAGAGGTGCATATTCAAACTGTCCTTAAATCATAATCTCCCCAACTTCTACCTCCCAAATAGCATTTCTCTTCTCATTCAAGTTCTCTCTCCTCTATACAATTCCTAGAGTTTGAATGTGCCCCACAAACCCATGTGTTGGAAACTTAATTCTCAAAGCAAATCACTTCACAGTGAGACCTAATAGGATGAGTTTATTTTAATAATCTGTGTTACTCCATCTCCATGAGTGGAATAACACCCATTATAAAGACGTTTGAGGATAAGTACATGTGTGTGGGAGAAAAGCCACCATCTCCCTACCTTCCTCTCTTTCTGTTCTTTCTGCTTTCTGACATGGGTTGACCCAACAAGAATACCAGATGCAGTCCCTTGGACTTTATAGTCTCTAAAACTAATAAGTTTCTGTTTATTATAACTTTCTCAGTCTCAGGTACTCTGTTAAAGTAGCACCAAATGGATCACAACAACCAAACTTTCATTTAACACTCATGGCTGCCAATTTCTTCATCTCATGTTACTTCTCTGCCAGGTAACACTTAAGTCAACAACCATTTTTTCTTATCTCTAGTTTAAGATCTTCTACCTACTTCCTTCATTAGATTCTTCAGGTCCTTCTACCACCTGGCATAACCTTTTGAATGAACTGATGAAAACATGATAAGCAAAGATCTCTCTGAATTCCATGATGCTGTTCTCCTTTCCCTCTACTCCCTGTTTCTTCTGCATCCACTGAACATGGCTTCTTACGAGTGACTGCTAGTCCTCTTCTGAATGATTCTCACAACTCCATATACTAGGAATTGTTTATCTCTGACCATGGAAAAGACTGGATTTATACTCCAAATTAAGATTTATGTTTTTCAATAGCAAGTTAGCAGGTTTTTTTGTTTTTGTTTTTGTTTTTCAGTCCTAGGGCTTGAACTCTGTGCCTGAGCATTGTCCCTCAGATCTTCAGCTCAAGGCTAGGGCTCTATCACTAGAGCTACAGCACCACTTCCGGTTTTCTACAAGTTTACTGGAGATAAGCGTCTCATGGACTTTTCTGCCTGGGCTGGCTTTGAACCACGATCCTCAGATCTCAGCCTCCTGAGTAGCTAAGATTACAGGCATGAGCCACCAGTGCCCGGCAGTTAAATAAAAGGAAACCAAGGCAAGGTTAAATATCAATAATGATAATAATAATCACAACTACCACCAAAATGCCTTCTATTTGGGACCACAGAAGAAAACATTTTTGATATCAACTAACTTTAATCCTTAACAACCTTATGAAGTAAGCCTTACCAGTCCAACCATATGAAGTTATAGTCTCAGAAAGATTAAGTTAACTTCCTTACATAGCTAGTAAATTATATATCTGGGATTGAAATGAAATTTGATGTCAAAGTCAACCATTTCTTAACCAGGTAACATTTTTTTCATGTTATCTTTACAATATCCCTTAAAATTCATTTTGCTTACGTTTTCCTGAATTTCACAAATTTGAGGGACAAAAGGTCAATATTGTAAACTATACACTTTTGGCTTCTCTATTAAAGAAAACATCATCCTTGGCTACATAGAAATCAGGGTTAGAAACTCCATCTCCAAGCCTGCAGGCAGGATTCTGTCTAACCCATTCAGACAGATGGGTAACTCTATTTTTAATGGCACAGAGGAAAGGAGATGCCTGCCTGCTAAATTTAGATTTTGAGCCAAAGGAAGAAAGCACATCTAATTTTATGCTCCATATAACTACACCTTCACATATAGTTAGTAAAGTGCAGCCAAACAAAATTATTACCACTACAATCCAAAAATAAAGTCAGTCATTACAAAGGAATTCTGCTGGGCTCTTGAAGTTGACAAGAGAACAAAACTATTCCTGTTCAAAGCACAGTGGAGTTGGCATGGTAACAGCTGTTTCTGACCTGTCAAAACCCATCTCCTGGATGGGTCTGGAAAAAATCATACTAAGTGAGCCAGGCAGAAAGAAAAAGAGCGCACATGTGGATGTTACACCTACAATATAAACTGTCTTATAAACACAGAGTCCTATGCACAAATACATGATTGAGCCAACTAAAAAGTATGGTATATTCAGGAGAGAGATTTCCTGGTGTAACCTATTTGAACAATTAGCTAACAATTTAAGAAAACAAGTATCAGGAAGCTAAAGCAGGATGTGAATGAGAGAGGAGTGAATGGGAGAAGGCGGACAAATGGAGGAAGGAATGGTGGATGAATATAGTCATAATACTCAATGTATATAAATGAAAAAGCAAGTAGGAAGCTAGGTCCTGGTAGTTCACGCCTGTAGTCCTAGCTACTCAGGAAGCTGAGATCTGAGGATTGCAGTTTGAAGCCAGCCTGAACAGAAAAGTCAGTAAGACTCTGATCTCCAACAAAGAACTCAGAAAAAGCCAGAAGTAGCACTGTGGCTCAAGTGGTAGAGTGCTAGCTTTTAGCAAAAGAAGCTCAAGGACAGCACCCAGGCCCTGAATTCAAGTCCCAGGACCCACAATTTTTTTTTTTTTAAATGGGGGAGTAGGAAAATTGATATGGCAGGTGGGGGAAGAGGCAGTGGGAGGAGGATAGAATGATAGAAGGGGTGACTGATCAAGATGCAGCATACATACAAATGGATAGTTAAATTGAAACTCCTTTGTACAACCATTTAAAATAACAATAAAAATTTAAAAACCATTTCCCAAGTAACTGATAAATGACAAAGGAGTGTTCAGTATGACATACACATTATATTGATGTCACTAGACCTACAAAGATAACTCCAGATCATAACAGAGATGAATCCTACATACACATAAACCAGTAAAAGCTCTGCATTAGTTTTTCTAGGCCTTTTTTTTTTTTTTTTTGGCTAGTACTGGGGCTTGAACTCAGGGCTTGGGCCCTAACCCTGAGCTTCTTTTGCTCAAGACTAACACTCTGCCACTTGAGCCATAGCACCACTTCCAACTTTTTCTGTGTATGTGGTGCTGAGGAATCAAACTCAGAGATTCATGCATTCTAGTCAAGCACTCTACCACTAAGCCACATTCCTAGCCCTTTTCTAGGCTTTAAACTTGAGAATACAACTGTTTCATATGATTTGAGTCTAATTTTGTCTGTCAGATCATCTTTAGCAGCTCTAAACATGCTAAAAGTATTTCTTTAGATTTTTTTTGGTAAAAAATTTTTTAAAATCCACACATGATGCAAAAGGAAGAGGTTTCAGATAATGTGTTTAAGGTGAGAAAAATCAGAACAAACCAACAAAAAGCCCTCAAAACAGGCTGGGAAGGTGACTCAGTGGTAGAGTGCTTGCCTTGCATGAATGAGGCCCTGGGTTTGATTCCTCAGCACCACATAAGCAGAAAAAGCTGGAAGTGGTGCTGTGGCTCAAGTGGTAGAGCACTAGCCTTAAGCTGAAGAGCTCAGGGATAGTACCCAGGCCTAGAGTTCAGGCCCCATGCCCAGCAAAAAAACAAAACAAAACAAAATAAAACCAAACCCTCAAAACTCTTTGCCTTCTTTGTCTGTTACAACAAAAACCTTTATCATTTTAGGATCATTTTCTTGAAAAAGCTACTGGCTAAAGCTGACATAAAAGTTAAATTGTTTCTGGGGCTGGAAAGGTGGCTCAGAGGTAGAGTGCTTGCCTTGCATGCATGAGGTCCTGGGTTCGATTCCTTAATACCACATAAGCAGAAAAAGCCAGAAGTGGCGCTGTGGCTCAAGTGGTAGAGCACTAGCCTTGAGCTGAAGAGTTAAAGGACAATGCCCAGGCCCAGAATTCAAGCCCCACAACAACAACAACAACAACAACAACAAAATTAAATTGTTCCTAAATCAAATATTCTTCAAAATTAAAACGTGAGCTTGCATCTTTTCAAAGTTTAGGAGGGCTTTGTATGACTCCCACTAACATAAGTGTATGGTCAAATGGGTCCTAAATAATAAAAAGAAATTGAAGAGCTGGGCATTGGTGGCTCATGCGTGTAATCCTAGCTACTCAGGAGGCTGAGATCTGAGTATCACAGTTCACAGCCAGGCAGGAAAGTTCATGAGACTCTTATCACCAATTAACCAGCAAAAAGCTAGAAGTGGAGCTGTGACTCATGTGATAGAGTTGATAGCCTTGAGCAAAAGCAGCTCAGGGACAGTGACCAGGGTAGAGTTCAAGCCCCAGGACCAGCAAAGAAAAAAAAAGCAAATAAAAAAAAGAAAAAGGAAGAAGAAATTGCAAAGTGGAAATCGTACAAATAAAACTTTCGGCCTCCATTATCACATTAAAATCTGGCACAAAAATACAATAAGTACATGTTAGGGTAACATTTGTGTAATATTACAGTACAATTGTACAACTGGTACAATTCCAAAAGACAGGGTCACAGCCCAACCACCTTTTCAAACAAATGTGGATCAGAAATAGCAAATACTGAAAGTAAGATGAAAATATTGATGAAACCCAAGTATACAAAACTACCAACCACTTTTCTGAAAATAATTCATGTTGTTTTCCAAAAGAGAACAGCTATTTCTGAGTACAATAATGAGGTGGGCCAAATAGTTCTTTCTCTACCTGTTCAGTGAAGTATTTAAATGAGCTGGAGTTAAAGGTACAGGGTTTTGTCATATTCTCAATTTACATATATATATATATATATGTATACTTTTAATTTTTTTTTTTTTGGTCTGGTCGTGGGGCCTGAACTCTGGACCCGGGTGCTGTCCCTCAGCTCTTCAGCTCAAGGTTAGCGCTCTACCACTTGAGCTACAGAGCTACTTCCATTTTCTGGTGGTTAATTAGAGATAAGAGTCCCTTGGACTTTCCTGCCCGAGCTGACTTTAAACTGCAATCCTCAGATCTCAGCCTCCTAAGTAGCTAGGATTACAGGCGTGAGCCACTGGCACCCAGCGTTTATCATCATTTTTAATGTATGTAAGTGAAATCCTGCTATGGGGACAAAAAAAATAAATGGACTACACAGACAATGTTGGTCCTACAAAATTACATTGTCTAGGACTGGGAATGTGGCTTAGTGGTAGAGTGCTTTCCTAGCATGTATGAGGCCCTTAGGTTTGATTCCTCAGTACCACATAAACAAAAATAAAAAAAATTAAATTAAAAGAGAAAATTAAAAATAATAAAAAATAAAATTATACTGTGTAGTGACATAGTAGCTGTCTTAGTTGAAGTACACATTATCCATGAAATCAATTAGTAACCTGTTTCTCAGAGTGCCTCAATGTTTTGTGATGTCTGAAATTGTCCTCTGTTCTGGGCATTTGCTGAAGACTTAGAACATATCCCATAGATAATTCAGTACATGTATATAATCTATAATGATCAAACCAAGGTAATCAGAATTTCTATCTGAAACATATATCACGTCTGTGTTGGGAACTTCTAGACTCTTATTTTGAAATATAACATAAATTGTTTTACACTACAGTCACCTGCCCATACTATATTGCCTTTATTTTCCCTTTTTCCTTTGCTAGTCCTGGTGCTTGAACTCAGGGCCTGAGCCCTGTTCTTTCTTTTTTTTTTTTGGTCGGTCTTGGGGCTTGAACTCTGGGCCTGGGCGCTGTCCCTCAGCTCTTCAGCTCAAGGCGAGCGCTCTACCACTTGAGCTACAGTGACACTTCTGGTTTTCTAATGGTTTATTGGAGATAAAAATCTCACAGTCTTTCCTGCCAGGGGTTGGCTTTGAACCAAGATGCTCAGATCTCAGCCTCCTGAGTAGCTAGGATTACAGGCGTGAGCCACTGGCGCCCAGCGTGAGCCCTGTTCTTGACCTGCAAGGATATTGCTCTACCCCTGGAGACTTAGCTCCACTTGTGGCTTTTTGTTGATCAATTGGAGATAAGATCTACTGGATTTTCCTGACTGGGCTGGCTTCAAACCACCATTCTCAGATTTCATTAACCTTTTTCCTTGGCTGGCATTAAAGTATGATCCTTCAAATCTCAGCCTCCCCAGTAGTAGCTGGGGTTGGGAGCATGAGCCACCATATCTGGCCTTAGGGGGTTTGTTTATTTGTTTGTTTTTGCTTTAAAATAAGTATGTGTCATTAAAATAATTCAAACATAATTAAGGTCTTTTTTTATGTTTATGATGCCAGCACTAGGGCATGAATTCTGGAGCTTCTGTGTACTCTCCTTCAACTTTTTTGCTCATGTCTGACACTTCCATTTCCATTTTGCTGCTTAATTTTAAGAGATAAGAGTCTTTGGCTTCTATTTTATTTTATTGTAAAGATGCTGTACAGAAGGGTCACAGTTACATAAGGTAATGAGTACATTTTTTGTCAAGTACTGTTACCCCTCCTTTGTTTTCCTCCAACCACCCCTTTCCTCCCCCACCTCCCCAACCATTTCCCCCACCAACAAAGTTATAAAGACACTACCTTGGAAATGTAGTCTTGTGTCTTGTGTCAAGGTGTCTTATGTCTCTCAGATCTGTCTATCCAAGCTGGCTTTTAATTGCAATCTTCAGATCTCAGACTCCTAAGTAGCTAGGATTATAGGCATGAGCCACTGCAACCCAGCTTTACTTGGCTTTTTT
The DNA here is from genome assembly GCF_024711535.1 of Dipodomys merriami. Classification (NCBI taxonomy): domain Eukaryota; kingdom Metazoa; phylum Chordata; class Mammalia; order Rodentia; family Heteromyidae; genus Dipodomys; species Dipodomys merriami. Next base: position 40,560,032 of record NW_027202382.1, read on the forward strand.
TTTTTTTTTTTTTTTTTTTGGCGGGAGGGGGATCAGTTGTAGCACTTGAGCTTTTTTTGCTCAAAACTAGCACTCTACCACTCTGAGCCACAGTACCACTTCTGGTTTTCTGGTGGTTAATTGGAGATAAAGAGTCTTACTGACTTTCCTGCCCTGGATGGCATCGAATAGCAATCCTTAGCTCTCAACCTCCTGAGTAGCTAGGATTACAGGTATGAGCCACCAGTGACTGGCCTCCCTTGGCTTTATTGAGGATGGCTGGCTCTCTACCACTTTAGTTATTCCTCCAAGCTAGAAGGCTCACATTTTAGAAGGGTAATTTGGTAGATTTTACTGAATTCCACAGAACACTGAGAATTCTGGAGGGGGAGTATGTCATAGAAACAGCCCAACAAAGCCGGGTGCCGGTGGCTCATGCCTGTAATCTTAGCTACTTAAGAGGCTGAGATCTGAGGATCACAGTTCAAAGCCAGCCAGGGCAGGAAAAGTCTGTGAGACTCTATCGCCAATAAAACACTCAGAAAACCAAAAGTGGTGCTGTGGCTCAAGTGGTAGAGCACTAGCCTTGAGCTGAAAGGCTGAGGGACAGCACCCAGGCCCAGAGTTCCAAGGCCCATGATAGACACAAAAAAAAAAAAAAAAAAAAAAAAGAAAGAAAGAAAAAAAGAAACAGCCCAGCAAGCTTAAATAATCAAACAGTAATCTCTTAGTTCCAAGAACTTAAAGCTAGTCTTAATTTATTTAAAGTGTCAACAGAGTTTTCTTCCTAAATAATCATCTTCAAAGGGGTCTAGAAGTCTTTAACTACTACTGGTAGTGACCTGACAGAGCAACTTTGAGAAGTCAGCTGGTTGCAAGAAAACCAAGGCTGTCACAATCCTCTGAAGTGGCAAATAAATCACAACCAAAGCAGAAATGAAGGCATGGGCCTATTTCTCTAAGTCTAAATCTGCTTTTATTCTCTCATGAAACTGGGCAAATGGTCTGTGCTTTAAGTGCCTGTCTAATTTCTCTTCCCCATAAAATAATGTTCTCAAAAAATCACTGGGGTTGGAAGTGGCACTGTGGCTCAAGCAGTATAGCACTCGCCTTGAGCTGAAGAGCTGAGGGATAACGCCCAGGCTCAAAGTTCAAGCCCCATGACTGACCCAAAAAAAAAAAAAAAATCATTAGGGTTCAAAAATCCCTAAATTCTATACAGTGTATCTAACAATGTATTGTAGAAATGGGAAATTTACTTTAGAAATAAAGAGAACCACAGATACTTTAGTATAACTGTTTATGTATATTTTCTGTATTTATATTTTTGACATAGAAAAGAAAATTGTTTCAATTACTCTAGTTCCAAAAGTGCAGACCTTCTTCTTATACATTTCCAATCCTCAGTATAAAGATAAACACATTCTAGGAAGGAAGATTAAAAAGTTAACATTTATACAATATAATCATTAAATCTCAAGTTTGGGGTGAAATTTCTTGTTTTTTTCTGAGATAGTCTTTATATACAACACATATGTAGATATATACAGACATAGATAGATAGATAGATAGATAGAAGTATCTATCTATATCTGTGTGTGTATGTATTTATTTATTTATTTATTTATTTATTTATTTCAGGTTATGTGTCCTAGACTGACCTCAAACTAGCAATCCTCTTGTCTCTACTCTGGAATTACAAACACGTACCAACATATCCAGTTTTAAACCTCTTAAAACAGCTTAAATTACCTCAGTGCCACTAACTCTGATTGTCTAAACAGTATAAAAACACAATTTAAAAAAAAGTGAGAGTCCTCTTTGGTACCCTCTTCTGATAGACAGTTTCTCAACTATCTTTCACAGCTTTCCTTTCACTTTCAAATAAACTACCTTAAAAACAAAAACAAAAAGAAGCATCTTGATCAGAAATTGACATATTGAAATGAAACCCCTTTGGGCAAATACCTAAGGTAATAAAAATACAACAAATAAAAATTTAATAAATATATTTAATAATATTTAATAAGCAAATTTTAATAAATAAAATAACAATAAACCAAAAACAGAAAATAAAATATAAAATAGAAGCATCGGAGTAAAATGTAAGTCTACTTCCTGCTTGATATCCTCAGAAATCTAGTTTACCAGCTCCTCTGGACAATTTCTACTACAAAACTTCCCTGGTCTTTCTTGGCACATATAAGCTTCTGTTAGGTAATACTTATTCTGGCAATAAACACCTATATACTTTATGGAAACAGATCTTCAGTAGAATCCTCACCATTTAAACCTACATTCTTCCAGAACATGTGAATTGTAAAATAGAATGGACACTTTTTATGGTTCAGCAATGTTACATATTCATTGTTTTCCATAATGGCAGAGGATTCCACTCAAGTTACCCATTTCTCTTAAAAATAAATAAAAATTGGTTTTGACAAACAAAATTCTCAATTTTCCTACAACTATAGGCAGAGAGTCTACTAGGTTTTAAGAAATAAAACAAGGCTGGGCGCTGGGTGCTCACACCTGTAATCCTAGCTACTCAGGAGGCTGAGATATGAGGAATACAGTTCAAAAGTCAGCCCAGGCAGGAAAACTCTGTGAGATTCTTACCCCCAATTAACCACCAGAAAATCACAAGTGGCACTATAGCTCAAGTGGTAGAGAGGGCTTGCCTTGAGCTGACGGCCAGCGCCCAGGCCCGAGTAAAGCCCCCCATAACCAACTGAAAGAAGAAGGAAGGAAGGAAGGAAGGGAGGGAGGGAAGGAGGGAGGGAGGGAGGGAAGGAGGGAGGGAGGGAGGGAAGGAGGAAGGGAGGGAGGGAGGGAGGAAGGGAGGGAGAGAGAGAGAGAGAGAGAAAGGGAATGAGAGGGAGGGAGGGAGGAAGGGAGGGAGGGAGGGAGAGAGGGAGAGAGAGAGAGAGAGAGAGAGAGAGAGAACAGAGGAAGTGCTGCTGTGTGGTAGAGCACCAGCCTTGAGCAAAAGAGCTCAAGGACACAGCCCAGGCTGTGAGTTCAAGTCCCATGACCAAAAAGAAGAAAGAATAAAGAAAAAGAAAATAAATATAACAGAATTAATCCAGAAAAATAAATACAATATTATAAGTGGTATCAATTGGTATTCCAATTCACTAGTCCATTATTCAACATACACGCTTATCAATAACAACCCCAATGCCAAAGAAACAAAGTGTACATTTTAAGGAATGACAAAACCCAAATGAATCACTGAAACAAGTACTTAAACCCAATCAACTTCTTTTAAGACCTCAAATGTAAACCCAAGTATACTTTAGTTTATGGTACTACATGAAACTGACAAGCGTATTGACAAATACTTCAAATTTTCAAGGACAATGAATGCGGTGACATCTGTAGGATAATGTGTAACTTACATACTCTAGGTAGTTCAGATTTCACAGTAGCTCACTATACATACCTTTGATTCATGTCTTGTTTTTTCAGTGGCTGTTTGTGGGGGGAAAAAAAAACCCTACCATGTTGGAGTCATGTATTAGCTATGAGATTACGATGCTCAGTATGATGCCAAGTACCGAGAAATTGTACTCTGCCTAACATATGTCCCATTAATAATCACAGTTACTAAAATTACTATTAAAATGAAGAATAGTGTTATCATATACCAACTACACTAGTTAAAATTTAAAAATACTAGTGCTGGCAATGAGTGTAAGAAACTGGAACCTTCAAAGAAGCAGCTGAGAGACATAAATTGGTTAGACCGCTTTAGAAAACACAGTCAGTGTTTAGTTGACAATGCCAATTTTTATATAAGCCAGAAATTCTTTCAATATATACCCTAGGGGCTGGGAAGGTGGCCCAGTGGTAGAGTGCTTGCCTTGCATGCATGAGGCCCTGGGTTCGATTCCTCAGCACCACATAAGCAAAAAGCCGGAAGTGGCGCTGTAGCTCAAGTGGTAGAGCGCTAGCCTTGAGCTGAAGAGCTGAGGGACAGCGCCCAGGCCCAGAGTTCAGGCCCCACAACCGGACCCCAAAAAAAAAAAAAAAAATATATATATATATATATATATATATATATATATATATATATATATACCCTAAAGAAACTCCTGCAAAGGTACAATAGCATAGCTTTGTAAAAATGTTCAAGGTTAACTTGACACCAGGTGGCTCAAGCCTGTAATCCTAGCTACTCAGGAGACTGAGATCTGAATATCACAGTTCAAAGCCAGCCCTGGCAAGAAGTCCATGAAACTCTCATCTCCAATTAACCACAAAAAAGCTGGAAGTGGAGCTGTAGGTGAAGTGGCAGAGCACCAATCTTGAACAAAAATGCTAATAGAGAGTTTCTGTGTTCAAGACAGGATACCAACACACACACACACACAAAAGAAACGGTTTAAAAAATATTAAGAATTATACTGTTGATAAATTAGAAACAAATCAATTACAGATAAAAACAGGTAAACTTCAGGGACGGGAGGGAGAAACTGGGGGAGAGGGGTGACGTTGTGTGAGAAGAATTATACTCAGGGCTGGGAATGTGGCTTAGTGGTAGAGTGCTTGCCTAGCATGCACAAAGCACTGAGTTCGATTCCTCACTACCACATAAACAGAAAAGGCTAGAAGTGATGCTGTGGTTTAAGTAGTAGAGGGCTAGTTTTGAGCACAGAGAACTCAGGGACAATGCCCAGGCTCTGAGTTCAAGCCCCAGGACTGGCAAAAAAAAGAATTACGCTCATCACCTGACTTATGAAAATGGTAACCCTTCTGTATAACACCTTAAAAACGGGTAAATGTGACAGAGCTATGCAAGGAACACTCTAATAGTAAATACAAACACAACATACTTTTGTGCACAAACATAAATTTCAAACTCCTAATACTGAAGGAATATACATATATTGGGAGGAAGGGGCATGGAGAGGGTAAAAGAATGTGAATATGCTTAAAGTATTCTATCTGCAAATATAAAAATTAAACAATGACACATGGCATTTTTTTCAATCCTCCTACTTCTTTACTCCTTTTAAGATTTTCTGTAACTATAGATTTACATGAAGACTGATGCGTGATTTGAGTATTATAGATATCAGTAAATTGGCTTGGAATGAACTGTGCATGGTGGCTTATGTCTGTAATTCCATCATTAAGCTAGGGAGAAGGCCTGAAAGTCCAAAGTCAGTCTTGGCTACACAGCTAGGGCCTGTCTCTTAGACTAGAATGGAATGAAGAATTTGTGATTGCCATGGTAACAACTTCAAGTGAAGCCAGCAGTGACTGGTGAAGAAAAACCAAGAAAATTGGTGTTACTTGTTATTCCACTGATATTAAATAAATTCTGAAATGGTGGAGAGAGAGAATGTTGGTCTATGTTAGTAGCATAGCTCCTTCACAAAAATAAATAAGAAAATTTATGGCATTGTAGTCCAAAGACATTCTCATCAATAACTGTTTTTATATTATTTACAAGATGTTATGATAAGACCTCATACAACAATTATTTCAAGGCGGGGAATACAGCTCAATGCTACAGTGTTTTCCCAACATGTCTGAAACCATACGTACTATTTCCAGCATTGCAAAAATAATAATAATTTCAATGTGCCACAATTTTAATGTGTACAGTTTATCTTCAATCTAGACAATCTACAAAGTATTCTAAGCTTCAACACTTTTTGAGCACCAATGTGACACCGAAAGTGAACAATTGCACATCCGACCTCAAGTGATGAGCAGCAATCAGAATGTAGGTGTACTAAAAATACTGTATAAAATTACTTTTAGCTGGGTGCCAATGGCTTATGCCTGTAATCCTAGCTACTCAGGAAGCTCAGATCTGAGGATCATGGTTCAAAGCCAGCTCAGGCAGGCAACTCCATGAGACTCTTTTTTCCTGGGGCTTGAACTCTGGACCTGGATGCTGTCCCTGAGCTCTTCAGCTCAAGGCAAGTGCTCTACCACTTGAGCCACAGGGCCACTTCTGGTTTTCTTGTAGTTAATAGAGATAAAGAGTCTCATGGACTTGCCTGCCCAGGCTGGTTTTTGAACAGTGATCCTCAGTTCTCAGCCTCCTGAGTAGCTATGATTAAAGGCATGAGCCACCAGTGCCCAGCTCCATGAGACTCTCTTATTTCCAAAAAACTACTCAAAAAAGCTGGAAGTGGTGCTGTGGCTCAAGGGGGTAGAAGCCTTCAGCACAGAGAGGGACAGAGCCCAGGCCCTGAGTTCAAGCTTCAGGACCAGAAAAAAAATTATGTCTGATTTTAGACTACACATAAAGTTTTATATGGGAAAAAAGTTTTCTGTTTAAAACTCTAGTTAAAACATAACTCATTATATACACACACTTATTCAAAAACCTGAAAACAAAAAAAGGCTTAAATCTGAAAATCTGTAAAAACAACAATTTTATAGAGTCAGAAGAACTGCTTTGCCTTCTCTGTTCCTCTTTTTCCTTTTCCTTTTTTAGTGGTACTGAGTTTGATCTAAGGCCTTGTATTTGCTAGGCAAGCACTCTACCACTTGAGTCACACCCCACTCATTTGTGCTGCATTTTCTGGGAAATAAATCCCTGTTCTTTGAGTCTTAAGAGAAATTAAACATTCTCCCTTTATTAGTGAAAAAATATTACTTGTCTTCTGATGAGGTGACAAATAGTAACTCTGTCTGCTAATAAACACTAGCAACCTAGGAATTAAGTTATTCTCCATTGATCTCCTCCTTCCATTTAGTTCAGTGCCTGCTGATAAAAGGAAAAATTATGAGATGTCCTAAAATTTTCTTACAAGGTGCAGAGAAAGGAAGGAAGGTGAGATAAGGGAAGCTAATCAGTTAAACTGCAAAGGATGAAAACAACCAAACAGTGTTCCACATTCCCAAATACATGTTAAAACCACAACTTAAAACCCATAGTAGGCAATCCAGAGTGAAGACAATAATACCTCCTGGAGATATACACATTTCCAGGCTCTGACCCCAACTAATCCAGAAGCAACAAGTATTTTTCCAACACAGACTGGCCCTAGCCCAAAATGTTCCCAATTTCATTTTATACTGCTGTTACACTTCCAGTGTAAGCAATTCCCTAGATTTTCATTATTTAAAGAAAGTTTTTGGCTTTCGGCCCAATATATATATTCTCAACTGCTCTCTGGCCTTGCTGCTTTGTGGAACTCCATCCAGAACCTGGTCTTTTCTGGATAAAATCTGTATGTGCTCAATAAACCCTCTGATTTCAAAGACCTTTTGGTCTCAAGAGTTTTGATTTAAAACTGCTGATATTAGTTATCAACCTAAGCACTAAAGAACTTAGAACTGATTAAAATACAGTGGATTTATTTTATTTTATTTTTTTTTGGGTCCGGTCGTGGGGCCTGAACTCTGGGCCTGGGGCGCTGTCCCTCAGCTCTTCAGCTCAAGGCTAGCACTCTATCGCTTGAGCCACAGTGCCACTTCCGGCTTTTTTCTTTTTGCTTATGTGGTGCTGAGGAATCGAACCCAGGGCCTCAGGCATGCAAGGCAAGCGCTCTACCACTGACCCACCTTCCCAGCCCAACACAGTGGATTTAATATCTAGAGTTTATTATATGTGAAACATTCCACATTGAATGGAAAGGACTTATGCTTGATTGATTGATTGATTGACTGATTGATTGATTTTTAGTCAGTCACGGGGCTTGAACTCAAGGCCTGCGTGCTGTTCCTGAGTTCTTTTGCTCAAGGCTATGGCTCTACCACTTTGAGCCACAGCACCACTTCTGGTTTTCTGGTGGTTAACTGGAGATAATAGTCTCAGGGAACTTTCCTGCTTGGGCTGGCTTTAAATTGTGATCATCAGATCTCAGCCTCCTAAGAGGCTAGAATTACAGGCGTGAGCCACCAGTACCCATTGAATAATATTTGAGACATCATCCCTCATCTGTCAGTGCATGTTCTGATACTATTTCTATCCAAGAAATCCAAAAAGCAGCCACCACCTACCTCCATTACCATTCCCTTAATCTTTCTTTTCCCAAAGAGGTCATTGTGATCTTTACTTTATCACTAAGAATCTATAAGCTTTGGAAAATATAAATGTGTTTCTTAATTCCCGATTTCTTCAGCCTTCCCTACATTCTTCTGCCCGTAACTTCCTGGAAGTGCTGCTCATTACAACCTTCCACTGATTATCCTTCCCCTTCCCCTGTCTAAAAATATACTCATAGGAGTAGGAGCAGTAGTGATCAGATACTATGCCAATACCTTATGCCAGAGATCACTGAACTCTCAATATAAACATATAGACTTGCACATATGCACACGCACACATGCATGTGCGCATGAAGTGACCTGTGTAGTGAGCTTGTGCAATATTTGCTTCTTTCAGTTTAAAATCCATAATTTGATAAATATGAAAAATGTGAAGTTCATCAGTGAGGTAAGAATAAAAGAAGAGGATTTATAATCCAGTTTTCTTCTCATAGGAAGCAAAAAGTGTTCCTAACAGTAGAAATATCTTGATCTTATGGTTGAGGCAGTCTAAAATGTAGTTCAACCTCAAAACTCTGGCACACAGATTTCTGACCTGATTCCTACTGCTATGGACTGAGTGGCCTTAGTCTTATCCTCTGCTGTGATCAAGAACCTACATTTTGGGCAGCACTTGGCAGGGACAGTGCTTCTCTGCTCTGTATGGATGCCCGTGGACACTTCAATGGAATCTGGAGGATTACCATTCTTTGAGGAGAGCTCATGAGCATGGCTGGCAACCTGATGCTGGATGTCGGCTGGGAGCTCAGCTGTGGCAAAGGTCCAGGCTGCTCTGAGTCCCTCACAGCACAGCATGTATCTAGGTTTCAAAGGAGGAGTCCTGAGTTTATAACCTACCCCAGTAAACATAGAGCCAGCCTTGACTGAAGGCAGTCACAAAGGCCTGTCTTGGTTAAGAGGTGGAGACAGACTTCTACACTACAGGGGAGGAGAATCAAGGTCTCACTCTTAAGTAGAACAGTGGGACTGAAGACACTGCTGTAGATACCCTTAAGGAATACAATCTACCACACCCCACTGGAACAGTTATGTGTCAGGATCTACCAAAGTGACTTTTTTTGTCAAGTGTTCATTAGTTGTCATTATGTGTGCTTCTCCTGCAAAAAGCAGGGGTAGAGATTGAAGACAATATCTGGAGTTTCTCCTCCCTGTGAATATATGGCCACCTAGTAATTATCTTCACAATCCAAGAGGAGAAAAGGATGAGAAGGTACTTCCCAGGATCAAAGAGTAATGAGTGATCTCCCACTAAAAATTACACATATTGTGTTAGAAGAGACGTATATTGTGGGGTCGGCAGTACTGGGAGTTCAATTCAGAGCTCTATGCTTCCTAGAAAGGCACTACAGCACTTCAGTCATGCCCCCAGATCCTAACGTTTTGGTTCTCTCCTCACTCTTACTCCCTTTACGGGGGCTTGAACTCGGGGCCTTTGGTCTGTTGTTTGGCTTTTCTGCTGAAGGCTGGTGCTGTACCACTTGAGCAACACTTCCAATTCCAGCTTTTTGGTGGTTAGAAATAAGAATCTCACAGATTTTTCTGCCTGGGCAGGCTTTGTACTTTGGTCCTCAGATCTCAGCCTCCTGAGTACCTAGGATTACAGGCATGAGACACCAGCACTCCTATGCTCTGTTTATTTTTGAAATAAAGTTTTTAAGACCCTAGGCTGTTTTTGCCCACAGGTAGCTTGGATCTCAGTCCTCCTACTTAAACCTCTAGCAAAGCTGGGGTGATAGTTGAGGGCTACCGTGGTCAGTTTTTTTGGTGGTAGTGATGAGATGCAATCTTACTTACTTTTGATCCAGACCAGTATCAAATCACAATCCTGTAAATGTCATCCTCCTGAGCATCTGGGATTACAGGTATGAGCCACTGAGTCTAGCTGGAAGACTTCTGACACCACTGAGTGCCTTTCCACTAACAGCTAATAGAAAACAGATTTTCCCTTTGTTTTTCAAAGAACATTAGGGAAGACTCTTACTTTCAGTAAATTTAAAGTTAATAAATTCTAATCTCTACTGTTATGAAGGGTAAAAACATTTAAAAATGAAATAATAAGCCAGGTATCAGTGGCTCATGTGTGTCATCCCAACTACTCAAGAGACAGATCTGAGGCTCACAGTTTGAAGCCAACCTGAGCAGCAAAGTCCACGACACTCTTATCTCCAATTAACCACCAAAACAAAACAAAAACAAAAACCAGAAGTGAAGCTGTGGCTCTAGTGGTAGAGAACTAGCTTGAGCAAAAAAGTTCAGGGACATAGGTTGGGAAGGTGGCTCAGTAGTAGAGCGCTTGCCTTGCATGCATGAGGCCCTGGGTTCGATTCCTCAGTACCACATAAGCAAAAAGGAAAAAGCCTAAAGTGGCACTGTGGCTCAAGTGGTAGAGTGCTAGCCTTGAGCTGAAGAGCTGAGGGACAGCGCCCAGGCCCAGAGTTCAGGCCCTGCAACCGGACCTAAAAAAATAAAAAAATAAATAAAAAATAAACTTGTCCATCTACAGTGATTCACCTGTAAACCACAGTCCTTTTTCTACATCAGAGAAGTACTAGTTCCAAAACTAGGTGCTGATGGCTCACTCCTGTAATTCCTGACTAGGAGGCTGAGATCTAAGGATAAAGATTTGAAGCCAGCCAGGGCAGTAATGACAGTGAAACTCATACCTGCAATTAATCACCAGAAAACCAGAAGCAGAGCTGTGGCTCAAGTGATAAAGTACTAGCCTTGAACAACAACAACAACCAAAAAAAACCCTCACAGATGGGGCTGGGAATGTTATTTAGTGGTAGAGTGCTTGCCTAGCATGCATGAAACACCACATAAACAGAAAAAGCCAGAAGTGGTGCTATACCTTAAGTGGTAGAGTGCTAGCATTGGGCAAAAAAGAAGCTCTGAGACAGTGCTCAGGCCCTGAGTTCAAGCCCCCAGGACTGGCAAAAAGGAGAAAGACAGAGGGGGGGGGGGAGGGAAGGATAGGAAGAAAGGGGGGAAGGAAGGAAGGAAGGAAGGAAGGAAGGAAGGAAGGAAGGAAGGAAGGAGGGAGGGAGGGAGGGAGAGAGGGTGGGAAGGAAGGAAGGAAGGAAGGAAGGAAGGAAGGAAGGAAGGAAGAAAAAGAAGGAAGAAGAGAGAGAAACAAAACAAAAAAGCTCAGGTCCAGCTCTCAAGTCCTGAGTTCAGGCCCCAGGACCAACACAAAAACTAAAATAACTGATTTACACACACACACACACACACACACACACACACACACACACACACACCTAAAATAACTGATTTACACACACACACACACACACACCTTATTTAAAAAAATAACTGGTTCCAGATATCATTTAATCCAGGGCTTCCCAATGTCCTAAAGTAAAAGGACTGCTTTTCAAAAACAAAAAATCCGGGGCTGGGAAGTTGGCTCAGTGGTAGAGTGCTTGTCTTGTATGCATGAGGCCCTCGGTTCGATTTCTCAGCACCACATAAGCAGAAAAAGCTGGAAGTGGCACTGTGGTTCAAGTGTGGTAGAGCACTAGCCTTGAGCTGAAGAGCTGAGGGACAGCGCCCAGGCCCAGAGTTCAGGCCCCATGACTGACAAAAAAAAAAAAAAGAACAAAAAAATCCTGTAGATACCAACCTGACCACTGTGATTACAGTATGTCATGCAGAAAAATCAATAATGACAAAATTCTCTAGAACCCCTACTGTTATTTGTATTTTGTTACAGGAGCATTTATATACAATAGTATATACATGAGATGCTTGATTTAGATGAGTTTATTAGAAAACACTGAAACAATGAATACATGCTAATTAGTGATGAAGAGCTGAGTAAACTATATTTGGGAACACTGAACCAGTCATGGTGGTACATGCTTATAATCCCAATACTAGATGGCTGAGGCAGAGGACTGAAAGCTGGAGATCAACTTGGGCTACATACTGTAGCAAGGAAGGGGAGGAAAGAGGGTCAAGAAGGAGCAAAGAGAAAGCAAGAAACACTGGAACAGAAATTTTTAATGCTAACCTAGAATTTCACCTATTTTCATTGGTTGATCTCAGAAACAAATCTTTTTCAATACCAATTCTACATATGTCTTATAAATATTTAACTCAGTATTACAACTGGGCTGGGAGGCCTAGCAGAATACCTACATAGGAAGTTGCAGGCTCTAAGTTCAAATCCCAATTTTACCAAAATAATAATAATAAACAACTTATATTGTAACCATGCAAACTGGTTTTACACAAGGTAAATGAATACTGATTTTTTTTTAAGTTGTAGGAATTTATTTTAAATAACCTACAGTTGATTCAAAGGGAATTCAAGATAAAACTAGAAGATACTTGAGGAAAGATGTGGGAAATGGAGTTTGCACACACGCACTAAACAATGTCTCTAAAACTAATGATGCATATTGATTTTTCTTTTTTTTTTTGTTTGGGTTTTTTTTTAACTGTATTTTTTTTGTCTTTTCTTTTTTGGTACTGGGGATCGAACCCAGGACGTTGCACTTGCTAGGCAAGCGCTTTGCCACTGAGCTACATCCCAGCCCTGATTTTTCTTAAAAGTAAGACTCTTCTTGCTTGTAGATGGCAATTTCATTCATTCATTGGTACTTGAGACTGAACCCAAGGCTAAGCAGGAGCTCTAGGACTACATCCCCAGCTTTGCTGATGACAATTTTATTATCATCAGCCAGCACTTAATTCAATAGATAAAACTGATTATCGGTTGCAAAACAGGCTAATGGCAACTATTACAGGTCTCAAATTGTTATTTTAGGTAGTTTTTCTTTTAAAAATCAATACCCACTAATTATAGTTTTGAAATACAGTAGTTTAAAGTCCTGGCTGCTACTCTACAGCTTTCACAAAACCACAAGTTCCCTGAACATAGACTCCAATTAGTAAAAGTTCCAAACACTGCCCAACAGGTTGCTGCAGTTTGGATGTGGGGTGTCCACCAGAGGCTCATGTGTTAAAGGATGAGTGAGTCTCCAGCTTGTCCCTAGTAGAAGGTGGTAGAAATGTTGCAAAGTGGGCCCATGGAAGCTCTTTGAGTCACTGGAAGCACTCTCTTTGAAAAGGAATGTACAGTCCCAGCTGTCTCACTTTTCTTTATGGTCCTTGGTGTTCTCATTACACATGACCACCATGTTGTGTTGCCTGGCTCCCAAGCCACAGGACCAACTGATTATAGGATGAAACCTCCAAAACTGTTGGTTAAATCAATCTCTTTTCTTTATAACCTGCTTTTCGCAGGTATTAGTTACAATGACAGAAAGCTGACTAATGCACAGACACATACGCTGTCAAGGCCTATGGAATATATGAAGAGAACTGAAGGGACATAAACCCAGTGAAACAAGAACACAGAGAATAGTGTCTAGCCTCAGCCAAATGTATGAAAATCCATGTCCCTTGGGCTGGGAAGGTGGCTTAGTAGTAAAGTACTTGTCTAGCATGCATGAAGCCCTGGGTTTCAATTCCTTGGTACCACATACACAGAAAAAAGCTGGAAGTGGTTCTGAGGCTCAAGTAGTAGAGTGCTAGCCTTGAACAAAAGAAGCTCAGGGCCAGTGCCCAGGTCCTGAGTTCAAGCTCCAGGACTGGCCACAAAAAAAAAAAAAAAAGGAACCCATGCAATCTCTCCTTTTGCTTAGCTTGTGGTGAAGGTGGCCATTTCAAAGCCACCTGCGTACAGTGGAAGCTCTGACAGGTTGTAGGGCACTTTGGAAAATGTAAGATAAAACATAAAGTAAGGCTATAAAAGACGTCTCGATCATGGTTCACAAGAGAAACAGAACCCGCAGATTTACCAGAAGGAACTCAATTATGTTATTCAGGGAGAGAAATAACATGGAGGTCACAAACTAGGAGAGCCAACGGTGTAAGTTCCTGTCAAAAGCCCACCAGTTCAAAAACTCTAGGTTTTGCTGCAAAGTCAGGAAAAAAACAAATGTTAACTGCTCAAGAGGAGGAGTTCGATCTTGCTTAGCTTTACTGTTCCCTTCAAGTCACCAAATGGTTAGATATGGCTCACCACATGAAGAAGGGCATTCTAGTTCAATCTACTTATACAGATGTTAAGCTCATCCGGCTACACAATCACAAACACACCTAGAATAACATTTGTCCAAATATCTAGGCACCCTGTGACCACTCAAGTCAACACAAAAAATTCACCATCAGGCTGGGAAGGTGGCTCAGTGGTAGAGCGCTTGCCTTGCATGCATGAGGCCTTGGGTTCAATTCCTCAGCACCACATAAACAAAAAGAAAAAAGCCAGAAGTGGCGCTGTGGCTCAAGTGGTAGAGCACTAGCCTTGAGCTGAAGAGCTGAGGGACAGCACCTAAGCCCAGAGTTCAGGCCCCACGACCGGACTCAAAAAAAAAAAAAATTCACCATCATAGTTTCCTTCACTTTCACAAATGTGCCTTCTTTCACAACTTTTCCCAGACTACCAAAAAGGAGCTTCAGAAAAGAGTTTAAGATTGAGTGATAGAGGCTGGGATGGTAGCTCAGTGGGAGAGTGCTTGCCTCAAATGCATGAGGCCCTGGGTTTGATTCCTCAGCACCACATATACAGAAAGCCAGAAGTGGTGCTGTGGCTCAAGTGGTAGAGCGCTAGCCTTGAGCTGAAGAGCTGAGGGACAGAACCCAGGCCAGAGTTCAGGCCCCATGACCGACAAAAACAAAAACAAAACAAACAACAACAAAAAAATCTAGTGACATATACCAGGCAGAGAAAGCTGACTCTTTCCTGGAGAACTATCTTATGGCTCATCCTTAACAGAGCAAAACATGAGCAAGGGTTTATATGGCAACCTGTGGGGCAAGAGCATAGGGAGAGCAATAACTCAAAGTGAAGAGGAAGCAAATGCTGCTGGGACAATCACACACTACTGCCTCAAGTGGGCTGACCTTATCACCTTTAAGAAAGACGCTATGTGGTATTGAACTTGTCTCTCAGTGGTAAAGCTCATGCTTATTAGTGTGAACACGGTCCTAAACACACTAAAAAAAGCTGCTTCAGAATACACATACAAGGGCTGGGAATGTGGCTTAGCAGTACAGTGCTTGCGAAGCCCTGGGTTCGATTCCTTAGTACCACATAAACAGAAAAAGTGGAAGTGGCACTGTGGTTCAAGTGGTAGAGCACTAGCCTTGAGCACAAAGAGGCTCAAGGACAGTGCCCAGGCCCTGAGTTCAAGCTCTAGGACCAGCAAAACAAAAACAAAAAACAGAATACACATACATTTCATTCTCCTCTTGTCTTCTTTCTCCTCTGCTCCTCTTCTTTCCTTCTCTCTGACTCTGTTTCTGTCTCTGCACACACATAAGCACAGACATAGACACACCAGACATACACACACACACACACACACACATTCACACTTTGCCCATCAGAGACCTATCCAGAATGAGAGAATTAGAGATTGTTTACATGGAGGTTGAGCCTCTTAGGAGCTGTACCCAAGAAAGGAGATTCTCCAAGGAAAATCATAGGCTCATATAAGCCAGCCATTGGGAAGCCAGGACAATGAGTCAAGCTTCTGGCTGGGTCTATAGTCATCTCAAGGCTCAACTAGATCAGGAGGAGTCCCTTCCAAGCTCACTCATGTGAGACACTCATGTGGCTGCCAGCAGGCTGCAGAAAATTTGCATCCAGTTCACTCTTGTGGTTGCTGGCAGGCCTTGCTCTCACACCACATGGCTCTCCCCATAAGACTGCCGGATTTTCTCCTTGCAGAGCTGCTTCACATCATGGCAAAGAGCCTTCCCCAGAGCCACTGAAGAGGCAGACAGAGACAGGCAGGCAGGCAGGCAGACTCTGAAAGACAGACAGACAGACAGACAGACAGACACACAGACACACAGACACACAGACACACACACACACTCTTTCTCTCTCTCTCTCTCTCTCTCTCTCTCTCTCTCTCTCTCTGAATGAGAACACACAAAGCAGAAGCCAAAGTGTTTTCAAACCCAAACTAGGAAGCAAACTTTCCTCACTGCCGCTATATTCTATTCACTAAAAGTATGCCACTATGCCAAGGGGAGGTGAATTAAGTGCCATCCTTTAAAGAAAGGACACACACACACACACAAAGGATTTATACAAACCTTTAAAGTCACAACAGGAACCCAAACAATCATGGAAGAAAATAAGTGTAGCCAAGTCAGGCATAGCAGTACACATCTGTAGTCCTAGCTACTTGGGAGGCTGAGGCAGGAAGATCCTATGAACCTAGGAATTCAAGACCCAGCAGGGAAACACAGCAAGACCCCATCTCACAAAAGAAACAACCAGAGCCAGGTAGGATAGTAAGATGTTAGTGGAAGTTATATTGTTACTATATACCTCAGGCTCCAAGAGGGAATTCAGTTGCTCCCTCTGGGGAGATTTATGTTTGCTTCCTGAAAAACCTGAACTCCCTGAGGAGATTATGCTTAGGAAAGATAGAAAGATGAGCATCTTTGAGGGAAAAAAGATAGAAACAAGAACAAAAGAAGTAAAGGAATATATTCTTAGGAGAGGATCACATAGGTTCAACAGCTATGTGCATATGATCATATAAAATGATGTTTATCAAAATGAATTCCAAGAAATGGAAACAAGGGTTTTTTTTGTTGTTATTTTGCTTTTTTTTTCTCCCTTGTCACTGTTTTTTATTTCTGTACCTTTTGTCTCACAAGTTTATCTGTTTGGAGGAGGGTAAGGAGGAGCACAGAAATGGTTGGACAAGGAGTGAACAAATGCAACAGTGATATTCACAAGATAATATATTGAAAATGAACTATACAACTTGTGGAGGGGGATTGGGAGGAATAAAGTGGGAGAAAAGGTAACACTGTTCAAAAAAAGTACTCATGATCTGACTTATGTAACTAAAACCCCTCTGCACATCAACTTTACAATTTTAAAAAAAGGAGTGATTTATATGAGAAAACGGAATTCCATAGGGACCCACAGAAAAGAAGGGGTCACATCGTAACAACATAGTGTAAGACACTATGTTGAAAACCAACTTTACAACTTGTGGGGGCGGGGAGGGAGAGAGGAGTTGGGGAGGAGGGAAAGGAAGGGATGGTAGGGGAAAAACAAAGGAGGAGGTAACAATATTCATAGGAAATGCACTCATTACCTTACTCATGTAACTATAACCCCCTCTGTACACTATTTTTAAAATAAAAAACATATTAAAAAAAGAAGAAAAAGAGGTCTGAAGCCTAATTTCCTAGCAATGTTCCAATGAATGGCAAGTTCCAGAGGCATATGGGTTCAGGTTGCACCAAGAAAAACTAAAACCCGGATGCCAGATTCCTCACGCCAGAATCCCTCAGGATTCTTATGCTTGAGGTTGGCCACAACCATTACTTCAAGGACTCTTATGTCATTCAACTTTCCAACACTGTGACAAAATATCTGAGGTATCAACTTAAAAGGAAGGAAACTTTACTTTGGTTCTGGAGGATTTAGTTCGTGGGTGCCTGGTTGGCCCTGCGGCTTGGGGCTGTGACAGGACACTGATATGATGGCTAGAATGTAGCAGAGGCCTGTTCATCTTATGGCAGGCGGCTGGGAAGCAAAGAAAAGAAACTGGAAGGGCCCAGATCCCAACAGCCTTGTCAAGGGCTTCTGCCCCCCCCATCACAATGACCTTATTTCTTTCTACTAGGACCCCATCCCCTATAGCTTTTACCACCTCCAGGCTGGGGATCCAGTCTTCAGCAAGCACCTTCAACAATAGTCGGAGCTCTTATCACTTGAGCCACAACTCCACTTCCTGCTTCTTGCAAGTTAGTTAGTGATTTGTCTGCCTGGGCTATTTTCAACCACTATTCTCCTCAGCCTCCTGAGTAGTTAAGATAACAATATCAGCCACTAATGCCTGGCAATTTTTTTTTTTTGGGGGGGGGTCAGTTCTGGGGCTTGAGCTTGGCATCTGGGCACTGTCCCGCTTCTTTTACTCAAGGCTAGGTCTCTACCACTCTGAGCCACAGCACCACTTCTGGTTTTTACTGTTTATGTGGTACTGAGGAATTGAACCTAGGGTTTCATTCATGCTAGGCAAGCCTCTACCAATGAACCACATTCCCAGTCCCCCCAAAATATTTTTTTTAATGTATAGTCTACTATGGAAAGCTGACACTTTAGAGATATTTGGTGATTCAGGGAATATTGTTAATTTTTTAAGTTATTATGAGTGGCACTGGGGATACAAGTTCTAAAAGCAGCAATACATATACTGGAATACTGCCATATGAGTGGTGTGTATGGCCTGTTTCTGGTACAGTAGGAGACATACAGCTGGCACAGGATTAAGCTGGGTGATGAACAATTCAGGTTTATTCAGTAGTAAGTGTTTTCTAAACTTTTCCATATTAAAAATACACATCAATACTTACACAAATGTTTAAGTGGAGTCTCAGAGGCCAGTCTGCCTGACCTCCTTCTGCCTATTCCTGGCATTGCACCCTCCAGAGAAGCCTTCCATGAATTCCATGAACCTTGGTTCTTTCTGGACACCCTTGAAAACCACTGCTTGATGCTTCTAGGTTTTCTTCTCAAATATTGACATGGAAATGCTATTTTGAGCATGCTCTCTTGGTCCCTGAAGAATCTGGTACAATCCCCTGGATTTCACACCACATGCAACACAAACAGTTCTAGCAAAGACACAGCTCAGCTGTGGGGATGCTTCTGAGGGAGGCATCATAACAAGTTCTGGAACTGAGAGACATTCTTTCACTTTACCAAGGAACTACCTGCCCTATCTCAACTCTTCAGAGATTTGTCTCGTAGGGATAAGCGCTCCCCATCTTGTCCTGAGTTCAAAGATAGATGATGCTGTAGACACAGGAAAAACTCCAACAGACACGAAGCACTTTGGTCTCACACCTGGGTATCACGGTGGTCTGTGGCTCTGCAATTCACTCCACATGTCTAGCCAGGTTACATTATTACTTTTCAAGACATGGTAGTCAGGTATTTACTGATGACTTTCAATCTCTTTTCTCAGCAACATACCCCTATTTTTACTTGCCTGCTCAGAAATGGTTCACTGACACACTTTACCCTTGAGATACCCAAATTAAACTCATGTTCTTATCCTGTCCATCCTGCTTTTGCTCTGTAGCTGCTGTCTCAATTAAAATAATTTCACCTATCAGTGGCGCTAAGTTCTCAAGATACTATGGAGAAAACTAAAAGGCAAGTTAAAACATATACCTGTCAGGGTACTGGTAGCTCATGCCTGTAATTCTACTCAGGAGGCTGAGATTTGAGGATTGCTGTTCAAAGCCAGCTTGGGCAAGAAAGACGATGAGAGTCTCACTCACCTCCAATTAGCTACCAGAAAACAGGAAGTGGTGCTGTGGTTCAAATTAGTAGAGCCCTAGCCTTGAGCAAAAGCATTCAGGGACAATGTCCAGGACCAGAGTCAAGTCCCACGACCAACAAAACAACAAAAAAAAAGTGTTCATGAGGTATACCTGTTATCTCAGCTCTTGGAAGGCTGAAGCATCCTAAACTAGATCATGAGTTCAAGGCCAGCCTGGGCTACACAGCCAGACTCCTCTCAAAAATTACAGAAACAGGGCTGGGAAGTTGGCTCAGTGGTAGAGTGCTTGCCTCACAGGCAGGAGGCCCTGGATTCGATTCCTCAGCACCACATAAGCAGAATAAGCTGGAAGTGGCGCTGTGGCTCAAGTGGTAGGGTGCTAGCCTTGAGCTGAAAAGCTGAGGGACAGCGCCCAGGCCCAGAGTTCAGGCCCCACGACCAACAAAAAAAAAAAAAAAAAATTACAGAAACAGGGGTTGGGAAGGTGGCTCAGTGGTAGAATGCTTTCCTTGCATGTATGAGGCCCTAGGTTTGATTCCTCAGCAGAAAAAGCTGGACATGTTGCTGTGGCTCAAGTGGTAGAGCATTAGCCTTGAACTGAAGAGCGGAGAGACAGTGCCCAGGCCCAGAGTTCAAGCCCCACAACCAACCAAAATTGAAAGAAAGGAAGAAAGGAAGAAAGAAAGAAAGAGAGAGAGAGAGAAGAAGGAAGGAGGGAAGAGGGAAGGAAGGAAGCAAGCAAGCAAGCTGGCTAGACACAAAAGATTACTGCAGGATTCCATGAGTTTCCTCATAAGAAATCCAAGTAAAGGTAAATCTACAGTGACACCAAAAAAGATGAGTGGTCCCCAGATCCCCGGTATAAGGAAGTAGAATATGGGGTGAGAATAAGGAAGAGAGAATATGGGGTGCAGAGGGCAGCAATGGCAATATTAGATATTATAATGGCAGTGGGTGGTCACATGACTACATACATTTGTCACGTCCCATTGAACTGTAGACCTAAAATGGAAAAATTGCATTGTATGTAAATAATATCACAATGAAGGTGATTTTTTTTTTTGGGGTCCAGTCATGGGGCCTGAACTCTGGGCCTGGGCACTGTCCCCCAGCTCTTCAGCTCAAGGCTAGGGCTCTACCACTTGAGCCACAGTGCCACTTCCGGCTTTTTGCTTTTTGCTTATGTGGTGATCAGGAATGGAACCCAGGGCCTCAGGCATGCAGGGCAAGCGCTCTACCACTGAACCACCTTCCCAGCCCAATGAAGGTGATTTTTAAAAGGACTGGAAAGGCAAATGAAAGCATTTAATCTAGCCAGGCACCAGTGGCTCATGCCTGGAATCCTAGCTACTCAGGAGGCTGAGATCTGAGGATCATAGCTCAAAGCCAGCCTGGGCAGGAAACTCCCTGAGATTCTTATTTCCAATAAACCACTAGAAAACTGGAAGTGGTGCTATAGCTCAAGTGGTAGAACACTCTCGCCTTGAGCTGAAGAGCTGAGGGACAGCACCCAGGCCCCCCCCACAAAAAAAGAATCTTGATATGTAGCCCAGGCTAGTCCCAAACTTACAATCCCCTCACCTAAGCCTCTCATGTACCTGGGATTAGAGAGGTGTGCGCCACCACCCAGCTACCTGCGTTATTTCATTGAATCATCCAACAAAGATTAAGTACCTACTATGTGTGGGTACCCAAATAGCTAACTTGGGCAAAATGTCTCCTGAGTTTGTCAAATGACCTTTCAGAATTGCGGTGTTAGCTTTCCATCACTGCAACAAAATGCCTGAGATAATTAACTTTGAATAAAGTCCCTGGTTTTCTTAGCCTGGTGGCCTCATAGCCCAGGCCTGTGGTATAGCAGTCAGTCCCAGAACATAACTGAGGAAAGCTGCTCACCTTGCAGCAGCCAGGAAGTAAAGGCAAACAAAGGAAGGGGCTATGGTCAAGGAACCCACTCCCATCAGCTATGGCCTACCTCCTAACTTCCATTATCTCCCAAGAGTGCATTCAATTAAGAATGCATCAGGATTGAGTCTCTGAGGTCACTGCTTCAAAGCCTCATCCCTAAGCACTGCAACCAAACCTTCACCATATGAGCCTTAGGGGGACATTTCAGATTCAAAGCAAAACAGTTGACAGCCAATGCTTATTCTGACACCACAGCCCAAGCTCTTCAAAACAACCTGCTTTCCACACCTGGCACCCAAGATTCAGGTGCTAAATTCAGCTTACTGGAGACTTCAGCATTATCATCAATCTACATCCAAGCTCAGCCCTATCATTTCAAGTCACATGATTGCTAAGATTAACTTCTCAACTTTTGGGCCTAAATGAATGCCTGTGGAAACTGCAACACTACCAATGCTCAAAATTGCTACAAACCCTTCAAATATACTATTACGAAGTCTTCACACGGTCTCCTATTTCAGGGTCTGTCCTCCCCTAAAATACGAGATTTCCTGGCTTGTATCCCATGTCCCAGAACTAGAAACTATTCATATATTTCTTAAACTCTTACATATTCCACCAAAATTCCTTGATCTCTTTTCTTTAAATACACAAAGACAAGGCTAGGCCTTGATGTCTCACATCTTTAATATAGGCTGTTTAGGAGGCTGAGATCTGAGGATTTTGCATCAAGGCCAGCCCAAGCAAGAAAAGCCCTGACAGCCTTATCTACAATTAACCTGCAAAAAGCTGGAAGTGGAGGAGCTGGGAAGATGGCCCAGTGGTAGAGTGCTTGCTTTGCATGCATGAGGCCCTGGATTCAATTCCTCAGCACCACATAAGCAGAAAAAGCCAGAAGTGGCGCTGTGGCTCAAATGGTAGAGTGCTAGCCTTGAGCTGAAGAGCTGAGGGACAGCACTCAGGCCCAGAGTTCAGGCCCTACAACTGACAAAAAAAAAAAAAGCTGGAAGTAGAACTGTGGCTCAAGTGGTAGGGCACTAGCCTTGAGCACAAAAGCTCAGGGGCAGTGCCAGGCCCTGAGTTCAAGCCCCTGAATCAGTACAATGCTTCCCTGTCTGCCACCACCCTCCAAAAAAAGACCAAAAAAAATGAAGACAACAACAATTTTTTAAAAACCTAAAATACACAGAGAAGATTTTTATATGTACTATTTTGCTTTTGTTTTTGCTTTTGGTGCTGGATACTGAACCAAGGCTTTTCACATCAGATAAACTTTAATCAATCTGAATTCTATCCAAGCAAATGGGTCTTTTTTCCAAATTAAGACTTGAAAGAATTCTCTAACTTATAATCCAAATATTATCAACAGACACTAAACTCTTCAAAAGTTTCCAAAACCACAGAGATAAACTTTCAGGATCTTAATTCTCCTTTCAGTCTAGTAGTCTACCAGAAGCTCTCAGTAGTATGACATTATTTTGGGCCACCAAGGCCTAGATCCTGCCCACTCCTCTGGCCACCAAATTCATGTTCTGGCTCACTAGTTTTACTGAGCTGTTTTCAGTATCTATTAAAGGAAACTACCATAAGTGTTTTTACTAAGTACAAAACAGTATTAGGTTCAAAGATGAACAAGGAAATAAGTTTCAAATAGATGTTAAGAGTAGAACATGAGGTTTGCTAAGAGTGGAGCATGAGGCTCACTGGAACCTGCTCATTGGCAATAATCAACTGAGAAGTACTCACTCCAACAAACAACCTTTAAAAGCTCGCTACTACAGGCCAGTGGTATAGCTCTGTTACAGTGCTCAGCTAGCATGCTCAAGGTCCTGGGTTTGATCCTCAGAATGCCAAACACACAACAAAATAAGAACAACAACAACAACAAAAAAAAAAAAACTCCTGAGGCAGATGGATTGTGAGGTCAATACCAGCTTGGGTTCCACAGCAGGACCCTATGCAAAACAAACAAACAAACAAAAAACACCTTATTTCTCTATCATTGGGATTTCACACACACACAAACAGTGTCTCTAGTATGTAGACCAGTGAGAGAAATGTGTCTCTATTCTAACAATGAAAAAATAAAGCTCACCAGGGAAGGTGGCTTAGTGGTAGAGTGCTTGCCTAGCATGCATGAAGCCCTAGGTTCAATTCCACAATAACACATAAACAGAAAAACACTGGAAGTAGCATTGTGGCTCAAGTGGTAGAGTGCTAGCTTTGAGCAAAAAGAAGCTCAGGGACAGTGCCCAGGCCCTGATTTCAAGCCCCAGGACTGGAAATAAATAAATAAATAAATAAATAAATAAATAAATAAATAAATAAATAAATAAGCCGGGCCCTGGTGGCTCTCGCCTGTAATCCTGGCTACTCAGGAGGCTGAGATCTGAGGATCGAGGTTCAAAGTCAGCCCAGGCAGTAAAGACCGTGAGACTCCTATCTCCAATAAACCACCAGAAAACCGGAAGTGGCGCTGTAGCTCAAGTGGTAGAGCGCTCGCCTTGAGCTGAAGAGCTAAGGGACAGCACTCAGGCCCAGAGTTCAAGCCCCATGACCGACCAAAATAAATAAATAAAAATAAATAAATAAATAAATAAAGCTATGCTTGCACTTGTCTCAACATATTTATTTTTAATATTTATTTGTTTGTTTATTTATTTTTGTCAGTTGTGAGGTTTGAATTCAGGACCTTGGCACTGTCCTTGAGCCTCTCTGTGCTCAAGACTAGTGCTCTACCACTATGAGCCACTGGGCCACTTTCAGTTTTTGAGTGGTTAATTGGAGATAGAGTCTTATGTGGACTTTTCTGCCTAGGTTGTCTTCAAACCATGATCCTTAGATCTCAGCCTCCTGAGTAGCTAGGATTACAGGCATCAGCCCAACAGTGCCCTGCAACATATTTTATTTTATACTTACTCTGAACCAGCTATGGACTCTACCTTCCATAACCATGTAATATTTTCTGGTTTGTGTGAGAAATTTTGTCATTGGTTTAATTTTATTCTTCTTCTCTAATTCCTTCTTTGCCTTAAGCTCCTTATTTAACAATCTTCCAAATCACATATTTTGAAAAAGTGGGAAATAAAGGGTATTTGATGGGCAGGTTTTTCTTTCTTTTTTTCGATGAGTCTATCTTTAAGTTTGCAATTCTTCTGCCTTAGCCTTTACTGATCTGTCAGTAATGGGATTTAAACTGAGGGCCTGGTACTTCCTTGGCTTGCTTGGCTGGCTCTCTACAACCTAAGCCACATCTCAAGCCAGCCTGGTTGTTGTTTTCTTTATTTGTGCCTGAACTGGGGCCTGAACTCAGGGTGTGGGTGCTGTCTCTTGGCTTTTTCTGCTCAAAGCTGGTGCTCTCCCATTTGAGCTTCAGCTCCACCTCCTCAAGCCCAGCTTGTTGCTCATTATTTTAGAAACAGTGTCTCATGGACTTTTCTGCCTAGGCTTGCTTCAAAACTTGATCCTCCACAACATAGCTTCCTAAATAGCTAGTAGTATGGATGTGTGCTACTAAGGCCCAGCCCATCTTCGCCTCTTGAGTAGCTGTGGTTATAGGCCTATGCCGATGTGCCACTGTACATTTAACTGGTGCTTTTTCACCTAAAATGTATTGTGCACAGAAATTTCTATGGGGCAGGCATTGTTCTACGCACTTCACAATCCTAGGAGGATTTGCAATTGTTATTTCTATTTTACAGATGATGAACCTGATGCTCTGATTTTTTTCCTTGTTTGCTTTGTGGTGCCAGGGATCAAACCCAAGGCCTCATGTGTGTCAGGTATGCCAACATATGAAAAAAAGGAATCTGCAAATAACTACAGAGTTGCTATGTAGAACATGACATGTGGGATATACTCAAAAGTATGTATAGAATAAATACACTTCATTATTCTACCACTGTACCACATCTTCAGGCCTAAGAAAGGTTTACTGCATTGGACAGAGATGAATTCAAATTCAGCTGAAACCATCACACATATGTGTATATAAAGAATATCATAGAAGTAAATGAGGAAGGGCTGGGAAGGTAGCTCAGTGGTAGAGCGCTTGCCTTGCATGCCTGAGGCCCTGGGTTCAATTCCTCAGCACCACATAAGCAAAAAGAAAAAAGCCGGAAGTGGCGCTGTGGCTCAAGTGGTAGAGCACTAGCCTTGAGCCGAAGAGCTGAGGGACAGCGCCCAGGCCCAGAGTTCAGGCCCCATGACTGGACCCCCCCCCCAAAAAAAAAAGTAAATGAAGAAGAACAAATGAAGAGTCAGTAAAAACCCTCACTGAAGATGTAAATATATAACCTCAGTTTTCAAAGCCAAGAGAAACCAGGTGTCAATGGCTCACACCTGAAATCCTAGCTACTCAGGAAGCTGAGATGTGAAGATCATGGTTTAAAACCATCCTGGGCAGAAAAGTCTGTGAGACTCTTACTTCCAATTAACCACCAAAAAGTCAGAAGTGGAGCTGTGACTCAATAGTAGAGCACTAGCCTTGAGGAAAAAAAAAAAAAAAAAACTTAGGGAGAGTGCAAGGCCCTGAGTTCAAGCCTTAGTACCAATACCACATACACACACATATAGCAAAGAGAAATCTTGTGCAAAAACCTAAAGCAGAGGAGGAATGAATTCTGGAATTGGCAAACTGAGCCCAGTTATAGTCAGCAATGCTTTCACCTTGAAACATTCATCAGAAAGCTAAATCACTTAAAATCAGTTATTTAGAAGGTTCAGGACTGAGGACTTACATGGCCACAGCATCTACCCTGTGGCTAGAAAGATAGAATGAGAGCAAAAACTCTGAATTATGTTCAATAACAACAGAACCACATATAGCTCCTAAACATGACAATTACATTATCAACTTGTTCAGTGGTGAATAAATTACAGATTGGCAGTAGGTAACCAAGAGGTTACTATAAGACCCTGGCAGTTGGAGAATGAAAGTCAGAACTGTCCAAAAGAAATACAATATAAACCACATATGTAATTTTTAAATTCCCAGTGGATGGACATTACAAAAAGAAATCAGTGAAAATAATTTCAGTGACATTAAAATTTATTTAATTCAATATACTTAAAATGTTATTTGGCTATGTAGTCTTTAAAACTTGGAGTGAGAAATTTTACATTCACATTTTCATACTAATTTGAAATTTAGTGTTAATCCTTGTCTCATTTTAAACACTAAATTTTCATTGGAAATATTTGACATATACACCATAAGTTTTACACATAATAGATTCACATACTCAAGGACACTCAAAACATGTTCAAACATTTTCCAGGAAGTAATTAGTTTGTAAATTTAAATATTCAGGTTTGGTACCAGTGGCTCATGCCTGTGTGAAATTTGGAGTATGAAATCAAAAACAGCCTAGGCAAAAGTCAAGAGATCCTTCTCCAACTTAACCAGCAAAATGCCAGTTTGGAGAAGAGGCTCAAATGATAGAGCACCAGCTATGAGCAAGAAAGCTGAGCAAGTATGAGAAATCCTGAGTTAAAACCATGGTGCTCTCTCTCACACACACACTCACACAAACAAAACCAGGCATCTAGTAACTTCCTTCTATAAAAAAGCTACTCCAGAGGCTGAGATCAGAAGCTCACAGATTGCAGCCAGCCAAGGCAGAAAAGTCTATAAAACTTATCTCTAAAACAACCAGGAAAAATCCAATCTGGAGACATGGCTCAAGCGGTAAAGCATCAACCAAGCAAGCAAGCTGAGTAAACATAAGACACTGAGTTCAAACACCAGTACTAGAAAAAACAAATCAGTTCCTCAGATATACTAGTCATATTTCAAGTGCCCAGTAGCTGCACATAACTACCATATTAAACATTACAGGCCTTCCGAGTGACAAAAGCACTGTGGTTTTTGACACTTACCTATCTATCTAATGTTCAGGACTTGTATTGAGAGAGAGAATCTACCAGACCCTCAGAACAGTGGCTTACTTTCAGTGGGCTAATGCTAACATCTGCAAAAAGGAAATCTTCAAATGACAACACAGTGCACAACACATGGCATATACTCAAAAATATTTCTGGAAAGAATACTCTTCATTATTAAAGGAATAATTCACTTGCTTGTGACCTACTTATGCCCTTTGTTACTATTTTCCTAAGGTTCAAATACTTCACTGTATTAGACTCTATGTTCAACGAACAAAGAGAAAGCAATAATTTTTTTTTTCTTTTTGGTGGTATATTGAGGTTTGAATTCAGACCTTATTCTCGCTAGGTAGGTGGGTCCGGTCGTGGGGCCTGAACTCTGGGCCTGGGTGCTGTCCCTCACCTCTTCAGCTCAAGGCTAGTGCTCTGCCACTTGAGCCACAACACCACTTCCGACTTTTTTCTTTTTGCTTACGTGGTGCTGAGGAATCGAACCCAGGGCCTCATGTATGCAAGGCAAGCGCTCTACCACTGAGCCACCTTCCCAGCCCTTTGTTTTAATTATTTTTCAGGTTGGGCCTTGAGATGTTTTAAGATCACCTGGACCATCATCCCCCTGCATAGTTGAGAGGACAGGCACACACCACCACCAGCTTTTGTTGTTGCCTGGTTTCACTAACTTTTTTGCCTGGGATGGACTCCAACTGTGGTCCTCCTGATCTCTACCTCCCTACTAGCTGTGATTACAGGTGAGAAAATTTTATTTTCAATTGTATAGTTATTAGAGGTATAGAGTATAATGATTAAAAGCCTAAATTCTGGAGTCAGGCTGCATGGATTAAATCCTGGTTCTATCATTTACTAGGGATGTGATTTGGGGCAAATACTTAGCCTCTCTGAGATGCAAATTTCCTCTTTTGTAAAAAGAGCCCTGTTTTGTCTTAAGAATTACAGGAAAGACAAAGCACTTGCACCTAAAACCTGACATATAGTAGCTGTTCAATAAATATTCATTTTTCAAAGAGGATACAGAAGTTGAAATATGACTAAAGCAAAAACCTCAGGATTAGGGCTGGGATGTAGCTCAGTGGCAAAGGGCTTACGTAGCAAGTGCAACATCCTGGGTTCGATCCCCAGTAACAAAAAAGAAAAGACAAAAAAAAAAAAAAAAAACCTAGGATTTCTTGATTTGGTTTCCCACATGCTACGAAAAAGAAAAAAAAAAAAAAAGAATGAGTAGAGGCAGTAATTTGAAGTCCTCAAAAGGAAAATCTTGCACGTAGTTACACTCATTAAAAACAAAAACAAAAAACAGGAGCTATGAAACTTCATTTACTGACCATGCAGAATTATGCAGTTTAGCACAGGGGCAGCAGAGCAAACAGGAAAGAAAAAAATAAAATGGAAGCATTTTACCTTACCTGTTTTTCCGTTTCCGAGGTGGTTTCTCCACTGTGCCAGTCAGTCTGCATATCAGACAAATAAGATGGTAAATAAAAGTAATACACAGGAACACATCCCCGGGGCCTTACTGTGCCAGTCCAGTACTGAATGTACCACCCTCGGGGATCACAGGCTCGCCGTGCCCACACCTAACCTGACAAACACCTTATGCTGTTTTCCCCTACTTAACCAAGATCAAGTGATCCTGGGATTCACTGTTCTCCAGATGTCCCCTCCGTCCAAAACCTGATCTCCCTTCTGGTCCCTCACTCCAAGCTCAGCCCCCCCCCCCATGTGTCACAGGCCAGCTCCCCCAAATCGTCCACCTCATTGTCTGCCTCGCCGGCTCCCTTCTCCCGGCCCCCCAGCCTGCGGTCCCCCTTTGCCGTGCCCACCCTCTTCCGACCGCGCACGGCCCACGGAGCCCCGCCCCTCCAGCCCGGGCGCCCCCCGCATTCCAGGGCCCCCTCGGCGGGAGCGCGTCCCTGCCCCTGCCCCGCCCGGCTCAGCGCCCCCAGACTCCGCGCTGGCGGCCCCCCTGCCTCACGCGCGCCCCTCACCCCGCATCCGAGGTGCGATCGCCCCCACCCCTGGGTACCCCCCCCCAGGCTGCGCGCCCCCGCCTCTCGGGTCTCGGCCGCCCCGGCCGCTGCCTCTGGGCCCCGTTCCCCCGCCCATCCCCAGGCCCGGCCTCCACCAGCCCTACCTGGGGGCCAGGCGACTCCGCGGCTGCTGCGGCTGCCGGGCTCCTCTGACCATCCGGCTCCGGCTCCGCCGCGGGAGCTGCTCCGGCGGCCGCGGGGCTCGCTCGGGATGCTGAGGCGGCGGAGGCTGGAGTAGGCGGAGAGGCGGGAGGAGGGCCTCGCGCCTCGGCCAGGCTTGCGGCGGGGTCCGCCCCCCTCTGCGCCTCTCCTCGGCTTCCATTGGCTACACCGCTAGTGTGGCCGAAAGCCTGTTCCTCCATTGGCTGCTCGGGCCGTCACGTCCCGCGCTGCCCACCCACAGGTTTGGTTGAGACTGCAGGTGGCGGCGGAGGTGCCGTAGAGACTGCTAGCAGGCACGGAGGCGTCACGAGCGCCCCCGTGCGCCGGAATGTGAACACTGCGTAGCCGGCGCCAGACACCTGCCTGCAGGTTCTCTTGGCAAGAGTCGAATTCCCAGACACCTGCGGGCTCCCACCACCTCCGCATCACTTCAGAACCGAAAGCCAAGCACTGCAGTTTCCCCAAATGCCTCCAGCAGGTAGGTGCGAGAGAGAAAATAAAAATAACCTCTCCCAAATAAGCTTTCTTTTGAATCTCTCAAATGTCGTTCTTGTCTGCACCACGCTGAAAAGGTCTCAGCTCAGGGGCAATCGCTCACAAAAAGATCTCTAGTCCTCAATATTCTAAGAATCCACCAAAATAAAGCATGAACTGGCTGCCCATTCCTCTGCAGGGAAGATGACAAGCTTGGATGTGAGCTTTTCAGAAAGCAGGAGCAGAAATTTAAAAAACAGCTTTGCAGAAAAATCTATATAGCAAATAAGAGCGATGAATTCGATCTTGAAAGGCCTTAAACGGAATTAACTCTTGTGACATTGCAATGATTAATTTTAAAACAAATTTCTTGCTTTTTTTTCCCTTTCTGTCCTGGAGCTTAACTCAGGGCCTGGGCACTGTCCCTGAGCTTCTTTTGCTCAAGGCTAGCACTCTTATCATTTGAGCCATAGTGCTATTTCTAGCTTTTTCTGTTTATGTAGTACTGAGAAATCGAACCCAGGGCTTCATGCATGCTAGGCAAGCACACTACCACTAAGCTACATTCCCAGCCCTTCATTGCATTTTTGACAGACATAAGCATGTAAAACTACCAGCACATAATCACATAAAGGTAAAGGTTACCTTTCCTCTTTCTACTGTAACAAGGCCATCTTTGAAAATAAAGGACAGTTTATGAATACAAAATTATTTCCTTAAAAGTGGTAAGTTGGGCTGAGAAGGTGGCTTAGTGGTAGAGCGCTTGCCTTGCATGTATGAGGCCCTGGGTTCGATTTCTCAGCACCACATATGCAGAAAAAAAAGACGGAAGTGGCGCTGTGGCTCAAATGGTAGAGCGCTAGCCTTGAGCTGAAGAGCTGAGGGACAGTGCCCAGGCCCAGAGTTCAGGCCCAAGACTGGACCCCCCAAAAAACAAAAAACAAAAAAAAAAAAAAACAAGAAAAAGCCAGAAGTGGCGCTGTAGCTCAAGTGGTAGAGCACTGGCCTTGAGCTGATGAGCTGAGGGACAGCACC
Organism: Dipodomys merriami; assembly: GCF_024711535.1. Taxonomy (NCBI): domain Eukaryota; kingdom Metazoa; phylum Chordata; class Mammalia; order Rodentia; family Heteromyidae; genus Dipodomys; species Dipodomys merriami. The sequence continues at coordinate 40,590,879 of NW_027202382.1, forward strand.
CAGGCCCAGAGTTCAGGCCCCATGACTGACAAAAAAAAAAAAAAAAAAAAAGTACACGATGGGCAATGGTGGCTCACTCCTGTAATCCTATCTACTCAGGAGGCTGAAATCTGAGGGTCGAGGTTCGAAGCCAGTTGGGCCAGGTAACTCCCTGAGACTATCTCCAATAAACTACTTTTAAAAAGCCAGAAGTGGTACTGTGGCTCACTCAAGTGGTAGAGTGCTCTGGGACAACACTCAGACCAGAATTCAAACCTTAGAAACAGAAGAAAAAAAAAAAGTGATAAGGACCAAGATGTTGTTGGGTAGATCCTTACTATCTATTTAAAGTTGGGAGAAAGCATAAAACTTCCTCTTAAACCACCTCGATTAGAGCACTCATATATTACAAACCAACAACAGGTGGTGGATAAATACCACACATAGGGGCTGGGAAGGTGGCTCAGTGGTAGAGCGCTTGCGTTGCATGCCTGAGGCCCTGGGTTCAATTCCTCAGCACCACATAAGCAAAAAGAAAGAAGCCGGAAGTGGCACTGTGGCTCAAGTGTTAGAGTGCTAGCCTTGAGTTGAAGAGCTGAGGGACAGCGCCCAGGCCCACAGTTTAGGCCCCGTGACTGGACCAAAAAAAAAAAAAAACACACATAATTGGCAAAAATTAAAATACTTTCTCACAGAACCAAATATATTTAGTGCCAAGGGCTCTTCTACTCTAGGATAGTTTTTACATACTTGATGTTAAAATGGTCTTGCTTTTATGGATAGTAGTGCTATATAGCTGTAGCGGGGAGTGGGGGGTTTTACTTATTTTGGGAGTGTATCTCACCACGTCCCATGGTGAGTCTTACCACTGAGGTACATACCTAGCCCTGCTGCAGGATTTCAAAAATTGCTGTGAGGAGCCATTATGATCAGATTTCTGTTGTGCCCCCTCCCAAAATATTTCATGTAATTCTAAAGATTGCTTCAATTCTGATTCTACTCATATTAGCACCCCAAAAAAGAGAAATAACTCTAGGGCATTTTGTCAATCAGGAGAAACAAATATGTTCAAGAAGGCCTGATATGGAAGATCTTACTCAGGATGTAATCTTGAAGCTTACACCTGTCATCCTGGCTACTCAAGAGGCTGAAATCTAAGGGTCTCCGTTTGAAGACAGTCTAGGCAGGAAAGTCTGTGAGACTCATACCTCCAGATGACCAGCAAAAGGCTGAAAATGGAGCCGTGGCTCAAGTGGTAAAGCATTAGGCTTCAGCAAAAACACAGCACACAGGCCCTGAGTTCAAGCCCCAGGGTAGGCATCAAAACCAAAACCTTAACACTAAGTATCACTCATTACATTTCTTAAAGGATTACTGAAAATTCTCTTCCTACTCCCCAGTGATTTCCATAATTGATCAACTCTCTGATACAATACTTTGTCAACAGAACTGAGGCTATAACCTTCCCCTCAAGTACTCTCATTTTATTTACTCTGCAAAACATGCATACCCCACCATTCCAGCCACATTCCACACTTAAAAAAAAAATCCTTATTACTCCACCCTACATCAAACACTTCCTTATCCAAACTCTTTGTATTTAAAAAGCTACACTGTTGGCAACTGCTTCACCTTCCATACTTACTTCCCAACCACACTGAATTTGATCAGTGTGAGATGACAATAAATAGCAGCTCTGGGCAGGTCCTGTGCATTCTATATGTACTATTTTTAATCCAAGATCAACTGAGCAGATACAGAAGTTTAAGATCCAGAGACTCCAATTTGTTCAAGGTCAGACAGCTACAAAAACCAGTATTGCTTAAAATAAAAGGCTTAAGGCTGGGCACATTAGATGAACCCTGTAATCTGATCTACTTGGGAGGCAGAGATCAGTGGATCAATGTTTGGGGTCAACAGTGTACAAAAGTTCATGAGACTTTATCGCATCTAATGGCCAGGCAGCTCAGTTGGCTGGGCAGTGGTACCAGCCTGTCATCCAGGGACACAGGGAAGCACAAGGAGAAGGTTCTCAGCCCTGGCAGGCCTGAGCATAAAGCAAGATCCTATCTCAAAAATAACAAATGTAGGGGCTGGGAAGGTGGCTCAGCGGTAGTGCTTGCCTTGCATGCATGAGGCCCTGGGTTCGATTCCTCAGCACCACATAAGCAAAAAGAAAAAAGCCAGAAGTGGCGCTGGCTCAAGTGGTAGGGCACTAGCCTTGAGCTGAAGAGCTGAGAGACAGCGACCAAGCCCAGAGTTCAGGTCCCACGACCGGACCCAAAAACAAAACAAAACAAAAATGTAAAAAGGAGATGGTGCACAGCTCAAAACATAGATTATTTCCCTAACACACAGGAGGCCTTGAGTTCAATCTCCAGTACTGCTTTCCCTAAAACTATAGAAGTCCTAAAATATAGTCTAGTGTAATCTGCAGGTATTTAAGATCTGGGTGGTTCAAGTGCAACCTTGGAATTGTTTCCTGTGGTATGTGGGAGAGGGCTAACCCAGTCAAAGACCTATAGTAAAGATAGCCTAAAATAGGGGGCTGGACTGCACTGGGCCAAATGTGTTCGATATTGTAGCTTTTTATATCCCATTTCCACTTATATAAAGCGCTACAGAATGCTGACAACCACAGTGGATGCCCAGAGACTGCGTGGAATATACTGCAAAAGCACACAAAAGAAACTCTATAAATTCCACTCACTTTTGAGTGAGAAAACCATTTGAATGATCCTAAGACAACATAAGCTGATTCTCTAGAGGGGAAGAAATATGCATACTTATCAATGAGGGACAAGGAAAGAGAAAGCTAGCAAGCATGAAACAAGGAACTAACTTTCCCAACACATCTAGAATGCTTGGCACTGTGCCAGGGGACTTTCCAAACCATTTTTTTAAATTATGTATAGTTCATCCACATTAAATACACACTGTAAATAAAACAAGTGAAAGTTGCCATGATCCCATGGTAGCAAAGTTCTGAGCATCATATCCACTTTGTAACAGTAGAAGTTGCTTTTAAGGAGTTATAATATTTAGCCCAGAATCAAATGGAAAATTAAATTTTACAAAAAAAGTTTCAGTTTGTTTACCAGTCAAGCAACCAAGTGTAGGAATAAGCAGTTTTTTAATTTAAATTATATAAAATTCTAAATTCTTGTCAGAGACACTAGACTATGCATTAGATAAAGATGTTTGACAAACTTCCTGTTCTCTTTTTATTAATTTACACCAAGAGAATAGAGCACCTTTCATCCAAAGAAGTTAAGGTGCTTTACAAACATTAACATTTTTAAAAAAAATTACATTTAAAAATCTGTATTCTTGTCAAATTTCTTCAACTTGATACACAATTTTCTGGAAGCTGATGAAAAGCAATTCTATTTCTGACAATGGCAGAAGCTCAGAAAGAATTCTGATTTGCTTTCACAAGACAGGCATTTCATAAAACTTGGTGCTGGGCTTACACAGGAAAAAAAAAAACAAACCAAAAACACAAACCTTAATGTGGTAAACAATATTTCAAACCTCATTTCAAAAGCAAAACCCAAGGTTTAAGACGTCAAAACTCTTCCAACATTTCTAGATATCCAGACAGGAGAAGAGCTGAGACAGGTTGCATGTGAGATGGACTCTTGATCCAGGTCTTTTAGAACCACACCCAAATGAACACATTCAAAGGGAAAGTTTTCAGGGAGACACAATGACCTATTAAAAAAAAAACAACTTAGCCAAAAGCTATCAGTCAAATGAGGAACCGGAGTAAATGGCAATTCAAAGTAGACAGTTCTCACTGGAGCCTAGGACACTTTTATTAGAAACCAAGTATATTATAGGCAAATAAAAATAGTTCTTATTCCCATTAATACAACAAAAGGGATTTTACATTCAGTCTAGATAAAGGAGTAACAGATCCTTTGCCTACAAATCTATAACTTGCAAGTACCTTCCACCATGATTACTCTAGATAATACATAGCCCTTATTGATTAGAGGGATCTGAATGTTTAGCTTGCAAAGTTCCATACATTCACTCTATTTTCCCTTCACACATCTAATAGTAAAAACTACTTTGTTCCATGCAAAAAAAAAAAAAAAGCCATTGTCAGTTGAAGAGAAATCACAGGCAAAACAGAGATGGTAGTTAAGGGATGGACAGACTATCCTTGGCACATGTCCAGCTAGGGATAAACAAATGTAGGACACCATGACTTACAAGTAAGACACACTGCAGGGAGAATGCAACAGTGCATAAGCCTAAGCGAAGGGGTGGTGAATGGACAGCGAGGCCTGAGGATTACTGGCTTTATTGGTACAATTAAAAGTAGTGAAGGGCAATCACTTAAATACAATTTATAGTAACAGGAAGGGGGAAAAATACTGCAGAGAGCTGTTCCAAGACCACACCAAGTTGTTGGCATTGTTCAATTTCCAGTGTTTCACAATTAGTAAAATACATAGCTACATATTCCTGCAAAATAAAAATTACCTTTCCACCGGAATGACAGTGGGTCAGGGCAGTAACAAAGCTACTGACCCAACATTAGTTCAAGTGTGTGCAGCAAATGTCTCCTCAGCCATTTTTTTTGAGAGAGATATACAATTAAAAACTGTACAAGGAGCTGGGTGGTAGGAGAAAAATAAAAACAGTATTGTGCTCATTCTAAAAGAAAACCCTGACAGGGCTGGGAAGGTGGCTCAGTGGTAGAGTGCTTACCTCGCATGCATGAGGCCCTGGGTTCGATTCCTCAGCACCATATAAAGCAGAAAAAGCCGGAAGTGGCGCTGTAGCTCAAATGGTAGAGTACTAGCCTTGAGCTGAAGAGCTGACAGCGCCCAGGCCCAGAGTTCAGGCCCATGACCAACAAAAAAACAAAACAAAACAAAAATCCTGACAAAAAATTCTATGCCAAGAAGCTTAGACTATAAAGATTTTTATTGCATTTTTAGGTAACCTGGAAGATCTTATCCTGAAAGGGAAAAGTTGGTTTTCAAAACTACCTGAACAGATGCTAAAGTGCTTTATTAACTGGCTGGCTTCACATGGATTTCTTGGGGTGACAAAAATTAATTATAGTAGTAAAGGGAGACCAACTATTTCACAAAATGGCATATCCCACCATCATTTATGACAACAGTCATAAACGATTCAGGAATATTTGTCCTATTAAGTGGATGGTTGCATATCAAGAACTGATCATCACAACGCTTTGGGTAATCAAATTACTTACACAAAGCCAAAATAAGGTAGCACAAACCTTTACAAGAAAGGACAGTTTGTTTCTTTCTCCACTTTATCAGATTATAATTCACAAATACAAGTTCTGACTTTTCAACCTTTCCAGTTGCGGTTAAAAACACTTTCTACAAATTAAGGTCAAGTGTTACAGCAAGAGAATGATTCCTATTGAAAAGTACATATTCTTAATGGTACTCATGATAGATTGTAAACTGGATTGACCACATTCCACTCAACCTGTATCAAATGAACATATCAGCATTACAAGTATTAAATGTTTTTCTATTACTATAGAGAATATAAACCAAAACATTAATATGGCAGTTATGTTGTTTAGGCACAGTTTAGTGATTTTTTTAAATAAACACTATTGAATTTAATCGAAGTTTTAGACTCAATAACCAAAGGTCAGGATCTCTGATTAGGAAAAAAAAAAAAAAGTAACTTTATGCTAACAATGTAAGCTGTTTAAAATTTCTAACACTTAATCTTATCTGGGTTTTAAGATTACTTTATTAAAAAATACAAGAATCTGAAAAAAGATCAATACAATTATCTTAATGTACAAAGTCATAAGCTGTAGCAGTTTTCAACTAAAATTTAAAAACACAACAAAGAGGGCAGCCCTTTAGACCAATTTATTTTATATCCTTTTAAAATATCATCCAACAAAGGACAATGAAGTTTACAGCTGGGTCAGGTTTACATAACTTGAGGCATCTGCAGTCCATCGTGCCCACTGAATAACAACTTTGCTGCTGAAATTTCTTGAAACTTACCAAACTAAAAGGAAAGGCTGAATGATACAAAAGGAAGAGTATTCAATGTTGTTAATTGGCTTTTTTAAAAAAGGAAACACATCCTGTCTCCCCAGATCAGTAAATAAGCAAGAGCTACATGCAGCAGTGTGAGTATTAAGACATTTCTCAAGTCTTCTCAAATGAGTCCAAGATGGGGATGGGATGAGTGACAAAACTGATAGAAAAACATTGCTATAGACACCATAACAAATAATAAATTTAGATAATTTAAAATTTAAAAAAAGGCAAGAGGCAGCATTTCAGCAGCAAAGTGCTCAATAAAAAGTATATTGTAGAGGGTAATACAAGAAAAGTGGGGTAAGAAGAGGGCAGAAAAATGGGTCAGCAGGAGGGGCGAAGGCCTCAAAGGAAATACGGCGTCGTCGTTCTGGGAGGAATAACACGTTCTGAATCTGGAACTGCCCGGAATAACTTTGGTTCTCTTGTATTGACATCTTTGAAGACCATGATGGAAGCAATATTCCCACAGCGATAGCAGTAGTTAGGAGCAGACCACACTGTGACCAGCTTCTCGTCAAACATAAATTTATAGCCTTCGTGTACAAGCTGATGTGCTCTGCAGATGAGCTTCAAGTTGTTGATATGAACAAACTGCAATGTAGAAAGGCTTTGTGAGTACCTCGTATACTAGAAACATCAGACTACAGATGTGAGAACCACTTAAATAAGTAAAAAAACAAGCCCTAAAACTAAGAAAGTTCCCCTGATTTTAGATCTGATTCTTTTTTCTCTCTCTGGTTTTTTTTTTTTTTTTTTGGTTTTTGGTTTTTGGTCCGAGACCAGCTCTAGAACTCGGTACTTGACGCTTTTGCTCACTGGCTGGTGCTCTATGAACTGGGCCACACCCCTAACCCCTAGAACCAATTCTGGAAGCATCCTCAATAATTTCCGTAAGTTTAATCAGTCATTAAAGCCTGAATCAATTACAGAATGATAGAAATTACAAAACCATACGATTAGAAGTTTCTCAGTAGAACATGGCAGCCTATACTTGCAGTCCCAGCTACTTGGGAGTCTAGAACACAAAGATCACTTGAGCTCACAGGTTTCATACTAACCTAGTTCACCTACTTTAATTAAAAAAAAAAAAAAAAAGGCTGGGAATGTGGCTTAGTGGTAGAGTGCTTGCCTGGGTTCGATTCCTCAGTACCACATCAACAGAAAAAGCCCAAAGTGGTGCTGGGCTAAGTGTTAGAGCACTAGCACTGAGCACAGAGAGGCTCAGGGACAGAGCCAGGCCTTGAGTTCAAGGCCCATGACCAGCCAAAAAAGGAAAAAAAAAAAAAAAAAAGGTGGGTTTGGTAGCACATGACTATAATCCTAACACTCAGGAGGCAGAAGCAAGACAATTAAGAGTTCAAGATTAGCCTGGGCTACTCTGAACCTGAAGAAAGGGAAAAAGAGAAAGAGAGGGAGAGGAAGAAGGAGAGAGGGAGAGAGAGAGAGGGAGAAAGACAAGAGGGAAAGGGAGAGGGAGGGGGAGGGGTGGGGGAGGGGGAGAAGGGGAGGGGGGGAGGGGGAGAGAGAGAGAGAGAGGAGTGTGTGAATGAGTTTCTGAACAAAAATCCTCCCATAACTACTATTAGATATAAAACAATGTCATTTGTTAACAATTTAGTATATATAGGGAGAGGGAGAGGGAGAGGGAGAGGGAGAGGGAAAGGGAGAGAGAGGAAGAGAGGGAGGAGAGGGAAAAGGAGAGGGAGGGGGAGGGGGAGAGGGAGAGGAAGGGAGAGGGAGAAGGAGAGGGAGAGGGAGAGTGTGAATGAGTTTCTGAACAAAAATCCTCCATAACTACTATTAGATATAAATACAACGGCATTTGTTAAGGATTTAGTATATATAGTTCTTCCAATAATTCTTTCTTTTTCTTTTGGTCAGTCATGGGGCTTGAACTCTGGGCCTGGGCGCTGTCCCTCAGCTCTTCAGCTCAAGGCTAGCACTCTACCATTTGAGTCACAGCACCACTTCCAGCTTTTTCTGCTTATGTTGTGCTGAGGAATCGTACCCAGGGCCTCATGCATGTGAGGCAAGCACTCTACCGCTGGGCCATGTTCCCAGCCCTTCTTCCAATAATTCTGAAAGAGATTTATTGTTTTCTTTTTGCAATTTGAGGAAAATAAAGCTCAGGCTGGATAAAAATTAACTAAGCGAACTTTCACCAATGAGACTAGAACCTAGCTAGAACACTTACACATACATATATACATATAATTTCTTTTCATGTGCATGTGTGTATTGAGTGTTGTTGTTTTTTTTTTTGGGGGGGGGCATGCTGTGGAGCAATTCCAGCGCCTCATACATGCAAGAAAAGTACTTTACTACTAAGCAACATTCCCCACTTTTGTATACACTGAATTCACATGTGTACATTTAATCATTGAGGCTATATGAGAAGAATAATGGGAAAATCAAGTTCAGACTGGACTAGGTATGAATGTAGCCTATTTGAAAAATAAGTTAAGCAAAAAGGGTTAGGAGCTTGGCTTGAAAGGTAGAATGCCTGACTAGCAAGTTCAAGGACCAGATTTCAAACCCCAGTACCAGCAGAAAGAAAGGGGGAGAGAGCAAAAGAAAGAGGGGGTGGAGGGGAGGAAGGAAGGATAGAGAAAAGGAGAAAGAAAGAAGCAAAGGAAGAAAGACGTTGCCTATTTTTCCCTTGATATCTTGTCACTTATCATTTAATCATCTTACCAAGTAGATGCCGAGAGTAGGTGCTTTCACCAAATGATTTCATTTAACCATTAAAGAAAAATATAGAGCCAGGAGCTGGTGATTCAATCCTGTAATTATAGCTACTCAGGAGGCTGAGATCTTGGGATTGTGGTTTGAAGCCAGATTGGGCAGGAAACTCTATAGATTCTTATCTCCAATTATCTATCAAAAAGCCAGAACTAGAGCTGTGTAGAGCACTAGCCTTGAGCACAGAAGCTCAGAGACAATACCCAGGACCTGAGTTCAAGTCCCAGGACCAGCACAAAGAGAAAAAAAGAAAAACAAATGAACTGGGCTGGAAATTTGATACCCATACCTATTACAGTTTGAGTAAACTTGGCTACACGTTTATTACATCTTGGGCCACCATAGTTCCTTTACTAACCCCAAAACTACTTTTCCAAAAATGTTGGCTTTACCTCATTTGTGACCTTTGCTCCAAAGAGCCAACCTGCTCCTCGGGGACTGATTGCCCAAGTATCCACATCTTCAGGATCTGACCAGACCAAGTCACAAAATGCTCCTTTGTGAGGGATTTCTTGATTCCGTTCAATGGTTCGAATTTGATCCAGTGTTTTAATATCAGGAGATAAGCCACCATGAACACACAAAATCTGCTCATCTATCAACTAGTAAAAAATAGTAATAAAGGACTGAATGTATAACAATAAGCTCAATTAAATAAATATTTATCAATGAATACTAAATCAATATAACTGGGATGACAATTAGATAGAAATATGCAAGATTTTCAGAATGATGTAAACTTACAGCTGCTACTGTGAGCATGTCAAAAACTTTGGTACAGTATCTCCAGGCATTAGCATTTCCATATTTGGTTTGGCACTCATCTATGAAGAAACAGAAGTGTTCCTGTTAATGAAGTTCTAAAACTGACAATAAAAACAAATACAGGCATATTAGCGCAGCCTTAGGTAAACTAGGGTAGAAAATTGTGACTCATATTTAGCCCCACCAGGTCATCTATATAGTCAGAAGTATACTATCCAATTGTGAGTATATTTATTAATTGCTTCTTTGTGTATTCTGCCCCCTTTTTGCTTTGTTAGGTTACCTTCATTCATTTGTGAAATTTTCCTACAATAAAACAATCAATGTCTTATTATTTTTTTAAAAAAGGAAGTACATTATCTAACTACAAGTCCTGCTTTTCTTTCTAGGAAGGGCTCTAAGAAGTATTTGCAAGTATTCAGCCAAAAGGCTATGAAGGAAGGGTAATTTCATTCAATCCAACACAAAGGCTTTTGTCACATGTTAATTTTAGCAAAGAGATTCATTTATTTAATGGGACTGCTTTTTTTCAATCGGGCTAAGCAAATCAAACAAATTGGAAGACTTTTAATTATAGGAGCAAAGGTAATTCCTATCTCAACGTTTTTCAGACCTATATGGTCTCTTCTGAGATTTTCTGCAAATAGTACAATTAAATACTTAAGAATCCAGGAGATGGGGCTGGGAAGGTGGCTCAGTGGTAGAGCGCTTGCCTTGCATGCCTGAGGCTCTGGGTTCGATTCCTCAGCACCACATAAGCAAAAAGAAAAAAGCTGGAAGTGGCACTGTGGCTCAAGTGGTAGAGTGCTAGCCTTGAACTGAAGAGCTGAGAGACAGCGCCCAGGACCAGAGTTCAGGCCCCACGACCGGACCCAAAAAAAAAAAAAAAAAAAAGAATCCAAGAGGTAAACCTGTTAGTCACCACCACGTTCAGATTCTCAATCTAGTTGTCACAAATGCCCAGCTCAATCAAAAATGGAATCTGGGTTGGGCAACAGTAGCTCATACCAGTAATCCTAGCTACTGAGGAGACTGACCTGAGGATCATGGTTCAAAACCAGAGCTGGGTACCAGTGGCTCATGCCTGTAATTCTAGCTCAGGAGGCTGAGATCTGAGGATCCCAGTTCAAAAGCCAGCCCAGGCAGTAAAGGCCATGAGACTCTTATCTCCAATTAACGACCAGAAAACCGGAAATGGTGCTATGGTTCAAGTGGTAGAGCACTAGCCTTGATCTGAAGAGCTCAGAGACAGCGAGCGCTCAGGCCCCAGAGTTCAAGCCCCACAACTGACAAAAAACAAACAAAAACAGACTGCAGGAAAGTCCATGAAACTGTTTTATTTTTCTTTTGTCAGTTGTGGGGCTTGAATTCTGGGCCTGAGCACTGTCCCTCAGCTTTAGCCAAAGCTCCACTTCCCTGCCTTGGCTAGCTTTGAACCATGATCCTCAGATCTCAGCCTCCTGAGTAGCTAGGATTATAGTCATGAGCCACCAGTGACTGTCAGTCCATGAAACTCTTATGTCCAATTAACTAGCAAATAGCTGGAAGTGGAATTGTGGCTCAAGTGGTAGCGTGCTAGCCTTGAGCAAAAATAGCTCAGAGACAGCACCCAGGTCCTGAGTTCAAGCCCTAGGACTAGCACCAAGAAAAAAAACATTAACAGGGAACAGACAACCAGGGATGGCATCCTACAACTGTAATCCCTGAAATAAGGAGGCTTAGGCAGGAGGACTGTGAGTTTAAGGACAGCCTGTGCTACACAGCAGTTCCAGACCAGAATGGGTTATATAGTGAGATACTGTTACACATACACATACACACACACACACACACACGCACGCACGCACACACACAAACTCAAGTTAGGGGCTGGGAATGTGACTCAGTGGTAGAGTGCTTGCCTAACATGCATGAAGCCCTGGGTTCAATTCCTCAGTACCAAATAAACAGAAAAAACCAGAAGTGGCACTGTGGCTCAAGTGGTCGAGAAGCTCAGGGACAGTTCCCAGGCCCTGAGTTCAAACCCCAGGACTGGGAAAAAAAAAGAAAAAAAAAAGAAAAGTTAAAGGGAAATAAATGAAAATAATTAAACATAAGCATGCTTTGAGTGAGTTTGTTTTCAAAAGGCAAATAAAATAATATTCAGAATTAGAGCAAGAAAATCCTTACCATAAAATCCATACACCTGTGTTATCTGTCTACTCTCATGATTTCCTCGTAAAAGTGTAATGCGATCAGGCCATTTAGCCTTTAGTGCAAGAAGGTATGTGAAGGTCTCCAAACTATAGTAACCTCTGTCTACAAAATCACCCTGTAAAGTAAAAGTTTACAGTTACAACAATACAATAGCTACAACAGTCTTTTAAAATTACAACGAAGTATACAGACTAAGAATGTTAAAACAAAATAACAATAAGGAGTTAGATGTACTCAGATATTTGGAAGTTGAGTTTTAACAAAAAATTTAACAAAAAAAATTTTTCTTAATGGAAGTAAATAAACTGTTTTCTAAATATTTACTTGTGATTCAGAAGAGGTCTCAGGATTTGCTGTTCAATTCTCAATGATTTTCCCTGAAAAGCTATCAAGTTTCAATCCTCTCTTACTTGTATTGTACATGTAGATATTTATTAGTAAAAAGTTAAAACCTCAAATTATTAAATATTTATCTGAATTGTACCAGAAGTGCCTACTTAAAAATAGCTTTTTGCCCGGCACCGGTGGCTCACATCTGTAATTCTAGCTACTCAGGAGGCTGAGATCTGAGGATCATGTTCAAAGCCAGCCTAGGCAGGAAAGTCCACGAGACTCTTATCTCCAATAAACCACTAGAAAACTGGAAGTGGTGCTGTGGCTCAAGCAGACAGTGCCCAAGCCCAGAGTTCAAGCCCCACGACCAACCCCCCCCCAAAAAAATAGCTTTTTGTTATTGTTACAACAGGTATAATTAGCCAGGAGCTGGTGGCTAATGCCTGTAATCCTAGCTCCAGAAGAGGATGAGATCTGAAGATCAGTTTAAAGTCAATCTGGCAAGGAAAGTAAGTGAAACTCCAATTAACCAATTGAAAACCAGAAGTGAAGCTGTGGTTCCAAGTGGTAGAATGCTAACTAGCCTTGCGCAAAAAAAGCTCAAGGACAGTGCTCAGGCCCTGAGTTCAAGACCCATGACTGATGAAAAAACAAACAAAACAAAACAAAACAGATACAATTAAAACAGCATTCTTGGGCTGGGAAGGTGGCTCAGTGGTGGAGTATTTGCATGCATGAGGCCCTGGGTTTGATTCCTCAGCATCACATAAGCAGAAAAAGCCAGAAGTGGTGCTGTGGCTCAAGTGGTAGAGCACTAGCCTTGAGCTGAATAGCTGAGGGACAGTGCCCAGGCCCAGAGTTCAGTCTCCACAACCAGACCCAAAAATAAATAAATAAATTAATTAATTTAATTAAATAAAATAAAACAGTATTCCAGGTGATGACATTAACGTTTTGACTTACGTCAATAGTAAACCAATAGGAAAACAGCTAAAAGAATCAGGCGCGCCAGATGTGTCCAAATAAAATAACCATAAAAATGTTCAGAAAAAGTTCAACAGTAACATTACATTCCCAAAGGAAAGTAAGCACAACACCCACTATAACAGCAAGTGTGTATTAAGGGAAAGTAGGGAACACAAAAGTACACCTGTGTATATTCACCAGTCCATAGTCATAGGATTGAAAGTGAATAAACAAAGTGTGATAACAGTCAAATGAAGATTTATGCCTTAAACCACTGGTTATATGCTGGTTTTCTGCTAATGCTGTCAGCTGCAACCGAGTTACATTGAGTTGTATTTGTACAGTAGTTTACTCAATCAATATATCTTATCTAAAGACACAGAAAAGTATAGACTCATCTTTACACATATATTAAAATAGCAATTGTTACATGCTGATGAAATTATTAGGCAATTTATATATCTTAGACACAATGAAAATGCTGTCATTCTAAAGCAAAAGCAATCTTGACAGGTCTACCATCCAACAGAGACAATGTATGAAACAGCCAACTAAGTAGTTCCTGGTGTCAGAATTCATTCATGGTTATTTATATGTAATTAAGTTAAACTTTGATTTTAGTAAGAATTTGATACTCCCAGTGTTTACATACCATAAATATGTAGTTGGTGTCAGGAACCTGACCTCCAGTTCTGAATAGTTCACAAAGATCATAAAACTATAAAAGAGAGGCAATATATATTGATTATAAATTCCTGCTAGGAGTAAAACAATGTTGCAAGAGAAAATTGGGTAAAGAATCAGTATTAAGAAGAATTGTTTACATTTGCAAAAGAAATAAAGTATAAATGAAACTGCTGCACACACAGTTCCCAAGCCTTACTCATAGTTAAAAGTCCTCCTACCTCATTAATGATGCAGGCCCCTCGCTCCCATTGCTTTCATACATCTTCCCACCTATCTATAAAGAATTTCAAAATCATTTCAGTTAGCTAACTTCTCACTAAGCCAATCTGCTCATATTCAGCACTTTCTTTTCTTGCTTTTTAATTTTTTAGTGCCAGTCTTAGGGCCTGGGTGCTGTTCCTACATTTTTGTGCCCAAGACTAGAGTTCTACCACTTAAGGGACAGCTCCACTTCTGGATTTTTGGTGGCTAATTGGAGATAAAGAGTCTCATGGACTTTCAGCACCTAGTGACAGCATCCATTTTAATTTAAAAAAAAAAAAAGATAAGGAAATGCGTAATATATGTGCATATCTGCTTTTGGAGGACTTTTCACAGTGCTGGGATGGAACCCAGGGTCCTGTACATGGGAGGCAAGCACTCTACCAGGAAGTAAACTATGTCCCCAGCCCTACTTCACAGCATTATGAATTGTGAAACTAACTTATACCTTCACACTTCACAGCAATGAATGACTCTTTAATAAATAGAAAAAAAAATCCTGTATTTCTTGCAGAGCCCTGGTGGCTAGCTATTCAGAAAGCCAAGATCTGAGGATAAGGGTTCAAAGTCAGCCTAACCAGGAAAGCCCATGAGACTCTTTAATCTTTAACCAGCAAAAAGCTAGAGGTGGAGCCCTGGGACCAGAACAATAAACAAACAAACAAACTGTACCTTGTATTTTACTTGACTGAAATTTGGTAACTGACAAAATATACATTTGGTATACTTCTGTCAATTAGATTATCCTAATTCTTAAAGAAAATTTGACAGTTTTTCTTTTCTTTTTTTTTTTTTTTTGGGTCCGGTCGTGGGGCCTGAACTCTGGGCCTGGGCGCTGTCCCTCAGCTCCTCAGCTCAAGGCTAGCGCTCTACCACTTGAGCCACAGCGCCACTTCCAGCTTTTTTTCTTTTTGCTTATGTAGTGCTAAGGAATCAAACCCAGGGCCTCAGGCATGCAATGCAAGCACTCTACCACTGAGCCACCTTCCCTGCCCCATAGTTTTTTGGGGGTTTTTTTGGTTGGTCATGGGGCTTGAACTCTGGGCTTGGGCGCTGTTGCTGCGCAATTCAGCTCAAGGCAAGCGCTCTACCACTTGAGCTACAGCACCACTGACAGTTTTTCTAATACAAAGTGAAAAGGGATTTTGGACTAAGTAATTGATTGTAATACATTCTACCAAATTACAACTAATAATTTCCAAAATAAACACTCTCTTTTTTTGGTCGGTTCTGGGGCTTGAACTCTGGGCCTGGGTGCTGTCCCTCAGCAATTCAGCTCAAGGCTAGCGCTCTACCACTTGAGCCACAGTACCACTTCCGGTACTTGCCTTGCATGCATGAGGTCCTGGGTTCGATTCCTCAGCACCACATAAGCAGGAAAAAAACAAGCCGGAAGTGGTACTATGGCTCAAGTGGTAGAGTGCTAGCCATGAGCTGAAGAGCTGAGGAACAATGCCCAGGCCCAGAGCTCAGGCCCCACGACAGGACCAAAAAAAAAAAAAAGTTTCACAGACTTTTCCTGCCCAGGCTGGCTTTGAACTGTGATCCCCAGATCTCAGCCTCCTGATTAGCTAGGATTACAGACGTGAGCCACCGGCACCTGGCTCATTTTTCATATCTTAGACACAATGAAAATGCTGTCATTCTAAAGCAAAAGCAATCTTGACAGGTCTACCATCCAACAGAGACAATGTATGAAACAGCCAACTAAGTAGTTCCTGGTGTCAGAATTCATTCATGATTATTGATATATACTGGTAAATAACACCATGAAAAGCAGCATACTAAGCAATGATTCATTTTGCATTACTTCTGAAAGTGGAGGGAAAATATATGAGAATTTATGTGTTACCTAAAGTGGTTTCTTACTAGCTGGTCTATAGCTGTAAAAAAAAGCTGTGTCTGTAATCTCTTACATAAATTATACTGCTTCAATACTTCTTTGTACTACATACTTGCCAATGTGTTCATTTATACCCAAAACTCAATCTTAAAATTCCATTTCTAAACAAGTTCAAAAGGATATGTCCAACTTTTGAATTAGTCAGCAGTATGGAAAAGTCCCATGATTTGATTAGGAATTTTAAGAGTCAAGTATAAGAGAACAATGTTTATATTTTGGTGATATTCTTAAAATCACATGTGTAATAGAAGCCCAAATGAATTTCAAATCTCAAGTCTGTCTTTAAGTGACTATGTAAATTTGGATTAATTCTTCAGTTTTTCAGTCTGTTTCATTCTCCACAAATTGATCTTAAAGGATATCTTGGAATAATTTCATGGAGCACATGAAAAAGTATATTGTTGGGCAGGGAATGTGGCTTAGTGGTTAAGTGTTTGCCTAGCATGCATGAGGCCCTAGGTTCAATTCCTTGGTACCACATAAGATTAATAAAATAAAAGGAAAAATAAACATTAAAATTATTTTTTTTTAAAGTACATTGTTAATCTCAAAACAAAAGATAAACGTTAGCAAGAATTGTATATCTGACTGAAGGTATATATAATACACAAGTACAATTTAATGATTTTATTTTATTTTAGGAGTTTGAAGTTGTATCTTTGATCAAGGCTTTTTCATATACAGGTAATCCTTCAATTTTAATATTAGAACAAGTGGAAAACATTACTTGGTTTTTCCAATTTTTAAAAATGTTACCAAGAGGGCTGGGAAGATGGCTCAGTGGTAGAGCGCTTGCCTTGCATGCCTGAGGCCCTGGGTTCGATTCCTCAGCACCACATAAGAAAAAAGCCAGAAGTGGCACTGTGGCTCAAGTGGTAGAGCGCTAGCCTTGAGCTGAAGAGCTGAGGGACAGCGCCCAGGCCCAGAGTTCTGGCCCCATGACCGGACCCAAAAAAAAAAAATGTTACCAAGACACTGTTTATATTAATATCCTTTTGTTAGCAAAATACAAATGTTTTTTTTATTTTTTTATTTTTTATTTTTTTGGGTCCAGTCATGGGGCCTGAACTCTGGGCCTGGGTGCTGTCCCTCAGCTCTTCAGCTCAAGGCTAGCGCTCTACCACTTGAGCCCCAGCGCCACTTCCAGCTTTTTTCTTTTTGTTTATGTGGTGCTGAGGAATCGAACCCAAGGCCTCAGGCATACAAGGCAAGCGCTCTACCACTGAGCCACCTTCCCAACCCCCTTGTTTTATTTTTTGAGAAGTCAAATAGAATCTTTGAAATTCACATCTAAAGTCTACAGAACTTTAACCAAAGATGACATAATAGATCTCTATTTATGAGCAAATGACATGCAGATGTCAGATTATTATGACTTTACTATCTAGAAAAGAGCTTGAAAAGCAAAAAGGAAATAGCTGGTAAGTAGCAAAAATAGGACTTTATTTATGGAAGCCAATTTAGGCCAATCAAGGCCAATTTAGATACATTTCTGCTGCTTTATGTAGTCACAGCTTAAAGCAGGGAAGTAAGTCCTGTTGACATTCTTATATACCACACTGTTTACAACCTAATTCTAAGTCTTAAAGCCTCAACTACAGTATATGCATATATCAGGCTATGAATGACCTGCTGAGCTATTATTTCCCAGCACCAAAGAACATTTTTGTTGGTGATGGTGGTCGTGAGGCTTGAACTCAGGGCCTGGGAACTGTCCCTCAGCTCTTTGCTCAAGACAAGTGCTCTACCACTTGAGCCACAGCACCACTTCTGGTTTTCTGGTGGCTAATTGGAGATAAGAATCTCACTAACAAAAAACAAACAAACAAAAAAAAAAGAATCTCACTAACACCTAACACAGGGCACTGGTGACTCACGCCCGGGCAAGGAAAGTCCGTGAGACTCTTATCTCCAATAAATCACTAGAAACCCGTAAGTGGTGCTGTGGCTCAAGCGATAGAGCGCTCGCCTGCAGGGACAGCACCCAAGCCCAGAGTTCAAGCCCCACGACCTACCAAAAAAAAAAAGAGTCTCACTAACCTTCCTGTCGTGGCTGGCTTTCAACCGTGATCCTCAGATCTCAGCCTCCTGAGTAGCTAGGATTATAGGTGTGAGCCACCAGAGCCCGGCTTACATTTTATTTTTTTTTAACCTTTGTTATTCTTATTCCCACTAAGAAAATTATAAAATTTTAATACATGAAATAAACAATAATAAACAAGAAGAAACTTCCTAAAGCCAAAATATTTTCTATTAATTCCAATTACTAGGAGCAGCCCATGGTATTTTTTTAATCTCAACCCCTGTCACCATTCCACAGAATAGTAATACAGCATTATCTGCACTTCAGAGAATGGTGTAATTTCAACAAAATCCATAAATTATTTGACCATTGTTTATTAGAAAAGTAAAACAGGGTTTAACTATCAGCTGGTTTTTCTGTATTTGTTGGTTTTCCTTTTAAGTTTGCAACATGAATAGAAAAAGAAAATGACTCATACATGGGGCTGAGAAGGGGCTCAGTGGTAGAGTTCTTGCCTCGCAAGCATGAAGCCCTGGGTTCAATTCCTCAGCACCACATAAACAGAAAAGGCTAGAAGTGGCACTGTGGCTCAAGTGGTAGAGCGCTAGCCTTGAGCTGAAGAGCTCAGGGACAGCTCCCAGGCATAGAGTTCAAGCCTCATGACTGACAAAAAAAAAAAAAAAGACTCATAGATAGGACTAAAACTAAAAAATTCTTTATGAAATTTTACCTGTCCGTGTATGTCCCCACATACTGTTACTGGTGTTGATACTGGCTGAACATTTGACTCTTCCAACAGAAGGTCACAGACATAATCACATAGCCGCTGCAAGGAGAAAAAATAAAATATAAACTTTAGGATAATATTAAAAGTCTCAGTACAAGAAATACAAGGACTATATTTACAAAAAACACTCTCTGTGTGTGCATGCACACGTATGTGTGTATGTATTTTTTTAATTAATTAATTTTTTGACAGGCTTGAGGCTTGAACTCTGGACCTGGACACTGTCCTTGAGCTCTTCAGCTCAACCACTTGAGCCACAGTACCACTTCCAGTTTTCTGGTGGTTAACTGGAGATAAGAGTCTCCTGGGCTTTCCTGCCTGGGCTGGCTTTGAACCACAAACTTCAGATCTCAGCCTCCTGAGTAGCTAGGATTACAGGCATGAGTCACTGGTGCGCAGCCTCAGTATATTTTTTGATAGGAAAGAAAACGGCCCTATGATGACACTGGGATTAGATCTCTGTAAGCTTTCTTATACAGTTCATAGTATAGAAGAATTATGCAATTGCTTTTACAAAACACAAATCCCGTTTATTGATAACAGATTCTAAATACAGCTTTACAAGGAAATGGAAAATAATACTTTTCACCAAAAAAAGGGGGGGGGGAGTGTGAGTAAATAATGTACAGTAAATGTTTTGTTTTGTTTTTGTCATTTTAAGGATTAAACCTAGAACCAGTGAGTTATCCAAGCCTCCTTCCTTTCTTTTTGTATGTACGTATGTTTGTAGGTATGGCAGAGCTAGGGACTCACACTTACTAGAATGTCACTGTGCAATACTTCTAGTGCTGTTTTTCCCTAGTTATTTTTTTTGTTTTTTTGCCAGTCGTGGGGCCTGAACTCTGGGGCTGGGCACTGTCCCTCAGCTCTTCAGCTCAAGGCTAGTGCTCTACCACTTGAGCCACAGTGCCACTTCCAGCTTTTTTCTGCTTATGTGGTGCTGAGGAATCGAACCCAGGGCCTCATGCGTGCAAGGCAAGCACTCTACCACTGAGCCACCTTCCCAGCCCCTTCCCTAGTTATTTTTAGGATGAGGTATCACTTCCTGCCTAGGTGCCTGCCTAAGCCATGACTACCTCCTATCAGCTTCCATTTGTCCCTGGGACCACAACCAGTTTTGTGCCACTGTTGACATGAAATTTACAAGCCACCTACTTCAGCCTTCTGAGTAACTAAAATTATAGTCATATATCAGAGCAAAGACAGTAACAAGTTGTTTTTTTGTTTTTTGTTTTTGGTCTGGGCTTGGGCGCTGTCCCTGGCTCTTCAGCTCAAGGCAAGTGCTCCACCGCTTTATTCACACCCAGCGCCACTTCCAGTCTTCTAGTGGTTTATTGGAGATAAGAGTCTCACAGCTTTCCTGCCTGGGCTGGCTTTGAACCACGATCCTCAGATCTCAGCCTCCTGAGTAGCTAGGATTACAGGGGTGAGCCACTGGCGCTTGACTTAGTCACAAGTTTTTTTATCTGCTAAGTTAAAATGTAAATTCTAAGCCATATACTTACTATATGACATAAGAGTTGCATTTTTCATTTGCAGGGAAATGGATGGAGCTAGAAGAAATCATGTGGAACGAGGTAAGTCAAGAGCAAAGAGACCAACGGTACATGGTCTCCCTGATAAGTGGATGTTAAATCCAAAATGTTAGGTGATACGACAAAATTAACAGGACTTAAGAATCAAAGGACTTCCACTCATCTGGTCGAATCACTACTAAATAACCCTATGCTGCTGATCACATGTATGGTATATATGTGCACACCAGAGGGAAACCAGGAGGATGACACAGAACTAACGGGAATCAGGGAAAAACATACAACAGCGGGACCCATCAGCTGCACTGGAC
Source organism: Dipodomys merriami (assembly GCF_024711535.1). Lineage (NCBI taxonomy): Eukaryota > Metazoa > Chordata > Mammalia > Rodentia > Heteromyidae > Dipodomys > Dipodomys merriami. The sequence continues at coordinate 40,611,432 of NW_027202382.1, forward strand.
ATTGACCAAAACGAACTAAGCAATTCAATGGCAGCGATGGGAGGGAGGGAACGAGTGAGAGGCAACAGCTGATGCTATGCAAAACAAAAGAAATGTACATACCACCCAATGTGGAAGAAATAACTGTCTCGCAAAGCTCATAGAACTCATAAATGTTATAAACCAAAGCTCTTAGAACTCATAAATGTTATAGACCGTGATAGACAATTTGCTCCAGGAAAGTTAGAACGTGTTTGTGACTTTAACTGAGCATCACTATCCCACAATACTGTGAAATTTGGGAAATTATGTAACCACTTAATCACAATAAAAAATTTGAAAAAAAAGAGTTGCATTTTTCACAATAAAAACTATGTTCACAAATCTGTGGTATATCCATATAGTGAAAAACTTTTTTTTTTTTTTGACGGTTGTGGGGCTTGAACTCTGGGCTTGGTTGCTGTCCTTGCTCTCTTCAGCTCAAGGCAAGCGCTAAACCACTTGAGCCACAGCACCACTTCCAGTTTCCTATTGGTTTATTGGAAATAAGAGTCTCACGGACTTTCCTGTCCAGGTTGGCTTTGAATGGCAATCCTCAGATCTCCTAAATAGCTAGAATTATAGGCATGAGCCACCGATGCTAGGCTTGAAAGACTTCTTAATGGGAAAAATAAGCTACTATCACATAACTATCTAAATTAGTTTCAAAGGATTTATGCTGAGTGACCAAAAAAAATATCCAAAACATATTGCATGCCTGCATTTATACAATTTATTTTTATATTTTATTTTTTGGTCTGGTCCTGGGGCTTCAACTGAGGATCTAGGTGCTGTTCCTGACTTTTTGTGCTCAAGGCTAGCACTCTACTACTTGAGTCACAGCTGTTTTGGTGATTAATTGGAGTCTCACAGACTTTCCTGCCAAGGCTGGTTTTGAACTGCAATCCTCAGATCTCTGTCTCCTAAGTAGGTAGGATTACAAGAGTGAACTACTGGTGCACTCTTTTTTGTGAAGTAACAAATTATACAAATGAAGAACATCATTTAGATGAAGTATCAGGAAAAATGTAGGTGGGCCTATAAAATGTCATTATGAAGAACTCTGATGATGAAACTGTTATATGCCTAGAACTCAAGATTGAGTAAAACCTACAAATTAACAAAAGTACACAGAAACTAAAGCTTCTTGTCATCTAAAACCAGCTTGCACCACTGCCAGAGGACTAACTGATTTTCTGACTGCCAAGAAAAGTGAAATTAAACAATCATAATGAAATTATTTTAAACATTCATTATGATATCTCAATGCTACAATCTCTTTGCTACATGAGGCACATTTTAGCAGTGCTGATACTTCATACAGAGAGGGAAAGACCAGAACCCTTGATGGGAAGGGGAGAGGGAAAATGGCCTTTATAAGAAAATGATGGGAAAGAGAATTGTTTATTTCATACATATTAGACAACAAATAAAATAGAAAATGTCAGAATAAAGTGGTTTGTTCTTATTCTGGTAAGATTTCAATCTTCTAAACACACATGAAAGACAAGATATTCTTTTTGACCTAATGTCTTTCTGGCCTTGAGCTCCAAAACTCCCAAATGCTTTAACCTGCCCATTCTCTAGCCATATACTATATATCCACCATTCACAACAGGAATGTTTCTAAACTCTGAGCCTGACCTTTATAGTGAACAGTCTCTAAGATTAAGCCAAGCACCAGTGGCTCATGCCTATAATCCTAGCTACTCAAGAGGCTGACATCTGAGGATCATGGTTCAAAGACAATGCAGGCAAGAAAGTCCATGGGACTCTTTTTTTTTTTTTTTTGGTCGGTTGTGGGGCTTGAACTCTGGGCTTGGGTACTATCCCTCAGCTCTTCAGCTCAAGGCGAGCGTTCTACTGCTTGAGCCACAGCATCACTTCCGGTTTTCTAGTGGTTTATTGGAAATAAGAGTTTCACAGACTTTCCTGCCTGGACTGGCTTTGAACTGTGATCCTCAGATCTCAGCCTCCTGAGTAGCTAGGATTACAGGCGTGAGCTACTAGCGCCTGGCCTATGGGACTCTTATCTCGAGTTAACCCCCAGAAAACCAGAAGTGGTGCTATGGCTCAAAGTGGTAGAGAACTAATCTTGAGTGAAAAAGCTCAGGGACAGCACCCAGGCAGAGTTCTAGACCCATGACTAACCCAAAAAAAGGGTGTTTTGGTTATAAAATTCTGATTTGCATTAAAAAAAAAAACAAAAACACTTCTAGCTGGGCATATGTAATTCACACCTGTAATCCTAGCTACTCCAGGCTGAGATCTGAGGATTGAAGTTTGAATCCAGCCTGGGTGGGGAAGTCCATGAGACTCTTACCTCCAATTTACCAAGAAAGCTGGAAGTGGAGGGATGATTCAAGTGGCAAAGCTCCATCTTTGAGCAAAAATATATGGTTCAGCACCCAGGCCCTGAGTTTAAGACTCTGACCAAGCACAAAAAGAAAAAATAAATAACTGAAAAGTACTTATGCTTCCGGGCACTGGTAGCTCATGCCTGTGATTCTAGCTACTCAGAAGGCTGAGATCTTAGGACTGCAGTTCAAAGCTAACACAGGAAGAATGTACATAAGACTCCTAACTCCAATTAACCATTTAAACTGAAAGTGGTGTGTGCTAAAGTGGTAGAATGCTAGTCTTGAGCACAAAAGTTGAGACACAGTGCCTAGGCCCTGAGTTCAAGCCTCAGAATCAGCATGAGGGGGTGGGGAACAAAAGCAAAAACCCATATATGCTGTCATGGTCAGAGGCTCATGTCTAATCGTAGTTAATCAGGAGACTGAGGATTGAGGTTCAAAGTCAGTCAGGGCAGACAAATCCAAGATACTCTTTATCTCCAACCAGCAAAAAGCTGGAAAGAGATGTGGTTCAAGTGGTACAGTGCCAGCCTGGAGCAAAAAAGCTAAGTTCAAGGTCCTGAGTTTAAATTCCAGTATCAGCGCATGTGTGCACATACATAAACACACCCAGAACCAAAAAATCACCTATGCCAAATCTCTCATTTAAGTCTATAATACACTTAGAACTATAAGGATGCAGAAATTAAGGTCACAGCTGGGCACCAGTGGCTCAAGCCTGTAATCCTAGCTACTCAGGAGGCTGAGATCTGAGGATTGCAGTTCAAAGCCAGCCCGGGCAAGAACATCCGTGACATTCTTGTTTTGTTTTGTTTTGTTTTTGGGTCCGGTTGTGGGGCCTGAACTCTGGGCCTAGGTGCTGTCCCTCAGCTCTTCAGCTCAAGGCTAGCGCTCTACCACTTGAGCCACAGCGCCACTTCAGGCTTTTTTCTTTTTGCTTATGTGGTGCTGAGGAATTGAACCCAGGGCCTCATGCATGCAAGGCAAGCACTTTACCACTGAGCCACCTTCCCAGCCCCACGTTCATGACATTCTTAACTCCAATAAACCACTCAGAAAAACCAGAAGTGGCACTGTGGCTCAAGTGATAGAGCGCTCACCTTGAGTTGAACAGCTGAGAAACAGCAACCAGGCCCAGAGTTGAAGCCCCACAACTGACAAAAATAAAAAAAATTAAGGTTACAAAGCTACTTAACCTTAGTAATATCTGTGATTAGTGTTTCTACCTTTTAAACCATACCTTTCAAATCTTGAGTTGTTCAATTCAAACAATAATTACTGAGTACCCAATATGTTACCAAGTACTGGTCTAGACACAAAGTAAATACCAGTAATCAAAACTGAAAATGGCTTATATTCTATCAGGGAAAGATAATAAGTAAGTAAAAAGTACATAGTAATTTGTAAGACAGTGTTTATGAGCAAGGGAGAAAACTTGCACTGAAAGAGAAGTAACAAGTGCTATAAGTAGAAGGTAGGTCTTGATATTTTGTTTTAAATAATAAGAAGCCTCACTGATAAAGTGAGTTTTGTAACAAAGTTAAGACTACTGGAAGCTGGGAGACATGGGGCCCACCAGACTTGTCTACATTGCAAGACACTGTCTTAAACCAAGGGCTTTCCGATGTAACTCAATGATAAAGATCTTGCCTAAAAGAGCAAGGTCTGGGTTAATCCTTCACCCCAACCCTCCCCCCCCCAAAAAAAAATCCCTGACATAAAGCATATTTGCTGTCTGAAAAGTAACCTTGAGCCTGAAATAGCTGCAAAGCCTAAACTGAATGAGACTTTAAGATGAGAGTGTACCACAGAATTCCTTAGGTACTTAGGGGTTAACATAACTACCTGGGTTTCTACTGAGTGTCATGGAAAACCACTGGAAGGTCCTAAACAGAAAACTGACATGACCTTAAATCTGCTATGTAGAAAATGGACTATAGTGCTGGGAATGTGGCTTAGTGGTAGAGTGCTTGCCTGGCACGCATGAAACATTGGGTTCAATTCCTCAGTACCACATAAACAGAAAAAGCCAGAAGTGGCTCTATGGCTTAAGTGGTAGAGTGCTAGCCTTGAGCAAAAGAAGCTCAGGGACAGTGCCCAGGCCCTGAGTTCAAGCCCCAGGTCTGGCAAAAAAAAAAAAAAAAAAAAAGAAAAAGAAAAAGAAAAGGAAAAGGAAAATGGACTAGTGGGTATGAGAGGTTGCTGTGGTAGTTAAGGGATAAAAGAAGATATAGGAAGATCAGATGACTTGGTCCAGCATAGTAAAAGTAGAAAACAATGACAAGTAGATAGATTCCAGATGACCAATTTGGTACAGGGTGTTAAGATACACTAAATAATAAATGATAACTAAAGGTTTCTGGCCTAAGAAACTACAAAAATGGAAAAAAATTAAAATAACTAACATAGTCAAGACTCCAAAGAAAGCAGGGGAGTGGAAGCAGGGGAATCTGCAGAAAAACCTAAGAATAAATCTTAACCAAGAAGTGAACAACCTCTATAATAAAACTATACATCACCAAAAGAATGAATTAAAGACACTAAAAGTTGGAAAGATGACTCATGGTCATGGATCAGCAAAATTAATATCATGAAAATGGCAATAGTACCAAAACATAATCTACAGATTCAATAAAATCCTATCAACATCTCAATGTCATTCTTCATAGAAATAGAAAAATAAACCCAAAAATTCATATGAAAGCATAAAAGACTCAATAGCAAAAGAAATCCTGGGTAAGAATAACAACAGAAGTATCATAATACTGAACTACAGACCCATAGTAAAAAACAGAAGAGTACTGGCAAAATAAATAAATAAACCAGACCCAAAGACCAATGGAACAGAATAGTAAAACCAGAAATGCACTCAGTTACAGCCATATAATTTTCTTTTCTTTTTTTTTTTTTTGGGGGGGGGGGGTTCCAGTCATGCGGCCTGAACTTTAGGCCTGGGAGCTGTCCCTCAGCTCTTCAGCTCAAGGCTAGCACTCTACCACTTGAGCCACAGCGCCACTTCCGGCTTTTGTCTTATGTGGTGCTGAGGAATCGAACCCAGGGCCTCGAGCATGCAAAGCAAGTGCTCTACCACTGAGCCACCTTCCCAGCCCTGTGCCATATAATTTTCAATAAAGGAACCAAAAACATACAACAGAGAATAAGACAGCCTCTTCAACAAATGGTGCTGGCAAAACTGCAGGAGACTGAAACTCGGTTTTGAGTTCAAGCCTTATCACTGACAATAATAAGTAGTTTGACTATTTTGAATATGCTGCCATAAACAGTAATTACTTGCATTTCTTCAGATATATAATAGCAGGATAGTATGATAGGCATGATAGTTCTTAGTTTCTTTGAAGAGCTTCTGTACTGACATCCATACTGGTTACACTAATTCACATTCCCACAAACAGTACATAAGGGTTTCTTTCCCCCATCGCCCATCCTCATCAGCATTTGTTTTCTCTTCCTTTAAAAAAAAAAAAGGAAGTGGCGCTGTAGCTCAAGTGGTAGTGCGCTCGCCTTGAGTTGAAGAGCTGAGGGACAATGCCCAGGCCCAGAGTTCAAGCCCCACGACCGACAAAAAAATAAATAAATAAAAATTAAAAAAAAATAAAAAACAAAAAAAATTTTTTTGCCAGTCATGGGGCTTGAACTTAGGGCCTGGGCTCTGTCCCTGAGCTTCTTTGTGCTCAAGACTAGCAGTCTACCACTTGAGCCACAATGCCACTTCCAGCTTTTTCAGAGTAGCTTACTGGAGATAAGAATCTCATGGAAGCCGGCGCCCGGTGGCTCTCGCCTCTAATCCTGGCTACTCAGGAAGCTGAGATCTGAGGATCGTGGTTCAAAGCCAGCCCGGGCAGGAAAGTCCATGAGACTCTTATCTCTAATAAACCACTAGAAAACCGGAAGTGGCACTGTAGCTCACGAGGTAGAGCGCTTGCCTTGAGCTGAAGAGCACAGGGACAGCACCCAAGCCCAGAGTTCAAGCCCCACAACCGACAAAAAAAAAAATCTCATGGAGGGCTGGGAAGGTGGCTCAGTGGTAGAGCACTTGCTTGCATGCATGAGGGCCTGGGTTTGATTCCTCAGCACCACATAAGCAAAAAGAAAAAAGCTGGAAGTGCCGCTGTGGCTCAAGTGGTAGAGCGCTAGCCTTGAGCTGAAGAGCTGAGGGACAGCACCCAGGCCCAGAGTTCAGGCCCATGACCAGACCCCCCCAAAAAAAGAATCTCATGGATTTTCCTGCCCAGGCTGGCTTCAAACCACAATCCTGGGGCTAGGAAGGTGGCTCAGTAGTAGAGTGCTTGTCTTGCATGCATGAGGCCCTGGGTTCGATTCCTCAGCACCACATAAGCAGAAAAAGCAGGAAGCGGCACTGTGGCTCAAGTGGTAGAGCACTAGCCGTGAGCTGAAGAGCTGAGGGAGAGGGCCCAGGCCCAGAGGTCAGGCCCCATGACCCACTAAATAAACAAAAAAAGCAAAACAACAACAAAAACCATGATCCTCAGATATCAGCTTCTTGAGTAGCTAGGATTATAGACATGAGCCGTTCTGACAGGATGAAATCTCAATGTCATTTTGATTTGCCATTTCCTTTATGCCTAAAGATGTTGAATATTTCTTCATGTATTTATTAGTCATTGGTACTTCAGTAGTATAGACCTATCTGCCCAATTCATTTGCCCACTTGTATTGTTTGTTCTTTAAATGCTTAATTTTTAGAACTGTATTCTGGATATTAATCTGAAGACAAGCTGGCAAATATTTTCTCCTATTCTGTAGACTATCTCGTTTAAATTTTTTTTTAATAAAGGTATTGTTCAGAGGGGTTACCATTTTACAAGTCAGGTAATAAGCACATTTCTTTTTGGAAAATGTCACCCCTTCCTTTGTTCTCTGCCAGTTTTTACCTCCCATTCCCAGCCACAAGTTATGTGTCTTTTGTTTTGTTTTGTTTTGTTTTTGGTCGGTCATCGGCCTTGAACTCTGGGCCTGAGCACTATCCCTCAGCTCTTCAGCTCAAGGATAGCACTCTACCACTTGAGCTACAGCGCCACTTCCTCCCAGCCACAAGTTATATAGTTCATTTTCAACAATTTCTACTGAGTACCACTGCTGCATTTGTTCACCCAATGTCCCCCTTATATCACCTAAGACAGAAAAACAAACAAAACAAAGAAAAAAAAAAAGAAAAAGAAAAAGAAAAAAAAGAAACCCTCTTGTTTCTTTTTGGTCATGGGACTTGAACTCTGGACCTGGGCCTGGGCACTGTCCCTCAGCTCTTCAGCTCAAGGCTAATGCTCTACCACTAGAGCTACTGAGCCACTTCCGGCTTTTTTGCTTATGTGGTGCTGAGGAATTGAACTCAAGGCCTCATGCATGCAAGGCAAGCATGAGCCACCTTCCCAGCCCTCTTGTTTCCATTTCTTTGAATTCATTTCAATATACGTTATTTTATATGATCAGTGCAGCTCTATGTTCCTCCCTTAAGAGTATACGCCTTTGGTTTCACTGTGGTGACTGCCTAGAGTCTTGTATAACTTGTCATGTATTTTAGCTTCTGCATATGAAGGAAAAAATGCACTGTTTTTCTCTTTGAGCTTGGCTTACCTCAATTAACATAATTTGATCTAGGTCCATCCATTTCTCTGCAAATGAAATAATATTATTCTTTCTAATGACTGTGTAAAATTCCTTGTGTACAAGTACCATATTTTTTTGATCCACTCGTCTAATGTGGGGCATCTGGGCTGTTTCCATAACTTGGCTATTGTGAACAGTGCAGCAATAAACATGAATGTGCAAGTGTCTTTATGGCATCTTGACTCAAAATGTATCACCTGGCCTGTTCCTTCTATGACATTTCTATTCCATTCCAACTTATAGTCCACAATACTATCAGACCAATACTTCTGAAACCTACTTTTGCTGCCCTCCTTAAAAACCTCTCAAGAGCACCCTTCTACCTATGGCTGTGCTTCCCAAAACCAGTTCAGATGCTTTCTTCCAGATTTTTGTCAAATTACTATCACATTCAAGAGTGAATTTCGGTTAACAATTTTCTGAACTGAGGTTCTTTTTCAGCTAACCACATATTAAACAATATTCCAGCACAATGATGGTGGCTCATGAGCCTCTTTTTTTTTTTTTTTTTTTTTTGCCAGTCGTGGGGCCTGAACTTTGGGCCTGGGCACTGTCCCTCAGCTCTTCAGCTCAAGGCTAGTGTTCTACCACTTGAGCCACAGCACCACTTCCAGCTTTTTTCTGCTTATGTGGTGTTGAGGAATCGAACCCAGGGCCTCATGAGTGCAAGTCAAGCATTCTACCACTGAGCCACCTTCCCAGCCCTCATGAGCCTCTTATCACCAACAAACTACTCAGAAAAAGCTGGATGTGGTGCTGTGGCTAAACTGGTACAGTGCTAGCCCTCAGCAAAAAGAAGCTCAGGGACAGAGTCCAGGCCCTGAGTAGAAGCCCAGGACCCACAAACACACAAAATCTTAAAAATCCCATAGTCACAGTGGGATTTGTTTTCTCCAGAACATAAAAACATTTCAAGGAAAGAGATATAGCTCAGAGGCAAGTTTTTCCAAGCATATAAAAGACCTAAGTTCATTCTCTAACACAGGAAAAATGCATTAATTATTAATAATCATAGTAATAATCATTAATTTATGCACCACCTTAAAAAAAAAAACTCTTAGTCTTCAAAGACTTAGCTTCTGCCTATTTTCCAAGCAGCACTTTTAGCCAGACCAAACCACTTCAAGTTCTCTGAAAAGATGTCTTTTCTTTTCTTTTTTTTTAAGATAAAGCTACATGGTATACTATTGCACATGGCATTTATTCCCTTGTTTGTTCTTTCTTTCCCATTTCATCTATTTGAACTCTGCTCATCTAATCATTGCTACTTCTTTGTGAAACCATTTCTGGCTCCAGATTTAGATAATGCTTTTTCTGTTTTCTAACACCTCGGAAAGCCTTCCAGATTTTACCACACTGCATAATGATCATTTATTTAACTCTGTAATCTCTTTACTATACAAAGACACCCAAGGACAGAGAGAAGTATCTGGTTCTACCAGAGTATTCATAAGGAATAATACTTGTCACAAGGAGCTACCTGAAGAAAAATTTGGCCAGGCTTAATGGTACATTCCTGTAATCCCAACACTAGGAAGGCAAAGGCAAGGGGATTGCTAGTTTGAGGTCATCGTTGCTCACAGGGAGACTGTCTCAAAACAAACAAATAAACAAAGGCTGGGAATGCATTCAATAGAACAGTGCTTGGGGAGCATGGGTAAAGCCCTGGGATCATCCTCAGCTGGGGGAAAAGTTTGTTTTGTTATATGTGTGGAAATGCCACAATGAATAATACTACCTCATACTCCCATTCATACAATACTTACTAAAAACTAATTGAAAACAAAACAAAATCAATTAATCTTTACTGGTTATCTAAAACTTGGAAGTACAGAAACAAACAAGACTGATCCTATTTCTTTTTTTGTTTTTTTTTTGTTTTTGGTCCGGTCGTGGGGCCTGAACTCTGGGCCTGGGTGCTGTCCCTCAGCTCTTCAGCTCAAGGCTAGCACTCTACCACTTGAGCCACAGTGCCACTTCCAGCTTTTTTCTTTTTTTGCTTATATGGTGCTGAGGAATCGAACCCAGGGCCTCAGGCATGCAAGGCAAGCGCTCTACCACTGAGCCACCTTCCCAGCCCCCTGATCCTATTTCTTAATCAGTTTGTTGTCTGACATTTGCTATCTATCATACAAGGTAGAACACTGGTAAGTAGGAAAATGGAGCAATAACTAGACACTTGGTGGCCCAAGCCTAATTCTATCTACTTATAGGACTAAGATCTAGAGGACAGTAGTCCAATGTCAGTTAGGGCAGAAAAGTCTGAGAGACTCATTTCCAGCAAAAAGAAAGGCTGAAGTTGTAGCTAAAGTGGAAGTTGAGTGAGCAAGCAAACTAAGCAAGCATAAGGTCCTAAGTTCAAACCCAGTACAGGAAGAGGAAGAACTAGTCAGCAAAATAATGTCAGTATAGAAAAAACAGAATTTTAAAGAAATAAAAGGGCTGGGAAGATGGCTCAGTGGTAGAGTGCTTGCCTTGCATACATGAGGCCCTGGATTTGATTCCTCAGCATCACATACACAGAAAAAGTCGGAAGTGGCACTGTGGCTCAAGTAGTAGCGTGTTAGCCTTGAGCTGAAGAGCTGAGTGACAGTGCCCAGGCCGAGTTCAGGCTCTGACTGACAAAAAAAAAAAAAAAAATTCAAATATGCACTCTGTTGAATTACTGTGTAAAAAAAAATCACTTAAACTAAGGCCTGGCTGACACCTCAGTGTTATATCAAAAGGTCTGTATAGCTGGGTGCTGGTGGCTTGCCCCTAGCTATTCAGGAGTTTGAAATCTCAGGATTATGTTTTTAAGCCAGCCCAGGCAGAAAAGGCTGTGAGAGTCTTACCTCCAAATAATATCAAAAAGCTGGAAAGTGCAGCTGTGGCTTAAGTCTGAAGCAAAAAAGCTAAAGGACAAGCCACTCAGGAGCTGAGATCTGAGGATCATGGTTCAAAGCCAGCCCAGGCAGGAGAGTCCGTGAGACTCATCTCCTATTAACCACCAGAAAACAGGAAGTGCTGCAGCACTAGCCTTTTGCAAAAAAGCTCAGGAACATGGCCCAAGCCCTGAGTTCAAGCCCTACAACTGACCAACCCCAAAAAAGCTAAGGGATAATGCACAGCACTAACTCATGAACACACAAAAATCGTGTAAATGACAGAACTGACATAAAGTTGCTCTGAAATCTCAAGTATCTATGTAAATTCCAAGCATTGTAAGTCAGCTCTGATCGTGGAATCCAGAAGCCCTGCACAGAGGAAACAGCTCAAGAGTTACAGCTTGAATGGAAGTGAATAAGGAGCACAGTAAGTCTTCTAGAAAACAAGCACAAATAGTGATTATAAAAAGGAATTTTGGAGCCAACCTACCTAAGTTCAAATATCAATACTAGTTACACGAGTTGGGAAAGCTTCTTAATGTGACTGTACTTCAAATACCTGTCTGTAAAATGGGTCAAATATCTATACTCAACTTATAGTGCTATTATGAATATTAAATGACTTATTATTCTTGTTAAATGTCTGAAGATGTAGTTCAGTGGGGAAGCACAAGCTTGGTATCTTTAAGGCTTTGGATTTGATTTCCAGTACAATATCCTTACACACATAAACACACATAATTATTCCATGTTAGTATTTAGGAAACATGAAAGAGATTAAGCAGAAACAAAGCATCAGGGAAGTATTGTTAGAAATCAGGCCATACTGCCAGAAAAAAGTGATACAGTTGGGAACAGGTGGCGCACACCTGTAATCCTAGAAATTGTGAGGCTCATATCTGTGTATGTTGTATTTATATAAGCAGTCTATCTTCAGAAGACACAGCAAAGTAACAAAATGCCAGGCTTCAGAAAGTGTCAATATCAGGTGATGATGGCTCATGCTGAGATCTGAGGATCAAGGTTCCAAGCCAGCCAGGGCAGGAAAATCTGTGAGTCTCTTATCTCCAATTAACCATCAGAAAACAGGAAGTTGAGCTTTGGCTCAAAGTATTAGAGTGCTAGCTTCAAAAAAAACAAAAGCTCAGAGTGAGTGCGCAAGCCCTGAGTTCCATTCCCACAACAACAAATAAAATCTTAAAACATGCAGAAAACACTCTTCTAGCAGTAAACACAAAGCCAGCTGCTGTACTGTGTATGGTTTTCTCCTCTGTACTCCAAGAGTCAGTGAAGAAGTTGGGCTATAAGCTTACCATGCACCACTAACACACACACACACACACACACACCCATGCACCACTAACACACACACACACACACACTCACACACACACGATGTAGCTTACCATGCACCACTACCCCCCCCACACACACAAATAGAGCCAGGTGCCAATGGCTCAACCATTTGATGAGGAGATCTGAAGATTTTATTATGTAGTTTGAAGCAAGCCCCTAGCAGGCAGGAAAGTTCTTGAGACTCTTATCTCCAATTAACCACCAGAAAATTGCAAGAGGAGCTTTGGCTCAAAGTGGTGGAGTGCTAGCCTTGAGCAAAAAAGCTCAATGACAGCCTCCAGGCTATGAGTTCAAGCCCTAGAAGAACCAAAAAATAAATATAATAATAATAATAATAGTAGTAGTAGTAGTAACTTTCACTAAGAAAGGCAATACAGTAAGTGGCAAAACTAGTAAGATGTCTGAAAGGACAATGACTATTGTATATGATAAAGGTCTATATAATTAGGGCTGGAAAGGTGGCTCAGTGGTAGAGTGCTTGCCTTGCTTGCATGAGGCCCTGAGTTCAATTCCTCAGCACCACATAAGCAAAAAGAAAAAAGCTGGAAGTGGCACTGTGGCTCAAGCCGTAGAGTGCTAGCCTTGAGCTGAAGAGCTGAGGGACAGCGCCCAGGCCCAGAGTTCAGGCCCCACGACCGGATCCCAAAAAAAAAAAAAAAAAAAGGTCTATATAATTAGATAGAAGCTGAAGGAGGTACCAGAGGTGGTTCACCATATCTCAAATGAAGGGGAGAAATCTTTGAGACTTTATGGATGCATCCTGATGAACACAAGGCAAAACTTTGCATAGCAAGTAGCTTTATGTAAAAAACTTGGAGAAGCAAAAAATAATGTTTCAAAAACATACTACTATTATTCCCAGAAATAGTTATTATGCTGCATACCTGAGAGACACACTGGTATTTTCCCAATCCTGCCTACATTAACTGTCTTCAGCTCCTATGTAAAAAGAAATCGAACACTACCTCAATGTGCAATTTCTGTATTTTCATGTCACTTTTTACAAGTCCAGCCAGGCATTGGTGGTTCATGCCTGTAATCTTAACTATTCAGGAGGCTGAAATCTGAGGATCCTGGTTCAAAGCCAGCCTAGACAGCAAAGTCTGGAGACTCTTATTTCCAATTAACTACCAAAAAGCCAGAAATTATGCTGTAGCTCAGAGTGGTAGGGCACTAGCTTTTAGCACAACAGCTCTGGGACAATGCCAAGGCCCTAAATTCAAGCCCTAGAACTCCCACCAAAAAAAAAAAAAAAAAAAAAAAAAAGTCCAAAATCCAAGCATGGTGGGACAAGCCTATAATCCTAGGCCATGAGAGACTAAAAGAACATCGCCAGTTTCAGGTTCCAGGCCAGCCTGTGCTATAAAATGAGATATGTCTCAAAAAGTAAAACTAGAGCCGGGCGCCAGTGGCTCATGCCTGTAATCCTAGCTACTCAGGGGGCTGAGATCTGAGGATCACGATTCAAAGCCAGCCCGGGCAGGAATGTCAGTGAGACTCTTATCTCCAATAAAAACCACTAGAAAAGCAGAAGTGGTGCTATGGCTCAAGCAGTAGAGCATTTGCCTTGAGCTGAAGAGCGCAGGGAAAGCTCCCAGGCCCAGAGTTCAAGCCCCACAATGGACCAAAAAAAAAAAAAAAAAAAAAAGTAAAAACTAAAAACACATGTGTAATTCAGCACTGGGGACACTACCCAATATGGTGCACATATGTAATCCCAGCACTGGGGAGGCTGAAGCAAGAAGATCTCAGTTTGACACAAGCTTGAGTTACACACTTGTCAAAAGAAAAAAAACTGTCCAAGATACATACACAATCTCCAAATTAGGTATAAAACCTCTTTACCTCTAAATTTTTTAAGTTTTAAGTATTCAGCTAACTTGCCTCTTATCATCCAGGTATGAAACCTGTGCCTTTTCTAGTATTCCTGAAATCCTTTTTTTTTTTTTTTTGGGTCCGGTCGTGGGGCCTGAACTCTGGGCCTGGGCGCTGTCCCTCAGCTCTTCAGCTCAAGGCTAGCACTCTACCGCTTGAGCCACAGTGCCACTTCCGGCTTTTTTCTTTTGCTTATGTGGTGCTGAGGAATTGAACCCAGGGCCTCAGGCATGCAAGGCAAGCACTCTACAACTGAGTCACCTTCCCAGCCCCTGAAATCCTTCTTAAAGATGAGAATCACATGAGCTCTATGTAAGGAAGGTTACATTCTGTACTTGAGTTTTATATATTTTAGTCTTATTCCTTCAAAACAGTTTGGCAAGCCAGGCGACGGTGGCTCACACCTGTAATCCTAGCTACTCAGGAGGCTGAGATCTGAGGATCGCTGTTCAAAACTAGCCCAGGCAGGAAAGGCTGTGAGACTCTTATCTTCAATAAACCACTAGAAAACCGGAAGTGGTACTGTGGCTCAAGCGGTAGAGCGCTCATCTTGAGCTGAAGAGTGCAGGAAGAGCACCCAAGTCCAGAGTTCAAGCCTCATGACCAACCAAAAAAAAAAAAAAAAACAGTTTGGCATATTTGATCTAGTTCTAGTGATGAGACCACTTCCAGTTCAGCTATAAAGAAACTGTAATTAAGCCAGAATACTGGTGGCTCCCATCTGTAACCCAAGCTACAAGAAGGTTCAGGGCTAGCCAAGGCAAGTGTTCATGAGACCACTATCCTAGCAGAAAAAGCTGTGTGTGGTTGCTTGTGCCTATCATCCCAACTATGTCAGGAAGGGTTAAAAAAAAAAAAAAAAGTTCGAAGCCGGTGCTGATGGCTCATGTCTGTATTCCTAGCTACTCAGGAGGCTGAGATCTGAGGATCACGGTTCAAAACCAGCCCAGGCAGGAAAGTCCATGAGACTCTTATCTCCAATTAACAATCAGAAAACCGGAAGTGGTGCTGTGGCTCAAGTGGTAGAAAGCTAGCCTTGAGCTGAAGAGTTGAGGGACAGCACCCAGTCCCAGAGTTTAAGCCCTACGACCAACAACAACAACAACAACAACAAAAATAGGTTCAAAGGATGGCACAGTGGCTCAGATCAGTAATGTCAGCTACTTGGAAGGAAGAGATGGGGGATAAGTTTGACATCAGCTAGGGTGAAAAGAAGTTCAAGAGATTCCATCTCAACCAACAGTTAGGCTAGGCCCAGTGGCTGTACTCCAGTCATCCCTAGTACCAAGGGGAAGCACAAGTAGTAGGACCACAGTTCAAGGTGGCCTGGGAATAAATCCAGACCCTCCCTCAAACATAACCAAGGCGCCGGGCGCTGGTGGCTCACGCCTGTAATCCTAGCTACTCAGGAGGGTGAAATCTGAAGATCGCGGTTCAAAGCCAGCCCGGGCAGGAGAGACCTTGAGACTCCTATCTCCAATAAACCACCAGAAAACCGGAAGTGGCGCTGTAGCTCAAGTGGTAGAGCGCTCGCCTTGAGCTGAAGAGCTGAGGGACAGCTCCCAGGCCCAGAGTTCAAGCCCCACAACCGACAAAAAAAAAAAATAAACAAGGCACAAAGAGGTGATAGGTATAACTCAAGTGGTAGAGCACCTGCCTAGCAATGATCACACCCTGAGTTCAAGCCCCAGTGTGCCCTCTCAAAAAGAAATTGTAATTAGATCTAGAACTATGCAGATATTTTGATTTAATCAAGTTAAAACATAAGTGGCTTTCTGCCTTCTTTTCTACCAAAGCAAATCTTTTCCATGTTCATTAGAAAGCCCCAATTATTTCTTTTCTTCCTCCTGTAGAATCTTCTATTTTGGCTTTAAAGCCTCAGAAAAGGTACTCCTGGAATACTTCCTTGGACTGCCTATTTTTAGTTTGCACTACATGCCAAGAAACAGAAACAAAATTAAATTTCTTTAAATACACTAGAGACTTGCAGCACAGCAAATTAATCTGATAAAAAACATTTCCAGGACAGAATAAAAAAAACACACACATAACAAAAAAACCATATTTACTGAGAAAAATCCAAAATTTTGCTCTTAATAGTGAGCCAAAAGAATATGTGTATAGGGGGAGGGGGGCTTTACTGAGAAATATAGAAGCTAAGTATAGTCCAACTATATTTCAACAAAAAAGAAAGTGCTGTAATAACTATTTCTTTAAGGTGCTTTAATAACTATATTTTTTTAAGGTGAAAAAAAGTAATGTTTGTCAAACTAAAAGTGCAGAAAATTCCTCTAATTATTTTTCATATCACTTCAGTGACCAATGCCAAATTAATTATCAAGCACATTCTCCTAATATGCAATATTTTATATTAATTATAAACATAAAGCATAAAACAATTTCACTCAAACTCAAAAGAAAGTCCCACATCAACTCATTGATTAACATACAATAATTGACTACACCTATGGAATTTTCCATGCTAATTGTTAATTAGCAAGAAGTCTGGTTAGTTTTCCATGATTTCAAGGTTAGTTGTATTGTTGTTTCCCAAAAAGCACATATTGTAGAAAGAAGTCACAAACCTAAGGACTGACTCAGATGAACAAATATGCTGCATTACTTCTAATAAACGGTTTGTACTTATTTAAATTATCCTATTAAAATGAGGAAATGACTCTCCAATCATATAATGCATATAATTAACATGCAAATACAATCCAGTTACATACACATGGGCACAAGTGGTTTTAAACATTTTGCATACTTGCTGACTGACCTTAAATACCAACTTCCTGAACCAAAGGAGAGTTTAAAAATTCACAGGGTAAAGCCTGAAGAGAAATTTAGGCACAGACAAGGATATTTTTTTTCTTAGACAAGTGATTTTAAACTCATAGTTTAAAGCATAAAAAAAGAATTCAAATTATCAACTGTTGATATACCCCTAACCACAACAGTAAATCAAAGTTAACGGGACAAAGCAGATACTAGCAGCAGTGGATAAGCCCCTCTAGGAAGCTATGCACAGAAACCCTGCAAAAAGTTGTATGCTTCTTAGGCTCATTTCTTTTACAGACATTCAATCCTTCATCCACACATTCACTCTTGAGTGGAATCAGCAGGAGCAAGGACTGTCACTTCCTTTGGAAAACCAAGGAAATGAAACCTTGAGTTGAGTTTATACGGAGTACAACCTAAAGGACGCCAAAGTAACTGTACTTCTTGTACGTCTTGCCGCCTGCCGACTTGATACACTTAAATTAGCTCAAGCACGCGCCCAGAATCAGGAGTGACAACTGAATTAGCAGAATACTAACATCACTAAAAATCAATTCGGAGGAGTGCAAAGGGAAGAGGGGCGACCTGCCATTCTTTCCGATCGGTGCCAGCCCGACCTAGCCCACGCCTCCCCCTTTCTCCGGGCAGGGCCTAAACACACAGGAGCTGCGTCCCTAGAGCCGACCCCGCACCTCCTGTCAGACGCCGGGCAGGCTGCGCTGCTGTCACCTCCAGTGGGCGCGACCCATCCTGAGAGCACCGCCCGCCGGGGCTCGGCTCCGACTTCGGGGGACCCGGGCATGGAGATCGAGCACACAAGTCTGGTAGGCAAAGCTGCCAGGGCTTCGAGTCCTGGGACATCCCAAAGGCCAGGAGGGGCGACCCGGGGGACCAGAGGCCGTGACACCCCTTTAGGGGTCGCGGCTCAGAGAGCCCGGACAGCAGTCGCGGAGCTCGGACTCTCCCGGCGCCCCGCACCTTGCCAGGTTGTGCTGGATCGCCAGGCACCGCCGAGGGCCCCACACTACAAGCGGACCAGAGACCCGGCAGGGGTCCCCCAGCGAGAGAAGGGCGGGCCGGCGGGCACCCCACAGCCGGAAGGGGTTTGCCCCGCAAGCTCTGCTCCAACAGGCCGGCCTTACCTTCAGGTCGTTCTCTGGAAGGTACTTGCACAGCCGCGCTATTTCCACATACTTGTCCAGATCCAGAGGCGCCATTTTAGGAACAACAAGCGGCGGTAGCGGCGGCGGCGGCGGCAGCGGCGGCAGTACTGGCGGAGGCAGCGGCGGAGGCCGAAGCCGGAACTCCGGATGCGTCACTTCCGGATCGTGAGTGGCGTCTGCGTAGTGACGTCGGAGCCTGACCTGCTTCTCCCCGGAAACTTCCTGACGCGTTAGGCCCTCTTCGCTGAACCCGGGGTACCGGCCGAG
This sequence comes from Dipodomys merriami, assembly GCF_024711535.1. Lineage (NCBI taxonomy): Eukaryota > Metazoa > Chordata > Mammalia > Rodentia > Heteromyidae > Dipodomys > Dipodomys merriami. The sequence goes on from NW_027202382.1 coordinate 40,629,765, forward strand.
AGAGAGCCCCAGTCGTTCAGGCGTACAAAACTAGCTGGGACCCGTAATTGTTGGTCTCGAGGAATGCTGGGACTTGTAGTTCTCAGCTACGGCTGACTACTCATTTTTATTTTGGTTTTTATTTCACCTTTTTTCCTCCAGATTCATTTCGGGGGAACCTGGAGACGCATTTCCGAGAGAAAACGGCGATTTGGGAAACTGAACATTCCCTGGTTTCTTATTCCGACCCTGTGAAGCACTCAACATCTTCAGTTAAAAAATTGGGTAAGCCTGGCTGTTGCAGCCTTACCTGGGAAGTACCTTCCAAGGCCTTATGAAGGTCCTGCCTAGACCTGCGGCACCCAAGTCAGACCTCCAGTCCTCAGGAAAGAAGGAAGGAAAATGTTGAGACTTATGCTAAATGCTATACAAATATTGCTTTTCCCTCCCATTTTATCTTTATAACGATTGATAGGATTGGAAAGCTTAGACTCATTAAATGATTTGCCCCAAATCCCACAGGAAACTGACAGTGGAGCCAAGATTGGAAAACTGGTTACAGACTTAAGGATACTTTCACTTGAGTTCCCTGAGGGTGGGGAGCTTTTTGTTGTAGTCCCAGTGCTAAAAACAGTACCTGGGACCTGGTGCCAGTGGCTCATGCCTATAAACTTAGCAACTTAGGAGGCTGAGGACTGAGGATTGCACTTTGAAGCCAACCTCAAGCATGTAGGTCCATGAGATACATATCTCCAAAAAAGTAGGAAATGCAGCTGTGGCTCAAGTGATAGAGCACTAACCTTCAGTAAAAAAGGTAAGGGACAGGCAGACAGATAGACAGTGTCTAGTCCCTGAGTTTAAGACCTAGTAACACCCCTCCTCAAAAAACAAAAAAAAAGCATCTGGCACTCAGTATACCTTTAATACCAGTTTTCTTTTTTTGAATTTATTTATTTATTTATTTATTTATTTTACCATTCCTGGGGCTTGAACTCAGGACCTAAGGACTGTCCCTAGGCTTCTTTTGCTAAAGGCTAGCACTCTATTTGAGCCCTAATAGTTCATTTTTACAGTTGTCTACTGACCAATACTTGTATCTCAGGTACCATTGTAGGCATTTTGTATATTCAGTCAACACAATACAGAACCTTCTCTATTCTCAATCTGTAATTTATATACTAGGGAAGATAGAAGATAAACAATAAATGACTCATAGAACAATAGGAAGTGATACCTGCTAAGGAAAAAGCTCAGCAGAGGGGCTGGGAAGGTGGCTCAGTGGTAGAGTGATTGCCTTGCATGCATGAGGCTCTGCGTTCCATTCTTCAGCACCACAAGCAGAAAAAGCTGGAAGTGGCGCTGTGGCTCAAGTGGTAGAGCACTAGCCTTGAGCTGAAGAGCTGAGGTACAGCACTCAAGCCCAGAGTTCAAGCCCCACAACCGACCAAAAAATAAATAAAAATAAAACTTCGGGCCAGGCGCTGGTGGCTCACACCTGTAATCCTAGCTACTTAGGAGGCTGAGATCCGAGGATCTCCGTTCAAAGCCAGCTCAGGCTGGGAAGTCCATGAGACTCTTAGCTCCAATAAACCACTAGAAAACCAGAAGTGGTGCTGTGGCTCAAGTGGTAGAGTGCTCACCTTGAGCTGAAGAGCATGGGGACAGCGCCCAAGCCCAGAGTTCAAGCCCTACAACCTACCAAAATAAATAAATAAATAATAAAAATAAAACTTTGGGCTGGAAAGGTGGCTCAGTGGTAGAGTGCTTGCCTCACATTCATGAGACCCTCAGCACCACATATGCAGAAACAGCCAGAAGTGGCGCTGTGGCTCAAGTGGTAGAGCGCTGGCCTTGAGCTGAAAAGCTGAGGGACAGTACCCAGGCCCAGAGTTCAAGCCCCAGAACTGGCAAAAAATAATAATAATTGAATCACCAAGGACTTAATACTTACTCTAAAGTGTATTTTTTTGGGGGGGGGGGTCTGGTCGTGGGGCCTGAACTCTGGGCCTGGGTGCTGTCCCTCATCTCTTCAGCTCAAGGCTAGTGCTCTACTACTTGAGCTACAGCACCACTTACAGCTTTTTTTCTTTTTGCTTATGTGGTGCTGAGGAATCGAACCCAGGGCCTCATGTATGCAAGGCAAGCGCTCTATCACTGAGTCACCTTCCCAGCCCCTCTAAAGTGTATTTTTGAGACAATGGCCTAAATATTTGTGTTTAATGGTATCAGGTAACAAACGTTTGGTCTTCCTCAGGCCTGACAAGCACTCTACCACTAATCTCTATTCCTAATCCCATTGGACTACAGCGAACCAGACGTGGTAATAAATGCATGGTACATACATAATCTCAGCACTGGGAAGGCTGAGGCAGTGGGATAATGAGTTCAAGGCCAGCCTGTAGTACATAGTGAAACTGTCTCTAAAATAAAAGCTAAGGCAGGCTGGGAAGGGGAGAACGTTGTCAGTTGTGGGGCTTGAACTTTGGGCCTAGGCACTGTCCCTCAGCTCTTCAGTTCAAGGCTAGCGCCCTTTAGCCACAGAGCTTCTTCCAGTTTTCTGGTGGTTTATTGGAGATAAGACTCTTACAGGGGCTGGGAAGGTGGCTCAGTGGTAGAGTGCTTACCTTGCATGCATGAGTCCCTGGGTTCAATTCCTCAGCACCACATAAGCAAAAAAAAAGCCATAAGTGGCGCTGTGGCTCAAGTGGTAGAGTGCTAGCCTTGAGCTGAAGAACTGAGGGACAGCACCCAGGCCCAGAGTTCAGGCCCCACGACTACCCCCCCCCCCCAAAAAAAGATTCTTACAGACTTTCCTTCCCTGACTGGTATTGAACTGCAATCCTCAGATCTCAGCCTCCTGAGTAGCTAGGATTACAGGCGTGAGCCACCTGTGCCCAGCCGTGAGACTCTTTAATCACCAGAAAACCAGAAGTGGCACTGTGGCTCAAGTGGTAGAGTGCTAGACTTGAGCAGAAGAGCTGTGGGTCAGAACCCAGGCCCAGAGTTGATACAAGCACCATGACTAACCAAAAAAAAAAAAAAAAAAAATTAATTAAAAAAAAAAGTTTTCCCTGAGGGCTGGGAATGTGGCTTAGTGGTAGAGTGCTTGCCTAGCATACATGAAGTCCTGGGTTCAATTCCTCAGTATCACATAAACTGGTGTTGTGTCTCAAGTGATAGAGTGCTAGCCTTGAGCTAAAAAACTCAGGAACAGTGCCCAGGCCCTGAGTTCAAGCCCCAAGACCGGCAAAAAATTTTTCTTGAGTTGGCTTTTTACCTATATTAGTATATCCTCAGCAGCTTTCTCTGCACATCAGGTATTACTTTCCCATTCTATACACAGAAGTCATGATTTAGAGAGGATGCTGAACTTGTCAAATGTCAGCATTTCATGGTTAGTACTGGGCTTGGATTTGAACCCAAGTCTTCCTTCCCACTAAGCTGTTGTTGCTAGCCCAGCTATTCCTCCAGTTTCTAGGACATAATGATTATGTGGTTCTTTGAATGAGACATAGGTGAGCAATCTCTGTTTTAGGAGTCACAGGAAAGCGATGGCTAGGAAATAGGTCAGAGATAATTCAGGTGAACATGCCCCAAATGATGTAGTACTGGTATGGGCAGTAAAAGGGTGCTGAGCATAGTGTAGACATTATATTCTCTGTTCCAGCACACACACAACTATGATATACCTTGCAAGGTTAGTCTTACAGAAGTACTCTGAAACCCAGAGAAAAGTTAACTTCCTCAAGAACAGAAAATTTCACCAGTAAACATTTTATTCCTTGCACTCTTTGCAGTCATACCTAGTTTTGTTATCTTTTTTGTTTCCTCTCTTTTGTCAGACAGTAAGTCCCAGGAGCACAAGGGTATGTTTGGAGCCTGGCCTAGCCACAAATGGCAGTTGTTGGGATGAGTCAGATGTTTAATTAGATACCAAAGCCTGAACTGGCCTCAAGACTGCACACGCTGGATCGCTCCCGACTCCTACCCCTTCAGAAGCCCTTTCTATCAACCACAGTCACTGTGAGCCCCTGTAGGATACAACAGCTGCCCAAGGAATTTGGGCCACCCAGTGGATGCTCAACCCAAGGCATTTCTCTTGTAAGTGTCCAAGTGGCCGGGCTTATTTTTCTCCCCAGAGGCAGGGGTGCCCCAGAAACAGCCAGTGGGCTAGGCTTGACACCTGGCAACCTTAAGCATAAGCGTTGTTCCCTAGATGCCCATACTAGCAGGCCCCTTGGGGTGGGGCGGAGGCAGAGGCGGGGGCGGAGGCGGGGCAGTTTCAGCAGAAGCCCAGCGGTTGGCTGCAGTATGTTTCCAACGCTAGTTGAGGTTCCAGCGCTAAGTCCAGCTCCCTCTGGTCGGAGCCTCCTCCCATGACTGACCTAAGTCACTGCAGGTAATGGGGGGCAGCTTGATCATGGGAGAGGGTCAGCCTCGCAGGTTAGGGGAGTGAGTCTGAATCACATGGAAAGGGTGCACCCATAGTCCCAAACAAGGCACATTGACTGAAAACAACCAGCCATTCAGAGATGAGGGGCAGGGATGGGATTAGCTACTATAAATCCACCGCTGGGATCCCACCCCACTGGATACCTGGAAACTGGTCCATGAGCGAAACTACAGATTGGGTTTACCCTTTTCTTGTTGGTACTGGAGTTTCTTGTTGGCCCCCTGTGGGCCTTGCACTTATTAGGCTGACACACTGCCACTTGAACCATGCTCTCAGCCTTTAATTTCTCCTTTTCTTCCTTAATTCATTCTTTACTCACTTCTACTCAGGGCAGGTCCATTTTTAGGTTCTCAGAATGAATTATAAGGCCTAGCACTCTACAAAATTGGTTTCTAGAATGTGAAGGCTAGATTTGAAGTTTAAAGTACATCATTACATTCAGAATGATTACTGCAGTGATAGTAACTTAATAGATACTTGTCAGAGTCCTGAGCAGAAGGAAGTCAGTTAGGGGAGTGAAATTAAGAGGAAAGCAAAAGAAGCAAGGAAGGTTTCTTTGAGGAAGGGACATTTAAACTAAGGTTTGGAGAATGACTAGGAGTTTGCAGGTTTACGTGAAAAAGGTAAGAGAAGCCATGCAGATTGTGGGTTATGAAATAGTCTGCAAAAGAAACTGCTAGAGATTTTAGAGGTTTTAGAGATTTTAGAGGAACAAATGGCTGGACTTCTGTGCCATGCTGAGGCCAAAATTTGCCCTAAAGTTCAGTATTTCTCAGCTTCATAAAATGTTTTATTCTTAGTGAGGCATCAGTGGCTCATACCTTTAATCCTAGCTACTCAGGAGGCTGAGATCTGAGGCTCGAGGTTCAAAGCCAGCCTGGGTCAGAACATCTATGAGACTCTTATCTCCAATTAACCAGCAGAAAACTGGAAGTGGCTCTATGACTCAAGTGGAAGAGCTCTAACCTTGAACTGAAGAGCTGAGGGACAGCGCCCAGGCCCAGAGTTCAAGCCCCATGACTAAAAAAAATTTTTTTTAATGTTTTATTCTTTCATAAACACCTATAGCCTCTGAAATTTTGATATATGCCTCCTCCATGAGAATCACAGGCAGATATTTTACAATGTTAGCCAAAAAAAAATCCTGTTGGATTGTGTTAAAAAATAATCTTGTTGGATTGGCTGAAGGTAGCCTCATCTGAGAGATAGTAAACCTCACCTAGTATGCACAAGGTCCTGAGTTCACCTGCCAGTCACCTGTCTGTCTCCTCAAAACAAACAAACAAAAAAAACAAGTATTTAGAAGGTAGAGACAGGAGGTTCCTGAGTTTGAGATCAGCCTAGGCAAAATTATCAAGACCCTATCTCATAAACAAAAATACAAATAAAAAGGCAGGCCGATGTGGCACAAATGGCAGATTACTTACCTAGCATATTCAAAGCCTTGATTCAATTCTAGTACAGAGGGAAAAAAAGATTATATATTAAATGATTTGTGATACTTATGCAGATTAGCCAGGCCTTAGAGATAGGTATATTCAACATGAAATGTGTTAATTTTTCTTGCTTGATGTTAGAGATCAAACCCAGGGTATTGTGTATGCTAGTGTGTCCACATTCTAATAGAAACAATATCAAAGAGTAGGTAGCCTGATTTGTGCTGTGTTTCAGGAAGAAGATAATCACAAATGTCTAAAAAGTGCCTTTCTTTCATATGCATAGGACATCATGACGCAGCTGCCAGTCTTGGAGCCTGGAGACAAGCCCAGGAAAGCAATATGGTCTGTAAGAAAGCTAACACACACACACACACACACACACACACACACACACACACACACACACACACACACACACACACACACACACACACACACACACACACACACACACACACACACACACACACACACACACACACACACACACACACACACACACACACACACACACACACACACACAGTTTTTGTTTCGCTTCAAAGTAGGTAGTTTACTAACATATTTGATCACCAATAAGAAGGGATAAAGATGAAATTGTCTGCAGTTTCTAGGAATTAGACTCAAACTTCTGAGAAAGTCTTCAGAGAAAAGATGAGGGGTGGGGGAAAGCACAATAATTATCACAGAGCAGATGTTAATTTTATTAAAATCCCTTTACCAAAAAGAGTAAAGCACTGACCATCTGTTATCCTCAGCTCCAATGCTCTGTCTTCCCTTGAGCTGTGATTCATTCTTAAGATTTTAGGGAATTGAATTTAGATTAAACTGGCTTCAGTGTTTCTTGGCTGTTTATTCAACCAACCCTTCATTCAACTAACATTGGCCTGACAGGTGCAGCTGTTATGTAGGCATTGGAAGTGCAAAGGTAAACAGTAACTGTGAACGGGGCTTTTGACCAAGCAAGTGATGGTACTGAAATGTTATCATTGCTGAAAAGGGACTCACTAAAGGCTGCAGAGAGGTGTCAGTGTTTCCCCAGGACCAGTAGAAGTATCTCCAATCTGGCATTTCTTTGGATTGGAAATGAGAACAATTTCTGTGCTTGTTTTACTTAAAAGGAAACTAAAATTTAGAAAAGTTAAGTCATTTCTAAAGGACACACATCTAGAAAGTATCCAAGCTTGCTGGGTACTAGTGGCTCACACCTGCAATCCTAGCTAGTCAGAAGGCTGAGATCTGATCATTACAGTTCAAAGCCAGCCCCAGTAGAAAAGTCTGTGAGACTCTTATGGCTAATAAATCGCTGGAAAACCACAAGTGGTGCTGTGGCTCAAGTGGTAGAGTGCTAAGTCTTGAGCTGAAGAGCTGAGGGACAGCACTCAGGACCAGAGTTCAAGCCCCTGGGCTGGGAAGGTGGCTCAGTGGTAAAGTGCTTGCCTTGCATGCATGAGGCCCTGGATTCAATTCCTCAGTACCACATAAGCAAAAAGAAAAAAGCCGGAAGTGGAGCTGTGGCTCAAGTAGTAGAGCGCTAGCCTTGAGCTGAAGAGCTGAGGGAAGTGCCCAGGCCCAGAGTTCAGGTCCCACGACTGGACCCACCCCCCCCCAAAAAAAAGCCCCACAATCAATAATAACAAAAAGAAAGTATCCAAGCTGAGAATTGAGCTAGCTCTTTCCAAATTTCATAAACCATGTTTATAACCATTGTGCTATGCCAGGACACACTAATGAACATTTCTGGATGTCTGTTTCCCTATTACCAACTTTTTTTTTTTTTTTTTTGCCAGTCCTGAGGCTTGAACACAGGGCCTGGGCACTGTCCTTGAGCTTCTTTTGCTCAAGGCTAGCACTCTACCACTTGAGCTGTCTGGTTTTCTGGTGCTTAATTGGAGATAAGATTCTCACAGCCAGCCAGGCGCCAGTGACTCACACCTGTAATCCTAGCTACTGAAGAGGCTGAGATCTGAGGATCACGGTTCAAAGCCAGCCTGGGCAGAAAAGTCCGTGAGACTCTTACCTCCAATAAACCACTAGAAAACCGGAAGTGGTGCTATGGTGGTAGAGCGCTTGCCTTGAGCTGTAGAGCACAGGGATAGGGTCCAGGCCCAGAGTTCAAGCCCCACGACTGACAAACAAAAGATTCTCACAGCCTTTCCTGCCTGAGCTGGCTTTGAACCGCAGTCCTCAGACCTCAGCCTCCTGAGTGGCTCATGCCACCAGCGCCTGGCACTTCTAGTTTTTTTCTAAGGAATTGAACCCAGGGCTTCATACATGCTGTGTAAGCATTCTACCATTAAGCCACCTTCCCAGCCAGTTTTTCTATTATCAAATGTAAACCTTGCATTCCCAACAGATTGCTCTGAAATGGATTCAGTCATAGTAGCTCACTCTCATCTAATCCCGGCTACATGGGAGGAAATTGAGAGGATTGCAGTTCTAAGCTATTCCGGCAAGACCCTACCTGAGCCTCAAACTGTGTGGTGGTGTGATCCAAGTTATGTGGAAGGTCATAGGTAGAAGAACCATGGTCTAAGGCTGGCAAAGCACAGACCATATCTGAAAAATAAACAAAATGGAATGGGGAATGTCTCAACTGGTAGAGTGGCTCTACTAGCAAGTGGAAGGCCTTGAGTCCCAACTATAGTATCACAAAAAATAAAATGATTACTGTGATATCAGATTGACAAAACCAAAAAGCCAAAGATAAGCAAATGGAAGGTTCTGTTACTGATCATAGAAGTGTTGGTTTGTTGGATCCAATTTGAAGCTTCTATGTTATAGGGGATGAAAAAAATACACAGCTACATTTATTCTTTGCTCAAGCCCCTGAATATATCTTCCCTTTGACAGGTACACTTTGATTCCCCTTGGAGACAGCCCCAGCCCCCGAGTTGGCCACAGCTGCTCATATTTGCCCCCTGTTGGTGATGCCAAGAAAGGGAAGGTCTTCATTGTTGGAGGAGCAAATCCAAACCAAAGCTTCTCAGATGTACATATGCTGGATCTAGGTAAGATTACCAGGTATGGAACACAGCTGGTTTGGGGATAGCAACTGTTAACAGAATTCCTAAGAATACTAGACAGCTCAGACCACAGAGAAGGCTGTTTCTTAGAAAGAAAGATAGACAGATAGACAGACTTTCTTAGAAAGACAGACAAAAAGAAAGAAAGAAAGAAAGAAAGAAAGAAAGAGAGAGAGAAAGAAAGAGAGAAAGAAAGAAAGGAAGGAAGAAAGGAAAGAAGGAAGGAAGGAAGGAAGGAAGAAAGAAAACCAACAACAACCACAACAACATCACAACATCACAGGCCAGCTACAGTGGATCACACCTGTAATCCCAGCTACTTGGGAAGCAAGACAAAGAAGATCAAGTTCAAGGTCCCCTATCTCAGCCAACAGTGGCCATACCTATGGTCCAAATTACATAGTAGGCTATAAATAAGAGGATTGTGGTCTAAGGCCAGACTTGGGCAAAAAACATGAGACACTAGAAAGTGAATATTGTCTTAAATACAAATCCAATTACATCACTCTCTATCTTCAAGCCTTTCCTAACCACATTTCTTGGTTCTCCTCAACCCACCATTGCTGTACTGAATAGAACTTCAGGTCTTTGGACACATTTTGAGTTCTACTCTACAAATCATGGCACACAGTATTTCCTCTCCTTGGAAAGTATTTCTCCTTCCTTACCACAGATCCCAAATTAAAAGTCCCTTTCTACCTGAAAAGCCTTTTCTTGATACCTACAGTCTAGTTTAGGCACTAACTCCTCTAATGTCCATAATAGCACATATTCTCCCATCCACCACCTTACAGCCCTTGACATACAAGATTTTTTTTTTTAATCTGTCTTCCCCAAGAGAAAACAGGCTCCTTGGAGATAGGTAATATGGTTATTTTCCTCATCATTATGTCAATCCCAGAGCACCTAGCACAGAACAAGTATTTATGAGTGTTTCAATGACAAATAACTACTATGTACACAGGGATGGAAGTTGAAAACTGATGAATCATATACATGTTTGCCCAGGTCCATATAACATTGCTGTTGTTTCAGTCTTGTTTACACACCAAGTATGCAGGTGTCTGCATACAAAAATAGAAATGTTTAGACTTCTTAGGATAATTTTGAAAAGTCTGACATCAGTAGGTCTGCCTGTCTACATGGCAACAATGTTATGGAGCTGGGGCTGCTATTTGTGGGGGCTCTTTTTCTCTTAAGTTGTTGTAGTCCCTGCTACTCTTCTCTAGACGTTTGGATCACTGCTCCCTAAACTAGGCAATCAAGTGTCAGTGAATCTCCTCCAGTCCTCAAATAAGTTCACAATCTAATGAAATTCTTTTTTTTTTGGGGGGGGAGGGTCATGAGGCTTAAATTCAAGGCCTATGTGCTGTCCCAGAGCTTTTCTGCTTAAGGCTAGTCTTCTACCGCTTTGAGCCCCAGCTCCACTTCCAATTTTCTGGTGGTTAATTGGAGATAAGAGTCTCAAAAGGGGTGACTCACACTGTAATCCTACCTACTCAGAAGACTGACATCTGAGAATCAAGGTTCAAAGCCAGCCTAGGCAGAAAAGTCCCTGTAAGACACTTATCTCCAATAAACTACTCTGAGAAAATGGGCATTGTGGCAAGTGGTAGAGCGTTAGCCTTGAGCACAAAGAAGCTCAAGGACAGCACCCAATCCCTGAGTTTAAGCCCCAGAAGCAGCAAAAAAAAAAAAAAAAAAAGAAGTCAAGAATTTTCTTGCCCCAGCTGGCTTCAAGTCACAATCCTCAGATCTCAACCTCCTGAGCTACCAGTGTTTGGCCTACCTATGGTTTTTAAGTAGTAATCTATTAATTATAGTTACTTTTTTCAATGTATAGTATTTTTCCACAAAATACATAGGCCAGTAGACGTGTTGCTAGCTAAAATAAGGATTGTTAACTTTCAGCTTTTTTGGTGGTTAACTGGAGATAAGAGTCTCACAGTCTTTCTTGCACAAGCTGGCTTCAAACCACAAATCTTAGACCTCAGCCTTTTGATTAGCTAGGATTATATGAGTTAGCTGAGTAAAATTTTATTATGTAGGTACCAGGGATGTTTTGCAGAATCCAAAGGTAAGAAATACAGCCTAGGAGGATGAGGGAACATGATGGAAAGAATGATGATCAAAAGTGCACTGTACACCAGGTGCCAGTGGCTCATACCTGTAACCCTAGCTACTCAGGAGGCTGATATCTGAAGATCACAGTTCAAAGCCAGCCCAGAGCAAGAAAGTCCCTGAGACTCTTATCTCCAATAAACAGCTCAGAAAAAGCCAGAAGTGGCACTGTGGCTTCAGTGGTACAGTGCTAGCTTTGAGCATAAAGAGGCTCAGAGACAGCACACAGGCCCTTAGGGCAAGCCCCAGGATTGGCCAAAAAAAAAAAAGCAATGTACATATAAATGAGCATGATAGCTTATAACTCCCTTCTACAATTGTAGCTCCTCTCTATTTTCTATAGACATAAAAATAAATTTTAAAAGGAGAAAAGAAATACTGCTTAGCCTCAGAAGAGAGCAGAAACAGTAGATCCAATGGCCCATTTTAGGTCAGGTGGCTACCTGTGACCCTATCAGCTAAAGCTAAAAAGTAGTGATGTTATACAAACATGTCAACTGGGCTCTGCCAGTGTGCTTAGAGAATGGAGATAGCTTCCCTAGAAGAAGTTTCATGGGCTAGGCAGACAGTCCCAAAGTGTCTACTATGGAACTTCAAGGAGGTTGACAACATTTCTTTCAAGAGACTAATGTTTCGCTTTTGGCCTTATTTTCACTCCTTTCTCTAAATTTGTCAATCAAGGTAAGCAGTTGGTAGCCACCAATGTAATGACTAGGTGAAATGTTTTCTAGAAACACACCAGTGGGATTTAGCCACATGGGAAGGCCTCTTGCCCCGGTATGAGCATGCCAGCTTCATTCCTTCCTGCACACCTGACAGCATCTGGATTTTTGGAGGCGCCGACCAGTCAGGAAATCGAAATTGTCTCCAAGTTCTGAATCCTGGTAAGGAGCCAAAGGTTATTTAATTTTCATCATTCACACACTCAGTAATAATTGCAGCACATTTACATTGAAATAACTTTATTTTGCTGGCTTCAGAGAACTAGGAATTTATCCCCTGCTTGAATGACAAAGCTGGAAGGAAGGAACAGCTATGCCATGTGGTCTGCTCGGGCCTATAGGGGGATGTGGCTTTCCTACAGTCACCAAAGAGTCAATGACTAAGCCTAGCTAGAAACCAGGTCATCTAGGTCAGTGGTTCTCCAGTGGGGCTTGTTATGCCCACACTAGACACCGGGCCTTGTCTGAAAACCTTTTGACCTATCGCACCTGGCTGGGACTAGCATTACTACTGACATCTAACAAGTGAAGGCCAGAGATGCTACTATATGTCCTGGTTGCTTAGGACAGCCCCACAATAAAGTTATCTCATATAAATGTCAGTAATGTGAAAGTTTAGAGATCTCTACATAGACCCTCTCCCTCTTAGAATGTTTCATTAGCCATGAGTGCCAAGTTCCTGACTGCCAGGTTTAGCGTAGGGGAAGTACATTGAAGCATCACACCTGGAAGGAGGTGGTTGAACTTCTTTAGGGAGGTAACTTCCCTTTTGTCTTTTTGAAACCTTAATCTGTTCTTTTAAAAAATCATTTACATTCATTGTGAAATATTTGCAGGGGCCAGTGGCTCACACCTGTAATTCTAGCAACTAAGGAGGATAAGATTTGAGGATTATAGTTCAAAGCCAGACCAAGAAGGAATTTCTGTGAGATTCTTATCTCCACTAAACTACAAAAAGAAAAAGAAAAACACAAGTGGAGCTGTGGCTCAAGTTATCAAATGCTAGCCTTTAGCAAAAGAGACTCGGGGACAAGGCGTAGACCTTGAGTTTGAACCCCACCATAACAAAAAAAAAAAAGTCTTAGGAAATGCTCTAATGGCATCCATAATTTTGTTATATAAATGCTGTTAGTAATATTTCTGTGTTCAGCAGTCCTTCTTTTTTTTTTGGTTGGTCGTGGGGCTTGAACTCTGGGCCTGGACGCTGTCCCTATGCTCTTCAGCTCAAGGTGAGTGCTCTACCACTTGAGCTACAGCGCCACTTAGGGTTTTCTAGTGGTTAATTGGAGATAAGAGTCTCATGAACTTTCCTGCCGGGGCTGGCTTTGAACAGAGATGCTCAGATCTCAGCCTCCTGAGTAGCTAGGATTACAGGCATGAGCCACCGGTCCCCTGCTCAGCAGTCCTTCTTTTTTTGGGGGGTGGAAGGGTGGAGCTTCTCAAAATATAATTTAAAACTGTTTTGTACCAGTACAATATATTAATTTTACAAATGTAAAATTTTATCAGCTGTAAAAGCATTTGCAAAAACCACACATTCTACTTCAGCTTTTCAGCAGTCCTCCTTATTGGTTACCTTTCTCTGGCTGCAGTTACCTAACTTAGTGATTCCAAAAATATTAAGTGGAAAATTCCATACCTGCCTAGCATACACAAAGCCCTGATTAACATCCACAGTACTGAAAAATACAAAGGAACAAATGAACAAATTTCAGAAATGAACAGTTTTTAAGTTTTAGATAACTTTTTTTGTTGTTGTTGGTTGCAGGGGCTTGAACTCTGGACCTCGGTACTGTCCCACAGCTCTTCAGCTCAAGGCGAGTGCTCTACTGCTTGAGCCACAGTACCACTTCCGATTTTCTAGTGGTTTATTGGAGATGTGAGTCTCACATACTTTCCTGCACAGGCTGGCTTTGAACCATGATCCTCAGATCTCAGTCTCTTGAGTAGCTAAGATTATAGGCATGAACCACGGGTGCCTGGCTAGATAACTATTTTTTTAGCCAGTCTTGGGGCTTGAACTCAGGGCCTGGGCACTGTTTCTAAGCTTCTTTTGCTCAAGGCTGACACTCTACCACATTAGCCATAGCACCACTTTCAGCTTTTTCTGTTTGTGTTACTGAGGAATCAAACCCAGGGCTTCATGCATTCTAGGCAAGCATTCTTCCACTAAGCCACATTCCCAGCCCTTTAGAAACTTTTATTGTGAATTATTATAGATAATTTCTTAGTGTCTGATTGATAGGTCAGACTTCATCACAGATAAGTATATATAGGAAAAAACCATTATATATGCTATATACATGTATGTGTGTGCATGCACTAGGTATATATGTATCTGCTATATATAATATATATGTACTTGTATGTAATATACATATAGATATCCATTGGGAGTCTTGGAACATATCCCTTGTAGAGAGGACTAATATACTACTTTCCCTGTTTTTTCTGTGCAGTATTATAGACACAAGATCATATTAGATACCTACTTTTATATCTGCTTTTACTAACCACTGCATAAGTAATTTTGTTTTAACAACAATTCTTCAACATTTTGTATATGGGAGGAGTGTATGTTGGTACCTTGCCTTGAACTCTGGGCTTTCTGCTTACTGCTGGTGCTCTACCACTTGAACCATACCTTCAGTGGTAAATTTTGCTGGTTAATTGCACACTTTTCTGCCTGAGCTGGCTTTGAACCGGATCCTCCAGATCTCAACCTTCTGAGTATTTAGGATTACAGGTGTGAGATACCAGAACCTAGGACTTTTGTCAATGATTTCTTTTTTTTTTTTTTTTGGGGGGGGGGGTCCGGTCATGGAGCCTGAACTCTGGGCCTGGGTGCTGTCCCTCAGCTCTTCAGCTCAAGGCTAGCGCTCTACCACTTGAGCCACAGCGCCACTTCCGGCTTTTTTCTTTTTGCTTATGTGGTGCTGAGGAATCGAACCCAGGGCTCAGGCATGCAAGGCAAGTGCTCTACCACTGAGCCACCTTCCCAGCCCCTTTGTCAATGTTTTCATTAGTACAGAACATTGCACTAAGCAGAGCGCCGGTGGCTCACGCCTGTAATCCTAGCTACTCAGGAGGCTGAGATCTGAGGATCTCGGTTCAAAGCCAGCCCTGGCAGGAAACTCCGTGAGACTCTTATCTCCAATAAATCACTCAAAAACTGGAAGTGTCACTATGGCTCAAGAGGTAGAGCGCTCGCCTTGAGCTGAAGAGCGCAGAGACAGCACCCAAGCCCAGAGTTCAAGCCCCATGACTGACAAAAAAAACAACAGCAAAAAAAAAAATTGCACTATCATAATTCTCCTGTATTTGAACTTTTTGTTTTTTTGGTTGGTTGTGAAGGCTGAACTCTGGCCTGGGCACTGTCCCTCAGCTCTTCAGCTCAAGGCTAGAGCCCTACCACTTGAGCCACAGTGCGATTTCCGGCTTTTTTCTGCTTATGTGGTGCTGAGGAATCGAACCCTGGGCCTCATGCGTGCAAGGCAATCACTTTACCACTGAACCACCTTCCCAGCCCTATTTGAACATTTTTACAAGTTTTTTAGCTTTTTACATTATAAAGAACAAAGTGAGCCAGGTGCCTGTAGCTCATGCCTGTAATCCTAGCTACTAAGGAGACTGAGATCTGAAGAGTCTGGTTTGAAGCCAGCCGGGGCAGAAAAGTCCATGAGACTCTTATATACAGTAAACCATTCAAAAACTGGAAGTGGCACTGTAGCTCAAAGTGGTAGAGTGCTAGCCTTGAGCCAAAATGCTCAGGGACAGTGCTTTGGCCCTGAGTTCAAGCCCCCTACTATTCACCCCCCCCCAAAAAAAAAAAACTTAAGTGATGAACATCTTTGTTTAGAACATTGGTGGCTCACAACTGTGATCCTAGTTTCCCAGGAGGCTGAAATATGAAGACTACAGTTGAAAGCTAGCTCAGGCAGGAAAGTCTTTGAGACTCTTTTTTTTTTTTTTTTGGTAGGTCTTGGGGCTTGAACTCTGGGTGCTGTCCCTCAACTCTTCAGCTCAAAATGAGCGCTCTACTGCTTGAGCCACAGCGCCACTTCCAGTTTTCTAGTAGTTTATTGGAGATAAGAGTCTCACAGACTTTCCTTGCCCAGGCTGGCTTTGAACTGTGATCCTCAGATCTCAGTCTCCTGAGTAGCTAGGATTACAGGCACGAGCCACCAGCGCCTGGCCCAAATTTTTTTTTTTTTTTTTTTTTGGGTCCGGTCGTGGGGCCTGAACTCTGGGCCTGGGTGCTTTCCCTCAGCTCTTCAGCTCAAGGCTAGCGCTCTACCACTTGAGCCACAGCGCCACTTCCGGCTTTTTTCTTTTTGCTTATGTGGTGCTGAGGAATCGAACCCAGGGCCTCATGCATGCAAGGCAAGCACTCTACCACTGAGCCACCTTCCCAGCCTGGCCCAAATTTTTTTAATTTTTAATTTTATTGTTAGTATGAAGGTGATGTACATAGGGGTTACAGTTACATAAGTCAAGTAATGAGTATTCCTTGTTAATTTTGTTTTTTCGGTCATGGGGCTGGAACTCTGGGCCTGGGCATTGTCCCATAGCTCTTTACCTCAAAGAGAGCACTCCAACAGTTGAGCCACACCACCACTTCCAGTTTTCTGAGTGGTTTATTGGAGATAAGAGTCTCATGGACTTTCTTGCTCTGGCTGACTTTGAACTGCAATTCTCAGATTTCAGTCTCCTGAGTAGCTAGGATTATAGGCGAGCCACTGGTGCCTGGCTTCCTTGTTAATTTTTTTTTCTTTTTTTCTTATTTCTTTTTTTTTTTTTTTTTTGTCAGTCATGGGGCTTGAACTCTGGGCCTGGATGCTGTCCCTCAGCTTTTCAGCTCAAGGCTAGCGCTCTACCTCTTGAGTCACAGTGTCACTTCCAGTTTTCTGGTGGTTAATTGGAGATAAGAGTCCAGTTTTCTGGTGGTTAATTGGAGATAAGAGTCTCATGGATGTTCCTGCCTGGGCTCTCTTTGAATTATGATCTTTAGATCTCAGCCTCCTGAGTAGCTAGTATTACAGGTGTGAGCCACCAGTGCCCTGCTGGATTCCTTATTGATTATTTGTTCTGATGCTTGACTGTGTGCCTAAGTGCTTCTAAGATTCAATGTAGCTATAGCTACATTGTGCTTTGGGTATGGGCATGAGACTTGTTCCGTCTCCAGATTCATGATTAAACATATAATGGATGCTTAATACAATATTTTGTATGTTAAATGCAGACATTTAACCAAAAACACTTTCTCAGGCAAAAAAATAATACTTGGTGGGCTGGAAAGGTGGCTCAGTGGTAGAGTGCTTGCCTTGCATGCATGAGGCCCTGGGTTCAATTCCTCAGCACCACATAAGCAAA
This sequence comes from Dipodomys merriami, assembly GCF_024711535.1. Lineage (NCBI taxonomy): Eukaryota > Metazoa > Chordata > Mammalia > Rodentia > Heteromyidae > Dipodomys > Dipodomys merriami. Next base: position 40,646,878 of record NW_027202382.1, read on the forward strand.
AAGAAAACAACCAGAAGTGGTGCTGTGGCTCAAATGGTAGAGCACTAGCCTTGAGCTGAAGAGCTGAGGGACAGTGCCCAGGCCCAGAGTTCAGGCCCCACACCGGACCCAAAAAATAATAATAATTGGTGTGTTATGGTGGAGCAAGTATGGGAGGGACTCTGATGGATTCTATTCCAAACCGCCTGCACAGCTGCTCATATGATTTCTGATCTGGAGATGGGATTTAAAGCTTCTGAGGTTCATTTTTTCTCATTTGAAAAATGTGGGTATTTTCTTAGGGCTGAGTGAGAAAGTGGGCATGGAAGAGTGCTCAGGCCAGTCATTCTGCACGAAGAATGTGTCCAGTCCATCTGTTACTATAAAACTCATTTTTGCCGGGCGCTGGTGGCTCACGCCTGTAATCCTAGCTACTCAGGAGGCTGAGATCTAAGGATCGCGGTTCAAAGCCAGCCCAGGCAGGAGAGACCGTGAGACTCCTATCTCCAATAAACCACCAGAAAACCGGAAGTGGCGCTGTAGCTCAAGTGGTAGAGCACTCACCTTGAGCTGAAGAGCTGAGGGACAGCGCCCAGACCCAGAGTTCAAGCCCCACAACCGACAAAAAAACAAAAAAACAAAAAAAACTCATTTTTTATTCTAAAAGGAAAGAAGCTACTAAACCTCTCCTGGATGATAAGCTTTTATTTATTTATTTATCTATCTAAGCCACATTCCCAGGCCCACTTTTATTCTCTCTCATTTTTTTTGTCAGTCGTGGGGGGATTGAACTCTGTGCCTGCGTGCTGTCCCTGAGTTTTTCTGCTCAAGGCAAGCACTCTACCACTTGAGCCACAGCACTACTTCAGGTTTTCTGGTGGTTTGTTGGAGATAAAGAGTCTCATGGACTTTCCTGCCCGGGCTGGCTCTGAACCGTGATTCTCAGATCTCAGCCTCCTGAATAGCTAAGATTTCAGGCATGAGCCACCAATGCCCAGCCTCGCTTTTATTCTTTTTTTTTTTTTTTTGTCAGTCGTGGGGCTTGAACTCTGGGCCTGGGCGCTGTCCCTCAGCTCTTCAGCTCAAGGCGAGCGCTCTACCACTTGAGCTACAGCACCACTTCCGGTTTTCTGGTGGTTTATTGGAGATAGGAGTCTCATGGTTTTTCCTGCCAGGGCTGGCTTTGAACCGCGATCCTCAGATCTCAGCCTCCTGAGTAGCTAGGATTACAGGCGTGAGCCACCAGCGCCCGGCTTCGCTTTTATTCTTAAATTAGAAGAGTAGAGGAATTAGTGGTATGGCTCAGTTAGTAGAGTGCTAGCCAATGAGCAAAAGCACCAGGTACCAAGTTCAAGTCCTTAGGTCTTAAAAAAAAAAAAAAAAGGAGTAGAAAATATTGATACTGCCGGGCGCTGGTGGCTCACGCCTGTAATCCTAGCTACTCAGGAGGCTGAGATTGAGGATCGCGGTTCAAAGCCAGCCCTGGCAGGAAAGACTGTGAGACTCCTATCTCCAATAAACTACCAGAAAACCGGAAGTGGCGCTGTAGCTCAAGTGGTAGAGTGCTCGCCTTGAGCTGAAGAGCTGAGGGACAGCACCCAGGCCCAGAGTTCAAGCCCCACGACTGACCAAAAAAAAAAAAAAAAAAAGAAAGAAAATATTGATACCTTAGTGTTGCTGAAAGAGTTCAAATACCAACTTAGCCATTTATTAGCTATATCGTATAAACAAATAACAGTCTATTTCAACTTTATTTTCTCTAAAAAAGAATAAACTAATATTTGGCTTTTTCACTCATTGTTGGCATTCTACCACTTGAGTCATTCCTCCACTTCCAGTTTTTCTGCTGGTTAATTGGAGATAAGAGTCTCATATACTTTTCTCCTCAGGCTAGCTTCAGACGTCAATCCTCAAATCTCAGCCTCCTGAGTAGCTAGGATTAGAGGAATGAGCCACCAATACCCAGCTGACCTCATTCTTAATTGTATTTTATGACTTTTTAGTCCTGAATTTTGGTCTATCTAAGGAAATTCTAAATATCATCCTTATTCTTCCCTGCCTAAAACTATTCTATGGTCATCAAGAATTAGGCCATGGGGCTGGGAAGGTGACTCAGTGGTAGAGCGCTTGCCTTGCATGCTTGAGGCCCTGGGTTCAATTCCTCAGCACCACATGAGCAGGAAAAAAAAAGCCGGAAGTGGCACTGTGGCTCAAGTGGTAGAGCTCTAGCTGAGGGACAGTGCCCAGGCCCAGAGATCAGGCCCAGACCAAAAAAAAAAAAAAAGAATTAGGGTAGGAAGCCAGGTGCTGGTAGCTCATGCTTATAATCCTAGCTATTCAGGAAACTGAGATCTGAGGATCACAGTTCAAAGCCACCCCAGGCAGAAAAGTCTGTGAGACTCTTGTTTAAACTACTCAGAAAAAGATGAAGTGGCACTGGGGCTCAAGTGGTAGAGCACTAGTCTTGAGCAAAAGAAGCTCAGGGACAGAATCCAAGTCCTGACTTCAAGCCTTAGTACCTGCAAAACAACAACAACAAAAAGAATTAGGGTAGGAAGGTGATCATTCCATGTTCCATCAAGAGACAAGCTCAGATCTTGGTATAGTGGCACACTGGAGAATGCAGCAGGAAGCTCAAGAGTTCAAGGCCTGCCTGGGATATACAGCCAGACCATGTCTAAAATAATAATAATAATAAAATAATAAAAAGTCCGAGGCCTCTCAGCACAGGTATTTCACATGCCTTTTTTCTCTCTGGACCAGAAACCAGGACATGGACCACACCAGAAGTGACCAACTCCCCACCATGTCCAAGAACATTCCACACATCAACAGCAGCTATTGGGAACAAGCTGTATGTCTTTGGGGGCGGTGAAAGGGGCGCCCAGCCTGTTCAGGATATGAAGCTACATGTGTTTGACGCAAGTATGAACTGAAGTGCACTTGGATTGCCACATACCTGGTCAGGGCCTCCTTGGCCCACCATTTCCCTGGTGTAAGGAAGCAAAGATTAGAAAATGACACTGAATGGCTGGGAAGTGCTAGAATGCTTGCCTCCCTTGCATGAGGCCCTGGGTTCGATCCTCAGCACCACATAAACAGAAAAAGCCAGAAGTAATGCTGTAGCTCAAGTGATAGAGCGTTATTCTTGAGCTGAAGAGCTAAGGGACAGTGCCCAGGCCTAGAGTTCAAGATCCACGACCAACCAAAAAAAGAAAGAAAACACTGAAGAGTGTCTCATTTCTAGTCCTTTTTGGCAAAGAAAGCTAATGTAATCTCACCAGAGCAATATTTGCATTTGAAAAGTCATAAATGATCCATTTAAAAACTTTGAACAGGCCGGTGTTGGTGGCTCATGCCTATAATCCTAGCTACTCAGGAGGCTGAGATCCGAGGATTGAGGATCATGGTCCAAAGCCAGCCCAGGCAGGAAAGTCCGTGAAACTCTTATCTCCAATAAACCACCAGAAAACCAGTAGTGACACTGTAGCTCAAGTGGTAGAGCGCTAGCATTGAGCTGAAAAGTTGAGGGACAGTGCTCAGGCCCAGAGTTCAAGGCCCACGACTGACCCAAAAAAAATTTTTTTTTGAACAGCTGGGCACTGGTGGCTCACATCTGTAATCCTAGCTACTCAGGGTACCGAGAACTGAGGATTGTGGTTTATAGCCAGCTCAGGCATGAAAGTTCTTGAGAATTTTATCTTCAAAAAAACTGAAAGTGGCTTGCAGATGGTGGCTCACACCTGTAATCCTAGCTACTCAGAGGCTGAGATCTGAGGATCACCATTCAAAGCCAGCCTGAGCAGGAAAGTACAGGAGACTTATCTCTAATAAACGACCAGAAAACCAAAAGTGGTGCTGTGGCTCAAATGATAGAGCACTAGCTTGAGCTGAAGAGCTCAGGGACAGCACCCAGGTTTAGAGTTTAAGCCCCATGACCGCCAAAAAAAAAAAAAAAAAAAGGCTGCAAGTGCCAGGCACTGGTGGCTCACACCAGTAATCCTAGCTACTCAGGAGACTGAGATCTGAGAATCACAGTTTAAAGCCAGCCCAGGCAGGAAAGTCTGTGAGACTCTTATCTCCAATTAACCACTAGAACACCAGAAGTGGCACTGTAGTTCAAATGGTAGAGCTCTTCAGCTCAGAGACAGCACCAGGCCCAGAGTTCACTCCCCAAGACTGACCAAAAAAAAGCTGGAAGTGGAGCTGTGGCTGAAGTAGTAGAGCACTAGCTTTGAGCAAAAAAAGCTCAGGGACATCACTCAAGCCCTAAGTTCAAACTCTAGGACTAGCAGAAATAGAAATGTAGCTTAAATACCATCCTTGAGTAAAAAAGGTAAGACACAGATATCAGACCCTGAGTTTAAGCTCCAACCTTACCCCATCCCCACACACACCAAAAAATAAAAGAGAAAAAAGAAATGGCTTTCCAGTACCTAAGCTGGCATGGGTAGATAGTGGGCCCTCCTGCCCTGAAACTGTCCAGCTGTATGTAAAGGGAGGGAGGGAGATCTGCCTGGCTGCTTGCATCATCTCTGCATGCTGGGAGGTGATAATGAGGCTTGGGTGCACTTCTCTTGTTCTTGCTTTGTAGCTTTGCCACTTAATGTCAATGAATTTGCTCTTGCAGATACTCGGACTTGGTTCCAGCCAGAAACACTTGGAAATCCTCCATCTCCCCGGCATGGTCATGTGATGGTGGCAGCAGGGACACAGCTCTTTATCCATGGAGGCTTGGCAGGGGACAAATTCTTTGATGATCTTCATTGCATTGATATAAGTAAGTAGGGTAGAGGGCACAGTGTCTTAGATGTTTAAAAAAAATTTTGTAATGTGCTTTAAAAAAGTACAGCTGGCATTTGTGTATTTGACCAGCTGGCAAAACCCTCACTAGATCCTGTCCAATGTGATGTGCATAGTAACAGGTAATAATGACAATAAATGTAGTCATTTCCTGGCACCTCATGTATTTAGGCCTTTATTATCTCTTACCCTGCCACATTCCTACTCTTTTCATTAATTGATTATGCTTTGTGTTCCCTTACTGGAGTTCTTTTAGGCAATAGCCATTACTCCCATGTAGATAGGACTATCTCCAGGTTATACATGTGGAGGGGAATGAGCAGAATTACATTCTGGTCAGGCTAAGTGGTTGAAAACCCTGGGAAGAGGAAAGTATCTGAAGGGCTTGAGGAGCCCTGGAGAATCTAGACTCTTTCTGGGTCATTTCTCCAGGTTGGAACTTCACTAGGAAAAGGGCTTCTTCTCATTTGCCAGGGTATTTCCAGCACTTAGCATAGTATCTGGCAGATACTGAGTGAGCACATATCTGTTCATAAATGTACAGCTTCTGTATTACTCCAGACTACAAGAAGTGCAGAGACATGGAACTCCTATGCAGAGTATTTGGGAATTTTACCAAGTTCTAGTTCTCTGAATTGAAGGGACACTGACTGAGATTTCTACATTGGGCAGAATTTTGGCCAAACTGGCCAGGTTGACTGGACTTAACCCTCCTGAGTACTAAGATTACGGGGATGAAACTACCACACTTCAAATTGGTTTTCTGTCCTTCCTTTCTTTCTTTCTTTCTTTCTTTTTCTTTCTTTCTTTCTTTTGTGGGTGGGGTGGGGTGGGGTGGTTTGGTGCCAGTCCCTCAGGGCCTGTCCCTGAGCTTCCTTTTCTCAAAGCTAATACTCTACCTTTTGAGGCACAGCTTTACTCTTGACTTTTTGGTGGTTAAGTGGAGATAATACTCTCCTAGACTCTCCTGCCTAGGTTGGCTTTGAACTGCAGTCCTCAAATCTCATCCAGCTGAGTAGACAGGATTACAGACATGAGTTTCTGATGCACAGCACAGATGGTTTTGTGTGTGTGTGACAGAGAGAGAGAGAGAGAGAGAGAGAGAGAGAGAGAGAGAGAGAGAGAGAGAGAGAGAGAGAGAGACCAAGACTGAGACCGAGACCGAGACCGAGACCTGGAGCTTAAACTCAGGGCCCAGAGAGAGAGAGAGAGAGAGAGAGAGAGAGAGAGAGAGAACTGGAGCTTAAACTCAGGACCCAGGTACTGGCCCTGAACTTTTTTGTGTGTATGCTTAAGGTGAGGGCTCTACCACTTTGAGTGACAGCGCTACTTCCGGTTTTCTGGTGGTTAATTGGAGATAAGAGTCTCACAGACTTTCCTGCCCAGGCTGGCTTTGAACCTTGATACTCAGATCTCAGTCTCCTTCGTAGCTAGGATTACAAGTGTGAGCCATCGCCACCTGGCACAAGTAGGGTTCTTTATTCTTTTTACTTCTTTTTTGTCCTGACTACCCAAATTATCCTAAAATCTAGTGCTAGTTTACCTTATTTCAGTGCCTGTTTGGAAAAAAATATAAACATGGCAGTAGGTGCTAAAGCAGCAAGTTGCAGTAAAGAGAACATAAGTTTTGCTGTTGCTGCTGGTTTTTTCTCTTTTTTTTTTCTAAGTGGAACTGGGGTCTTATTTGCTAGGGTGGCACTCTACTACTTGAGCCACACCCCTAGATCAGAGGCTCCTTTTGATGCTCTAAGTATATGTCTAGTTCATACAAGTAGTGGTGGTCTAATGCAAGCCTCTTCCTTTTCTTATCCTGTATGCTCATCTGTAAGAAGAAGGCTAAACAGATATAATAGCAATTCACAGGGCTGCCATGACTATTCAATAAGATTTGTTAAATTTTGAAGTGTTTAGCTAGCACTTTCAAAGTTTCTAAAGAATTGTATTAAGAGGGGCTAAGAGTGTGGCTCAGTGGTAGAATACTTGCCTAGCATGCATGAAGCTCTGGGTTCAATTCCTCAGTACCATATAAACAGAAAAGGCCAGAAGTAGCGTTGTGTCTCAAGTGGTAGAGAGCCATGAGCCAAAGAAGCCCTCAGGGACAGTCTCCATGCCCCAGGACTGGCAAAAAATAATCATAATAATAATTACATTAAGAGCTGGACACCAGTGGTTCACGACTGTAATTCTAGCTACTCAGAAAGCTGAGATCTTAGGATCACGGTTTGAAGCCAGCTCAAGCAGGAAAGTCTGTAAGACTACAATTAACCACCAAAAAGCCAGAAATGGAGCCGTGGTAGAGCGCTAGCCTTGAGCACAAACTCTCAGGGAGAGTACTCATTCAGGGCCCAGGACCAGCACATAACACACAGAAACATATATTCTCAACCCCTCCCCACACAGACACCCAGAATTGTAATTAAAACATATAGTTATCTGTACGTATGTGCATACAGAACATTACCTACTTTCTGCACAGTTAACTGTGAATTTTTAAAAGGTTGTATCACATTTCTCAGCATGCTCCAAAGAGCACCTCCATCAGAATCCCCTGAGATTCTTTTATGTGTGTCTGTGTGTCTGTGATTGTGTGTGTTTGTGTGTGTGTGTCTGTGACTGTGCATGCACACACACAGTCTACTACTTTGACCACAGCTCCACTTCTAGCTTTTTGGTGATTAATCCGAAATAAGAGTGCCTGGGTTGGCTTCGAACTATGATCCTCAGATCTCAGCCTCCTGAGTAGCTAGGATTACAGATGTGAACCACTGGCGCTGTGCTCCCCTGTGATTCTTGTCACAGCTATAGACCACTGAGCTCCTTTCCCCACTCCCTGCATATTACAATTGGCTCCATTATCTCTAAGCATTCTTAGGGGTCACCTCCAGTAATTGGTTTGCAAACAGCAGTAGAGTTGGAAACCATTTATTAGCCCATATTGTGCCAAATCTCTGTCTGGCAGGTGACATGAAGTGGCAGCAGCTTAGTCCCACAGGGGCTGCTCCAGCAGGCTGTGCTGCCCACTCAGCTGTGGCTGTGGGAAAGCATGTGTATGTCTTCGGAGGAATGACTCCTACTGGCGCACTGGACACCATGTACCAGTATCACACAGGTGAGCAGGTGTCACTCCAGTCTTTCATCAAATAGAAACACTTAGATAAATAACATTGTGGAAGTGGCACTGTAGCTCAAGTGGTAGAGCGCTCGCCTTGAGCTGAAGAGCTGAGGGACAGCGCCCAGGCCCAGAGTTCAAGCCTCACGGCCAACCAAAAAAAAAAGAAAAAGAACATTGTGCTTTCCTTTCTCAAGTTGGTAACTGTGTCTAAATCTTAAGAAAACTAAGGCAAGCTGCTGGTAGCTCATGCCTGTAATCCTACTTACTCAGAAGGCTGAGATCTGAGTATTGCAGTTGTAAGCCATCCTGGCAGGAAAGTCCATGAGATGCTTATCTCCAATTAACCACCATAAAAGCGGAATTGGGGGGTGGGGGTGGGGGTGGAAGGTGGGAAGGGATGGGAAGGGGAAACAAAGGAGGAGGCAACAATGCTTGATAAGAAATGTACTCATTACCGGGACTGGGAAGGTGGCTCAGTGGTAGAGCGCTTGCCTTGCATGCTTGAGGCCCTGGGTTCTATTCCTCAGCACCACATAAGCAGAAAAAAAAAAAAGCGGGAAGTGGTGCTGTGGCTCAAGTGGTAGAGCACTAGCCTTGAGCTGAAGAGCTGAGGGACAGCGCCCAGGCCCAGAGTTCAGGCCCACGACCGGGTCCAAAAAAAAAAAAAAGAGAGAGAGAGAAATGTACTCATTACCTTGCCCATATAATTGTAACCCTTCTGTACAGTATTTTCACAATAAAAAATAAAAATAAAATACTACTTACCAAAAAAAAAAAGTGGAATTGGCTCAAAGTGGGAGAGTGATAGCCTTAAGTGAAAAAGCTCAGGGGCAGCGTCCCAGCCATTAAGTAAAATCCCCAGGTGCTGCGAAGAAGGAAAACACTAAGCTTGTAGAATGTCATTAAAGCATTAACAATGTCACTTTTTTTTTCTTTTTTTTTCTTTTTTTAACTTTGTAGTCATGGGCTTGAACTGTGGGCCTGGGCCTGTCCCTGAGCTCTTCAGCTCAAGAAGAGCACTCTATCATTTGAGCCACAGCAGCACTTCCAGTTTTCTCTTGGCTAATTGGAGATAAGTGTCTCATGGACTTTCCTGCCCGGGCTGGCTCTGAACTGTGAATCCTCAGATCTTAGCCTCCTGAGGAGCCAGGATTACAGGCATGAGCCATCAGTGTCTGGCTTTTTGTTTTTTTTCCCCCAGTCCTGGGGCTTGAACTCAGGGCCTGGGCACTGTCCCTGAACTTCTTTTGCTCAAGACTAGCACTACCACTTGAGCCACAGTGCCATTTCTGGCTTTTTAATTGTATGTGGTACTGAGGAATCAAACCCAGGGCTTCATGCATACTAGGCAAGCACTCTCCCACTAAACCACATTCCCAGCCCTTTTTTTTCCTTTTTAATGTGTCTCAGCTCATATAGTAAATCAGGCCTTTGTTCTTTCCCCCTGTACATAGAAAAGCAGCACTGGACCTTGCTTAAATTTGATACTTTCCTACCCGCTGGACGATTGGACCATTCCATGTGCATCATTCCATGGTCAGTGACATCTGCCTCTGAGAAAGACAACTTGAATTCTGTCACTCTAAACTTTGAAGATGAGAAAGGGGATTCCACTGACAAAAGAGTGTACAAAGATGGTGACTCACAAGAGAATCAGGCTGACACACTGCTCTGTTTTGTGTTTGGTGGAATGAATACAGAAGGGGAAATCTATGATGATTGTCTTGTGACTGTAGTTGACTAATAAAATACACAACTTTTATTATTCCTGTTATTTCATAAAAGTGAAACTTCCACTGTTTTCTGCCTTTACGATGTATATATGATAGATAGATAGATAGATAGATAGATAGATAGATAGATAGATAGATAGATAGATAGATAGAGATATACTTTTTTTTTGCCAGTCCTGGGATTTGAACTCAGGCCTTGGCAGTCCCTGAGCTGCTTTTTTTTTTTTTTTTGTCAGTCATAGGGCTTGAACTCTGGGCTTGGGTGTTGTCCCTCAGCTCTTCAGCTCAAGGCTAGCGCTCTACCACTTGAGCTATAGTGCCATTTCCGGTTTTTTGGTGGTTTATTGGAGATGAGAGTTTCACGGACTTTCCTGCCCAGGCTGACTTTGAACCACGATCCTCAGATCTCAGCCTCCTGAGTAGCTAGGATTACAGGTGTGAGCCACTGGCACCCGGCTCCCTGAGCTTCTTTTGCTCAAGGCTAGCACTCTACCAGTTGAGCCACAGTGCCATTCCCAGCTTTTTCTGTGTATGTAGTACTGAGGAATGGGACCCAGGGCTTCATGCATGCTAGGCAAGCACTCTATCACTAAACCCCATTCCCAGCCCTCTAAATATTTTCTGCACACTATATAACTTATCTACTTCAGATAAATATATAGCCTGGGAGTGAGATAATTATACTGGCAGTTTAGACACTAGTAAAATATATTACCTTTTTTTTTTTTTTCGGTCCATCGTTGGACTGAACTCGGCCTGGGTGCTGTCCCTCAGCTCTTCAGCTTAAGGCTAGCACTTTACCACTTGAGTCACAGTACCACATAAGCAGAAAAAGCCAAAAGTGGTGCTGTGGTATGGAACCCAGGGCCTCATGCATGCAAGGCAAGCACTCTAGCACTGAGCCAACTTCCCAGCCCCTGTTATTAGCTTATTCTTAGCAGAGGTAGACTGTTGATAGCTTTTGAAGAGAAGAATGAAGACTTCTTTTCCTAATTATCTACTAGCACTGGAACTCCATAGCATAAGCCATTTTAACATTTGATTAGGCTTGCCTGCTAACCTCCATTGTATTCCAGGCCTGCCCAATTTTTAAAGCAGTGCCTCAGCAACAAAGTTAGGTCTGTGAGCCAGTTGTCCATCTAGAGTTCCTGTCCTTAGTATTGGATTTTATATTAGCACCGGTCATTAAAACTTTTACTGATCATACTAATTACTTAGCTAGATCAGCTCTTCAAGAAGCCAATCTCAACCAATCATGACACAAACTGCTGCCCTGGCCTCACAGGTATCGCTTTCAAAGGTACCATCTACCCTACCATGGTTTCACTGAAAAATTTCATGGAAGGAAATGATGTATCCAGGGTGCTGGGGTGGTTAAAAGTAGACTTCTCAAATTTATGAATTAAACTCATCTAAGTGGAAGATCCTGGACCACCAAAGGAAAAAAAAAAAAGCCAAGTATTAAGGGAAACATAATTCCAATTATATTCAAAGAAACTGAACTTCCCCCTCCACCTTCTTTTTGTCTGTCATAGGGCTTGAACTCTGAGCCTGGGTGCTGTCCTTTTGCTCTTCAGCTCAAGGTGAGCACTTGGCACCACTTCTGGTTTTTGAGTGTTTAACTGGAGATAAGAGTCTCAGACATTCCAGTTGGGGCTTTGAACTGCAAGCCTTACATCTCAGCCTCCTGAGTAGCTAGGATTATAGGTGTGAGGCTGAGACACCCAGCCATCTTAAAGTTACACAAATCCTCTATACTGACTACCCAACAGCCCCCCAAAAAAACCTCCAACTGAATACCCCCACACACAGAATCTTAAATTTTACTTTTTTAAAAATAGCTGTTCTAATTAGAAGCTTTACACAAAAATTAGACCAGTGTAAATAACAAACATTTATTGGTGTCACTTATGGTAGAAAAAAAGTTCCTACACAAGATGTGCATGACCCAACTGTTAAATAGAACATTTCTGAGGTGAACACACTCTGACCCCACTTTTTTACCCAGTTTTTAGACAGCCAATTCCTCCTTTCCCCCACCCCAAGACATATGAGCAACTGCTAATGAAAAGCAGTAAACAGCCACTTGGGCTATAGCATTTTCAACTCCACTCTCAGGTGAAGATTCCAATTACATTCGAGACTTAAGTTCTCTCAATTTTCTCCTAACGAAAAGTTCCTGAGTCCAGTATTTACAATATTACAACCCTAGCAGCTCAGTGCCTACAATTCATCTTTTTCTGCTGTATCCTCTTCACCAGTTGGGGGAGGGCCTGCACTTCCATAGAGTTTGCTAATTATTGGCTGAACAATTTCTTCTAGTTCCTTCTTTTTAGCTTTGAAGTCTTCAATGTCAGCATCTTGGTGGCTTTCCAACCATTCAATCTTTTCCTCTACAGCTTTTTCCATGGTTTCCTTATCTTCAGAGGAAAGTTTACCTCCCAGCTTTTCTTTATCTCCAATCTGATTCTTCAGAGAATATGCGTAGCTTTCCAACTCATTCCTAGTATCAATGCGTTCCTTGAGCTTTTTGTCTTCCTCAGCAAATTTCTCAGCATCATTAACCATCCTTTCAATCTCTTCAGGTGTCAGGCGATTCTGGTCATTGGTAATTGTGATCTTATTTTTGTTCCCTGTACCCTTGTCTTCAGCTGTCACCCGAAGAATACCATTCACATCTATTTCAAAGGTGACTTCAATCTGGGGTACCCCGCGGGGAGCAGGAGGAATTCCAGTCAGATCAAATGTACCCAGAAGGTGATTGTCTTTTGTCAAAGGTCGTTCACCTGAAAGTTACGCACAGAAAAACTCGTTACTGACAAGCATTAGTATATCTTGAGGCCTCCTACATTTCAGTTTAAGAGCCTATTCAAGCTAAGTGATTCAGTACTGATCTACACCGCAGACTACACAAGGGGCAGCAACTGGGTTATACATATATATTTTTTGGCCAGTCCTGGGGGCTTGAACTCAGGGCCTAACCACTGTCCTTGAGCTCCCTTTGCTCAAGGCTAGCACTCTACACTTAAGCCATTTTTGGCTTTTCTGTTTATGTGGTACTAAGGAATAGAGCCCAGGGCTTCATGGAGTTCACAGACTTTCCTGCCCTGCTGGCTTTGAAATGTGATCCTCAGCCTCCTGAGTAGCTAGGATTCCAGGCATGAGCCATCCACCAGTGCCCAGGTTCCATTACTAACTCTTAATTCGAACTAACTAAAAGCATTATAAATCACTGCCTTGTTCTTTATTAAAAAAAAAAAAAAAACAGTTCTGGGGATTGGACTCAAGGCCTTGGCACTGTCCCTGAGCTTCTTTTCCTCAAGGCTAGCACTCTACCACTTAAGCCACACCACCACTTCTGGCTCCTTCTTTTTTTTTTTTTTTTTTGTCGGTCGTGGGGCTTGAACTCTGGGCCTGGGCATTGTCCCTCAGCTGTTCAGCTCAAGGCGAGCGCTCTACCACTTGAGCTACAGCGCCACTTCCAGTTTTCTGGTGGTTTATTGGAGATAGGAGTCTCACGGTCTTTCTTGCCCGTGCTGGCTTTGAACCGCGATCCTCAGATCTCAGCCTCTTGAGTAGCTAGGATTACAGGCGTGAGCCACCAGCGCCCGGCTACTTCTGGCTCTTTCTATGCATGTGGTACTGAGGAATCGAACCCAGAGCTTCATGCATGTTAGGCAGACACTCTACCACTAAGCCTCATTCCCAGCCCCCTCCTTTTTTTTTTTTTTGGGGGGGTGGTGGTGGTGGTCCAGTCGTGGGGCCTGAACACTGGGCCTGGGCACTGTCCCTCAGCTCTTCAACTCAAGGCTAGCGCTCTACCACTTGAACTACAGTGCCACTTCTGGTTTTCTGTGGTTTTATTAGAGATCAAAGTCTCACAGACTTTCCTGCCCAGGCTGGCCTTGAATCGCGATCCTCAGATCTCAGCCTCCTGAGTAGGGATTACAGGTGTGAGCCACTGGCGCCCAGCCCCTTTTTTACATTTTCAAAGCCAATGGGAAAGAGTGCTAAACAGCTATACAAATACTGATTCTAGGGGCTGGGAATGTGGCTCAGTGGTAGAGAGCTTGCCTTGCATGCATGAGGCCCTGGGTTCGATTCCTCAGCACCACATAAGCAAAAAGAAAAAAGCCGGAAGTGGTGCTGTGGCTCAAGTGATAGAGCGCTACCCTTGAGCTGAAGAGCTGAGGGACAGTGCCCAGGCCCAGAGTTCAGGCCCCACGACCGGTAAAAAAAAAAAAAAAATTAAAAAAAACCCAACAACAAATACTGATTCTAAAATTCAACACCAGGGCTGGAAATGTGGCTTAGTGCTAAGTAGAGTGCTTGCCTATCATGCAAGAAGCCCTGGGTTCAATTCCTCAGTACCACATAAAACAGAAAAAGCCAGAAGTGGTGATACGGCTCACATGGTAGAGTGCTAGCCTCGAACAAAAGCAGCTCAGGAACAGTGCCCAGGCCTCCTGAGTTCAATCCCCAGGAATAGCAAAACATAAAAATAAATTAACACTCAAATTAAGGACCACTCCCTCCATTTTAAAAAGTGAAGTGAGTACTTTCCCTAGCGATACTATATACATACTATACTATAAGTCAGAAGTCATGTTCTTTTAAAACATACTATGGTATTAACAAATGTAATTACCTTCATAGACCTTGATTGTAACAGTTGGCTGATTATCAGAAGCTGTTGAAAAGATCTGAGACTTCTTGGTGGGTACCACAGTGTTCCTTGGAATCAGTTTGGTCATGACACCTCCCACAGTTTCAATTCCAAGTGTAAGAGGACATACATCAAGCAGTACCAGATCACCTGCAAAGGTAAATTAATCAAGTTAAGCGCACTACCAAGCAATCTCCAAAGATAATAATTTTACATTTCCACTTTGACATTTGCTTAGTTTCCAAAACAAATAATTTAAAGGGAATGAACTTATACTTATTAAGGATCTTAAGACTGCCCCAGGTCTTATCTTCATAAAACCTCTATTAGCTGTGTTATCTTGTCGCTCATATTCTATTGTTCCCTAGAACCAACAGCTAATTAAAGTCATCCCATCAAGCAACTGAGGCATTATGGAAGATACTCTGACAATGACCTACCTGTATCTTGATCACCCGAAAGTACACCAGCTTGGACAGCAGCACCATATGCCACAGCTTCATCTGGATTTATGCCTCGGGATGGCTCCTTGCCATTAAAGAACTCTTTTACCAGTTGTTGAATTTTTGGAATTCGAGTAGAGCCACCAACAAGAACAATTTCATCTATATCAGACTTCTTCAAATCAGAATCTTCCAACACCTTCTGCACAGGCTTCATGGTAGACCGGAACAGGTCCTACGAAAATAAGACATGATTACCTTGATGACCATTATACTTACCTATTGTCTAGGTATCCTAAATGCATATGTCCTAAAATCTAGACAACCTAGATCATTAGCAAAGCAAAAAAGAACTTACCATGTTCAGCTCTTCAAATTTGGCCCTAGTCAGGGTCTCAGAAAAGTCTTCTCCTTCAAAGAAGGACTCAATTTCGATTCTTGCTTGATGCTGAGAAGACAGGGCCCGTTTGGCCTTTTCGACTTCACGGCGGAGTTTCTGCACAGCTCTGTTGTCTTTCCTAACATCTTTGCCAGTCTTCTTTTTGTACAGCTTGATGAAGTGTTCCATAACACGCTGGTCAAAATCTTCTCCACCCAGATGAGTATCTCCATTAGTGGCCACGACTTCGAAGACACCATTGTCAATGGTGAGAAGAGACACATCAAAGGTTCCACCACCCAGGTCAAACACAAGGATGTTCTTCTCCCCCTCCCTCTTATCCAGACCATAGGCAATAGCAGCTGCTGTACTGTTAGAATGAAAGCAAAAGGAAAAACTTTAGTTATGTTCACATTTTCCTTCATGGGAAATATGCTGTATCTTTGCAACCACACTTACGGCTCATTGATGATCCTCATGACATTCAGTCCAGCAATAGTTCCAGCATCTTTGGTTGCTTGGCGTTGGGCATCATTAAAATAGGCTGGTACAGTGACAACTGCATGAGTAACCTAATAGGATAAAAAGAAGTAAGTGTGCTGTGCTGTTCCATGGTTTAGCCATTACTGAAACTACAGTCAAACCACCACTTCAGTATCCAAGCCAGCTTACTTAGTATAACATTTTTTTTAATCCATGGAATTAGAAACAGTGACATATGTAAAGTATGTAGCACTTTTTCTGGCCTACAATAAAGCACTTAAAATAACAAATCTAATAAATATGGATACTTGTCAGATTCAAAACTGTTAAACCTCTGAAGGCATCTGTGATCACAATCTTTTTTTTTTGGTCGGTGTGGGGCCTGAACTTTGACATGGGTGCTATCCCTCAGCTCTTCACCTCAAGGCTAGGGCTCTACCACTTGAGCCACAGTGCATTTCTGGCTTTTTCTGCTTATGTGGTGCTGAGAAATCAAACCCAGGGCCTCATGTATGCAAGGCAAGCAATCTTACCACTGAACCACCTTCCCAGCCCCTGTGATCACAATTTTTAAGAAAACTCTTAGATGTTCTTAGTAATGTTACCTTCTTTCCCAAATAAGCCTCAGCAGTTTCTTTCATTTTAGTAAGAACCATGGCAGAAATTTCTTCTGGAGCAAATGTCTTGGTTTGTCCACCTCCAATATCAACTTGGATGTATGGTTTAGTTTTCTTTTCAACTACCTATTATAAAAAATTATTTAAGGGAATGATGGAGGGTTATCAATCAAGATGCATAGTAATTACAAAATGACATGGCAACGTATGTACAACTAAAGATAAAAATTTAACTTAAAAAAAACGAGTTTAACAATTTTTTTCAAAGAGTGAAGCAGTGAGAGACCTCAATCCTTACAAGACCTACTTCCTCTCCTATAGTTTCTTTTGGTCCTCTGGAGCTGAACATTGACTAAAAATATTTACTGGTGATATAGGTCATACTGATTTATTTACCTTTCATCTGTTAATTCTACTATTATTGTGGGTAGTCTATCTACTATCTTATAATTTATAACATACAGAAATTATAAAGAAACAACGTGAAAAAGATATACACCAAGATTTGTAGTTTGGGTTTTGTTTTTGGCAGTGCTGAGGTTAAAACCCACTATGTGTCTTGCCTGCCAGACATCATGTCTGTATCCTTGTCTATTTTTCCGGCTGAATACTGCTTTCCAGTCACTTCCTAACCCTAAAGTACTCCCACGAACCGACCCACGCCAATCTGGCTGAGGAAAAAACCCATGCGGACCTTGAAAGGCAAGAACTTGATGTCCTGTTGCACTGAAGGGTCGTTCCAAGTGCGTCCGATGAGCCTCTTGGCGTCGAAGACCGTGTTCTCGGGGTTGGAGGTGAGCTGGTTCTTGGCCGCGTCGCCAATCAGACGCTCCCCTTCCGGAGTGAAGGCCACATACGACGGCGTGATGCGGTTGCCTTGATCGTTGGCTATGATCTCCACGCGGCCATTCTTGAAAACGCCAACACTATCGGCGGAAAAAAAAAACACCAGAAAAAGAATCAGCACCCACTATCTACCTCACTTCGCACGCCTGCCTGGGAGGCCACGCCCCGTTCTCCCCCCCCACCCTTTTCACCAAACCCCACTTACCAGGAATAGGTGGTCCCCAGGTCAATGCCGACCACCGTGCCCACGTCCTCCTTCTTGTCCTCCTCCTCGGCCCGCGCCGCGCACAGCAGCAGCAGCACCGAAGCCACCACCGGAGCGAGCCTCATCTTGCCGGTGTCGTCGGCCAGTCGGGTCAGCAAGTAAGCAATCAGGAAGTCGCAGGAAATTCGGCAACAGGCCGCAGCACAGAAAGGCGGGCGAGGATAGCGATCTGAGAATGACAGAGACCCGGGGTTAGGCAAAGATGAGAAAACCAAAGGCAGGCCCAGAAAAAGCAGGCCGCGCAGCTTACCTCTCAATACAAGCGTCTCTAACACACAATCAGCCTGTGTTCTCTTGGCCAGAGTCGAGCGCGCCGTCGCCGACTCCACTTATATACCCTCCCCCCAGCCCCGTCGTGGAGGCCGTTGATTGGTGCAGATACTTCTCGTTGGAGGCTACTGATTGGCTCAAGCTACCAAGCTGGCCACCGCCGATTCGAAGCGGCCTCCTCCGCAACTTGCGTCATCGCTCCGCCCCCAGGGCGGACTCATTGGACACTTGTCGTTCTCAACAACCACCAAGGAGGGGCAACATCCGCTCTGTGCTCTTGTTTTATTGGTTCAGCAGCTGCCTGTCCCCTCATGACCTTTCACCCCGAGGTAGCTTCCGCCGGTAACTGCTTTGGTACTGCCCTCGCGCTGAGCCCCACGGGATTGGAGCAGGTCGGCCGGCCTTGTTCCCTCGGGGTGGTGGGAACGGAGTCTCCCTAGTTTTTTACTTCTTTATTGCCCGCCTTTCCCTCCGGTCCCCAAGCTGGAAGCGCCTTTTTCTCCTCCGGGTCGATCACCTCTGTACGAAGAGCCTCTCCGATCCTGGGATGCTCGAGCTTTTAAAGGCTTGTAGCTCAAGAGCTGAGGCCTGAGCTGGGCTCCGTACCGCTGCGAATCGTTCCTGCCCAGCTATATTTTTGTCTCTTCCAAACCTGTAAATTGCTCCCCCCACCACCACCACCGTAAGTGCCTCGACAGGCCTAACTAGAAAAATTTTCCTCCAGACCTTGAGTCCCCTCCCCGTTGTGGTAGCCCCCTCCAGAGAATGCACTAATGCCAACCCGCGGATCCCAAGCTGGATCCAGTTTCCCTAGTCTGCCTCCCCTTAACTACCCCCCGCCCCTCATCTCTGCTCAGGATTTCCCTTTGTGGCTCAGGCAGTCATTCACAATCCTTCCTTATCCTAACTTAGTAACTTTTTACCTGCACACAAGGGGAAAGGTCTGATATGCTAAAGCATTTGAAACACAAAAGACGTCTTGGTAAAAGCCTGTTAATATGTCTTGTCAAAAATACACATATTACAGCAGCTAAGTTGATCTTGTGCCACATATTGTTATATGTGCTTTTCATGTGTCATTCAGCCCTTACAGTTCAATCCCTGGTGGGCATTTCCCATTTGCCAGATGAGAACACAGAGCTCAAAAAGGGATGAAGTAACTAGAATCATCATTGACCTGGTGAGTGATGGAGTTAGAGTTGATACCAGGTCGAGAGTTTTTTGCCAAACTATGATTTGAATTTGAGCCACAGCCAAACAGTATTCCTATTAAGTGTATTCTTGAGATTGATGGATGGGTATCACAATGTCTAAACACTTCCAAGACATCTTACACACAATTAATTGACGTGGTGAGCCTATGAGTCAGCATCGAAGAATTTTCTTTTCTCCTTTAGAGCTCGACAGAGGTTATAATGGTGACTCAGTTGAATGCATTCTTACCATAGACGTTGCATCATTTATGTCTTTTAGCAGTGCTTGTAATACTGAGGAAATACTGATCCTACTTTGAGTTGCATCAGTCCAGTCCAAGATCTATACAGAAGTCAATATTTGGTTACAGTCATTTCAAGCAGACTTTCTGTATATGTCACAGTCTGCTTCCAATAAGACACAATATTCAATTTTAGCCTCACTTTGGATTGATGGAACAAACCAGTAATTCCTTTCTGTAACGTTATTGTTGTTATTATGCCAGTATTAGGCTTGAACTCAGAGCCTAGGCACTGTCCCTGAGCCTCTTTGTACTCAAGATGCTTTCTTTTGCTCAAGGCTAGCACTCTACCACTTGAACCACAGCACCACTTCTGGTATCATTTTGTATGGTCACAGGTACATAGCCCCACAACCAACCAAAAGAATTTTTTTTGGACTTTTCATTTCCTTGTGCTAATATGGCATTGAACTCATTTTACCAATTGAGCTTCATTTGCAGCTTTTTTTTTCCGGGGGGGAGGGAGCCAGGTTACCAATACTAGGACTCTGAACTCAGGGCTTAGGTACTCTCCCTTAGCTTTTTTGATCGAGACTGGCACTCTACCACTTGAGTCACAGTTTCCCTTCTGGGTTTTTGGTGGTGGTTAATTGGAGATAAGAATCCTGTGGACTTTCCTGCCCTGGATGGCTTTGAATTGTAATCCTCAGATCTCAGTTTCCTGAGTAGTTAGGACTGAAGGCATGAGCCAGCTCACTTGGGGCTTTTTGCTGGTTTTTTGGAGGGAGATAAGAGTTTGAACAAGGACAACCAAGGGCAAGTATTCTCTAGAGCAAAACTTTCTCCAGGGCCTAGATACTGTCTCTGGGATTCTTTTGCTCAAGGCTAGCACTATACCACTTGAACCACAGTGCCACTTCTGGCTTTTTCTGTTTATGTGGTACTGGCAAATTAAACCCAGGGCTTCATGAGTGCTAGGCAAGCACTCTACCACTAAGCCACATTCCCAGGCCTGTATTCATTTTTAAAGGACAAGAATGGATTCCTACTGGGCATAGGAGCTGTGTACCTGTATTCCCAGCTCTTGGGAGGCTGAGGCAGTAGAATCAAAAGTTGCAATCTAGCCTGAGCTATGTAGACCCTGTGTCAAAAACTTCCCAAAGACAGGGACATTTGAAGTAGAATGTCATGAAAAACAGCCTTTGAATTTAAAAAAAAAAAAAAAAAAAGGGAGAATAGACTGGATATTTCTAATCATTCATTAAAATCAAAGCCAGATGTTGGTAATTCTCATCTATAATCTCACCTACCACTCAGGAGGCTAAGATCTAGAGGATTGTGGTTTGAGGCCAGTCTGAGCAGAAAAATCAGCAAAAATATGGGCTTGACTGAGGTGAGAGAATACCAGTCAATCAAGCAAATTGAGCATGGTTTATGCTGTGAGTTCAAACCCTAGTACCACCAAAAACTATTTTTAGGTAGCATGTCTGGTACCAGGGAAACTATGAATTAGCATCTTTGATTTCAGAGTATACTATTTAGTTAATTCTAAGGAAGATTTCACCTTATCAGTTAATATCTTTGGTTCGACCTAATAATGTTTTGTGTGTTTTTATTTGTTATTTTTTTGTCGGTTGTGGGGCCTGAACTCTGGCCTGGGCGCTGTCCCTCAGCTCTTCAGCTCAAGGCTAGAGCTCTACCACTTGAGCCACAGTGCCACTTCCGGCTTTTACTACTTATGTGGTGCTGAGGAATCGAATCCAGGACCTCATGCATGCAAGGCAAACACTCTACTACTAAGCCACCTTCCCAGCCCTGCCTAATAATGAAGTTTGAGATACTTTGTCAGATCTGATAATAAAGTGTTTTTTGTTTTGTTTTGTTTTGTTTTTGGGTCCAGTCGTGGGGCCTGAACTCTGGGCCTGGGCGCTGTCCCTCAGCTCTTCAGCTCAAGGCTAGCCCTCGATCACTTGAGCCACAGCGCCACTTCGGGCTTTTTTCTTTTTGCTTATATGGTGCTGAGGAATCGAACCCAGGGCGTCATGCATGCATGCAACATGCATGAGGACATGGGTTTGATTCCTCAGCACCACATAAGCAGAAAAAGCAAGAAGTGGCTCTGTGGCTCAAATGGTAGAGGGCTAGCCTTGAGCTGTAGAACTGAGGCAGCGCCCAGGCCTAGAGTTCAGGCCCTAAGACAGACCAAAAAAAAACAAACTTTTTAGCAGTCCTTCAAATTACCAGGTATAAGTAACGATTTTTTAGCTTGCTTCTAAAACCAGGTTTGCACACAGAGAAAAGAGACCCCCCCCCTTTTTTTTTTCTGCTGCCCTCTGGCTTGAATTCAGGGCCTGGGCACTGTCCCTGAGGCTCTTTGTGTTCAACGCTAGTATTCTACCACTTGAGTCACAGTGCCACTTCCAGCTTTTTCTGAGTAGTTTATTGGAGATGAGTCTCCCAGGGCTTGGGGATGTGGCTTAATGGTATACAGTGCTTTCCTAGCATGTATGAAGCCCTGGGTTTGATTCCTTAGTACCATATAAACAGAAAAAGCCAGAGGTAGTCTTGTGGCTCAAGTGGTAGAGTGCTATCCTTGAGCAAAAGAAGCTCAAGGACAGTGCTCAGGCCCTGAATTCAGTCCCAAGGACTGGCAAAAAAAAAAAAAAAAAAAGTCTCCTGGACTTTCCTGCCCCAGCTGGCTTCGAATCACAATCCTCAAATCAGCCTCCTGAGTAGCTAGTATTACAGGTATGAGCCACCAGTGCCTGGCAAGAACATTTATTTTCCCCCAGTCTTGGGGCTTGGACTCAGGGCCTGGACACTGTCCCTGAGCTGCTTTTGCTCAAGGCTAGCACTCTACCACTTGAGCCACAGCTCCACTTTGGCCTTTTCTGTTTATTGGTACTTTGGAATTGAACCCAGGGCTTCATGTATGCTAGGCAAGCACTCTGTCACTAAGCCACACTCCCAGCCCCAAGTAGAACTTTATTTACTTTTTATTTTTTGTGGGTTGTGGGGCTTGAACTCTGGGCCCAGGCACTGTCCCTGAGCTCTTCAGCCCAAGGCTAGTGCTCTACCACTTTGGGCTACAGCGCCACTTCTGGTTTTCTAGTGTTTAATAGGAGATGACACTCATGGACTTACATTCCCAGGCTGGCTTTGAACTGCGATCCTCAGATCTCAGCCTCCTGAGGAGTGCCACCAGCGCCTGGCAAGGAGAACATTTTGTAAAAGATGGTGTGTGTGTGTGTGTGTGTGTGTGTGTGTGTGTGTGTGTGTGTGAATACTGGGTCTTGAACTCAGGGTCAGAGCTGGGGGTACTATCCCTTAGCTTTTGCATTCAGGCTGACACTCTACCTCTTGAGCCACAGTTCCACTTCTGGCTTTTTGGAGGTTAGTTGGAGGTAAGAGTCCCACAGACTTTCTGGCCTTGAATCCTGGATACTCAGATCTCAGCTTTCTAGTAGGATTACAGGTGTGAGGCACCAGGACCTTGATATTTTTTTTTTTTAAATCATTTGCGGGGTTTGAACTCAGGGGCTAGGCACTGTCCCTGAGCTTTTTCGATGGCACTCTACTACTTTGAACCACAATGCCTCTTCCAGTTTTCTGGCATTTAATTGGAGATAGGAGCCTCATGGACTTTCCTGTCCAGGCTGGCTTTGAACCACGATCCTCAGATCTCAGCCTACTGAGTAGGATTATAGGTGTGAACCACTGGCACCTGGATCAGCACCTGGCTTTTTTTTTTTTTTTTTTTGGTCAGTCGGGGGACTTGAACTCTGGGCCTGGGCACTGTCCCTCAGCTCTTCAGCTCAAGGCGAGCACTCTACCACTTGAGCTACAGTGCCACTTCCGGTTTTGTGGTGGTTTATTGGAGATAGGAGTCTCACGGTCTTTCCAGCCCGGGCTGGCTTTGAACCTCGATCCTCAGATCTCAGCCTCCTGAGTAGCTAGGATTACAGGCGTGAGCCACCAGCGCCCGCCAGCACCTGGCTTTTAAAAGACTTTTTATTATGTGGGGCTGGGAATGTAGTTTAGTGGTAGAGTGCTTGCCTAGCATGCATGAAGCCCTGGGTTTGATTCCTCAGTCCCACATAAACAGAAAAAGCCAGAAGCAGTGCTGTGGCTCAAGTGGTAGCGTGCTAGCCTTGTGCAAAAGAAGTTCAGGGACAGTGCCCAGGCCCTGAATTCAAGCCTCAGGACTGGCAAAAAATAAAAGACTTTTTATTAGTATATATTTGTTGTGCAAGAATGGGGGTGTTCATTTTGTAACTGCCATACATATATATAATGTACTCTGGTTAAATTCACCTCCTCCATTTTATATATATATATTTTTTTTTTTTTGCGGGGGGGTCCAGTCGTGTGGCCTGAACTCTGGGCCTGTGCGCTGTCCCTCAGCTCTTCAGCTCAAGGCTAGCACTCTACCACTTGAGCCACAGTGCCACTTCCAGCTTTTTTCTTTTTTTTTTTATTATTAGTTTTTTTTTTTTTATTGTCTGGTCGTGGGGCCTGAACTCTGGGCCTGGGCACTGTCCCTCAGCTCTTCAGCTCAAGGCTAGCACTCTACCACTTGAGGCACAGTGCCACTTCTGGCTTTTTTCTTTTTGCTTATGTGGTGCTGAGGAATCGAACCCAGGGCCTCAGGCATGCAAGGCAAGCGCTCTACCACTGAGCCACCTTCCCAGCCCAACCTCCTCCATTTTAGTCTCTCTCTCCCCTCTTAAAAAACAATTTCAAGAGTTTTCATTGTTTCATACATGCATATTAAGTACTACACCCTTTATACCCTGCTGCCCAACATAACCTGTTTTACTTTCCTGTGACTCATTTTTTTGAGTACATATAAATTGAACAAAAGGGTTTCACCATGGTCATTCAAATATGCATATATTATACATTTTAAAAATAAATCTGCTCTGCAATTCTGAGTCAGGTAAGTTGAACAGAGACAATGAAATTGGGACCATGGAGACCTGGGTTCTCATCAAAAGCAGTGCAGTTGTGTGCTGGTGGCTCATGCCTGTAATCTTAGCTACTCAGGAGGCTGAAATCTAAAGATTGCAGTTTGAAGCTATATTGGACAATAAAGTCCTTGAGACTTTAATCTCCAATTAGACATAAAAGACCAGAAGTGGAGCTGTGACTCAAGTGGTACAGCCCTACTCTACACAAAAGTTGAAGGACAATGCCCAGAGGCCAAGAGTTCAAGCCCCAGATGGGCAAAAATAAATTAATAAATATATTTTGTGACAATGGACAAGTTATTTTATATTCTGTATATCAGGTGGAAAGTAAAGGGCCATGGACAGTTTGCTGTTTATCCCACTTATTTCAAACAAGAACAATAAAATCCCACATTTTTTTGCCAGACCTGGGGCTTGGGTCTGGGCACTGTCCCTGAGCTGCTTTTTGCTCAAGGCTAGCACTCTACCACTTGAGCCCCAGCACCACTTCCAGCCTTTTCTGCTTATGTGGTACTGAGGAATTGAACCCAAGCTTCATCCATGCTAGGCAAGCACTCTACCACTAAGCTATATGTCCAGCCCTTCCCACATTATTTTGATAGGTTTTATTTTATTTTTGCTTGAATTCAGACCTTGCTCTTGCTAGTCAAGGACTTTACCACTTAAGTCCTGCCGTAGTTCTTTTTGCCTTTTTCTTCTTTTTTTTTGGGGGGGGGGGCCAATCGTGGGGCCTGAACTCTGGGCCTGGGCACTGTCCCTCAGCTCTTCAGCTCAAGGCTAGCGCTCTACCACTTGAGCCACAGTGCCACTTCTGGCTCTTTTCTTTTTGCTTATGTGGTGCTGAGGAATCGAACCGAGGGCCTCATGCATGCAAGGCAAGTGCTCTACCACTGAGCCACCTTCCTAGCCCCTCTTTTTGCCCTTTTCAAGTCAGCATCTCATAGTTTTTTCCATGTGGTCTCAGGTCTTCATCTTCCTATTTCCTTCCTATCTGCCTCCTGAGTAGTTGAAATTATAGGAATGGACAGCCATACCCTAGCCCCCAAACTTTCACTTTTTGAGATTACCCCATACTCTTTTCCCTCTCACCCACCATGTGGTTTCTTCAGGATCATTTTTCAACTTTAAAAGCCTTTCATTTCCATCCTCTCTGGCCTGTGTGCTGCCTATCTACATTACTCTTCCAGAGCCTACTGTGAATATGTTCCTTTTGCTCAGTCTACAAATGCTTTCTACATCTTGTAGGGTTTTTTTTGTTTTTTTTTTGTCTGCCATGGGGCTTGAACTCTGGGCCTGAGCGCTGTCTCTCAGCTTTTCTGCTCAAGGTGAGTGCTCTGCCACTTAAGCTAAAGTGCCACTTCTGGTTTTCTGGTAGTTAATTGGAGATGAGTCTCATGGACTTTTCCTCCCAGGCTGGCTTTGAACGGCAGTCCTCAGATCTCAGCCTCCTGAGGAGGATTACAGGCGTGAGCCTCCAGTGCCCGGTTTCTTGCCTTTTCTTTCTTTTTTTTAAAATGGTGTCACTACTGAGGCTTGAACTCAGGGCCTCAAGCTCTTGCTTAGTTAGCATTTTCTGTTCAAGACTGGCCCTCTCCCACTTGAGCCATGACTTCCTTTCTGGTATTTTGCTAGCTAATTGGAGTCTCTTGGGATTTGTCTGCCTCAGCTGGCTTCAAATCTGAATTCTGGGCTGGGAAGTTGGCTCAGTGGTAGAATGCTTGCCTTGCATGCCTGAGGCCCTGGGTTCGATTCCTCAGCACCACATAAGCAAAAAGAAAAAAGCCGAAAGTGGCGCTGTGGCTCAAGTGGTAGAGCGCTAGCCTTGAGCTGAAGAGCTGAGGGATAGCGCCCAGGCCCAGAGTTCAGGCCCCACGACCGGACCCCAAAAAAACAAAAACAAAAACAAAAAAAACCCTGAATTCTCAGATGTCAGCCTCCTGAGTAGCTAGGATTAATAGGCATGAGCCACTGGCGCCTGGATTAAGAAAAAACATTTTTTAAAGGGCTGTCATGTAGGAAGCGGTTTCCGTTGCTCTGAGCAGCCTACCAGCGATGGAAGAAGAAAAAGGGAAGCAGATTTCGCTAGCAGGAGGCGGAACTTTGGGACCCAGGGCTCTGCCCAACAGCAGAGCGGGGTGCAGCCGCTGGGTGGTGGCGGAGTGGACGCAGAAGTCGGCGGACCTCCGACTCCACGGGGACCTCAGGGGAGTCCTGCCTGGGCGGAAGCGGGCCCCGGACACCTCTGGACAGGTGTCTCCCACGCGAAGGTCTGTACCCTGCTAACTTTACCTCCGAGCACATCGAGTTATTTAACTATTAGATGCACCGCCCAGGGGAGGGTCAAGTTAACAAGCAACATTTGATAAGAAGAGAGTTAGGAAAGCAGGTTTCTGAGGATCTACACGGCACCCAAACCAGTTATCCAACTGGGGTCGGGGGAGAGGCGCGCGCGCGTGAATCCTTAGGACAACGTCCCGGGCAAGCCAGACTCTCGATTTTCATTTTACACGTAATTGTTCCGGCAGTTTTCCACGCGTGGCACCGCCGAGGGCGGGGAGGGGTGCCGGAGGCGACCCCGTCCGGGCCCGGGGAGCAGCCTCGGACTCGCTGCCCGGAATCCGTGGGCCGCCGCCCGCCGGACCACCGATCCCAGGGGCCCCCGCGGCAGCGCGCAGGCGCACTGGCGTGGCGGCAGCGCCGCCGCAGGACGCAGGGAAGCCGAGCGGCGAGCGACGGCGGCGGTGGCAGTTCGCGGCGAGGACGACGGGCTCCGAGGCAAAGCGGCTGGCTGTCCGGAGGGGACCTCGGCGCCCTCTTCCTCATGCGCCCGTTGGTGAGTGCGCGTCCCGGGTCAGCCCGCGAGGAGTGCGCGGCTCGGAGCCCAGTCGCCCGGCTGCCCCGGCCTAGGGCCGCCGCCTCTTCCCGACCGTCGCGCCGACCGGGGCAGCCGACCCCCGGGCCTTAGACCCTCCACACGCCGAGCGAGGCCGGGGTGGGCCTCACGGTTAGGCCGGGAGGGAGAGGTGTGGCAGCGCGCGGGGGCCCGGGCGGCCGGCCCCGGGAGGACGGGAGGGAGGGGCGCGTGGGGGGGAAGGGGGACGCGCGGACACGGGCGACATCGCCGGGGCCTGGGCCGAGCCCCCAGCAGGTGGGGAGGGGTGCGGCCGGCCGGCGGGAAGCCGCAGAACGTCTCCCGAGGGCCGCGTGGAGGCACCGGGAATGCGGTGCACCGGGAATCCTGACAAGCTGGATCCACGAGTGTGAGCCGGCCCATCCAGCTCAAACGTGCGCTCCGCTCCGCGTCGCTCTCCTTGCTGCTGGAGACCAAGGGTCGTGTCCGGTTCTTTCCCCTCAACTTTGCCTTTTATTATCTGCCAGAATTGTAATGGGTGCAGGCCTGTCAAGCCGTCACTTAGAAACAAACCGGATTCTAGGTCTAATGCTGCATTAACAGCAGGAGCACATAGTGACAGGTGAAGATGAGCGCCAGACCAAAGGAAGAATCTGTTTTTATTTTAAAAATTTGACACGGGTTGGAGGCATGACTCAAGTGTTAGAGCACCTGCCTGGCAAGAGTGAGGCTCAGCGTCTAAACCCCATTGCTGCCCCCCCCCAAAAAAAAAAAAAAGAAAAAGAAAAGAAAAACACCTAGTGCTGTAATGCTGTAATCTTAGCAAGTCAGGAGGCGGAAATCTAGAGAATGGAGGTTCTGGACTGTATCTCCAAAAAGATGAGTTGAACCTGTGGCTCACTGGTAAAACATTCGCCTAGGAATCTCTAGGCCCTGAGTTCAAACCCTAGTATAAATATGAGTAGGGCTTGCAATAAGAGAGAGGTTTTTCTGTTTTTATCTTTGTACATGTACATGCTGGTACTGGGGTTTGAATTTGGGCCTTGAGCTCTTGTTCAGTCTTTTCACTCATGGCTAGCACTTTGCCACTTGAATTATACTTCCACTTCTGACTTTTTTGCTGGCTAATTGGATATGAGACTTGTGGAACTTTGTCTGCCTGGACTGGCTTCAAACCATGATCTTTACATCTCAGCTTCCTAAGTAGGTAAGGATTATAAGTGTGAGCCACTGGTGCCCAGCTGCTTTTGTCATTCTTTGTCCTCTGGTCCTTTAGTTTATAGCATGTATCT
This sequence comes from Dipodomys merriami, assembly GCF_024711535.1. Classification (NCBI taxonomy): domain Eukaryota; kingdom Metazoa; phylum Chordata; class Mammalia; order Rodentia; family Heteromyidae; genus Dipodomys; species Dipodomys merriami. The sequence goes on from NW_027202382.1 coordinate 40,675,022, forward strand.
GTTTACTATTTTAGTCTTCTCCCTTCTTATATGTCAGCTGTATGATAGTAGGGACTTTGTTTTCACTACTGTACTGTAGTAAGGGCTGGCACATGCTAGGTGCTGAGTAAATTTAAAAAAAAATTTTTTTTTTTGGGTCCGGTCGTGGGGCCTGAACTCTGGGCCTGGGCGCTGTCCCTCAGCTCTTCAGCTCAAGGCTAGCATTCTATCACTTGAGCCACAGCGCTACTTCCTGGCTTTTTTTCTTTTTGCTTATGTGGTACTGAGGAATCGAACCCAGGGCCTCATGCATGCAAGGCAAGTGCTTTACCACTGAGCCACCTTTCCAGCCCCTAAATAAATTTTTTCTAAATAAGCTAGTTTATAAGCACTAATTTCTGGGAATAATACTCTTTTTTTTTTTTTTTTTTTTTTGGTTTTGCTTTTGGTGCCAGTTCTGAGTGCCTGGATGCTTGCCCTCAGAATTTTTTTTTGCTTTATGCCAGTGCTTTACCACTTGAGCCATGGCTCCACTTCTGGCTTTTTTTTTTTTTTTTTTGCCAGTCGTGGAGCCTGAACTCTGGGCCTGGACGCTGTCCCTCAGCTCTTCAGCTCAAGGCTAGTGCTCTACCACTTGAGCCACAGCGCCACTTCTGGCTTTTTTCTTTTTGCTTATGTGGTGCTGAGGAATCGAACCCAGGGCCTCAGGCATGCAAGGCAAGTGCTCTACCACTGAGCCACCTTCCCAGATCCTCCACTTCTGGCTTTTTTTTTTTTTTAAATTTAATTTTATTTTATTTGAGAACATACTGTACAGAGGGGTTACAATTACATGGGCAGGATAATGCATACATTTCTTACCAAGCATTGCAGCCTCCTCCTTTGTTTACCCTTCACCTCCCTTCCCAGCCTCCCCCCTCCCCCCCACCCAATCATAACCCCCTCCCCCCACCCACACCGACATTGTAAAGCTGGTTTTGACATGACATTTTGTACTTCTCATTGTTGCAACAGGTCCACCTGAATCCTGGCTTTTTGTTGGTTAATCTGAGATAAGAGTCTTACAGACTTTCCTTCCTTGGGCTTCCTTTGAACTGAGATCCTCAGATCTCAGCCTCCTGAGTAGATAGAATTATAGACTTGAGCCACCGACATTTGGCTCATCTTTTTTTTTTTTTTTTTGGGTCCAGTCGTGGGCCTGAACTCTGGGCCTGGGCACTGTCCCTCAGCTCTTCAACTCAAAGCTAGCACTCTAACACTTGAGCCACAGCACCACTTCTGGCTTTTTTCTTTTTGCTTATGTGGTGCTGAGGAATCGAACCCAGGGCCTCACGCATGCTAGGCAAGCACTCTACCACTGAGCCACCTTTCCAGCCCCTTGGCTCATCTTTTTAAGTCTTACAAAATAATTGTACTGGAACTTTTTCATCTTGTATTTTTTAAAGTTAGGAAATTATTTCCTCGTGTTTTTATGGGCATTTGGTTTTATATGGAGATTTTATTCTTAGAACATGCTGTCATGTACATTTGGTTAGCTTTCTGTGATGTAATGAAGGAATGTGAATATTCTTGCTTTTTTTTTTTTCCCCTTCAGTGTTTTGATTTTGAAGATAGTGTTCCATATATGCAGCCCTTGTGGGTCTCATACTGTGACTCTTGAATTTCAGCTTTCACCCAATACTGACGCATTATTTCTTAATTCTCTTATTCTGTATGTTCAGGGTCATAGATTTGCCTCTGTCAAAAAAGAAAAGAAAATTTAAAAACGACATTAGTGCAAGTTTTATTTATTTATTTGTTTGTTTATTGCCAGTCCTGAGGCTTGAATGCTAGACAAGCACTCTACCACTAAGCCACATTCTCATCCTAGTTTTACCATTTAATTATAATCAGTGTAATTAGTAATTAACGAAATGAAAATCAGAATAAATGATACAACACTTTTCACATCAGATTGATTAAAAGTTTTAAATGTCTGAAAGGAATTGGTGAAAATGTGGCAAAAATGATAATTTTCTTTTCTTTTCTTCTTTTTTTTTTTTTTTTTGGGTCCGATTGTGGGGCCTGAGTTTTGGGCCTGGGCGCTGTCCCTCAGCTCTTCAGCTCAAGGCTAGTGCTCACATAGAGCCACTTCCAGCTTTTTTCTTTTTCTGCTTATGTGGTGCTGAGGAATTGAACCCAGGGCCTCAGGCATGTAAGGCAAGCACTCTATCACTGAGCTAACTTCCCAGCCCCGATAATTTTATTTTCTTATTTATTTATTTATTTTATTTTATTTTATTTTATTTTATTTTTTTGTCGGTCGTGGGGCTTGAACTCTGGGCCTGAGCGCTGTTCCTCAGCTCTTCAGCTCAAGGCGAGCACTCTACCACTTGAGCTACAGCGCCACTTCCGGTTTTCTGGTGGTTTATTGGAGATAGGAGTCTCACGGTCTCTCCTGCCCGGGCTGGCTTTGAACCGCGATCCTCAGATCTCAGCCTCCTGAGTAGCTAGGATTACAGGCATGAGCCACCAGCGCCCGGCTCTTTCTTATTTATTTATGGTGCCAATCCTGGAGGTTGAATTCAGGGCCTGGACACTGTCCCCTAGCTTCTTTTTGCTCAAGGCTAGCATTCTACCATTTGAACCACAGTGCTACTTCTACCTTTTGTTTGTTTGTTTTGTTTCTTTATTTGTTTATGTGGTACTGGGGAATCAAACTCAGGGCTTCATGCATGTTAGGCAAGTACTCTACCACTAAGCCACATTCCCAACCCAAAATAAAATCCTATTTATTTATTTATTTATTTATTTTTGTAGGTCATGAGGCTTGAACCTCTGGGCCTTGGCACTGTCTCTCAGCTCTTTAACTCAAGGCTAGCACTCTACCACTAGAGCCACAGTGCCATTTCCAATTTTCTGAGTGGTTTATTGAAGATAAGAGTCTCACAAGCCAGGCCCCTGTGGCTCACACCTGTAAACCTAGCTACTCAAGAGACTGAGATCTGAGGATCAGGGTTCAAAGCCAGCCCAGGCAGGAAAAGCCTTGAGACTCTTATCTCCAATAAACCACTCAGAAAACCAGAAGTGGCGCTGTAGCTCAAGCGGAAGTATGCTCGCCTTGAGTTGAAGAGCTGAGGGATAGTGCCCAAGCCCAGAGTTCAAGCCCCACTACCAACAAAAAAAAAGATTCTCACAGACCTTCCTGCCCCAGCTGGCTTTGAATCGCAATTGTCAGATCTCAGTGCTAATAGACTGTAAATTAGTTACAGGTACTATTGGAGACTGTATTTGCAATTCCTAGTGACAATGGTTTGATCGTACTTTGTGATTTCATAGTATCTGTAAAGGAATAAGATGGTAACAAAGGGGATGATATGGTATTATTTGTTTTTTTATGGACTTGGACTAGAAGTAACTATGACAATGTTAACAGCTATTTCTGGAAAGTTGAATCCAAGTGCTAAATTATTCTTTACACCTTTTCCTTTCCTTATTGTCGGCTATTGATTTTCTTTTTTCACCAGTCCTGGACTTTGTACTCAGCAGCCTGGGCACTTTCCTTGAGCCTCTCTGTGCTCAAGGGTAGTGCTCTACCATTTGAGCCACTGTGTCACTTCCAGCTTTTTCTGTTATATGGTACTAAGGATTCAAACCCAGGGCATCATGCTAGGCAAACACTCTACCACTAAGCCACATTTCTAACCCCTTGATTTTAATTTTTTTTTTTTTTGGTTGGTTGTGGGGCTTGAACTTGGCCTGGGCACTGTCCCTCAACTCTTCAGCTCAAGGCTAGCACTCTGCCACTTGAGCCACAGCACCATTTCTGATTTTCTAGTGGTTTATTTGAGATAAGAGTTTCATAGACTTTCTTGCACTGGCTACCTTTGAACCTCGATCCTCAGATCTCAGCCTCCTGAGTAGTTAGGATTATAGGCATGAGCCACTGGTGCCCGGTTTGTATTTTTCAAATAGGGTCTCTCCTTTTTTTCCCCATCCAGAGTAGAGTGCAACCCTCCTATTTATGCTTTCTGTATAAGTGGGATAACAGCTACATACCACCGTGCCTGCCTATGATTTATTTCCTTCCTTCCTTCCTTCCTTCCTTCCTTCCTTCCTTCCTTCCTTCCTTCCTTCCTACCTTCCTTCCTTCCTTCCCCCCCTCTCCTTCCTTCCTTCCTTCCTTCCTTCCTTCCTTCCTTCCTTTCTTTCTTTCTCTTTCTTTCTTTCTTTCTTTCTTTCTTTCTTTCTTTCTTTCTTTCTTTCTTTCTTTCTTTCTTTCTTTCTTTCTTTCTTTCTTTTCTTTCTTTCTGGTGGATTCTGGATTTTGAACTCAGGGCCTGGGTGCTGTCCCTGAGCCTCTTTGTGCTTAAGCTAGTACTCTACCACTTGAGGCACAGTGCCACTCCCAGCTCTTGAGTAGATAATTGGAGATAAAGTGTCTGATGGGGACTTTTCTGCCTGGGCTAGCTTTGAACCGTGATCCTCAGATCTCAGCCTCCTGAGTAGCTAGGATTACAGGTATGAGCCACTGGTGCCTGGCTGCCTATGATTTCTTAACAGAGGTACTTGTCTATTTAAAGGGTCAAAATATTGTTCCTAATGGGAGACTGAGGGGTCAGGGAATGCAGTGAGAAAGACAGTATTTCAATGGGCCCTGGCTCATTGATGTATGTAACTATAGGGGTATTGTAGAAACCTCCAGGTAGAGAAAACAAAGACAGGAGAGAGGAATTTACAGTGAGTAAAAGAACATGTGGGTCTTTTGTGGAGGGGCTAGTATACTAGGTCCATGAAAGGTAGCAACTATGGGAATGATTATAAAGGTAGTTTGAGGTGAAAAAAGACTGAACACTCTGAGCCACTTAGCTTTTCTCTCCATTTTAACCATGAATTCATTGTGGGACAGTGAGGATCAGCACCTTCCCAGATCTCCTTGCAGTGAATTCACTACTCCCAGAGAGCCTCAGGTTAGTATACTTAAGAACTAGAAGAACAGCATAGAGAAATGAAGAATATTGGCTTCGGTGTCCACTTGACTATCTCTTACTTTGTAAGTTATCTGACTCTCCCCAAACCATCTCTTCCTCTCATGTGGCATACATAACATGTATGTCTCTTATCTAGTAACACTGAAGGAAGAGTATCAGGAACATGACTTTCACTCTGTAATTGGTAGTTTTCTTTTGGTGCTCCATCTCTAAAGCTACTTGTATTCTTTCACCTTGTACCACATTCAGACTTTAAAACAAGTCCTCTATTGGTGCCTTCTTGGGCACTGACATTGCCAACACCTCCCATGTCACCCAGCCGGCTCTGCCAAGGTTTGTGAGCTGCTCTTCAGAAGATGGCACACAGCACTTACCACTTTACAAAGTGCTACACTTGGTAGTAGCATTCCAGAAATTGTGACAATATGAATTGACTTTTTTTTTTTTTGAAATTGATTACTCTTTAAAAGTGATATCCTGCAGCTTATTTAATTAAAAAATTAACTTTAGCTAGGTGCCAGTGGCTCAAGCCTGTAATCCTAGCTACTTAAGCTGAGATCTGAGGATCTCGGTTCAAAGCCAGCCCGGGCAGGAGAGACCTTGAGACTCCTATCTCCAATAAACCACCAGAAAACCGGAAGTGGCGCTGTAGCTCATGTGGTAGAGCGCTTGCCTTGAGCTGAAGAGCTGAGGGACAGCGCCCAGGCCCAGAGTAAAAGCCCCATGAACTACCAAAAAAAAAAAAAAAAAGAAGCTGAGATCTTAGGATAATGGTTTGAATCTGAGGCAGGAAAGTCTATGAGACTCTTATCTCCAGTTAATCACCAGAAAGTGGCGGTGTGGCTCAAATGCTAGAGTGACAGCCTTGAGCAAATAAAGCACAAGGATAGTGTCTAGGCCCTGAGTTCAAGCCTCATGACCAGCACGTGTGCACACACACTGACATACACGCATTAATCTTTGTAGAAGGTTGTTTTTTTTAGTTTAATTTTGTTCTTTTGTTCTAGTATTGGGGCTTGAACTCAGGCACCCCTCCCTTTTTTTGTTTTTGGCTTAAGGCTGGCCCTTTACCACTTGAGCATACCTCCATTGCCAGCTTCATGTTGGTCAATAGGAGATAAGAATTTTCTGCCCAGGCTAGTTTCAAACCTTGATCATTAGATCTTAGACTCCTGAGTAGCAAGGATTATAGGCATGAACCATCTTTGGTGCCTGGCTTGTATAAGGTTTGTGTGTGTGTATGGTGGTGGTGGGGTACTGGGGCATGAACTCAGGGCCTGAGTATATTCCTTGAGCTTCTTTTTTTCTTTTTCTCTTTCTTTTTCTTTTTTGCCAGTTATGCAACTTGAACTCAGAGCCCGGGCATTGTCCTTCAGCTTCTTTTGCTCAAGGCTAGTGCTCTACCACTTAAGCAGCCACAGTGCCACTTCCCGTTTTCTAATGGTTTATTGGAGATAAGAGTCTCACAGACTTTTCCTACCCGGGCTGGCTTTGAACTGCGATCCTCAGATCTCAGCCTCCTGAGTAGCTAGGATTACAGGCATGAGCCATTGGCACCTGGCTAAAAGATTTTATTTTTAATGTTTGATACAAATAGAACTCCTTTTATAGGATTCAGGAAGTCTAGTACTTGAATGAAAAATCTCAAATGTGAGACTGCTATCTCCATTGAACTACCACAGAGGAGCTGTGGCTCAAGAGGTAGAGTACTAGCTTTGAGTCACAGCTCAGCTTCCAGCTTTTTTTTTTTTTTGGTTGGTTATGCTTGGGTGCTGTCCCTCAGCTCTTCAGCTCAAGGCTAGCGCTCTACCATTTGAGCCACAGCGCCACTTCAGGGTTTTTCTGCTTATGTGGTGCTGAGGAATTGAATCTAGGGCCTCATGCATTCAAGGCAAGCACTCTACCTCTAAGCCACCTTCCCAGCCCCAAGCTTTCAGCTTTTTTGGTGATTAATTGGTGATGAGTCTCATGGAGTTTACTGTCTAGCTGGCTATGAACCATGATCCTCAGCCTCCTGAGTAGGATTACAATCATGATCTACTGATGCCTGGCTTAACTTTAAATATGTAGATGAGCCAGAATCCTAGTAAATATTTATATCTGGGCGGAACTATTTTTTTCTTTTCTTTTTCTTTTTTTTTTTGGTAGTTTGGGGACTTGAACTCTGGGCCTGGGTGCTGTTCCTCAGCTCTTCAGCTCAAGGCTAGCACTCTACCACTTGAGTCATAGCGCCACTTCTGATTTTCTGAGTGGTTTATTGGAGATAAGAGTTTCACAGACTTAACTGCCTGGACTGGTTTTGAACTGCAATCCTCAGATCTCAGCCTTCTGAGAAGCCATGATTATAGAAATAAGCCACTGGGAGGCTGGGAAGGTGGCTCAGTGGTAGAGCGCTTGCTTGCATGCCTGAGGCCCTGGGTTCAATTCCTCAGCACCACATCAGCAAAAAGGAAAAAGCCCGAAGTGGTGCTGGGGCTCAAGTGGTAGAGAGCCAGACTTGAGCTGAAGAGCTGAGGGACAGCACCCAGGCCCAGAGTTCAGGCCCCACGACCGGACCCAAAAAAACAAAACTAAACAAAACAAAAAAAAATGAAATAAGCCACTGGTACTCAGCAAACTTATTTTATTGTTTTGGTGCTATGAATTGAATGTGGGCCTTACACATGCTGAGAAAAGACTAGGCAAATGGTTTATCATTGAACTGCATGCCCCAAACTATGCTGCACATGTTTTTATTTTTTTTGCTGGTCGTGGGGCCTGAACTCTGGGTCTGGGCGCTGTCCCTCAGCTTTCAGCTCAAGGCTAGCACTCTACCACCTGAGCCACAGCACCACTTCTGGCTTTTTTTTCTGCTTATGTGGTGCTGAGGAATTGAACCCAGGGCCTCATGCATGCAAGGCAAGCACTCTACCACTTAGCCACCTTCCCAGCCCTGCACATGTTTTTATACACCACTTTTTGGTAAGCAAAGTAAGGCTTTAAGCATACTGTTAAGACTGCAAAGAGAAAGCCAGGCGCTGGTGGCTCACGCCTGTAATCCTAGCTACTCAAGAGGCTGAGATCTGAGGATCACAGTTCAAAGCCAGCCTAGGCAGAAAAGTCCGTGAGACTCTGATCTCCAGTAAACCACTAGGAAACCGGAAGTGGAGCTGTGGAGCTGTGGTTTAAGTGGTAGAGCTCTGGCCTTGAGCCGAAGAGTACAGGAACAGCGCCCAAGCCCAGAGTTCAAGCCCCATGACCGACAAAAAAAAAAAAGACTGAAAAGAAATACAATGACTACACATATCTGTCATGTTTATTCGCAAAGGTGCTTGCTTGGTCTTGCTCATGCGCAATGCCAGTATTCCCACATGAGAAAAGTGAGAGGAATGTTGTCAAACATGTTCAATTATTTTTTTTCACAAATTTATGTTGTATTGCTGTGAATATTTGTATGTTAACCTGTGGTTTTTCTATACAAAAATCTAAAAGGTCAAAACTAGTCAAGGTATATTATCCTTTCTGCTTTTTCCAGTATCAGAGACACAGTGTCTTCCCCAAAATAAGAATCATCTTCCTCTTCTTTTCCTTCCTCTTCTTCCTTCTCCTTTCTGTACTAGCCAGACTGGTCTCAAATTTATATAATCAAGGGATTTTCCTGCCTCAGCCTGGGATACAGGAACATGCCACCATGCTGTACTTTTTTTTTTTTTTTGCTGGTCATGGGGCCTGAACTCTGGGCCTGGGCACTGTCCCTCAGCTCTTCAGCTCAAGGCTAGCGCTCTACCACTGGAGCCACAGCACCACTTCCGGCTTTTTCTGTTTATGTGGTGCTGAGGAATCGAACCCAGGGCCTCATGCTTGCAAGGCATGCACTCTACCGTTGAGCTACCTTCCCAGCCCCCATGCTGTACTTTTTATTTATGTATTTTAACAAATACTCTACCATTGAGCCATATTAGCAGCCAGAATACTTAATTTTTTTAAGCTTTTAGGATATAGACTAATGTATATTCAAACCATTCTGAGCTACCTACTTCATAAAATTCAATAGATCTAAGAATTACAGCACTCAAGATAGATCATATGTTTACAAATATGGATTTCTAGATCAGAAAAATTTAAGAAGAGGATATATACAAATTCTTTTCATAGACATTGTTTTTTCATAGACAGTGTTGTGACATAGTACTTTGGCAAGAGATTTGTGAGGTCAAGTTCAACCTATACTTCTTAGCAAGCATTAGGCAGCTTAGGCTATATAGTAAGATCCTGTCTTAAAAAAAGAAAAAAAAACCTGTCATCTTCACTAGCTTCTTTGGAATCCCAGGAATCTAACTTTGGCATCTTTACTCCTCTAAAACAAAGTATTTTATTTATTTGCCAGTCTCTGGGGCTTGAACTCTGGGCCTGAGCACTGTCCCTGGGCTTCTTTTGCTCAAGGCTAGTACTCTACTACTTGAGGCACAGCACCACTTCTGGCTTTTTCTGGTTATGTGGTACTGAGGAATCGAAACCAGGGTTTCATGCATACTAGGCAAGCACTCTACCATTAAGCCACTTTCCCAGCCCTTGCCTGTATTTTTTTGGGGGGGGGGTCGGTCCTGGGGCTTGAACTCTGGGCCTGCGCGCTGTCCCTCAGCTCTCCAGCACAAGGCAAGCACTCTACCACTTGAGCTGCAGCACCACTTCTGGTTTTCTGGTGGTTTATTGGACTTTCACGGACTTTCCTGCCCGGGCTGGCTTTGAACCTCAATCCTCAGATCTCAGCCTCCTGAGTAGCTAGAATTACAGGTGTGAGCCACCGGTGTCCGGCTGCCTGTTTTTTTTTTTAAATACCATTCTGATAAATTAATAAAATGTTATAAAATAGCCTGCTGTTTACATCTTTTTTTTTTCTAATTTTGAGAGTGGACTTTTGGATCTTAGAACAGGCTTTACAAGTATTTATGTACAGCTCAGCAGTAGCAGGTCAGAGTTCTCCTTTTGCTCTACATTTAGTTGTTTTGTGTACCCACTGTGTTTATGGAATAAGCTAAGTTTATCCAGCAGACCAAAGCTTCCTCAAAACATATGGATGCTGAAATCACAGGAATTTGCTGAATATTTTAAGGATTTTGTTGTTGTTTTTCCAGTCCTGGGGCTTGAACTCAGGGCCTGGGCACTGTCCCTGAGCTTCTTTTGCTCAAGGCTAGCATTCTACCACTTGAGCCATAGCAACACTTCCGGCTGTTTCTGTGTATGTGGTACTGAGGAATTGAACCCAGGGCTTCTTGAATGCTAGGCAAGCACTCTACCACTAAGCCACATTCCCAGCCCTGTTCCAAGGATTTTATATTTGCCTTTTGGGCATACTAGAGAGCAAACCTAAGGTCTGATGCTTTATTTTGTGTGTGTGAGGAGGGACAAGGGGTGTCGGTTGTGGTCCCTGAGCTTTTTCACTCAAGGCTAGTGCTCTGAGTTCACTTTGAGCCACTTACAGTTTTCTGGGGGTTAATTCAGCTTCCCTGCCTGGGCTGGCTTTGACCTGGGATCCTCAGATCTCAGCCTCCTGTGTAGCTAGGATTATAGACAAAGCCACCAGCACCTGACCTTGATGCATTTATAGACAAAATCTGTACAATTGAGTTACATCCCAGCCACTGAAAATTTTAGATTTTTCTGGGTTATTTGGTTAATTTTGATGTGAAAATGTGTGTGTAAATGTATGTGTATATATACACATTCAAGCATGTGTGATGTCTATACAAATTGTACAATTGCATGTATGCACACACATATATATGCATACATGTACACACATGTATTTTTTTCCAGTCCTGGGATTGAACTCAGGGCTTGGGCATTGTCCCTGAGCCTCTTCTCTTGCTCAAGACTAGCCATTCTACCACTTGAGCCACAGTTCCACTTCTGGACTTTTCTGTTTATGTTTTTTTTTTTTTTTTTTTTTTGGTCCGGTCGTGGGGCCTGAACTCTGGGCCTGGGTGCTGTCCCTCAGCTCTGCAGCTCAAGGCTAGTGCTCTACAACTTGAGCCACAGCGCCACTTCCGGCTTTTTTCTTTTTGCTTATGTGGTGCTGAGGAATTGAACCCAGGGCCTCGAGCATGCAAGGCAAGCGCTCTACCACTGAGCCACCTTCCCAGCCCATGCTTTACACATCTTAACCCATTTAATGGTCACAATCTTATGAACAGATCCTGTGAAGTAGGTTCTGTTATACCCATATCACTCTACATAATGGGCCTCCAAGGCATATACCATAGCCTTTTACAAACGTTAGATATAATGTAGCAGCAACATCTGGACTTCAGGAAGTAAGAGAATGGTGGCAAATGAAGTAGGAAATACAAAAGGAGGGACTTCAGGAGGCTGAGATCTGAGGATCGCGGTTCAAAGCCAGCCTGGGCAGGAGAGACCGTGAGACTCCTATCTCCAATAAACCACCAGAATACCGGAAGTGGCGCTGTAGCTCAAGTGGTAGAGCGCTCGCCTTGAGCTGAAGAGCTGAGGGACAGCGCCCAAGCCCAGAGTTCAAGCCCCACGACCGACAAAAAAAAAACAAAAAAAACAAAAAAAAAACAAAAGGAGGGACTTCATGGTTAAGGGCTTGATGCCATGCAGATTAGGAACATTATCCTATAGGCAGTGGAGAGTTGGATGGTGAGATTTGTGCCTTATGAAGATTACCTTCATAACAACCAGGAGACACCAGGAAAGAGGCCATTGAGATGACATTCTCAACTTAATAGTGTTGACAGACTGACCGGGAGGAAGACGGTGATCTTAAGTATGCCCTAACCTTTTCCAACAGAGAGCTATTTTAGTCCTGTGATTCCAAGTTGGAAGGTGGCAGCTGATACAAGTAGAAGTCCTTTGGACAATATTGGTTACTAGACTTACCTGCCCCCAGAAAAAATCCCATCTATCAGCATTAAAAAGAATCAAAGAGCCTGCATTTGTTTATTTTTGTTTGTTTATTTTTTGCTGGTCTTGGGGCCTGAACTCTGAGCCTAGGCACTGTCCCTCAGGTCAAGGCTAGCACTCTGCCACTTGAGCCACAGTGCCATTTCTAGCTTTTTCTGCTTATATGGTGCTGAGGAATTTAACTGAGAGTCTCATGCATGCAAGCAAGCACTTTAACGCTGAGCCACCTTCCCAGCCCAAGAGCCTGCATTTATATAGAAGATCACAGTGTTATTTAGGAGATGGGATTATATACATAGGGTCTTCTAATTCCTTGTTATTCAGTAGAAAAAAGTAGTATTTCAGAAAGATTATACAGTTTCAAGATTGTATACCTATCTATGAGCTTGTTATATTACTCTTTAAAGTACTGAGAACTAGCAGGGCGCTGGTGGCTCACGCCTGTAATCCTAGCTACTCAGGAGGCTGAGATCTGAGGATCGCGGTTCAAAGCCAGCCCGGGCAGGAGAGACCGTGAGACTCCTATCTCCAATAAACCACTAGAAAACCGGAAGTGGCGCTGTAGCTCAAGTGGTAGAGCGCTCGCCTTGAGCTGAAGAGCTGAGGGACAGCGCCCAGGCCCAGAGTTCAAGCCCCACGGCCGACAAAAAAAAAAAAAAGAAAAAAAGAAAAAAAAATAAAGTACTGAGAACTTGGTTAGTATGTATAAGACTTAAAAAATATACTTTGGATAGGACCAACTGTGTATCTCTGTGTTTAAATATGGTAATACTGTTTTTTGTTTGTTCTTCTGGTACTATGGTTTAAACTCAGGGTTTCCTGCTTGCTGGGCAGTTGCTCTACTGCTGGAGCCAGCCTACTAGCCCTTTTTTGCACTTTTATTGTTATTTGGTTTTGATTTTAGTGTCCATACTAGAGCTTGAACTCAGGGCCTGATGTTGGCCTTTAGCTTTTTCACTCAAAGACTGGCACTCTATCATTTGGGTCATAGCTTCCCTCTGGCTTTTTGGTGGTTAGAAATAAGAATCTCAAGGACTTTACTATTTGCTGGCTTTGAACCACAGTCCTCACATCTTGGCCTCCTAAATAGCCTGGATTACAGGTCAGCTTGAGCTGATCTGGCACTGCAGTCCTCAGCTTCTCATGTGGCTAGGATGACAAGTGCATGCTGCTGCATCCAGCTTTCAGTTGAGAAGGCAGCACAAGCGTCCTGCCGGGCCTGACCTTCAATCTTCCCAATCTTGACATCCCAGATAGTTAGGATACAGACATGAACCACCAGCATCTGGTTTATTGTATGGATTTTGACTTATAATTTCAATTGTTTTAGACTGTCCTTTGGTTTATTTTGTTTTTACCAGTCCTGGGGCTTGAACTCAGGGCCTGGGAACTGTCTCTGAGCTTCTTTTGCTCCAGGCTAACACTGTACCATTTGAGCCACAGTGTCATTTCCAGCTTTTTCTTGTTTATGTGGTACTGAAGAACTGAACCCAGGGCTTCATGCATGGTAGGCAAGTACTCTATCAGTAAGCCACATTCTTAGCCCTTTAGATAACTCTTGAGTCACAGAAGTTTGTGATATAACAGCTAGCATTTATAATATGGGTAGCCTCCTTGGAAGTTCTAATATATCTTATAGTTCACAAGTTTCACCTTATCAGTCTGCCTCCTCTCCATGCTCTTTTTTGGTAGATGTACTTGCTCTTGTCAAGGTTTATCAAACTTCTGTCATTTGTCAGTAATATTTTAGGCTTGTGGGCCATATGAAATATGGACTCTGGCAGCTATTCAACTTTGACATTGTGGCATGGAAACAGTTACAGAAAATTATATAACCAAATGAGATGGCTGTATTTCAGTAAAATTTTACTTACACAAACAGATAGCAGGTTACATTTGGAGAGCAAGATACAGTTTGCCAGTCTCTGCAGTATAACATTTTGAGAGGATACAAAAAAGCCAGGGATGCTTTACCTATTCTATTAAAAATTTTTCTTCTGGTCTCAGTGGTAAGTTGTAATTACCTAAGTTGCAAAGCTGAAATTTATTCTCTAAAATTCTTTGAAAATATTTCTCCTACCAGTACTGGGGTTTGAACTAGGGACCTTGAGCTTACTCAACTTGCATGCCCAGCTGGGCACTGTATCACTTGGTGCCAAGGAAAAGAATTAAGTCCTCCCCCCGCCCCCCGCCCCATGTGTGTGTGTGTGTGTGTGTGTGTGTGCGTGCGTGCGTGCGTGCGTGTGTGTGTGTGTGTGTGTGTGTGTTTTGTTCCAATTTTGGAGCTTGAACTCAGCCTGAACGCTGTCCCTGAGCTTTTGTTTTGTTTTTTGGTCGCTCATTGGGCTTGAACTCTGGGTTTGGACGCTGTCCCTCAGCTCTTCAGCTTAAGGCAAGCGCTCTATCACTTGAGCCACAGCACCACTTCGGGTTTTCTGGTGGTTAATTGGAGATGAGAGTCTCATGGACTTCCCTGCCTGGGCTGGTTTTGAACTGCTATCCTCAGATCTCAGCTCCTGAGTAACTAGGATTGCAGGTGAGCCACTGGTGCCCAGCTATCCCTGAGCTTTTGTGCTCGAGACTAGTGCTCTACCACTCAAGCCACAGTTCCATTTCCTGCATTTTGGAGATAAGGGACTTGCAGACTTCATCACTGCCAGGTGTGGTTTCAACCCATGACCCTCAGATTTCATTCTTCTGAGGAACTGGGATTATAGGCACTTGGCTATGTTTGTGTTTTTTCATCCACAGGTGAGGAGAAAGCCAGAAAGAGCATTGGATTTCTACTACAGTTGTGCCATAAAAAAAGCAATTGCTTATTTGGGCACCAGAGGCTCATGCCTGTAATCCTAGCTATCAGGGACTGAGATCTGAGGATCACGGTTCAAAGCCAGCCTGGGCAGCAAAGTCTGTGAGACTCTTATCTCCCATTAACCACTAGAAAACCAGAAGTGATGCTGTGGCTCAAGTGGTAGAGCACTAGTCTTGAAGAGCTGAGGGACAAGCGCCCAGGCCCAGAGTTCAAGCCCCACAATCTACCAAAAAAAACAAACAGAACAATTGCTGCTTTTAGGAGGGGAGTTGTTATGATATCTGAAACCTCAATTTTGTATGCTTTAACCAGTATGTCTCCTTCCCCCAGCTACCCAAGTCTCTGGAAACAACCATCCTATTCTTTCATTTCTATAAGACCTACTTATTTAGATTCTGCATGTGAGTGAGAACATGGTGTGCCTGGTTATTTCCCTGTAAATGATGACCTCCAGTTCCACCCATGGTTTGCAATGGCAGGATTTTTACTTATGTCTGAATAATATATCATTGTGTATATATACCATATTTTTTTTGCCATTCATCTGCTGATGGGCACTTAGGTAAATTCCATATATGGGCTATTGTGAATAGTATTGTAATAAACATAGAATTGCAGGTATGTCTTCGATATATTGATTTAACTTCCTTTGGGTATAAATCCACTAGTGGGATTGTTAAATCATGTGATAGTTCTGTTTTTAATTTTTTGAGGAAATTTTTTATTGTCTTCTGTAGTGACTGTACAAAATTACATTCCTACTAACAGTGTTCAAGTGATCCTATTTCTCTACCTTCTCTCCATTTTGTATGGTATTTAAATATAAATTCAAATGAAATAAATATCTCTGGAAGCCCAAATGAAGTTCTGTCAAAACTAACAGATTGGGCTGGGAAGGTGGCTCAGTGGTAGAGTGCTTGCTTTGCATGCATGAGCCCGTGGGTTCTATTCCTCAACACCACATAAAAAGAAAGCCGGGGGCTGGGAAGGTGGCTCAGTGGTAGAGCGCTTGCCTTGCATGCCAGAGGCCCTGGGTTCGATTCCTCAGCACCACATACGCAAAAAGAAAAAAGCCGGAAGTGGCGCTGTGGCTCAAGTGGTAGAGCGCTAGCCTTGAGCTGAAGAGCTGAGGGACAGCACCCAGGCCCAGAGTTCAGGCCCCACGACCGGACTCAAAAACAAATTAAAAAAAAAAAAAAAAAGCCGGAAGTGGCGCTGTGGCTCAAGTGGTAGGGCACTAGCCTTGAGCTGAAGAGCTGGGCCCAGGCCCAGAGTTCAGCCCCCACAACCTACAAAAAAACAAAAACAAAACAAAACAAAAAAACTCACATTAACAAACTTAGTTGAGGATTGTCATTCAAAGCTGGTAGAGGCTGGGAATGTGGCTTAGAGGTAGAGTGCTTTCCTAGCATGCATGAAGCCCTGGATTCGATTCCTTAGGACCCCATAAACAGAAAAAGCCAAAAGTGGTACTGTAGCTCAAGTGGTAGAGTGTTAGCCTTGAGCAAAAATAGGCCCAGAAGGACAGTGCCCAGGCCCTGAATTCAAGCCCCAGGACTGGCAAAAAATGAAGCCAGCTTAGGCAGGAAATTCTATGAGACTCTTATCTCCAGTTAATCCAGAAAAAACAAGAAGCAGAACTGTGGCTCAAATGGTAGAGCACTAGCCTTAAGCAGAAAAGCTCAGGGACAGAACACAAGCCCTGAGTTCAAGCCCCAGGATCAGGACAAAAAGAAAGAAAAGAAAAGAGAAGGGGGCTGGGAAGGTGGCTCAGTGGTAGAGCGCTTGCCTTGCATGCATCAGGCCCTGGGTTCGATTCCTCAGCACCACATAAGCAAAAAGAAAAAAGCTGGAAGTGGCGCTGTGGCTCAAGTGGTAGAGCACTAGCCTTGAGCTGAAGAGCTGAGGGACAGTGCCCAGGCCCAGAGTTCAGGCCCCACGACCGGACCCAAAAAAAAAAAAAAAAAAAAGAAAAGAGAAGGAAGGAAGGAAGAAAACCTTTAAGGAACCAACTTTGAACTAGAAAAGTGGATGTTAATGACAAAGTGGTTATATTGGTTGGTTCAGAGCAGGTGGTACTTTTTGGAGGCAAATGGAATTGGATTTATTCCACTAGGTGTGTCAACACTTGTCTCAGCTGTAAAAAGAGGTAATGAGAGCATACCTGTGATAGGATTGTGATGTGCAGTAAGGAGAAACATGCAGAATTCTTGCCATAATAAGTCTAAATATATCAATACTAGGTTGATATAAGTATTTCAGTGAGTCTGATACGATATTGTCACTGTTACTTTTCAGAAAACCAGTTCATTTATTTGGTAATGTCTGTACTTTCCTGTTCTTCAGTGTGATAAAAACTCTCCTTTTTGTTATTCATGTCTAAATTTTACTTGATGCTACTCCTTAGCTTATGACTGTTAACTTCTCTTGAGGTGTGAGAACAGAACAACTTTATTAATTCTAAATTCTCAGACTCTTTCCATCAGCTTTTTTTTTAAATCTTCATTATTGTTTATTGGTGCTAGGAATCAAGCCCAGGGCCTCACATTCTGCATGTGTTCTCTTCAACTGATCTACGTCCCCTAACCTGTTTTTTTGTTTTTGTTTTTTTGTCAATCCTGGGGCTCAGGGCTTGAACTCAGGGCTGGGCACTGTCCTTGAGCTTCTTTTGCTCAAGGCTAGTGCTCTACCATTTGAGCCATAGCACCTGTTCTGGCTTTTTCTGCTTATGTGGTACTGAGGAATCGAACCCATACATGCTAGGCAAGCACTCTACCACTAAGCCACATTCCCAGCCCAACCTGTGTGTTTTTTAACACACATAATGTTAATTATGTTTTTTCCCCAAATAGTAGACTTAGTGCTAACCAAATTAAGGGCAGTAACATTTTTGTGAACAAGTGTATTGAGATCCACTTCCAGTTTCCTGGAGGTTAATTGGAGATAAGAATCTCATGGACTTTCCTTTCTGGGGCTGGCCTCAAACCGAGATTCTCAGATCTCAGCATCCTGAGTAGCTAGCATTACAGGCGTGAGCCACCAGTGCCTGGCACCAAGTTAGTCTTTAATCTCATTGTTTATTGTCTGATGGGAGAGACAGAAGTATAATGTGATAGTTGAGACCATGCTGTCAGTGTATAAAATAAAACTCAGCTGGGCACCCAATTGCTCATGCCTGTAATCCTAGCTACTCAGGAAGCTGAGATCTGAGGATTTCAGTTTAAAGCCAGTCCAGCAGGAAAGTCCATGAGACTCTTCTCCAATGACCACTAAAAGCCAGAAGTGGAGCTGTGAATCCACTACAGTGTTAGCCTTGAACACAAAACCTCAGTGACAGCGCCCAGACCTTGAGTTCAGTCTCCAGGATGTGTATATACATGCACCCGCCTACACAGACACACACACACATACACACAGGTCTTTTATAAATGTTTTTGAAGACATTTGGGACAGTTGGATGGTTATAGGAGTAAGGACCATCTGGCTCTCTGGCCATTTAAGGCCCCCTCCCCCAATCATTTTGTACATAATGGGCAGACACATAAGCTTCTTGTTGGCTGCCTTCATCTGTCTGCCTGAATTGATAGTTTTGTCTGGTCCATGAGTAATACTAAAATATCTAAATTGCCCTTGGCAGAAAAATGGTTCCCCACCCCTGGTAGAAGGTCAGTTCCTGTTTAGTAGATTGTTGAATATTACTTTGAAGTGTTAATTTTATTTTTTATTTTTGGCCATGCTGAGTTTGAACTCGTGCTTGCCAGCAGTCATTTTACCACTTGAGCCACTCTGCCAGCCCCTTAAATGTAAGTGGAGTTTTATGTGAAGATTAAATTCCTAAATTATGTAAATGGTTAATATTTGTCTATATTATTGAAAACATGCTGTGCTCTCTATCTTGAGTAGTATTGTGGTTGTAGTCAGATTATAGGCTTCTCAAGATTATGGGTAGGCTCCAGCAAAATTCAGTAATATAGTGAATAAAGGGTCTATAGAGCTTGTGTTTAGCATATATGAAGCCCAGTCAGTATTCAGTCTTTAACACTGAAAAAGATATTGAAACACATTGAATTAAAGAAGCAAAAAGGGTTTAATTTGAAAATTTCTAAATTTTTTTTTTTTTTTTTGGGTCCGGTCATGGGGCCTGAACTCTGGGCCTGGGCGCTGTCCCTCAGCTCTTCAGCTCAAGGCTAGTGCTCTACCACTTGAGCCACAATGCCACTTCCGGCTTTTTTTTCTGCTTATGTGGTGCTGAGGAATCGAACCCAGGGCCTCATGCATGCAAGGCAAGCGCTCTACCACTGAGCCACCTTCCCAGCCCCTCTAAAATATTTTTGGCTGCTTTTTTATGAGAATTTAATAATGTACAAGAACTTTTGAAGAGTAGTACAATGATTATACCTACTCTTTTCAATAGCAGTTTACATTCAGCTACTAGTTTGGGGATTTTTTTTTTTTTTTTTTTTTGGTCGGCCGTGGGGCTTGAACTCTGGGCCTGGGCGCTGTACCTCAGCTCTTCAGCTCAAGGTGAGCACTCTACCACTTGAGCCACAGCGCCACTTCCGGTTTTCTGGTGGTTTATTGGAGATAGGAGTCTCAAGGTCTCTCCTGCCTGGGCTGGCTTTGAACCACGATCCTCAGATCTCAGCCTCCTGAGTAGCTAGGATTACAGGCGTGAGCTACCAGCGCCCGGCTTGGGGCTTTTTAAAAAAATTATTATTATTGCCGGGCGCTGGTGGCTCACGCCTGTAATCCTAGCTACTCAGGAGGCTGAGATCTGAGGATCGAGGTTCAAAGCCAGCCCGGGCAGGAAAGACCGTGAGACTCCTATCTCCAATAAACCACCAGAAAACTGGAAGTGGCGCTGTAGCTCAAGTGGTAGAGCGCTCGCCTTGAGCTGAAGAGCTGAAGGACAGTGCTCAGGCCCAGAGTTCAAGCCCCACAACCGACAAAAAAAAAAAAAAAAATTATTATTAGGAAGAAATTTCCAAGCAGGGAAAACAGACAATATATAGTGATGAGTAAAGCCTAGTGTGCGGGGTGAATACCAATTATGGTGAAGAAACTGGAGGTGGGAGAGTTACAAGTAGGTGTGAAGCTAGCTTTAAAAAAAAATTATAGGGGCTGGGAAGGTAGCTCAGTGGTAGAGTGCTTGCCTTGCATGCATGAGGCCCTAGGTTCGATTCCTTAGCACCACATAAGCAAAAAGAAAAAAAAAAGCCTGAAGTGGCACTGTGGTTCAAGTGGTAGAGCGCTAGCCTTGAGCTGAAGAGCTGAGGGACAGCGCCCAGGCCCAGAGTTCAGGCCCCACAACTGGACCCCCCCCCCAAAAAAAAATTATATATTGGGGCTGGGAAGGTGGTGCAGTGGTAGAGTGCTTGCTTTGTCTTTCATGCATGAGGCCTTGGGTTCGATTCCTCAGTACCACATAAGCAGAAAAAGCTAGAAGTGGCTCAAGTGGTAGAGCACTATCCTTGAGCTGAAGAGTTCAGGAACAGTGCCCAGGCCCACAACCGACCAAAAAAATTTTTTTGTGTGTGTATTTGTTGTTGTTGTTGGTGGTGGTGGTCATGGGGCTTGAACTCAGGGTCTGGGTGCTGTCCCCGAGCTTTTTCTGCTCAAGGTTAGCGCTCTACCATTCAGAGCCACACACAGTACAGTACCACTTCCAATTTTCTGCTGGTTAGTTGCAGATAAGAGTCCTGGCTTTGAACCGCGATTCTCAGATCTCAGTCTCCGAGTAGGTAGGATTGAGCGTGAGAGCCATCATTGCCTGGTTTAAAATTGTGTGTGTGTGTGTGTGTGTGTGTGTGCGTGCGTGCTTGCGTGCGTGCGTGCGTGTGTGTGTGTGTGTGTGTGTGTGTGTGTGTGTGTGTACACTCTGGGCATGGGCCCTGTCCCTGAACTCTTCAGCTCAAGGCCACAGTGCCACTTGTGGTTTTCTGATGGTTACCTGGAGATAAGAGTCTCATGGATGTTCCTGCCTGGGTTTGGCTTTGAACTGCAATCCTCAGATCTCAGCCTCCTAAGTAGTTATGATTACGTACGTGAGCCACCAGTGCCCCGCATAAAAATTATATTTTTATTGAAGTAGTTATACAAAGAATTAGCATTCAGTGAATCAGTTTATAAGTACAATGCGTCTTGATTGATGTTACCCTTATTATTATTCTCCCCCATTTCCTACCAGCCCCTCCCCTCTGTGTTCTACTAGGGTATATACTCTGAATTTTGTACTTGCCAGGCAAGTGTACTACTACTTGAGTCATAACATGAGCCTTTTTGTTTCTGTGGGTGGGTTTTTTTTTAATGGTTTTGAATTCATGCCCAGGCAGTCTGTGTGCACCACAATTCTTCTATTAATGCTGCTTCCTATATAGCTAGAATGACAAGCCTAACCACTAACCTATCTTTTCATTAGTTGAAATAAGATCTTGCAAACTTTTCTGCCTGAGCTGGCTTTGAACTTTGATTCTCCTGATCTCTGCCTGCCAAAGAGCTGTATTACAAGTGTGAACCAATGTGCCTGGTACATTTTACTGTTTTTAGATTTGCTGCTGTTATTGTTTGCTAAATCATGTGAGTTGCAGGCATCCTAACACTTCATATCTAATTATTTAAGTGTCTGTCTCTCTCTTCCCCCTTCCTCCCCTCCTTTCTTTTCTTCCTTCTTCTTCCCTTCTCTTTCCTTTCCATTCCATTCCATTCCATTCCATTCCATTCCATTCCATTCGATAGGCTTATAGTCCAAGCTGGCCTTGAACTCATGATATTCCTGCTTCTATCTCCCAAGGTCTAGGATTACAGGCATGTTCCACCAAACGTTGAGTGTGGGCCCCCCCTTCTTTCCCTTTTTTTCTCTCTTCTTTTCCTCCCTCTCCCCTTCTCCATTTCCTTCTCTCTCTCCCTCTCTTCTCCTTTTCTCCTCTCCCCTCCCCCCCCCCCCCCCAAATACTGAAGCTTGAACATTGTACCTCATGCTTGTTTGGCCAACATTGTATTGCTTTCTGCCCTGTTGGGTTTTCTTTTTCCTCTTATTAAATGCTTTTATTACTAAGGAGTACATTTCTTTTGGGACAGTGCCACCCCTTTCCTCAGCTCTCTTCTATTTTCCCTCTCTCATCCCCGCCCTGATACCTTTTTTGATTTTTAAAAGAAGGTATGTGACATAAGCTTTTATATTTTGTCCTTGCAGTGATCTGCCTTTGCACTTTGAACACATTTGAAGATGGTGAAGTTAGATATCCATACTCTGGCCCATCACCTCAAACAGGAGCGATTGTATGTGAACTCTGAGAAACAGCTCATTCAGAGGCTGAATGCAGATGTACTTAAGACAGCTGAAAAGTTGTATCGTACAGCATGGATTGCAAAGCAACAGAGAATTAATTTGGATCGGCTTATTATAACCAGGTAAAGAAAAGATTTTTCAGATCAAAACTTTTGCAAATCACTTCTGTATTAATTGTTAACTGTAATGGAATGAATTTATTTCCAATAAAGTTCATGACTGAAGATAGTTTAGATCTGTTAATTATAGTGAATCTTTGCTTAAAAAATATTTTGTATATTCATTAACTTAAGCATTGCTATATAATTATAATTTTATTCCACACTAGTTTTTTGTCTTTATATGTATAACATAATTGTAGAGAATAAATTGTCTTGTGTTACTTTTATAGTACTATTTGTATACATTTTTATATTTTGATATTATGTATCTACTTTTAGAAACCACATATTTCATCAGTCTGTTATTTAATAACTGTAAAAATACTGGTACAGTGTTACGGAGTTGGACAGGAAGGAGTTATATACTGTATGGTTCAATTTATATGAAATTCAGAAGAGGCAGAACTAATCTTTTGTGACAGAATAATGGATATTTGTTTGGTTTGCAAAGAGTAGTATTGACTGGGAAAGGGCATTGCAGAACATTCTAGGTTACTTAAAAATGTTTCTTTTTTTTTCTTCTGGGAGTTATGCCAGGTCCTAATATATGGTAGACAAGCCCTTCCCATTGAGCTACATCTATAGCTGCCCCACCCACCACCCCTTTTTTTAGATGAAGCTTTAAACCACTCTAAGGGGTTGTTTACATAGGCTAGCCTTAAATTCTTGGGTCAAGTAGCTTCAGGCAAATGCTAACACATATCTTATTCCAAAATGTGATTACCTTGGTGCATTGATACATAAAAATTGAACAAGCTGGGCTGGGAAGGTGGCTCAGTGGTAGAGCGCTTGCCTTGCATGCATGAGGCCCTGGGTTCGATTCCTCAGCACCACATAAGCAAAAAAAAAAAAAAAGCCGGAAGTGGTGCTGTGGCTCAAGTGGTAGAGCGCTAGCCTTGAGCTAAAGAGCTGAGGGACAGCGCCCAGGCCTAGAATTCAGGCCCCCTGACCGGACCAAAAAAAAAAAAAAGTGCTTAAATTTTAAGTGTATAGCTTGTTCAATTTTTTTTTAAGCGCTGTCCCTCAGCTCTTCAGCTCAAGGCTAGCGCTCTACCACTTGAGCCACAGCACCACTTCCGGCTTTTTTCTTTTTTGCTTATGTGGTGCTGAGGAATTGAACCCAGGGCCTCGAGCATGCAAGGCAAGCGCTCTACCACTGAGCCACCTTCCCAGCCCCTAAGCACTTTCTTGTATTTTACCCTAACTACATTAAGAGAAAAATATCGATAGTGCTGCTATGCATTTCCGGTAAACTCAGAAACAAAACAAAGTTGTCTGCTATCATCATTCTCATATGATCCTTGAGTTGTATTTTTGTTCTTTTTTTTTTTCTTTGTTGTTCTCTGTCGGTCCTGGGCTTGACCTCTGGGCCTGGGTACTGTCCCTGCACTCTTGAGCTCAAGGCAAGCGCTCTACAGCTTGAGCCACAGTGCCACTTTAGGTTTTCTGGTGTTTAATTGGAGATAAGAATCTCACAGTCTTTCCTGCCTGGGCTGGCTTTGAACTATGATCCTCAAATCTCAGCCTCCTGAGTAGCTAGGATTACAGGCTTGACCCACCTGTCACCCAGCTGAGTTTTTTTTTTTTTTTTGGTCTAATATGAGTCTTGAACTCAGGGCCTGGGCACTGTCCCTTAGCTCTTCAGGTCAAGGCTAGCACTCTAGCACTTGAGTCACAGTGCCACTTCCAGTTTTCTGGTTAATTGGAAATAAGAATCTCATGGACTGTTCCTGCCCAGGCTGGCTTTGAACTGCTATCCTCAGATCTCAGCTTCCTGACTAGCTAGGATTACAGGCATGAGCCACTGGTACCTGGCCTGAAAACAATTTTTGTTGTTGTTGTTGTTGGTCATGGGGCTTGAACTCTGGGCCTGGGCACTATCCCTCAGCTCTTCAGCTCAAAGTGAGTGGTCTACCACTTGAGCCACAGTGCCACTTCTGGTTTTTCTGAGTGGTTTATTGGAGGTAAGAGTCTCTTGGAGCCAGCACCTGTGGCTCATGCCTGTAATCCTAGCTACTCAGGAGGCTGAGATCTGAGGATCTCAGTTCAAATCCAACCTGGGCAGGAAAGTCCATGAGACTCTTATCTCCAATAAACCACTAGGAAACTGGAAGTGGCGCTGTGGCTCATGCGGTGGAATGCTCGCCTTAAGCCGAAGAGCGCAGGGCAGCGCCCAGGCCCAGAGTTCAAGCCCCACGACTGACCAAAAAAAAAAAAAAAAAGTCTCTTGGACTTTCCTACCCGGCTGGCTTTGAACCATGATCCTCAGATCTCAGCCTCCTGATAGCTAGGATTAATAGTTATTTTTCCTTTTAGTAATCTTACGTGGTACCAAGGAATCGAACCTAGGGCTTCATGCATGCTAGGCAAACACTTTACCACTAAACCACATTCCCTGCCCGATCCTTGAGTTTTTAATTAAAGATGTTAAAGACCTGTGAGACATTGTGGAAGATTCTAGAAGAAGGAAACACCTCCCACATGCATCAGTTGACAGAATAAATATTGCTTAAATGACTGTATTAACTAAAGTGATATATAAATTGAATGTAATCCCCATCAAAATTCCAGTGATGTTCTTCATGGAAGTAGGAAAAAACAGTCCTAAAATACAAAAGACCACAAACAGCCAAAACAATGAGCTGGAGGGATACAGTTCCTCACTTCAAGCTATCTTTCACAGTCATAACAACGAAAACAGCATGGCACTGACACAAAAGCAGACACATAGGCCAATGAAATAGAAGTGCTGATTCTTTTTTGATGGTACTGAGGTTTGAGTTTAGATAGATACCATGCTTGCTGGGGTGGTGTTCTATTATTTCAGCTCCATCTGGCCTTTTTTGATTTAATTATTTTGTGAAGAAGGTCTTATGTTTATGCCTGGGCTGAACTGGACCATGATAATGTGTTGGCACCCCGTCATCTAAGCTTCCATTATAACTTGTTTGACTGCTATGTACCACCACACCACACTTGAAATGGGGTTTAACAAACTTTTTGCTTAGACTGGCCTTAAATTGTCATCTTCCTACTCTCTGCCTTCCTAATGGTTAGGTTTACAGGTGTGAGCCAGGGGATTGCATGGTACTCATGTATATATATACAGAACTCCAAAAAATTAAAGAGCAGTAATCTAGGAAGTAAGTAGACCAATTAACTGAGGAGACAGTTTTTAAATGAAGTAGTACAAATGGTCAGTACATATGTAAAAAAAATAGTTCATCTTTAGCCATCAGAGAAATAGATCAGAACTACATTGAGGGCTGGGAATGTGGCTTAGTGGTAGAGTGCTTGCCTAGCATGCATGAAGCCCTCCCTAGGTTTGATTCCTCCATAGCACATAAACAGAAAAAGCTGGAAGTGGCACTATGGCTCAAGCGGTAGAGTGCTAGCCTTGAGCAAAAGAAGCTCAGGAACAGTACCCAGGCCCTAAGTTCACGCCCCAGGACTGGCAAAAAGAAAAGAAAAAACAAAAACTACATTGAGCTTTTACTCCACTTTAGTCAGAATGACTACCATTAAGAAAACAACAACAAATTCTGGCCAGGATATGGGAGAACTCTTATTGCTTGCTGGAATGTTACATTAATTCAGCCATAATGGAAATCAGTATGGGTATTTCTCAAAAAGTTGAAAATTGAAGGCTGGGAATGTGGCTTAGTGGTCAGGTGCTTGCTTTGCACGCATGACAGTCTGAGTTCAATTCCTCAGTACCACATAAATAGAAAAATTCAGAAGTGGTTCTGTGGCTCAAGTGGTAGAATGTTGTTATCCTTGAGCAAAAGAAGCTCAGGGATAGTGCCCAGATCCTGAGTTCAGTCCCCAGATTAAAAAAAAAAAAGTTGAAAATTGAACTCTACTTCCTGTTATATACCCAAAAGAGTAATTCAGCTTATTTTAGAGATACCTGTATACCCATGTTTTTCATGGCATCATTTACAGTAGCTATATGCTAGAATCAGCCTAAGTGCACACTAGCCTAATTGGATGAATGGATATAGATTATGTGGTGTGTATATATATAAAATTGAGTTTTATTCAACCACAAAAACTGAAATAATGTCATTTGCTGGAAAATGGATAGTACTGGAAATCATTATGCCAAGTAGATTAAGCCAGTCCCACAAATGTAAGTGTTGTATGTATGTTTTCTCTTGTTTATGGAAGCTAGGGGAAATCCAAACAAACAGAATAGTGCTGCAAATATGCTTTTGGATGTTTAGCCCTCTTATGGGCTTAATTTCAGAGGGCTTATTACAGAAGTAACAAGCCGGGTTGAAGGATATGAGTCTACAGTTCATTACATACTGGGACATTGCTGTTAAAAAAAAATTGAATAATATATCTGACATAAACCTTGGGTTGATTGTTTTTGGTTCTTAAATATTTGTAAAATTTCTTGTGTTCATAAATAGTTTTTAAACTAGCAGTTAAAAAAATTAAAGTAGTTGTACAATAGTGTAACAAATATTTTATCTTTTTTTTGGGGGGGGGGGTCCAGTCATGAGGCGTGAACTCTGGGCCTGGGCGCTGTCCCTCGGCTCTTCAACTCAAGGTTAGCACTCTACCACTTGAGCCACAGCGCCACTTCCGGCTTTTTTCTTTTTGCTTATGTGGTGCTGAGGAATCGAACCCAGGGCCTCATGCATGCAAGGCAAGCGCTCTACCACTGAGCCACCTTCCCAGCCCCCAAATTTTTTATCTCTACAATTCTAGGCAACAGCTATTATATAATAGCCTATGATTTTTTGTTTGTTGCCAGTCCTGGAGCTTGAACTTAGGGTCTGGGAACTGTCCCTGAGCTTCTTTTGCTCTGAGCCACAGTGCTATTTCCAGCTTTTTCAGTTTATGTGGTACTGAGGAATTGAACCCAGAGCTTCGTGCATACAAGGCAAGCACTCTACCACTAAGCCACATTCCCAGCCCTAACCTACAATATTTTTTACAATCTTTTTTTCTTTATTGAGATTAGATGATTACAAAAATTTCAGAAATTTCACTGTATTGTGGGATAGTGGTACTTAAAGTCACAAACACATTTTAACCTAACTTACAATTTTTATTTAACTAATTTTAATTGACTTCCTTTATATCCATATTTATTTTTAAATTTTATTGGTGTTAAGGTTAGAACTCAGGATATCATGCTTGCTTGACTTGTTTGGCTGGTCAACCACTTGAGCCATACTCCCAGCCCAGCTTTTTGCTGGTTATTTTGGTGATGGAATCTCTCATACTTTTATACCTAAGTTGGCTTCAAACTCTTAGTTTTCTGGATCTTTGCCTCCTGAGTAGTTAGGATTATAGGCATAAGCCTCTGGTTCCTGGCTAAATATGCAACTTTGTTGTTGTTGTTGTTGTTGTTTTCAGTACTGAGGATGTAAACTCACAACGTCATATTTCTCATGCTTGCTATACCACTTGAGCCTTACCTTCAAACCTTTGTACTTTTTTTTTTGTCAGTTGTGGAGCTTGAACTTTGGTCCTGGGCACTGTCCATGAGCTCTTCAGCTCAAGAATAGTGTTCTGTCACTTTGAGCCACAGTGCCACTTCCAGATTCTGGTGGTTTATTTGAGATAAGAGTCTCATAGACTTTGCTGCCAGGGATGACTTTGAACTGCAATCCTCAGATCTCAGCCTCCTGAGTAACTAGGATTACAGGTGTGGGCTACCAGCACCCGGCTCCCTTTGTACTTTTTAGTTTAACACCCTCTGCCCCCCAGTTTTGAGGCTTGAACTCAATGCCTTTTACTCTTGCTCAGCTTGGTTGCTCATGGCTGGTGCTCTACTATACCTCCAGCCCAAATTTTCATCATTTTATTTTTAATTGTATGATCGATAGTACTGAGGCTTGAACTCCACCTTGCACTTGCTTAGCTTGCATGCGCAAAGCTGGTGCTCTATCACTTGAGCCATGCCTCCAGTGTTGGTTTTTTTCTTATTTGCAAAGTATGAGTCTAAAATATCTGTTCAGAATAATCTCACTATTGGGAGTATAATCAGTTTATATTTTCAGGCCCAAGTGTAGTACTTGTGTTGTCTGTTGTTATTGTTTTTTTTTGTTTTTTGTTTTTTTGGGTCCAGTCGTGGGCCCTGAACTCTGGGCTTGGGTGCTGTCCCTCAGCTCTTCAGCTCAAGGCTAGCGCTCTACCACTTGAGCCACAGTGCCACTTGCAGCTTTTTTTCTTTTTGCTTATGTGGTGCTGAGGAATCGAACCCAGGGCCTCAGGCATGCAAGGCAAGTGCTACCACTGAGCCACCTTCCCAGCCCTGTTATTATTGTTAATATGCTATTTGTTTTCTAATTTTTTAGTGCGGAAGCTTCCCCAGCTGAATGTTGCCAACATGCCAAGATTTTGGAAGATACACAGTTTGTTGATGGATATAAGCAATTGGGATTTCAGGAGACAGCTTATGGAGAATTCTTAAGTCGATTAAGGGAAAATCCTCGTCTTATTGCATCCTCCTTGGTTGCTGGAGAGAAGCTTAATCAGGAGAACACACAAAGTGTTATTTACACAGTTTTTACCTCCCTATATGGCAATTGCATAATGCAAGAAGATGAAAGCTACCTCCTTCAGGTTTTGCGATACTTGATTGAGTTTGAACTTAAAGAAAGTGACAACCCCAGGCGACTTTTGAGGAGAGGAACTTGTGCCTTCAGCATCTTATTTAAACTGTTTTCTGAAGGACTCTTTTCTGCGAAACTTTTCCTCACAGCTACTTTACATGAGCCAATCATGCAGCTGCTTGTTGAAGATGAGGATCACCTAGAAACAGATCCAAACAAGCTAATTGAGAGATTCTCCCCTGCACAACAGGAAAAACTCTTTGGAGAGAAAGGCTCAGATAGATTCAGGCAAAAGGTTCAAGAGATGGTGGATTCCAATGAAGCCAAACTAGTGGCTTTGGTGAACAAATTTATTGGTTATCTCAAACAGAACACATACTGCTTTCCACATAGTCTGAGGTGGATTGTGTCTCAGATGTACAAGACACTCTCCTGTGTAGATAGACTAGAAGTTGGAGAGGTCAGAGCAATGTGTACTGATCTCCTGTTGGCTTGCTTCATTTGTCCTGCAGTTGTCAACCCAGAGCAGTATGGGATAATTTCTGATGCTCCTATTAATGAAGTGGCACGATTTAACCTGATGCAGGTTTGCTTTTGTTGTTACTATTGATGTATTTAGTTTAAGTCAGTTGATTTGGGGCAGTGGTTGTGGGAACAGAAAATATTATGACAGTGTTTATATGTTCTAAGAAAATGATACTATAATGGTGTTAATTTTCTATATGGAGCCCTTACAGAGAATAGATTAACAGTTCCCTCTTGGCAGTAAGGAACTTGCTGTGTGAATTAGCATCTATGTTGCTGAGCATCTTATGATCTATATGAATTGTTTGCTTTTAAGTTTAGAAAAGGACTATTGTGTTTCCTCTTATAAAATAGTAAAAGTTGGCATAGACAGGGCATACGTAGACATGGTATGCCTGGTGAGGTTGGTATGAATATTGTGAAATCAGATTTTCAGAACAGAATAAGAGTGCTTTGATACAATAGAATATTTGTGCATCTGTAGCCCATGTCTGTCTATCACTGCCTTGGGTTGTAGGTTGGTCGTCTTTTGCAACAACTAGCAATGACTGGCTCTGAAGAGGGTGATCCCCGGACAAAAAGCAGCCTTGGAAAATTTGACAAAGTAAGAATGAATATTGTGTCATAAAAATACTGTTTGTGCAAAATTCTGATAAAGTATTATTAGTGATCTATATTCTTTTTGTTATTGTTATTGGTTGTGGAACTTGAACTCAGGGCCTGGATACTGTTCGTGAGCTCTTTTACTCAAGGCTAGTGCTCTACCACTTTGATCCACAGCCCCACTTGCATTTTTTTTTTGGGGGGGGGGTGTTCAGTCATGGGGCTTGAACTCTAGCCCTGGGTGCTGTCCCTGAGCTCTTCAGCTCAAGGCGAGCACTCTACCACTTGAGCCACAGAGTCACTTCCGGTTTTCTGGTGGTTAATTGGAGATAAGAGTCACATGGACTTTCTGCCCAGGCTAGCTAGTCTCTTGAGTAGCTACAATTATAGGCGTGAGCCACCAGCGCTGGCTCCATTGGTTTTTTGTTTTGTTTTGTTCTGTTTTGTTTTGCTAGTCTTGGGACTTGAACTGAGAGCCTGGGTACTGTCCCCGAGCCTTTCTGTGCTCAAGGATAGCATTCTAACACTTGAACCACAGCACCACTTCTGGCTTTTTCTGTTTATGTGGTACTGAGGAATCGAACCCAGGGCTTCATGCATGCTAGGCAAGCATTCTACCATTAAGCCACATTCCCAGACCCCCACTTCTGGCTTTTGAGTGGTTAATTGGAGATAAAAGTCTCATGGGGACTTTTATTCCTAGGCTGGCTTCAAACCACAATTCTGGATTACAAGTGTGAGCCGCTGGTGCCTGACCATAATGAACTGTTTTCTATAAAATTTTGACTGTAGGTCATACATAATTAATGTAATAATGAGCCTTTTAATTAGATTTATTAAATTAGCAGCATTTGAATTTAGGAAGAGTTTTCTAAAGGTTCTCATTTTAATGAGAATCAAAGACCTATTCAGATTATTTTATTTTAAAAAGCTTGTTTTTAACGCTTGGGTGCTTGTGTAATGTGCCTATAATACTAGCTACTCATAAGGCTAAGATCTTAGGAATGCAGTTTGAAGCCAGTCTGGGCAGGAAAGTCCATGAGACTCTTATTTCAAATTAACTACCAAAAAGCTGAAATTGGAGATGTGATTTAAGTCGTAGAGCATCATTATTGAGCACAAAAGCTCAGGGACAGCATCTAGGCCCTGAGTTCAAGCCCCAGAACTGGCACTAAAACAAAACAAAACAAAAACAAGCTGGGCGCCCGTGCCTCACGCCTGTAATCCTAGCTACTCAGGAGGCTAAGATCTGAGGATCTGGGTTCAAAGCCAGCCAGGGCAGGAAAGTCCATGAGACTCTTATTTCCAATAAACCACTAGGAAACTGGAAGTGGCGCTGTGGCTCAAGTGGTAGAGAGCTAGCCTTGAGCTGAAGAGCTGAGGGATAGTACTCAGGCCCAGAGTTCAAGCCCCATGACCCCCCCCTCCAAAAAAAATGCACAGCTTGTTTTTAGCTGGGTTGCCAGTGGCTCAGACCTATAATTCTGCCTACTCAGGAGGCTGAGATCTAGGAATGTGGTTCAAAGCCAGCCAGGACAGAAAGGTCTGTGAGACTCTTCTCCAGTAAAAACTACAAAAAGAAAAATGGGGGGGGGGGCACCAGGCTGGGAAGGTGGCTCAGTGGTAGAGTGCTTCCCTTGCATGCATGAGGCTCTGGGTTCAATTCCTTAGTACCACATAAGCAGAAAAAGCCAGAAGTGGCTCTGTGGCTCAAGTGATAGAGTGCTAGCCTTGAGCTGAAGAGCTGAGGGACAGTGTCCAGGCCCAGAGTTCAGGCCCCACAACCGACCAAAAAAAACCAAACAAAATCAAAACAAAAAAATAAACCACACACACACATACAAAAAAAAATCCAAAGTGGAGAGCTGTGGATCAAGTGGTACCTAGCCTTGAGCAAAAAATCCCCAGGACCAGCGCAAAAAACAAAAATAATAGTTTTTAATAAATGAACAAAAGTTTTTAAAATATTGCCACTAAATCAAATCTGTATATATTAACTAGTAGTAATGATAAAATTTTAAGTTTATTTTATAAATTAACATTTGTGTCATTGTTCAGTTAGTTTAGGAAAATAAGAATTGTGTCAGAGTTTGAATAGTCCATTTCCTCTAGTTTGAAATGTAAAGGTTGGATAATCTTTAATCTTCATTTGCTCTCCAAAGAGATCTATCCATCCTCCCTCCCTCCCTTCCTCCCTCCCTCCCTCCTTCCCTCCTTCCCTCCTTCCCTCCTTCTCTCTCTTTCTTTCTTTTCTTTCTTTCTTTCCTTCTTTCCCTTTCTCCCTCCCTCCCTCCCTCCCTCCTTCTCTCTCTCTCTCTTCCTTCCTTCCTTCCTTCCATCCTTCCTTCCTTCCTCCCTTTCTTCCTTTCCTTTCTTCCTTTCTTTCTCTTTCTTTCCTTCCTTACCGCCTTCCTTCCTCCCTCCCTTCCTTCCTTCCCTCCCTCCCTCCCTCCTCCCTCCCCCCTCCCTCCCTCCTTTGCTCCCTCGCTCCTTCCTTCCTTCCTTCCTTCCTTCCTTCCTTCCTTCCTTCCTTCCTTCCTTCCTTCCTTCCTTCCTTCCTTCCTTCCTTGCTTGCTTCCTTGCTTCCTTGCTTCCTTGCTTCCTTCATTTGTTGTGGGTCATGGGGCTTAAACTCAGGGCCTGGGCACTGTCCTTGAGTTTTTATAAAAGCTCAAGGCTAGTACTTTACCATTTGAGCCACATCCCACTTCTGGCTTTCTTTTTTTTTTTTTCAGGTAGTTAATTGGGGATAAGAGTCTCATAGATTTTCTTGCCTGGGCTAGCTTCAAACTCCAATGCTCAGCTCTTAGTCTCCTGAATAGCTAGGATTACAGGTATGAGCCATGCCCAGCCTGTCAGCTTTTTTGTTCAAGCCTAGCACTCAGTCACTTTGAGCCACAGCTCCACTTCTGGTTTTCTGGTGGTAAGAGTCTCATGGACTTTTCTGCCCAGGCTGGCTTTGAACCACAGTCCTCAGATCTCAGCCTCCTGAGTAGCTAGGATTACAGAAATGAGCCACTTCTCCTGGCCACTTCTCTTTGTATTTTTCTTGAGGTCTGTTTGTATAAAGGCAAAATCTTTCATACACTTTCTCTGGGGTTCCTTTTTCAGATGTTATTGGTAGCATAGAGTATGCAGTGCTACGTGTCATGTTTGTTTTGTTTGCCAGAATATCTCATGACTGTTGTATATCTTTTAATTTTTTTTATTTTTTATTGTTTTGGTCCGGTGGTGGGGCCTGAACTCTGGGCCTGGGCGCTGTCCCTCAGCTCTTCAGCTCAAGGCTAGTGCTCACATAGCGCCACTTCCAGCTTTTTTCTTTTTTGCTTATGTGGTGCTGAGGAATCGAACCCAGGGCCTCAGGCATGCAAGGCAAGCACTCTACCACTGAGCCATCTTCCCAGCCCCTGTTCTATATTGATATATAAAGAACATCATTTATATTTATTTACTTTTACTGTTATTTTAGAGGTGATGTACAGCAGGGTTATATTTACATATGTTAGGTAATAAATTCTCATTCCCTCCCTCCCATCTTCACCCATTGCATAGTTCACTTTTATCAATGTCTGGTGTGCTGCACTTTTTCACCCTTTTTTTCTTGGATTCTGTGCCCTCCCCACATCCTCCCACAGATGTGCACGTGAATACACCGTATATAAGGTAAAGAATACAGAGTCATCTGAAAAAGAG
The DNA here is from genome assembly GCF_024711535.1 of Dipodomys merriami. Taxonomy (NCBI): domain Eukaryota; kingdom Metazoa; phylum Chordata; class Mammalia; order Rodentia; family Heteromyidae; genus Dipodomys; species Dipodomys merriami. Next base: position 40,708,531 of record NW_027202382.1, read on the forward strand.
GAAACAAATTGAGAAAAATGTCCTTTTCCCCCCATATTTTTGGAGTTCATTTCAGTATGTATATTATTTTATATACCTATGGAGAGGCATTTAGGTATTGCACCTTTGTGATTCTCTCCTAATACTATCTTCTTTTGGTCTCACGCTATGTGAGTGTCTAGAATCTTGTGTAATTTGTCAATATCCCATTGTGTTTTAGATCTGACTTTCACAAATTAAGTAGAACATGTACCGTTTGTCTCTCTGATCTTAAGAGCCTCATTTTATATTTTTTATTTTTAAGTAATTTTTTTGCCAGTCCTGGGGCCTGAATATTAGGGCCTGGGCACTGCTCCTGAGCTTCTTTTGCTCAAGGCTAGCACTTACCACTTGAGCCATAGCACCACTTCTGGCTTTTTCTGCTTATGTGGTCCTAAGGAATTGAACCCAAGGCTTCATGCATGCAAGGTAAGCATTCTACCACTGAGCCACATTCCCAGCCAGAGCCTCACTTTTTAAGTTAGATTTAATATAATTCTCAAGAAATCAATTTTTTTGCATGCCTGTTTAATCATATTTTGTTCCAGTATTTTAAAGGAGAAGAATTTTACTTTGGTCTTGTCCTGTTTTAACAGAGTTGTGTGGCTGCTTTTCTTGATGTTGTGATTGGGGGCCGTGCAGTCGAGACTCCTCCCATGTCATCTGTTAATCTTCTGGAAGGATTGAGCAGAACCGTGGTTTATATAACCTACAGTCAGCTAATTACTCTGGTAATGGCTTTATTTTTTAATGGGATTTTTCTCAAAATTCTTTCAGCTAAGCATATTATATGAGAAATATATATGTGTTTGAAAATTTGATTTTTACTAGATAAGGTTCTTTAATTTTATTAGGTGAATTTTATGAAGAGTGTGATGTCTGGAGATCAACTGAGAGAAGATAGACTGGCTCTTGACAATTTGTTGGCAAACTTACCACAGGCAAAGCCGGGAAAGAGCAGCAGTTTAGAAATGACTCCCTACAGTACTCCTCAGATGTCTCCAGCAACCACTCCAGCAAACAAAAAGAACAGATTGCCTATAGGTAATGAGGGCTTCTCGTGTTGGAGCTTTTCCTTAAATTTAATGTTTCTTCATTAGCCCTTGTTTTTGCTCTGCATTCTTTTTTTTTCTTTTTTTCTTTTTTGTCAGTTGTGGGGCCTGGGCACTGACTCTGAGCTTTTCTGCACAAGGCAAGCTCTCTACCACTTTGAACCGTGGTGTCACTTCCATTTTTCTGGTAGTTAATTGGAGATAGCAGTGTCATGGCCTTTCCTGCCAGGGCTGGCTTTGAACTGGGACCCTCAGATCTCAGCCTCCGGAGCAGCTAGGATTATAGGCATGAGCTACTGGCGATTGTCTTGTTTTTGTTTTGGGGTTTGAAACAGGATCCTGTGTAACCCAGACTTTCCTGGAACTTTCTATGTAACCCAGGTTGGCCTCAAACTTGAGATCTTCCTGCCTCTGCCTCCCTAGTTTTGGGATTAAATCAATAAACCTTCCTGCCTGGCTTAGAATATTGGATTTCTGAAGGGAGATTTTCTCTCTCTCTCTCTCTCTCTCTCTCTCTCTCTCTCTCTCTCTCTCTCTCTCTGTGTGTGTGTGTGTGTGTGTGTGTGTGTGTGTGTGTGTGTGTGTGTGTGTGTGTGTGTGTGTGTGTGTGTGTGTGTGTGTGTGTGTGTGTGTGTGTGTGTGTGTGTGTGTGCACTACTAATGGCATTTGAATTCAAAGCCTGCCTGGATGCAGTTCCTTAGCTTTTTCTCTTAAGGTTGGTACTCTACTGTCATAGCTTCACTTTCAGCTTTTTTTTTTTTGGGGGGGGGGCGTCCAGTCATGGGGCCTGAACTCTAGGCCTGGGCACTGTCCCTCAGCTCTTCAGCTCAAGGCTAGCGCTCTACCACTTGAGCCACAGCGCCACTTCCGGCTTTTTTCTTTTTTACTTATGTGGTGCTGAGGAATTGAACCCAGGGCCTCATGCATGCAAGGCAAGCTCTCAACCACTGAGTCACCTTCTCAGCCCCCACTTTCAGCTTTTTGATGGTAAATTTTCTGCTTTGTCTTGCTTTGAACTCTGATCCTCTGAATTTCAGCCTCCTGAACTGAGGGCCTTGTACTTGCTAGGCAAGTACTCTATCACTGCCTGGCAGGGATTACAGGCATGAGATCATCAGATGTGGCCTGGAGTGTCTGTCTGTCTGTCTGTCTATCTGAATTTTATATATATTTTTTCTTTTTAGTAGTACTGGGGATTGAAGACAAGGCCTATGCTTGTTAGGCAGGTATTGAACCACTCTGTGTGTGTGTGTGTGTGCACGCGTGCATGTGTGGAACTTGAACTTTGTGTGGGTGCTGACCTTGATATGTGTTGCTCAAGGTTAACTCTCTATCACCTGTGCCAGAGTTCTACTAGCTTTTTTGGTGGTTAATTGGTGATCAGAGTCTCACAGACTTTCCTGCCCAGACTGGCTTTACACCATGATCTCAGCCCTCTGAGTATCTAGGGTTATAGGCATGTGCCATCGGCACCTGTCTTAGTTATTATTATTTGTTGTTGTTGTTGTTGTTGGTGGTGGTGGTCATGGGGCTTGAACTCTGGGCCTGGGCCCTGTCCCTGAGCTCTTCAGCTCCAGGTGAGTACTCTACCACTTGAGCCACAGCGCCACTTCCGGTTTTCTGATAGTTAGTTGGAGATAAAAGTCTCACATACTTTCCTGCCTGGGCTGGCTTTGAACCATGATCCTTAGAAGTCAGCCTCCTGAGTAGCTAGGATTACAGGCGTGAGCCACCGGTGCTCAGCTTTTGAGGTAGGGTCTTGCTTTATGCCTGTGCTAGCCTGGGCTGCAATCCTACTTGTACTTCTCCAAATTTTGGGGCTGACAGGTGTGTGATACTAGGCTCAGATCATGTGCTTCCTCCATAGCTGGGTGGCACATATCACCATATATAGCTATTAGTTGAGATGGAGGTTCACATACCCAGCGTTGACCTCAAAGTATAATACCCTGATCTCTACCTCCCAAGTAGCTAGTATTAAATACTTGAACTACTGTGTCCAGCTAGCCTATTTATTATAAAATAAAACAGAATGTTCATTTTATTTTATCATTTTTACAAGAATCTAACCTGGGTGCATTAGCTCACATTTCTAATTTTAGCTACACAGGAAACAGATCAAGAGGATCACAGTATGAGGCCAACTTGGGCAAAAAGTTTGAAAGACCTCTATCTCAGTCAATAAATATCTGGATATAGTGTTGTGTGTCTATCATCCTAAGTTGTGCAAGAAGTATAAATAAGATAGCCATTCAGGTCATTTCAGACAAAATCACAAGACCATGTTTGAAAAAAAAAATAAAGCAAAATGGCCTGGGAGGCAGGTTGAAGTGGTAGAGTTTCTGACTATCAAGCACAAGGCCCTGAATTTAATCTCCTGTACTGCTAAAAACAAAACAAAAAAAACTTTAAAAAGACAAGTACATGTGCTTAATCTTTTTTTTTTTTGTCGGTCATGGGTCTTGAACTCTGGGCCTGGGTGCTGTCCCTCAGCTCTTCAGCTCAAGGTGAGCGCTCTACCACTTGAGCTACAGCACCACTTCCGGTTTTCTGGTGGTTTATTGGAGATAGGAGTCTCACAGTCTCTCCTGCCCGGGTTGGCTTTGAACCGCGATCCTCAGATCTCAGCCTCCTGAGTAGCTAGGATTACAGGCGTGAGCCACCAGCGCCCGGCTCATGTGCTTAATCTTTATTTACTTAGTATTTGTTATCTATCTGTCTACACATACAATGGAAAAATTAAGCATGTAGCATGTGCCAGGCACTGGGTAAACCTCTTCTAAATGTTATTTAATCCACAGAGACATCCTGTCTTTCATTTGAGGCACAGTTAGATCTATTTCTTTCTTCTCTCTTCTCATTGGGGTTTGATCTCATGGCTTTATGCTTGCCAGACAGGCTTTCTACTGCTGAGATGTACCTCCAGCCCAAAGCCTGCACTCTATGAAGGCTGACTTGTAGTTACCGTTAGCAAGCATGGAAAAAGTGTTTAGACCAGAAAGACAGTAGTATTTTAGTAACATAATAATAAGTTACTTGCTATACTTAGTGAACATCATTACTTTTCTTTATCTTGAGGAATGAATTATTTCATCTTGAAACTTCCATGAGCTGATTTGTTAAGAATACAAATTTGTAAAATTAATCTGCTGTACACTTAGTATAATATAGAATTATATTATTAGCAGGAATGTGGCAAAATATTCGACAAATCGCACTTTTTCACTATCCCAAAAGCCAAATTCATAACTAAAAATAGGGAAAAAAGTGATCTTTTACATGTGGTACTTCTTAATATTAGGCGCAGTTTGTAATGTTTACCCTAAGGATAATGAGATTTTCCCATTGTTTACAATTGCTTCCCAAAGTGGCATTAGGTGTGGATCCTAGTGGACGGTAAATCTCAAAAATAATTTCTCACTGTAATTTTGTATTTTATATTTATTTAAAATTGTATCCACTGTTCAAAGGGTTGATTTTCTTTCTGTTTACTGCTTTCACAACCCAGGACAACAGTTAGCAGCCATCACTGCCTGGGATTCCTCAGCTACCAACCTTACTTCGCACATTACATTAGTCACCCCATTTGGTGGGTAACAGGCTGTTTTTCTTTTCTTACATAGCTTTAAGAAATGCTTTATGTGGCTGTATTCCGTGTGCATGTTGCTTTTTGCTTTATGTAAATTGCTATATGAAATTCAGTTATTTGCATTTTTATATATTATAGTTTGCTTAAATCATAGACCTGCTCATCAAGTTGAACTTAAGTTCATAGTTCAGTAGAAGATAGTGAGGGATAGAAAAATAAAAGTGTGTATGAGCCTGTTTAAACTTCGGAAGCTGGTGTGTGTGCTGAATGCTTGGACTGAAAGTGATTAATGAACACATCTACAGCATTGTACAGTGAAGGTAACTGTATTTTCATCGCTTTCTGTCTTCAAGGAAGTCAGCTTTCACCCATAGCAAAGTGTTTATGCTTTATATCTATACTTTTTGGAAAGAGGATTTCTATTTACTTTTTATTGTATTGAATTTTCTAGCTGTTACATTGAAACTCACAGAAGATCAAAATTCTTAGAAAAATTATCATAAGCAACTGAAATCTTTCAGTGTTTAAAAGTTCTTAAAAGGTATACAGGACAAGTTATTTTAGAAAAAAATTCTTTTAGGTAGAGAAAGAACAACAAAAATAGTTGACTCCTTTATTAATTTTAGATGTTTCCATAAGACTGAAAGGACTTCATATTCAAACATAGGGAAAACACTCCTTCATTTCTAGAGTGAGGTTAATATATATCAGGCATGGTTCAGTGGTAGAATTACCTCCCTAACAAAAATTGATCTTAGCTTTGTCAACAGTGTCTAAGTAAAAAGTATTACTATATACTTTTCATGTCAGTTACTTCCCATGAGCTGGTCCTGGGAAGCAACTTGGTGTTCCAAGTTCTAAACATCTGTAGAAGTATGGTCCAGGGTAGGTAGCAGTGATTGTCATTCGTGACTTTTCTGGGACAACCCACTTTCACCTCTGAAAGTGTCTTCCTATTCTAATAAGTTTTACTATTCTCAGTAAATCATACTTTTTACTATTTTGAACAAAAATAAAATGGCTTGATGTGGTGCATACCTATAATCTCAACATTTGGAAGGCTGAGGCAGAAGAATCTCGAACTTGAGGCTAATCAAACACATAGACCCTCTCTCAAAATATAACAGAAAGGAAAGTTAAAACAAACAGACAATATAATTTTATATGGTTACCAGATTTCCTCATGGACGTTTCTAACACAAGTTCAGTTATTAGTATAGAAGATCTACGACAAGTAACTGATTTTATAGGAAATACAAAGTATCTTAAAAAGACTAGCTGCGAGGTAATGCTTTTCTTGTTACCTCAAAATCTCCATTGATAGGGATGATTTGACCGTACTGCAGATGTGATCATGTGTAGTATGTACTCCCTATCTAGTGGATGTGGGTCATGGTTTCTCATTACTGTCTGTGTAGTAACTGGGAGGATCTGTTTTTTATTTGTTTTGATTTCTATTACTCATATCTTCATAACTTTTTGTGCCTGTGCAAACATTCAACACTAAAGGAAAATATTTTTTAAAATTCAGTGTGCCATTTTCTTTTGATTTTTTTTTTTTTTGTTTAAATTCTTTGATTTCTTTCTTAATTTGTTAGCAACTCGGAGCAGAAGTCGCAGTAATATGCTAGTGGATCTACATATGGACCATGAAGGATCATCTCAAGAAACTATCCAGGAAGTACAACCAGAAGAGGTGTTGGTCATTTCCTTAGGGACAGGTCCCCAGCTTACTCCAGGGATGATGTCAGAAAATGAGGTAGGAATATATTACTACATTTAACTTACAACTCTGTGTTAAAAAGTTTAAACCAGATGAGGTAGCACATGCCTATAATCTTGGAACTTGAGAGGCTAAGACAGGAAACTAAGGCAAAATTTTCTTCTTTTTGTTGATGCCAGTACTGGAGCTTGAACTCCAGATCTTAGAATCTCACGTTTTTTACAACCAATTACTTGAGCCACATTCCTATTTCTAGTTTTTTTTAATTTATTTTTTCTTTTGGTCATCCATGGGGCTTGAACTCAGGGCCTGAGTACTGTCCCTGAGCTTTTCTGCTCAAGGATAGTGCTCTACCAGTTTGAGCCACAGTTCCACTTCTGGTTTTCTGGTGGTTAATTGGAAATAAGAGTCTCTTAGACTTTTCTGCTGGAGCTGGTTTTGAACCACAATGGAAGTGGTCCTGTGGCTCAAGTGGTAGAGCGGTAGCACAGAGAGCACAGAGAGGTTGAAGGACAGAGCCCAGGCCCTGAGTTCAAGCCCCAGGACCACCCCCCCAACTCAAAAAAAAAAAAAAATCCTGTATTCAGAAAAACCTTAAGCCTACAAAGTCAGCTGCCCATGGCTTATAATTGTAATACAAGCTATACAAGAGGCTAAGACCTGGGGCTGGGAAGGTGGCTCAGTGGTAGAGCACTTGCCTTGCATGCATGAGGCCCTGGGTTCGATTCTTCAGCACCACATAAGCAAAAAGAAAAAAACCGGAAGTGGTGCTGTGGCTCAAGTGGCAGAGCACTAGCCTTGAGCTGAATTGCTGAGGGACAGCGCCCAGGCCCAGAGTTCAGGTCCCATGACTGGACCCCCCCCCCCAAAAAAAAAAAGAGGCTAAGACCTGAAAGATTATGGTTTAGATTGCATCTCAACCAGCAAAAGGCTAGGCTGGAGGCATGGCTCAAGTGATAGAGCAATTGCCATGAGCAAGTTGAGTGAAACTTCAAGCAAGACCCTGAGTGCAACCTCTGGTACTAGCACTAAAAAATTTAAAAGTTTACAGCTGGGCATCAGTGGCTCACATCTATAATCCTAGCTACTCAGGAGGCTGAATCTGAGGATCTCCGTTCAAAGTCAGCCCAGGCAGGAAAGTCCGTGAGACTCTTATCTCCAATAAACCACCCAAAAAACAGAAGTGACACTGTGGATCAAGTGGTAGAGTGCCAGCCTTGAGCCGAAGAAAGAGGTAAGGGACAGTTCTCAAGCCCAGAGTTCAAGCCCCATGACTGAAAAAAAGAAAAAAATATTTAAAAGCCTACAAACATCAGCAAGTGAAGACTGAAGTTGCAGACTGCTTGGCTAAGTGTTGAAGAAGTACCCTAACACAGAGCTACTCTGTAGCAACTTGGCAAGGTTTAAGGATGCTTTGTTTTCTAGCTAAATCTGCCAATCCATGGCCAGTTATGGAAGAACATGTTTGTAATCCCAATACTAAGGTAGAAGAATTGCAGGTTTACAGCCAGCGTAGGCTACATAGCAAGATTGTCTCCACAAAAAGAAATCTGCCAGATCATTTGCTGACCACAAAGCTAATAGAACAGAGTCTTCAGGGGTCACATATGACATGACAGAGACAAACAAAAACACCAATTCCTATAATCTTATGTCTGCCTGTTGTCTTTTTTTTTTTTTTGCTTATGTGGTGCTGAGGAATCAAACCCAGGGCCTCATGCATGCAAGGCAAGCACTCTACCACTGAACCACCTTCCCAGCCTGTTGTCTTTAACACTGTAGATAACAGAAAGGCAACATAGCTTCAGTTGGCTCAGCTGATCCATTTGTGTCCCATGAATTCTGTTTAATGCTTCAAAGATCTCATGAATGGAGTTGTTGTTTAAGAGTGATCTAAAAGAAGTTGTGTGCATTTGTTGTGGGTTTTCTTTTTTTAGACTTTACTCTTTCATTTGTAATAAACCAAAATTGACATTTTATTTCTTAGGTCCTAAATATGCAGCTTTCGGATGGAGGGCAAGGAGATGTCCCTGTTGATGAAAACAAACTCCACGGTAAACCTGATAAAACGTTGCGCTTTTCCCTCTGCAGTGATAATCTGGAAGGCATATCTGAAGGTGAAGGGTTATGTGATTCAAGTAATATTTTGTTTTGTGTTCTTTAAAGGAGCCTTATAAATTATAATTAAGCCATCTGTGCCTCTCACTGAGCAGAATAATGAAAGTTCCCTGTAATGAGTTTGAACAGTTGGCTGTAAAGATTGTTTCCTGAATAGAATTAAGATTACAATAAGCTGTTGGTCATATAAAATGAAGATGTAAGTCTTCATTCAGACTTAAATAGAATACCAGCATTCTGTTTATAGCAGCATTGTTTCTCAGTATTGATATATACCAAAGCTTATAGAGCTCCTTTAGAAGGATGTAATGCATGTACAAATGGAAAAAATGGACTTACTAGTATATCAGAATATTGTATATACCTTGAATATTCTGTATTCCTTTATTCATATACTCAAACACACCATCATGAAGCACTGTACAATGGAAATAAGAATTAACAAGAAAATTTTAAGCCAAGATTGTAAAGTGAAAATGTATTATTCCACATTTTGAGATAATTTTTTTTTCAATGAAAATAAAGTTCAAGTTTGATGACATTTAAAAGTAAATATAGGGCTAGGAAGGTGGCTCAGTGGTAGAGTGCTTGCCTTGCATGCATGAGGCCCTGGGTTTGATTCCTCAGCACTACATAAAAAGCTAGAAGTAGCGCTGTGACTCAAGTGGTAGAGTGCTAGCCGTGAGCTGAAGAGCTGAGGGACAGCGCCCAGGCCCAGAGTCCAGGCCCATGACCGACAAAAACAAAACAAAAGTAAATATAAATGTTATTCTTTTTCTCTAATCTATGTAAAGTAATATAATTCATTCTTGATAATATAGAAAAGAAGTGATTGTTTATAATTTCACCATTATGTTAAAAGTAGTTAATGTTGTAGCTTACTTATAGCAGAATTAGGTTTAAACTTTTTGTTTTAATAATATATACATACCATTTCCTTCCCCTTGTAGTTTTACTTTTTTTTTTTGGTCGGTCGTGGGGCTTGAACTCTAGGCTTGGGCACTATCCCTGCGCTCTTCAGCTCAAGGCACGCGTTCTACCACTTGAGCCACAGTGCCACTTCTGGTTTACTGTTGGTTAATTGGAGATAAGAGTCTCACAGAGGGATGGGAAGGGGAAACAAAGGAGGAGGCTACAATGCTTGATAAGAAATGTACTCATTATCTTGCCCATGTAATTGTAACCCCTCTGTACAGTATTTTCACAATAAAAAATAAATAAAAAATTTAAAAAATTAAAAAAAAAAGAGTCTCACGGACTTTCCTGCCCGGGCTGGCTTTGAACCGTGATCCTCAGATCTCAGCCTCCTGAGTAGCTAGGATTACAGGCGTGAGCCACTGGTGCCTGGCTGTTTTACATTTTTAAGTAACATGGTTTTGTGTTTCTATGCCACTACTGGGGCCTGCGCACTGTCCTCTAGCTTTTTTCTCAAAGCTTTTGTCTTACCACCTGAGGCAGAGGTCAGCTTCCAGCTTTTTGGTGGTTCATTGAAGATAAAGAGTCTTACAGGCTGGCTCTGAACTATGATTCTCAGCCTAGCCTCCTAGTAGTTAGGATGTGAGCCACCAGTACCAAGAAAATAACGTTTTTGTTTTGTTTTGTTTTTATTTGTCAGTCATGCCGCTTGAGCTCAAGGCCTGGACACTGTCCCTGAGTTTCTTTTGCTAAAAGCTAGCACTCTACCACTTGAGCTACAGCACTGCTTCCAGCTTTTTCTGTTTATATAGTACTAAGGAATCGAACCCAGGGCTTCATTCATGGTAGGCAAGCCTTCTGTCACTAAACCACCTTCCCAATTTTCTTTAACTTGGAATAGGCATATCAATTGATTTTAACATTCTTTGTTTTGTTTTGTTTTGTTTTGTGCTTGTTGGTCTTGAGGCCTGGGCTCTGTCCCTGAGCTGCTTTTGCTCAAGGCTAATGCTCTACCTTTTGAGCCACAACTCCACTTCTGACTTTTTTGGTAGTTTATTAGAGATCATTCTCACAGACTTCCCTGCCTGGGATGACTTTGAACCACTATCCTCAGATCTCAGCCTCCTGTGTGGCTAGGATTACAGGCATAAGCCACCAGTGTTCAGCTATTTTAACATTCTTCTGTGATAAATAGGTAGATTGCTTCTACTTTTTAGATATTTATAATACTTAATAAGTTCTACATTAGTCTTATATTAGTTTTTATTATCTAGTATACATTTCTAGAAGCAGAATTGCTGTCTCAGAATTGGTGCGTGCGTGCGTGCGTGCGTGCGTGCGTGCGTGCGTGCGTGCGTGTGTGTGTGTGTGTGTAGGTTGTGGGGCTTGAACTCTGGCTTGGGCGCTGTCCCTCAGTGCTTTTGCTCAAGGCTAGTGCTTTGCCACTTTGAGCCACAGCTCCACTTCCAATCTTCTCAGGATTAATTGGAGATAAGAGCCTCACAGACTTTCTTGCCCAGGCTGGATTCAAAACCACGGTCCTCAAATCTCAGGGTCCTGAGTAGCTAGGATTACAGTTGTGAGCCACTAGCATCTGGCCAGGGCATGTATATTTTTAAGGCATAAATTTAGTATTGAAAGCACTTTTAAATTGAAAAAGTGGTTGTGCACACCTGTAATCCCAATACATAGGAGGCTACAACAGAAGAATCTTTGGTTCAAGACATGGTTAGGCTACATAGCAAGATCCCATCTCAAAAAAAAAAAAAAATCCCCAAAACCCTGAATGCTGGTGATTCACAGCTTTAATCCTAAATTTTGGGAAGGTGGAGATTATTGGGTCACAGTGTCAGGCCATTCTGGGCATAAAAAAGTTCATAAGAAAACCCCTTCTCAACAAAGAACTGGATACAGTGGCACTTGCTTGTTATCCTAGCTACCAAAAAGCCTAACAGAGGTGGTGGATCATACCAAGGTGCACCCCTGAGCAGGAAAGGCGACCTTATCTCAGAAATAATGAGCAAACAAGTTAGGGCTAGAGGCGTGGCTTCACAGTAAGAGTGCTTTTCTCATAAGCTTAACAAAATAGAAAAAAAAATCCAAAAGAACTTTATTTCATTATTATATGTAGTTATACAAAGTCCATAAGTCAGGTTATGAGTACAATGCTTCTTGGTCAGTGTCACCCGCTTCCTTCATTCTCTCCCATTTTCTCCCTCTTGTCCTTACCCTTAAGTTACCTAGTTCATTTTTTATGTAATGTGCATTGTATATAACTACTACATTTGTTCACCCTCGATTCCTTTGCTCTCCTTTGCCTACTCCCAAAACATGTCCCAAAGACTTTTTAATCAGTTTATAGTATCTCTCCAAGGCAGGAAAAATGGCATTGTGGCTTATAGGTGATTTTTTTTAAAAGATTGCTCATGGAATAAACATTTCTCTAGGTCCTTCAAATCGCTCCAATTCGGTGTCTTCTCTAGACCTGGAAGGAGAGTCTGTGTCAGAACTTGGAGCAGGACCTTCTGGGAGTAATGGAGTTGAAGCTCTACAACTGTTAGAACATGAGCAAGGTAAAGTTGAGCACAGTTGTACACATACCAAACTTGCCTTATTGTAAGATAAGCAATGTGTTTACATGTAAGTTGGCTATTTGCAGTAAAAAAAATAAACTTAATTTGGTTATAGAATATATTTACTTCTAGTGTTATAGTAGTCCTTATAAATGTGTTTGAGGGCTGAGGCATGTCTCAAGTGGTAGAGTGCTTGCCTAGCAATACAGGCCAACTTCAGACCCTACTGTCACCTCCCAACAGTGTTTAATTGATGAGTGAAGTATTAAATTACATATAGTGTAAGTTCCTTTAAATTTTGTAGCATTAGGCCTCTTAATTAGTAACTTTTAAAGGATAAAGTGATTACTCAGATTTCAAGAAACAGAATTTGGGAAGGAAAGGAAGGGCATACAAATATTTAAAAGTATCTTGGCTCTGAAGTGACACTGTGACTCAAAGTGATAGAGCACTAGCCTTGAGCAAAAAGAGCTCGGGGACAGCTCCCAGGCCCTAAGTTCAAGCACAAGACCGACCAAAAAAAAGAATATTGGGCCAGCTGCAGTTGTTCATGACTATTATCCTAGCTATTCAGAAGGTAGAGATCAGGAGGATCATAGTTTAAGGCTAGCCTGGGCAAAATTCATAAGACACCTCTCTCCCCTCCTATCAACCAATAAAAAGTTGGATCCAGGTGACATGTACTTGTCATTCCAGCTATGTTGGGAAAGTAAATAGGAGGATTGTGATCCAGCTGAGCCTGGACATAAACATTGGATCGTATTTTAAAAATAACTAAAGCAAAAAATAGCTGTAGGCATGGATCGAGTTGTAGAATGTCTGTCTGGAAAATGTACAGACCGTGAATTTAGACGATACTACTGAAACAACACAGCATCAGAAAACCTAGTTTTTTTTTGATAGTTGTAAGTGCCAGACAAAAGCTTACTGGAAGAAAACACTAGCCGTTGTATAGGCAGAAGTTGGAGATAGATCATTGTAAGTGCAAGGCAAGTATATGAGAAATAGAAGTGGAGACCATAGTACTTAATCAGGTAGTACAGAGGAGACAGGTGGGTGACGATGGTAAAGTGGATGATACCTGTTACAGACTGAAGGAAGTCAGCTTTATAGCAAGCCAAGATAATGTTAGATGAGTGGTTGAGGATGATAGCCTCTTGTGCTTTAAGATGATAAATTGGAAACATTTCCAGATTTATTTCAGAGAATCAAGTTTAGGACAGATTGCTGCAAATAGAGTGTGAAGGAATGATTGTTAGACTTAAGGTGCCTGAGAATTACTTGAAGAAGTCCTATTTCTAGATAGCTTGCTCAGTCCATTTTTAGAAAGATAAGAATACTCCTATGGGCTGGGAATGTGGCTTAGTGGTAGAGTGCTTGCCTAGTATGCATGAAGCCCTGGGTTCCATTCCTCAGTACCACATAAACAGAAAAAGCCAGAAGTGGTGCTGTGGCTCAAGTGGTAGACTGCTAAAAGAAGCTCAGGGATAGTGTCTAAGCCTTAAGCAAAAGAAGCTCAGGGATAGTGCCTAGGCCCTGAGTTCAAGCCCCAGGACTACCTGCCGCCCCACCCCCACCCCCAATACTCCTATTAGAATATGTATGGCTTGAATAAAAATACTGCTATGTTTCATAATCAGTAACAGTTATAATTATTTGCTGCAAATAACATAGAAACCTGAAATAATGTGTTTATGACAGATGTTTATGACAAGTTAAATAAATAGCACTTCTTTGAAGAGACTTTTGGGTGATTCGAATGTAGATGATTGGCAGTCTTTATTTTCACTCAATTCACTAGAAAGTGAATTGAGGCCTGGGCACATAGCTTGTTATCTCAGCACTTTTGGATGGAAGCTGAAGTACTGTGTTGTGAGTTTGATGCCAGCCTGGATTACATAATGAGACCCTGTCTCAAAAATACCAAAATACAAAGCCGGGCACCGGTGGCAGATCTGAGGATCACAGTTCAAAGCCAGCCCGGGCAAGAAAGTCCGTGAAACTCTTATCTCCAATAAACCACCAGAAAACCGTAAGTGACACTGTAGCTCAAGTGGTAGAGCGCTCGCCTTGAGCTGAAGAGCTGAGGGACAGCGCCCGGGCCCAGAGTTCAAGCACCACGACTGACCAGAAAAACCTAAAATATATAATATGCATAGGGAGTTGGTATGAAACTCTACTTTTAGTCCCCAACACCAAACGAAAAACAAAAACATTAACAACAAAAAGTGAATTCACATAACTTGATCTAGAATGGAATGAAAACTTTAGAATGCAGACCAGAGTTGTCCATGTCAAGTCTAAAACATTTATAGTATGGGTTTATTAGCTGATTACCACCATAATAATGTGGCACAGTAAACTACCCAAAACACTTGCTCTGAAGTCTGGGTGAGTTAATTCATTCTAATTTGGACTGGGCTAACTCACACATACAAACAATAGTAGATAAGGTAGGGATCTCTCTAATTTTAGCTAGAGGTGAGTTGGCCATTGGGGAGCAGGCTGGTCTTTAGATCTAGAATGAAACTACAAGCTTAGTGATGATAAAAATTTTTAAGTGTTTAATTTTGTTTTTGATAGCTACCACGCAAGATAATCTTGATGATAAGCTAAGGAAGTTTGAGATTCGTGACATGATGGGTCTAACAGATGATAGAGACATATCAGAAACAGTGAGTGAGACCTGGAGTACAGATGTCCTGGGAAGTGACTTTGACCCTAACATTGAGGAAGATCGCTTACAAGAAATTGCAGGTAACTGATGTCCATTCAGTGTGTCTGGAAGATAGATAGATGTAGTTTTATGTCTTCCTATCCTTCATGAGAGAGAGTGTTATTCTTCGGATAGATGGAGGGTGGTATGGGTGACCACCTGACTGGGAAACTTTGAAAACTATATGGTACAGGACACTGGATACTCTTTCTAAGTGTAGTTTCCCCAATTCTAATACTGCAAAAAAAGAGAAAACTCAAAACTTTCTAATTACCTCTTGTCAAGTCTTGTTTTCATGGCATAGTGTGTACTCTCGGTCTATGATTAAAATATTCTCCACTTGATAGTAAGTACCTTACTTTATTTGTTTTTTTGTTTTTTTTTTGTCGGTCGTGGGGCTTGAACTCTGGGCCTGGGCGCTGTCCCTCAGCTCTTCAGCTCAAGGCGAGCGCTCTACCACTTGAGCTACAGCGCCACTTCCGGTTTTCTGGTGGTTTATTGGAGATAGGAGTCTCACGGTCTCTCCTGCCCGGGCTGGCTTTGAACCGCGATCCTCAGATCTCAGCCTCCTGAGTAGCTAGGATTACAGGCGTGAGCCACCAGCGCCCGGCAGCACCTTACTTTAAAATGAAAGTTTGTGCAGATAATAACCATAAAATCTTTGGGAATAATATGATAATTAAGTTCTTAAAAATGAAGGCTGAAGATGTAGCGCAGTGGTAGAGCATTTGCCTAGCATTTGGGGGGCTCTGTGTTCCATCCCTAGCACCACCACTAGATAGCAATAAAATGAGCTAGCTGCTGGTGGCTCACTCCTGTAATCCTAGCTTCTCAGGAGGCTGAGCTCTGAGAATTGTTCAAAGCCAGCCTGGGCCGAAAATCTGTGTATTCTTGTCTTTAATGAACTACCAAAAAGCTGGAAATAGAGTTGTGGCTTAGCTGGTAGAATGCCAGCTTTGAGTGAAAATACTAAGAGACAACATGTAAGCCCTAAGTTTAAGTCCCAGTATTGGCATCAAGAAATTTAAAAAAAAAGCTGGGCACCAGTGGCTCACGCTTGTAATCTTAGTTGCTCAGGAGGCTGAGATTTGAGGATTGCAGTTCAAAGCCAGCCCAAGCAGGAAAGTCCATGAGACTCTTAATCTCCAATAAACCATCAGAAAACCGGAAGTAGCACTGTGGCTCAAGTGGTTGAGCACTCAATTTGAGCTGAAGAGCTGAAGGACAGTGCCCAGGCCCAGAGTTCAAGCCCCATGACTGACCAAAAAAAGCCTAGGTAGTTCATGCCAGTCACCCCAATTATACAGGAAGCAAAAGTAGGTGGATTGTGGTCCAGGCCAGCCCAGGCATAAGTGCAAGAACCTACTAAAAAAAAGAAAAGGGCTTGAGGCAGGGCTCAAGTAAGTGTCAATCTTTGAGTGAAAAAGCTGAGGGACAACATCCAGGCCCCGAGTTGAAGCTCTAATAAAATGAAACCTACTAAAATGAACTTACTTCTGCATTTATTCTGTTCCAAAGAGGTATCCTTTGAAAAGAAAGGGGGAAAGTGTTTTGTGTTTTTTTAAATTAGCATATATTAGCTGTAGAAGGGAGGATTTCTTTTACTTTTTTTGTTGGTCATGGGGCTTGAACTCTGGGCCTGGGTGCTGTCCCTCAACTCTTCAAAGCTAGTGCTCTACCCCTTGAGCCACAGTACCACTTCCAGTTTTTCTGGTGGTTAATTGGAGATAATGAGTCTCATAGAGAAAACAGCATTCAGGCCCATAGTTCAAGCTCCACAACCAACAACAACAAAAAGAGTCTCATGGACTCTTATTATTATTATTTTTTTGGCTTTATTGTAAAGATACTATACAGAGGGTTACAGTTACGAGTGGGTAATGAGTACACTTCCTCTTGAACATTGTTACCCCCTCCATTGTTTTCCCCCTATCATCTCTCTCCCTCTCTTCCCCGAGGTTCTTTTTTTTTTTTTTTTATTGTGATTAAGTGATTACATAATTTCCCGAATTTCACAGTATTGTGGAATAATGATGCTCATTTAAAGTCACAAGTTCATTCTAACTTTCCTGGACCACATTGTCTATCACAGTCTGTAACATATAACGGTGTTCACATGTTATACACCATATATGTGATCAGCAGCGTGGGGATATTTAGTAGTGGTTCAACCAGATGAGTGGGAGTTCTTTGTTTCTTAAGTCCTGTTAGTTTTGTCGTATCACCTAACATTTTGGATTTAGCATCCACTTATCAGGGAGACCATGTACCGTTTGTCTCTTCATTCTTGGCTTACCTCGCTCAACATGATTCCTTCTAGCTCCATCCATTTCCCTACAAATGCCATTATTTTGTCATTTCTAATGGCTGCATAATATTCCATTGTGTATAGATACCACAATTTTTGGATCCATTCATCTGTGGTGGGGCATCTGGGTTGTTTCCATATCCTAGCTATTTTGAACAGTGCTGCAATAAACATGGAGGTGCACGTGTCCTTGTATATTGGTTCCTGTTGTTCAGGGTAGATGCCTAGAAGTGGTATGACTGGGTCGTAAGGGAGGTCAATCTTTAGCTTTCTGAGGACCCTCCAGACTGCTTTCCAAAGTGGTTGTATAAGTGTACATTCCCACCAGCAGTGTAATAGGGTTCCTCTTTCTCCACATCCCCTCCAGCATTTGTCGTTGGCTGATTTGTGGATGTGGGACATTCTGACTGGGGTAAGGTGGTATCTCAGGGTTGTCTATATTTGCATTTCCTTCACCACCAGGGATGATGAACATTTCCTCATGTGTTTCTTTGCCATTTTTATTTCTTCATTTGAGAAGTCCCTCTTTAGTTCCCTTGCCCATTTAGTAATTGGTTTGTTAGGTTTGGGAGGGATTCGTTTTCTTGAGTTCTCTGTATATACAGGATGTTAACCCCTTGTCTGATATATTGCTGGTAAATATTTTTTCCCAATTAGTTGGTTGTCTTTCTAGCTTAGTTGCGATAGATTTAGCTTTGCAGAAGCATTTTATTTTAAGGTAGTCCCATTTGTTGAGTCTCTCTCCAACTTGTTGTGATCCTGGGACTCTTCAGGTTTAATGTTAAGGTCTTTAATCCATTTTGAGTTGATGTTGGTGCATGGTGATAGGCTGGGGTCCACTTTTAGTTTTCTGCATGTGGCTGCCCAGTTTTCCCAGCACCAGTGGTTGAAGAGGCTGTGTTTCTTCCATTGTATGTCTTTGGCTCCTTTGTCGAATATCAGCTGGCTGTAGGCCTGTGGATTTATTTCTGGATCTTCTATTCTGTTCCATTGGTCTTCGGGTCTGTTTTTGTGCCAGTACCATGCTGTCTTTGTTATTATAGCTCTGTAGTAGAGTTTGAAGTTCGGCATGGATAGCCCTCCCATATTGTCTTTATCCCCTAGAATTGTTTTGGCTATTCTAGGTCTTTTGTTGTTCCATATGAATTTTTGGACTGTTTTCTGTATTTCAGTGATGTACATCATTGGGATTTTAATAGGAATTGCATTGAATTTGTATATTCGTTTTGGAAGTATTACCATCTTTACTATATTAAGTCGGCCTACCCAGGAGCATGGGAGGTCTTTCCATTTCCTAGTGTCTTCTGCAATTTCTTTCTTTAACTTTTTATAGTTTTCATTAAATAGTTCTTTTACATCTTTGGTTAGGTTAATTCCTAAATATTTTATTTTTTGGGAGGTTATTGTGAATGGGGTTGCTCCCTTTATTTCCCTCTCTTCTTGTACATTGTCAGTGTATATATAGTAAGGCAACTGATTTTTGTGGGTTTATTTTGTATCCTGCTATTTTGCCGAAGTGATTTATGATTTCTAAGAGTTTGGGGATGGAGTTTTTGGGATCGTGAAGGTATAGTATCATGTCGTCTGCAAAAGGGATAGTTCAACTTCTTCTTTCCCTATGCGGATCCCTTTAATGTCTTTTTCTTGCCTTATTGCCCTGGCTAAGGGTTCCAGGACTATATTGAAGAGGAGTGGAGACAGTGGGCATCCTTGCCTTGTTCCTGATTTTAGGAGAATTGGTTGTAGCTTTTCCCCTTTAAGTATAATCTTGGCTATTGGTCTATCATAAATGGCTTTTATTGTTTTTAGAAATGTTCCTTCTATTCCTATTTTCTCCAGAGCTTTTAGCATGAATGAATGTTGAATTTTATCAAAGGCTTTTTCTGCATCTGTGGCGATAATCATGTGATTCTTGACCTTGGCTCTGTTGATATGTTGTATTGCATTTATTGACTTACGTATGTTAAACCATCCCTGTGTCTCTGGGATGAAGCCTACCTGGTCATAGTGTATAATTTTTTTATGTGTTTCTGGATTCTGTTAGCTAGAATCTTGTTAAGGATCTTTGCATCTGTGTTCATCAAGGAAATTGGCCTGTAATTCTCCTTTTTGGTTAGGTCTTTGCCTGGTTTGGGGATGAGTGTGATATTGGCTTCGTAGAATGAGTTTGGGATAGCTCCCTCCTTCTCTGTTTCTCTGAAGAGCTTGAGGAGTATGGGTATTAGTTCTTGTTTAAAGGTCTTATAGAATTCTGCTGTGAATCCATCTGGTCCTGGGCTTTTTTTTGTTGGAAGACTTTTGATAGCTTCCTGTATCTCGTTATAGGATATTAGCTTATTTAATTGGTTAACTTCTTCTTTGCTCAGTTTGGGCAACTTGTATTTCTCTAAAAATGCATCCATTTCTGCCAGATTTTCTTCCTTTAGGGAGTATAGCTTTTGAAAGTAGTCTGTTAGAATTGTTTGGATATCTTGGGTACGTGTTGTGATGTTTCCCGTGGCATCCCTAATCCTATTAATATGGGTTTCCTCTCTTCTTTTTTTAATTAATCTAGCCAATGGGCCATCAATTTTGTTTATTTTTTCAAAGAACCAGCTTTTTGTTTGGTTTATTTTGGTTATGGTTTTCTGATTTTCTAATTGGTTAATCTCTGCTCTTAATTTGGTTATCTGGCTTCGTCTAGCAACTTTAGGTCCCATTTTTTCTTGTTTTTCTAGCTGTTTTAGTTGCAACATGAGATTATTTACTTGGTCTGTCTCCATTCTCTTGATGTGGGCACTGAGGGCAATAAATTTGCCCCTCGTGTCCCACAAGTTTCTTTGTGAGGTGTTTTCATTTTTATTGAGTTGTAGGAAATGCTTTATTTCTTCTCTGATCTCTTCCGTTACCCAGGCATTGTTAAGGAGTGTGCTGTTCAATTTCCATGTATTAGAGAAATTTCTGCGGTATGCTTTGTTATTGAGAGCTAGCTTGATTCCACTGTGGTCAGATAGGATACAGGGGATTATGTCAATCCCTTTGTATTTGCTTAAGTTCCTTGCATGAACTATGATATGGCCTATTTTGGAGAAAGTTCCATGAGCTGCTGAGAAGAATGTGTACTGTGTTTTAGGGTGAAATACTCGGTAGATGTCAGTTAATTCCGCTTGAAGTATGGCCTCACTTAATTCGGTAGCTTCTTTGCCAATCCTCTGGTTGGTAGACCTGTCCTTTGGTGAGAGTGGTGTGTTAAAGTCTCCTAGTATTATCGTATTGGGATCAATTTTATTCTGTAAGTTTGAGAGCATTTGTTTAACATATCTGGGTACACCAATATTTGGGGCATATAAGTTGATGATGGTTATATCCTCCTCTTGGATTGTTCCCTTTATTAATATGTAGTGTCCGTCCTTGTCTTTCTGTACTGATTTTAATGAAAAGTTTATTTTGTCAGATATCAGGATAGCTACACCTGCTTTCTTACTGGGGGCATTTGATTGGTAGATCCTTTTCCACCCCTTCACTCTGAGTTTGTTTGTATGTTTTGTTGAGAGGTGGGTCTCCTGAAGGCAACAGATGGATGGGTCTTGTTTTCTGATCCAGTCCTCAGTTCGTTTTCTTTTAATTGGCGAATTCAGCCCATTTATATTAAGAGGAAGTATAGAGAGATGCATTGTTGTCCCTGCCATTCCGTTTTCCTAAGTTTTTCTTCTTTCCTTTCCTCCTGTGCTTGCTCAGTTAGACTTTGAGTAATGCCTGTTTGGGGCAGGTCCCAGTTCCTGGTTGCTTTCTTCAGGTTGTGTCCCCCCTCTTAGAATTCTTTGTAATGCTGGCTTAATGTTTATGTATTCATTTAGTTTTTCTTTGCTATTAAAAGTTTTCAGTTCTCCATCAAATGTGAATGCTAGCTTTGCCGGATATATCAGTCTGGGTTGGCAGTTATTGGCTTTCAGGGCTCGTATGGTGCTTTCCCAGGCTTTTCTTGCATTCATTGTTTGTGTGGAGAGATCTGCAGTGATTCTAATTTTTTTTTCCCGGTGTAGGATAGCTCCTTCTTCATTTTTGCTGCATGCAGGATTGTTTCCTTATTATTCAGATCTATCATTTTTACTATAATGTGTCTAGAAGTGTTTCTCCTGGGATCTTGCTTGTTGGGTGTTCTATAAGCTTCTGTAATGTAGTTAAGATGGTCGTTTTTGAGGTGGGGAAAATTTTCATTGATTATCTTGTTAAATAGATGTTGCATTCCCTTGCTCTGGAATTCCTCACCTTCGTCCACTCCGATTATGCGAAGGTTAAATTTCTTGGCATTATCTGCTTGCTCTTGAATTTCCCTTTGGTTTAATTTGAGTGATTTTTCCATATCTGTCACTTTTTGGTCCAGTTGGTGTATTCTGTCTTCTGTATCTGACACTCTACCTTCCATTTCATTCACTCTGTTGACCGTGGCTTCTATTGTGGTTTGCGTGGAGGAAATGGATCCCTTTATGGATTCAATGTTGGTTCTCAGAGTACTGATCTCAGTATGTATTACCTCTAATTTGGCGTTTATCTCACTTCTTACTGAGGTTTGTGCAGCTTCTATTTTTGCATCCAACTTTTGTTTGATATCCTGTATCTCTTTGGATAGTTCATCCTTGTGCTCTTTCAATTTCTGATCAATTTCTCGCTTTATTTCTTGAGTCATTGCCTCCAGCAACCCTTGGATGTAGCTTTTGTCTTCCATTCCTGCTTTGCTCCCACTGTGGCTCTCCCCTGCATGGCTGCTGGCTTTTGAGGTGAGCTTGCTGTCCTGGGTGGTGGTAAATCTTGTGATTTTTCTCTGTGATTTTCGCATGGGGGTTCAGGAGACTGCTCTGTAATTTTGTTTTGGTGTGTCTGTCTTTGCTTGGTTGCTGATTCTGTATTGGTAGAGAGAGTCTGTGCCTGATCTGGGTTCTGTTGGGAGCCTATTTCCAGCTGCTATTCTGACCTACTTAGGATTCTCAGCTCTCTGCTGTAGATTGCTGGCAATTCCCGCCTTTGGAAGGGTTGAGCAGCCTAGACTTACTTGTGTTTGCTCCTACGGGTGCTCTTGGGAAGATCAGATGCTCTGGATGCACTCTCCCAAATACTGGAGTCTGCTATGGGCTCCTGATGTGTTTTTGTTTGTTTGTTTATTTTGGGCTGGTTGTGGGCTTGAACTCTAGGTTTGGGTGCTGTCCCTCAGCTCTTCAGCTCAAGGCTGGCACCCTACCATTTGAGCCACAGCACCACTTCTGACCCTTTTTGCTTTTGTGATGCTGAGGAATCAGATCCAGGGCCTCATACATCCAAGACTATCACTCTACTGCTGAGCCGTCTTATCAGCCTGAGCTCCTGCTTTCTATCAGGTGCTGGCAGCCTGTGTTGCCCAATTTCCAGCCTAGGGTATGTGGGTGGAGTTTTGGTGGGGTTTGGGCTTCTCTTGTCCTGGGCCTCCAGGTCTTTTGTTGTCACAGGCATGCTTCCCGGGGAGTGCTGTTTCCTGATTTTCTCCCCTCTGTTGAGGCGTATGCTCAGCTTTTTACTTCAGTTGAGAGGAGTTGGTTGTGTTGTTCAGGCGCCGGATCCCCGGGCCTGGTTCCGGCCCCAGCCTGGAGCGCACTCGTTAGGCCTGTGCTGATGTGTATACCACCTAGGTTATGCAGCCTGGAGCACACAGTTCAAATTTCTTCTACTGTTGGTAGTCTTGACCCAGGGGTGCTGTTCCTGGATTGGGCATTTAAGCTCCCTTCCAGGGGCACTCTTGCTCTAGCCTGGCCAGCGGAGTGTGCTCCACGGGCTGGTGGAGCTCTCGAACAGTTCCCAGTTTTAGTGGGTCTTGTGGTCCGGGTGTTGGGGTAGGGAGTCTAGGTCAGGGTCTGGGGATTCCCTCCAGCTCTGGTCTCCCTTGAGGGATACACTGTCCCCTATGGGGTATTCACCCTGGAGCTGGTTGTTTCTGTGTGGTGTAGGTCGTCAGTTGTTGTTGCAATCTGAGTTCAGTTGGGGTGGTTGCGGGCTGGGCTGGGCGGTGGTGACTCTGTGTGATTCTTTTCTGTCTCTGCCTCTATCGAAGCTGTCGGGTCCACCGTGTCCACGCTCAGGCGGCTTCTTCGCGGGTTGTAGAGATCCGGTGGGTCTGGCGCAGGTGCCTTAGGCGGCTTCTGCGCGGGTGATCTGCAGGCAGCCCCCTGTGCCTCTGGGACCGGACGGGTCTAGTGTCTAAGGCGGCTTCTGCGCGGGGGGGGGGGGGGGGGGGGGGGGAGGGGGGGTGTCTGCAGACAGGTCCCTTTGTTGCGCTGCCGGTGCCTGGCAGCTTTGGCGGGATGGAGCCTCTCTGCTCGGGTGGAGAGTGAGGGGTGGGGGTGGGATCCTCGTGGAGACTCCCGGCTGGTAGGTTTCTCTGTTCCTGGCGATCAGTTGTTCTGCAAACCGGTACCTCAGGCGGCTTCTGCGCGGGTGATCTGCAGGCGGCTCCCTGTGTCTCTGGGGTTCCCGCAGCCCCCGCCGGGCCGGCTGGCCGCGGCTTGGCACTGCCGCGCGGCCAGTAAAGGTTGGGGGAGGGGTCTTCACTCTTCTCTGTTCTGAAATTCTTCTTTTCCTCTCTTTTTTTGTTATTTTCCACCTCCGGTTTTTCTCTGAGTGTTCGTCTTTTTGTTGTTGTCGGTCTCTTGGGGCGATTAAGCGTTGGAACTCGAACTCTCTTTTTGGTTGGGGAGAGCTGTGGCGTTTTCCTACTGCCCCGTCGCCATCTTGGTCCCCCCTCTCATGGACTCTGAAGCACGATCCTCAGATGTTAGCCTCCTGAGTAGCTAGGAATACAGGCATGAGCCACCAGTGCCTGGCTTGTGTGTGTGTGTGTGTTTTAAAGTAATTGTACAAAAAATTTTGAGGGCTGGGAAGGTGACTCAGTGGTAGAGTGCTTGCCTTGCATGCATGAGGCCCTGGGTTCGATTCCTCAATACCACATAAGCAAAAAGAAAAAAGCTGTAAGTGGCACTGCGGTTCAAGTGGTAGAGCGCTAGCCTTGAGCTGAATTGCTGAGGGACAGCGCCCAGACCCAGAGTTCAGGCCCCACGACCGGACCCAAAAAAAAAATTTTTTTTGAATTCCACAAGTCTGATTATGAGTACAATGCATCTTGATTGATACTTCAGTGTTCTTAATTCAGTCATACAATAATGCTTAGCTCTTTCTGTTTGTATTTTTGAGTAATGTAAAATAGATCTCTTATTTGGTTTTGTATTATTTTATGCCAGATGCCAAAGTATTGGTTTTGGCAGTAAGCTGTATTTGAGCAATTAGCTGTATTTGCAGGAGAGTGAGTACTATGAAGGAGAGTGTATTCTCTTGCAATTATGTCTTATTGCTTTGGATATGTGGCTAATGATCCAGAAGAAAACATAATTGGCCAGTATATGGTTAAGTTTCTCTAATGTTTGTAATCCTGTAGGACTACAGTTTTAGAATGATTCCAGGAGAACATGTAAAATATATTGAAAAAACCAAAATGGAGGCCAGTTGAAATAACTCAATCCAAAAATGTGTGTGTGTGCATGTGTATGCATGCTTGTGTGTGTATGTTTTTTTTTAAATTTAATTTAATTTTATTTGTGAACATACTGTACAGAGGGGTTACAATTACATGGGCAGGATAATGCGTACATTTCTTACCAAGCATTGCACCCTCCTCCTTTGGTTTACCCTTCACATCCCTTCCCAGCCTCCCCACTCCCCCATGTTTATGTTTTTTAATGGACAGTCAAAAGTGAGCAGAAGAACTTGATAAAAAGGAAATATGCCATTGCACATTTGTGTGTGCTAGGTTGTAATTATAATTCTCACTTTGGTGTCTTTCTTGTGGTACAGAAAAGATTTTGTCAGCTTACTTATTGTTTAGCCTTCCTCCACCATCACTGCTCCATCCATCAGATACTTGTTAACACTTTGCTCCCTACTTCTTTACAGGTGCAGCAGCAGAGAACATGTTGGGCAGTTTACTGTGCCTCCCAGGTTCTGGGTCAGTGCTTCTTGACCCCTGCACAGGTTCTACCATATCAGAAACAACAAGCGAAGCTTGGAGTGTAGAGGTATTACCAAGTGACTCAGGTTAGTGTGCTGTCATCATATGCTTTTTTATTTGTTCAGAAATCTTTATCTTTCTCTCCTCTCTCCCTCCCCTCCCTCTTGGTACTGGGGCTTGAACTCAGGCTCTGGCCTGGATGCTGTCTGTTAGCTCCTTTGCTTGGGCTGCCACTTTACCACCTGAGCCACAGCTCTATTTCTGGCTTTTTGCTGGCTAATCAGAGAGATATGAGTTATGGATATGTTGCTTCACTGGCTTCAAACCTCATCCTCAGATCTCAGCCTCCTGAGTAGCTTGGATTATTGAGTGAAGTACCAATTCCTGGCTCCTAATTTCTATACTATGCACATCTTATTCAGAGCATTTTTTTAATTTTGTGCTGGTACTGGGGCTTGAACTTAGGGCTTGGGTGCTGTCTCTTAGCTTTTTTTGTTTAAGCTGGCACTCCACCACTTGAGCCTCAGCTCCACCTCTTTTTTGTGTGTGGTTTATTGGAGATTACTCTCACAGAGTTTTCTATCCCAGCTGGCTTTGAACCTCGATCCTCAGGTGTCAGCCTCCTTAGTAGCTAGCCTTGTAGGCATGAGCCATTAGCACCTGTGCCATTTGTTTAGTTTAGCTATGTGTTTTCACTTTAGCTCAGACTAGCCTCAAATTCATCATCCTCCTGCCTCATCCTCCCAACTGTTGGGATTATAGGTGTGTAAACCACATCTAGCTTAAATACATTTGACAAATGTGAGACAATCACATTGATAAGAATTAGATGGAAAATTGGACCATTTTCTAGTCATTAAAAAAAAATTCAGGAAATGGAGATGTGGCTCAGTTGGTAGCTTTGAACAAAAATGCCAAGCCAGATACAAAGGTCCTGAGTACAAGCCTCAGTATCTGCACACACACACACACACACGCACGCACGCACGCACGCACGCACGCACGCACGCACGCACGCACGCACGCACTAGTGTTGGATGGCAAAAACTTAGGATGGAAGATGTTCTCTGACAGTTCAGTGTGGCAGCAATTTTTTCGAACTCATTTCGGTCCTGAGTGGGTCTTTGAGTACCAACTCTTCTCAAGATAGGAAAGCTAGGAGTAACAACATTGCTTAGACACAGAGTAGTTGACTTCCCAACAAGTGAGGTTTGATTTATCTCTAATGAAAACTCTAAAAAATTAATGTTTTTGGAGTACATTGAAATTTGATACTTTGCCACAGGTGGAGAATTTTACAAGTACAAGGCCAAGCCTATCTCAAATCATGGTAGACCAAAGGACTGAAAGTAAAGTTTGCTAGTCCCTAGTACTTGGGTTGGGGAGGAGAAAAGAAAAGAAATTGGACCGTAGTCCTGAGGATTTATATGTGTAGTGTTTTTGTATGTAAAATGTTTCTGTTTTTTTGGTTTTTATGGTCTGGGGCCCCCAGACCCCCACCAAGAAAACCACCGAGAGTCAGACTCTACAGCTGTTTTATTTAAAAGGGCTGCAGTTCGGGCCTTGTCCTACACTCCGACACAGTGGAGCCCAGGAGGAGAGCCCCGAGCTAAGGATTTGCAGGTCTTATAAAGGCACACAACCAGGTGGTTTAGCACCACGTGTTGCTCTGCTCTGAAACAAGCAACAAATGATCACTGCCTCAAGTACTTTAACCTTTCATTCCCCCCTTGACTTATGGTCCTGAGCCACAATCTTATGGCTCTGGCCCAAAACTAAACTCCAACAGCTCTTGATCTTGAATGGGTATACCAATAACAATTAGTCCATTTTTCTTTTCTTGAGGCGTATGCAGAGTGTTTGGGTAGGATGCTTGGAGACTTCCCATGTTTCCCCACAGTTGTCCAGGGCAAAGGGGTCAGCTGGTCTGGCGTGGAGCAGTGGATCCAAGCAGCAATGCCGTCTACCTTAAGGGTGTAGCCAGTAGCACCATGTAAGGTCCCTTCCACCGTGGTTCCAGAGATCTCAAGTTGTGCCTTTGAACAAACACCCAGTCCCCTGGTTTAAACAAATGGGGGGTAGGGATAGAAGCAGAATCATATAATGCTCTAAGCTGGGGCCACATACTCTATGTACCAGCTGTAAATAGTCAAGCTTACACAGAAATTCAGTATCATCCAAATCAGCAAGCAATTCAGTCTGAAGGCTAGGGAAAATGGTGGAGGGTGTCCATACATTATTTCAGAAGGAGTAAAGCCAAGCTGATAGGGTGAATTTCTTACTCTAAACAGGGCAAAAGGAAGGAGCGATACCTAGTCTGCGCCAGTCTCCAAGGCCAATTCAGTTAAGGTCTCTTTTAGAGTCCAATTCATTCTTTCTACCTGCCCTGAACTCTGGGGTCTATAAGCATAGTGCCAATCCGTCCCCAGTGCCGCGGCTATTCCCTGACTTACTTTTGAGATGAAGGCCGGTCCATTGTCTGACCTGATGGTAGATGGGAAGCCATACCTGGGTAGGATTTCTTCCAGGATCTTCTTAGCCACGACGTTCGCGGTTTCATGCTTTGTTGGGTAGGCTTCAACCCATACTGAAAAGGTGTCTACAAAAAACTAGCAAATACTTATATCCAAATTTTCCATTTTTAATTTCTGTGAAGTCTACTTCCCAATACACACCTGGCCTATCTCCATGGAGGCGAGCTCCTTTTGTAACCGGTTGATTGGGGGCATTGGTGAGCTGACAGTCTTTACAATTTTTAACAATGTCCTCAATGAGTTGATTTCCTTGCCTAATTTTCACTTCTGAGTGTCGGAGCAAGTCCTGCATTCTTCAGGTTCCCATGTGAGAGACCCGATGGATTCTCTTAAGAATCCCCTTGCCCTTGGGCTGGGAAGGTGGCTCAATGGTAGAGCGCTTGCCTTGCATGCCTGAGGCCCTGCGTTTGATTCCCCAGAACCACATAAGCAAAAAGAAAAAAGCTGGAAGTGGCGCTGTGGCTCAAGTGGTAGAGGTCTAGCCTTGAGCTGAAGAGCTGAGGGACAGAACCCAGGCCCAGACAGAGTTCAGGCCCTATGACCAGACCCCCCCCCCAAAAAAAAAAAAAAAAAAACCAGAATCCCCTTGCCCAATCTTTGTGGCAAGATAAGTTTCCCCTCACCAGTTTTCCACCAGTCTTTGTTTCCTTCTCTGCCCAGGGGTTTATAGGCCATGGGAATTTTCTTTATCCATTTCAAGTCTTCTTGGGAGTACTGAGGCTCAGGAGGCAAAGCTCATGGCCCTGGGTCTACTAGAGTCAGTACTTCCTCTGGGCTGGAGGGCCGCCTCCTTAGCTGCCTGATCCGCCAAGTTATTTCCTTTGGTTATAGAATCAGTTCCCTTTTGATGGCCAGGGCAGTGCATAATGGCAATATTTGCTGGTTCCCATATGGCCCGGATGAGGCTTAAAATTTCTTGTTTTTAATAGTCTTTCCCTCAGCTGTCAGCAGCCCTCTCTCTTGGTAAATGGCTCCATGGACATGCACGGTGGCAAAAGCATACTGACTGTCGGTGTTCATGTTTAGTCTCTTCCCTTTTCCCATTTGTAGGGCTTTTGTTAGTGCCATTAGTTCTGCTCTGTGCAGATGTTCTTGGGGGGAGTGCTGCTTCTGCCCACACTATCTCAGTGTCCATGGTGACTGCTGCGCCCATGTACCTTTTTTCTATCTCGAATGAAACTGCTGCCATCTGTGAACCAAGTATGCTCGGCATGCAATAGTGGCGAGTCCAACAAGTCTGGCCTCTTTTCCTTGGCCCGGTCCCTCTTTTCATGCTCAATTTCACGTTCTCTGTCCTTCCTTTCCTGTCTTTGCTTCTCTGTCTTTCTCTTATTGTAAACCTTTTCTGCCATGGCTACTAGATCCCTAATAGACTTCTCACCAAGTCTGTCTAGACCCTGCAACTTTCACTTTATGTCTGGTGCAGCTTGATTTATATAGGCAAACATAATCATCTGAGCCAACTCCTGGGTCTCAAGATCATATGGGGTACATTGACTAAAAGCGTCCATGAGCCGCTCAAGATATGCTGCCGGACTTTCACTTCCTCCCTGTCTAACATCATAAACTTTGGCCATATTAGTAGGTTGGTGAGCCACCACCTTGAGACCTGCCAACAGAGCCTGGCAGTAGACGAGGAGTCGCTCT
This sequence comes from Dipodomys merriami, assembly GCF_024711535.1. Lineage (NCBI taxonomy): Eukaryota > Metazoa > Chordata > Mammalia > Rodentia > Heteromyidae > Dipodomys > Dipodomys merriami. The sequence goes on from NW_027202382.1 coordinate 40,737,730, forward strand.
CTACCTTCAACCGTATTGTAGTCCCATGTTGGTCGGATCTCAGGAAAATAGGCAGCGATCAGGGCAGGATCTGTGATGGGCGCTACTGTGGGGCCAGGGATATGTTTCCGGGCCACCTCTCAGATACGGTCTCTCTCTTCAGTGGTAAAAAGGACCTGTAAAAGCTGACTGCAATCATCCCAAGTAGGCTGATAAGAGAATAGCAAACGAATTAAATCCTGGGGTTTCTCAGAAAAGGGGTCATTTTGGGTGTGCCAATTGTATAGATCACTGGTAGAAAATAGCCAATATTGGAGTTGCTGTTGACCATCTGCATCCACAGGACCTACGGCGCGTAAGGGAAAAACAGCTGCACTTAGAAGTGGGGCTGATCCCACGGCATCGTCGAGTAACTAGCCCCTCAGACACTTTAAGGGCAGGTGTCTAGGGTTTGGCTGCTGGTTCTATAGCTCCCTCCTCCTCTTGATCATTCTCAGGCTCTGCAGAAGGAACCTGGGAAGGGGAGTATGGGGGAGGAAACATTTCTTCTTCCAAGTTATCTCCCTGAAAAACCAAGGGTACAATTTCTTTTCCTCTTTCTTAGTTTCTTTTTGTAAGTCTAGGGGGCTAGATGGAGTGGTGCCCATGCTTTCCAGTCCTGTCAGTCGTACAGTCCAAAGAACAAACAGTACAAACAAAACACATGCATGCCTGACAGTTAGGAAGAAAAGCTTACTAAGTGGAGATCTCCGGAATTGGTCCGCTGACTCCTGTAATGGGACACCCACACCCCACAGCAGAAGGATCAGACCCACAGTGGTCAGTTCCGGCCCAACACCGAACAGACCCCCGACCCACAATTCACACGGCGGGGTTCCCAGGACCCCTACCCCACACGGCAGGGTTCCAAGGACCCCTGCTTCACACGGCAGGGTTACCCCCACCCCACAAGAAGATATGGGATGTCTCCCAGTTCCTCCAGGGTTGTTGTGTAAGCGCGGCCGCTTCAACAACCCTTTACAAATCGGAGCGGCTGTCGTCACAAGGGAAAATGAAAGTAAAACAGACAAATAACAGGACAAGACAAAGTAACAGAGTTTTACATTTGGAGTCTGAGTTCTCGGGGGTCTTTGGGGGGATCCCGGATGAGCCCCCACTAATATGTTATGCCAAGGTTGCAGGACCCCCACCAAGAAGACCACTGAGAGTCAGACTCTACAGCTGTTTTATTTAAACGGGCTGCAGCTCGGGCCTCGTCCTATACTCTGACACAGTGGAGCCCAGGAGGAGAGCCCCAAGCTAAGGATTTGCAGGTCTTATAAAGGCACACAACCAGGTGGTTTAGCACCACGTGTTGCTCTGCTCTGAAACAAGCAACAAATGATCACTGCCTCAAGTACTTTAACCTTTCAGGGCTTGAACTCAGGGCTTATGCACTGTCCCTGAGCTTCTTTTGCTTAAGGCTAATACTCTACCACTTGAGCAACAGTGCCACTTCCATCCTTTTCTGTTTATGGGATACTGAGGAATCATGCATGTTAGGCAAGCATTCTATCACTAAGCCACATTCCCAGCTGTACTTAATTTTTTCTTTTTTTGGGGGGGGGGTCTGGTCGTGGGTCCGGAACTCTGGGCCTGGGCGCTGTCCCTCAGCTCTTCAGCTCAAGGCTAGCACTCTACCACTTGAGCCACAGTGCCACTTCCGGCTTTTTTCTTATGTGGTGCTGAGGAATCGAACCCAGGGCCTCGAGCATGCAAGGCAAGTGCTCTACCACTGAGCCACCTTCCCAGCCTTGTACTTAATTTTTTCTTATGTCTACTCTTTTTTTTTTCTGCTCATGAAGACAGATCTTTGCTTTCAAGTAAATGTCAACTATCTAAATGCAAATATAATTAATTACATATCTTAATTATTTTCTGATTTATTTGGTTTAAGAATAGCTAAGTAGCCGGGTGCCGGTGGCTCATGCCTGTAATTCTAGCTACTCAGGAGGCTGAGATCTGAGGATCGCGGTTCAAAGCCAGCCCGGGCAGGAAAGTCCATAAGACTCTTTTTTTTTTTTTTTTTTTTTTGCTTTTCTGTTCAGATTTTATTTGAAATCTAATTCAAATTGTCAAAGCTACAAAAGGGGGTGACATCTGTATTACCATAAGACTCTTACCTCCAATAAACCACTAGAAAACCAGCAGTGGCACTGTGGCTCAAATGGTAGAGTGCTTGCCTTGAGCTGAAGAGCCGAGGGACAGCACCCAAGCCCAGAGTTCAAGCCCCACGACCAACCAAAAAAAAAAAAAAAAAAGCTAAGTAAGCAGGGCACCAGTGGCACACACCTGTAGTCCTATCTACTCAGGAGGCTAAGATCTAAGGATTGTGAATCAAAGCCAGCCCAGGCAGGAAAGTTTATGAGACTCTACTCTCCAGTTAACCACCAAAAAGGCCAGAAGTAGAGCTATAGCTCAAGTTATAGAGCTCTAGCCTTGAGCAAAAGAGCTCTGGAACAGTGTCCAGGCCCAGACAGCACAAAAAAAGAAAAAGTAGAGATTGGACATGATAGCTTGCATCTGTAATACCAGCAGTTGGAAAGTAGAGATCTGGCAGATCAGTTTCAAGTCAGGCTAGAAAAAAAGTTGTCAAGACCTCATTTCTCTGGACCAGGTGGCATGTACCTGTTATTCTAGTTCCCAGGAAGCTACCATAGATAAGTCATGCCAAACATGTACCTGAGCAGAAAGTGAGATCCTATCACAAAAATTAGCAGCAGAAAATAAGGCTGGAGTGGGGCTCAATCCTTAGGGCACCTGCCTAACTAACACGCATAGGACCAGTGTTTAAACCCTAGTACTGGGGAAAAAAAAAAAGAAATAATAAATGTTTTTTTTTTTTTTTTTTTTTTTTTGTCGGTCGTGGGGCTTGAACTCTGGGCCTGAGCGCTGTCCCTCAGCTCTTCAGCTCAAGGCGAGCGCTCTACCACTTGAGCTACAGCACCACTTCCGGTTTTCTGGTGGTTTATTGGAGATAGGAGTCTCACGGTCTCTCCTGCCCGGGCTGGCTTTGAACCGCGATCCTCAGATCTCAGCCTCCTGAGTAGCTAGGATTACAGGCATGAGCCACCAGCGCCCGGCTAAATAAAATGTTTTATCTCAACGAAACAAGCCTGGTATGGTATTGTAGCCCTATTCTCCCAGCTACTCTGGAGGCCATAGGTAGGAGGATTGAGGTGTAAGCAAGACCCTATATCAAAAATAAGAAGAGCAAAATGTGCTGGAAGTACGACTCAAGTGGTAAAGGACATAACTATTATGTTTGAGGCCCTGAAATTCAACCTCAGTACCACCAAGGGAAGAAAAAGTCCGTTCTGGAATGTAGCATATTCAGACATGATCCCCTTGTCTGGTGATTAGCTTACCATCAATTGAGTATCTGTAGAAGCTCTAATTTAGGAAGTAGTTGAGTTATTCTGAATTTTTATGTACTTTTTTGTCAAGTTACATATTAACCAACAAAGGTTAATGATCTAGAAACAATTGTCACCTAGCTTACATTGAGCTGAAAACATACCTTATTCCTTTTTGACACTTGATCTAACTAGGTTTGTTAACTAGGTTTGGTTTATAATTAGAAAACTTATTTATACTAATTTTATTCATACCCTGATATGTTATAGTATACCTAACAGAATCACTAAGTGATTCCTGTCTTTGGTTTAGAGGCCCCAGACTTAAAGCAAGAGGAGCGCCTACAAGAGCTGGAGAGTTGTTCTGGACTGGGCAGCACATCTGATGATACGGATGTCAGGGAGGTCAGTTCCCGCCCCAGCACACCAGGCCTCAGTGTTGTGTCCGGTATGTCTGTCTTGTTTTAAGGAATAGGAATTTGAAGGTGTTCCCCTCCTCCTCACTTATAAATTTGATTTCAAAGAGATACGTTTTTTATTAAGAACCAGTGGTTTTCCAAGGAACAAAATTATTTTGATAACTTAACATATGGCTTTTATATCCTGTTGAAGTAATTGGCAATATCTTTATTCTTAGTAGCCTGTGTTACAGTATTTAGGTAATACATGATAATTCTGCTTATGTTATATAAAAGTAAGGTAAGTACATTTGAACAGTATAATAAAGGATATATAATACTTAACAGCTCATATGTACAGAACAATGATACATAAAATTTGGAGGTTTTAAGCTGGTACTGGTGACTCACATACATAATCCTAGCTATTCAAGAGGCTGAGATCTGAGGATCACAGTTGAAGCCAGACCGGGCAGGCAAAGTCCGAGAAACTCTTATTTCCAACTAACGACAAAAATCCAGAAGAGGAGCTGTGGCTTAAGTGGTAGAGTACTAGTCTTAAGCTGAAGAGCTCATGGACAGCTCCCAAGCCCCAAGGTCCAGCCCTAGGACTGGCACACCAAAGAAAGATAGGGAGGAGGAGAGGGAGGGAAGGAAGAAAGGAAAATTTGACAGTGTTTAAATTCCATATACTTTATATCTAAACTTCATGTAGTTTTTGTATGACTACTGTGCTTCTTTTCTTTTTTGCTCATTATTAAATTTTTTTTTTAAAGGAATAAGTGCAACATCTGAGGACATTCCCAATAAGATTGAAGACCTCAGATCTGAGTGCAGCTCTGATTTTGGGGGTAAAGATTCTGTCACTAGTCCAGATATGGATGAAATAACTCATGGTAAGAAAGAAAAATGAGAATAGCTTTTTTTTTTTTTTTTTTGTCATTGGAATTAGTTTTATAAGCATGGTCTTATTAAGGGCGAAAGTTACATCTGACAAACTTGTAAGACTCCTCTGTTCTTTTCTGTGGGCCTGCTGGAAACGCTTACAGAAATTTGTAAGGGGGCCTGGGAAGGTGGCTCAGTGGTAGAGTGCTTGCCTTGCATGCATGAGGTCCTGGGTTCAATTCCTCAGCACCACATAAGTAGAAAAGCGGAAGTGGTGCTGTGGCACAAGTGGTAGAGTGCTAACCTTGAGCTGAAGAGCTGAGGGACAGCGCCCACGCCCAGAGTTCAGGCCCCACGACTGGAAAAAAAACACAAAAAAACCTATAAGGGCAAACTGGAATAGCAATTAAACAATCATTTTGGAAATCCTAATTTATCTTTTTCCACTTTGAAACAAATATTTACTTAAAAAAATTTTTTTTCGGGCTGGGAAGGTGGCTCAGTGGTAGAGTGCTTGCCTTGCATGCATGAGGCCCTGTGTTCAATTCCTCAGCACCACAGGAGCAAAAAGAAAAAAGGCGGAAGTGGCGCTGTGGCTTAAGTGGTAGAGCGCTAGCCTTGAGCTGAAGAGCTGAGGGACAGCGCCCAGGCCCAGAGTTCAGGCCCCACGATTGGACCAAAAAAAATAAAAATAAATTTTTTTTTTCCTAGGAAGCCAGCCACTCCCCAAATTTTTTACAAAAGGGATACCATTTTTAATTCCTTCTCCCAAAGTCACTTTAATTTACATTTAAGTGTGCGTTGAAACACTAGGCAGCACCCATTACCTCTTGGCCTATGGTTTAAAATGGCCACTTTTGGGGCTGGGAAGATGGCTCAGTGGTAGAGCGCTTGCCTTGCATGCCTGAGGCCCTGGGTTCGATTCCTCAGCATCACATAAGCAAAAAGAAAAAAGCCGGAAGTGGCGTTGTGGCTCAAGTGGTAGAGCGCTAGCCTTGAGCTGAAGAGCTGAGGGACAGCGCCCAGGCCCAGAGTTCAGGCCCCACGACCGGACCCAAAAAAATAATTAAAAAAAAAAAATAAAATGGCCACTTTTTTCTGTAATTTGAGTTACCTTTAGGAAATTTTGAACAAATCCAGCTTTTCCTTAATGCAATATGAGCACCAGCACTGTACCAAGATTCTAGACTTAGCATCTTTTTCCTTTTAGAGATGCAACCAATTGCAAAATATCACAGAAATCAAATCACATTTTTGCTCATACACTCCTTATGGTCTGACTTGTAGGGATTAACTCATGGTAAGAAAAAAAATGAGAATAACTTTTTTATTCTTTTGCCAGTCCTGGGGCTTGAACTCAGGGCCTGGGCACTGTCCCTAAGCTTCTTTTGCTCAAGGCTAGCACTCTACCACTTGAACATCAGCATCATTTCCAGCTTTTTCTGTTTGTGTGGTACTAAGGAATTGAATCCAGGGCTTCATGCATGCTAAGCAAGCACTCTACCACTAAGCCACATTCCCAGCCCTTTTTAAAATTTTTGTGTGTTAGGTTTTTGGTTTTTTTTGGGGGGGAGGGGGGGAGGGTCCGGTTGTAGGGCCTGAACTCTGGGCCTGGGCACTGTCCCTCAGCTCTTCAGCTCAAGGCTATCACTCTACCACTTGAGCCACAGCGCCACTTCCGGCTTTTTTCTTTTTGCTTATGTGGTACTGAGGAATTAAACCCAGGGCCTCACGCATACAAGGCAAGCACTCTACCACTGAGCCACCTTCCCAGCCCCGCGTGTTAGGTTTTGAAGTAAAGGTGTTATGCTTTAGCCACTCAGTCTTTTTTGCTATTTTTATTTTTATTTATTTATTTATTTTTGTCAGTCCTTGGGGTTGGACTCAGGGCCTGAGCACTGTCCCTGAGGTTTTGTTTAAGACTAGCACTCTACCAATTGAGCCACAGCATCACTTCCAGCTAGACAAGCACTCTACCCCTAAGCCACCAGCCCAGCACATGCATTTGTTAATTTTGAGGTAGAATTAGCTATACAGCCTGGACTACTCCTGTTTGTGCTTTCCAGGTAGTTGGGATGACAGTTGCATGCCACCATACCCAGCCATTGGTTAAGATAGTCTTGTGAGTTTTTTCTCCAGGATGGCCTTAATTCATGATGCCCTAATCTCTACCTCTTCTAGTAGCTAGGAGTACAGGCTTGAGCCACACACTCAGCCTTAAGAATGTGATAGTTTCTTTTTAAAAACCATAATATGTATAATAGATGTGTAAATATTTGGAAAAATCTTAACTCATTGTTTTTTTCTAAATTATCAATGTATTATAAACTTATGGAATAGAATAAGATTTATTAAGAAATAAAGACAGACTAGTATTAATGTATTAGAAAGCAAAAAGTTCTCTACATAGTTTCAGATTCCACTGTTTAGCTTTTACCAAAACTACTTGTCATCTACGTGTGGTGCATGTCTGTAATTCCAGCTGTTTAGAGAAGGAAGTAGGGTAGTTACAAAGTTGAGACCAGCCTGCATTATATAGTGAGCTCAAGTCTAACTTGGACTAAATGGTTGAAGCATGGGGGAAAAGAAAGACATGTCAAGAGTTGGTTAGAGTAACAATGAAGAATATTTGTAATTTTCTTAGACTGTTAATGTATTTTCCCAGAATATAGTAGTATAACTCAATGATAAAACACTTATCTAGCATGTACAAAGCTCTAAGTTTGCTCCCCAACACTATAAAAAATAAAATATAAACAAAGGGAAAATACCATCCTCTTTTCTAGCTACATATCTATGTGAAGCCAGATTTTCTTCATATGCCGAAACCAAAACCACATACTACATATGTTAAAACTGAAAGCAGATAAGAGACTCCATCTGTGCTCCATTAAACAGTACATCGAAGAAAGTTGTAAAAGTGTGTAAACTGTATGGTTTTTCTCATTATTTTGTTTCATCTCGATGAATATTATTTTAAATGATGGAAGGTACTGAGGCATTGCCCCTTTGTGTTCCTCCCCTTGCTTTTCATTTTGGAAAATAATGCTTTTCATTTTAAAGTTTCTACTTAATTGGTAAGTTTAAGTGAATAAGCTTTTCAGTTTTAATTTCTAATACGAAAAATATCAATAGCTAGAACCAGCATAAACAAAAGCTAAGAGTGTAAGAGAGTCCCTGATGAGCACTAGTGGCTCAAACCTCTAATTCTTGCCACCTTGAAAGCTGAGATTATAGGGATTAAGGTTCAAACCCAGCCTGAGAATAAAAGTTCATGAGACCCCTTCTCAATGAAGGGCTACACTCAGTAGTTCATGCATGTTTCCTTGCTCTACTGGAAAGCCTAACATAGATGATCATTATACCTGAGCAGGAAATGAGACTCTATCTCATAAATAAAAGTTCAGGACTGGTAGTGCAACTCAGAGGTAAGAGTATCTGCATAGCAAGCATGAAACCCTTAGTTCAAAACACAAATATCACTAAAAGAAAAAAAATAGAACAAAATCTTGAGACCAGAAATAAAGCTTTTAGCTATATTTACTATCAAAAAGCTTAATCACACTGTCATTCATTGTCATTCATTATCAGAAAACACAGCTTCAGGGTCAGTCCCAGTGGTGCGTATCTGTAATCCCAGAAACTCGGGTAGTAGAGATAGAAGAATCATAGTGAAGGGCCAACCCAGTCAAAATAGAGAGACAACTGCAAATGAATTAAAAAAGCTAAGGGACTAAGGGCATGACTCAATTAGAGCTTGAGACCTTAAGTTCAGTGCCCAATAAAACACACATACACAGAAATAAACAGGTAGGTGCCAGTGGTTCACACTTGTTAGCTACTCAAGAGCTGAGATATCAGATTTTCAGTTTGAAGCCTTCGGGGGTAGACAAATCCATGAGACTTATCTATAATTAACCAGCAAAAATCTGAAACTGGAGTCCTGGCTCATTTGGTAGAACACCAGTCATAAATAAAATGGTCAAGCGAGAGGCCCTGAGTTCAAGCCCCAATACTGGCACAATGAATACATTAATTAATGAATTTATTTATACTTTAAAGAGTAACAGTTTCGGGGCTGGGAAGGTGGCTCAGTGGTAGAGTGCTTTCCTTGCATGCCTGAGGCCCTGGGTTCAATTCCTCAGCACCACATAAGCAAAAAGAAAAAAGCCGGAAGTGGCGCTGTGGCTCAAGTGGTAGAGCGCTAGCCTTGAGCTGAAGAGCTGAGGGACAATGTCCAGGCCCAGAGTTCAGGCCCCACAACCGGACCCCCCCCCCCAAAAAAAAAAAAAGAAAAAGATTAACAGTTTCTTTTTTACATTCAAAAGTTTTAGCCTCTGAATATGTATCTGTTGAAATGTTTCTAGTTTTGCCTATCTGCTCAGGGGAATATTTTTTTCCTTTATAGCTTAAAATAGTATACTTTAGAAGATAGTGTTTATTTTATGGTTTAATGTATTCATTTCTTTTACGGTTCTTCTAAACATTATTTGTTGAAAACTTAGAATTTCAAGTCATACAGTTCTTTATAGCTCTTCTGCAGGTAGTATTACCCTATTTATAATGGGGGATGGAAGTGAGTCTGAGGGAGGCTGAAAAATCATATAAACTATGATGGTTTAGGTCTTTCGGATATGTGCTGTCTGCAAGAACCATAATTGCATTTGGTCATTGGCCATTAGCCACGTGGGTGCTAGATGCCCAAATGTAATAGAATCTGTATGTAAAAACAAATGTAATATATGGTATATATATATTTGCCCATCTCTGAGGGAAGCTAGGAGGACACAGAAGCAGAGGGAAACGGGGAAAACATACAACAGAGGGGCCCATCAGCTGCATTGGACATTGATGAAAACGAACTAAGCAACTCAAGGGCAGTGATGGGAGGGAGGGAATGTGAGGGAAAACAGGAACAGCTTACACTAAACAAAAGGAAAGAACTGTACATGTCAACCGATGTAGAAGAAATGCTCATAGACCACGATAATGACAATTTGCCTCATGAAGGTTAGAATATGTTTGTGACTTTAACTATCACTGTCTCAAAATACTGTGAAATTTATGTAATTACTTAATCACAATAAAAAATTACAAAAAAAGTCTGGGATGGTGGCTCAGTGATAGAATGCTTGCCTTGCATGAATGAGGCCCTGGATTCGATTCTTTAGCACCACATAAGCAGAAAAAGCCAGACGTGGTACTGTGGCTCAAATGGTAGAGCGCTAGCCTTGAGCTGAAGAGCACCCAGGCCCAGAGTTCAGGCCCCATGTCCGGGGGAAAAAAAAATTATAAAAAAGAAATGTTAAAACTAATTTGAGCTGGGTGTTGGTGGCTGATGCCTGTAATCCTGGCTACTCAGAAAACTGATATCTGAAGATCATGACATGGTTTGAAGCCAGTTAGAGCAAGAAAGTCTGTGAGTCTCTTATCTCCAAATAACCACTAAAAAGTCAGAAGTAGAACTATGGCTCAAATTGTAAAACAGCTGGGCCCAGGTGGCTCACGCCTGTAATCCTAGCTACTCAGGAGGCTGAGATCTGAGGATTGCAGTTCAAAGCCAGCCCTGGCAGGAAAGTCCGTGGGACTTTTATCTCCAATAAACCACTGGAAAACCACAAGTAGCTCTGTAGCTCAAGTGGTAGAGCGCTAGCCTTGAGCTGAAGAGCTGAGGGACAGCACCCAAGCCCAGAGTTCAAGCCCCACAACCGACCAAAAAAAAAAAAATTGTAAAGCACTAGCCTTGAGCAAAAAAGCTCAGGGACAGTGCCCAGGCTCAGAGTGCAAGTACCAGGACTGGCACCAAATAAAAGAAAAAAAAAAAAATTGAAGTAATCAGGAAGTGGCGCTGTAGCTCAAGTGGTAGAGCGCTCGCCTTGAGCTGAAGAGCTAAGGGACAATGCCCAGGCCCAGAGTTCAAGCCCCACGACCGACAAAAAAATAAAAATAAAAAAAAAATTGAAGTAATCAGAATTTGATACTTATTAGTTTTATTTTTATTAGCATGCTCTTCATATTCTTTTGTTGTTGTTGTTGGTCGTGGGGCTTGAACTCTGGGCCTGGGCACTGTCCTTCAGCTCTTCAGCTCAAGGCTAGCGCTCTACTACTTGAGCTACAGCGCCACTTCCGGTTTTCTGGTGGTTTATTGGAGATAGGAGTCTCACAGTCTTTCCTGCCTGGGCTGGCTTTGAACTGTGATCCTCAGATCTCAGCCTCCTGAGTAGCTAGGATTACAGGCGTGAGCCACCAGCACCCGGCTGTTCTTCATATTCTTATTGGTCAAAAAGAGGAAAACTGTTGTATAGTCATGTCCCCTTCACTTGGTTGTCTTGTCTCCATCTGCTCTCACAGTTTGCCTCCTGTTTTAGGTGCCCACCAGCTGACCTCTCCTCCTTCTCAGTCAGAGTCTCTGCTCGCCATGTTTGATCCACTTGCTTCTCATGAAGGTAAGCTAGTGAAGTGAACAGTTGGACTTTTTCTTAAAAACAAGAAAACAAGCCTTTTGTTAATGCTTTTATTGGATTAGTTGTATCTTAGCTGCAAAGCTTCTTTTCCATGTTACAGGGGCTTCTGCTGTGGTAAGACCGAAAGTTCACTATGCTAGGCCATCACATCCACCACCAGATCCCCCAATCCTGGAAGGAGCAGTGGGAGGAAACGAGGCCAGGCTGCCCAACTTCGGTTCTCACATTTTAACTCCCGCTGAAATGGAGGCATTCAGACAAAGGCACTCTTACCCTGAGAGACTAGTTCGAAGCAGGAGTTCTGACATAGTTTCTTCTGTTCGACGGCCCATGAGTGATCCCAGCTGGAATCGACGTCCAGGAAATGAAGAGCGAGAACTTCCTCCAGCCGCAGCCATTGGTGCTACTTCTTTGGTGGCTGCATGTCACTCATCGTCATCATCCCCGAGTAAAGACTCCTCCAGAGGAGAGGTATGGGTCACAGCCATGTAGAATTGGCTCACTGTGTTCAGTTCACTGTTCCTTCTATGAAGTTTTCTTCATGTCTGAAATGAACATTCGCTATGTAAATTCAGGATTAAGGAGGAAACCTCTACAACTTCAGTTTTGATAATACTGTCATACATTTTTATGGCACTTTTAACTCTTCTCCAAGCAGTTTTGTACCTAATTTCATTAAAACTTAACAGTATCACAGGGTTAGGAAAGGTATTTTTTAATTTATTTTTAAATTTTTATTTAATGTAAAGATGCTATACAGAGGGGTTCCAATTACATGAGTACTTTATTTATTTTCGCTGCTCCTGGGTCTTAAACTCTAGGCCTGGGCGCTAGTTGAATATTTTGCCCAGATTGGCTTTGAACCATGATCCTCAGATCTCAGCCTCCTGAGTATCTAGGATTAGAGGGGTGAGACACCATTGCCTGGAGTATTTATTTTGAAACAGTCATAGAAGATTGAAGGTATGATAAAAGAATACTTTTTCTATGTAGAGCTGTCGGTCTGATGTTTGGTTCCTCAACATTTTTTGTGTATTTTTTAACAATCACATTCTCCTGTATGTCATTTTGACATCTGGCAGCATGAGGAAATGTACACTGATACATTAATACTATCTAGTTCTCACTCCCCATTGGTGTGTCCCCAGTTTCCTATATAAAAAATACTCCATGAGGAGCTGGGAAGGTGGCTCAGTGGTAGAGCGCTTGCCTTGCATGCCTGAGGCCCTGGGTTCGATTCCTCAGCACCACATAAGCAAAAAGAAAAAAAAAACTGGAAGTGGCACTGTGGCTCAAGTGGTAGAACGCTAGCCTTGAACTGAAGAGCTTAGGGACAGTGCCCAGGCCCAGAGTTCAGGCCCCTAGACGGGCCAAAAAAAAAAATACTTCATGTGGTAAAAAAAAACTCCACTCAAAAATCACATGCCACTTTTAATTGCCAGTCTAGAACAAGCCCTCTGTTTTGTTGCTGTTGTTGTTGTTGTTTTTTACCTTGTAGGATCTCGAGGTCCGTTTTCTTTAATGTCCCTCAACTTGGATTTGTTTGATGCTGTCACATGAGTAGATGTAGGCTGTTCATCTCTAGCAGGCCTGTCACTGACGAGATAACTGTGCTCTCTTCACTATTTCTGTCAGGTGGCACATAATTTAATTTGCCCCAACACTGTGGCCTGTCAGGTTTACCACTGGAAAGTTATTCTTTTTTCTTCATAATTAGTAAGTATTTCATGGAAAGGGACTTGGAGAATATGTAACCAACCTCTTCATCAAATTTTTCATTTCCCTACTTATTAATTCTATATATGGTTTTCTGTTTTATTCAGTGAGCTGCTTACTCTCATTTATTATCCCCAATTTGGCCAGTGAGCAATCTGTCAAGCTGGCTTTGGGTTCTTTGTTGTGCTTCTGTCATTCCTTGTCTTACTGGCTCAAGGTGTTACAAGTATATCCTGTATTCTCTACTCTAGTTCTGGAATCAGCAGTTTCTCCAAGGGGCCCTGGCTCCTTTTAGTGACAAATTGTGTGTGTGTGTATGCAGGCCTGTGCGCACATGTTTGCATGTATATGCAAGAAGGTACGCTCCATATACTTAAAATCCTTTTGCCTCTGCCTCCTGAGTGCTGGAATTACAAGTACACCATCACTCCCAGAGCTCTATCTTTATATATATATAGAGAGAACCCTGAGCTCACACAGATAAATGACAGTGGTTTTAGTTCTTGGGTTTTTTTTTTCTTTTTCATTCTTGTCTTTTCTCTGACAAAGAGAAACTTGTTTCTCATGCTTACTTCTTTATGAGTAATCAGTTCTTGTCCCTCATTTCTCTGCTTGGAGTTTGATTCTTTGTTTACATGCTTGCACTTGGAGAAGCTTTTTTTTTTTTGCTGGTATCAGGGCTAGAACTCAGGACTTCACACTCACTTGGCTTGATTGTTCATATTAGCACTCTACCACTTGAGCCATGCCTCCAGCCCAACTTTTTGTTAGATGAAGTCCCACAGATTTTTCTTTCTAGGCTGGCTTTGAACAAAGATTCTCCATGTCTCAGCCTCTAGGCTTACAGGTGTGAGCACTAGTGTCTAGCTTGAAGAAGCTACTTTTAATTACAGTTTTGTAGGTGAATAAATGGATGTTAAGCAGTTTGTCTGCTGTTTTATAATAGGCTAGTAAAGGAATTACAAGTCCTGTCTTGTGACTTGACAGAGTTAATGGTAACTGTATAATCAGTGATCAAACCTAGGATTAGTAGTAGGGCAGGTCTAGTTTAACTTTCAGCTGTACCACATATAAGCTGTGTATCTTGGGAAAATAACTTCATTTAGCTTCATATTTCCTATCTTTTAAAGGACTTAATAATCGGACTTCTCCTAAGGCTTCTGTGAGGATCAAATTAGATAATATGCATTCTTACACTCAAGCATTTAGCATGTAATACACAGTTTTACTATTATTGCTGTTGCTACCCTCTTTACTACCCTTCTAGAGTTTATTTGTATTGTATTTAATTAGTGTCTTAGATTTGATGGGTTGAATTTTTTGTTTGGCTGATTGATTTTGTTTGGATTGATTTTTTTTTTTGGGGGGGGGGGTCCAGTCGTGGGGCCTGAACTCTGGGCCTGGGCACTGTCCCTCAACTCTTCAGCTCAAGGCTAGGGCTCTACCACTTGAGCCACAGCACCACTTCCGGCTTTTTTTTCTTTTTGCTTATGTGGTGCTAGGGAATTGAACCATGCATGCGAGGCAAGCACTCTACCACTGAGCCACCTTCCCAGCCTTTGGATTGATTTTTTGGGCTGAGTATCAAATCCAGAACTAATCACATATTCTGTTGCTGAGAACCAGCCCTAGCCTGTCTATAGGTATTTCTTGAGTGCCTTCTGTATGCCAGACTCTGTAGTAAGCAGTGAAAAAGTGCCTCATTCAAACAGATAACAGTGCTGCCTGAAAGATATACTTCCATGTTTCAAAAGATACTTACACAGCAGTAAGAATTTTTGTGGGCTGGAGATGTGGTTCAGTGATTGAACACTTGCCTGCATACATAAGGTACTGAGACAAAAAATGTTTTGCTTTAAGGTAAATAGGAATGGTTTTTGTATTTAACAGACTTACCAAAATCCTTTTCATAGCAATTTATCCTGCTGCTCAACTCCAAATAAAGCATCAAACTTTTTCTACAGACTGAAGAACGCAAAGATAGCGATGATGAGAAATCAGACAGGAACAGACCTTGGTGGAGAAAACGTTTTGTTTCAGCCATGCCTAAAGGTAATTTTGTAAAATTTTAAGAGTGTTATTTAGTAAACAAAATGCCCCAAATCTCATTGAGAACTTCAGTATCTCAACTCTGTGAGGTATACTGGGCCTAAGTTTCTAGCTGGTTTGAGAGTATAGAAAATAATTTCACCTAGGAGAATGCTAGGCTTTAGAAATATTCTTTTATGCAGGAAGTGGTAGTGGTTTCATAAATGGAAGTCATGCCGGTCACTTGTTTAAATGCCATTAAAGTAGACAGGACTTTTGTCGTATTATTGCAGAAAAATAGATACTGTTGTTAATGTCACATTGAAAGTTCATCCTTTACACTGCTGGACTAGATTTAAGCTCTTATGTCTATGTTTATTGAAAATGTTTACACCCTACATTTTAGTGTCTAGTTTGGAAGGTACAAAATTGTTTGCTTATTTGGTGAAAACTGTGGCATCATTTGAGTTGGCAAAAGCCTCTTTTTTTTTTTTTTAAGTAGTGATCACCTCAAAGCTAGGAATTTCTTCCACAGGCCTCTCCCTACTCAGGAGCTGAGGAGAGCTGCTTCCACACCATGCTCAAGCCCACTTGGTGGGGAGGAGCAAACAAGGCAGGCATTTTGAATGTTCTGTCTTTGACAAGAGGCATTGATTTTGTATAGTTTCAGTGGATCTCCACTAAATCATTCTTCCTATGGCAGGTGACTCCAAAACTATTCTAAAAGCTTCTTGAAAAGCTTCAATGCTCTTTTAAGAATGAATATGAGTCCACACTTGGGATTTCTTAGCTTTTGAACTTTTCAACCTCTTCGCATAGAAATGTTGGCACACCAGTTAACTTCCAAGTAGTGCAGTATGTTATATGTCACACTACTGACTTTATTTAATTTCCAGCTCCTATACCATTTAGAAAGAAAGAAAAACAAGAAAAAGACAAAGATGATCTGGGGCCTGACAGATTCTCAACACTCACAGGTTTGTAGACCATGGACTTCCTGGCTCCTTCATTCCCAGAGCACATATTTCATAACACTTTTTCTTGGGTGCCATAGCGTTGCCTCTTTAGAAGAATGTGTCTGTGTGTGTTTCACGGTGGGGAGGATGTTCTCCATAGCTCTGTGGTTTCTAGCTAGTGGCCACTGTGAATCTCAGTGTGCTCTTACTACAGACCGCCACCACCATCCTCATCCTCATTATCATAACTGTTGATGATCCTGGCCTCTAGACATACCTTGCAGCTCACCATCTAGTGGATGATGCCATGGTGCCTTGTAGGAGAGTGGTGACGGTTCTAGTGCTGTGCATGCTGTATCTCTGGGCTGATTAAGTACTTTTTCTAACATCAATCACAGAATTCTAGTTACTCTCATCTATTTTTTGTTCTTATTATTCAGATCACAATCAAATGCTGTTTTACTTAATCATTTCCTTTTTTATGGTAAAGTATTTGGTCAAACTATTATAATTGCTAACCATTATAATAAAAGTTTAAAACTTGACTAATTTTTTTACAGCTTGAACATTGCAACATTGCTGTCTGGTCCAAGAAAAATAAAATTAGGGATTAGATTAAGTTCTTTATTTGGCATTTGTATTTCTGCAGCTTCTTTTTTGGCACATTATGGTGAGCACCTTAAAAGAGTTTAAAAGGGTAGGGATAATGACCCAACACTGAGTGTGAGCTAAATATTGTTTCTGAGACACTGTAGGTCCTCTAGAGGGCAGTTTATTTCTCATATCTGTTTCTTTTTCTTTTTCTTTTTTTTTTTTTTTGTCGGTCATGGGGCTTGAACTCTGGGTCTGGGTGCTGTCCCTCAGCTCTTCAGCTCAAGGCGAGCTCTCGGTTTTCTGGTGGTTAATGGGAGATAAAAGTCTCACGATCTTTCCTGCCTGGACTGGCTTTGAACCATGATCCTCAGATCTCAGCATCCTGAGTAGATAGGATTACAAATGTGAGCCACTGGCGCCTGGCTCTCTTTCCTATTTTGATTTTAAAGTATGTTTTCCTACCATCCTCTAAGTTGAAAATGAAGGTCTTAAATTATAAAATAGAATAGATTTTAAAATAATAGTCTGTTCAAAGTAGTCAGAACAGAACAGGTAGTAGCATCATTTTACTGCATATTGTCATGTCAGTCATACCTACAGGCCCTGGCATATGCATCCCTACTCTCTCTAGTACAGTAACTTCTCTGGAATAAAGGATTTTGAGCAGCAGGTGCATGTACAGGGTAAGGTGCTCTCTGCTGAAAGCAGCATAACCTGCCCTGTTTTGTGTCAGATTATACTGACTCAGGCCACGCACTGTTAGGTGTTGTAGTTAGTAAGTAAATCACACATGTCCTGTATTAGGCAGGACTGTGCAGTCTGGTTAGGGAGTATGAGAAAGATGTTGCTGCTTTGCTAGGGTATGTATGTATCCTTTCCATATTCCTGGTTTCATGTGTTAGAAGAATACCAGAATATAAAACTTTTAATTTGGGTAAAATTGCTTTTAAATTAATAGCTTTTGGAGAAGTTGTAAAATTAATTGGGTCTTTGAGCCATACATTTTTCTTGATTCTTGGTGTCAAGTCTAGAAGTTAAGTTGAAAGATTAACTTTTTTTCATAGTATAATTCATTTTCTTTTCTTTTCTTTCTTTTTTGGCCAGTCCCGGGCCTTCAGCTCAGGGCACTGAGCTCTGGACCCCGTCCAAGCTTCTTTTGCTCAAGGCTAGCACTCTACCACTTGAGCCACAGTTCTACTTACGGCTTTTTCTGTGTATGTGGTACTGGGCTTCATGCATGCTAGGCAAGCACTCTACCACTAAAGCCATATTCCCAGCCTAATTCGTTTTCTTTATGTAGATTCCGTGGTAAAAATTTTTGCCCAGGGGCTGGGAAGTTGGCTCAGTGGTAGAGTGCTTGCCTCGCATGCATGAGGTCCTGGGTTCGATTCCTGAGTACTACATAAGCAGAAGAAAAGGCTGAAAGTGGCACTGTAGCTCAAGTGTACGAGCGCTAGCCTTGAGCTGAATAGCTGAGGGACAGTGCCCAGCTCAGAGTTTAGACCCCACGACCTGACCCAAAAAAAAAGAAAAGAAAAAAATTTTTTTGCCCAGTCCTAATTAATGACCTGGTGAAAGCTGCCATTAAAGCACTGAGATTATGCCTAGGCACTAGTGGTCACACCTATAATCCTAGCTACACAGGAGACGAGTTCTGAGGTCACAGTTTGAAGACAGCCCAGGGAGAAAAGTATGTGAGACTCTTATCTCCATTTAAACACCAAAAATCCAAAAGTAGAACGGTAACTCAAGTGGAAGTTTATCACTCTTGAGTGAAAAAGCCAAGTGAGAATGGGAAGCCTTGAGGTCAAACCCCAGGACTGCTGAAGGAATAAATAAAGGTTATTATCAAGTGAGTTTTTCTTTTCTTTTTCTTTTTTTCTTTTTTGTCTGTCGTGGGGCCTGAACTCGGCCTGGGCGCTGTCCCTCAGCTCTTCAGCTCAAGGCTAGCGCTCTACCACTTGAGCCACAGTGCCACTTCTGGCTTTTTTTTTCTGCTTATGTGGTGCTGAGGAGTCAAACCCAGGGCCTTATGCAGGCAAGGCAAGCACTCTTCCACTGAGCCACCTTCCCAGCTCAAGTGAATTTTTCATGGTCTCCAGCAGTCATTCAGTATTTGTACATGGTAGTTTTTCCGTGATTGACTCCCAATTATATAACTTTTATTCTTTTAACATACATTACTTTTAAACCTCTTCCAACTTCTACTAGGGCTTAAACAGACCTGGGAGCTGTCCCTGAACTTCTTTTGCTCAAAGGTAGCGCTGTGACACTTTGAGCAACACAGTTCAACATCCAGTTGTTTTTCTTTCTTAATTTTTTTCTCTTTTTTTGGTGGGGGCGGTGCGGGGAGATAAGAATCTCACATGCTTTTCTGCCCAGGCTGGCTTTGAACCACAATCCTCAGATCTCAGCCTTCTGAGTAGCTAGGATTGTAGGCGTGAGTTATCGATGCCTAGTGGCTTTAAATCATTTTTATTAGTTATTTACGATGAAAATAATGTGCTCATAGCTAGCTAGCTAGTTAGGTCTATCTATATGTATATATGTGTACATACACACACACACAGAGAGAGAGAGAGAGAGAGAGAGAGAGAGAGAGAGAGAGAGAGAGAGAGAGAGATAGAGAGAGAGAGAGAGAGAGAGAGAGAGATCCCTGTGGTGCTAGGGATTGAACCCAGGCCTTCATACATACTAGGTAAATAGTCTACCACTAAGCCCTATGTAGCCAATACTAACTGAAAATAATGTGCTTATAGCTACCTATCTAGTTAGGTCTATCTGTATGTATATATGTACACACACATACACACACACACACACACACACACACACACACACACACACACACACACACAGATATCCCTGTGGTGCTAGGGATTGAACCCAGGCCTTCATACATGCTAGGTAAATAATCTATCACTAAGCCCTATGTAGCCAGTACTAACCTGAATGCTATATTGCAGGTTTTATTTTAATTGTTTTCCTGGGTTAAAAATGTTAAGGATTGTGCTAATGGTAATAAGCAACATTGTAGTTCTTACTTAGCCAAATTACATATGTCCCCTTTTCAGAGTCTTCATAATACTCTAAAGCTATAACCAAAAAGTACTCTCTCTCCAAAATGAGGTTCTATAATGATACTTTTTTTTTTCAGTTTACATCTTGGAAAAGTTGATTAGGAATCTATTATCTTGAATTCAAATATTATAGCAGAATATTACTTTGGAAATCCTATCTGTAACAATACAATTTTACAAAGACATGAATACTATTTGTTTGGTGGAATTAAAAGAAAAGCCTGTGAATAGGCTGCTTCATTTCTCTATGCCTTGATTTTCTCTGGTATAAAATAGCCTGATACTAGTTCCTCTCATAAGGTTGTTTAGTGATTGAGATAGTCCACATAAAGTGCTTACAGTTCCTAGCATGTGGCTAATGCTCAATCAATGTTGGCTGCTGCTTATTTAACTGCTATTTATATGCATGCACACACACTGTGTATTTAATGGTTTTGATGTGATTTTAGAAATTTTTTACAAATTGGATTCTAACAGAATATAGACATATGGTTGGTTACCAGTTGGCCTAGCTCTATCCCAGGGCCTTACATGTATTAGGCAAAGTGCTCTACCAGTGACCTATATCATTCTAGCCCTTGATTTTTTGAGACGGGGTCTTGGGAGGTAGCCCAGGTTGTACTTGAACTCTCGGGCTTCCTACCTCTACTTCCCAGTTGCTGGTATTATGGGTGTGTGCAGTAGCACACCTATGGCTAGAATGTCATTGTTTTAGTCTGCTTTTGTTAACAGGGTAGAAGCCCTATGTAAACAGAGACACATTTGTGATGTGATAAACTTCTTTTTGTGCAACCCAGGTAACATCCCAATATGCCCAGAATGCCTAGATCCTCTAGCAGTGCCTCTGACTATTGCAGGTTGCTGCACAGACATGCTGAGATCTACAGGGCAAGAATATGAGGCCCTGTAGCTTTCAAATGTGGCGTAGAGAGAAACAGAGAGAGAAAGTGAGAGTCATATGAGGAAAGAATAGAGAATGACACTTCTTTCATCACGAAGAAGCAGCTTGAGTTTAAATAGTCTTTTTTTTTGTCGTGGGGCTTGAACTCTGGGCTTGGGCGCTGTCCCTGAGCTCTTCAGCTCAAGGCTAGCACTCTACCACTTGAGCTACAGCCACTTCCGGTTTTCTGGTGGTTTATTGGAGATAAGAGTCTCACAGGCTGGACGCTGGTGGGTCACGCCTGTAATCCTAGCTACTCAGGAGGCTGAGATCTGAGGATCACGGTTCAAAGCCAACCTGGGCAGGAGAGACCATGAGACTCCTATCTCCAATAAACCACCAGAAAACCGGAAGTGGCGCTGTAGCTCAAGTGGTAGAGCGCTCGTCTTGAGCTGAAGAGTTGAGGGACAGCGCCCAGGCCCAGAGTTCAAGCCCCACAACCGACCAAAAAAAAAAAAAAAAAGAGTCTCACAGTCTTTCCTGCCCAGGCTGGCTTTGAACCATGATCCTCAGATCTCAGCCTCCTGAGTAGCTAGGATTACAGGCGTGTGCCACCGGCGCCCCACCTAAATAGTCCTTTCTTTTACTCTGTCATAGAAATGTTTTAAGTCTGTACATAAAATTCTATTGTTGGACCGGGCATAGTGGCACATGCCTGGAATCCTGGAACCCAGGTGGCTGAGGCAGGAGAATCACAAGTTCAAGACCAGTCTGGACTATATATAGTAAGACTCCCTTTCTAAAACAAAGCACTGTTGGAAGTTCTGTTAGTATGAATGTCTAATAACAGTGACTGACATTATTAAGCACCTTAGAAACCCATCATCCATTCAGTCTGCACTGAACTTGACACTGTCATGCAGAATTCCGGTGATGATGATAAGGTGAAATGATCCCTCCAGTTTCCTGCTTTAGCAAGGCTCTTAGACCTAGATATGGCAGCTGCATGGTGCCTTGTAACACTGAGATATGTGCTCTTTTTAAGTTCTTACCTCCTAATCCGCCTTTGGGATTTATGCTACTGGTATCATACTAACAACAGAATTGGAACAAGCCCAGGGAGCTAATTCTCATACTCTCCTTTCCCCTGCAGATGATCCCAGCCCTAGGCTCAGTGCACAAGCTCAGGTTGCTGAAGACATTCTGGACAAGTACCGGAATGCCATTAAACGGAGCAGCCCCAGTGAAGGAGCAATGGCAAACTATGAAAGTACAGGTGATCACTAATATTTAAATTGTAACCTTTTTAGCTAGTGGTAAAGAGTCCAGTTTCAGTAGCTTTTAAAATGAATCACTGTAGGGAATCAGTATACTATTTCAGAATTACAGATGTAACTGAATCAGACTAATAATGTCCATGAAGCTGTACACCCCCAGATAACCCAGATGCATAGATGTCTTAGCGTTGTCATCCTTGAAGGCTGGGGTGACATCAGTAGGATTTGGCATGTGCTTTATTAAGAAGTGTTCTTTTTTTCTTTGGCCAGTCTTGGGGCTTGAACTCAGGGCCTGGGTACTGTCCCTGAGCTTCTCTTGTTCAAGGCTAGCATACTACCACTTGAGCCACAGCTCCATTTCTGGCTTTTTTTTTTTTTTCCTGTTTATGTGGTACTGAGGAATTGAACCCACGGCCTCATGCATGCAAGACAAGCAACCACTAAGCCATATTCTGAGCCCCTAAGAAGTGTTCTTTTATCCACTTCACTGATGAGAGGTCACAGACACTTAGGATAGGTTATACATTGTTGTTTTTATAGGATTCTGTTCTCCTCATAGTGGAATACTAGTAAAGTCGTCAAGATAAACTAAACAAAAGCAAAAGTATATAAAAACATAAGTAGCATTTTGCATGTGTGTGTGTGTGTGTGTGTATAGTTGTGTGTGTATGTGTTTTTGTATGTATGCTTGTGTATGTTGAAGAATCTTTTGAAAACATATCCCATAAACTGGTAACATGACCTGGTTGTGAACAGAACTCCTGTGAGGGAAGAAGAGAAGTTCTGCTTCTTCTGTTTTGAAAAGTGTTCAAATGACAGAAAGTTGAAAGAATTGTGTAGTGAAGGCTCATGTTCTCTATACTTGGACTACCCGTTTTTTTTTTTGTTTTTTATTTTTGTCGGTCGTGAGGCTTGAACTCTGGGCCTGGGCGCTGTCCCTCAGCTCTTCAGCTCAAGGCGAGCGCTCTACCACTTGAGCTACAGCACCACTTCCGGTTTTCTGGTGGTTTATTGGAGATAGGAGTCTCACAGTCTTTCCTGCCCGGGCTGGCTTTGAACCGCGATCCTCAGATCTCAGCCTCCTGAGTAGCTAGGATTACAGGCGTGAGCCACCAGCGCCCGGCTTGGACTACCCGTTTTAATGTTTTGTTACATTTTTCTCCCTACATTATTTTTTTCCTGAAACATTTTTCTCCTAAGAATAAGGATATTTTACTAAATGAATCCAATGTCTTTGTTCACATTCAGAAACTTTTTACTTCTTTTGACATTATATGTATGACCTTGTTTTAACTGACTAATTAAATACATAACAGCTATGGGAAGTGTGGTAGTGCCCTTGATGTTTGTGAGGTGCTCCCTGGTTTATTTGTGGGGGTGGCAGGAGGACTCTGCTAGGAGTTTGGGATGCTTGAGTTCTGCATCTACCTCAGCCCAGCTGTTGACCAACCAAGATACCAGAGGAAGGGATTTTTTTTTGACTGGCAAGGAGTTTCTAAAAAAAGGTATTATTTAATAAAATGTTTTTTGAGGCTCTTGTGGTTCAATTATTCTGTTTTGGTTTTTTGTTTTGTTTTGTTTTGTTTTTGGGTCCGGTCGTGGGGCTTGAACTCTGGGCCTGGGCGCTGTCCCTCAGCTCTTCAGCTCAAGGCTAGAGCTCTACCACTTGAGCCACAGCGCCACTTCCGGCTTTTTTCTTTTTTGCTTATGTGGTGCTGGGGAATCGAACCCAGGGCCTCATGCATGCAAGGCAAGCGCTCTACTACTGAGCCACCATCCCAGCCCAGTTCAATTATTCTGATTACAGAATATTAACTAATTTTACTTAGTCTTTTACTGTTTTAGTTTGCGGTTAAAAAAAAAAACAACAAAAAAGTCTTTTTTTTTTTCCAGCATTTTCTCTCAATGCATTGCTCTTTATAACCTGGTTAAGTATGGGAGTTTATCTTTCTCCATATTTTTCATCCAGAGTCTTATTGTGAGAAAATGCTATTACAGCCGGGCACTGGTGGCTCACACCTGTAATCCTAGCTACTCATGAGGCTAAGATCTGAGGATCATAGTTCAAAGCCAGTCTGGGCAGGAAAGTCCATGAAACTCATCTCCAATAAACCACCCAGAAAACTGGAAGTGGTGCTGTGACTCAAGTGGTAGAGTACTAGCCTTGAGCTGAAGAGCTGAGGGACAGTGTCCAGGCCCAGAGTTCAAGCCCCACAACCAACAACAATAAAAAAATGCTATTACAGTTGTCTTGCTCTGAGTTCTTCTGGAACCACATTAACCTGTTCATCATCATCTTGGGGATGGGTTTACTTAGAGGTCTTGGCTGATGGTGAAAGTGCACATGATTCTCCTCGTGATGAAACTCTACAGAACATCTCAGCTGATGATCTCCCTGACTCTGCCAGCCAAGCAGCCCACCCTCAGGACTCAGCTTTCTCCTACAGGTATTACATTTGTTTGCAGGGTTTGTATTAAATCACCATTTCATTCAAGTTAAGTGACTCATTAAGTCATTAATAGTATGAAACAGAAAAGAGTGAAGTGCTGCTTGTAAGAAGACTTAGCTTTATTTGTGGATGTCAGACATCTAGAGCATTAATTCAGGGATTAAAAAACAACACCTAATATATGTCCATGAGCCACATATGTAAATTTAAATGCAACAGGCTGCAGCGCCTCTGCCTCTGCCCGTGTAAGGTACATCAGGGAGGACACAGGAAGCAAGGACTTGGCCTGCAGGGGTCCAGCCACAGGGTGATGACACAGCCACTATCCCAGTAAACCTGCCTTCCTCATACCAGGCCATGCCTGTATTTCTTTCCCTCCCTCCCCTCTCCCCCTCCCCCTCCCCCCCTCCCCCCTCCCCCTCCTCCCTCCCCCTCCCCCTCCTCCCTCCCCCTCCCCCTCCTCTCTCTCTCTCTCTCTCTCTCTCTCTCTCTCTCTCTCTCTCTCTCTCTCTCTCTCTCTCTCTCTCTCTCTGTCTCTCTCATATCCTGGGGCTTGAACTCAGGGCCTAGGCACTGTCCCTAAGCTTCTTCTGCTCAAAGCTAGTACTCTACCACTTGAGCCACAGTTTGAGCCACTACTTTTCAGCGTTTTCTGTTTATGTGATACTGAGGAATCAAACCCAGGGCTTCATGTATACTAGGCAAGCACTCTACTACTAAGCCACATTCCCAGCCCAAAAAAAGTTAGTTTGGTTTTTTTTGTTGTTGTTGTTGTTTATTGTTGGTCATGAAGCTTGAACTTAGGACCTGGGAGCAGTCTCTGAACGTTTTTTTTTTGTTTGTTTGTTTGTTTGTTTTGCCGGTCATGGGGCCTGAACTCTGGGTCTGGGCGCTGTCTCTCAGCTCTTCAGCTCAAGGCTAGCGCTCTACCACTGGAGCCACAGCACCACTTCTGGCTTTTTCTGTTTATGTGGTGCTGAGGAATCGAACCCAGGGCCTCATGCTTGCAAGGCATGCACTCTACCGCTGAGCTACCTTCCCAGCCCCTCTCTGAGTGTTTTTGCTCAAGGCAAGCGCTCTACTGCTTTGAGCCACAGCTCTGCTTCCAGTATTTGAATGGTTAATTGGAGATAAGAATCTCAGGGGGACTTTTCTCCCCCCAGCTGGCTTCAAATTAGGACCCTCAGATCTCAGCTTCCTGAGTAGCTAGGATTAGAGGCATGAGCTACTGGTGCAGGTCAGACTTACCTTTTTTAAAATGATTATTTGAAAATTTTGAGTCCTGAAGCAACACTTATAAATTTATTTATTAAACAATCAAAAATGTGACCGTTTTGACTGAAGCTATAGCCCGGTGGTAGAGCATATGCCTTAGCAAAATGTACTACTTCTAGGCTTAACCTCTAGTACCACTATAGGAAAAAATGTTACTATTCTGGATAAAGTAATAAATCCAATCTGTACTTATTCTTCAGAGATGCAAAAAAGAAACTGAGGCTTGCTCTTTGCTCTGCGGACTCTGTCGCCTTCCCAGTGCTAACTCATTCAACAAGGAATGGATTGCCAGACCATACAGACCCAGAAGGTAAGTTGCTACGGATAGCTTAGCTTTTCCTGAAGATACAGCTTTAACCATATGAAGTTGCCAATATCTAGCTGTTCAACGTCATACATTTGTTTTAGGTTGCATAAGGGCACTTTGATTAATGATAGTTTGTATTTTCTAGATGTGAGTAGTTCTTTTTTTTTTTTTTTCTTGGGTCTGGTCGTGGGCCCTGAACTCTGGGCCTGGGCGCTGTCCCTCAGCTCTTCAGCTCAAGGCTAGCGCTCTACCACTTGAGCCACAGCACCACTTCCGGCTTTTTTCTTTTTGCTCATGTGGTGCTGAGGAATCGAACCCAGGGCCTCATGCATGCAAGGCAAGCGCTCTACCACTGAGCCACCTTCCCAGCCCGTAGATGTGAGTAGTTCTGATGATACATAGTATAGTAGAATTGATGTTCAGAGGCTGCTATGTAAACCCATGGGAATTCTCAGTAATAACAGAAGCCTTGTTTTTGTATTTAGACAATGAAATTGTGTGCTTCTTAAAAGTTCAAATAGCTGAAGCAATCAATTTACAAGACAAGAACTTAATGGCTCAACTTCAGGAAACCATGCGCTGCGTGTGCCGCTTTGATAACAGGACCTGCAGGAAGCTGCTGGCGTCCATCGCTGAGGACTACAGGTGAGCCCTGACCCATTCAGTTTGGGGACCTGACTTGTAGCTGCAAGGGGTTTCTTTTTGGTCCTTATTTCAGAAATGAATCTGGACTTACTACAGAGTAGGTGGCTATATTTACCTGAATGTAAACAAGCAGTTTTTAGTGACAGAGAAGTGAGGCCAGGATAACTAGATTATCACTTTCCTGTTTCAGAAGTGTTGGGACAGATTCCTTTAGTGGACCAGCGAAGCAGGAATGGCCTGGGAATTGTTAACCTTTTCTGGCTTCCAGGCTCTTGCTAATGGTTATGAGAAAAAGTATAACTGGGGTAGTTAGACCATATACAGAGCCTCCAAGGATAGGGGAACAAGTTTTCTAATAATTTGTTATATTTATGCTACAAGCAAATAATTAGTGGAGGGTGCTTAATGGCTTGTATGTAATCTGCACTTTTTGGTACTTTTAGTCTTCTGTAATAGTCAACTTCCTGTTAAGTAGGAGGTCCTTCCAGCATGGAAATCAGGTTCCCATTTGAAATGGACCAAGTATGTGAAGGTACTTAGAAACATTTAGTGAGTTAGGTAGCTAAATGTTCAACCTAATGAAGTTAGTCAGAAATAAGCACCAAAGGTTCTGTCTCTTGAGCTAACAACAGTCCCCACATGACGTGTCTACAGCTGGACGGATATGCCAGTTTGTAAAACCAAAGTTTGTTTTATTTTATTTATTTATTTATTTATTTAGTCAGTCATGGGGCTTGAACTCTGGGTCTGGGCACCGTCCCTGAGCTTTTCAGCTCAAGGCAAGCGCTCTACCACTTGAGCCACAGTGCCACTTCTGGTTTTCTGGTGGTTTATTGGAGATAAGAATCTCAGGGGCTTTCCTACCCAGGCTGGCTTTGAACCGTGATCCTTATATCTCAGCCTCCTGAGTATCTAGGATTTACAGGTGTGAGGCACTGGCACCCAACTAAAAGCAAAGTTTATAAAGTAATTTAATTTTTAAAATAGGATGCTCAACCTCTGCTAGTGCTTCTATATACATCTGCTCTCCTACAAAGCATTTCTCTTTTTAGGAAAAGAGCCCCGTACATCGCTTATCTCACACGCTGTCGACAAGGACTGCAGACCACACAGGCTCACCTGGAAAGGCTCTTGCAAAGGGTTTTGCGGGACAAAGAGGTGGCTAATCGGTATTTTACCACTGTTTGTGTGAGATTATTGCTTGAGAGCAAAGAAAAGAAGATCAGAGAATTCATTCAAGGTAATTGATTGCTTTTAGACAAGAGCTGGAGTTGAGGCTCAGGCCCTGAATTCAAACCCCAATACTGCCGCCCCCCAGAAAAAAAGGAAAAGTATTGGGAGAAAAAAATACTTTGAATGAAGCATCTCTTCAATCATGTATTATTGGAAAGACTGGACAATTTTCTTTTTTTTTGTTTTGTTTTGTTTGTGTAAGTACCCATTTGTCTTAGAACAGTTTTTTAATACTCAGTTCTTTTTTTTTTGTCAGTCGTGGGGCTTGAATTTAGGGCCTGGGTACTATCCCTAAGCTCTTTTGCTTAAGGCAAAGGTGGAGCCATAGCTCCACTTCCTGTTTTCTGGTGATTGAGAGTCCACAGCCTTTCCTGCCAAGGCTGGCTTTGAACTGTAATCCTCAGATAACAGTAAAGTTCCCAGCCTCTGGAGAAGCTAGGATTACAGGCATGGGCCACCAGCACCCCACTAATACCCAGTTCTTTTATGGATTCTTAGTAATAAATTTTAAAGTTGGGTGTGATATCCCCACACATGGGAGACTGAGTCACACTGGGTAGCTGAGTCACCCAGCTTGGGTGGGTTATATGGCAAGATCATTTCTCAAAAAACAAGGCTTAATTATTAGTTTATATCTTGTTTATTTTTAGCAGTACTGGAGTAAAAACTTAAGTCCTCATACTTGCTATTTAGGTGCTCACCACTTGAGCCATATTCCCGGCCCTTTTTTGCTCTAGTTAGTTTTTGGATAAGGTTTTTCATGTTTTGCCCCTGGGGCTAGCCTTCTCCCATAATCCTTTTGCCTAAAGCCTCCCATATAACTTGGAATCCAGGCATACACAATATATTTTTTGAGATGAGCGCCAGCTGCCCTTGCACCTACCATCCAAGTAGCTAGGATTATAGGTGTGAGCTACTGTACCCACCCCTGGAAATCATTAAACTTTGATGCCAAATCTCTAATAATTTTCTTTTTTTTCATGGATTGAATATTATAATTTATCATAAAAACTAAAGAGTTAAAAAAATTTTTTTTGGTTGGTTGTGGGGCCTGTACTCTGAGACTGGGTGCTGTCCCTCAACAATTCAGCTCAAGGCCAGAGGTCTACACTTGAGCCACAGCACCACTTCTGGCTTTTTCTGCTTATGTGGTGCTGAGGAATTGAACCCAGGGCCTCATGTATACAAGGCAAGCACTCTACCACTGCGCCACCTTCCTAGCCCCAAGAGTTACTTTTTTTTTTTTGGGGGGGGGGGGGTCCAGTCCTGGGGCCTGAACTCTGAGCTTGGGCGCTGTCCCTCAGCTCTTCAGCTCAAGGCTAGCACTCTGCCACTTGAGCCACAGCACCACTTTTTGCTTATGTGGTGCTGGGGAATCGAACCCAGGGCCTCATGCATACAAGGTAAGCACTCTACCACTGAGCCACCTTCCCAGCCCCAAGAGTTAAGTTTTTTGATTCATAGATTCTTTTGTTTTTTGTTTCTTTGAGACATGGTCTCGCCTTGTAACACTAGCTGGCCTAGAGTTCAATGTAGCCTAGCTTGGAATGGGCCTCAAACTTTTTATGTGTGTTCCAGTCCTAGGACTTGAACTCAGAGCCTGAGCACTATCCCTGAATTTTTTGCTTAAGGCTAGTGCTCTACCACTTAAGCCACAGCTTCACCGCCATTTAGAAGAGATAAAGAATCTCACACTTTCCTGCCTGGGCTGGTTTTGAACTATGATAGTTAGGGCTCAGCCTCCTGAGTAGCTAGGATTTCAGGTGTGAGCCACCAGCTCCCAGCCAGCCTCGAACTTTTTTTTTTTTTTTTTGGTCCGGTTGTGGGGCCTGAACTCTGAGCCTGGGCGCTGTCCCTCAGCAATTCAGCTCAAGGCTAGCGCTCTACCACTTGAGCCACAGCGCCACTTCCAGCTTTTTGCTTATGTGGTGCTAAGGAATCAAACCCAGGGCCTCAGGCATGCAAGGCAAGTGCTCTACCACTGAGCCACCTTCCTAGCCCTATAGCCTCAAACTTTTGATCCTTCTGCTTTAAATTCTGAGTGTTATAATATAGCTTTGAACTTAAATACTTGTATATTTTTTACTTTCTCTTCTTTTTAATGATATAGCTGCATATTCTTCTAAACAACACTCACTCTTGGCTTTAGGGTCTTGGTGTCTGCCCCATTAGCAACTGAAATAATCTGTATAGAGTAGTCTCCTTTTATTTACCAGAGGTAAATAAAGATGCTCCTACTCAAGATGCTTCTACTCCCCAGTGGATGCCGGACACTTCATATGCTTGTATTTACACTGATTAGGGAGATGGCTACTAAGTGACTAATGAGCAGTAGCATATATTGAGTGGATGCACTGAACAGAGAGGACTCCCTTTCTGGGCTAGATGGAGCAGAGGCTTCTAAATTTCTTTGTTACTCACAAAAATATGCAGTTTAAAACTTATGAATTGCTTATTTCTAGACTTTTCTGTTTAATACTTTCATATCAAGGTTAACTGAAGCTAGGAAACAAAACAGGATGGGGGGACTACAATAATTCCTCTTTTACATTTTCATGGTGTATATGTATTTTTAGGGGATAAGGGGGCCTGGTCTTGGGGCTTGAACTCAGGACCTGGGTGGGCTCTGTCCCTGAGCCTCTGTGCTCAAGGCAAGAGCTCTACCACTTGAGCCACAGCTCCACTTCCAGGATTTTGTGTTTACATGGTACTGAGGAATTTAACCCAGGGGATCAAAATTGAACCCAGTGCATGCTAGGCAAGTACCACTAAGCCACATTCCCAGCCATCATGGTATATTTCAAAAATACTTTTCATTGGAGACTTTCAGAAACTCACAGCAGCTGATGATAAAACTGCTCAAGTAGAAGATTTTCTGCAGTTCCTTTACGGTGCAATGGCTCAGGATGTCATCTGGCAAAATGCCAGTGAAGAACAGCTTCAGGATGCCCAGTTGGCTATCGAACGAAGTGTGATGAACCGGATTTTCAAGCTTGCTTTCTATCCTAATCAGGATGGGGACATACTTCGTGACCAGTGAGTACTTTGTGTTGAACTACATAGATGTATGGGTAGTCCTGCATTTGAGGCAAGCTATGCCTGTGTTTTGATATCTGACAGTAAAGAGAAATAGCTCAGTTACTAGTTTTCACTCATCAGAGTTGCACTATCAAGAATAATACCTATTTTCAGAGATGTCAGACTGAAATGTTTTTGATTGAATTGGGGTCTTGAGCCACACCTTCAGTCCTTTTGATTTTAGCTTATATTTCAGAAAGGCTTTTATACTTTTACTCAGGCTGGCCTTAGACTATACTCTTCTTACATATACTACCACATTTGGCTCTTTTTGTGTGTGCCAATCCTGAGATTTGAACTTAGGGCTAGGCACTGTCTCTGAGCCTCCATGTTCAAAGCTAGCGCTCTACCACTTGAACCACAGTGCCACTTCTGTGAGATAAGGAGTATTACAGCCTATTGTACCAAGGCTGGCTTTTGAACTGTGATCCTCAGATCTCAGCCTCCTAAGTAGCTAGTAGCTAGGATTACAAGTGTGAGCCTCTGGCTCCCGGCTTGGTCCCTTTCTTTAGTACCATCTGCCACTTGTTGAGTTATACTTCTCAGCCCTGCAGAATTGACATTTGGAGCCAGGTGGTTCTTTGCTGTGGGGTATTGTTCTGTACAATGTTTTGTTTTTTTTTTCCCAGGATTATGATCTTTTTTTAATAAGTTTTTTATTATGAAAATACTGTACAGAGGGGTTACAGTTATATGAGCAAGGTAATGAGTATATTTCTTATCAAGCATTGTTGCCTCCTCCTTTGTTTTTCCCCTACCATCCCTTTCCTCCCACCTCCACAATTGCATTCCCCTCCCCTACCCCCAGTTCTGTCCAGTGTTTAGCAGATTCTCTCCCGTTCTTGATGACAGGTTTGTGTGATCATTTGGTAAGTTTCATCATTTTCTACCCTCCATGAGAGAGGAAATGATACTTTTATTCATGATGTCAATGTCATAGTACATATGCTTATTATATATTTAACGGAATTGTTACTTATTTGAATATCAACAGATATGTGGAATTGTATAGTTGGTGAGTTATGCATTAATAAAGCTACTTTAAAAAGTAATCCTAGGGGGTAGGGATATAGCTTGTGGTAGAGAACAAAAAGACCCTGAGGTTAGCCCCCAGTATTTTAATGAGTTTAATGAATAGTCATTTCAGAAAAATAGTCTGGAATAGTAACATTGGTTACTTTGGGGTATTGAGAGAATAGATGAGATACACAGTTTTTCTGAGTACTGTTTCTGTTTCAGTTAAAGTTGTTAGCATGCTTCCCAGTACTAACAGTGGCTTGCTTCATCCAGTGACTCTTGAGGCTCATTAAGTAAGCCCTCAAGGGAAATTACTAAGTGATTTATATGTTTATTTGTTTTTTTTTAACCGATTTTTGTTCTTCTTTTTGGTTGTGCTGGGTATGGAACTCAGGGCCTCACACATCTAGACAAATGCTGTTCTACTGTGCCATACTCCAGCCCTACAGAAATTTTAGGAGGTTTGGGATCACTGCAACCTGCCTTCTTAGGTGTGCACAGCCTTCCAGGTCTGTTTCTCTAGAGCATCAGGTGCAGGATAAAGAGTTGGGAATTTAGTGCAGAGAGTACCTTCTTTCTGCCCATTTCTCTATGGCATTTCTACAGCCTTAACAGAGTGTCTGTCAAGAGCAAACCAAGTGTCTGCATAGAGCACTGGAAGCCAACAAACATAGTTTGGCCCCTTCTCAACTGAGGCAGTTCCTTACCTTTTTAATCCTAATTATCTCATCTACAAAATGAGGGGTTGGACAATGATAGAGTTCCTTCTATACGTAAAATCTCAAGTCCTCTTGCTTTCCTCTCACTGTTTGCCTTTCCCCTCACTACTGTTGTCTCCTGAGTGGTATGTCCTCACTGGGGGCCATCCCAACCCAGGAGAGGAGAGCAGCGCCCCCTCAGCTCACTCAGCATTTCTAAGATACAGGAAGGATCTCACTGTATAGACCAGTCTGACCTTGAGTTTGGGATTCTCCTGCCTCAGCCTTCTGAATGTTGGGATTACATGTACCAGCATGCCTAGATAAATAATAAGGTGGGTTTTTGTTTTGCTTTGACAGGAAAGAATGCGGTTAAGAGAGGGTCATAGGTGTAATTATAATCTGTATCTAGAAATGTCTAAAATGTGTTAACTGGTTTCAAAAATGTCAATTATGACTATGTATCTTTGTTTTCTGAAATGTGTATTTACATTTACATTTTGGGGGTTTTTTCAGGGTTCTTCATGAACATATCCAGAGATTGTCCAAAGTGGTAACTGCAAACCACAGAGCTCTTCAGATACCAGAGGTAAAGTGGGTTTATGTGGCGCGGGCTACAGGAATATTACATTCATGCTTTGTTAGAGAACTAGAGTTCAGTAAAACAGAAAATCCCAATTGCACAACTGTTTTTTGTTTTGTTTTGTTTTGTTTTGTTTTGTTGGGGGGGTCCAGTCATGGGGCCTGAACTCTGGGCCTGGGCGCTGTCCCTCAGCTCTTCAGCTCAAGGCTAGCGCTCTACCACTTGAGCCACAGTGCCACTTCTGGTTTTTTTCTTTTTGCTTATGTGGTGCTGAGGAATCGAACCCAGGGCCTCATGCATGCAAGGCAAGCACTCTACCACTGAGCCACCTTCCTAGCCCGTTTTGGTTCTATTTTTATTGTTGTTGGTTTTTGGTTTTTTGTAGGTCCTGGGGCTTAACTCTGGGCCTGGGCGCTGGCCTTCAGCTCTTCAGCTCAAGGCCAGCACTCTATCACTTGAGCCACAATGCTACTTCCAGTTTTCTGGTGGTTTATTGGAGATAAGTCTCACAAACTTTCCTAACTGGGCTGGCTTTGAACTGCGATCCTGAAATCTCAGCCTGCTTAGTGTTAGGTTTTAAAAAGAGGTTGCTGAGTAAGAACCACACCATGCACATTGTATTCAGATAAGGGATAGGTTTATTTAGTAGACCTGCTGGGACCAGGCCAGGTTGGCTCTCCCCGCGGCTGGCAAAGAGTGCGTCTGGCCTTGGGCTAGGCCTTATCTAGGGTAGGGGTGGAGTAAAGTGTGGCCAGGTAAAGGGAGGTGGGACCAGGTGAGAGAAAGGTATGGCCACATCAGATCCAGATGTGACCTCAGTGGATGCAGATGTGACCTCTTCCAGGTGTGCCAGTTGCCTAGGTAACACAGGTACTGGATGGGGTCTGCTCATTATCCAGGAGTGGACCTTGTACACTTAGTAGCTAGGATTGCAGGCATGAGCCACCGGTGCCCAGCTTTGTTCTGTTTTTAAATGCAAAACAAATTATGTAAAAGTTGAAATGGGATTTAATGTTTGGTGGAAGGGGAAGAAAATGCAGTGCAGTTTTACTGAAGAAAGGGAAAAGCCACTACCTCCTGACTGGGCGGTGGCCAGGATTGCTGCGCATGTTGCTGTTGGATTCATGATGCATATCTTCTGTTGTCTCATTTAGGTGTATCTTCGGGAGGCACCGTGGCCATCTGCACAGTCAGAAATCAGGACAATAAGTGCATACAAAACCCCCCGGGACAAAGTGCAGTGCATCCTGAGAATGTGCTCCACCATCATGAACCTCTTGAGCCTGGCCAACGAGGACTCCGTGCCCGGGGCAGATGACTTTGTCCCCGTGTTGGTGTTCGTTCTCATAAAGGTGGGGCCTTTACCAGTGTCAGTCGAAAAGTGTGGCATCCTGAGCAGGCTGGCACAGAGCTTCACATGGGTTTAGAGTCTTGGGCTCCTTTCTGTAACCAAGAAAGATGTCTAATAGCAAGGTGTGTTCTGATCACAAAGTTAGGGTTTATGAAAGAAAGGATGTGAGGCCTTTTTAGATGACTGTTTCCTGCTTTTACTTATTGATTTTAAATATAATTTTATTATTACTTTTTATTTTTGTGGTACTGAAGAATGGAACCCAGGGCTTCATGCATGCTAGGCAAACACTCTACTGCTACATTCCCAGCCCCTGTTTTTTTCTGTTTAAAGCCCCTGTTTTTGCTTTTTGTATTTTGCCTCTGTCCTTGGCAGGACTTAGCGTGTGTGGCTGAGTAAGACAAGAGGGCAGGCTCTGTGCTGGACCGTGCCCCACCTTTCACAGGCCCCTTTAGTGCTCGCTGGACAGACCAGCAGGTCAGCACTCACCTCTCCCTTCATCTGACTTCTTTGTAATCACACATAATTATCATTCATTCATTCATTTATGGTGCTGGTCCTAGGACTTGAACTCAAGATCTGGGTGCTGTCTCTGAGATCTTTTTGCTCAAGGCTAGCACTCTACCACTTGAGCCAGGAATCGAACCCAGAGCTTCATGCATGCTAGTCAAGCACTCTGCCACTAAGCCACATTCCCAACCCTGTCTTTTCCTTTGACTGTAAAATTAAAGTTTTTTCAGTTTTCTTTGAAGATTTATGAGTGGCCATGGAGTTGGAGTGCACACTAACGCTCAGTGAGGACAGTTGCATTACTTGCTTGTGTGAGACACACACACTGCTCTGTTGCTGGCTGCAGTGTGCTTGGCATGTGTCTCACTAGTTCTTAGTGTTGCTGATATTTCTACCACTGGAACTTGGCCTGGAGGTCGAATCTTAGCACATTGGCTGTCAGTTTGTCTTTCTTGCTATAGAAAGACCTGTAATCGGTCTGGTCCTACTGCAGAGCTAGTTTAAGCTCATTTTAAGGCAAGGGCTTTGACTTGTTCTCCCAACCATTTAACAACCTATGTCCTTTGTCTCCACATTAGAAAAAGAAGAAGCAGGAGATGGTTTGTGTTCCCTCTTGCTATAGAGGATGCATTACCTTTTTAAAGTGTTTCTTTCTCAGCTGGGTCTACCCACATTTAACCAGTTATAACCCAGTTTGTCTGCAGCATTTATTTGCTTGCCTAACTTTTGCCTCCAGAGGGATCAGAAAGATTAGTGTCTTAACCGAATAGAAAGCTGTAGGTAGAATAGCTAGGATTAGAACCAGTCTACCTTCCCAATATACTGTTACTACTGGTAGTATTGTTTACAAATTACTTCCAAAAGGTAGTTTGGGGATTATTGTCAAAAGGATGTGTGGGCTTTTTTGTTCATAAAAGAACAGGTACTTAGGTGATTTGGGCACAGCACTTGTGCAATTGGCTCTTTATTTACTTCTCTAGGCAAACCCACCCTGTCTGCTGTCCACCGTGCAGTATATCAGTAGCTTCTACGCCAACTGTCTGTCTGGGGAGGAGTCCTACTGGTGGATGCAGTTCACAGCAGCTGTGGAATTCATTAAAACCATTGATGACCGGAAGTGACCAAGACCCAAACCCACCACCACAGCCAATTGTTAGTCTGGCAAACAATCCCCTAAGAACATGTAGCCGCTGCTTTGAAGGCTGAAGATTGTTTTTGTATAATATTGTACAGCATTCAGACATTTTAAAACAGATCTTTACTAAACAGATTAATGTGCTAACAAGCAGGCTCTTTTTTCTTTGGGCTCTTCTCCTTTGTGATAATGCGTACTTTATCCCCTTGTCCCACATAGAGAATATTACTCAGAAGGGGACCAACATTGAAGAACAGACCAGACTCTCTTAGGAAATTTCTAGATCTCCATATGGATATCCCATTCTTTTATTTTCAAAAAGAATAGTACACCTCTTTTAATATGCATCAAATGGAAGGAAGATTCCATCTGCACTGAGGATTAGAACAGTGGTATTTGTGGCATTATCTATAAATACACTCACCTCTAAGTTGAGAAGCTAAGAAGGAAATGTAAATATAATATATATTTATATTTGATGTAATATGGATATCTTCAGATTCTAATAAACAAGGAATATTGCTGATAGTAGGTTGTGACATACCCTCTTGTGAAATGGTTTCCTTGACAAAATTTAAGCTGAGCTTAAAAGCAGAAAACACACAGGAGTATTTATGAAAGTGTGAATCAGTTTATTGAAGTCTGTAGTCATGGTGTCTGCCAAGGAGTGTGGTGCCTAGGCTGGTCTCGCCATGGACGTGTGGAATCCTGCACAGGAGCAGACTTCAGTCCTCACACACTCCATAGGAACAAGCAGTTGCATCTGCCTGCGTTGTGGTACTTCTTCTCTGGATGCTAAGTGTTCCCTAGAAATCCCAAACAGAGCTCCTTGCAACCCTTTAACTGTTCGATAACTTTAATGATTATTCACATTGAATGCACAGATCAGGAATTCAGTGAATGTCATTTTTTTAAAAAAAAAACACAAAACTAATTTGTATTGTCTGCTCTAGTGTTACAAGTTTTACTAGTGATAAACTATTTTAATCAACCATCCTATTCTTATGGAAAGAAATCTATTTTGGCAGGTTTCTGTGCCTTTTTTTCCCTCTTCTGTGTTTCACTATTGGTTTGCATTGCACACCAATAATTAATTAATCAGGACCAGCCTTTGGTGCTGAGCAGCTGGCCAAGGAGACACACCAGAGCTTCAAGCACACACCTGGTACATAGGCTGTCGCTGACCACTTCCCAAGTGTCAGCTTCTTTTATGACAAATGCTGTAGCCCCGTAATTTTGAGTCTTGTTGGCAGCATTTCCAGGCATCTTTAAAGGGACCTGTGAGCACCAGCTTTGAGTAGATGGACACAGAGCTGTCTGCTGTCCGAGATCTGTTTCATAATGCCAAAAGAAGCTGAGTATTCTTCATGCCTCCACCTCTTCTAATTCATTTATTTTAAAGTACCAAAATGGTCATTTTTATAGGAGTGTGGGATGGGGTTTCTGCCTTCTAGGGAGAGATCAAAGTCAAAACTAGTACTGCAAAATGTCCTTTTGAATGTCTGATGGAGAAACGCATAGTCATGAGCTTCATGGGCCATCACTGTCACCCTGCCAGGGTATTAGAAGTCATATGCCATCATACGTACACAAAGACTGTGTAACACGTCTTCTGGAACCTAGATAGGAGTCCATTTTCTTCAGCCTTTGATTCAATAAATCTTAATCAACAGAAGTCTTGGAATACTTGGAGTTCATTGTTATGGGATTTAACTCATAAATCAATGAGATTGTTTTTTTCCCCTTTGCAATGGTAACTAAATATACCCCATGTTATCATTGTGGAAATAAATATGAAGATGTGGACATTGCGCCAAAGCTCTTTCTATGTGGTATACGACTACACTGGAGGCAGGAAGTGGCCTCTACAGTGCTCAAGCTGGTGGTGAGATAGAGATCAGCATGGTACACCTCTGTACTCAGTGCCAGCAGAGGAGCACAGTGCTGTTCCGGGCCAGCCAGCTGTTCCAGGATTTCCCTCTGAAAACCCTGTCCAGAGCCAGGGGTTATCAGCAGTAACCATCATCAGTTTGGTTTCATGGTGGAACTTCTTGTAGGGTTGATTTTTCAGTTTAGGATTTAGTCATCTATGGTTGTGGGAGTATGCAAGAAGTAGATGTTTGAGTAGTTCATACTATGTTTCCTTCCTTCCTTTTCTATAGGAAGGATTAGTGCAAAAGCACAAATTCACCCTTGGTAAACATTACACCAGTTATTTCAGAACTGACGGAATGGTTAGTGGGGAGACAGTGGCTTAGCTCACTGAAGTCTTATAGAATGAACGTCTCTTAAAGGAAGAGAAAGATGAGTTTATATTTTCTGATAGTATTCTGCTTCTGGAAGGAATAGGAATACAAACTGAAGATGGTCCTTGTGAAAAAGTGGGGGGAGGTTGGGGAATAAACACCTGGTAAATATGTTGTTTTCTCTCTCCATTTTGGTTAATACTTTGGCCTTACTCATCACTTTCTTTTGCTTTTTCTCTGTAAAAACCTGTGTATGAACGTCTTTAGACACAGATATACAGCGGTAGTAGTGAATCGGGACCTCCACGGGATTGA
The DNA here is from genome assembly GCF_024711535.1 of Dipodomys merriami. Classification (NCBI taxonomy): domain Eukaryota; kingdom Metazoa; phylum Chordata; class Mammalia; order Rodentia; family Heteromyidae; genus Dipodomys; species Dipodomys merriami. The sequence goes on from NW_027202382.1 coordinate 40,776,225, forward strand.
AAATAGAAATGAATGATATGTGTTTTTTCTTTTCCTCTTGTATCCTGAAAGCCTTTATCTCAAGTGGACTTTAGAAATATATATATATTCTTAAAGTACATACAAAGAGAACAAAATCCTAGCCCTGAGCAGGAAAGAGCTGGCGTGAGTTCTTGCCTGAGAGCCTGGAGCAGAGGCAGGTAGAAGAGGTTCTCTCTTCTGTCACCCGTCAGAGCAATTGCTGTTTGGGCCAAGCATAGATAGGTAGGTCAGCGAGGTGTTGTAAATGTGTGAGGTTTAATGGTGAGAAGAGGGGAGTTCTTAGTGGGTTTTGTAACTGTGATAGAAATGTAGTGATTTGTGTACTCAGGGCCACAGCCCACACTGCTGCCTCTCCATTTGAAGTCTGTGTGGTTTCCCTCACAGTTCTTTGAAGTCTAGTGAGTTGATTCTTTAAGCGATTGCTGTCATTGGGAGGAGGGGTAGATACAGACTTTTTTGATGCTCAAAGTATTTTTAGAAAGTGAACAACAATGCTATTTGCCAAGATGTTCAACAGCATTGCCAAATGGGTAGTTTCTTTATGTTAAGGATGTAAGGTGACAGGGAATAGCTGTTACCGGTGAGAACACTTGAAAGAAATACAATAGAGCCAGATGCCCGGGGAAGCCGGGGCTAACCATGGAGTCCCCGAAGCGGAGTTCAGCAGTCTGAGATGGGGGCCTTCATCTCTGCCAAGGTGCCAGTCTGTCCTGTCTACCGTATCCATGTGTCACCTGTACTACAAAGCTTTGTATTGCCCCTCCAACTGACCACCCTTTGTACAGGTCCACTCATGAGCCTGCAGTCTTGTATGTGAGCAGGAGTGGGCCTGCCTCCCACGCAATTACTGTACTGTCATTCTGTGAAACTGATTAAAAGGGAGGGCAGTCTCTACCAGGCTGTATGTTTCCATCATCTGTTGCGTGTTGAGAAGCGTTTCTGGAAATCCGACTTCTTGAGTGTGACTGACATCCTCCATGAATTCACACTGTCTCCCATGTGAACACCTAAGGATCGCATAGAAAGGAAGTGGCGTAGGGCAGCCACCACGTGTGATGCGGTGAACAGCAATGGTTGTGATTCTTCATAGCTGACCTCTCCCTAGTAGCCGCTCCGGAGGCCCCACCCACCCTGCGTGGTAGTGCAGTGGCATCTGATCACAGCACTCGCCTCGCCAGCCGAGGAACTTCCTAAGTAGATGAGCCTTGGCTCACAGAGGCAAAGCCCCTGGCGACTTGACGCTGCCCTCCCCAGTGGGAAGGGGCTCCCAGAGTCTCCTGTACTTCATTTAGGAGGGAATGTTTAAAAGCTGGCTTAAGGCTTGGGTTTTTTCCCCCCTCCACTATTGGGTGTTGAACTCAGGCCCTCGTGCTCCTCACTTAGCTTGCTTGCTCCACTTGTACTTCACTATTGAAGCCATGTCTCCAGCCTGGCATTTTGCTGGTTAATTGGAGATGAACTCTCAAAGACTTCTGCCTTTGCTGGCTTCAAACCACCGGTTCTCCAGATCTCCGTCTCCTGAGTAGCAAGGGTTACAGATAGGAGTCACTGGCAGCTGGCTTAGGGCTTGGTTTTATTTACTCTTTAGTATTACAATGAGTACTCCAACTTACCTAGATTTGAAAGTATTCTGAATTTCTGTTTTGTTGTGGTGGTGGTGGTTGCTTGTTTATTTTGTGGTAGTGGGTTGTACTTGGGGCCTTGTGCTTGCTCTAAAGGCATGCTACCATTTGAGCCACCCCTCCAGCCCCTTTTGCCTTTTTTTTTTTTTTTTTTTTTTTTTGGTGTGCACACACACACCTACACTAGTACTAGGACCTAACTAGTACTGGCTAAGCTTCTGCTTAGCTTTTTTTTTTTTTTTTTTTGGCCAGTCCTGGGCCTGGGGCTTAAATTCAGGCCTGGGCACTGTCCCTGAGCTGCTTTTTGCTCAAGGCTAGCACTCTACCACTTGAGCCACAGCACCACTTCCAGCTTTTTTTGTTTTTGTGGTGCTGAGCAATCAAACCCAGAACTTCATACATGCTAGGCAAGCACTCTACCACTAGACCACTTCTGCTTCTGGCTTTTTGTTTTGTTTTGTTTGGGGGGGGGGGTCCAGTCGTGGGGCCTGAACTCGGCCTTGGCGCTGTCCCTCAGCTCTTCAGCTCAAGGGTAGCGCTCTACCACTTGAGCCACAGCACCACTTCCGGTTTTTTTCTTTTTGCTTATGTGGTGCTGAGGAATCGAACCCAGAGCCTCATGCATGCAAGGCAAGCGCTCTACCACTGAGCCACCTTCCCAGCCCATGCTTCTGGCTTTTTGCTGGTTAAAGTCTCATGGATTTATTTGCCAGGCTGGCTTCAAACTGTGATCTTTGCCAACTTGGAGTTGTCTGTGTCTCTTGGCCATAAATGTGTCCCAAGTGTTCAGTGCTTTGAGTATTTCATTTCAGATGAGTCCTTTCCATTTGCCTAGTGTAATAAAATGTAGTCCGCAGACTTTTTCAGGCATTGACAGAATGCTGGAAAATCTGCTTGAGTGGAACCAGAAAATATTTTTTACCTTGTGTGTAGACGTGGAAACAGCTCAGTGCTGGGCCATTTCTAATGCTCTAAAGAACTCTAAGCCATTGTTTTCCCAACTACCCTGTGGCCACTCCTGGTACTTGTTTTAGAATATATCCAGATGTATACAGAGTGACACCAGAAATCCCAGGAGAGCAGTGCTGTTGCCTGCATCTCATATGGGGGTTCCTAAGGTGGCCTCCCATCACCACTGCCTCCACTGCCAGAGAAGGTCCTGGAAGTCTGCATTCCTCACACACACGCGCGCCCCTGCTGACTACTCCCCAAAAGTGGAGCTTCTCTGGAACCCAATGTGTGTCAGGTGGCAAGTACAAGTGGGAAAGAAAGGTGCTGTCAAGGACGAGGCGCGTTCAGCGTTACGCACAGGCTCTCTATTTAACGTGCGGAATCCACACTTCCCCACTCACCATTGGCCTGCTTCTGCAAAGCTGTCTCAACTCCAGAGTGTGCGGCATCTCCAGAAGACAACAGCATTTGGTGACACCCAAGTTCCTGTCTCATCCCCATTTTGGTCTAAGCTTTTAGAATGTCTTCCAGAGCACCAGTGGCTCACACCCCTAATCCTCACTACTGACAAAGCAAAATCAGGACAATTGTGGCTCAGGTCAGCCTGAGACCCCTTCTCATCCAACAGCTGGGCACAGGGGTGAGCATTCATCACCCAGCAATGTGGGAGTCTGGGTGAAGATTGGGGTCCCACAGCAGCCAGAACCAAAAAAAGAAAAGAAAAGAAAAAAGGACATGGTCTCAGCAGGAAAGCGCTGAGCTTGGTGGTATGTGCCTTTATCCCAACTATGGAGGGAAGCCTAGGTCAGAAAAGCACAAGACCCTTATCAACCAGAACAAGAAGGCTGTAGCATGGCTGTAAGGTAGCATGCTTGCCTTGCAACACCCCCCAAAACAAAACCAAGGGCCTTGCATTGGGCAGGTGTTCTGCCGCCTGAGCCGTACTCCCAGTCTTGTATTTTTCTGATAGGATCTTATGTTTTTGCTCAGATTGAGATCCTTTCATCTGTGCCTCTGACATGGCTGGGGTTCACAGGCGTGCACCACTATGCCCAGCTTGACCTTTGAGATGGGTTCAGCTTTTAATTTTTTTTGCCCAGTCTGGCCTCAAACTCCATCCTCCTGATCTTCACCTCTCAAGTCACTGGGCTTACAGGCGTGAGCCACTGAGTTTTATGTCTAGTACTCATCAGCGTTGGGTAAAATAACAGGGTGCAGTAGCCCCTGCTCAAAGCAGAGGGACTTCTGGTGTGCTACCCATCCCCCGCTTCCCCCATCAGGACCTGCTTTCCTACTTCTGGGTTATTTGCCTCTTTTTGGTGACCTTTCCTTCTCTTGATGGTGACCTATGGCCGTGAGGGGCCCAGGCTGGGGGGCGGGGGGGGCGGGGAAAGGAATGGGGGAGACTGAAGGAAGACGTTTGAGGACCATCCTACTCCAGTATTACAGGAGCAAGGAGAGCTCTGGTCCCGTCATGTACTGAGAAGCCATGGGCCGAGGCTTGGAAGCAGAGCTCTGTTGTCCCCTATGGACACTGTGCCCCAGCCAACCCTAGTTTTGCCATCTCTGTGAGACCTTGCCCTGTGCTTCCTCTGCAGCCAGAACATCCCTGTTCAGACCCTGACAGGAGCAGCTGCCCCCAGGGGAGCTTGTACCCGGCCAGTGATGGCAAATTCAGGCAGCAGACTTCTCGTCAGCTGGGATATGGAGGCTGACGAGACATGCGGAGACATGCGGGCGTCCCGACAAGACAGCATGGCACAGGCACGGACAGCCCGGGGCTTTGGGAAATAACCTGCGCACAAAGCGGCTACTCTGAGAACCTGAGATTAAAGGCTCTGCTGCGGTATCCCCTGCTGGGCTGGGGTACTTTAATCTGTAAATAAGTACCCTGCCCTCAGGACCCAGAACCCTCACCCCGGCTGCTTCACAGCCCTGTCCATCCCCCCAACCTCTCAAACATCCCAAGGAAATGACTTCTTTTGAGGAGGAAGGCCCAGGGTTGCTGCCCTGCTGTCCCTCCATCTTCCACAGTGCTGCTCTCCGTGTCTCCCCCTGCCCCCTTCTAGGTGCTCTTAGAAACAGAGAATGTGGCTTAGTGGTAGAGTGCTTGGCTAGCATGCATGAAGCCCTAGGTTTGATTCTTCAGTACCACATAAACAGAAAAGGCCAGAAATGGCTCAAGTGGTACCTTGAGCAAAAAAAGCAGCTCAGGAGCCGAGTGCCGGTGGCTCACGCATGTAATCCTAGCTACTCAGGAGGCTGAGATCTGAGGATCACAGTTCAAAGCCAACCCAGGCAAGGAAAGTCCAGGAAACTCTTCAATAAAGCACTAGAAAACCGAAAGTGGCGATGTGGCTCAAGCAGTAGAGGCTTGCCTTGAGCTAAAGAGCTGAGGGACAGCACCCAAGCCCAGAGTTCAAGCCCCATGACCCACCAAAAAAAGGCAGCTCAGGGACAGTGTCCAGGCCCTGAGTTCAAGCCCTAAGACTGGCAAAAACAAAAAACAAAAAACGAAAAAGAAAGGAAGAAAGGTACAACTAGGTCTGATCAGATTATGCCCTTCCTGAAAAGTTTCTTTTATCTACCTAAGTTCCTGCTATCTTTTCAACCAAAGTTTTCCCCTGCCCCTCATTCCAGACCTCAAACTAGCCTTTAAGCCAGGTAACTCATGCCAGCACTTGGAGCTCATTCCTGTAATCCAACTAATCAGTAGGCTGAGATCTAATGATTGAGGTTCAAAGCCAGTCTGAGCAGAAAGTCCCTGAGACTTACCTCCTATTAATCACCAAAAAGCCAGAAGTGGAGCTGTGACTTAAGTGGTAGGGTCTTAAGCCTTGAGCTGAAGAAGCACAGGGACAGTGTCCAGGCCCTAGTTCAAGCTGCAGGACCAGCACTCAAAAACCAACAACAGCCAGGTGCCGGTGGCTCATGCGATAATCCTAGGTACTCAGGAAGCTGAGATCTGTGGATAGCAGTTCAAAGCCAGCCTGGGCAGGAATGTCCTTGAGACTCTTATCTCCAATTAACCACCAGAAAACTGGAAGTGGTGCCATGACTTAAGTAGTAGAGGGCTGAAGAGCTGAGGGACAGCACTCAGGCTTAGAGTTCAAGTCCCACGACTGACCCCCCCCAAAAAATCTAACAACAGTCTAGCCTTTACCCCAAAGTTCCAAGCTTTGCCTGCTTCCGGGCTCCCTCCTCTCCCCGGTGAGGACGCCTCCCCCCACCCTGACACGCGGCACGTGGCACACAGGTGTTTGCCAGGCAGGAGCTCAGAATTTCACTATGTTTTTCTTCTAATTGTTGCTCCTGCCAGGACCAAGCCCCACTCCCATTTCTTCCCAAGGTCCAGGGCCCGGTGGTGGTTGGTGTCTTTCCCAAAGACACCAGCCCCACAACCAGCCCTGATCTGGGGTGCAGGTGGCTGCAGGTCTCTCTGCAGTCCCGGTCCCATGCCTGGCCACCTGTCCCCCAGGCAGTGGCATTGGGGATGAGCAACCAGAAAGATGGAACCTAAGGCTGTTTTAGGCCTGTGCAGGCAGAGCCTACACACCTGCCGTCACCTCTCCCTGTCAGCTCCAGGCCCGTCACCCAACCACGTGTCTGTGTACACCCCACACTGGGCTGCTTTCATCCTCTGGGAAAGTAGGGATTCTTATCCCAGTTAGTAATTTAGGGGGTATTGATAAACCGGGGTCTTCTGGGGGCCACAGCTCCCTGTTCTGTGGGGAACCCTGGAATCTCCGTGACCTCTACATGCCCTTCATCCTTGGAAGGGGCTCATGAGGGGCCTGCAGTGGCCTGGGTGGATTTCTGGGCAGGCCTGCGTCCTCCTAGACTAGCTCTGCCGTTCCTTGGGTGACACCTTGTGGCCAAAGACAGGTAAAACAATTGGCTGAAAGACTGAGGAAGGTGGTCTGGGCTTTGAGGTCGGCTCCCGTCCACCGAGCTCTTCACCAGATGGTGCCCATTAACTACCAGGCCTCCAGCTCTAAGTCGGCTTTCCCACGCTGGGTGCCCCACCCTCCACTTTTCAGCCCCTCACCTGGGAGGCCATGGTAAGCCCTGTCTTGCAGATTGGAAGCGGAGACTGAACGGTGAAATGGCTCATTCAAAGCTGCACAGGCAAGAAATGGCAGCACTGGATCCAGATGGAGGCCTGAAGAATTCCCGTGTCTGTTCCGAGCAACGAGGGCGTCTTAGTGGCCTTCCGCAAAGCCAATTCACGGACGTGGGGAGTGTGGCGGGGAGAGGAGGGGGTGCTGGGGGCCGGAGGCAAGTGCAAACACTACAGGATGGTGCCAGTGATGGCACTTTATTGGCAGGGCCAGGGCTGTGCACCCTCGGCAGGTAAGTACCCTAAGGCACTCAGCGCCTGCGTCTTGGTGCTCAGTGGATGCCGGCAGATCAGATGAGTTTAATCTCTGGGGAGGTAAGGGCCACCTTCGCACTCACGGCTGAGGTTCATTTCCAGTGCGAAGGTCACAGCAAGGACGTACAGGTTCATTACATTCAGAAAGGGGTGGGTGACCTTCCTCTTCCCCTTCCCTGGCTGGCATCTGGGCACAAGGGGAGAAGGCCTAGTGGCTGGAGGTTTCTCACAGGCCCCAGAGAAAGCCACAGGGCAGAGGGAACATGCCTATGGCCCAGAGGTGGCGGGCTAGGTGGGCGAGAGCTTCAGTGAGACTTGGGTGAGGCAGCCCCAGCCTCTTCTCTGTGCATAAATCGAGCCCAGCATGAAGAAGAATGGAAACCCCTTGGCTGGACAACATGGCAGCAAATCAAGCTGGCTACCTGTACTGCCGGGTTCTCCCACTAATCCTGGACAGGGAGAGAATTAGGATTTGAAATTTCAGCAAAATCCACATGCTTAGCAGGGAAAGCCAGGCAACACCGATCAGCAGCCTCAATTACAGGATAAATCATACCGGACCCCAGTGAGCTTGGCAAGAACGAATGCATTTGAACAGCAGCTGTGGGGACCAGGCGGCCACGGAGAAGCCGAGGAAGCGTGAGGCAGAGAGAGGCAGCCCAGACGGGCTCAGACTCCAGCCCAACCCAGACCCCTCCGAGGGACAGCATGAGTGACCACAAACTGCCACTGTGGACACTGTGGGGTTGAAAGGGCTGGCTCAGGGGCAAGATGATTTTGAGGATGATCTAACTAGCATTTGCTGATGAAAACTAAACTTGTAGCATCCCCCCTCCCCCCCAACCTGCCCAGGCTGGCAGACAGAAATGATGAGGACACTAGATGTTCATTTACACACACACACACACACACACACACACACACAGTTTTTCTCGCCGTGTCCACTGCTGAGCAATGTGCGGTGATTGGGTCACATGCATCGTGGACGAGGAAAGGGAGGTTTGCTGAGTGAATTAATATTTGTCGACAAGATTGTAGGGGGCATGCTTAACTCACTTCAGGTGCTCTTCGAAGCATCGCACAATGGAGAAGCTAATTACAAATCATGCCTATTTATTCATTAAACAGGGCCTGGGGGACATTCAAAGAGGCAGCACTGTCTTCACTTCATTCAATTTGCTGTCTGTGATTAAACGGAAAGCAGCTGCAAGGCTTCCACCGCGTTGCCGGTTCCTGCCTTTACCAGCCTCCCAAAGGGGCCATACCTGGCCTCTAGGGGGCGCTGTACCAGTCCTCAAGCAGCGGGCCTTGCCGTCCTTTCTCAGTCTTGCAGCCACCCACAGGCGATTTTGAGCAAGTCCCTTCCGCAGCCACCTCAGTTTCCTCATCTGTGAAATGGGTACATGACCACCTTTCCCCCCCCCACCCCCCTACTCCCAACCCACCCCCACCCCCGCTGGCTGGATTCCTCAGAGGATAAAGAAAGGAGTTGCTGGATAATCAGTCCCCAGCCAATGGCTGTGTACTCAAATTTCCTTCTTTCTTCCTCCTTAGGCCTTGTCCTCAAATGGGCTGCATGAAGACAGAAGGCCCGGGGGCAATCAGGTAGAGCGTTTTCCCCCCTCCCCCTCTCCCCCAGGGCCCAGCACTGTGCTGTTTGTCCAGTGTTGGGTGTCCTTGTCTTGGCATCTCCCATTCTCGATCATGGTGGTCCAGGCCCCCGCCCTCACACATTTGCCCAGGATGAGAGCTCTCCTGGACCGGCCATGGTTGAATCAAAGCCTAACACAACAGTCCCCGGCGAATGAATACCATCGGTCACGCCACGCTGGTGCCGCACGCAGAAACTCTCCTAAAAGAAACCCAACTTGGAGCTGACTCTACCTGCAATCTTGGGAAACATCCGAGAGCTCCAAGGGCGATTTGTGATCGTCAATAAATTATAAGAACCAAGCAGCCAACATTTGCTTAGCATTTTCCTATGGGTGAAGGGCTTTTAATTTACAGGATGAGTGTTTTGGGGCTTCCTTTCTGATTACTCGGCACCTGCTGACTGAACTCCCTCTGGGGACGCAGCAGGGGGAGGACCCCAGCGCCCCGTCCCGTATTCCCCCCGAGGCTGTGCAGCTGGGTTCGGTCACACTTGTTTCTGGCTCATCTTTTTTTTTTTTTTTTCCCCTGCCATTTTGGTCTTAGATTCCCAGTGCTGGAAGAGATCTGTTGTTCCCAGGCCAGGATATTAGCTTACATTTCCTGTTTGGGGTTCCCAAACAGTCAAATACTACAGGAAAAGAAGCCAAGTTCAGTGGTGGTGTAAGTGTGTGTGTGTGTGTGTGTGTGTGTGTGTGTGTGTGTGTGGCAGGACTGGGATTTGAACTCAGTACTAGGCAGGGGCTCTACCATTGAGAGCCACACCTTAGCCCTTAAGGTGCAACTTCAGACAACTTCATTGCTTCCGGCTTCCTGTTTCTTATCTGAGCGCTGTGGATCTTAACGGCTCCTCCCCCAGGAGCTGGTGGAATGAAGTGAGATGTTCTACACAGGGCATCCGGCAGTGCGTGGCTGGCAGGAGAGATCCTCAACTAGACTTTTCATTGCGGGCTTCCGAGTGGTCCGTGTGCTGGTGAGCAGAAGCAAGTGAACGGCGTACCTTCCTCCTGCTGCTGGCCTCCCCAATGACCTTGAACTCAAGTAGGCTGCTTACTCGCTCCCCCCGGCCCCCAACACCAACCAAGAGGCTCTTCCTCTGCCCCCCTCCCCTTGGAGGCCTCTTGGTAAAACACCCCATTTCCCATGGCTCCCTACGGGGGGCCTGATGGGTTTCCAGACATGTTTCCTTCCCCCCTACAGTGTCTAAAACACACAAATCATCGGGCTACACGTCTGTGTTTCATTACTAGCAATGCACATTTGAAAACAACAGAGGGTGAGGTTTAAAAGCAACATGCAATTTTTATTACAGATATCTCCAAATCTGCCATTAGGCCCGTCCCCGCGGTGTTATTGACCTTGATTCTTTCTCATTTGCATCCTGCATTTTTCATCCTTTGGAATATGGTGTTTTGGGACTTCTCCATCATTAAGTGGATTTACAGCAATTTCCCTGTGTGTTTTCTCCAAGGGATTCTGTTATGAGATGCACATTAAATCTCCATTAATACCTCATTATCCGACTGATAAGATTACCATGATAATGAGGCAGAAATTCTAATTGTTTCACTTCTTATTGCGCCTTCCATTTCATCCTTTACTCTACCTGCAAGTTGGTCACAAGCTGGTGAGTGCCAGGCTAGAAAAGTCTTTCCCATTGGAGGAGCAGAAGTTGGGAATGATCCACAGTGGCTAGGTGGGGAGAAAGGAGGCGGGTGATGTTCAAGTGAATTTCCTGGGCTCAGCCTTTGGGGGTGGGCCTGGCTGGGTTGAAGTCTTGCTGCAGTCCTATCCATGCACACCTGTGCACAAGCAAAACCACTCACACCTGTGTGCACGATATGTGCAAACCTCCGGCTCCAATTCAGAGGAGCCCAACCTCTTAACCCCATGTTCTATTTTTCCAATGGACTGGACCCTCTTCCAGAATATTCTTAGCTCTCGAACACTCCATAAACCTTGCTCTCCAGGTTTTATGAACTCCTCCTCTTCTTCTTCTTCTTCTTCTTCTTCTTCTTCTTCTTCTTCTTCTTCTTCTTCTTCTTCTTCTTCTTCTTCTTCTTCTTCTTCTTCTTCTTCTTCTTCTTCCTCCTCCTCCTCCTCCTCCTCCTCCTTACTCCTCATCTTTTTCTTTTTCTTCTGCCTTCTCCCTCCATCTTTCTTTCCTCTTTCTTTCTTTCTTTCTTTCTTTCTTTCTTTCTTTCTTTCTTTCTTTCTTTCTTTCTTCCTTCCTTCCTTCCTTCCTTTCTCTCTCTCTCCCTTCCTTCCTTCCCTCCCTCCCTCCCTTCCTTCCTCCCTCCCTCCCTCCCTCCTTCCTTCCTTCCTTCCTTCTCTCTCTCTTTCTTTTTTTCTTTCTTTCTTCTTTTTGTATACCAGTCCTGGGGCTTAAATTCAAGATGTTCTGAGCTTAAATTTTTGCCAAGACTAGAGCTTTGCCACTTGAGCTATAGCTCCAATTCTGGCTTTTTTGATGATGAATATGGTGATAAATGTTTCAAGGACTTTCCTGTCTGGGTTGACTTTGAACTGTGATCCTCATATCTCAGCCTCCTGAGTAGCTAGGATTACAGGCACAAGCCACCAGCACCCAGCTGGTGAACTCTTTTTTTTTCTTTTTTTTTCTTTTTGGTTGGTTGTGGGGCTTGAACTCTGGGCCTGGGTGTTTTCCCTGCACTCTTCAGCTCAAGGCAAGCGCTCTACTGCTTGAGCCACAGCGCCACATCCGGTTTTCTAGTGGTTTATTGGAGATAAGAGTCTCACGGACTTTCCTGCCCGGGCTGGCTTTGAACAGCGATCCTCAGATCTCAGCCTTCTGAGTAGCTAGGATTACAGGTGTGAGCCACTGGCGCCGGGCGGTGAACTCTTTTTGAAACTGGGGTTTTAGACTCCAATTCCCAAAGTCCAGGTGTCCCAAGTTAGGTCCAGCTGTTCATATGCCAACTAAAGAGACATGGTGAAGAGAAGAGAAAAGAGATATATTGCAAGGCAGCTGTGGGAAGACAGCATTTCAGAACTTCTTCAGCCGTCCTCAGAGATGCAACCAGGTTATGTAGAGAGAATTGGAGGCAGGATGTGAGAAAGGCAGGCCGAGTCAGAAATGGTTCCAGTACACACACACGCACACGCACACACACACACACACATACACACACACACACACACACACACACACACACACACACACACACAAACTGCATCTTAATCGAATTATATCTACAAAGACCCTATTTCCAATAAGGCCACATTTGCAGTTATTAACGGCTAACACTACATATCTTGTGTGTGTGTGTGTGTGTGTGTGTGTGTGTATCTGTGTCTGTGTGCAATTCAATCTATACGATCTTTTGAAGTTTATCCACAAAAAATACTAACTGGCTCAGGTCTATATTCTTAGCTCCTCAGGAGGCTGAGCTCTGAGGATCTTGGTTCAAACCCAGTCTTGTCAGGAAAGTCTGTGAGATTTTTTTTTTTGGGTCCGGTCATGGGGCCTGAACTCTGGGCCTGGGCGCTGTCCCTCAGCTCCTCAGCTCAAGGCTAGCGCTCTACCACTTGAGCCACAGCGCCACTTCTGGCTTTTTACTTTTTGCTTATGTGATGCTGAGGAATCGAACCCAGGGCCTCAAGCATGCAAGGCAAGCGCTCTACCACTAAGCCACCTTCCCAGCCCGTCTGTGAGATTCTTTTTTTTTTTTTTTTTTGCCAGTCATGGTGCCTGAATTCTGGGCCTGGGCGCTGTCCCTCAGCTCTTCAGCTCAAGGCTAGTGCTCTACCACTTGAGCCACAACACCACTTCCAGCTTTTTCTGCTTATGTGGTGCTGAGGAATCGAACCCAGGGCCTCATGAATGCAAGGCATGCACTCTACCACTGAGCCACCTTCTCAGCCCCTGTGAGATTCTTATCTCCAGTAAACCACCCGAAAAACAGAAGTGGCGCCGTGGCTCAAAGTGGTAGAGTGCTAGCCTTGAGCAAAAAGAGCTCAGGGACAGTGTCCAGACCCTGAGTTCAAGCCTTGCAACTGACAAAAAAAAGAAAAAGAAAAACAAACAAACAAACAAAGTAAAGGCAATGGGCAGAATTTGTGAATGGAACTGTTTTTATTTTATGTATTTTGGTACTGGATTTGGAACTCAGGGCCTCATGCTTATTAGCCAGGCAGTCTACTGCTGAGCCATGTCTCCCACCCTTTTTCCACACTAGCTGTTCGGAGGTAGGGTCTCATTTCCTGCCTGGGATATTGGTCTTCCTATTTTTGCTTCGCATTGCAGCTGGGCTGATAAGTGTGCACCACAACACCCACGCTCGGCTTTTTCCACTGAGATGGTCTCTCCTGGATTTTTCTGCTCAGGCTGGCCTGGAACTTTGATCGTCCCAATCTCAGCCTTCCATATTGCTAAGGTGACAGATATCTGACACCGCAATCCAGCTTCTGGTTAAGAAGAGGGAGTTGAGTAGTTAGGGTTATAGTTGTGAACCACAGATCTCTGACAAAACCAGGCACTGGTGGCTCACACCTGTCATCCTAGCTACTCAGGAGGCTGAGATCTGAGGATCACCATTCAAAGCCAGCCAGAGCAGGAGAGTCTGTGAGACTCTTATCTCCGATTAACCACCAGAAAACCAGAAGTGGCGCTGTGGCTCAAAGTGGTAGAGTGCTAGCCTTGAGTACAAAAACTCAGGAACAGCGCCCAGGCCTTGAGTTCCAGCCTCATGACTGACAAAACAAACAAAAAACCCAACCAAACTTTTGGCAGTACTGGGGCTTGAACTCAGGGCTTCAAATTTGCTAGACAGGAATGCTCCCATTTGAGCTACACCCCAAGCCCTTAGCTGAAATTGAAGGTGTACATTACTTTTGCCAGTTCTACAAATGGGGTTTTTGAGGTTGATGCCTGGGCTTCACCGAAATGAGGCATTTGGGTTAGAAACACCATGTTCCAGGGCTGATGGCCCTCCTGTCCTTTTCCTCCTTCCTTCCTTCCTTCCTTCCTTCCTTCTTTCCTTCCTTCCTTCCTTTTTGCCTTTCTTTCTTTTTTTTTTTTTAGGGCCGGTCGTGGGCCTGAACTCTGGGCCTGGGCGCTGTCCCTCAGCTCTTCAGCTCAAGGCTAGCGCTCTACCACTTGAGCCACAGCACCGCTTCTGGCTTTTTTTTCTCCTTATGTGGTGCTGAGGAATCGAACCCAGGGCCTCATGCATGCAAGGCAAGCGCTCTACCACTGAGCCACCTTCCCAGCCCTCTCTCTTCCTTCCTTCCTTCCTTCCTTCCTTCCTTCCTTCCTTCCTTCCTTCCTTCCTTCCTTCCTTCTTTCTTTCTTTCTTTCTTTCTTTCTTTCTTTCTTTCTTTCTTTCTTTCTTTCTTTCTTTCTTTCTTTCTTTCTTTCTTTCTTGTCATGGGCTTGAACTCAGGTCTTGGACATTGTCCCTGAACTTTTTTGCTCAAGGCTAGTGCTCTACCACTTTGAGCCACCGTGCCACTTCTGGTTTCCTAGTGGTTAATAGAAGATAAGAGTCTCATGAACTTTCCTGCCTGGCTGGCTTTGAACCATGATTTTCAGATAGATGTCTCCTGGGTAGCTGGGATTCCAGGAGTGAGCCACCAGCTTCCTGTCCCATTTTCCATGACTGCCCAGAACACAGATTGGCAGAAGATCACCTGAATTGATTTTCTTCCAAAGTAATATAAGTATTTAGGGATTGTGTTTTGTTTTGTGAATCAAATAACACTATAAGCTGCTAATACAAGATATCTCTTCCATACCCATCCCTACCACCTCCCGCAGTCCTGAGCCCCCACAGCAATGACGGGCGCTGCTCACTAGCACTTCTCTCCTATTTGTCAATTACATTTACGTCGCTATTGTCTTTCTTATGGTACCAAAGATTGAAGCCAGGGCCTTGTCCCTGATAAGGTAAGCGCTTTACCATGGAGTTGCACCCTCCGTCCTGTGGTTTTTTAATTTTGCTTTTGAGATAGTGTCTCACTAATTTTGCCTGGGCTAGCTTGGCACTTTCATTCCTTGTGCCTTTGTCTTCTGAGTAGCTGGGATTGCAGGCTTGGCTCTCTCTCTGTGTGTGTGTGTGTGTGTGTGTGTGTGTGTGTGTGTAGGTGGCGTGCTCCAATGTCAGATAGTCTGGACCTAATGGTTTGGGGCAAGCTATACTTCTGTCCCTCTCTTGGGTTAAGAGGGGTTTTTGTTGGAGTTTCTCCCTATAGTGGGTCTGATATGTGTGTGTGTGTGTGTGTGTGTGTGTGTGTGTGTGTGTGTGTGTGTGTGTGTGTGTGTGCATGTGTATGAACACATGTGTGCAGGACTTGATCTCAGGGCCTGGGCACTGTCCTTTAGCTTTTTTACTCAAAGCTAGGGCTCTACCACTTGAGCCACAGCTCCACTTCTGTTTTTTCATTTTCGTTTTTTCTGTCGTCATGGGGCTTGAACTCTGGGCCTGGACACTGTCCCTCAGCTCTTCAGCTCAAGGCTAGCACTCTACCACTTGAGCCACTGCGCCACTTCTGATTTTCTGGTGGTTCATTGGAGGTAAGAGTCTCACGGACTTTCCTGTCTGGGCTGGCTTTGAACTGCAATCCTCAGATCTCAGCTTCCTGAGTAGCTAGGATTACAGGCGTGAGCCACCAGTATCCGGCTTCCACTTCTGGTTTTTTCAGTGGCTAATTGGACATAAAGGCTCACAGATGTTCCTACCTTGGCTGACTTTGAACCCTTGGTGTCTCTGCCCGCTCTGCCTTTTCAGTACAGGGGGGAACCCAGGGCCTCTTGCTTCCCAGGCAAGTGCTCACTGCTGAGCCACATCCCCAGCCTACCAGGGAGTGTCCATCTGTCCCCCAAAGCCCCTTCCTGCCAGCCCCTGCTGCCGCTGGCCTCCTTCCCCCACGCAGGACCCAGTGAGTTTGGCTTCCTGTCTCTTGGCAGCGCGGCACACAGGGCTGTCTGGGCCTGTTGTCAGGAAGCCTGCAAGTGGGCGGGTGGCCTGGGCCCGCAGGCCTGGAGATGGGACTCTCAGGCTGTGCCTCAGGCTGCACCTCAAGCAGGCCCACAGACAGATTTGGCAAGCTGTGGGAACTCTAGCTGCTGCCTTAGTCAGATCGGCGTTGCTAGAATACGACGCCACACTGGTCAGTTGATAAAGAATAGACATTTAGCTGGGCACAGAGGCTCAAGCCTGTAATCACAGCCACTTAGAGGTAAAAATCAAGAGATTGAATGCAGTTCCAGTCCAACTCCAGGCATTCAAGTTCGAAAGACTCCATCTCAACCAATGGCTGGGCACAGTGGCACAAGCCTTTTATCCCAGCAACAAAGGAAAGCACAAATATGAGGATTGCAGTCCAGGGCATAAAGAAAGAACATAGAAGCCAGGCGCTGGTGGCTCAGGCCTGTAATCCTAGCGACTCAGAAGGCTGAGATCTGAGGATCATGGTTCAAAGCCAACCCAGGCAAGAAACTTTGTGAGACTCTTATCTCCAATAAACCACCAGAAAACCAGAAGTGGCGCTGTGGTTCAAGTGGTAGAGTGCTCGCCTTGAGCTGAAGAGCTGAGGGACAGCGCCCAGGCCCAGAGTTCAGGCCCACGACTGACCAAAAACAAACAACAACAACAGCAAAGCAAGAACACATAGCAATATGTTCAAATATGACAAGTATGTTCAATATGATAAATAACCAATGGAAAGAAGGGATGGGCAGAGTGGCTGCAGTTGCAGGGACGCTGGGGCAAAGGATTTTCAATTTGGGGGACAAGCCTGAGGGGCTAGCACTGCTCGACACGCTGTCTACTCCTTGCGGCACGTTCCCAGCCCTTTTGCATTTCGTTTTTCATTTAAGGTCTTGCGCTTTTGCCCAGAATGGCCTCAGACTTCATGCCTTCTTCTGCCTCTGTCTCCCAAATAGCTGAAATGACCGATGTGAACCACGACACAGGTTGTTTGTTAAGATGACGGTTTTTACTAACTTTACCTGGGCCAGCCCAGAACTTCTATCCTCCTATTTCCATTTTCTCAGTATCTGCCTGATCTAGAGGCAAATGATTTGTGAGCCTAGGCCTGGCAGGATTGTGGAAGGATCTGGAAAGTGACAGAAGAAATGAAGATCAGAGGAAGCACTGTCCACTGCTCTGAGAAGCGACTCAGTTTCAGACTTGTAAAGGGCTCTTGACCTTGAGAGGCTTGACCTTGAAGGGAAGGAGCCTGTGGGAGTGGTCACAGGTACAGTGATAGGGTCCATATGCCACACCACGCACAGCGCTCCCCAGAGCCTTCATCCATCCAGAGCCACGCTTGGTCCTTTGTGGGCTGAGCTCCCACCCCTATAATCCTCTAGTCCTGGAGCACTAGCACTTGAGTCCTCTCTGAGAACCTGGCTGCTGGTGGGTCCTGGCTGGTCCCAGCTTGGAGGTGATCAAACCTCATTCATGAAGGCCTGGGCCTTGAATCAGATGCTGGTGATTTCTAGTCCAGCCGGCCTTTCACAGCCTCAGGTTCTGCATCTGTGGAATTAACTAACCACTGACCTAATACAATATAACAATTATTTACATAGCACTTGCATGACATAATGTACGTAGTCTAAGATGACTTGAAGTATATGAGAGGAAGGGCTGGGCAGGGCACACCTATAGTCTCAGCTATTCAGGAGACAGCAGGGGGAAGATGGTAGCGCAAGGCTGGTGTGAGCACAAGTGTGAGATTCTATCGAGAAACCTAACTTCTCTTCTTTCCTCTCCTCCTTGTCCTCTTTCTCCTTCCTCTCCCTCCTTTCTCTCTCTCTGGCTTCCCCCCCACACCTCCATCCTGGTCACCATGAGATGAAGTTATTCTCTACGTCACATTCTCCCCACCATGATGTTTCTACCTTGCCACAGGCCTACAAGCAACAGAAAGAGCTGATCATGGCTGCCATCTTCCTGCTGTGATAGACCCACTTGTCTAGTCTAGGTACGGCCCGCCACCTGCCCGCCATCCCAGCCTAGGATGACCCTAGAGATATCATGTCAGAGCTGAGGGGTGTGCGTTGTCCCCAGCAGGAAAAAGGCTGACCCAGCAAGGCCAGTCCTGCACATGACAGAAAGCTCTGCCTGTGGGAGGTAACCTGCTGGCCTGTACCAAGCTCCTCCTGGCGTCTGTCTCCAGAGTGGCTGGGATTCTAGAAGTACACCACCGAGCCTGGCCAAGCTCTGGGAGTCCTTCCAGCCCACCCTCTGTGGTGCCTGGGATTGGACTTGGGGGACCTTGGCAACAGTCGCCACAGGCAGAGCACATCTTCTGTTTGGCTTCGCCTATTACGAGGAAGAGGACCAGGGGAATGGGGGGATGGAGGTGTGGCTCAGAGGGTAGAGTGCCAACCATGCAGGCAAAGCAGAGAAAGCTTGAAGCCTTGAGTTCAAACCCCAAGATCAGCAAAGACAACTTAAAAAAATGTGCATTCCAGCCAGGCGCCGGTGGCTCACACCTGTCATCCTAGCTACTCAGGAGGTTGAGATCTGAGGATTGCAGTTCAGAGCCAACCCCAGGCACAAAAGTCCATGAGACTCTCATCTCCAATTAACCACCAGAAAACCAAAAGAGGTGCTATGACTCAAAGTGGAAGAATGCTCACCTTGAGGGAAAGAGCTCAGGAACAGCGTCCAGGCGCTGAGTTCAAGCCCCACGACTGACAATAAAACAAAAACAAACACACACAAAAATCTTTCTGAGCTCTGCTCGCTGGAGCCAGATGTCACTGGCTGCAAGCTTTGGATCTGGACTGTGGCTGTCCCCATGGGCTTGTGTGCTGGGACCTTGTCCCCAAGGGAAAACAGAGTCAGGGCCTAGTGTGAAGCCATGAGGCCATGGGGGAGGGGGCGAAGGGAGGGGGAGGGACCCACGTCATGCATGTAGTTCCGACGCAAGGTTGTTGTACAAAGAGCAAGCCTGGCTTAGGAACTGCTGCCACAGTGCCATCCGCCCATGCTGTGAGGAAGCCTGAGACAAAGAAGATGCCAGCACCCTACTCTTGAGGATCTGAACTGACTTGAACCTCTTTCCTTTTTTTTTTCTTTCAAATTTTTTATTGTGATTAACTTGGTTACATAATTCCCCAAATTTCACAGTATTGTAGGATAGTGATGCTTAAAGTCACAAACACATT
This sequence comes from Dipodomys merriami, assembly GCF_024711535.1. Taxonomy (NCBI): domain Eukaryota; kingdom Metazoa; phylum Chordata; class Mammalia; order Rodentia; family Heteromyidae; genus Dipodomys; species Dipodomys merriami. The sequence goes on from NW_027202382.1 coordinate 40,794,985, forward strand.
CTGACTTTCCTGGAGCAAACTGTCTATCACGGTCTATAACATTTATGAGTTCTATGAGCTTTGCGAGACAGTTATTTCTTCCACATTGGGTGGTATGTACATTTCTTTTGTTTTCATAGCATCAGCTGTTGCCTCTCACTCGTTCCCTCCCTCCCATCGCTGCCATTGAATTGCTTAGTTCGTTTTGGTCAATGTCCAGTGCAGCTGATGGGTCCCACTGTTGTATGTTTTTCCCTGATTCCCTTTAGTTCTGTGTCATCCTCCTGGTTTCCCTCCGGTGTGCACATATACACCATACATGTGATCAGCAGCATGGGGTTATTTAGTAGTGATTCAACCAGATGAGTGGAAGTCCTTTGTTTCTTAAGTCCTGTTAATTTTGTCATATCACCTAACATTTTGGATTTAACATCCACTTATCAGGGAGACCATGTGCCGTCTGTCTCTCTGTACTTGGCTTACCTCGCTCAACATGATTTCTTCTAGCTCCATCCATTTCCCTGCAAATGCCATTATTTTGTCCTTTCTAATGGCTGCATAATATTCCATTGTGTATCAATAGCACAATTTTTGGATCCATTCATCTGTGGTGGGGCATCTGGGTTGTTTCCATATCCTAGCTGTTGTGAACAGTGCTGCAATAAACATGGAGGTGCACGTGTCCTTGTATATTGGTTCCTGTTGTTCAGGGTAGATGCCTAGGAGTGGTATGACTGGGTCGTAAGGGAGGTCAATCTTTAGCTTTCTGAGGACCCTCCAGACTGCTTTCCAAAGTGGTTGTATAAGTGTACATTCCCACCAGCAGTGTAATAGGGTTCCTCTTTCTCTGCATCCCCTCCAGCATCTGTCGTTGGCTGACTTGAGGATGTGGGCCATTCTGACTGGGGTAAGGTGAATCTCTTTCCTTAATAAAAGCTCCAGCCTCGGGTATTTTGTTATAGGCACTCGGGCACCAGCCATCCCTGCCAAGACAGCCAATAGGTGTAGGAGCCTCAGGCACCTGCGGAGCCGCCCACAGCGAGCTGGGTTGTGTTGGTGGACCCGGCAGGCACAGGGGAAGCTCTCACCAAGCCTCACCCGGACTGAGAACCCTAGACTAATGAGGCAGCTGCACTTTCCCTCCTCTTCAATACACAGTCATTCTGATGGATGGCCTTGGTCCCTCGGGGGAGCCCCAAGAGACAGATGTAAGCTGGGTGCTGTTGACACACACCTGTAATCCCAGCTACTCAGGAGGCTGAGATCTGAGGATCAAGGTTTGAGGCCAGACTGTGGCTCTTAAATTTTAGATGAGGTGAGGTGTCACAGTTTTAATCTGGGTGGGAGTGAGGCCTAGATCACCCTACCTCTGCCTCCTTGAGTAGCTAAGATTAGAGGCTGACACCACCATACTCAGTTTGTTTTTGAGACAGGGTCTCATCAGCTTTTTGCTTGGGTTGACCGTAGCAGGCCAGAGTGTTTACATTTCCAATAGCTCTGCATTATAACTTTTAAAACTGAAACAAAATGTTGTCATAAAACCTTGGTCATGTCTCAGCAGGGCAAGCTGGACTCTGAGCGGTAGGTTGTGGGGAGAAGGTAAGCTTGTGGCTTGTTGGAAGTGGTCATCTTCTTTTATTTTTTTATTTTTTATCTGTCGTGAGGCTTGAACTCTGGGCCTGGGCGCTGTCCCTCAGCTCTTCGCTCAAGGCAAGCGCTCTACTGCTTGAACCACAGCTCCACTTCTGGTTTTCTAGTGGTTTATTGGAGGTAAGAGTCTCACAGACTTTCCTGCCCGGGCTGGCTTTGAACTGTGATCTTCAGATCTCAGTCTCCTGAGTAGTAAGTATTACAGGTGTGAGCCACTGGCACCTGGCTCTTTTTTTTTTTTTAATGCTTTAAATAAACCTCTTTACAAATGTGAGAAATACACATAACCATTTTATTTTATTTTGTGCTGGTATGGGGGCTTGAACTCAATTCCTTGTACTCTTGCTTGGCTTTTCTGCTCAAGGCTGGTGCTCTACCACTTGAGCCACACTTCATGTCTGCCTTTTTTGCTGGAAAATTGGACCTAAGAGTCTCTCAGATTTGTCTGCCCAGGCTGGCTTCAAACTGGGATCCTCAGATCTCAGCCTCCTGAGTAGCTGGGATTACATGTTGAGCCACCCATAACTGGCACTACACAACCATTTTTAGTCTATAGCTCAGTATCATCCAAGACCATTGCTGTGCAATGATCATTGGCATTCATTTCTAGAAGTTTCTACCGTTCCAGGCTGAAACTGTTTCCCTGTTGAAGATTCACCCCAGACTCCCCCCCCACCCCCTCTGCCACCTCCTCTCCCCTTGCACCCGTTCCCTGCCTCCCTGGCAGCCCCGTGGCTTTTTCTATGAACTTCACTGCTCAGATCTTGTATACAAAGAACCCCAAGGCAAGTATTTGTCCTTTGATGCCTGGCTGACAGATGTGCGTGTGGAGGATTCCCAAGGGGCCGGGAGGTCACCCTGGGCTCGGCTCCCTGGCCCGGCCCGGCCCGGCCCTGGTTGGCAGGGTGGCACAGGCGTCTGGCCCAGCTCTCCGCACCTCCCTTCGCCATCACTGGACGAGGGTTAATCAATATTCACTCATGTTTCCAAGTTTAAATGGAGCATTTGTTTAATTATGTGTAAGTAGCAATACATTGTGGCCATTATCTAAATCACTATTTTATTTCCTGGATGTGGTTTCATAATGCAGGGTTTCTGCTCTAGCCTTGCTTCATTAACAGAGAAGAGTTAATGAATATCAAAGCGGAAAGGCTAATTACACTTTAATTTACAATCACGGTCTCATTTGGGGACCACATGAAATCTGTTTTGAAAACAATTTAAAAAAATAAAACCCTACTCTTGCCCTGGCAAGTGGCGGGACGGCGCCAGGGGCGGGGGCTCCGCGTGCCACGCCGGCTTGGTGGCTGGCAGCGTCTCTCCCGGTGCCACCACGGCGGCGCGGCAAGGCCAGGCGGCGCCCGGTGACTCTCTCTCTTTTGTTCTCAGTAATCTCCTCTTGCCTTCAGCGCTGCTGAGTGGCTGCTGGAAGGGCTGGGTTGCCAGATCTAGAACCTTCCTGGTTCTAGAGGATGGAGCCTCTCAGGAGGCCTCCTGGGAGAAGAGCCGTTGGAAAGGCCGGTGCCGGCTTCACCTGCGGCGCCGGCCGCTACGCTGGGCTCTTTCACATGTGTGGCTTATTCCTCAAAGTCACTTATCAATGACAATTAGTCTCCCTGAAACGAGACTGTCTCCTCAGAAATGTTTAATGGAGCGGGCAGTGGGTGGCTCATGCCTGTCATCCTAACTACTCAGGAGGCTGAGATCTGAGGATCACGGTTCAAAGCCAACCTTGAGCAAGAAAGCCTATGAGACTCTCATCTCCAATAAACCACTAGAAAACTGGAAGTGGTGCTGTGGCTCAAGTGGTACAGTGCTCGCCTTGAGCTGAAGTGTGTGGGGACAGCACCCAAGCCCAGAGTTCAAGCTCCACGACAGACCAAAAAAAAAAAAAAAAAAAAAGGGATAAAGTATGACATTCACTTTCAGTTTAAGCCTATAAAAATATTACACAAGCTGGGCACCAGTGGCTCACACCTGTAATCCTAGCTACTCAGGAAGCTGAGATCTGAGGATAATGGTTCAAAACCAGCCTAGGCAGTAAAGTCCATGAGACTCCAGTAAACTACCTAAAAAGCTGGAGTGGAGCTGTGGCTCAAGAGGTAGAGCAATGGCCTTGAACAAAGGAAGCTCACGGATGGTGCCCTGAGTTCAAGCCCCAGAACTGGCAAAAAATAAAAATGTAAAATTCTTTCAACTATTTTATGTTTCAAAAATTTTACAATAAAAATTAGAAAGAAAAGATATTTTCCTAATGGACACTTCCCTCAACTACCTCCTCCTCCTCCTCTTCCTCTTCCTTCTTCTCCTCCTCTTCTTTCTTTTCTCTTCTTCTCCTTGTCTCTTTATGTAGCCCAGACTAGCCTCTTGTTTTAGCCTTCTGGGTGGTGAGATTACAGATATGTGCCACCATGCCTAGCTTGCTTTGCTTTTTTTTTTTTTTTTTTTGGTCGGTCATGGGGTCTGGGCCTGGGCGCTGTCCCTCAGCTCTTCAGCTCAAGGCTAGCGCTCTACCACTTGAGCCACAGCGCCACTTCCGGCTCTTTCTGTTTATATGGTGTCGAGGAATCAAACCCAGGACCTCATGCATGCAAGGCAAGTACTCTACCACGAGACACCTTGCCAGCCCCATTGCTTTGCTTTCTTTATGTGTGAAATCAACCTTTCTCTCATTTCAGATGAGGTCTGTTTGAAGCCCAGCCTTTGCAGAAGTTTGCATTATGGGTATTACTGTCTGGATGGTGGATTAATCAGTTAATCAGTTCATCAAGCAATCAAATATATATATCCAAAAAGAAAAAGAGCAAACTCAAGTTACCTTTGATCAGGTGTGCCACTATCCTGTGTCTGTGAAATTCAAAGACCTCCTGGGAGAAGGGCAGAGGGCCTTTTGGGGCCCAGTTGCCAATTACTTCAGTTTAGGCTTCCTTCTAATGAAGTGAGGAGTGAAAGCTGCCACCAAGCCTAGAAATTCATCCTTTCAAGATGAGAACATAACTGATAGAATGAAGATTGATGAAAGCGAGATGAGATCACATCTGTAGCAGGAGAAAGAAAAAAAATACATGTGCAGACAAATCAAATACTACAATCCAACAATAGTACCCAAACAGTATTTCTGAACAGAGTAACAGCTCATAAACTCATGGGTCCCGCACCCCAGCCACTGGGAGATTGGGCGGGATGCTGAGTGACTCCACCTCCTGGCTATAGCTGATTGGAAGAACTCCGGCATGGGCACTCAAGCCCAGCCAATCAGGATGCTTACCCAGGAATTTGGCTAAAGGAGTTAGAATCCCGACTCTGACTGGGAGCCCTGGGGCCCCCAGCTGGAGTAGTGACCTCAGAGAGACGCCTGGCAGTGAGCCCTGGCAGTTTTTCCTGACTCTGGTGTTCAGGCCATGGTCTTTCCTTTGGAGTTTAGGAGACTGTCCTGTAGCTTTTTCTTAAACCCTCTTTTTCCTGTCACAACCAAGGCAATCCTAATTAATACTATGAGCTAGCATTATTTTAATAACACCAAGAAAAAAGAATAGACATCCTGGCCATTTATGAACCGGCCTGGGTACCTTATGCTGTGCTGCCCCTGGGCTGGTGCAAATACGCTCAGCTCCATTCCTGCTTCTCCCAGCTCTGCCTGGGCCAGGGCCTGCCCTGCCGTTGAGTTTCTAGAACCCTCAGTGCCACCAGGATTCACTGGGAGGACAAGAGGGGGAGGAAGAAGTATGTGTCTCTCCCAGCTAGCTGGGGTCTCAGCTTCTTCCAGCGCGGACTCTGTTCCCACTACTTGGCCCTACAGCCTAGGAGAGAAGGAACTTTTTTCCTTCTATCATGTTCTGATCTCTTCTCAATTCTTCTGTCCCCTCTGTCCAATTCCCACTTAAATACTATTTCTGAGCTCGTACTCCTCTTTTTTTTTTTGGTTGGTCACGGGGCTTGAACTCTGGGCCTGGGCGCTGTCCCTCAGCTCTTCAGCTCAAGGCGAGCACTCTACCACTTGAGCCAGTGCCATTTCCAGTTTTCTGGTGGTTGACTGGAGATAAGAGTCTCACAACCTTTCCTGCCTGAGCTGGCTTTGAACCGTGATCCTCAGATCTCAGCCTCCTGAGTAGCCAGGATTACAGGCATGAGCCACTGACGCCCTGCTTGTATTACTTTATTGTTGTTGTTGTTGTTGGTCCTGGGGCCTGAACTCTGGGCCTGGGTGCTGTCCCTCAGCTCTTCAGCTCAAGGAGAGCACTCTATCACTTCAGTCATGGCACCACTTCTGGCCTTTTCTGCTTATGTGGTACTGTGGAATCAAATCCAGGGCCTCATGAATGCAAGGCAAGCACTCTACCACTGAGCCACCTTCACAGCCCCTGCACTACTTTTTGGTTTTTTTGGGGGGGGTCCAGTTGTGGGGCCTGAACTCTGGGCCTGGGTGCTGTCCCTCAGCTCTTCAGCTCAAGGCTAGCACTCTACCACTTGAGCCACAGTGCCACTTCTGGCTTTTTTCTTTTTGCTTATGTGGTGCTGAGGAATCAAACCCAGAGCCTCATGCATGCAAGGCAAGCGCTCTACCACTGAGCCACCTTCCCAGCCCCTGTACTACTTTTTATAATCCCCCCTCTGGGGCCCGAGGTGATGAGCACAGAGCGGCAAAGGAGGGGCGATCCTGTGCTGCCTCCTTCCTCCCTCCAGGTCCCCGACTGGGTCCTCCCTTCTGTTCATTTTGTCAGGCTGTTTCTTGCTCTAAAAACAGTTGGCAACATGCACAAACTTGGGCCTCAAGGTCAGAGGTGACATTGAGTGCGCAAGTCGCTTCTCTTTTCCTGGGGGAAAAGCCTGGGCGATGTCCCCATGACACGAGGGGCCAAGCTGTGACTTCTGCACTGGTCAGGGTGCTGGGCGTGGTCAGGGTGAGCGGGAGATGGCCGCAAGGACCTTGTCATTTGATTATTCTAGCATGTCACCAGCTGCACCAGTCCCCCATGCCTTGAGATGTGTGCCTGAGGGCTGAGCACAGAGGCCTAGTGTTGCCAGGTGTCCCAGGCTGGACACCGGGACACTGTCCTGTCCCACAGCCCCCAGATTCTGCTGTGGGGGGAGGGGCGAGGCTGTGAGGCCCCCTGACTCTGGGACCTTCCACCCTGCCTCCCTCACCAGGGAGCCAACCAGCGTCTACCTTCCGATGCGCGCCCCCTGCTGGCTACTGCTGGAATTGCCTTGAGGCTGCAGTTTGGTACCAGAGGGACCTGGGTGCAAACCAGGTCCTGCCCCGCAGAGCTGTGGGACTCTGTGCACATTGCTTAGCCTCTCTGGGCCTGAGCCAAGACAGGGGTGGTTTGCTTCCATGGCTAACAGCACGAGATGTTAAGGCTGCCTTCCTCAGCCCTCGCAGCGGGCCCAGTGCTCCACCCTTCCCAGATGCCTGGTGAGACCTAGCAAACCCACCAGCTCTGCCCCCCTCAGACACCCCCCCCAGGCAGGGCCCCCAAACCTGCAGGGCATGGCTGACTCAGCTAGGACAATCTCCATGTGATCTTACTTGCTTGCTGCCTCAGTTTCTCCCCTTGCTCCTTGCCTCAAGGTGGTGTAGAGATTTACAAGAGTAAAGACCCCGGTAGACTGCTGGTCCCATGATTGGTGTCAGTTAGCTGCTTTCTAAAGGTTCTTGTCCAAACTGGGGTTTGGGGGTGAGGTAAGGGTGGCTGTATGGTGTATGGGAATGGACACAGGTGATATCCTTTCCCCTTTCTTGGTGTCTTGCCTCAGTTTCTCTCAAGGCTGGTGGCTGGGCAGCTCTTTGCTTTCTCTGCACTGGCTTGTAGCTGTGGTGAGATGGTGCCGTGGAGGAGCAGATCTTCCTTTTTTTGGTCAGTCGTGGGGCCTGAACTCTGGGCCTGGGCGCTGTCCCTCAGCTCTTCACCTCAAGGCTAGCACTCTACCACTTGAGCCACAGAGCCACTTGTAGCTTTTTCTGCTTATGTGGTGCTGAGGAATCGAACCCAGGGCCTCATGCATGCAAGGCAAGCACTCTGCCACTGAGCCACCTTCCCGGCCCCAGGGAGAAGATCTTCTGAAGTTAGAAGCAAGTTTCTACCAACATGACCAACATGAAATGCAGTGAGAGCAGGGTTATACCGTGGGGGAGGGACACACAAAATAGCAAAGAAATCACGCAGCAACTTATAAAAATAGCAAGGAAGAAAAAACCACTTGCGTCCTAGTCTTGGGGTTCATTTCACTTAACATCGTCTTCCTGAGCTTTCCTGTTCATCCCTGAAAGCCCAGCTCCCAGGATCTTCCCTGGGCAGCCCCTGCCCCGGGCTGGAGTCACAGCCACTTAGGCCCGGCCCTGTGTCTGCCAGGCTGGGAGGCTTCAGGCCGGGCGGGGAGCCTGTGTCTGCTGGGCTGGGAGGCTGCGGGGTGGGCTGGGGGCCTGTGGGCCTGGCTGGGAGGCTGTGTCTGTTCGCGGGCTGAGCTGGGAGGCTGCGTCTGCCGGGCTGGGAGGCCACAGGCTGAGCTGGGAGGCTGCGTCTGCCGGGCCGGGAGGCTGCGTCTGCCAGCGAGCCGGGCTGGGGGCCTGCGGGCCTGGCTGGGAGGCTGCATCTGCCGGGCTGGGAGGCCGCGGGCTGGACTGTGAGGCCGCGGGCTGAGCTGGGAGGCTGTGTCTGCCGGGCTGGGAGGCTGCATCTGCCGGGCTGGGAGGCTGCGTCTGCCGGGCTGGGAGGCTGCGTCTACCTGCAGGCTGGGCTGGGAGCCTGCGTCTGCTGGGCTGGGAGGCCGTGGGCTGGGCTGGGAGGCTGTGTCTGCTGGGCTGGGAGGCTGCGGGCTGAGCTGGGAGGCCGCGGTCTGGGCTGGGAGGCTGTGTCTGCCGGGCTGGGAGGCCGCGGGCTGGGCTGGGAGGCTGTGTCTGCTGGGCTGGGAGGCTGCGGGCTGGGCTGGGAGGCTGCGGGCCGGGCTGGGAGGCCGCGGGCCGGGCTGGGAGGCCGCGGGCCGGGCTGGGAGGCTGCGTCTGCCGGGCTGGGAGGCTGCGGGCTGGGCTGGGAGGCTGTGTCTGCTGGGCTGGGAGGCTGCGGGCTGGGCTGGGAGCCTGCGTCTGCTGGGCTGGGAGGCTGCGGGCTGGGCTGGGAGGCTGCGGGCCTGGCTGGGAGGCCGCGGGCCGGGCTGGGAGGCTGTGTCTGCTGGGCTGGGAGGCTGCGTCTGCCGGGCTGGGAGGACGCGGGCCGGACGGAACTCGGGAGCCAGGCAGGAGGGGCCGGGGCCACCCCACCCGCAGAGGAGGCTGGGACCCCTCACCTCCGCCTTGCCATCCTCCGAGCCCCGGCCCACGGATGCCTTCACCCTTCACCGGGCTGGCAGAGGGGGTCCGGGCATCGCGGGCTCCGCGGTGGGGGCGCCCTCGGATCGGGGGAGGCTGTTCTTTGGGGTGCGGTTCTCAGGCCTGGGGTGTCTGGGCTGGGGGGGCAGAGGCACCAGCGTCTCTTCCCGCTTCCAGAGCAGAGGATGAGAGAAGGTTCTGGACTATCTGTCCCAGTCTGTCCTAGGAGCTCCTGGGCCCTGCCCCCCCCCTGCGCCCCCTACACCAAGTCAGGCTCCTCACCGCCTCTGTGTCCCCGCTGTGCTCACAGTGGCCTGGCTGACCTCCAGTGACCCCGCATCCCGGTCCTGCAGCTCCCACCATGGTCCCCATCTTCCCGGCCCCAGGTGGGTGGGGCGGGCGCGTCCCCTCTGCAGGCCAGCGCCACGTCAACACTTTATGTATATGAACGGCTCCAGTACCGGGGCCTGAACTCAGGACCTTAGCCTTTTCGCTCAAGGCAGGCGCTTTTCTCCTTGAGCCACTTACAGCTCCACTGGTAGCCGTGTGTGTGTGTGTGTGTGTGTGTGTGTGTGTGTGTGTGTGTGTGTGTGTGTGTGTGTGTGTGTGTGTGTATGTGTGGTTAATTGGAGATAAGAGTCTCATGGATTTTTTTTCTGTCCGGGCTGGCTGTGAACCTCGAACTTCGGATCCCAGCTTCCCGAGTAGCTGGGATTACAGGGGTGAGCACTAGCACCTATTATTAATTATTGAGCTCCTTCATTATCTTGTATCTTGTCCTGAAATACTCCTCCCTGCAGTGTCCCACTGGCAAACTCCTACTCATCTTCAAAGCCCACTAGATAGCATCTCTTGGGAATCTTGCTGAACTGACTCCTCCCGCCGCTCCTCGGGGTTCCTCCAGCTCCAGCCCCGCCTGGGCGCTGTCGGTGGGGCTCTCAGCGGGGGGATCTCGGAAGGCCCAGGGTCCTGGGACCGGAGCTGTCGAGCGGCCTGATGACTGCTCTGGCGACCCTGGGCAAGGCAGGGCGTCTCTGTGGACTCGGTTTGCCCGCGTGCGCAATGGGTGGGTTCGCCCAGCGCCTCTCACAGCCTTGGCTCAGGCTCCCTCCCTGGGGTCCCTCAGACTCGGGGCCGCGAGGCCTCAGTTTCCCCGCTGTCGTGGCGGAGCCGGGGAGGTGGGGGCCGGCCGGGCTCGGACCGTAGGTGGCGCCACGAGGCTGCAGTTGCGCCTCCCTCTCGGCTGCGCTCCCAGGACCCGGAGCCGCGGCGGCCGCGGTCCAGCCGGCTAGGGCCGGGGCCCGCGGTCCCTGGCCGCCCCGGGCGAGGTGGGGGACACGCGGGAGGCACTGGGGGCCCGCGTCGGGGCGCCCGTGCCCGGCCCTGGACGCATCCTTTGTACCTGCTACAGGAGGAGCCGGGCTGGAGCTGCAGCCGCGGCCTGGCTGCGGTGGGCGTGGGGGTGGGGGTAGGGGGTGGGGTGGGATGGGAGGGGGGAGGGGTGGGGTGGGAGTGGGGGTGGGAAGGAGTGGGAAGGAGTGGGGGGGTGGGGATGGGGTGGGGGGTGGGGTGGGAGGGGGTGGGGTGGGAGGTGGGGGGGTGGGTGGGGGGTGGGGTGGGGGTGAGGGGGCTGTGGTCTGGGGTGGGCGTGGGGAGGGCGCGGATTCCTCCCCTCCCGCTTCCCTGGGGGTCAGAGGACGGGCGCCTGGATGTGGCCTTTGACCCCCGCTAGCCTGGCAGACGCTGCTTCTCGCGGTCATCAAGGCCTGCCGGGGCCGCCTCCGGCCTGCGCCTGTCGGGGCGTCCGCCTGTCGGGTCCGCCTGTCGGGGTGTCCCAGGTCCTGGGACGCAGCCCCCCCCCGTGCCGGTGTCCCCCAAAGCTCAGGTCCGGGCGCAGTGGCTGTGCGGGGCTGGCGGGTAACCCTGGGAAGCCGCCCCAGTGCCGCTTAGCCGCGGGCGGGCGGGGCGGGCGGGGACCCCCTCCCGGGGAGCCAGACCTGGGGTCCAGAAAGGACTGGGTTTGTGCGGGGCGCGGTTTCATTGTTATCCCCAGTGGACAGACCCTCGGCTCAGCCCCAGGTGCTCGCGGCCACCGTGCTCAGGACAAGTTTCCAGGGACTCTTCTGGCAGGGCTGCGTGCGTGTGTGTGTGCGTGTGCGCGTGTGCATGTGTGTGCGTGTGCACACGTGTGCGCGTGTGCACACGTGTGTGCATGTGTGCGTGTGCATGTGTGTGCATGTGCACACGTGTTTGCATGCGCGCGTGCGCACGTGTGCATGTGTGTGCGCGCGTGTGTGTATGCGTGTGTGCGCGTGTGTGCATGTGTGTGTGCATGTGTGTGTGTGTGTTCGTGCAGGGTTTACCTATGATCTGCTGGGGATTCTGACCCAGACCGACAGCGAAGGGGAGGGACAAAGAGCCCAGCGAGGGACTTGGGGGCCAGAGACCCACTCCACCTCCTGCCCCAGTGAGGCAGGGTCTGACTGGAGCCTGGCTTGACCAGGGAGGGGCAGGGTGCGGACCCGAGGCAGACAGTGGAGGAGAGAGTTGCTTTACACAAGGTCTGTCCAAAGGCTGGGTTTTTCTTTGTCCAGTTGATGAAAAACTCTTTTCCCATTCCCAGAAGAGAAGAGAAGGGAAGGCTGGAACCTGTTTACCATAAGCCTCCTTTTATGTCCCTTTCTTTTCTCTGTGTGTGTGTGTGTGTGTGTGTGTGTGTGTGTGTGTGTGTGTGTGTGTGTGTGTGTGTGTGCTGGTCCTAGGGCTTACACTCAGGACCTGGGCACTGTCCCTTAGCACTCTACCACTTGGGCTGCCCATTCACTTCTAGCTTTTTTTTTTTTTTTTTGTCTGTTATGGGGCTTGAACTCTGGGCCTGGGCACTGTCCCTCAACTCTTCAGCTCAAGGCTAGCACTCTACCACTTGAGCCACAGCACCACTTGTAGCTTTTTCTGCTTACATGATGCTGAGGAATCGAACCCAGGGCCTCATGCATGTAAGGCAAGCACTCTACCACTGAGCCACCTTCCCAGCCCCACTTCTGGCTTTTTGATGGTTAATTGGAAATAGCAGTTCAATGGACTTTTCTGCTTGGGTTGGCTTTTTTTTTTTTTTTTTGGTCCAGTCATGGGGCCTTGAACTCTGGGCCTGGGCGCTGTCCCTCAGCTCTTCAGCTCAAGACTAGTGCTCTACCACTTGAGCCACAGCGCCACTTCCGGCTTTTTTCTTTTTGCTTATGTGGTGCTGAGGAATCGAACCCAGGGCCTCAGGCATGCAAGGCAAGCGCTCTACCACTGAGCCACTTTCCCAGCCCCTGGGTTGGCTTTTTTAATTAATTAATTAATTATATTTTTTTGTCGGTCATGGAGCTTGAACTCAGGGCCTGGGCTCTGTCCCTCAGCTTTTCAGCTCAAGGCTCTACCACTTGAGCCACAGAGCCATTTCCAGTTTTCTGGTGGTTTATTGGAGATAGGAGTCTCATGGACTTTCCTGCCTGGGCTGGCTTTGAACTGTGATTTCAGATCTCAGCCTCCTGGGTCTCTAGGATGACAGGTATGAGCCACTTTGCCCCACTCTGTGTGCTGTCCGTGGTCTTGTGCTGGCCTCTGGGGTGTGGGGCAGGTGGAGAAAGGGCAGGGCCTGGCTGCCTTCCTTGGGCTGAGCTCGGAGCTTCTTGGGCAACTCCGACCTCCAGCCAGGACTCAGAGGAAGGGAACAAGGACCAGCATTTTCCTTGCTTCAACAATAGTCAATTATTGAGCACCTACTATTTGCCTTTTGAGTTGCTTCTACAGGGACCTGGTAGACATGAATGATGCATCATTTCATTTCAACAAGGATAGGCGCTCGTAGCAGGCCTCACTCTCCAGGAAAGATGAGAAGATGGAAGCAGCAAGGCGCAGCCCAGACCAGGGGCCAGAGCAAGCAGACAAGTCCCGAAGCGGGGAGGGAGTGACTTTTAGGAGCCACAGGGCCAGGGCTCCATGAGGAGATGAGGGGTGGGGACACAGGGCTCAGCCCATGGAAGGTTCCAGGCTTTGTCTGTGGGAGCAGCGAGGTGGGGCCGGGGATAGAGTCGGATGTGGGGTTCTACAGGAGCCTGGCTGTTGCCTGCCTCCAGAGAGTTGGTGGTGGGTGAGGAGATGACAAAGAAGTTTCCAGAGCAGGGGTTTCCTGTCCTGGCATGGCGTGTGGAAACCATACAGCCTAAGGAGTGGCGAGATGCAAGGCAGCGTGGCTGGGGGAGGAGGCCGAGGCAGGCTGAGGTTCCGGGGATGGAGACAGACGGAGGTCAAGTCCAAGTGGAAGCGGCGACGTCATGGCCTTGCTCATCTTCCAGCGCAAACACAGGTATCGAGGAAGCAGAGTCGCGGGGGGGCCACTGTCAGGGCCAAGGCCCAGGGCAGCAGATGGCCGGTTGGCCTGCAGCTCTGCCAGCCCAGGGCTCAGGTTCATTCTAGGCCTTTCTGCTCAGCCCCGATGGGCGTGGTGAGGGGCTTGGAGTGGAGAAGAGGGATTTTACGGCCTCAGCAAGGGAGGGTGGCAGACAGGCAGGGGGTGGATGGCTTTCCCGGAATCCCAGATCGTGCTTTAATAATTTGTTTCAGGATTAATGTCCATTCACGCCATCCTCGCGGTTCCAGCTCATTGGAAGATTAAATAAAACCCCGGGCCCCCTCCCCCAATGGAAGGACAGCAGTCCTGTTCTCTCCAGCTGGGCTGGCTGCCTGAAGCCAGCACCAGGAATAAATCTCTCAGAGAAAGCCACTTTGCTCACTTGCTTTCAGTCCAACAGGGCATAGTGGCCCCAGTCACTTCTGGTTTTATTTAGCTGATAATCTTTTATTGCATCAGGAGATCCTCGCACACTCGATGAAGCTTCGCAGATAACCACTGCCTGAGCCAGGCCTCCCGAGCGAGGCCTCCGCTCTGCCCTCCAACACAGCCTCCTCTGCAGCGGTGCCACTGCCAGCTACACAAGGGCAGGTTCTGCGTAACATGTCACAGACAAGGGGGACAAATAGTACTCACTCTGGCTTTAGTGCATAGTCAAGGCCTCTTTGGGGATGAATGGGTTGTCATCTGCTACTGAGTCTCAATGACCCAGCCCAGGGGGCCTAATCAGTAGTGAGGCCAATTGAAGCAAGATCCTCCCAGCCATCCATCCATCATCCACCCACCCATCCATCATCCATCCATCCATCCATACATCATCATCCATCCATCTACTCATCCATCCACTCATCCATCCATCCACCCATCCATCCACACATCCATCCACACATCCATCATCCATCCATCTACTCATCCATCCACTCATCCATTCATCCACCCATCCATCCAACCATCCAACCATCCAACCATTCATCTACACATCCATTTATCCATCCATCCACACATCCACCCATCCATCATCCATCCATCTATTCATCCATCTACTTATCCATCCACCCACCCACCCACCCATCCATCCACACATCCATCCACCCATCCATCCACACATCCATCCATCCATCCAACCATCCAACCATCCACCCACACATCCATCCACCCATCCACCCATCTGTCATTCATCCAACCATCCACCCATTCAACCATCCACCCACACATCCATCTACCCATTCATCTACACATCCATCATCCATCCATCCATCCATCCATCCACCCACACATCTATCCATTCATCCACTCACATCCATCCATCCATTCATCTACCTATCCACACATCCAGCTATCAGGTGCTGTTTTGTGTGCAAAAACAGGAAGCTGGTGTGGGTACAACACTGTTAAGAGGTCAGCTGGATTCACATGTTACAAGACTTGACATGCTCTCATTTCTTTTCTCTATTTTTTTGGTGGATTTGAACTCAGGGCTTTGCTTGCTAGGCAAAGGCTCTACCACCTGAGACACAGCTCCAGTCCTTTGTGCTCTGTTTTTGTTTTTGGTTTTTTTTTTTTTTAAATAAGGTTACATTTATGCCTGCGACAACCTGGACCAAGATCTTCCTTCATGTAACTAGAATGACAGGAATGAGCTCCCATGTCTACCTTTTGAGTGATTGAGATAGGGTCTCTAGAACTTTCTTTGCCCAGGTTGGCCTCAAACTGCCATCCTCTTACCTCTTGAATAGCTAGGATTATAGAAGTAAGCCATCACACACTCATTTCTGTTTGTGTTTACACAATTTAATATGATTAATGTGACTCAAACATTTAATAATTATTTTTTTTTAAACTTTCTGGGGCTTGAACTCAGGGCTTTGGACCTGCTCGGTGCAGGGTCTAACTCTGAGCCGCACCTTCATCCTTTGTTTTTGTTTTGTTTTGTTTTTGCACTTTTTAACTAATTCATTCATTCATTCATTTATTGTGGGTTGTGGGGCATGAATTCAGGGCCTGGGGGCTGCCCCTGAGCATTTTTTTGCTCAAGGCTAGCGCTCTACCACTTTGAGCTACAGTGACACTTCTGGTTTTTGAGTGGTTAATTGGAGATTAGAATCTTAGATACTTTTCTGCCTGGGCTGGTTTTGAGCCAGATCTCAGCCTTCTGAGTAGCTATGATTCACAGGTGTGAGCCACACCTGGCTGTACTTGTTATTTTGAGATAGGGCATCCCTTCCTGCTCAGGTAGATGTCTGAACTGAGATCCACCTTTTGATGCTTCCTACAAAGCTAAGATGACAAGTAAATACTACTGTGTGCACCTATTGGTTGAGATGGCTTGAACTACGATCCTCCAGATCTCAGCCTCCCAAGAAGCTAGGATTATTATACACATGAGCCACTGTGCGTGGTTATTCTTCCTCCTTCCCGTTGGGCTGGAACTCAGGGCCTCCCCATGTGAGGCCTTGTTTATGCTAATATGTGAGTTGAGGAGGCACTTTTAGAGTGTGCAGCTCTTCTGTGTACATATCGTGTAGTTTTCTTCACCTGTGTGGCCACACCTCAGTGGGAAAGGTTTTGTTTTCCTGGGAGTCTGTTTGCTTTGCAACATTAGGAAGATTCTTGGCCCAATAGATATTTTTTGGGTCCAGTCGTGGGGCCTGAACTCTGGGCCTGGGCGCTGTCCCTCAGCTCTTCAGCTCAAGGCTAGCACTCTACCACTTGAGCCACAATGCCACTTCCGGGTTTTTTCTTTTTGCTTATGTGGTGCTGAGGAATCGAACCCAGGGCCTCAGGCATGCAAGGCAAGCGCTGTACCACTGAGCCACCTTCCCAGCCCCTATACTGAGGTTTTCACATGTTGGTGCTCTCACAGCTAGTGGATCTGTTGATTACATTATTCAACCAATGTAGCATATACACATACACATGTACACACATATATACATATATACATAAATATACATACATATATGTACATGTATATATGTTACATATATTTTATTTATACATTTGAGTTATGTATACTAGTAATTATATATTTCATTTACATATTATATATGCATATAAATATATTTTAATGGGCCTTGATTTGGCCAGTGTCCCATGCTGGGCCAGGGTTTGCTCCTGCCTCGTTGAGGCTGGCACATCTAGGTGCTCAGGGATTGGATGCAGGGAAGGGGGTGGACAATCAGTCTCAGAGGAGCACAGAGCAGGTAAGGCAACTGGCCCTGGGCCCCAGGTAGAGGTAGAGGCTGAGGGCGGGGCGGGGTGGTAGGAAGACAGGCTGGACAGGCGGGCAGGGGTGGTGGTAGCTTCCTGCAGTGGGGCTGTCCTAGAGGGCACTGTGCAAACAACGCTTCAGAGAACGCCTAACTAGCCGGGCCCTGGTGGCTCACACCTGTAATCCTAACTACTCAGGAGGCGGAGATCTGATGATCGCAGTTCAAAGCCAGCCTGGGTAGGAAACTACATGAGACGCTCATCTCCAATTAATCACACACACAAAAGCCGGAAGTGGTGCTATGGCTCAATTGGTAGAGCATTAGCCTTGAGCAAAAAGAAGCCCGGAGACAGCACCTAGACCCAGAGTTCAAGCCCCGGGACCGGCAAAACAAAAACAAAAAAATTAAATTAAATTAAAATAAAAAAAGAAAACGGGAAAAAAATAACTCCCGAGAAGCATAGGCAACAAAAGTCAAACCAGACGAACAGGATTTCATCAACCTGAGAAGCATCTGTGCAGCACGAGCAACTGCCCGCAGGGTGAAGAGACAAGCCTCAGAGTGCAGGGAAGCTGTGCAAATCACACGCCTGACAAGGGCCTAGCTGTGCCTGAGTGTCCGCTAAGGACTTGTATGTGACAATTTTATGTATGTATGCATGTATGTATGTATGTGTATGCATGCATGTATGTATATATGTATATGTATGTATGTATGTATATTTATTTATTTATTTATTTATTTTTTGCCAGTCCTAGGGCTTGAACCCAGGGCCTGGGCACTGTCCTGAGCCTCTCTGTGCTCAAGGTTAGCACTCTACCACTTGAGCCACAGTTGCACTTCCCGCTTCTTCTGTGTATGTGGTACGGAGAAATCAAACCCAGGGCTTCGTGCATGCTAGGCAAGCACTCTATCACTAAGCCACCTTCCCAGCCTTTATTTTCTATTTTTGTTTGCTGGTATTGGGATTTGACTCGGGGTCTCTCACTCTTGCTTAGCTTTTTTCACTCTAGGCTGGCATTCTACCACTTAAGCCACATCTCCACTTCGGATTTTTGATGGCTAATTGGAGATAAGAGGCAGAGTTGTTTGGCTGGACTGATTTTGAACTGAGGTCCTCAGATCTTACCTTCATGAGTAGCTCCAATTACAGGTGTGAGCTCCAGTGCTGGCAATCGAATTCTCATTGTGAGACGGTGAGAGGGTGGAGAGTCGCACTGTGTTTGGAGGTGGAGCCTCTGGGAGGAGATTGAGGCTTGTGAAGGTCCTCAGGGTAAATACAGCCCCACGATGGAATACGGTGGCTTTACATGAAAAGCGAGAAACCTCAAAATGCACCTGCTTCCCGTTGTCTGCCTTGTGGTGCCCTGTGCTGCAGAGACCTCTACAGCCATGGCAAAAAATGAGAAAGCAAAACAGAACTCTCTTTTCTCCAACATATATCCCATCTCTGTTAATAGTAGCCACAGAAAATGCACGGATACAGAATCCAAAATATAAGAGGAACTAAAGAACCAACCTCAACAGCAAGAAAACTATGCAAATAAATAGATGAAGCTGGGCACCGGTGGCTCATACCTGTAATCTCAGATACTCGAGAGGCTGAGATCTGAGGATCAGGATTCAAAGCCAGTCTGAGTCCTTGAAACTCTCTGTCCAATTAAGCAGCAAAATGCTGCACAACTGACAGCTGTGCAGTCTTGTTTGGAACTCCTGCCCTGCGGTATGCATCGGTTTGCATTTGGTGTGTGGTGTGGGAAGGAGGGAGTTGGTACTGGAGAAAACACAAGCCGCTCCTCCAGGGCACGTTTGGGATAAACAATGGGCAGTTATTGCACGGGAACGCTTTCACTAAAACCGCTTTGTGCATCTGAAATCCGTGTTTCTCTGGGCACCGCTGGGCCACCATTTGTTAGATCTGGCTGCCCGGCTCTTCTGGGAACAAGGGTGGCAGCTCCACAGGGGGTCAAGGAGACCCACCAGCTTGGAGGCCCAGAAGGGTGAGAGCCAGGGCTGCCCGCATGCCTCTCCCTGAATGGTTCCCGTCTCCTCCACGAACATATTTATTGGGCTTGATGGCAAACAGATTATGCTTGTCCCGGGAAGGGCAGCTCGAAAGAGAAAACCTTGAAGTCCGGGAAATAATGATGAGAAGAGTTAAATTAAAGTGCATAAAACCCTCCGGAGAGATAACGTCAGGCTGAGTTACAGGCCTGATAAGGGACTGGGGGCTCACAGAGGGGGCTCAGAAAGGTCGCCCAGCGGTGCACAGAGGACCAGGAATCATAAATATGGGGCCAGATGCCCAGCCGGGGTCACCAGGGTGAAAATATTGGGGTCATTCCAAAAACAATTATCCTGCTTGCTTTGCTCTTCAGGTCTTGTAAATCTTTCACCTTTTATAAAAGACTTCTGGAGAAAAGAGCACTTCCAAAGCTTTAACCGATTTTGTGGCTGCTTCTTAGAGGTTCTGCTAAAAAGCAAACAAAAAGACAAAGGAGGAAAAGTAATTACCCAGCAGTCTTAGGGGTGGAGGGAGGAGCTGGCAGGCTTCCTCTTAACCCTTGGAGAATTTGAGCTATTCTGGGGTGTGTCACCCCGATTTGGGGTCCAGACACAGGTTAGCAAGGATTTGGCCCAGCTTTGAATCTGGCCATGGTGGAGCCCTGGCCTCCCAGTGGGGTCTGGTTGTGTAGGGGCAACATAGTGGCTGCCCGGCAGCCATCTTGACTGTGGAGGCCACCATCTTGTCACAGGCGGGTGATCATTCTGACTGACAGAGAGCTGCCCTGACTGCCGTGACGGTACCGTCATCTTGACTGACGTATATTACAGGCCCCTCTCCCACTCAGAGCTTTTTTTTTTCTTTTTGTTAGTCGAGGGGCTTGAACTCTGGGCCTGAGTGCTGTCCCTCAGCTCTTCAGCTCAAGGCTAGTGCTCTATCACTTGAGCCACAGCGCCACTTCTGGTTTTCTGGTGGTTCATTGGAGATAAGAATCTCACGACCTTTCCTGCCCGGGCTGGCTTTGAACTGTCATCCTCAGATCTCAGCCTCCTGAGTAGCTAGGATGACAGGCGTGAGCACCGGCGCCCGGCCACTCAGAGCTTTTGAATATAGAGAATAGGTGTAGGCTTCACTTGGCCTCCTACTCACTGCTCTGGCTCTATCCAGTGTTCTGAGGGCACCCTGGGTCCAGCCCTGTTCCACATGGTGCCAACAGAGGCTAATAGTTTATTTCACAACTGTTCACTGAGCGGGTCGCAGTGCTGGAGCCCAGGGCCTCGGGCTCAGCCAAGGCCTGGTCTTCTAAGCAGTCACTTCCTGGTTGTTCCGTTCCCCTCTGACATGCACAGCCACAAAATGACTCAACCTCAGCCATCTCTCTCCCATCTGCTAGCTCATTTATTCCTCACAGCCCTGGGTCATCAGTCCATTTCACAGGTGAGGAAACGGAGGTGTTACACAGGTAAGAAATGAGGCTGAGGGGCTGGGAAGGTGGCTCAGTGGTAGAGCGCTTGCCTTGCATGCCCAAGGCCCTGGGTTCGATTCCTCAGCACCACATAAGCAAAAAGAAAAAAAGCCGGAAGTGGCGCTGTGGCTCAAGTGGTAGAGCGCTAGCCTTGAGCTGAGGAGCTGAGGGACAGTGCCCAGGCCTAGAGTTCAGGCCCCACGACCAGACCCCCCCCCAAAAAAAAAGAAAAAGAAAAAGAAATGAGGCTGAGTTGAGATTTCAACCAGATCTGCAGGATTCCAGAACTGGTACTGCCCTGTGTCCCCTTACCTCTCAGTGTCTGGTCCTCTGAGTCAGAGGACACTTGTCTCCGTGTGACCATGGTTAGTCACTAAGCACTGTGGGCCAGGACAGTGAGGCATACCTGTAGCCCTGGGGCTGCATGGTCTGCAGGCAGATGAGATGCTTCTTGCTTGCGGGGTACTGAGGCCTGCTTTGCTGTGGATAGAGAATAAGATGGACTCGTGTGTCCCCCACACCCGGAAGCTCCACCTTCTGCAGCAGGAGATAGAGGAGAGCTGGAAAGTCCAGGGCCAGGCTGTTGCGGCAGCCTGGACGAGGCGGGAGGGGCCTGGGGATTGGGTGGAAGCATTTGACATGCGCTGTGAAGAAGCAGCATCCGGGCGCTCACATCTGCAACAGCAGCTACTCACGGGGGAAGTGAGATCCAGAAGATGGAGGTTGGAAGCCAGCCTGGGCAGAAAAGTCTGTGATACTCCATCTTTAATTCACTGGCATAAAGCAGGGCTGGAGACATGGTTTAAGTGGTCGAGCACTAGCCAAGCAAGTATGAGGTTCTGGGTTCAAACTCCAGTTACCTGCACCCCCCCCCCCAATCTAATACAAAACAGAGGCTGGGAAGAGCTGCCCAGGATGTACTTTCTTGGAGCTCAGAGCCCAGTGGCCCGCGACTGCATCAAGGCCTCCAGCAGGGCAGCCCACTGGCCACGTCCCCCACAGTAGTTCCCTGTCTGAAGCCATCACAGGCTCTTCTTGTCACATTCTCCCTTGTCACATTCCGTCTGCTGGAGCCACAGGCAGGACACGCACAGCAAGCAGATGCAGGCACCCTCAGGAGGACACGGCCTGTGGGTCCCGCGTGGGGTAGTGAGAGTGGACCTGAGAGTCCTCGTGGCCTTTGGCTTGGTGGTCAAGCCTTCCTCACTACCGGGGTGGCAAGGGGACAGAGGAGGTGACAGGCCACCTTCTCAGAGAAGGGAAGTGTGGATTTACCCCCCAGTGTTCACACGCCTGCACTCCCACGGCTCCAGCCTGTACCTCAGATTCTATGCGGAGGGTTAGGGGCCCCGGGGACCCCATTGTCTGTATCCACCTCCATGGATCAAGGCCTCCCTGCTGGAGCAGGCCTGCCAGTGGCCTGCAGGGGGTGCCAGCTTGGTGGGCTTCCTGGAGGAAGAGGAGGAGGATGGTGACTATGAGAAGGAGGAGGAGTTGTCCAAGATCAGGCAGGGACAGCCCAGCCCAGGCAGGCGCCTGTGCCCGGGGGTTCTACAGGGGCCAGGGAGACCAGTTTGAATCCTGATCCCTGGCTCAACTGTCAGTCGCTGTGCATTCTGGGAGGACAACAGGGTCCCACCCCAGGCTCAATTTCCTGGTCTGTGGAAGGGAATGAGGCCTGGGGTGGCCAAGGAAGAGGCCACCAGTGGGAGTGTGGCCTGGGGATGGAGGCTGAGAGCTGCTCACTTTCTGTGTCTCAGAGATTCTGGAAAACTCCTTGACCTGAAAAAAGCCCCGACCGGACGCTCCTGTGGGTCTGTCACAGACACGACTTTGCAAATCAGATGTGACAGGGCAGCGTGTGCCAAGATGGTGGCCAGCTGCTTGGCTGCTGGACGGGGCTGCTCAGAGACCGAGACGCCTCCTGCGGGAGCAGACGGCGGCCGGCCGCGCAGGTGTGTGGGAGGAGCCCTGCCTGGCGGGGGCGGGGGTCCCGGGGAAACGCACACGAGGGTCACGAATGCACCACCTGCCCACACACCTGTGTGCACGCACACACATGCATGCCCATGAACTCAGACTCGTGAGCACACAAGTTACGTGTACATGTACATGTACACGCCACCCAGTGTCTTCTTCCACAGACATCTGTGCACACAGAAACCCCAGTGCATACACTGTAGCACACATACACATACAGACACACACACAGAGAGACACACACACACAGACACAGTGCACACGTGGACACTGCCCTTGGCATCTTCCCCCTTGGGGTCTTGTCACCGTGGAATTCTGTAACAGCCTTTGATTTTGTGGAAAAAAATGTTTCAAAAGAAATGCCAAGCAATTGGCCTATAGGAACTGTGGAGGGGCGGGCCCATCCCTGTCCCCTCCTCTCTCCTTGAGGCCCATCCCTGACTGGGTGGTCTCGGGGTGGGAGGCTGCCAATCTCAGAGGCCCATCCCCTGCCTGTGACCCCGTCTGACCAGACCAAGACCGGCCTGGGCTTGGGCTTGGGTGTTGAGAAGAGTGTCTCCCTCTGAGTCCCAGCCAAGCCTGGGACATTCCAGGGGTAGGAAGGACCCCAAGGGAGGGGAAAGGAGAGAGGGGCAGAAATGGGACAGCAGGGCGGTGGTGACCCAGGGGGTTTGTCCAGAGGGATGGAGCAGGAGGGGCTTTGCCTCTGGGAGATGTTGACCACTCATTAGTGGACCCCTCTGCCCCGACCCTGCATGTCACCGAGGATTCCCTAAATGAAGCCAGGGATTTCAGGAGCAGGGGGACCCTCTCCCTCCCCAGCCTGGGGGGGGGCTTTGTTGGGCAAGGCTGAGGGAGACCTCTGGCAGGGACTTTGTGATGCTCGGGCCATAGTAAGAGGACCGAGCCAGGGGGACAGGAGCCGCTGCCCCTCCTATTCCCCCAGCACCCCAACCCCCCCCCCCGGGGAGACTTCCTCAGAAGCCCCCTGCCAGGCATGGAGTCCTCCCAGCATCCACCCAGAGTGTCCTCTGCCCTGGCTGCTGACAGATGTGGGGAGAAGGGGAGAAGAGGTGCCCAGCTCTCTGGTGGCACCTGCTACAGACAGGTCACCAGGGCACATGGCCAAAGCCACGTGGAGTGTGGGTCCCCCAAGGGCAGACTGGAGGTGGGTCATGGGGAGCTTGGCACAGGTGAGTATTAGCAGATGTTTGTTGAATGAATCCTGGATGCTTTCATTCACTAGTGGCCACCTGTCCACTGACTCCCTCTTAGGAGGGATTCTCCAGGCAGGCTGAAAAGGGCCGCTGTGTGGGCCTGGCAGTGCCCCCACAATGTGGCAGCTCGCAACAGACTCTGTAAATGTCAGCAGGGATGGCTACTCCCTTCAAGTCTGGGGAAAGGGAGGACCTGGACCAAAGTCCCTTGTGCAGTGACTCATGGCAGCCCAGACCCCAGTGTGCCCAGATGGAGAGCCAGATGCCCTGGGCAGGCCCCAAACCTTGGCCACCTGAGGCCCTGGTGCATGAATTCCCCACCGCCCCTCCCCTGTGCCAAGCTCAGGTCTGCCCTGGGTGCCCTTGAGCTGGCCTAGGGGAAGAAGGGAAGGGGCTGTACTGAGAGAAAAGGCTCTGGAAGCCCCAGCTGTGGGGTTTTGCAGGGACCCCTTGGAGGCCCCAAGGGCTGGTGGTCAAGGACATTTAGGATCTGGGGCCTTAGGAGGGCAGAGAAATCAGAACAAAACACTAGGTGGCTGGGCGCTGGTGGCTCACACCTGTCATCCTAGCTACTCAGGAGGCTGAAATCTGAGGATCAGGGTTCAAAGCCAGCTCAGGCAGCAAAGTCTGTGCAACTCTTATCTCCAATTAACCACCAGTGAACCAGAAGTGGAGCTGTAGCTCAAAGTGATAGCTAGCCATGAGTGAAAAGGCTCAAAGACAATGCCCAGGTCCTGAGTTCAAGCCCAGTGACCCCCCTCCAAAAAAGGCTGCAGGGTGAGGCTACAACCAGGCTGTCCCCTCCCCAGCCCAGATGCACAGAGGGGAGAAATTTCTAGCCGTCCTGATGCTTCATAGCCATAGTGGGTGGGCCATACCTAGTCCTCAAACCCAGCTGGGCAACTAGAGGTCCTTGCTTAGTTTTTGGACCTCAGTGTCCATGGGCAGCCCTGTCCCTGAGGGCTGAACTGCTCAGGGGACCTGCTCTGCCAGGTCAGGACTTTACTCCCTGGTCACCTGTTCCCAGGGGTCAAAGGTCAACAGGGTCAGGGCTTGCTTGTGCCTGTGGTTGACTCAGGATCCTTCTGTTCCCCCCCCCCCAATAAAAGTGGGTGGATTCACTGAGACAGTAGCTCAGTCCCGCTGGGACCCCTCGCTGCGCCACTCACACATGTCACTAGCAAGCCAGTCACCCACGGCCACCTGCAGAGCCAAACAACTTCCTGGCTCCCGCTCCAGCGTGTTTACTAAAGACATCTCTTGAGCATGAACTCTGACTTTGGTTCAATTTGGGGGGAGTCTGGCCCAGAGCCCAGTTCTTGGCCCCTCCACCCTCTGGGGTCCACCCCACCCAGGGGTAGTGTGGGGAGTCCTCCAGTCCCCCAGGGAGGCCGCCGGCCATCTCCCCAGGATTCCAGGGTCCAGCCTGAAGAATAACCTCTAAAATGAGGTTTGGAATAACCTTGCTTCTAGAACTTTCTCTCCCAATTTACAGCTTATCCTGACAGTTTTTTTTTTTTTAATGCCCATCAGTGAAGCCCTTGAATTAGTCAAGGACTTGAAGAATGCTAAAAATTTAATGTATGTTAAAAGAATATTAAATTCTAAACTAAAATTTACATGGAAATATGACATTAAAATATTTTTAGCTTTCAGGAAGCCGGGGGCTGAAATGCTATAATCTAGACAAATTCCCATCATTTTCAAAAGAATGAGCCTCACAGTAGCGTTCCGGTGTTCACGGAGTCAGAGCGCGTGATGAGAGCCCTGCTTCAGGCTGGCTGGGCCCTTGAAGGAGGACACAGGCCCCATGTGGACCCCAGCGCTTCCCTTGGGGGCCTGGGGCTCCCCCTGAGCTCCATGGCCCTGCTAGGGGAAGAGGCTTGGCCAGTGTGAGGGTACAGCTGGGCCTTGTGACCCCACAGTTGCTGTCCATCCCCACTGTGCTGGACTGGGCACAGTATCTCATTTAATCCTTGAGGCAGAAGGTAGGAGTCTACATGTGCAAGATGGAAAAATGGTTCAGAGAGGTTGAGTCGTGGGTCTGGGTCTCCCAGCACAAGGAGGAGGATTTCAGACCCTCTGTAGACTTGGCGCAGTCATTTGTCCTGGTGCTGGTTTTTGTTTTCTCTTTTTGTTTTCAGCACTGGTATTGGGGCTTCACAGTCTCTCGCTTGGCTTTCTTCACTCAGCTACTACTCTTAACAGTTGAACCACACTTCCATTTCTAATTTTTTTTTTTTTTTTTGGTCATGGGGCCTGAACTCTGGGCCTGGGCGCTGTCCCTCAGCTCTTCAGCTCAAGGCGAGTGCTCTACCACTTGAGCCACAGAGCCACTTCTGGCTTTTTCTGCTTATGTGGTGTTAAGGAATTGAACCCAGGGCTTCATGCATGCAAGGCAAGCGCTCTACCACTGAGCCACCTTCCCAGCCCCATCTGCTTCTGATTTTTTGGTGCTTGAGAGAAGAGCCTCACAGACTTTCTGGCCCAGGCTGGCTTTGAACTAGTTATCCCTCCTTCATTGGTTCCCTCGGCCCTGAGCTCAGCCTGCTCCTCTTCCCATCCACGACTCTCCTTTTTATTGTGACTTGAGGCACAGGCTCCCTGGCTGAAGGTCTCCATGAGGAGGGGACTCAGGCTGGGGCCCAGGGTATGGGTGAGGCAGGCAGAACTAGTGTCCCCCGGGCCTCCTGTGCTCCCTACATCAAGAGGAGAGTGAGATGCTCCGGGGTGGAACCCCATTCTTCCACCTGCCAGCTGTGGCTGGGACACCAGCCAGCCCATCTGTGCCAGAAGCCAGGGCCAAGGGAAGGCATGGCTCCTACGGGCTCACAGCTGGGGCACTGATTGAACGCTGCTCCTGCAGACTCCGCCACCGAGATGGACCTTCTCATGGTCTCCATTCTTCAGATGGGGAAACTGAGGCTCAGAAAGGTAAAGCAGGGGTTGTTCCTACTCAGCTAGGAGGGTTGGCATTCCTGGCTAGGGCTAAGCAACTTCAGGTCATTGCTGTTTCCTGGTCACCTCAGGGAGGCCCCTGACTGGCTAGGTGGTGGCAGCCTCAGCTAGGGGGCAGCAGCCTTGGCCAGGGGCAGGCTTAGTGCAGGAACAAGCTGGGGGGTGGGGAGGTGAGGTGAGGGGGTGGGCTGCTGCCCTTGTGGCCCCAGGAGAAGTCCTAGCCAGGCAAGGGGGTCCAGGAGGAAATGGCCAATCACTGCCTGTGGAGCTCCTCTGGGAGCCACTCATTGGCAGTTAAAAATCTATAGTGACTTGTCAGAAAAGCGAATATGTGGGTGCATTAGTTTTTCATCCCAGACCTCAACATGTGTTTGTGTGACGGGCAGGGAGCTCGGGCTGCCCTGGGTGGAAGTTCTCCTGGAGGAGGAGCCAGGCTGAGTTAAAGAACAGGCCGCAGAGCTTCAAGTACAACCACATTACACCCGAGGGGAGGTGCCCGGACCACAGGTGCCCTGCTGGCATTGAAGCAGGGGTCTGATGGGGTACACCATGGCTGCTGTGCTCCCACCCCTTTCCCCTGACCTGTGGTGGCCTTCAAGCAGCCTCAGGGACCTTCAGAATCTGGGATACCAAATGGGGGGGACCTAAACAGGCACCCATACTTCTCCCCCCCGCCCCCCCCCCCCCACGGTGAAGATGTTTGCCTCAGTTTCTTCAACTGTAAAATAGAGATGAGTTGATCACAAGCCATAAAATGATAATGGCAGGATGTGGGCACTGATGAATGTTGCTAATGTAGCCACGTCTGCTGTGTGTGTAACGGTACCACACAGGTCATGATTTTAGGGGATCATGGATGTTTTTTTTTTTTTCTGGTCATGAGGCTTGAACTCTGGGCCTGGGCACTATCTCTGAGCTTCTTTTTGCTCAAGGTGAGCACCCTACCACTTGAGCCATAGCATCACTTCTGGCTTTTTTGAGTAGTTTATTGGAGGTAAGAGTCTCACGGACTTTCCTGCCCAGGCTGGCTTTGAACTGTGATCCTCAGATCTCAGCCTCCTGAGTAGCTAGGATTACAGGTGTGAGCCACCAGTGCCAGCTAGATGGATGTTTTTATGTGAATGAGTACGAATTAGTTTTAACATTCACTAGAAAACATACATGGGGCTAGCTGAATCCATGCCACAAGGTTGTGCTTGTTTAGAATGGAACTGCACGTGAGAACATCAGTCTGAATCAATTTGATAAGGAGCAGCCTCAGGGTGATGTGTGAACAGGACATGCGGAAAGAGGCCTGGGGCTCTTCAGTCCTCTGTGGCCACTGGTGAAGCTAGTCAATGGAATGGGCTTGGTGGCCTATTTCTGCTCACCTAGCTGTGCAGGAAGCATAAATGGATCTTGATCCAGGCTGGTCCTGGGCAAAAAAAGGTGAGACTTGATCAAATAAAATCACCAGAGCAAAAGGCTAGCCAGGCATGGCTCAAGTGGTTAGAGTGCCTGCTTGGCAAGTGTGAGGCCTTGAGTTCAAACCCCAGTTCCGGCAAAAAAGAAAAGGCAGACATTTGCATGAAAAGGAGCTCCCAGTATTTTCCAGGCCATTTTAGGTCAGACATGTTGTTTCTTTGATACCAGACAGTGCTGGGACTTGCTGGATGCCGGTTAGGCCATGGGCTGGGAAGGTGGCTCAGTGGTAGAGTGCTTGCCTTGCAGGCATGAGGCCCTGGGTTCGATTCTTCAGCACCACATAAGCAGAAAAAGTCAGAAGTAGTGCTGTGGCTCAAGTGGTAGAGTGCTAACCTTGAGCTGAAGAGCTGAGGGACAGCGCCAAGTCCCAGAGTTCAGGTCCACAACTGACAAAAAATAAACAAGCAAAAAACCAAAACCTATCACTTAGGCCACAGGAATAAGCAATGACATCACATCACAGCTGCAGTCATGAAGAATGTCTGTTCTTTTTGCGTCCGGTCACGGGGCCTGAACTCTGGGCCTGGGCGCTGTCCCTCAGCTCTTCAGCTCAAGGCTAGCACTCTACCATTTGAGCCACAGCGCCACTTCCGGCTTTTTTCTTTTTGCTTATTTGGTGCTGAGGGATCGAACCCAGGGCCTCAAGCATGCAAGGCAAGTGCTCTACCACTGAGCCACCTTCCCAATGTCTGTTCTTATTGGCACATCTGTCCATCTTGCTTAACACTCAAG
Organism: Dipodomys merriami; assembly: GCF_024711535.1. Classification (NCBI taxonomy): domain Eukaryota; kingdom Metazoa; phylum Chordata; class Mammalia; order Rodentia; family Heteromyidae; genus Dipodomys; species Dipodomys merriami. The sequence continues at coordinate 40,823,349 of NW_027202382.1, forward strand.
GACACTGAGGCACAGGCTGGGTAAGGAGAGGAAGGAGATGAGCTTTGCTCCCAGCCGCAGAGCCCATACCCTGCAGCACTATGTTCTGGGAGCCCAAGTCCTTAACTGATATTCCCAAGAAATGGTCTCTATTGGGTAGGAAACTCGGGTTCTGGGATTAGATTCCAGGCCTTTGGCCTCAGGTATGGAGCGGTCCCTGCTTCTTCCATCTCGCCTTTCTGCCCACCCTGCACCTGCCAGAAAAAGAAAGGCACCCAGGAGTTGGGTGGGTTACCCCAGGGGAGGGCTTCTGTGGTCTCTGCTGCCAGGATCCTTGGGGGCACAGGGAGTGGACAGCAGGGAAGAAACCTCTTCTCCCCACTTTTATACCCCTTTCTCAGTCTCTTTCTCTGTTAGTTGTGGGGCTTGAACTCAGGGCCTGGGTGCTATCCCTGAGCTCTTTTTGCTCAGCTACCACTTTGAGCCACAGCGCCACTTCCGGTTTTCTGGTGGTTAATTGGAGATAAGAGTCTCATGGATTTTCCTGCCTGTGCTGGCTTTGCACCATGGTCCTCAGCCTTCAGCCTCCTGAGTCGGTAGGATTACAGGCATGAATAACTAGAGCCTGGCTAGTTTAACCTCCTTAGACTGGACCCAAGTCTGGGCTGAATGGAGCTGCAGATGGAGGGGACCATGGCTCTAGGTTCTCCTTGAGCTAAGTGGCCATCAGCTTGCTCAGTACCGGGGGTGGCCTGTGTGCAGCCCAGAGGCCTGTCAGCTGTCAGTGTCATTCCAGGAGAGTCACTGTGCGCTCATGGTCTTCAGCATTAGGGACTCAAGAGTTCAGGAAATCCAAGCAACATGCAAGAGGGTATTTATGACTTTTATTTTAATATCATTTTAATATTGAATATGTCACAGATTTAATGACCCAATTAGTCATTTACATTTTTCAAAGATATCTAAATATAAAATTGCTAAAAATTCAAATACAGATAGCAAGCTACAAATAATATTTCTTTTGTTTCTGGAGGATAGGAGTGGAAGACTTAGAAAAGGGAGCTCCTGCCGGCTGAGCAAAGATCAGAATGAAGGAGGAATTCATTAAAATGACCCCTGTGCGAAGAAATACAGTTGACTTTGAGATGCTGCTCAGACATCTCTTCCCGTACAGCGATTTAAAAAATGCATTAAATGTAGGTCCTCGGTGAGACACTGGCAGCCCTGGCCAGGGACAGTACGAAAGGATGTCCCCACATAGGGACCCCGACAAGGTCTGCAGAGGCATCTGGTGTGGCCCAGAGGTGTGGTGTCAGGGCGCCCACCCTTGCGTGCCCTGCTCAGGGATGGGGCTCAGGGATGCAGTCCCCCCTCCCCCGCTCCCCTTCTCCCTGATGCGTGGCCAGAAGCAGCTTCTGTCCTCTCCCTTGGGCAGGCACTGTAAGGGGAGGAGTTGGGGGGGGCAAGGCCTTCAAGTCTAATGGAGCAGGTTCCTCTTGGTCCAGAAAACCTGCGCACAGGCCCAGCTGTCAGCTCGCCAGTAGGAAATATAAAAGGTGGCTCAGGCTGGGAGCCACCGCCAACCCCCCAGGCCTCTGGAGTGAGAGGGGCTGGGCCGCCGGGAGGTAAGGCTTTGGAAAGGGAGAATAATGTCACAGCCTTGGTCGAATAACGCTGGGTCCTCATTCCTGACTTTTGGTAGGATACTTGCCTCCAAGCAAACACGCTCATTAAACAAATGGCATAGTTAAAACTATCGACTAAGCCCTAAACATTTCTTCTGAGAAATCGAACCATCGCTTTTCCAATCTGCCTGTTCAATATGGGAACAGATTTGAAAGCGAATCACATCATCAATCCTCCACCCCAAAGAATGGCCCATCATTCCAACCGCAAGAAAGAGCACACCTGTTTATTAAAAGGAAAAAAAAAAGAGAAATGTACATTTTTGTTCTTCGTTTGCTTTAAGAGATTTGATCAAGTTGCAAGGACGTGTCTGGCATGGCTATGTACAACCTCGGGCAGGGGCGTCAGGCAGTGAAGATGGCTGGGCAGCGTGTGTTTCCTCATGATGGTCTGGTCCCGGGCCACCGCCAATCAGGTGCTCCAGCCTAAGATGCCCCCACCCCCGCAGCTTCCCCGAGAGCCACCAGCCGCATGTGCACGAGCCCTGGCTGGCTGCCCCCGGCCCCTACAGGACACGGGTGGGTTCGAGGGCCACCTGGCCCTGGCAGGCAGGCTCCGAGCTGAGGCGACAGATTGCGGCTGGAGGCCAGTGTCATTGCTGCCCTGATTTCTTCTCCTTCTGGAAGCTGAAGCTTGTACGTCTGTTCAGTTTTCTTTGTTTTTGAGCAAAATAGTCAGCCCGGGCAGTGCTTGCTCGTGATTCTAGGATGTAGTTAACCTAGAAAGCAAGAAGACAGGGCCGTCACTTGCCAGTGCTCCCAGCTCACCAGCGCGGAGGGGGAAGCCTGGGCTGGGGGCCGGGGGGCCTCTCTGTCAGAGTCCAGGCATCAGAGCATCCTGGCTACAGGACTGAGCCTAGCTTTGCTTCTGGATGATGGGTGGCTGTGGAGAGACTCTCGGACCCCTGTGGGCCTGCGATTCCCTCTTTGGTGTGGGCCACCACCAGCTCCCTGGCTCTGCCTTTGCCTGCTCTGCCACACTGGCTGACATAAGCTCCCCGCCTGCTGAAAGCCCAACATCACAGAGAGAAGACTATGGGGAAGTCCTCTCAGGTCTGGCCTCCCTCCTGCAGTCAACCAGCCAGGGCCCATTTGACAAAGGGGAGTGAGGCTCAGAGGGGAGGGCCCAAGTGGCCAAGGTCACCCTGAAGACAGGGTCATAGCCGCGTGAAGTGGGCCCAGCCTGGCTGCAGGCAGCTGTTGACATATACACCCAGGGGAGGCAGAGATTTTTCTCTAGGTAACACCTGCAGTTCCCTCACTGCAGCGCCATTCACACACCACTTCCTGTCACCCCTCACTGCCCCCTAGCTGGGCTCTGGAGGGAACCAACACCACTGCTCATTACTTTAGTCTCCAGAAGTTATAGGTAGCAATGTGAACCTATGGGCTAGAGCATGAAGCTTCCTCTGTTGCTGCCAGTACTCAGGACTATGAGTCCTAGGCCTGGAGGGAGGCGTGAAGGCTCTTGAGGACCCAAGGCAATGGAGGGGCTCTGGAGGGGCACACGGTCCCTCCCAACCCTCTGCTCAGATCGCCCGGTGGCAGGCGGTACAGGCTGGCGTGTGGGTACAGAAGGCCTGACATGCTCGGCCACTGCCTCGCCAAGTTACCAGCTGAGAGCAATAAATCATACGGACCTCGCGGCTGAGTGGACGATCTGGGACGCTGCAGACAATGTATGGAAGCAGGAGGTTTTATCATTCTTAATAAAAGCAATCTTTGGATTATATTGTTTGCACACGCAGCCGACCTAGTGTTTTCAGTGTATTTTTGGCACATATAATTTGACAAAAGCATTTTAAAATGATCCTTAACAAGCCAACTATTTCCTAAATTTATTATCTTCAGTGCTTTGTGATAATCACATAGATAATTTTAATGGAAGATTAATGTAATAATCAAAAGATAAAAACGCCCTTTGGTCTGCCATTAGCTGGTTAATATGCTGTGGCTTAAAACTTGCACAATTTTATGCACTACAGAGTGTCTCACTTTCAATGCATTTTACAGCTTAAGGCATAAAAATATAGGGAGTTTTCATGGTCAATAAAGCCACAGCCTCCATCACTCGATCACAAGAAGAACCCGACGTGAAGAGTCCAATGATTCCTCAGAGATTCATCTCGAAGGCTGTGGGACTGGAGACCACATGTGGCTCAGCTCAATTATGCCTCAGTGGCAAGCGGGCAGCTTGGCCCCTCTGCAGGGCCAAGTTCAAGAGGAGGCTCCTCTCTTGTGTGTTGTTCTCTGGCTCTAGGCCTCCATGTCCTCATCTATGAAATGGGGACAGTACTATCCACATTCTGCAGGGAAGATCAGGTGAGACATATAAAAAACGAGGAGGTGCATGTCTTTCTATAAGAGGAAAAGACGAGGTGCAAAATCACTTGAAGGAAGGCTGTCAGTTGGCAATAGTGCCAACACTAGCTTCTGGCTCTTTACTTATTCCTTTAATTTCAGCTTTAGAAGTCCGAGGCTAACCCTGAAGAGCCTCTGATGGCAAAAACCCTCCTGCTAAACTGCTGGCCCCGGGGCTGGGACCTGTCACTTGGCATTGGCACAGGGCTCAGACACTGACCCAACACTCTGGGAATGGTGGCTAAAGCTAAGTATTTAAATTTCAATCAAAAGAGGTGGAGGGGAGTGAAGTCTAATCTTCCATCAGGCCTGTGATCATTAGTGTGGAGTCAATCAGGCCTGGGCCCACTGCACCCTGTCTCTTGCACCAGGCGATAATTCTGCGAACATTTTGAGATGAAAACAGACATTTCAGGAGAGGCGACAGGCCTCAGGGAGTTTGCAGGAAAGCATCTGCTTTGAGGGAGCATTTGGTCCCGTAAAATGATTTCTTTGCACTTGATCTTCCACAGTCTCATATTGAAGTCATAAACCTGTGTTTCTGTCATCAATCTGCTGTTGTGAAAATTATTTGGATGTCAAACACAGGATTATAATTTTACTAGAATCCTTCTCAAGTCTTGAATATTTTAATGCTGGCTATAAAAATAAGTCCAGTCCCATGACGGGGTGCTGGAATATTTCTTTACTTATTCCCCAAACACCTGGCACAGTTTCCTGGGCTTTGTACGCTGGCTGGTGGTCAGCACTCCGAGTGGACCCTGGGCTTGGCCTGTGGTGTGAGGGGGCTCTGGCTAGGTGGTCTATGTGCCCCCTTCCATCCAGCTGACACGCCAGCGAGCCTCCCCCTGTAGCTTGTCCTTTCACTCCTTCTAACACTGCTGCAGACGTCCTGCAGCGCCGGGATCCTGGTCTCATCATGTTTCTATGAGGCCATTCTGTTGTTGAAATTGCCCTTCTAGTCATGGAAGGCTATGTACATTTGGGGGACTGGGAGAGCCATTCCTGCAACCTACCAGACCTTGGGTCAAGTTCTAGTCTTGGCTAAATTACTTATTTTCATCTAGGAAATGGGAACTTTTACCCATTCTCAGAGCTGGGCGATTCAATGTGACTGGATGTAACACACTTATGCCCAGGCTGGGTGCGCTCAGGGAAGCCTAACTGCTCCTATTATTATCCCTTGATGGATTGACTCTTAGGAAGAGGAAAACTGGGAAGGGTTAGCACATCTCCACTGATGGTGGGGTGGGGTAGGGAAGTATAGGTACCAGGATCTACCAGGTACAGGCAGGGAAATGCTCTCTGGCTCTAGCTCCTCCTCAGCCAAGGGCAGCTGTGTCTTCACCTGATCAAACTGCCTTCCACTTGCCTGAGGCCTCTCAGTTTGGAAGCATCTGGCCTACTCAGAGTGTGGCACACAGAGCGGTAGCCTGGGTAAGACCTGGCGCTTCTTAGGGACATACAACCCTCCCTGGGTCTGCCCTGCAACTTCTGACCCATTCTTGGACCCCCCCCCCCCCCCCAGCAAACCTCACACCAAGAAGGCAGCTCAGTCATGGCAGGGACCTTCCAACCTCCCATGATCCCCTGTTTCAGCCCCTCCTACAAATCTGCATTTTTCAGTGGTTCAGGTTCAGTTTCCCTGCCACCTCCCACATCATGCTGCTTTACCTTCTACATACCCACAGGACACTTCTGGGACCCTTTGTGGCTCTGTGTAATTTCCTCTCTGTCTTATCCTGGCTCCCCTGGCACAATTAGAGCTCTGGGAACAGGCGCTGGCCTGTCACTGTGGTTTTCTGAACGCTGGCTTGGCACGCGAAGATGCCTGATGAGGACGGTTGGATGACATCTAGAATGAGCTGGGGATGTTTTGAGCAGGCTGGGAAAATCATCTTAGCACAATGAAGGAGTCTTGGAAACAATCATCATTTCCTCCAGAGGCTCCTGACAGGGTGGTGGTGAGAAACATGGTACATGAAAGGAACAAATACAGGAAGAATGGGCCTCGTTGTGGGGCTGAGCAAGGGCAGCCACTGCCCCAGGCGGGTGGGGGCCTGTGCCTGGGTGAGGAAGAGCATGGTCCACCCTCTGCTATGCCAGGCTAGGAGCTATACCCACCCACTAGCCCTCCCCAGGGCTGGAAGGGGACACTCACCTTGAGTACAATTTCATTGACGGTAGCAGCATCCGATTCAAAGTAGAGGTGTTTATAGTCATGATTGCTTAGATATGTGAGTTTAAATATTGCGTGACCTGCAGAAAGAGGGGGGGGGGAGAGAGAGAGAGAGAGAGAGAGAGAGAGAGAGAGAGAGAGAGAGAGAGAGAGAGAGAGAGAGAGAGAGAGAGAGAGAGAGAGAGATGAGTTATAGGGCTGGGGGGGGGGTGTCCAGATAACCTTCCTTTGTTATCCCAACTCAAGTGGAGGCTGGGTAGCGACTGTTCTCCCCTGGACTGTGGGTTTTTTGTTTCGTTTTGCTTTTTACTATGGACAGTAAAAAAGAGGAAAGAAAAGTCAGGCACTGGAGGCTCATGCCTATAATTCTAGCTACTCAGGAAGCTGAGATCTGAGGATTGCAGTTCAAAGTCAGCCTGGGCAGGAAAGTCCGTGAGACTCATCTTCAATTAAACACCAGAAAACTGGAGTAGAGATTTTCCTTGGGATCTGGGAAAACTGGTGGCCTCCCAAGAAGTTCCTTCTTCGCTTTAAGCACTTCTAAAGCTGGATTCCATGATGGGCAATCAAAGGAGCACCGCTCACGAGAGCCATGCTGGCGCTCAGTGAGCCTGCTTTGACCCAGGAGCACTTGGCACACATGCTGCAGGTCTCCTGCATCCTGCCCGAAGCCACCCTCCCCATGGCTCCAACAGACCTCGGGCTCCGAGACTCAAAGTCCACACTGCCTTCCTATTAGGCCTCTTCACCTGTGTCCTTTTAATTGAAGCAGTGGCTGGTCACCGTTATTAATTTATAACATATTACCCTCATTACGGTAAGTTCACCTCTTTCCCGGAGAAATCTTCTTGGGACTTTATTTGCAGTAGCTAATTTTTCAGATCTCCCAAAATAAACTGATATATGTTATACAATTGTGGCCAGAAAAGTTGAGCTGCTGATACTTTATCCTGGAAACACCATTACAATATACTAATTGTAACTATAAATCCTCCATTGAAAAAAATGAGCTAATCATTTCTGGAAAACTTCACTTTCAGTCACTTGACAAATTTAGCTGATTTTAAATTGTGGGATTAAAATGTTAGAATCCTTGACTGGAGGCTAATGATGGTTACTGTTTCTGTTCAGGAAGTAGCTCCTGGAGGGCAGAGCCCTGGGGCGACGGTGGTGATGTCACCTTTCGGAAGGACAGTACAGACACATGTGTTGGTCAGGCTGTGACCAAGCGGAGCCATCGATGGAGGACACAGAACTGTGAAGGACAAAGAGAGACACCCCCAGAAGGTCTCAGTGCTGACACATGGCCATGACAGACACAGACACCAGGGCCTGGGGCTAGAAGACCAGAAGGTCTTAGGGAGGCCTGCAGACCTGAGGCTTCGGGGTTCACTGGCCGCGCTGGTAAGCCATCTCACGCATAGTCTGCACCACCTGTTCCTGCTGGCCACGACAAAGCAAACCGTGAAGACATGGGAGCAGGGCTTGCCTGAAGAGCAGAGGTACCATCATGTCCTGTGGTCACAGCACACATGCATGTGTGGCACGTGGCGTGCACAAGCCTCGGTGCCTCAACACTGCCCCTGGGAAGAGGGAGGTCTATGGCTCATGTGTGCAAGAGTCATGTGATCAAACAAGAACGAAATCAGCCTATGTGAGGTCTTCTGAAAGTCCCTTCCCATCGGTGTTCTACTGCCTGGGTGGTGGAGGGTGAAGCTGGGGGATGAAGAAGAGCTGGTCCTCTGCAGCTTGTGCATCACTCCACACAGAGGGAGGGGGCAGAGAGGGCCCTGTCTGGAAGGTCTTGCACTGTGATAATTCTGTTAGTAAAGAGCTAAGGCAGCAGAGCCTGGTCCAAGCTATGGAAGGCAGCAGCCATGATTTTACCATGCTGGACCATAGGCACAGGCATGACTCCTTCCTCCCTCAGCCTCCTCATTCTGCACTCAGTCTAGGCTCTGCCAGGGACAGTAATGAACACAGAGGCGGGGGTCAGGCATGACAAGTGTTAGGAGGGAGGGAGGCACAGGGGGCACAGTGGCAACTTGGAGGGGGGATGCTGGCCTGGTCTGGAGCAGGGCTCTGGGTCAGTTTCTTGGTGGAGGACAGCTGTTAGGTGGGAAAGGGGTGAAGGGAAAGCCCTAGCACTAGACTACAGCCCACAGCACAGGCAATCTGGCTCTGCAGGAGTCCTGAGCAGACCAGGACCCTGAACAGTGGGCAGGAAGTCTCAGGAGGGCACCAAAGACTGGGAATGCTTACGTTTGCCAGATATGGGCACTGAGGGTTTGAAGCAGGATAGTGAAATAAATGGGCAAACTGTATCTCAGGGAGCACCTCTTGGTCCCCAGAGCCAGCAGGCTGGGAACTGGTGGCCACAGCCAGTCAGGTAGGTGCTATGGATGGTTATAGAAAGGACGCTGAAACAGGAGCTGACTTGAGAAACAGAGGGGAATGTTGGCAGAACCAGGGGACTTTGACAATAGAATGACAGCTAATAATCGGAACTTACACTTGTATAACCTCTTCTAGTTCAAAGCCTATATATTCCAGTGTAACAAGTTAATTGACCTCCTGCTGGAAATGAATCTGCCAATAAACACGAGTAATTTATGCTGCATGGTAAATTCTCACAGAGGTGTCTGGGAAAATGACTCTCTGGCATTTGAACACCGAGCAAAACAAGGAAAGTCTGTTGTCACCTCCCCTAGCAGCCTCACCTGGGAAAGGGAGGAGGAGGGTCAAATGACATCCTCAGGTGTAGCCCACAGAGCATCTGTCTTGGGGCATTACAGGGAAGCAGGTGGGCAGTTTATCTTTGAAAATGCAAAGAATACCAGCAGTTTTCAAAGGAAAGGGCTAAGCATATTATCTCTATAAAAACATATGCTGAGAAAAATTATATATCAAAGCTAAATATTCAAGTTAACTCTAATTCTGTACTGTTAAATTCCATTTGGAAATTAAGGCTAGGAGAAAGTCTGAGATACTGAAGGCAAATGCATGAGGCCTAGGGTTTGGTGTGGGTGAGCTCCAGTGAGGGGATCTGATGGGGCTGTCCCTGCAGTAGCCTAGGCTTGCCCAGTATAAAGGAGACAGTGGCTGTCAGTCACATCTTATTGCTGTAGCACACACAGGCAAGTGATTCTTCCTCACACACTCCCTGCGGAGGGCAGACCTTCATTGAGGTCTGCAATGGACACCTGGTATTTGGAGGTTTGCTTTTAACGGGGCCTCCTCAGAGCAGATTTGAGTCTGCAGAGCTGCAGAAGCAGCATATGGGAAGGAAGCATGGCAGCTAGGCTCAGGTCACACGCTCAGGCAAGACAAGCAGATGAAACCGTGCACCTGCTGTGACTATTGGAATGGAAATCTGGATGTGTAAAAATGTGTTTACATTTATGTATTTTTTTTCAAAGTAAACCAGAGAAGATGGAATATAACACTGAGCAGAAACTAATTAGCAGCACAAATGTCACAAGTGGAGATGTCTGAGCTTTTGTGCCATAATTTTTGCTGTAGTTTAACTAAAATAAGAGGATGTACAGTTAAAGCAGGTTCTTTGGGCCAAAGGAAGGAGTACCTGTCTTGGAAAGGCTGCTGTGGTCCAAGATGGGCCAACAACTCAGACGCCTATGAAGGGCAGTGCTCTGGGAAGGAGGGTCCTTCTACCTGTCTGCTGGTGCCTGCAAAGGCTAGCACCAATGATCAGAGCTGGGCCTTCAGATGGGCATGCAAACCTACCTCTGCCCAAATATCCAGGGCTTGCCAAGAACACCAAAAAATAAATGAAAAGTTTCTGTTAAAATACTTACGAAAACATAAAATTACTAGAAATTCAGAAAACAAACCCATCTCATCCCACCTCCTCCATCCCCGTTATGCAGCTAGCACAGTGGTGCCCATGACCGCTTTTCTCACCAGCCTTACATTTTCACATGGTTGAGCTGAGCTTAATTTTCTTAGGTGAACACTTTACTCAAGCTGCCTCTGCTGCAGGTGTCTTTCAGTGGATGCATTTTACTCCAACAGGTAGGCGTATGCTACAGTTCCTGCTAAGAGCTCTGTTGGACAGCTGGTTGCTTCTAAAATTACAGCAGTGAAGAACACCTTTGAAGATTTGCATTCTTTCTCAGCTTCTTTATGTCAGCTATGGAATTTTAAGAATCTGGGTTTCAGCTGGGTGCTGGTGGCTCACGCCTGTAATCCTTGCTACTGAGGAGAGTGAGCTCTGAGGATCATGGCTCAAACCCAGCCAGGGCAGGAAAGTCTGAGAGACTCTTTCTTATCTCCAATAAACCACCAGAAAACTGGAAGTGGTGCTATGGCTCAAGTGGTAAAGTGCTAGTCTTTAGCTGAAGAGCTGAGGGACATTGCCCAGGTCCAGAGTTCAAGCCCCATGACGGACAAAAAAATAAAATAAAAAAGAACCTGGGTTTTATGTGGAAAATGGAAGAGTTGACATTGACTAAAAAGAAATGTACTTATTACCTAACTTACTTATGAGCCAGCAGCCCTTCTGTACAATACCTTAATGCTGATGGCTCATGCCTACAATCCTAGCTACTCAGGAGGCCAAGATCTGAAGATCATGGTTAAAGGCCAGCCTGGACTTATCTCTAATTAATCACAGAAAAAGCCGGGAGTGACACTGTGGCTCAAGTGGTAGAGTGCTTGAACAAAAGGAGCTCAGACAGTGCCCAGCCCCAGAATTCAAGCTCTAGGACTGGCAAAACAATAATAATAATAATAATAATAATAATAATAATAATAATAATAATAATGACAATAAAATTATATATAAAAAAATAAACTGGGTTTCTAGGATCTGATTCTCCTCCTGTCTAGGGAGAGGTTGAAAATCCCACTGGACTTCGTAGGGGGAAATGAGAGTATACACATTTTTGTGGGCACAGTTAGGTCTTTCTGCAGCTCCTGGCAGGAAAGGCTGCCCAGGGTTCTCTGGTCTCAGGCTTGCAGTTCTGAGCTGTCTGCTCAGTTCAGGGTGATTCAACTGGCAAGCAGTGGCACTCTGCCCTGAGGCAGAGACAGGTTCCTGTGACACAGCCCAGGCTGGCCTCCATCTCACAATCCTCTAGTGTCATGCCTCATTGACCACTCATGCAGAGGCTACATCTGACCTACTTATACTTCTGCCTGCATCTTTTATACACTCTTTTTTTGGGTTCCTTCCTATAAACATAATTAAGTCCCTCTAATTATAAAAAACTCCCATGGCAATGTGATTTGCTGCCTTCCTCCAATTTACTGAAAATACTCTGCTAAGATCAGTGTGGCATCTGAACCTTCCTAAGTCTCTGGCCCTGGGTTTCCATGGAGCCAGTCACCTGGTTCTTCAGTCTATTACTCCAGGTAACATTTCTCCTATTTCCTTTGTGATCTTCTTGAGCTGGATCTTGCCTCAGAATGGCAAGCTCCTCTGCTCTCCCATTCTTCTCTAACATTATCTGTTAGGTTAGCACCTTGGATTTTAACCACCACACACAAGTGATTGACTGCGGAGTAGGTGTCTAGCCTAGACCCTTCTCCAGGGCCTCAGAGCCTGCTAGAGAGTTCAGCTGCCATCTACAAGAGGCCTGCATCTTACCATGTCCACAGCTATTGTCAACACTTCCTCTTGAAGTAAAACTCCATTGGTACAATGGGAGGCTGCACAAAACTATCACATTCCAGGCATTAGATACCCAAGACAGTTCTCATGTGTACCCTGTAGCCCTCCCTGTCTTTTGACCATAGTAGGGGCTGATCATGACTATGTCGGAGTCCTCTCTCTGATTTTTCTACTTTTCATCATGTCTTCTTCAGATCTAAGCATCTGATAACAGGAAGTGGCCATCTTTCCAGCTACCTACCTATCTACCTATCTGCCATCTATGGCCCATCTACCAAGGTCTCATACATGCTAGCACAGCACATTACTACTAGCTACACCCCCAGGTCAGGAGGCATATTTTAATTCTTCCTTGATGCTATGCCATACTTAACAAATGAGTTTTTCTTTCTGGCCAGTCGTGGGGCTTGAACTTGGGGCCTGGGTGCTGTCCTTGAGCCCTTCAGCTAAAGGCTAGCACTCTACCACTTGAGCCACAGCGCCACTTCCGGTTTTCTGGGTTAACTGGGGATGAGTTTCATGGACTTTCTTGCCCAGTCTGGCTTTGAACCTCGATCCTCAAGATCTCCGCCTCCCGAACAGTTATCATTATAGGCATAAGCTACCGGCTCCCTGCTCCTTGCCTGATTTTGTAAGTTACATGGTAACTTACTTGTAACTTACATGGTAACCAAATACTATCACTTGTTTTCCTTTAAGTGACATTTTCAAGAAAATGGGTTTTGTTTGGGTGGTGGTGCTGGAGTTTGCACTTGGTGCCTCATGCTTGCCAGCCAGGCAATCTTCTACCTGAGTCATGTGCTTAACCCCCAAGACTCAAGTTTAGAAAAACAACGGATGCCACTAGTCCTGCAATACTGAGGCTTTGAACTTAGGGCTATGTACTTGCTAGGCAGGCACACTTCTGTTGAGCTGAACCTCTAGTTCTTTTTGCTCTAGTTTATTTTCTGTACCATTAATATAGCTTGAATTCAGGACCTCATGTTTTCTGGCTTACAGCTGCTATTCTACACTTGAGTCATACCTCAAGTCTGGAATTTTGCTGTTTAACTGAAAAGGGAGTCTCTTAGACTTTTCTGCTGGGGCTGACTTTGAACTGAAGTCCTCTATATTTCAGCCTCCTTGGTAGCTAGGGTTTACACATGTGAGCGAGCCATGGGTGCCTGGCATTTTTCTAGTTTTTTTTTTTTTTTTTGTCGGTCATGGGGCTTGAACTTTGGGCCTGAGAGCTGTACCTCAGCTCTTCAGCTCATGGCTAGCGCTCTCCCACTTGAGCCACTTCTGGTTTTCTGATGGTTTATTGGAGATAAGAGTTTCACAGACTTTCCTGCCCAGGCTGGCTTTGAACTGCGATCCTCAGATCTCAGCCTGAGTAGCTAGGATTACAGGCGTGAGCCATCGGCACCTGGTTTCTCTAGTTGTTTTTGAGGAAAGGTTTTTGCCTTCACCCAGCGCAAGAGGTTTGAGATTTTCCTGATCGAGTAGCCTCCCACACCACTGGGATGATGGGCAGGTACCAACATGCACAGCTGCCTGATCTCTGAAGTCAGGATTACAACACCTGGTTTGGAGAACCAAAGTTTGATGGTCGTTCTTTCAGATAAAAATACTGTCCCAAGATGGGCACCAGTGGCTCACATCTGTAATCCTAGCTACTCAGGAGGAGATCTGAGGATCGTGGTTTGAAGCTGGCCTGGACAGAAAAGTCCCTGTGAGACTCTTATCTCCAATTAACCATTCAAAAACCGAAGTGGTGCTATGGCTCATGGTGGAGCACAAGTTTTGAGCACAAAGAGGCTCAGGGACAGCTCTCACAATTGGCCAAAAAAACCCCAAAACAAACAAAAAACTGTCCTATGAAACAGATGGCTGGCTACTAAGTTATATAAATGCTTTTCCTTGAGGCAAGTATTCCACTTCTATGTGAGAAGATATACTCCTGTAGACTTCAAGAAACAAATGAAAAACAATGGCTTATGGGGCCTTTTGAGACCATATTCATGTCTCAGTTGTTTCAACAAAAGATCACATGGTATTTCAGTAATCAAGCATTGGTTAAGTCTTATTCTTCAGACTTTAGAGAAGTAAAAAGAAACAAGTTTTGCATCTAGAAAATTTCCCTTCAGGTTAGGGAGGGTGGGTGCGGTGGGGGGGAAAGGGGGCTGTCAGCTGATGACAAGTTTGAATTTACAAGTCCTCACTGGGAGGCCTCCTGTACCCAGAATCTCTGGCTTGGAGAGCTTGCTGGCAAAAACCTCTTTCCTATTTCAAGTACTGCAATCCTCTGTCAGACACTTTTCTTTAAGTGTTAGAGGAAAAATTAATTATCAATCTATCATGTTCATCAGTAGAAGTCCTGAATACTGTGGTCTTCTGAGGTTTGCAGAAAGCTCTGCTCTGCCACACAACTGCCCCATGCTGCCAGGCTTAGGTGGCTCTGCACGGTGTGATCGTTTTGGCTTTCATGTCTGTTTTTGCCTCCACTTGCCAATGCCCTTAATTTAACTTGATTCTATTATTTTCTTGATTTTCTTGCATTTCATAAGCTTTAGGAAGAAAAAACAGATAACCAATCATGGATGAAATGTGTTTGAACATAATTTTACACTGACTTGGGGGGCGGGGTGATCTTCCACAGACTGCCACCATGCATATGTAAGTGTGGACAGGTGAGCACTCACTTTTAAAATATGAATGGTGGGGCTGGGAAGGTGGCTCAGTGGTAGAGCGCTTGCCTTGCATGCATGAGGCCCTGGGTTCGATTCCCCAGCACCACATAAGCAAAAAGCAAAAAGCCGAAAGTGGCTTTTTGCTGTGGCTCAACTGGTAGAGTGCTAGCCTTGAGCTGAAGAGCTGAGGGAGAGTGCCCAGGCCCAGAGTTCAGGCCCCAAAACCAGATCCCCCCAAAAAAACATATTCAAAAAATATGAATGGTATCTCCTCCCAGAGATGCTGTCAGGATTAAGGAATCCTCTGATATGTCCAGCGATCTTAGACTTCTATAATAAAGTTCAGGTAAACCAACGGAGTTACTACAAGAGCTAGGTAACACACCGCTTCAACTGCCAGACCATCTCTATTGTTTTTACTTCTACTCTTTAATATAAACCAATCTTTTCTTTAAAAGACCAAAGGGGAAATATTTTGGGTTTTGTGGGCCAGAGGCAAAATAAATGATACTTTGTAGATACTTATATAAGAAGACAGAAAAAAGTTTCCCTTTTCTTGACAAAAATATAACTGAATATATGGTGAGGGGAGGCAGCAATACAGGATGGCTAATAAGAATATATATTATTTTCCCTTCAGGAGGAAAATAATATTTTACCTAAATGGCATTCAAAATTAATGTTCCCTGTCATCAAACCAACTGTAAATGTTTAACAGCAAGAACCATGCATAGCTCACAGACCCTGAGGAAAGAGGATGTAGGCCTGATTTAGCCTATGGGCCAGTTTGCCAGTCCCTGCTCAAGCCCTCCTAGACAGTTACTAACAGTGACACCTTAGGTGTATTAATTAATTTTGTTTTTGTTTTTTTTTGGGTCTGGTTGTGGGGCCTGAACTCTGGGCCTGGACGTTGCCCCCTCAGCTCTTCAGCTCATGGCTAGCGCTCTACCACTTGAGCCACAGTGCCACTTCCGGCTTTTTTCTTTTTGCTTATGTGGTGCTGAGGAATCGAACCCAAGGCCTTGAGCAAGCGCTCTACCACTGAGCCACCTTCCCAGCCCTATTAATTAATTTTGTGACGTACACTTGGTTTTCCATCTAGTAATCCCTCTTCCCCAGCTCTTTTTTTTTTTTTTTCAATACCTGTGGTACTGGGGCTTAAACTCAGGGCCTAGTACTTTTGCTCACAGCTGGCGCTCTACCACTTGAGCCATTGTTCCACTTCCTGTCTTTTGCTGGTTAAATGAAGGTAAGAGTCTCTTTAATTTGTCTGCCCAAGCTGGCTCTGAACTATGATCTTTGGATCCCCAGATCTTCTGAATCTCAGATTTCAGGTCAGTCTCCTGAGTAGCTAGGATTATAGGTGTGAGCCATAGAAGCCTCCCTGTCCCCCCCCCCCCCCCTGTTAACATTTCTTATAGTGAAGGTTTGATGGTAACAAATTCTTTCATCTTTATTTCACCTTTACTTCTGAAGGATAGTTCACTGAATATAGACGTTCAGGTTGGCAGATCTTATTTTAGTGTGTTAGATGTCACTCCATTGTCTTTTGGATTGCATTACTTCTGATGGGAAGTCAGCCATCATCCTGATCTTGGTGGTTCTTTGTAGCACAGCTTCTTTCTTTGGCTGCTTTCAAGATTTTTCTCTTTATCGCAGGTTCTCAGTAATTTGATTACAATGTGCCTTGATGTGGTTTTCTTTATATTTATCCTGCTTATTAGCCTTTGTGGAGCTTCCAAGATTGGTGTCTTGATTCCAGTTAGTTTTTCCCTGCTTCTCTCCCTTCCTTCCTTCCTTTTCTTTCCTTCTTTCTTTTCCTCCCTCTTTCTGTCTCTCCTTTTTTCCTGAATGGGTAGTGGAGCAACCATCATCAGTTGCTCACATACCAAAAAATGCTTCAAAATCTCTTGATGTCACCTCTGCATGAAGCACATAAGTTGCTCTTGGTATATATAAATATATTCTTGCTTTAAGTCACTAAATTTTGGGGGTAATTTGTTATGTAGCAATAGATAGCTCATTTGCTGGTCTTTTTCTAATCTTCCAAAGTTTCTCCCATTAGTGAATGTTCTAGGTCAGGAATTATTTTTCTCAGCTCTAGAATTTCCATTTAGTACTTTAAAATAGTTTTTATTTCTCTTCTTTTGAGTTCTTATTTTCCTTTACGTCCATGAACATATTTATAATAGCTATCTTAAAGCAAACCTGCCTGCAAATTTATTATTCTTGCCACTTCTGGCTCTATTTTTATAGAGCTATTTCAGCTTTCTACCTGGTTACAGAACATGTTTTCCTGTTTCTTTGTACACCTAAAATTGTATTAAATGCTGGACAGTAAATGTTACATGGTAGGGTGTTCATGTGGGCTGCTGTCCTTTAGAGAGTAGTGGGCTTTGTTGAGGCAGGCAGCTCATTTGCTTGGGATCCTTTCAAGATTCTACTTACAAGAAGTTTTCTTAATTTTATTTTTTGACATGTTGAGGATGGCACACAGGGCCTACTGACTCTCCCTCCCTGGCCCCTCCCCCCCACACCCCAGCCTCAAGATGCCTTTTACAGCTCTGTCTCTTTAGGGATAGTGTGGCTCTACTCCTAAGGCAGGGCCTCAGTGGAGTCACTAAGTGTCTCAGATGCCCCAGTGTGGTTGATATCTATTCTCCAGTAGCCCATAGCTCAGCCCACACTGACATGGAAAGGGTTCTTCCAAGTGCTCCTTCGCAGTGTGCCTCTTCCTTGTATTCTTTGCCTGCAACTTCCGTGGCTTCAGATCCCAGCTCTCCTTGGTCTCCCAGCCCATGAAGGTTCTGTCTGCCTGAGAAGCTCTGGTGGAGAACTGAGGCGATGGTCTAACCGTATTTGATTCTCTCTCAAGCATCTGTGCCTGTGCTGCCTGTTTTCCAATGTCTGAAATGGGTTTTAAAAAATATTCTGTCCAGTTCCCTGGACACTTATGATAGAAAGGCTAATCTGGCAGCAGTCACTTTGTCTTGGAAGTTGCATATGGAGTCTTCTAGGCGATACACATTTTGATTTTAATGAAAGTATGGTTTACTTTTTCCATGACTATGAGAGTAACTTAAAACCTAAGCACTCCATTTATTTATTATGAAAATACAATTTGGAGCTTGGCAGGAGGCAAGGGAAAACAGATTTTCCTCATCATTTATCCTGCTGAGAGATCTGTCACACAGAGTTTTCAGTGGGGAACAGCCCCTGCTTTTACCCTCTTCTCAATTAGGGTCTCTTCCATGTTAAAAATTAAAAAAGAATGAATTTGAGGAAAATGGTAATCAAAATCCTAGAAATGCAAATATATGCAAATTGTCATCAGGCCTAGATAATTGTTTTGTTATTGTGGGCTCATAAAGTCCAAGTCAACAATTAAGTGGAAAGTTAACAGTGAGAATGCAGCTTCTCCAAGGATGAAAAGAGTTGATATGCTGACTGAAGGCATGGGACAAGTAGTAGAACACCAATCATGAGTGAAAAAAGTAGAGAGGGAAGGGGGAAGCAGGAGAGTATGCAAGTATACTGAGTTCAAGCCCTGGGCTCAAAAGGTTTTCTACTCCACTATATCAATAGTCTATTTATGTAAGCAAATTCTTTCTTGTTAAATACATCTAGGAGAGATGAAGAAAATAGATCAGGAATGTAAGAACACTCACTGAGTATATGTCCCCCAGGCAGTTCTACTCACCAACACAGATAACCTATGCATTGGGCCAACATGTCCAATGAGCCCGTGAGCAATGTGGAGTATGTGGAGCTGTGCTCTTTTGTCAACTGTCTGTGAGCTTGGAAGGCAGCCTCTTACCTCCTAAACTCCTTGCACAGACCTGAATCTTTTCTAGGAATCACAGAGACAAGTGCATTGTTCTTCATTTATCAGCTGAGCAGAAACAGCAAGGGTAGTTTAAGAGCAAGATGCTGGGTTTACCTTGTCACTACAACCTCAAAAGGCCCCCACTGTGCCTCCATGTGTTTTTACTGAAGAGCCATACTTGCTCTTAGCCGATTCCAAATTCCAGAAACAACTTTGAACATTCAATGTGCCTAGGCAGAGTTAGAGAAGAACCCTGAGTCCTGATTCCAGCTCTTTAGCAGCTGCTGGATTTCTGGAGGATGCAGCTGAGGGCCTAATGAGACATATCTAGTGCAAGTCAGGTGTCAGCTGATGATGACTAGGTCAGTCTAGGGGTCACAGGCTGACTTGGCCAGCAGTGTTCTCCAGCCCTGGCAAACTTGCGTTTGAAATACAGTGATGGCCTACTTAACAGCTGTTGAAGCTTGAACTTACTGGAAACCAAACTCAGTCAAAGACCCTAAGAACAGAGCTGGCAACGGAGGATACAAACTAGCCCCAGGCTTATAGTTTTTCTCCACCTTAATCCTGTACCACATGCAGGTCTTTTCCCTCCCATTTTATAGGAAAAATTGAGGTGGTCCCCTGGTTGCCTAAACCCGTCTCCTAGGCAGCTCCCTTGTTTTGGAAGAAGATGATAAATAAATCAAAACGCACTAAGCAGCACTTCCACAGCTCTTGCCTCCTTCACCGAACGTGCACCTCATCAATCACACTATTGTCTGCTTGAAAGGCGAGCCTTGTAAATGTCATATCCACTCAGGCCCAAGGAGAGGCGCATCCAAATGCAGCAAGGAGTTTTAATTGGATAGTGTAATTAAACTAAAAAACCCCAGCAGACTCCCTTTGACAGGATAGATGAAGACCCCTTTTAATAGGGCTAGGAAACATATCTGTTAAAGGATGAGGCGCTGCCTGCTCCTGATTGTGCTCCAGAGTACTCTTATGAAAAGGCAATTCAATAACTGGGGCATTTAATATGGTAGTCTGTTGTGTTCTGTAATCAGGCAGTACTTACTGTATTTGATCTGGAACCTAAGAAGTAAGTCCTCGTCAGAAGATAAGAATACAACCCAGTTTGCCTACCAACTGTTTGGAGTGTCTACAGACTTCTGGGAGTCTTGAGAGCTAAGGACAGGCTGTAGCCCTTTTGAGCTAGGAGCCATCAACACCTACCCTCTAACCTCACTCTCATTCTTCTCATTCTCAGGAACATCTGAAGAATCCAATAAAATCCCAAGTATTTCTTCTTCCAGAAACTAGAGCTACCATGTCAGAGAGAATATGTATGAGTGTGTTCTTAACTGGAACTGTCCCTGTTGAATGAGGAGAAAAGAAACCAGGTGGTCAAATATGGACTGGGATGTGCCAAGCTGACTTGATTTTAGTAACAAATCTTTCTGCCACTCTCCCTGTATTTCTTTGTTGAAAGAGGGGTGAAGGATGCAATCAGAAAGCACAGACACACATACACAGAAACAGACACAAAGACCCATACAGTGGTTAGCCCCATATACAAGATAACAGAATAAAAGCACACGTGAACAGGTTTGTATCTGCACACAGATGTTTTACAAGTAATGATGATCAAGTAATAATGATTCATATGGAATGCTATTGTCCAAAGGACATGGAGCCCCATGCTGGGTCTCAGCTAGGGTGCATATAGAGATTTCAGACCTCTTCCTTCCCAAAACAGACACTTTGCTTTATTTATACACAACTTAAAGTCAGTTTCCCTAGTCCGTTGGACTGATTTTTCTTTTTTAAGGACTGTGCAACATTTGTCTGATGACTGCTTTTGCTCCCTCACAAAGCTTGCTTGGAGCTGTGTTTGCAAACCTTAAAACACTCTTAATGTTGGTCTTTCACTTTGGGTTGATGTACCCATTAAGACCATATAAGTGAATACATATAATCTATGAAAACTGGATACTGAATTAAACCATCAAATACCTTTAGGTTTAAATGAAAACTACATAAAAGCATTTCAGCCATCAATTTGGCTATCACTTCTAGCCAGTATGAATTCTGCTGGAAAAGCTATTTTCGTGCAGATGTGGAATTCAATGGGAAAGACTGACTCGTGTACCAACATCAATCAAAATGTCGACTTCCTTGGCAGCTCTCAACAGTAAGGCAGGTTCAAAGGTCACAGGATAAAGAAAAAGCCAAGCTCTGGTTCAGCTCTAATATCTCCTCTGTAGAAGTCTTGCAAAAGTACCCCCTTCTGTATTAGCCTGGCTTTCATTAATCTTCTTGCCATCTTCTTTAACTAGTCATGCAGAACCGCTCGATAGCAAGACGTATAATGGGGAAGGCCCCGTGCCTATTACCGCGTTAACATTCTCTTAAGCCCAGTGCAACAATGGACTGGGAAGGCTGGGGAGAGCTGCGACTGCAGGGTGCGGCGGGCGATTCAATCATTGCCCTGGCTTACCTATGTACTCTGACCCACAGACACAAGGGGCCTTTGTGTCTAACTGGCTTGCCCATTAAGGTTGCTGAAGATCACAACAATGCTGATCTTTTCTATTTAAGCTAAATCAATGTAGACAAATCATTATTCAGTAGCTTTAATTTAATTAGTAAATTAAATACACTACTTTACAGATCTTGTCAAGTACTTATGAAAAGAAAGATTCATTTAAGTGAGAGGTCACAATAAGACCAGCTCATTGAGCTCAGTCTTAATCTCCTGCAAGTTCTATTCACCAGAGTCGAACGCGGAAGCCCAAAGAGTTCGCTGTTTCCAAACAGTATTTTAGACAACAAAACAAAACAAAATAAAAATGCCCTACCAACCTAACCAGCATCAACAGAATCAGATTTCCTTTAAATTACACTATTGCAAGAGAATGTAATCAGGTTACCTCTATTATGTTGCTTCCTTAAGATTTTATATCATCTATACTTAATTGAGATACAGAGCTCTTTTTGGCCATAAAGACGACAGCTACTTTATTAAGGTTTAAATCTCATTTCTTAATGATAGGCTACTTCCTTTAAAGATTGAACCTGCACAGCCCTCTTCTGATGAGGCCAAACCTGGCACAGCAGAGCCTGAGATCTCAGATGGGTACCATATTCATAGAGAGGACCCTGGCTTTTGTCTCAGCACTGGAAATGGAGGTTAGCATTTAGAAAGAGTCCCTGGCATCCCGTCTATTTCCATACCTGTATGAGGTGGAAATGACTGCTCTGAAACAATGTAACCACGGCAGTTTCTGATATAGAAATACTCTCTTCTCTGTGTGCTATATACATCCTTGATCAGCTAAGAAGAATTAAAATTAATTCATCTTTTAAGAGGTCTGTGGCATCCATATCATGGAGAGTGGCAAGCCAGACTGAGAAATCACTGATTTGAATAATAATGGTAGCATGCTTCCCCCCCCCCCCTTTAAATCTAGAAAGGCAGGAATTATTCTTAATTTCACAGGGCTTGTGATACATAGACATTCTTGAGTCTTTTAGGAGTCTGTATTTATATGTACATTTTTTTTCCTAGGCATGTATCTATTTAGTCATTAAGTTCCAGGTCCTTAAACACTCAAAGGGACAGAGTGATAAATCTTCCTTCGGAGAACCTAACCTGAGAGGGAGAAGCAGAGGGGAAAGGGAGGAGAGCCACTGAAGGGCCTCTCGGACTCCACAGTCTATGTAATTATGTGTTTCACTGCAGGCGCTCTAATGCTCAGTCCCTTTGCCAAGTCAGCTATTCACACACTTCTGGGATACAGCATCAATTAAACTGAGTTGTGTTCTTTATGACGACCAAATTAATGACTTGACAGAGGCTTTCTCAATAAACACTGCAAACTGGCCATATTCGAAGGGTTTAAAAACCACTTCTTTCCCGTTCAAAATTCTGACAAACATGTCTCAAATAAGACGGGGGACAACTTCATTATCCTCCCAACTCTTAATGCCTTTTTGTAAAGAAGGCGGAGTAATAACACGTCTGCTCTGTTTTCACAACTAAATTATTCTAGTTGGTCACACATTCCAGTCTTCAGCAAGACATTTGTGTTATGAAAGATAAAAACATGAAAAAGAAATATATTGCAGAAATCAAAAACCTTATCTACTTCTAGACTCTCTTTGCCATAATTCATTCAAGAAGGCCCAAGAATAATTTTTGATGTAAACTCAGCTCAAAACATACATCACTATGCTGATAAAAATCACAGGCTAAACTTATGAAATATAGTGACTTTCATTTCTTTAGTGCTGTTAAAATAACTTTTTTCTAAGGTTCAACAGACACAAAAGATAAAAAGGGTTACCATTAATCCTTTAAAAAAAAAAAAAAGGAGGAAAGAAAAAGAAACAGCCCCATAGATTAATTCTGTGGTCTGAGGATGAACTTTTTAGAGTAAGTCACTGAATTAATTTGGTAAAGATACTGGAAATCATAAAAAACACATCGCATCAATCTGATTCATTTAATACAGCCTTATTTGGGCACTCTGCAACATAAATTATGTGGAATAAGTTTTAGTGTCTAAATTCTGACCTTATTAAGCTCAGCAAACATTCACAACTCTGCGGGGGCTATGGATGGGGGCTTGGGTGCATTAGCTCAGTAGGAAGTGGGGGCTGACCTCACACAGATAAGCACGGTCAGTGTGCTATACAGGGGTCTGTACCGAAGTCTAGGGTGAAGTTAGCAGAGAGGACTGGCCCTGGCTGGCTCTTGAGAAATGTATGTGTTGAATAAGAGAGGTAGAAGGTGTGTAAACCAGAGGAGGGTCAGTGTGGAAGGTTTTGTCCAGGCAGTAGGAATAGGAGAAGGAATAGGACATGAGGTTCACAGCGACCACCCCCCAAATTCGGGAGGAGAAACTCTGGGATATGAGGCCTGAGTGGTCAGTGGTTTGCCATGTCGGCAAAAGCTAGGCTGAGGAGTCTTAAATTTTATTTTATGTCTACAATTTCCAAGTCTTTGTTTATTTTTTAAAATAAAGCAGTAAAAAATCCTCTTACCTATGAACTTCTTAAATGCAGAGACCACTTTGGTGGAAGGGAAGGCCTTATGCTCAATCCGGCCTGACACAGACGTGTACACACACGAAGATACATGCCGGAGGGCCTCTCAAGAACCTCTCAGCTGAGAGACTGCAGTCTGAGGCACTGCTACCGGGAATGGGGACTTGGGAAGTGTGTGCAGGAGGAGAGCCAGTTATTCAGGGAACTGTCATGATTTCTAAATCTCTGGACACAGTGAGAGCCAAGGAAACCTTTGAGAAACCCACTGTGCAGTTTTTACACTGAACTGTCCAATATAATGGAAAGTGCCACAAAAACCTCTTGTGAGATTGTCAGTGCAGAGATGGCAGCCAGTATCTATTCTGTGTCCTCAACGTTGGGAACCGAGCCCATGAAGGCCGATGGGTAGTAACTACTTCTTGACAGATCCCATGAGGTGACTGGGAGTTTGGTGGCTGTGACTCTTTCCTTCCTTCCCTACTATCTGATATGTCACATCTGTAACCCCACTGCCCAAAGCAAAGCCTTCCTGGGCACAGCGAGTGGCTGTGTAAGTGTGAGGGAAATCTAAATCCTGCTTCCAGTTTTTTTCCCTAACCTTGCCACTTCAGCTCATCCTTCTATGCAGCACACAGGCACTGGCCTTGCATTTCTCAGAGACATGGAGAAGTTACAGAATGTCCCTCTTCAAAGCATCTTCAGTTCTTGGAAAGATGCAAGAACAATGACATTGTTCCTGGCTACCGAACGGGAGGGTGTGTGTTAAGACATTTCCCAAAGTACAGGGAGTCCAGCAGCCTTGGATGCTGCCATTTTACATTGTAAAAGCCTCAAGGGGCAACAGGGATAGCTGAACAGGGAGGAATGGGATAGCCATCTTCCTTCCTTCCTTCCTTCCTTCCTTCCTTCCTTCCTTCCTTCCTTCCTTCCTTCCTTCTTTCCTTCCTTCCTTCTTTCCTTCCTTCCTCCCTCCCTCCCTCTCTTCCATCTTTCCTTCCCCATATTCCAATAAATTCTTCTTCTTCTTCTTCCTTTTTTTTTTTTTTTTTTTTTTGTCGGTTGTGGGGCCTGAACTCTGGGCCTGGGCGCTGTCCCTCAGCTCTTCAGCTCAAGGCTAGCACTCTACCACTTGAGCCACAGCGCCACTTCTGGCTTTTTCTGCTTATGTGGTGCTGAAGAATTGAACCCAGGATCTCATGCATGCAAGGCAAGGACTCTACCACTGAGCCACCTTTCTAGCCCCTCCAATAAATTCTTTCAAATTCTTTTCTCATGCCAAGCTGGTAGCTGAGCTGAACAGAGAAGATAGAGCCTAGCACACCTGGATTTGACAAAGAAATTCAATACCTCCTGTGTCTGAGGTATGTGGATATGCTCAGTCTGTGAGCCTCCTAATGGCTCTTCAGGCCCATTTTTAGTTGTATGACTAAAGATGCTGGCCTTAACATTTTTTATTATTCCTTTTGAGTATATAATTTCTTATATTTGTTCTCCAAGTCTGTGGACACTGGAACATAGGAGATTAACAAAAGTTAGATGCTCAGGTACAGAACCAGAATTTCCTGGGGTAGGTGCCGGGTGGCTCCACAGTAATGCTGAGATGTATCACAGTTTGAGCACCAATATACTCTAGCCTTGCCTTCTCTAAGCAAATAATGAACATTTAACATCACATTTTTTTTTTCCATTGGGGACTACAGTGAGATCTATGTCCTTTTTTTTTTTTTTTGGCCAGTCCTGAGGCTTGAACTCAGGTCCTGGGCACTGTCCTTGAGCTTCTCTTGCTCAAGGCTAGCACTTTACCACTTGATCCACAGTGCTACTTCCGGCCTTTTCTGTTTGTGTGGTACTGAGAATTGAACCCAGGGCTTCCTGCATGCTAGGCAAGCACTCTACCACTAAGCCACATTCCCAGCCCATCTATATCCTTTTGACTTCTTGATAGGACTAGACTTGTAAAGATGATTAAGTGATCCATCTAAACACTAAACTCAATTACTTAACTACCAAATGCATGCCCAAACCGCATGTACTTTGATAATTTAAGCAGAGGAATGCCAATGCAGGAGCCTCTTGTGTAGGACCGGGCAGGAGTATAGTTATGAGCTGGGAGGTCATGGACTGCCAACAATCTGGGGACACTGACACTTTGGACAGGATGGATATCTAAATCTAAGCTTCAGCGGCCACAGGAATTTCCCCAGCTTTCCCCGATCTGGCTGGAAAGAAAGCAGGTCCAGTTCTGACTGGTTAAGTTCCCCAGATGGGAAGAGAACAGGAACACAATGTGAAATGAGGGTTTTTATGGGTTCAAGTTTCCAGGGCATAGCTGAGAGGTTCACTGCTGCCACCAACGCCTAATAGAACGGGGGCTCACGTAAGGCTCTGGGCACCTAACACAATCCCGTTTGATTAAAAGAAATTTCTGGTAATGAATTAAACAGACCCAAGGAAAAAAGGACACGGTGGTAATATATTCTCCTGGCACCCAGCACACAGAGGGGAAGAGAGGAGAAGAGAGAAAGGAGACATAAATAAAAGGGACTACTCACTGGGGCTTTTTTCTTCAGCAAGGTCACAGGCACAGAGCAGGTCAGAATCGATTGAGATGGGTTTCTGCTTAATCCAAAACTTAGTGCTGGCTTTCTGATTCGTAACAGGATCTATCTCTACTTTGTCTCCAGAGATACCTGTAAGGCCAAGGGAAGGACAAAAGAAAAGAAGCTATGAGAAGTGGAAAGTGTAAGTGACTTCAGTGTGGTTATTTGCCCTGCTTTATAAGTCCTGAATTGGATGCACATTTGCTCTTACTTGGGGCTTTAGAAAAGCCAGAGGCTTCTTATGATAGACAGAGACTCTAAAGGGCACATAGAAGTTGCAGTCTGGTTTCCTGTGTGTGTGTGTGTGTGTGTGTGTGTGCGCGCGCGTGCGTGTGTATGTGTGTGTGTGTATAAGAACTCATAATTACACATATCTTTTTAGATGTAACAGATACAATATAGAATTCACCTACAAATTGTTAACTACATTATTTCTATATCAAAATAAAATATAGTATAGAACCATTTACAAAATAATTTTGATGATTATTATTTAAAAATTTATGTTATTATTTGTTCTGGTCCTAGCACTTGAACTCAGGGCCTAGGGGTTGTCCTTGAGCTTTTGTGCTCAAGGCTTACACACTCTACCACTTGGGCCGCACCTCTACTCCCAGCTTTTTGCTAGTTAACTGGAAAGAAGAGTCATATGGACTATCCTATTTGGGCTGGCATGGAACCAAAAGAACAGTGATCTTCAGATCTCAGCTTCTCAGCAGTTAGGAATAAAGGTGGGAGCCACTGGCACCTGGCTTCATGAATTAAAAAAATAAATCTGGGGTAGATAGAGTAACACCATTCATGCCTAAGCTACCAATGAAAAGTTTCTGACCTGGAAAAATCTTATACACTAAAAAGGGGAAGGGGGCACTTCTCATCTGTGAAACTAAAACATTGTCCCAGCTATATTTAAGGGAAGTCACAGAGGGACCAAAGGGTCTTTTACACAAAACATTTGAAGTTCAAGTCTTGTAGCCTGCTCTCAGGTGGTGGAGGTCACTGCCTTTCTGCTGAGGAGACTCAGCACTGGCTATGAGCTTCATGCAACAAAGAGTTCATAAGCAAAAAGCTATAATGTTAACATGAGAACTTCAGGTTTTCTTTCCAGGGCTTTAATACACAAATCTTGCCATCCAGTGACTGGATGTGAGGAGCCCCAGGAAGGGAGGCATCCGGGACCTGTGTGGACATGCACAGTGCTTGATCTCCTGGTATTTCAGAGAAGCACATGCTCTGCTGATACCCTTTTTCCTCTTTCACTGAAAACTGAGGAATCTGTTCATCAAGTGAGACAAAAACCCTCTGGAGTGAGCCCCCTAATAGGGAGCTTTAAAATTAATTAATTTTTTGACCATGGTTTAAAGGTCAAGGTCAAAATGAAGAGAGGAAAAAAGAAAGCAAAATGAAGCCAAGATGTAAGAAATAATTAAGATAACCAACTGTAATACTGAAATAGAAAAGACAATCAAGCCTGACATGTTTTAGCCTATAGGTCACACTTACTCATTTTTTTTTTTGAGCCAAATGCAGAGAAATTAATAAGCCAAAAGAAGCATATAAAAGAGATAGCTCAATTAACATCCTTATCCCCTAACACCAAAATATGGCCATACCTAACAACTACAGTCTGACAGCAGATTTAAAATGAAAAATATAAACATAACCCTAGTAATAAGGCCCATTACCATTGTCATTCATTTCAATTTTATTTTATGACTAAATTCTGAATCCCAGTTAAGATAATGGCAGAAAGTGTATATGGATGGATGAGGGCAGTATTTTTGGAGAAGACCACACAGTGCTGGCTGTCTAGCTCTGGCTACTACAGGGCGATTCTGTGACAAGACCAACAACCGGTATTGTTTTGTTAATTGGATGCTGGAGTTTGTCATAACACTTGTGGCACGAGTGTCAAATGTCAATTAGGCATAATGTCCTAAGTCCAGTTGACTCAGATGCTCAGATCTAGATGACTTCAGGAAGGTAAGAATCTATCAGCAGACCAGTTTTATTACTTTTCACTTAAAACAGATTACGACTACCCAGTTATACTCTTGCTTCCAATCTGGTCATTAATTGTTAAGGATTAGGACATTTCTATAGTTCCCTGAAAGAAGAAAGGAACTTAAGGTATGGTCACTGGTAATGATGTGTGTGTGTGTGTGTGTGTGTGTGTGTGTGTGTGTGTGTGTGTGTGTGTGTATGTGTGTGTGTGTGTGTGTGTGTGTGTGTGTGTACATGCGAATATGCACTCTCCTTATTCTGCTTTTTATTTTGATATTTATAAAAGTCAAAATGCACACAGTAAAATAAATGTGTTTATCTCTTATGTGGAATATACCCCAGCCCACATTCCAGAAAGAGAATAAGAAAAAAAAAATCACCACCAGAGAGAAACAGAGTAAAATTTGTTCTATGGCCCTGCAGCTCTCAAAGCTGTAGTCAGTCAATATTGTTAATGTACCTTGTTAATTTGATAGGATTTGTCAGGTAACTCCACTGGAAAATTATATAAAACTGTTCCAGATGAAAAGATGATAGTGACATGAATTAAAGTGATAGAACAATAGTGGAATATAAACCAGAAATGACACCCAAAGTGGCTGTTGATTTATTGCTGCACTGAGTTTGGTTCTGGGCCCCCATGTATATTAGTGCTACAAATCTGGGTCCATTTAGCAGAGAGAGGCTCATACATACATCACCAGCTCCTGCTCCAAGCCAAGGTCACTCCCCATTGCATCAATCTTTTCAACGGAGCCTACTTCACAAAGCAGGACTTGTGTAACCATCTCAGATGTAACAGACTCTCGTCCTCTTTCATCTTTCTTTTATCATGTAAAGTACACTTTAACTTCTATTATTTTTATCTGCAAATTGTTCTGGTGGAGTTCATCCATTACAGGCGGTATCTCTGCATCAGTTTCCTAAGTCTGCTTGGCCACAGACCACTTTCTCAATGATGCCCTTTCCTAGGGTTCCTGTGCAGATGCCGTTCACAGAGGGAACCCCAAGATTGGGGCTTGGAAATGGAGATGTGGAGATGAATGTAATGGGTAGACAGGTGGGACACCAGTTAAACAATCGGTTGTTGCACAAAAGACGCATGTAAATCAGGTTTTTTTTTCCGGAAGTAGATTGCATTTTCCCACTGATTTCTAGTTCCAGTGATACTTTATCTTCATTCAGGATTGATCTGTAATTGGCAGGGGCTCCCAACACTTCAGTTTTAAGTTTCTCTGCCCTGCAGGCTTTCTGTCAAGTAGTTAATGATCTGTAAAACTCTTGCCTGCCTAGAGGAGTCACTATTTAAAGGAACCTACCTGTAGGGGAATCTTTCCTGATGAGAAAAATCCTTTGTACATTAAATAATTTCACTCCACCTTGATGTGAGTCTCAGCTTCTCAAAGCTGAGCCCTGCTGGGTACTCCTGCTGGCATCCGGTGGCATCTGGGCTGGGAGGGTCTGAGGATCACACCTACACCCCACTGCTGAAGAGAATCCTAGCACCTGGCCTGGGGGTATCTGGGTACTTGAGGAGTCCCATGTCTTCTTTTAAATTATTGCTTTTCATCTTCAAACCAATCATTGAAACAACTGATTGGTTTGACTATACATACACATATAAATAAATTATATATATATATATATATATATATTTATAATGATACTAGGTTTTTGCACTCCAGGCCTAGCTAGGAAGGCACTCTACCACTTGAGCTGTATCTGTGGTCCAAAGGTCTTCTTGTTGGAAGAGGCCAGTTTTTTGGAGAGAGATGAGTTAGGCGGCTGATGTCTACCACAGTCCAGGCCAGACACAGGGATGATGTGGGGCAGTATGATGCAGTGTGGAGAGGAGGCTGGTAGGACTCTCAACTGGGGAGCTTTGGCCCACTGGCCAATGCTGCTGTGACTGTAAGGGAAGGAGGTGAGTTCTGGGCCTGAAGCAGCCCTGCTTCCCTGGGATGGTGAAGCACTGAGAGGTCTTTTGCCACCAGGAAAAGAGCAAAAAGTGCAACCCTAGCAGGAAGAGCTCACAGCTGCTCTTGAGTCAGAAGGCTCCAGCACAGGAATCATTTGCAACAGTCCTTACCTCAGACCCAATAGGTGTCTACAGCAGTTTAACACAACTAACATTACCCCACTCCAACAAGAGCCAGCAGAGCTTGTGCCTGTGTCCAAGTTAAGGAGCTTGCCTAAGATCAGCCAGCTCCTGAGAGGCAAAACTGGAATCTGAACCCAGGACCCCTTTGTTAAGCCACTACGTGGTTGTGCAGGAACTGTGCTAATGTTCTACACAGCACACCTCAGAAGGTGCTATGCAGCAAGGGGGCTTGTCTGCAGTCAGAAACATACTCACAGGCATCCAGTCCCCAAGTCCTGGTTCATTTCATGGCTGGGCAAGGCTTCACTGATATAGGTCAAGAAGACACTACAAGGAACTTTGCCAGGCAGTCTACACTGTTTTCACTGAGGAACAAGGAAATATTCACATGTGCTAACAAGTGCAAACTTATTAGTGTATGGTTTTCCTTGACTAAAGTGTTCATTTTCATATAGTCTCTGAAGGGAAAGCAAAGGTACTCTGTAAAGTGTTATTTATGCATTATCTTAAGTAATTTGGATTTAAAGTATAGTGGCCAAGCATAGTGGTACATGTCTGTAATCATAGCTATTCAGGAGGATTGTAGTCTGAGGCTGTCAGGGTGGCCCTAGGCAAAATCAAGAGAATTTATCCTTGAAATAACTACAGTGAATCTGCAAAAGGGCTGAGGGCCTGGCTCAAATGGTACAGTGCCTGCACATTTGAACTCAGGGGAAGAGGCCCTGAGTTCAAACCTCAGTAGGGCCAAAAATGAGACAGAAAAAAGACATATTAAAAAGATCAAAAGGAGCCGGGTGCCAGTAGCTTGTGCCTGTAATCCTATCTCAATCTCAAGAGACTGAGATGTAGAGAATTTCAATTTGAAGTCAGCTCAGGCAGAAACCTCCAAAAGACTGCAAAATAACCAGGAAAAAAAAAATCAGAGTCATAAGTATAGATCAAGTGGTAGAGTACCAGCAGAGTGAAACAAGCTGAGGGACCACTAGGATCTGAGTTCAAATCCTAGTACTGGCAAAAAGGGGTATGTTCTAAGGTGTATCAGAGGTCAACTCTGGTTACTGGGATTACATTTTTTCTTCTTTGTGCTTTTCTAGAAGTAACTTCAGAAAAATTAAAAACAATCCGTTTTCTTTGTGTGTGTGGTGCTAAGGATCAAAGCAAAAGGCTACCAGGCAAGTATCCAATAACTGTCACTGAACAGAAAGTTGACTTAGTTTCCATTTGACCATTCAGTTTTCTTTTCCAATGCACACACACATTTACTCATTTACTTAGTTATGTTTATTTGGCAGTACTCAGGTTTGAACTCAGGGCCTCATGATTGCTAGGAAGGCATTGTACCACTTAACCCATACCCTCAGTGCTTTATTCCATGGAGGGTCTTGCTTTTGCCCGAGACTGCCTAAGACTGTGATCCTTTTATCTTTATGTTCCCAACAGCTGACATACATATGGCAACCACGTCCAGTTTGCTGGTGGAGATGGGGAAGGGAGGTCTTTGATAACTTGTTTTTTTGCTCGAGTTAGTCTCAACCTTGATCCTCTCACTCTGGAGTGCTGGAACTACAGCTGTGTATCATCATGCCCATATCCTAACCTTTAAAATGTGGGAAAGACTAGTATAATGAATAGATAATAACGAGTTGTAGAATACTTCCATATAGCAGCTCTCAAGTACACAGAGGGCTGAGCTAACGGGAAGAGCTCATGTGAGCTCCATTATATCTAACCTATGCTATTGTCAAAAACAATGTCCCTATCAGCTTTCCCTATCAGCAGGTGAGTCATGGCAGGTAAGGAAGAGGAGCACATGGAAGTCCTGAAGTGGCCACTTTTCTCAGAAACAAGGGAGGCCATTTGTCTGCTTTACCAGCTCTCCTCTCTTCCCACTTATCCACTGCCATCCGTCATGACCTTTTCATGCTCTCCTCTGACAGCCTCCAGATACAGTGAGTCAAACTTCACTGGAAGCAAACTATCACACCAACTGTCAAAGGTGGAAAACACTGCCTGATTGCCGTCCTATATCAATGCCAGCATATAAATCCTTCCTTAACAAGACAGCTCAAAATAAACAAAATGTACCGCTATGTATATACAACCCTCTGGGGGAACTATTTGTTCAAGGCTTTAGAGTTAGCCCAAGGGGACCCTCGTCTGTTTTAACTAACCACATTTCCATAAAAGGAAATTAGTACCACGTATCAACTTCTACTAATATAGATAGAGCCCCCTTTGGGCAGCCCCTGGTTAGGTCTTCCTGCCAACAGTGGCTTGTTGAGTGCTAACATCTCTATCAGAGGGAGAATGAACCCCTTTAATGCAGCAGTGCAGATTAGCTATGAAGATTCAGGAATCATAAGTTCAGTTTTCTCATTTCTTAAGATGTGACTTTGGGTGAATTGTTATAAAATGGGCTTGGGGTGATTAAGTAAAGTAAGGCATGAGACGTGCTTGGAATAGTGCCCGGCACACAGCTAGTGACGACTGCTTCTATTAACTAAGATTATCAGGAGTCAGGCATGGAGCCGAGGAATGATACACAAACCCAATGACAAGGATTGGGAAGGAGCCACAGAAGGGGTGTGAACGAGGACCTGCCTAGCCCCAGGCCCGAGCACTGGGGATCTGCTTTGCACCCCTGGAGGCACAAGGGCCCAAAAGGACCGTCTAGCTTGAGGTTCCAGTACGTTGTTTCTATGAATCATCCAATAATCCCCCATCACCAGTGTCACTGGCCATGTTTCTTCCAACACTTTCCATGAGCTTAGCTCAGCATCAGGAAGAATGTTCTCAGGCCTGGAACTATGAAGACAAGGACTTTGCTGGCACATCGGCACTGGTGTTCTCCTAGGCAGAGATACTGCTTCCTCACTGAGCCTAGGCTTCCTCCTCTGTAAAATGGGGGCAGTAGTGCCAATTCCTGGGGTGTCGTGGAAATGGAATGATACAGTACACAAAACAGGTAATCATTACCTGAAGTATTACTAGAGATGAACCTCAGAAAGGTGAATATGGAACAGCCCAGGACAAGCCAAGTTAGCATCTGTATAGCTGACTTGAAGTCCACACTTAGCTAATTCTAGGATGTGTGCCCCCGCAGCCAGGGGTTTCTTATTGTTCAGGAGCTACCGTTAGACTCTGAAGAGGCATACCCTAGAATTCCTTGAGGCATACTTCATATACCTCCTCCAAAAACTAGAACACCTTGCAAATATTAGGGCACTTAACACTCAGTGTTTCAGTGTGTCTCCCAGTACACTTTTTATTTATTTGCTTAGACATCACGAGCTGTGGTTCATTCATCATTTTCCTACAACTCTGAGTTTAAGACTACAAAAGCCCCAGTGCTGTTAAATCCTGGAGTAGCCTTTTATACAATTCTACAATCCTCTTGTCTTTAGGTCACCTAGAGCTTACAAAAGCCTGGAAGAGCCCCCTGGGAACAGCACTGAACAACTCTTGGCCAGAGTGGATTTTGCTGAATATACACGGTCAATCGATATCATCCGCAGAGCAGTCAAGGAAGTCTTTGAAACTTGCCTGAATTTACACACAGGATCAGACACAGGCTGTTTGGGCTTAATGAGACCTAAGAGATCACCTCGTCTGGGGCTTTGATTCTCCATATGAAGACACTGAAGCTCAGGGCTGGGATATGACCTGTGATGTCATCCACCATAATTCATGTTTCCATACTACTAGGCCAGGGCTTAAACAGAGAAGCTTTCCTGCCACACACTAATCAAATACAGCTCAGGATTAAGGCACTTCCCAGCAATATTACACGCTCAAAATAGAAGAGAAAATTATTTTGGGACAAAATGAAAGGGAAACCCAAGACAGCCTTACTTTCTTGAGATTAAGTTGGGTGCTGAGTTCCAAGACTATGGGTTCCATTCAAAGAGCAAATCATCCAAAGCTGAGAGGAAAATATAGCTAAAAGCTGTCAGTTCCAATGTATGGTTAGGAAGAGACCACAAATGAGAGGGACGATGAAAATCTGTTGTCCTCAGTATGCAAACCAAGGGTGGGCTAATAAAAATTTGCAATAAGCTCCCAGTACAGGGCTGGACACTGGAGAGGGCTCACTAACGGCCCCCCGGCAACGCATATGTCTGCAAGAAGACTGAATTCTTTCTGCAGAGGAGGCAGGTAGATGACCACACTAAATACTCCCTGGAGGGAAATATCTCTGGGGACTATAGGATGTCAGCTGGGAATAAGTAGCATTCTTTCCTAGGAGAATTTATCATTCTATGAAGAGAGTGGGGAAAAAAATGGGTCTTCCCCAGATGATAAAGAGCATGGGATCCTGGGTGAACACTTCGGAACTCCTTCAGTTCTCACTTCCTTCTCAGCCACCCCACATGACGCCAGGGGAATTCTCACAAGGTGGCTCTGAGAGCAGAAATTAGCAACTATAGTTAGATGAAGCCCTAGAGTTTCTGATCTTTGAAGTCAGGATTTTTTCCTCAATTCAATCATTGCATTAAGCACTAATGTGGCAAAGAAATTTTCTGAAGACAGGTTGGATGGTTTTGTCCTGTGATCTCCTAAGTTCATTAGTAGAAAACTCAATTCTAAATTTAATTTCAGGAAATGTTGTCATAGCAGAGATGGAACAATCATTTAACAGCAGAATTGCCATTCTCAAACCTCTGCATGGACCCTGGGATTGCAGCTGGGCATGGACATGTTTCTTGTGATTATTTAGTGACCTGCAATGGGGGACACTATATCTCCTTATGTTTAGTGAGAGAGGAAATGGGAATATGTTAGGAAGAGGGTCTGCCTCCCTCAGGAGTTCTAAAATTCTCATTTCTAAAACTCAGGGCCTGGGCGCTGTCCCTGAGCTTTTTTGTGTTCAAGGCTAGTGCTCACACTTGAGTTACAGTGCCACTTCCAACATTTTTGAGTAGTTTATTGGAGATAAGAGTCTCATGGGAACTTTTCTGTCCAGGCTGGCTTCGAACCCCAATCCTCACATTTCAGCCTCCTGAGTAGCTAGGATTACAGGTGTGAGCCACTGGTGCCTGGCTAAGGGAAATGTTTTTTTTTTTTTTTAATTTTTTTATTGTGAAAATACTGTACAGAGGGGTTACAATTACATGGGCAAAATAATGAGTAATTTCTTATCAAGCATTGTAGCCTCCTCCTTTTTTTTCCCTTCCCATCGCATCCACCCCCTGTCCCCCAAAGGAAATGTTTTATTCACCATCCAGAACTACTTCCAATGTCAGAGTGAGCCTGGAGCTGCTGGCCTTCACTTACTCCATCTTGTGATGTGAATACAGTTCTTACGTCTACATACTGTATATTAAAAAGCAACACTAATCAAGTTTTCCTTTGAGTGCTGATTTATAGTTATTGACTACAGGTTCAATAGTAACTGTTGAGTAACAGATCTTTTGGTGATAAGTGAAGGGTCTACAATGACAAACAATAGACAAAGGCAGTGAGTTCGAACAAGAGGCACAGCTGTCAACTCCTCAGGCTGAGGAGCCCTCAGGGGAAGCCAGGTGGATCTACCTAGTCAGGAAAAACAAGTGTGGGCAAAGAGCTGAGAAGTGAGAAAGTCCTCTGCATGCCATGAGGTTATGCTTTCCACGTAAGGGGAGATGCTGAGCTGGTATGCTAATCCATGTCTAAAAGCCTAGAATTTGGGAGGCTGAGGCCAGAGGATTGTGAGCCTGGAGCCAGTCTGGGCTACATATAGGACCCTGACTAAAAAAAAAAAAAAAAAAAAAAAGTGAAAACAGTCAGGTGCTGGTGGCTCACTCCTGTATTCCTAATTACTCAGTAGGCTGAGACCTAAAGATCAAAGTCCAAAGCCAGCTTTGTCAGGAAAGTCCATGAGACTCTCATCTCTAATTAGCAAATAAAAAAGCCAGTACTGGAGGTGTGTCAAGTGGTGGAACACTCATCTTGAGCAAAAAAGCTCAGAGACAGTGCACAGGCCCTGAGTTCAAGCTTTAAGATTGGCATGCATGCATGTGCGTGCGCACAAGCACACACACATACACACACAAGTAAAAAGAAAAGAGATTCTAAGTCAAAAGATCTGGGATGAGGCCAGGGACATACACACACATGGTCAGAGTTGGTAAATGACAGTCACTACCAGGATAATGAGTTGGTCCTTTCTGCCTTGTATTGGTTTCTGCATAGCTTTTTGCCTGGTATATAGTAATTTAGCTTCTGTCAGCCAAAAAACAAATACACATTAATGGTATACTATAGGCTTCCTGGATCATGGCTGGCATTTGTCATTTTGCCCCTTTAAATTTCATGTCCCTCATACCTACTTCCATCTACCAGCCTTGCTTGGATAGCTCTCTGTCTTAGAACCTAGCCTCATCAAATGGTCAGTTATAAGCTTAGGTTAGGTCTACATATAAAAGGCTACCCAAGCAGTGCGTCGGTGGCTCATGCCTGTAATACTAGCTACTCAGGAGGCTGAGATCTGAGAATCAGATCAGCCAGCCTGGGCAGGAAAGTCCATGAGATTCCTATCTCTAATAAACCACTAGAAAACAGAAGTGGTGCTGTAGCTCAAGCAGTAGAGTACTTGCCTTGAGCTGAAGAGCGCAGGGACAGAGCCCAGGCCCAGAGTTCAAGCCCCACAACCGACCAAAGGAAAAAAAAAAAAAGAAGAAGAAAAGAAAAGGCCACTCGTATGTGTAGCCTTGTAGGCTTAACCCAGAAGGGAAGGAGACAAGATGAACTATTTCAAAAATGTTTTAGAGAAACAGAAATAATTAGACATGATGGCTTCTTAGGTTAGCTTTACAGCTGATAGGACAAGATGGTAAACAGATTTCAATTTAAGAAGCAAACCTATGCTGATTGTAGAGGTTCTTTAGAAGGCTGAACAGGCAAGGAGTGAGATAAAGTCTAGACCCAGAGGGACACAGTGCTGTGACTCATTAGCAATGTCTGCAGGGGAGTAGAGGGTGACGTCCATCTCCAGAGCTAGGTAGGAGGAGAGAGAAAGAAGTGTACATAGCTCAGAGTAATCACTTCCTTTGTGAAGGTCAAGTTATAAATGGTGGAGGCACCTCTGGCAGGATGGATTGGGTTTTATCCTGATTCATGTTGGGACTGGATATCCCACTATATATCTGATATATCTGAAAGGGGAGGGAAGAGTTAGTTTATACTAAGTAAATAAGCACTGCATGCTTTACATACCCCATTATTTCACTAATTCTTTCAAGCCTCAGTTTTCCCAGTAATAAAATGGAGCTACAATATCAGTGTGCTGTGTGGACTAAATGAGGTCCAGGGGTGAAAAGTGTCCATGGACTGTAAATAGTCATAGAAGTACAAAGGGGCAATACAATGATTATTTGATGGCAAAGCTCAATACTCAGGTTCAGGACTCCACCTCAATCTTTAATTCTGATCCCAGTTTAATGTGTTACTAGATTTCCCCTGTTTCCATATATAAAAAAAGGGTATATCAGTACTATCTAATAGTTTCGTGAGTGCAGCTGTAAGTGCTTGTAAAAAGAGTAGCTAGCAAATTATCTGGTACATAGTTGTAGGGAGCCGAGGCGAGACTCCGCCCACTCCCTTGCAGCTTTGAGGTAACCACCCCAGACGGTGCTTGGCGGGACCCCTGAGCTTTGCGCGTGCGCGAGCCAGGTAGAGTCCCCAGCCAATCCCATGACACCTGGTGACGGTGAAAGGCAGGCGACCAACAATAGAAAGACCCGCGTTCCGATTCTCCTATATAAGCGGCTGTGTTTCGGGTGCACGCTCTCTAGCGCCCAAGCTCTCCTACAACTAAAAGGCTCTCCAATAAAGCGTGATCTGAGAAGACTCCTGGTGTGGTGGTCGTTTTTCCTCGCTGGTCGAGTAGACGGTCGCTACACATAGTAAATACTGACAATAATATCATTGTCAAAATGGGATCTTGGCCATGGGTTTCATAACAGAACCCATTAGTTTCCTAATCAGGAAATGTGGTGAAACCAGGTTTATAAGTTTGGATGTTAGAGATCAACATCTGACTTTCCATCCCCTGACATTTCTTGGAATTAAGAAACAAATGGCAGCTGGTAGCTGGAACATCAGGTCCTTCCACTCATCAGAAGACAGCAGCTGCAATGGCACAGCAGAGCCTGAACTCTGCTGTGCCTTCTTATGAGCTACAAATTCAGACAGTGGCTTTCTGTAGACTCAGTAGGGTTGCTGGGCAGGACATGGGCCACAAGAAATCTCTGTTCTGACTGACATGGGATAGAAGGGCAGAGAGAACCATCCATCAGTGTAGCTAAGATCTGAAGCACCTGGCTACTCAGGTGAAATAAAATATTTACTGATCTCAGAATCCAGCTGTTCACTTGAACACTCCTAAGAGTGTGCTATGTGTTGCCTTGAACTTAGCCATAGAATCCAAGGAAAGAATACCTAGAACAAAGCTGGGCTCTAAGGGGTTCATGCCCATAATCTTAGCTATTTTGGAGGCTGAGATGTGAGGATCGAGGATCAAGGTTCAAAGCCAGCCAAGGCAAGAAAGTCTATGAGATGTTTATCTCCAATTAACCACTAAAAAAAAGCTGGAAGCTGAGCTGTGGTTCAAGTCGTGAAGTGCCAGCCTGAGCAAACAAAAGCTAAGGTACAGGGGCTGGGAAGTTGGCTCAGTGGTAGAGCGCTTGCCTTGCATGCCAGAGGCCCTGGGTTCGATTCCTCAGCACCACATAAGCAAAAAGAAAAAAACCCGGAAGTGGTGCTGTGGCTCAAGTGGTAGAGCGCTAGCCTTGAGCTGAAGAGCTGAGGGACAGCGCCCAGGCCCAGAGTTCAGGCCCATGACCAGATCCAAAAAAAAAAAAAAAAAAAGAAAAAGCTAAGGGACAGAATCAAGGACCTGAGTTCAAGCCGAGTACTGGCACAAAACAAATCAGACAAAAAAAAAAAATCCAAACAGACAAAGAGAATATCTGGATTTCTGTGCTCAATTTTATGCTACAGAGCGGAGGAAGAGTCTGAAGTGCCACACCTGACCTAAAGTGCCTGGGAAAATGAACTAATTTATTTACTATGTTATACATTAACCATGGACATAGGTCATCTGACTACCACAAAATCCTGTAGAAGTATTTGTGAAGTTTCTCCATTTCTTTTTTTTTTTTTTGGTCCGGTTGTGGGGCCTGAACTCTGGGCCTGGGCACTGTCCCTCAGCTCTTCAGCTCCAGGCTAGCGCCCTGCCACTTGAGCCACAGCGCTACTTCCGGGTTTTTCTTTCTTTCTTTCTTTTTTTTTTTTTTGCTTATGTGGTGCTGAGGAATCGAACCCAGGGCTTCATGCATGCAAGGCAAGCGCTCTACCACTGAGCCACCTTCCCAGACCCGAAGTTTCTCCATTTAATGCTGAAGTTTGAACTTAGATTCAACTTGGAACACATGTTTTGACACCATCTTTTACACCCCCCCCAGCTGTGACTCTCCACCAGAGGGCGTCACATGTGCCACAGGAAGGATCCAGTAGCATCAGTTGGGAACCACTACTCTGCTTCATGGGTGCCATCCATTTCTATCTGACAGGGCTTCATTGTGGCAACAAGAGAGGTTCTCGCAAGACAGCCATCTGAGTGATCTGATTTAATACTCACAAGATTGGAAACTAGGAGAGATGGCAAAAGGAAAATAAACAAAAATGGCAATAACACTAAGATGAGCTACTGTTTAGAATGCAGCTTCTTTCAGACTACATAGTAGGTAAGCAATGTAATCCTCATTTTATAAATGGCAAAAACTAATACTGAAGAGGAAGGAACTTGTTTAAGGAAACCCTGCAGGTCAGTAGTAAAGGTAGGATTTGAACCTAGGCCTGATTGACCACAGAGTTGGGCTTTTACCTTTAAATAAAGAATCAGGATGGGCACTAGTGGCATATGCCTGTAATCCTAGCTACTCAGGAGGCTGAGATTTGAGGATTGAGGTTCAAAGCCAGACCGGGCAGGAAAGTCTGTAAGACTCTTATCTCTAATTAAGCACTAAAAAGCTGAAGAGCTGTGGCTCAAGTGGTAGCCCCAAGCAAGAAAGCTCAGGGACAGTGCCCAGGCTCTGAGTTCAAGCCCTAGAAATGACATTAAAAAAAAATCTCAATAAGTCATCAGAATTAAGTGAATTAGTATATCTGTATTTGAGGGAAAAGTAGGGAGAAAGTTCTGGGGTTTTGGTTACCATTCCAGCACTGTTCCTCATACTGCGGAATGGGCAGGGTCAATTGCTGGTTATGCTCACCATAAACATCCCTGCCTTAAACCATTGTAGGTGGACCACTGAACTTTTTAAACTGAGGCTTATTCAGAAAAAGAAGATCCCTTGCTGCTAGGCAAGTGTTACAGCCAAACAAACTGTATCTCTGCAATAAAATGCACACATAGGCTGTATATAAACCATGACTATGTACGTCACTTTTCCATAAAATGTACAAAACCATGTAAACAGATCAAGAAACAGACCCCTGGCCTTCCGAAGCCCCTCTCCCTATCATTACAGAAAGTTATAGCAATGAATTTCTCAGTGCTTCACTAGTAAAGCTATATCAAGGGATTGGATGGAGGGCCATTACTAGGCAAGAGCTCTGCCACTGAGCTACATCCCAGGCCCAGGGAGCTGGCTTTAATTTTTTTTTAAATTTTAATTTGTTTTTTAAGCTGCTCGCACCTAGCTGCTGCTCCTCTTCCTCCTTATCAGTCCTGGGGCTTGAAATCAGAGTGTGAGCACTGTTGCTGAGCTTCTTTTGCTCAATTCTAGTGTTCTACCACTTGAGCCACAGAGCCATTTCCGGATTTTTCTGCTTGTGTGGTACTAAGGAATCAAACCTAGGGCTTCATGTATGCTAGGAAAGCACTCTACCACTAAGCCACATTCCTAGCCTCTCTTTTTCCTTTTTAAGACAAGGTCTCCCAGGTACAGCCCAGGCTGATTTGGAGCTTCTGATCCTCATACTCAAGACTCCTCAAGCCTCCCTATCATACCTGTTTACCTGTTTTTTTTTGTTTTTGTTTTTTTTTCTTTTTTGCTTATGTGGTGCTGAGGAATTGAATCCAGGGCCTCAAGCATGCAAGACAAGCGCTCTACCACTGAGCCACCTTCCCAGCCCCTGTTTACCTGTTGTTTTTTTTTGTTTGTTTTCAGCAGTCTTATTATATTTATTTCTATGACAGAACTAGGAAAAACATTGCCAGAGCACAAAATACTCAGCAACTTTAAGTTTTCATCAATAGTGTTTTGTTCCAAAGTTACTGATTCATCTATTTATTCTGCATCATCCTAGCATCTAGTGTGTGTGTATGTGTGTATGTGTGTGCAATATGGGGGATGGAACCCTGGCTGTGCACACACTAAGCACACACTGGATCACTGGGCCATACCCCCAGTGCCCTGGCAGATACTGTTCACTGAGCACCTTTCTAGAACTCTGTATGTGCTGTGACACTCCATCCTCATAATTAGCCTATGAGATTAGGACTATAGGGTTGTGTATCACTTGCCAGTGGTATTCCAGTGAATGAATGAGGCCTGGACCAGGCTTCTGACAGCTGAAGTACTACAGCACATCTCTTTTTTTACCAACCTTGCCCTCCACAGCCATCCTTGATAGCTGGTGCTATTGGTATTCTCTTCCTACGTGGGGAGATCAATGTCAGGAGCAGGGAACCTACCACTGCAGATCCCATGTGAGCTAGGCACAGACTGTCTTTCTCTTTTAAATGGGCACTTAACACAGTGACTAGTGCACAGCGTACATCTAGACAAGGCACACAAGGATGTCATTATGATACTTGGTTCTATTCCTGCTATGTCAAAACAGAAATTTAGCATATCATTGGAACAAATCAACCCAAATATTCTCATCAAACAAGGCAGAACTAAGGCTCAGAAAGGTGAAGGTGCTTTGCTTAAGGTTAAATGGCTAGTTCCTGATAGAGCTACAATTTAAACCATCAAGGATCATTTGCCCTTCTCTTAATTACAGAGCTGAACTGTCGGCCGACTGCAAGTTCCTATCCATCAAGTTTGGAAGGAATATTTGAGGATATTTTTAAGGCTTATTACATTAGCCAACTTAAACTATTGCCAACAGGAGAGAAGACTTCATCATGAGAAACAAAGCATTTGTGAGAAATATAAAATTAGCGAGCCTTAGAGTTAGAATTTAAACCTTCTTGCTTATGCAAGAGACAAACAAGGTCCTGGAAGGAGTGGAGTGGCAGAGCTGGGTATAATTTGGCTCTCTGATTGCATAAGCCTGCTACAGGCTCTTCTCTTCCTACATGGGAGATCAATGTTAGGTGCAGGTAACCTACCACTGCAGACCCCATGTAAGCCAGATACAGACTGTCTCTCTTTGGATGGGGCCCTTAACACAGTGACTAATGCACAGTGCATATCTAGACCCAAGGATGTGATTAAGAAACTTGTTCTATTTCTGCTATGCCGAAACAGAAATTTAACATATCACTGGAACAAATCAACCCAAATATTAGGAGCCAGTTAGTTCCAGTTAGCCAGTGAAGATCCTAATATAACCCCTGAGATCACTGCCAAGCTTGTGGAGTGACTCAGCCATGAGCTCTGTGGGGAAAGAAGGCAAGGGGCAAAATGGTCTGAGGATAGCAGGGAAGCTGAAGTCAATCAGACTGAAAAGTCTCGAGTTAGGTCTATTTCTAATCCTCTGCTCCATAAAGAAGGTGACAAGAGAGAGCACTCGGGTAGGGAAAAGGATGTGCTTTAGATGTCATTGTTTTAACATTTACTCAGAACACAAATACCCTTATTCAGACCACATACAAGTTGCATATAATTTCTTCGCTCACTTCTTCACAGACCACTGATATAAAGAGCTCAGTTTTTCACCTGTTCGTGTACTTACCTAACTGCACGTCAGTTGTGAATCGCAGTCTGTGAATCATGCTGACTTTGAATGACTTGTAATGGTGGCTGCTAAGCATATCCTGTACTGTAGCTATGTCAATTTGTGAATCCTCTTCAAAAACCCCGTCTGCCCTTGAACCTGGGGAGGGAAAAATGCAGTTTAGCTCATAAAGATACATGAGGCTTGGCAAATGGTGTCTGCTTAAAATGCTTTGGGATAAATTAAAATACTATGGGCTATTTAATTTGGAGAAGAAAAGGCTGAGCGATGACTTAATAATGCCATTCCAGTAAACAGAGAGTGGTAATATATTAATCACTCAACAATTAATTCCACAAACACTGCTTATGCCATGGCTGGGCAGTGGGGATAGAGGATGGATACAAAAACCCCCACTTGCTCTCAGCAAGCAGCTAGGTCCTCATGTGTCAGTGGAAATCTCAAGGTGTGTATATGTGTGTGTGTGTGTGTATGTGTGTGTGTGTGTGTGTGTGTGTGTGTGTGTGAGAGAGAGAGAGAGAGAGAGAGAGAGAGAGAGAGAGAGAGAGAGAGAGAGAGAGAGAGAGAGAGAAGAGAGGCTCTTCTTGTTTCTTCAGTGTGATTTTCCAGATCACAGGAGTGATCCATGTTCTTTGAAGAAGCCTTGTCCTTTCCTAATTCCCAAACCATCTGGCCAGCAGCTTTCCAGCTTATGCCCTACAGCCCCCCCTGGTTCCGGCAGGAGCCTGCTGGTCCTGAGATGTCTGTGACAGTCTCCTCACTAGCTATCAGGCTTCCCCCCTGCAATGCAGCCACCATCAGACTTTCTGATTCATCTTTCTAAAGGTCTGATTATTCATTTACCACCAAGTATTTGTGAGAGCCCTGTGCATGTATGTTAAGTACCTTGCTATGTGACATGGGCTACAAACACAATCACTAACGTAATCACTAGTCTTCAAAAACCTTCCCTGTCTTCCCAGAACCTCTCAAGTGAAGCACTTTTTGCGGCCAAGCAATCATGGCAGCCCATAGTCTAGAGTAAGCCCTATCTAGTCTTCTTTGTCCTTTCTCACAATACCTTCTCTCAGTGACTCCCAAACTCCTCAAGCAGCACACAGAATGTCATATGTCTAGGGGTTTCTACTTCTGGATCTGTACTCCCATAGTACTCTTGGCTTAGCGTATTCTTTCCACCTTTACCATAGACCTGTCAGAATCTGCCTCCTACCCCAGGCTAGCTCAAACTCCACCTCTTCTGTGTAACCATGCAATCTTTTCTGATGACTCTGACTGGCAATGAATTCCACAAGAGTGAGTCCATCCAGACCCTGGATCCAGGTAGACCTGGGGCTCAAATCCCAGCTCTGCCTCTAATTTGCTGCATGTTCTTGCACAAGTAACTGGTTCTCTGAACTTGTTTTTTGCTACCCATAAAGTATCAAAGTTCATGTAAAAAATCTAATATATAATATGCTTAGTAAATATGTCACAATTATTTTTATTCAGTGGTTAGAAAGCTTTTTCACCCTTGCCCTAGGATTTTTGGGTGGTTGCTTTGACTTAATATGGAAACTTTATCAGGTCAGTAAAGTTTC
Source organism: Dipodomys merriami (assembly GCF_024711535.1). Classification (NCBI taxonomy): domain Eukaryota; kingdom Metazoa; phylum Chordata; class Mammalia; order Rodentia; family Heteromyidae; genus Dipodomys; species Dipodomys merriami. The sequence goes on from NW_027202382.1 coordinate 40,867,887, forward strand.
TTTTTCATCTTTGGATCTTCTTCTACAGGCAGTTTAGGCAACTGTTACGTTCTCATTAAGTTTTGCCAAGTGAAAAATAGCCAGATACATGGTGCTTATTGTGTCAAGTGTGTACAAAGCACTTCTGTTACACTATAATCTCAAGACAATCTGGTAGGTTTCAGAGATTTCCATTTTATACAGGTGAGGAACCCAAGGCTTTGGAGATAAGTACATCCAAGGTTACACTAAACAAAGGCAAAGCATCTGCTGGTTCCTAGAGGCTGAATTTCTGAGGTACAGTTTGCTCATGCCATCCAAGGGTACAGTGAGCACTGATCTGGCAGAAGAGAGGGGGCCCTATGCCCGGGGCTGACCATCCAGGATGGCACCACAGGATTCAGAGAACTCCTTGGGACAGAGTTGGGGGGAACAAAATACTCTAGATCTGGGTGTTGAACTGGAATTTCTGTTATATAACTGGTAGCTTGGGATGCTTTGCATTGCCTACTTACAAGGCTGTTTATGAAACTGGTTTTTGTTCCCCATTGACCCCATTGTCTGTCAAAGAGGAACCACAAGTTGTTTGCAAACACTATGGATATTCACATGTTGGACAATTTCAGTACCTCCAATAGGCTCTGCCCTTGTGAGAGGTCTGGTAGAGCATCCTACACCAGCTTCCCTCCTTGCCCAGGTCACCCAGCTCTCCATATCACTCCCTTCTGGCCCCCTCCCTGTTTTTCCTAAAGAGCTTAGCTCTAGTGAGGATCTAAGAGAGTCCCCTGAGCCAGGCCCTCGGTCTACCTTGGCTCCTTCTGCCACTGCACCCTTCATCTCCCTTCAGAACAGATATCACCCTAGACTGGAGCCCTAAGAGGACAGGATGAACTCAGCACTATAGTCCTGGATGCTATGCAGGGCAGTACAGAGGAGAAAGAAAACAGAAACCCAATAAAAACTACTGGATTTCTAGGCATTGTTTCATGTCTACAATCTTACCTACTCATGAGGCTGAAATCTGAGGATTGTGGTTTAAAGCCAGCTGTGGCAGGAAAGTCTGTGTGAGATTTTTACCAACCACCAAGAAAAAAAAAAATCCGCAAATGGAGTTGTAGTTCAAGTGGTAGAATGCCAGCCTTGAGCTTAAAAACTAAGGGACAGTGCCTAGACCTGGAGTTCAAGTCCTAATACTGATACAAAAACAAATTAACTTCTTGATGAACTTAGGGTGGCACGTCCCAGTAAAATGATAGGAGGTAAGGCTTGGTCCCAGTATACCATGGGACATAGGCATGGCACCCCACCTCTGTGCAACTCGTGTCCTTTCCCTGCAACACCTGTGATTTTGGATGGAGGCACTACGATCACAGCTCCTGAGAGAGGTCTATGCCAGAATGAGAGGTTGGCTATGGAAAAATAATCAGTCACTTTCTCTTATCTACATTTTTACTGAAACATAATTGGTAAAAGTATTTATTTCTATTTTAGAACTTTTTATATGTGAAAATTAGAATTCTTCTAAAATACTAAAATCCTTTTATGCTCTAAGTCATCTAAAGCTATCTTTTCTGGGAAATGCCATTATTAGATATAACTTAGCTCTGAGTTCTTGTTTTCTTTACTAATTAGTATTTTCTAAATATTTCAGATATTTGATTTGCAAAGAGGTAACACCTTATTATGCTAAAATGCCAATTACTAAAAGGAAAAAAACACACTTAAGATTTTTCCATTTTATGATGTTGGATTAAAACCAATTTAAAAATTACTATAACGTGACATATAATTTTTTACTGAGCAATCTCAATGCCAGCTGCTAATAAAGCAGCTTAGCTGTAAATGATAATTCAGATGCTTTTAGATAAAGTGGTGCATAAATATGGCTAGAAATTGATTTAGCTTCTTTAAAGAAGCTACTGAAGAATGACATATTTTGTTTAATACACCAGCTAATGTAGTCCTAAAAGCTCAAACAAGTGCCAGTTTTCACTCTTAAATTTGCTGTGGGAGATTAATGAAAACTTTATATTTTGCTGAAATGTTAATAATGGGCAGATGAGATGATAGGATTTTAGTAGAGGTCTTAAAGCTATGGAATAACCAGAAAGGCTTGTCAATTTCCTTATATTAATTTTGTTCAAGACTTAGAGAGCTGGAGCTGGCTCAACACGCTAATGCTTTGTGCACTGACCTTCTACTCTCTGCCAGTATAAATTCATATCCCAACTGAGGATTTCAGCCCCTCTGATACTTGGGTGAGTCTTGAGCCTTGCCCCTGTTGACAAGGGGCAGCTTTGCTTTTATGATCAGGAGGGCAGCAGTACCTGGAGGAGCAGGAGGGCACTGTCCTGCACTCTTCAGGTCAAGCTGCTCACTGCAGAACAGGCTGTCTGCTGAATGAGAACAGCTGCTGGGCACCAGCTCCAGTAGCATTTGTCAAACAGGCCCACGAGTGTGGCTTCTCTGTGGCACATGTACATCTGTGTCTGTGTCTATGTCTGTGTCAGTGTCTGTCATTACTGGGGCTTGAACTCAGGTCCTGGGTGCTGTCCTTAGCTTTCTGGCTCAAGACTGGTGCTCTACCACTTGACCACACCTCCACTAAGGAACATATACCTTAACAATCACTTCTTCCTCATGCTTTAGAAGTAGGCTACCTTGTGGGAGGGCACTGGTGAGGACCAGGCAGGGCTGTGATCTGTAGGGGCTTGTAATCCAGCAGCAGAACCTAAAGCAAGCAGCACAAGACAGAGCGAAATGCCCAGTAAATGGTGTATACCAAATACTTCATCTAAAGTTAAAATATTACATCCAAAGCATGTTTTGGGACCAGAAAAGTTTTATGACTTGGTATGTGTAACCTTTACTGTTTGTATCCTTTTGGAAAAGGGTGAACTCAGCCACATAGGAAACGTGCTTGGAACCATACTGTTTGGATATCAAAGTTATTGCTGTATTATGAACTTCACATTAAAAAAAAACCCACTTGTGTTAAGAAGACATTTTATCTTCTTAAAGTGCAAAGTAGAGAAAAGGAAAATGTCTTAAAAATAAACATATAAAAAAATTCCCAAAGCTTTCCTCCCCAAGCCATTAATTTAGTTGAAATATAACCCTTTGGTATTTTGTTAAATTAGCAATTAAAAAGGTCACAAGCAATTAAAGGAAACAAAAGCCACACTGTGTTCATCTACATTAATGCTGAACTGGGTCTCCTGGTGAATGACAAGATAAATTGTAATGGTGTCTTCAAAGACTTCACAATGTATTTTGTCAAAGTCGGGAGTGTTAATGTCTCTATGTGCCATGGATTACCATAATGTATTGTGTCAAAACCCTTGAGCTGCAATAACTCAAAGATGTATTGTGATAGATCAAATTTCAGGGTGGGGCCTAATAGCGACATGAGCACCAGAACTCAAATGGACTGACAACAAAAGCCCTGGAAGAAAGACAGAAAATTCATTCACCATGCAGAGAGGTCTAGGGGGCAAGCAGAGAATTCAAGAGTGAAGCAGCTTAACTCCCCAGAGTAGAAGGTCAGGAAGGAAGAATAGGAATGGACCTGTCATCTGTCTTAGGGGAAAATAGCCAACCTAGGCTGGGACAAGTATATAAAGGGAAAAAGAGAGGAGGCAAGGAAGGAAGTAGGCAATTCAACAACCTGCAGCAAAGAATGATGCAAGGGTTGAGACAATCAAGGACTTGGGGTAGACTCAGGGCTTAGTAACATTAGCTAGAACATGGATATAGAGTTCAGGAGTGTAGACTCAAGCCCTAACTGACACTAAGAGTGGAGAATGGGTCAAAATCTTGCCTCAAAGTGTCTACTGGGCATGATGGCTCATGCTTGTAATTGCAAGATATCTGGGAGGTGGAGATCAGGAAGATTATGGTTTGAGACCAGCCTGGCATCTATGAGATACCAACTCACCCAACAGCTGGGCATGGTGGTATGAGCCTGTCATCCCGTCTAGGGATGAAGATGTAAATAGGGGGATCACGTTCCAGGCTGGGCTGGGCACATATTTAAGACTCTATCCCCAAAATAGCTGAAACAAAAAGGGCAGGGCGGGCTGGGAATGGGGCTTAGTGATAGAGTGCCTGTCTGGCATGCATGAAGCCTTGGGTTTGATTCCTCAGTACCACATAACCAGAAAAAGCTGGAAGTGGCGCTGTGGCTCAAGTGGTAGAGTGCTAGCCTTAAGCAAAAGCAGATCAGGGACAGTGCCCAGGCCCTGAATTCAAGTCCCAGGACTGGCCAAAAAAAAAAAAAAAAAGGGCAGGGGTCTAGCTCAAATAACAGAGTGTCTGCCTAGCAAACATGAAGCCCTACCTTCAAATCCCAGTACTGGAAGAAAGGAAGGAAGAAAGGAAGGAAGGAAGGAAGGGAGGGAGAGAGGCAGGGTCCATTGTTAGGAAAGACAGAGCTAACATTGCCCCTTCCTTCCAGTAATGCTGAGGACACAGTAAACATTCTTTGAGTCCTCAATATATTTTTTTTTTATACCAAGATGTGGTACAAACTTGTCATGTCAACATTCAAGAGGCTGAAGCACTGGAGGCCAGTATGGACTATCTGTTGAATTTCTAGGACAGCATGATTATACAGTGAGACCCTATCTCAAGAACAAATACATAAATCAAACGAAACAGCATCCTCTCCCCTTTTCCCTTTTTGATGCTGGGGATTGAAAATGGAGACATGCTCCATTCTAGTGTACTCTAAACACATGCTAAATACATATTGTACCTCTAAGTTACATCCCCCAAGTCCCACCTCAGTCACTTTTAATTTTTTTGGCAACACTGGGGTTTGAACTCAGGGCCTCCCACTCATTCTGGTACTCTTGCTCTTACCGGTACTCTACCACTTGAGCCATGCCACAATCCCAACCTTTTGCCAGTTATTTGGAGATGAAGTCTGGTGGATTTTTCTGCCTGGGCTGGCTTCAAACCCTGATCCTCTAGATCTTAACCTCTTGACTAGCAACTTATAGTAACTTTAAAAGAGTGCAATGGGGTCCTAATGCCAAAAAGTTTGGGAACTGCTAATGTGATTGGATATATGTTGCCATGTTTTCATGTGTTGCTATGTCTTCATGACATTAAAAAAAATGGCAACACATTTCTGGGTGTCCATTTGGGCAACATGATGAGACACAAAAGTTGCATGCAGCTTCACAGTATAGATGTGTTACACGCAGGTTTGCTAGCAGTAATGAACAAATGCTAATTACAACAAATACTGTGCTGAAGTTGGAAAAGTTTCTTCATATGTTTTCTTTTTTAATTTTGGGAGACACTGAGAGGCATATGACTTTCAAACAGGCACTAATCATTAAATCAAAGTTCAGATGACCTCACTGTTATTGGTAAATTTCCTATAATCATGGATCTTAGCTCACAGGACTTTCACATTTACCTTAAGGTTCAGTGAGTCTTTGACCAAGTCTAAAAGGCCATGATCTAGTGTGAGTTGTCTCCTTGTACCAGCTCTGTAACTCCATCAGAGATCCACATCCTTTGTAAGATAGATTATCCTTGCCTTTCAACTCCCTATAGCACAGCCCTGTTGATTGTTCCTTTTAGTTCAGGAACAGTTACCCAGCACCCACATGTGCCAGGTATGGTACAGTGCTTCAAGAATTCAGGAGGAGGCAGGATCCTAAGATGCTCATCTCGGCAATCTACCAAGGAATAGCATGGGGAACACAAGAAGCAGACCAAGGTGGGCATGTACACAGGAAATAGCATGTGTATGCCTGTGGCTGGAGCGAAGATTATGAGGGGACGAGATGTAATACAATGTTTAAGCTGGCTTAAACAAAGGGACAATCTTCCACTATTCCCTCTTGAAGACTTGAGCCCCACATTCAACTACTGCAAGCTGGACTGTGCTCAGGTTTCACCAGTTGCAAGGATGTTCTTTCCATTTTTTTTTTTTTTTTTGGTCTGTGGTAAGGCTTGAACTCTGGGCTTGAGTGCTGTCCCTGAGCTCTTCTGCTCAAGGCGAGAGCTCTACCGCTTGAGCCATAGTACCACTTCCGGTTTTCTAGTGGTTTTGAGTCTCACGGACTTTCCTGCCCAGGCTGGCTTTGAACCATGATCCTTAGATCTCAGCCTTTTGTGTAGCTAGGATTACAGGCATGAGCCACCAGCGCCTGGCTACTCTTTCCGTTTTTTAAAATGTTTATTTTTCAAGGTCTAGTCTGAGCCTTTTCTCATCCCTCTCCTGAAACCTATGGCCTTCTGTGAGTCTCTAAACCTAAGTTTCTCTAGTGTTCTCCTGATAAGAGCTCCTTGTGGACAGGACATGGCACACTGTCCATTACATATTAAATGTTAATTAATGCTGCTAGAAGAGCAAATGATGCAGCCATAAACTTGGATCAATGAAGTTTTATATTAACCATAACAATACTTGAGGTTTATATACCACCTCTTGGATTTACCTTGGTGAAAGAACCCTAACACATCATTCAGACTCTTCAATAGACTGTGTACACTGAGGATGGGGATCCTGCCTGAACAGTAACTAATGTTTATTCTATGCCAGCCACTATATGCTCAGTACTTAAATACAGTATCTTAGTTCATTTTCCCAAAGCCTTTTTAGATTTGACAGCATTCTCTTTAAACTGGTGATAAACGAGGCTCAGTTGTACAAACTGTGTAAGCTAGAGCAAGGAATTAAACCCAGGTCCAACGCCAACATTGTGCCCTTAACCTTCTTTGGGTAAAAATATATTCCTTCATTGGGCCAGGAATATACAATCTATGTGCCCTAACAATATCTAAGGAGAATGCAATCATATGCTTAGCCTTTCCAGAACAAAGGAGTCAGGACAAAACCGAACACTCTCTTCTTCTGACTCAAAATGAGTCACGGAGAAAACTTCTCTTTAGCTCTCCACATTCATCACATTTTTTTTTCCTAGAGGCCATTTAAGTCCCCAAAGTCTCATAAGCCCAAAGCTTCTCTTCTATTAAACACTTCCCTTCAGCTACTAGTCATTTTTGCTGGTCTCTAAAAAAATGATCAATAGGTGATATAGTGTAAAACACACACACACACACACACTCTCTCTCTCTCTCTCTTTCTCTCTCTCTCTCTCTCTCTCTCTCTCTCTCTCTCTCACTCACTCACAGAGCCCTGCTGCAGTAATCTCTTTAAAGCCACCAGGATATCCATATCACACAGTAGGATATAGCCTTTACCAGAATCTACCACACAGATCCTTATAACTAGGATAGGGAACCTTGCTATTACAGTGCTTAATTGATTAAACTCTTGGAGCCACAGCCAGCCTGGCTGCAGAACTTTCTGCATGGAGATACAGACCTCCTTTAATAAATCAAGGCAATCTTGTTTTAGGAGGCGGTCAGTAAGAAATGGCTTTAGATTTGTACAATTTTAAAAAAGAATAGGACATGAAAAGGTGCCCTACAAGGCTCTGCATTCTAGACCTTGCCTATCTCTCAAGCTCATCTTTCAGAGAGGCCTTCCCCCCACCTTCTGTTCAACACACTCCCTTCATTCATTTCTAAGAACTCATTGTCTCAAGGCCTTCACATGAGCAGCATATTGGCTTGGAACATTTGTCTTTTACTCATTATTTGATAACTCATCTTTTCCTTTCTCTTCCTGCTGCTCCCACCAGCTCTGGTCCCTTGCAATCCACTCTCCCATCTCTGCAGCACTGATGGCCAGTGGGTGCCATGATGAGGGCGGGCTCGTCTCCACCTCCCCATACAGCAGTGGCTGGCCCAGAGGAGGGCTCCAGAGTCATCGTCTGGAGGACAAATGAACCAATATGTGCCCAACAGATGGAACATGACCATTTAAGGGGCTGGACAAATGGGTGATTATAGGTTTGCTCGAAAATCAGGCTGACAGAATTCTTATCCCTTCCCCTTCCTCCAATGTGTCTTTGTTCCTATTCAAACACAGGAAAAACAATGGCTGTCTTCTAAGGATAAATTATATGGAAAAATGCTTCAGAGCTATAACATCATCTGATCAACACTGAAGTGTTTCTCTTCCTGACTCCAGAGTCAAGGAATGAGGGCACAAATGCTGGAAGAACCCCACTTTTCACCTAGAGTCACTGCAGAAATGTCACCTGATGCATTACCAAACCATTAGTCAGGGGCAGCAGGGCAGATTCTGGGGCCAGGAGCCTCCTGGAGGAATGCAAATCTCCATGCCCTCACGTAGAGCCCAGACAGGGTTTGTGGCTCGTCAAACATGTTTCCTTACTGCTCTAATGTACCAGTGTATCGCTTAATGAAAGTTCTTAATTGTAATTCAATTAATTACATACACAGAGTCCCCAATTACATTTTCCAATAAGACATTGGCTGTGGTACAGGTCTAAATGCACTTAACCAATTTTAATATATTAAGACCAATTTCCCTTGAATACTAATTACTACCTAATGATAAAATGAAATGGGGGAAAACTTTGAGAAAGCAGGGTAGTGAAAAGTGCAATTCATGGGGAAATTCTTAGCCCACCCCAGCACAATTCTAGCATTCATTACTGAAGAAGTAGATGGGACAGTGTGCAAGTTTGCTTCTTGTACAGGTCAGCACAGCTTTGGCCACAGGTATCAGCTACTCCACTGTCCCATGGAACCTGTGGACGTCTAAGAGGGCGGAAGAAAAGGAATATCAGACTGGCTTCAGTGTTGGTGCCAGGCACTGCTAGGCACACAGACGCTTGGTAATTGTCAACTCTTAAACAGTGCATTAGAGTTCACCATGTGCTTTTAATGTAGGTCTCATTTACTACTTTCAATAATTTAATCCTCACAACAGCTCGAAAGGTAGGGATTACCATCACAGTTGACACAGGGACAAAAGAGACTCACAGAGAAGGACCTACCCATGGTGACAAAGAAGGGCTAAACATCTCACTTTTTCCCTCCCCCACTGCTAACCAGACCACATTCACTACGCAGCAGGAGGTGGACACAGATACTTGGGGGTAAGCTTTCTGTTTCTATGCAGGGAGCATTATGCATTATCAACCTGGAACATCCACATAGAAAATTCCTTAGGGTGAACACCCACATCTCAAGCTGGACAGGCAACTGTTCTTTGGCAATAATTCAACCCAAAACATCACAAGACCTTTCTATTTATTTGCACGATCACATTTTCTTTTGGATTTGGAGTGCTGTTGTGGTCTAATAAAAGAGGTTTCAAGCCCTGATAATCAAGTCACATGGAAGAAACTGGAAAGCTCAGGAATTTGTAACTGAAGAAAACAAAGCATCCAGAAGTAGGGAGGAACCACCAGGGAGTCTCCAGGCCTGACACAGAACACAAGCAGGAGGAGAAATTGGTCTGTTACCAAAAAAAGGTTCTGGAAACATTCATTCTCTTTATTCTTTCTCTGTGGGTGTCTTTCCTACCCCTTCCTAATTCAGTGCTGGTGGTCATGGTGCTGGTGATATGTGTGTAGGTGTGGGCAAGGTCTAATTACCACAAAGAAATTTCTGCAATATAAAGAGCCTTGCTCAAACTCCAAGTTTCCTTGGTGAGAAGTGTGGTAGAGTCAGGGATGTGGAGGCCTCCTCCAGGCCTAGCCAGGCAAGGGATGCAGGGAGGATTCAGATCTGGTTCCTGTTTGTGGAGGGAGCGAGGTCAAGTCTAGAGTAGAAGTGGGCAAATTCATCCAGTGATCTCAGAGGAGTAAGGAGAGGAGCTGAGCCAGCCAGGTGGTCCAAGAGGCTCCTAGAAGCTGCCTGCTCTTTTGGGCCTTCAAGGGCCAACTAACTAAAGATAGGGAATGAGGTCTTTCAGACTGAACCCTATAGGTGCTATCCCCTACCATAGTATCTGCCTGGAGAGTGGGGGTTTCCCTTACTGCAGCCTTAAATCAAGGAAATCCAGAAGTTTAATAAGGAATTGAAATAATGGAAGGCCTTAAACATTCTGTGAATCTCCTTTAAAGGCGGTTGAACTGATATTGAATGAACAATTAACACCCTTGCTTTTATCCAGGAAATAAAATTAGATTCAGCTCATTCACCAGACTTAATGGAAGAAGACACTTTTCCAGGCTCCTCAGATTCATGAGACATTAGCAAATCACTTCACCTCTCTGAGCCTCAGTTTCCTCTTCTATAAAGAGATGGTGGTTTTAACAGGACTTATATCCCATTTAAATCTTCACATGCAAAGAAACCTTGTGAAATAGATTTGACCACCTCCATTTAAACAAGAAACAGAGGGTGACATGATTTGTCCAATGTCAGAAGTTGCAAGTAGTTCTCCCAAGGGTGGCCTTGATTCTAGCAACTGTATTTTAAGCACTATGCTGAACTTTTTAAACCACAGCCTAGTGAGTGATCAGACAGAAAGACAGTATCTGACATGTAGGTATTCCAGAAAGCCAGTTTAACTTCAAGCTGACTGGCCTCGATGATGGGAAATTCCAGTTTCCCTCTGTTAAAGATATTAGAAGAATAAATTGGTCCTTTCTTCTAAAGACTTGGACTGGCTACTCACATATGATCAGTGGGAAAGGTCACTAGAAACAGTTGGCAGAAAAGAATACTAAGGCTCAGTGTGATGCCAGGATTAATCTAGAAGCTTGAACAAGAATGGAAGTCTTCTACATCTTTCTCTAATGCACTCGTTGCTTCCTTCTGGGCTAATTCCAGCTTTGAGCAGACAGTTGGCTGAAGGATGTAGTAGATTATTAGACAAGAATCCAAACTGGAAAGCTCAAGGACTTTGGCTTGTCATTTTCTTATTTAGGCCAAGATCCAAGCACAAATGTTAGCTCTCAGTCTCTAGGCAGAGACTCTTGTCATATCAGCTTAATTTAGGAGCTTTCATCTCACAGCATAGAAAGACAATTGTCATCACATTTGCAGGACTGAATATTTAGGTTATCAACAATCTTACAGTAGGCTTTGGAATCAGATGATATCTGACTCAAAATTCTGGTCCTATCACTTAGTGGCTGGCTAACTTTGGGTCAGTCAGTCACATCTTTGTTTCACAACATGTCTTATAGGGTAATATTAGGCTCAAATAAATAATTTAAAAAATACCTTTGATGTGGTTGACATGTTAGGCCTCGATCCTCCTTTAAAAGGAAGACCATTTTTCTTCCTTTTGGAAAACAGTCTGAAACTTAGTCCAATGGTTTTACTTATAACAGGTACATATATTCTGCAACATCAGAACACATGTGGAAAGTCCCCTGCTTCTCAGTTCTCTTGGTTCTATGATATCATACATTTACAGACTTGCTCCTGTCCTTGGTTCTGGATCATTCCTGCTTTGTGAATCTCTAGAAGACTCTCACATCTCCATACCTGGGCCCATCTGTTCTGTGAGCAATGTGAAGTGAGTGCTCTTTCATCATTTCTTTGTTCAAGTTAACATTTTCTGAGCATTTACTGTGTACAAGTTCTAAAAGCTTTAGAATTAGAGTTCTCCAAAGCCTGCTGTCCCTCCCCTCCATTAACTTTACGAGGGCCAGATAAACTACCAAGAAAACGTTAAGTATCCAGGGTTATAGAGCTATTAAGTGGCACAGCCAGAATGTGAACCAAGGCAGTTCATGTTTTGGCACCATAATATGCTTTCTTGCAGTGTGTGTAAATAATACATGACCATACTTACCTCATTTCTAAAATGGTCTGAAAATAGTAAACCTATACTGGTTAAACATACTAATATTCTATTTTTGAAATATTTCTTCTTTGTGTTAACCCAACTTAAAAAAAAAAAGAAAAAAAAGAAAAGCAGGATCTGGCTTCATAGCCCAGGCTGGGTTGGAACTCAGTAATGTGGCCGAGGCTAGCCTTGAACTTGTACTCCTCCTGTCTCTGCTTCCCAAATATTAGGATACAGATATTTCCCACTATGCCCAACTCAATTAACTTGTTAATTGGTAACTACAGGAGAACAATACATGAGTTTTAGCTGGAATGTCTACTTAATTTTTCTGTTTATTTGGCCAGTCCTGAGGTTTGAATTCAGGGTCTGGGTGCTGTTTCTGACCTTCTTTTCCTTAGGGCTAGCACTCTACCACTTGAGCCATAGTGCTACTTCTGACTTTTTCTGAGTAGTTTATTGGAGATAAAGAGTTTCATGGCCTTTCCTGTCTGGGCTGGCTTAGAACTGTGATTCTCAAATCTTAGCCTCTTGAGTAGATAAGATTACAGGTGTGGACCACTAGTGTCCAGTCAATTTTTTTAATGTTTTTTTTTTATTGTGATTAAGTTATTACATAAATTTCACAAATTTCATAGTATTGTGAAATAGTGATACTTAGTTAAAGTCACAAGCACATTCTAACCTTCATGAGGAAAATTGTCATTATCGTGGTCTATAAAGTTTGTGAATTCTATGAGCTTTGATAATACAGCTATTTCTTCCACATTAGGTGATATGTACATTTCTTTCTTTGTTTTAGTGCTAGCTGTTTCCTCTTTCTCCCTCATTCCCTCCCTCCCATCACTGCCCTTGAGTTGCTTAGTTCATTTTCATCTATGTCCAGTGCAGCTCAATGTCCAATGGCTGTTGGTGATATGTTGTAGGTGTGGGCAATGTCCAGTGGTTGTTGGTGATATGTGTGTAGGTGTGGGCAAGGCAAGGTCTAACTACCACAAGGAGATCTCTGCAATATAAAGAGCCTTGCGCAAACTCCAAGTTTCCTTGGTGAGAAGTGTGGTAGAATCAGGGATGTGGAGGCTTGCTCCATGCCTGGCCAGACAAGGGATGCAGAGAGGATTCAGATCTGGTTCCTGTTTGTGGAGGGAGGGAGGTCAAGTCTAGAGTAGAAATGGGCAAATTCATCCACTGATCACAGAGGAGTAAGGAGGAAGGTTTTTTTTTTTTTTTTTTTTTATCACTAATCCAAATTAGTAATTATGGGAACATTTAGATTTCTGTTTCTTTTTGTGCTAGTAAAAGTTGTCTTTGCCTGGATTTTTTTCTTTTTATTTACATTTTCAAAGTTTTTGGAAGTTTTACAAAATTATCTTGTCTGTTTAATGATAATAGGATCTGTAGTGTATTTTGTTTTGTTTTCATTCTAGTTGTGTTTCTGTTATTTGTTTCTTTTTCTTATTTGATCTATTTCAGAAGTTTTCTGCTTTTATCTTTATTGCCTTCTTTCATTCTTTCAGATTTCTTTAATAATATTTTGAGTTGAATGCTTAGCTTATCACTTTCCAGCTTTTCTTTGTTTATAACATGTATATTTGAAGGCTGTGAAATTCCCTTAAAATACTGCTTTAGCCACACAGCCAGTTGTTTTATGTACAAAAGTCTTTCCCTCTGAAAGGACCTCACATTTCTAAACAATTCCAAAGATATAGTTCAGCAGAAAAGTATTAATCATGAAGTGCTAACCAGGAAGAGGACTGTACCAAATAGAACAGAACCAATCATTGCACTTTGGGACACACTTCTGACATAAATGCTGTTGTCTGCCTTGGAAAACAGTCACTTCCAATCTGCCTAGGGGAACCAGGCCAGTGAGTGTGTCCCAGCTCATGACTTCTAGGTAGGTTTGCAACAGACGAAGGTAAGGTGGCCAACATACTGTTCTCTCGGACCAAGCAGAACTCCCATGCGCTCTGGCTCTCCAACGTGCTGTCCAGGTCCACGGCAACATTGGGCTCACTCTGCTTCTCCAGGCGGTACTGGGGGCCTGGAAGATCAAAGGGCAGGAGGAGGGGAAGAAAGTCTGAAATAGTGAATTTAACATTTAGACATTAACATGCACTGGACAAAAGCTGGGAAGGCCATAGGAAAATGCTACATCCAAGATGGAAGATTGGGTCTTAACCCATGGGGTCTTAGCCCACACTATATCTTCTCATTCATTTCTTCCCCACGCTTGGTAAGAGGAAAATGGCTTCTGAATCCCCAGAACTGGACTCACATATGGCTACCTTGTTTCTCAGATAGGAACAAGTGTCTATTTTTTTTTTTTTTGGCAATAGTGGGGCCTGAACTCTGGGGCCTGGGTGCTGTCCCTCAGCTCTTCAGCTCTAGGCTAGCACTCTACCACTTGAGCCACAGAGCCACTTTTGGCTTTTTCTGCTTATGTGGTGCTGAGGAAACGAACGCAGGGCCTCATGCACTCTAGCACTCTACCAGTGAGCCATCTTCCCAGCCCCAGCAAGTGTCTATTAACTCCCTTTTTGAATCTAATTCCTATGTACAATGAGGGAATCCTTGTACCTAAATAATTACATGCAATTCAGAGATGATTCTGGAAAAACACTTAGGAATAACCCTACCTTATAGGAGGTATACCTACAAAGATACTTATTATTAAGAATTAGCACTATAATAATATTATAGTCAGGAATAAGGTTAAAAAATGTTTAAATGAATTTCTGGTTTCCAGTTTATGGTGATGGTGATAGTGGCTGGTGGTTCCCATTTTTGTCAAGATATTTATAAAAACAAAAGACACAGGTTCCCTAATACTGAGGATTCTAGCTATCTTGCATCATACATAGAATTCTGGCAGATCTTAATAAAACACTGATGCATTTTATACATTTATTCATGTATTTCTTTGTCAGCCCAAATGATAATGTTGTTGTTCTTAGATAACATCTAACAGGTCCAATGGTCAGAATCCAGACTGCTCCTGTGATTTGCTAATGGTTATTGAAAAGATGAGAGGCATAAGAAACTGTCTTATTATTTTGACTCTGAAAGGTATGTTTGGTCAGACAGAAAGGGATTTGAGGAATCTGCAGAGCTCCCAGGCGGAACACGTATTTTTAGACATGTTCTTCAGCTGTTGCCAACGTGTTGATTATTCATGTCCAGTACTCTCCTTTACCAGTCTGAGGTGTTTCACTCATTTCTAGCAGTTCTCATCCCCTAAGTCCTTAGTTCTTCAGTAGCATGGGAGAGATTTGTTTTGTTTTCATGGTTTATTTGATCTTTTCTCTAATTGGTATTTCATCAGCACTTCTGTCAGAGTTCTTGGGGGTTCTTCCTCAGCCTTCTTCACACTACTTAAGTAAACACATGCTTAGAACTCTGCACAAGTGTTAAAAATTCTAATGCACTCTATTCAGATCAGAAATATCAAGTAAATGAAAGTATGGAAATAAAGGTAATTTTATAGTTCCTGGTAGTAACACGTGTCAATGCCACAATCTGTCATTTAGCAAGCATGCTTGCTGCTCATTGTCAGATTCTGGCACATACACTGCTGGATGCTTTTTTTTTTTTGTGCTGGTTTTATTTTTTGAGCTCAGGGCCTGGGCACTGTCCCTGATTTTTTTTTTTCCTTTCTTTTTCTTCTTCCTAAGGCTAGCATTCTACCATTTGAGCCCAGCTCCATTTCTGGCTTTTTGGTGGCTAACTGGTGATAAGAGTCTTATGGATTTTGCTGCCCAGGCTGCCTTTGAAACATGATCTTCAAATCTCAGCTTCCTGAGTAGCAAGACTTACAGGTATGAGCCACTAGAGCCTGGCTTCGTTGCTAGACTTTAAAAAATCCCTCAACTCTGTGCCTTTTCAGTTATGAGTAATCCCCTCTGTTCTTACAGTGCTCCTTGAGAAGATGCTGGCCTAGTAAGCCACACTGTGAACTTCTATCCCCAATACCTTCCATCAATGTATATGATACATTGACATCTAGTCTATGAATCTACAATGAAGTCTGCATGTAAGTTTAGTTATAATCAACTTTTTGTATCCCCATCCCTGGATTTAACTAGCCATGGATCTAAAATATTTTTTAGGAAAAACTGCATATACTGAATATGTTTAGACTATTTGTTATTATCCCCTAAATACAGTAAAACATCTAGGTGTACATTTATAATATATTAGGCATTATAAGTACTCTAGCAACGTTTTAAGGTATTGGGAGGATATATAGTTTTGTGTAAATACTGCACCATTTTGTAAAAGGGTTCTTGAGCATTTGCAGATTTTGGATGAGGTATCCTGGAACAAATCCCCCAGAGACACTAAAGGACAAAAAAAAATTCATTTTTTAAAATTTGGGAAAACCTACGTCTAATAATAGGGGGTCTGAGTGAATAAAATATTTGAGAACATCATGCAAATAGCAAAAATGATTCTACAAATCATTTAATGTTATAAAATATGCTTACAGCATGCTATTTTATGACAAAAGCAAATTATAACAGTATTTGCAGGATGATTACAATTACAAAAATATATGCCATAGCACAGAGGACAGAGATAGGACAGTTATTTCTACAATGTGAATAATACTTATAATAGTGGGATTTGAGTATTTTTATTTTTCCTTTGTATCTGCATTTTTCAAATTTTCTAGTAGTAAATGAAGGTTACTTCTATTTATTTATATTTTATTTTTTTCGGTCATGGAGTTGAACTCAGGGCCTAGGCACTGTCCCTGAGCTGTAGTGCTCAAGGCTAGTACTCTACCACTTTGAGCCACAGCACCACTTCTGTATTTTTTTTTTCTGGTGGTTAATTGAAGATAAGAGTCTCTCAGACTTTCCTGCCCAGGCTGGCTTGGAACTACAATCTTTAGATCTCATCCTCTTGAGTAGCTAGGATTTCAGGCATGAGCCACTAACACCCACCCAGCCCTAAAGGTTTTGCAGGCACTGAAAAGTGTTCCAATTTCTTATGGTGTCACTTTTCTGAGAATACTATAATTATCATGCATGTGACATCTCCAGTGGTCTTTCACACAATGTGTTTGTGTACACAGACAGCTTCATGTTAAGCAACCCTGTACCCTGACATGGATACTCAGAGAGCAGTGCACAGGGGCTGAGCTTCTCTAGCTGTCAGCCTACCTGACAGCTGGATTGTACATCCACCTCCCGTTTCCTGAACACTGGCCAACAAGCCTGGCTTCAGCAGAGAGAATTTCAGGCTGGTTTCCTTTGAATTTTTTTTTTTCCTTGCAGACTACGCAGCTGCCTAGGAAACCAGGGAAATCAGGGAATACTAGGAAGGGTCCCTTAGCTCTAAACCCAACTCTGCCCTACCCAGAGCCCTCACTGCCCATTAAATTCTCTTGTGTCTTGTAGTATTTCTGTTAAAACCAAAAAAAGCCACCAAAAGTGGCTTTCTGGACTATTTTCTTGACTTCTGATATGATGATGACTTTCACTTCTATATGCTCACTCGGTGCCAAGCATGCTATGTGTGTCTGCTCAGCGATCATCATAGAGATAGCATCCCCATTTCACAGATGGGGATCCTCATGACATAACTTATTCAAGATCACAAAGGTAAGAAGTAGGAAATAAAACCCAGGGGTCTTTTGGCTCTAAAGCTTGTGTGCTTTGAACCTTTTTCACTCCTGCAAACTATAAATTACTGGTCAATTATAAAGAGGCCATAGTTTATCCCATAAATATAGATTTTTGTAGATTTGTGGATTCATCTGCATTCTGAATAACTGGTTTCTATACATTCAAAATGAAACGATCTGAATAACTTATCATAATGAAATCCACACATACCAATCTCCCATGTGATGGCTATGTTTGGTCATTGTGGTATAAAGTCCCCTTATGAAGACATGATCATTTGATCTTTCTAGATATCCAGGAAGACCTTCCCATTTTCCCATAAGAATATTCCTATCTATGTCTAGTTTTGTCAGTATGTGAAATTCTGAGTGCTGCCTTCTCTTCTAGGTACTCCTTAATGTGCCCTAACAAATAAAGAACAACTTGGAAAGTACTTCTGAACTTGGTATAGGACTCAGAGGTCTTGACTTTGGGGAGAGTAAGGGTGTTAAGCTGAAGACATGACTTGGAGATAAAATCCAAGAAATCTACTTCTTACAAATCTGCATTTCTCTCCTTATTGTAGATAAGAGATCTCACAAAGACCATTTCACAGAAAAGGCCTGATCAATCATCCCAGGTTATGTAGTATAATCAGAGTATAAGGGACACAGAGTCTGGTGTGGGTCTGACTGCTGTGCTCTAGGTTCTGGCACAACAATTTAGCTGTCTGACATTGGGCCAACTTACTTAACTCCTTCTGTCAGTCGCTTCATGTATAAAATGGGGAGAATAACAGCATGTACCTTAGAGGACTGCCTGAGGAGTCAGTGAGCTAAAGGTGAGCAGTGTTATTTTAGTGCCTGCCCTGATCATTCTTATCTTAGCAGGACTAAGAGATCATAATCCCTATCATCTGCCATCACCCAGGGTTTACTATGAGCCAGGGACTGGGTTAGGCCTTTTCTGCACATCATATAATTTATTCTTCAGACACTATAGGACATGAGGGTCAGAATCCCCTTTAACAGAAGGACAAAGTGTGCTTAGAGAGGCTAAATAATTTGTTCAGCATCCTTCAGGGAATGGTAGAAGTAAGATTCACACCAAGGATGCCCAGGCATCCTTTACTATACTATAAGAAACAGTGCTTTTTCTTTTTTTCTTTTTTTGCTTGTCCTGGGGCTTTGATCCTCAGATCTCAGCCTCCTGA
This sequence comes from Dipodomys merriami, assembly GCF_024711535.1. Lineage (NCBI taxonomy): Eukaryota > Metazoa > Chordata > Mammalia > Rodentia > Heteromyidae > Dipodomys > Dipodomys merriami. The sequence goes on from NW_027202382.1 coordinate 40,886,338, forward strand.
GTAGCTAGGATTGCAAGAGTGAGCCACTGGTACCCAGCAGCAACAGTGCTTTATACATACCAGGTTTTTTAAATTTTGTTTTTGTTTGTGCGCGTAGGTACTGGGGCTTGGACTCAAGGCCTAGGGCACTGTTACTCAGCTTTTCCACTCAAGGCTGGTATTCTACCATTTGAGCCTACTCTACTTCCAGCTTTTTGGTGGTTAAAGATAAGAATCTCACCAACTTTCCCGATTGGACTGGCTTTGAACCATGATCCTCAGATCTCAGCCTCCTGAGTAGCTTATAGGTGTAAGCCACCATAATCAAGATATGATAACCCAGACCCATTTGGTACCAACATAGTCTCCCTCAAGTGCCTGTTCAATTTAGGCAACTGACATGGAAGGAAGGAAAAAAATAGCAGCTAGAGCCAGTTTGGAAGGACAAGTTATGAGGTCATTTTTCTATGAATATACTCTTGCCAAAGAAATGATTATATAAAATATAAACAGTTCTTTCAAACTGAGCAGGACAAAGTTCTCAAGGTAACATCTACCCTTTGAAAAAAAGGTTTTAAAATGTCACAGCTGCATATGGAGCCATGTACTCTCTACTTCACAGCAGAGGGAAGCACAAAAGGAAGATTCTAAAGCAGTGCCTCTGTAGCAAAAGAAAACTGGCTTGGGCATTCCAAGGATGTATTTATTTGCAGTCATAGTGTGTTATTGAATGGTCTAGGAACAAAATACTGCTCTGGACACTGAAAAGGTTCCAAGTTATAATACCTACACATGATTTTTATGGAGTTTTGTAAACCTGAGGCAAACATTGCATCATATAAGTTCCAAAGAAAATCTCTAGAATCTGTTGCATGGTGGACACATGCTCAGAGCCACTTCCTTGATCCTCTTAACCCCTGAGTGAAGCATAAAGAGTTTTAGCACACAATTCATTGATTGCTGAGAGCCAGCTAAAAGCTGAAACCCAATGCAAAAAGTATGAGGAAAAGGAAGCCATACTGTATAGACCTGATGGTTCTGTCTTCTCTCTAAAAACCCATGGGGAAAATTCCTTCAAGGGAAAGCTGGACTTCTGAGAGCAACTGGGTTGCTTTTGTGATGTTAGCCGACTGAACATAAATCTTGTCACTAATGGTACTGAGTCATATCCCTTTCCCCTTTGCCTATTAGGGATGAGCGTCTTGACTGTGATGACTCAGGCAACACCTCTGTGCCAGCTTTTCCTCCTCCTCAGAAGAGCATCTAGCTGTTTAGTCTGTCTTTTCTTTTTCTAAAGTTTATTGGTTAATGTGGCTTTATACTTCTGTAATATGTGTTTCAAACCTTCAGAAAGAGCCAAGTGATGTAATGAGCTGTCACTATTATTTGCTGAGCATCAGAACAAGTTTGAGAATGTCTGTACGAGAGAAAAGATAAGGTGAAATGAACACATCCACAGTTATACTTTCAACTATTTCTCACTCACCATCTTAAAAGCTTCTTGTAGTCAGGAAAAGCTCAGGGTGAGCAAATAAGAGGGAGGGTAGATCAGGACAGAAAGCCCCTGGTGTTTGTACTTTGAGAGGAGATAATATTGCTGGTAGAACATTCTGGGGGAGTTAGTTTCATCTGTAAGATGGGGCCAGCAGAATTTCGCTCAGATGGCTGCAGTGAGGATTAAATAAAACAATCCAGTGCTCCTTTGGCAAAGTGGCTGCTACAACTGCTAGAGTGCACTGTGACAGAGATGGGGAGACCCCTCGCCCCTGAGTTACCATAGGCTAACACACTGGGGGAAGGTACACAGTGGCAGGAGATGCTGGCACTAATGTGGATGGCCACATGTGTTTGCCTATGTCCAAAGGAAGTGTGGGGTAGAGAGGGTCCACAGCTATTTTACAAAGCTTGCTTTTAAGCTATAGGCAGCACTTAAGATTAGAGACTTGTTCAGCAGCCAGGATTCCTATGGTATCTAGTTTCTCAGGTCCTACAAACACAGTCTAAAAATGATGAGCAAACATCAGAACCCACAGAACAAACCATAACAGCACAGCTATCACAGGATATGCATGCTGCACAATAACATCTATCTGTTCAACCAACTTATTTTTGGCAGCATTAGAGTTTGAACTCAGGGTGTCGTGCTTGTTAGGCAGGGGCTCTACTCTTTGAGCCACACCTCCAGCCCTTTTTGCTCTGGTTATTTTTTATAGGACCTTGCTCTTTGACTGGGCTTTCCAGGATCATGATCCTCCTATTTACACTTCCTGTCATAGCTGTGAGGACAAGTGCACACCATTAAATATCCAGCTTTTTCAGTTAAAGGGAGTCTTGTAAACCTTTTCACCCATGCTGGACTGGAACCGAGATAACAATCTTAGGTTTCTACATAGCTGGCATGACAGGCCTATACCACTGTGTCCTGCTATATTGGTTGAGATAGGGTCTCAAGAACTTTTTGCACAGGGTGATCTCAAACCTCAATCCTCTGGATTTTGGCCTTCTAAGTGACTAAGACTGTAGGCACAAGCCAGTGATTCCCAGTCTAACAACAGTGTGCCAAACCCAGAGCTGAATAATCAATGATCCAGTCTAGAATAATAATCTTCTTACCAAGGTAGAAACATAGTGCTGTGGGGGCAAAGAAGAGGACAATCAAGGTCACCTCCTCTTTCCTGCAGTAGAAAAGGATTTGAAGGAGGACTGGGAAGGGAAGATAGTGCTATATTCCAGAAGTGCCTAAGAGCCCCATGGCCAGGGAAATTAAGCATGAAAGAAGCCCAGGCTATTTAGGGCTGTAAAAGGGAAGCTGGACTAGAAGTTTGGCTCAGACCACTGGCCATGATTTAGCGCTCTCTCTCTCTCTCTCTCTCTCTCTCTCTCTCTCTCTCTCTCTCTCTCTCTCTCTGTCTCTGTCTCTGTCTCTCTCTCTCTCTCTCTCTCTCTCTCTCTCTCTCTCTCTCTCTCTCTCTCTCTCTCTTTCAAAAGTGGGACAGTCTTGGGGCTTGAAATCTGGGCCTGGGTGCTGTCCCTGAATTTTTTTCCACTCAGGGCTAGCACTCTACCACTTGAGCTACAACTCTACTTCTGGTTTTTAGGTGGTTAATTGGAGATAAGAGTCTCACCTTTCTTGCCTAGGCTGGCTTTGAACTGTAACCCTCAGATCTCAGCCTCCTGAATAGCTAGGATTACAGGCATGAGTCACCAGCGCCCAGCTAGATTTTTCTCTTATAAGCAATGGATACCAACAGAGAAGGGATATGCCACAACTAGCTAGTTATTTTGGTAAGATTCTTCTGGTGGCCTTGTTGATAATTGGCTGGTGGAAGGAGGCCCATTTATTTGAGGAACACCATGCCAAGCCTGTCTGCTTAGCAGAATCTCGAGGTCCTCATGGCTCAAAATCATCACTGACAAGCAGATGCTGTCTATATCAGTGCTCAGACCCAGCATCAGCTATTCTAAAGTGTCTGCATTTAGTGTCAACTCTATCGCTTATAACTCTTCCTTTCTGGCTGACCACAATAATTTTCTACTTGATTTTAGTGTAAGCTTTGGGCTACATGCAAGTGATAACTGCTATAGCATAGGCTCAGAAGGATAATTTGGAATTTAAATAATAAAAAGAGGAACCAGCTGACATGACAATAAGGTCACACTTTAGCCTCTTCTGAGCCAATACCCAATTTGCTTTCAGTGAAACAGCCGAATATAATCAAATTAAATACAATTCCTATTACAAAAGAAGAGAGACCAGAGCTGTTCCAATAAACCAATTCTGCTGCCTAGTTAAACTGCAAAACCTTCAGGAAAGGTTTTGAAAGCATGACCCATCAGTTCTAATTTTTAAAACTTATCCTTTCAGTCAAGACTAGAAAAAGGCCCATTCCAACTTTTATCTTTACTACAAAGTGCTGTTATCTTGGCCTGATGTCAGGAGCTCTATCTCTCTTTCTGCTGACAAGCAGAGACGAGAAAGATAAGATTGGAAACGAATCTCACTTCTCTGAGTAAATAAATAATCAATACTCATCTAAATGTAAATGAGAAGGTAGCCCCCTCTGATAACAGCACTCTTATCAGAGAGCCAATTTTCTTCAGACATTTGGCCTCAACCAAATCACCATCATTCAGCCCCAGTCTAATGGCAAAAAATCGTAACTAAATTGAACCGATCACCAGAGATCAACTAAGTTCGGCCCTGGCCACTTCAGGTTCAAATGTTTGGGAATGCAATTTTGCCCCCATTAACTTTCAATAGCAATGAAGAACAGACTGGTCAAGGGGCCAGTCTGTGCAATAAACAAACCTAGCCAGGGGGCTGGTCACAGGGTGAGGTGTTTAAACAGGACCACTGCCACCATGGAAGGAAAGCAACCCCCAAACGATGAGAAGGCACTCCAGGGGTGGGTAGAGTGTCTTCTTGTCTCTATTTGTCCTGACTCAAACTGAGAAGATATTTAATTTGCCTCAAAATCATGATGATTAAAGCTTGTTAATACAAATGTAAATAAAGAAAAAAGATATGAAAAAGCATCTGTAGCTAAAAATAACGGAAGTTTCAAATAATCAATTTCCTCTAACTAATTTGTCTCAGACTTACATCTGACCCAGCAGTGCTGCACTGACCTGATTTTACTGAAAGAAGACGCCGTCTAGAAGACAAATCACTTTCAAACCACTGCACTGGGGTTTCCATTTCTTTGCTGCAAGACTCAATTCACTGCTGATGAGAGTATTGGGGAAATTATGACCATTATTGATAGGACAGCAAAACCACTTTTACACAGTAGTCTTCAAGTCGACAGAAAGCTTGTACTATACCATTAATGAAGGTGTCAGCTAGAATCAGAAATTAAAGACAAAGACCAGGAAAGGCCTAATTTTTAGAGTACCTAAAGGGTACCAGACATACAAAAGCAGCACCTATTCATTCTTTGAAAAGTCACAGAACCTAAGCGAGGATGAGTGGACAGGAGCTGGCTTCTCTGTCCAATGTGGGAAGAGGAAATGCCCTGTTTTCACTGCCCTTGAGTTACAAGAGCAGTCTTGATGTCTCAGTGAGTCTTTCTCAGTCAAAAGAGGTCTAGTGTGTAGCCAAACAACTCATTTTTACAATCTCTACTCCTGTTGTATCTAAGTCTATAACTCTATAATCTGACTATGTGGGAGGCAGAAGTCTTGAGGATGGTGGTTGAGACTAGCCCAGGCAAAAAGTTCACAAGACTCCATCTCAACTAATAGCTGGGTATGAAGGCATGTGCCTGTCATACAGAAAGCACAAATAGGAGGCTCATAGTGCTGGCTGCCTTAGGCATAAAGTAAGACCTTCTCTTAAAAATTATACAAGAAGGGCTGGCAGAATTGCTCAAGTAGCAGAGCATCTGCTTAGCAAGTAGAGGGCCTTGAGTTCCAACTTAATAAATAAATAAAACCCTTAGAAGGTGTAAGTACAAGTGTGGTGCAGTTGAAGTGTTTCAGCTAAGAAAGCCTAGAATACAAAGTTGGCTCTTTTACAAACTATGTGGCACTGAACAAGTTAGCTGACTTTGTGTAACACAATGCCTAAGACATAATAAGGAGTCAATAAATGTCAGTTAGTATTCTGCTGTATACCTGAGAAAATTATCAACCAGCCCTTTTTAAAGTAAGTCAAATATCGCTTCATTCCCAGACAATACCAACAATAGTGACTGACAAGAGGACTTTCCTGGCCCTTCGCAAAGCATTTTAGCCTTTTGAATCCTCATAAAACTGTGAGAATGTCCACTTTACCAAGGAGGAAAATAAGCTTTGGAATGACCATGTGCCTGTGGTAAAGCCAGGATGAGAATAAAGGTTGTCTGATTTCTACGCCCCGGGTCTTAACCACTCTTCTAGGCTATATGCCACAAAAAGCAGGATTTGTTTTCATCTCAGGGTCTGAAAAAGAATTGCAAGGTTGCAACAATTTACCAGCTCAAAAAGGAGTAAAGATGTGAGACTGGGCGGCAGGAGGACAGAGTGGGATGTTTGTCTCGAGGGGTCAGAATGGAGTCCACCAGCTATCACAGCAGGCACTTAGAAACTCTGACTGCTTGTCCTGATTTTTTTTTTTAAGGGGGGAGCTCTTTTTTCTAAGTTAAATGATTTACACAGTTACTGCTTCAATCCACAGTTCTAAAAGTGTGATTTCTTTAGGGTTTAACTATACCCATTTCTAGTCTTGTTACAACTTTTTTATTGCGATAGAAAACATTTACTGGAAATATGTTACTGCTATTACCAGGCCATAAAATAAAAAGAAAAATAGTTTATGTATTGCCATCATTTCTAATCATCAATCAGAAAGTGCCAAGAGGAGGAGAGGAAAGGGCGTACAGCTGAGATTTCCTTCTTTGTGTAGGAGAAAATGTAGGACCATCATAATTCTTCAGAACAAATTTCTTCTTGAATACTCAGCTGCAGGGATAGGTCCACAGAGGAGCAGAGAGCAACCTTTTGGCATATCCTCTCCTTTCTGTGACTTGCCTGAATTCCAGTCAGAATTAAGAGCTCTTTAATTCCATCTTCCTGGGGGCCTTGCTTCTTTACTACACTGAGCATGGTAGATAAGAAGCATGACTGTATTATAGGCTCCCATTATAGAGGCAGTCTTTGAAAAAGGTGTGAGGGAACTTAAAAAAATCTCAAGTCAAGCCAGGTGCTGGTGGTTCATGCCTGTAATCCTAGCTACTTAGGAGGCTGAGATCTGACTATTGCTGTTCAAAGCCAGCCTGGGGAGGAAAATCTGTGAGACTCTTATTTTCAATTAACTCCCAAAAAGCTGGAAGTGGAGCTGTGGCTCAAGTGGTAGAGTGCTAGCCTTGAGCACAAAAGCTCAGGGATAGTACGCAGGCCACAAATTCAAGCCCCAGTATGGGTATCAACCAACCAACAAATAAAAACTACCTCAAAACAAAAAAACAAAACCTCAAGTCTGTATTCTCAAGACCCCAACAAAGCAAAAGGCTTTGCTAGTGCTCAAATTTTTAACACAATAGTATTAGCAGGATGGCATTTAACATTGACTAACTCAACAATCCACTTCCATGGTCTTATCTTATGAAATACTAGTATATACATACCTAAGTGTCAAATGGCCTATGTTCATAGATGTTCACTGAAGCACTATTTTAATATCAAAAATTGCATATAACCTAAACCTAAATGTTTACCAGTAGGAATCCATTAAATAACTTAGTGTCTATACACTGGAATATTATATAGCTGTTATAAAAATAATATAAGCTAATAAGAAATGGGAAGATTTCTATAATACATTAAGTTAAAAAAGTATAGCCAAGGCATGGTGCAGCATGCTTGAAATCTTGGTACTTGGAAGGCTGAGACAGGAGTACCATGAGTTTGAGACCAGTGAGGCCTACATAGAAAGTACTTATTTAGCATGCTGAGTCTGATCTCCAGCATCACAAAACAAATTTTAAAAGATGTAGAATACAAGGAATATGCCACGTGTTAATAAAGTAAAACTCCAATTACGTACATGTATTTATGTGTACATTTGTGGAATACACATCTATAACCCATGTAGTTCATGCATACAGTATGGAAAGATATCTGTCAAATTGTTCTCTTAGTTGTAAACCAGCTACTTCTGGGACACAGCATTAAGACAGTACTAAAAATAGGAATTTTTGCTATTCATTTTGATAGTGTCTGAATTTTGACAGTGGATATATATGGATATTATAGGCATTAGTTAAAATCTAATTTTAAAAATGAGGCTTGACCATCTTAGAGCTATTCCAGCTAGATTATACCAGGAGTGATGGCCTCTGCAGGCTCCTTTCACTGTGTCTGTTTCCTCAAAAATCATGTGGGTATGATCTGAGGGTCATAGTTTGAAGCCAGCCTAGGCAAGAAAGTCCATGAGATTCTTATCTTCAATTATCCACCAAAAAGCTGAAAGTGGAGTTGTGGTTCAAGTGGTAGAGTATGAGCCTTAAGTGAAAAAGCTAACTGACCATGCCAAGGCCCTGAGTGCAAACACCAACAAATCAAGCAGGCTCAGTATTCTTGTTGGAGAGTCAGGAACTAAAATGGGTGAGAACCTGTCCAAGGATGGCTGTGGTCCAGAGTGGAGTGTCTGAGGCCAGGCTGCTGCCACCTGAAGCCTGCTCACTCAGGGTGGCCACGAATGCAGATGGACACAGGCTCAACTTTCCCTTGTGCTACTCTATTGCCCAGTGAACAACTGTGCCTGCCCACCTCTCCTCATGAATTTCATGGTGCTGTGGAAAGCAGAGTTTCCCATACTGCTATGCCTGGCCTAATGGCTTCCTTTGTCACACAGGCTGGGAGGTAAGAGGTGGCGTGTCAGGTCTATCCCTATACCTGGGGGTGGAGAAAGCTCTGGATTCAACTCCTGCCCTAAGTTTAATCTTGTGTGTGTGGGATGAGATGGGGGGAAGTGGCCTGCTGGCTCCACAGTCCTAGAACATCTGGGACAGTATGGTGGAATGTGCACAAGCCAGATTGCTTGGGTGTAGATTCTCAACCCCACCACTTACCAGCTGACTCTAGGAAAGCAACTTTACTTTCTTTTTTTTTTTTTTTTTTGGGTCCGGTCGTGGGGCCTGAACTCTGGGCCTGGGTGCTGTCCCTCAGCTCTTCAGCTCAAGGCTAGGTGCTCTACTACTTGAGCCACAGCGCCACTTCCGGCTTTTTTCTTTTTGCTTATGTGGTGCTGAGGAATCGAACCCAGGGCCTCGAGCATGCAAGGCAAGCGCTCTACCACTGAGCCACCTTCCCAGCCCCAGCAACTTTACTTTCTGTACCTTGCTTTCCAATTTTTGATACAGGATTAACAGCACCAATCTCTTAAAGTTAATGCTGATAGAAGGATGCCTGGGTCACAGTCTGCACTAAGAGTGCTGCTTCAGCCACCTGCTTCATACACCTGGGTGGCTGCTTCTGCTTTTGAAGAGGGAGTCTCTAGTTGTCCAGCAATGGCTACAATTTCTGAGACCTGGAACACTGGTCTCATCCCCATCTATGTACTAAGTGGCAATCTATGGGCCTGCGTTTACACTGGTCCCTCTAATTTGGGATAGTCTTCTTGCCACTTCACTAATCCAACTTGTGTTTTCTACTCAACAAGTCAAAGTCCTGTCGAGATTCTGCCGCCTCTGGACTCCTTAGAACAAGTGGCATGAAAAGATCTCTGGCCGCTGGTGCTTGTAGTTCATGGGGAGAGCACATTTTGACATCTCTGCATGCAGGTGGGTTCAAAGAGTATTTGGAGACGAATAAGCCTGGCCCGTGGGGCTTCTTCTTCCTCCAACTGACCCCTCTTCCACCAACGTAGACCAAGAGCTCTATCTCTATCTGACTTCAAATGACTCCACTGTTCAGTGACCCCACTCTGTCTTCTGGGGAATACACAGAGCCAGTACAGAGCCAGTTGAATAGTCGCCTGGACATTGGCTGGAGAATAGAACACACCATTGTCAGGGGCCTGATTGGGTCTCTCACCAAGGCTTACCTTCTCTTGTCATAGCACCTGGCCTCAACAAGGTACAACAGACAAGACAGTATTGAGCCCACTTAGCATCAGAACAACAGGAAGTAAGGGATGAGCAACCAGAAATGTCAAAACTGGGAGAAGGCTAGAAGCCATTGGACAGGAACTTCCACCTGCCATGGCAGGCAGAGAGTTCCCTGTGAGGAATATTCAGTTAATATCTGGTCACCCTCCAGCCAGGGGGAACATACTTCTCTTTGGAGAAAGGGGGCCTGGTACTACTTGTAAAGAAGCATTATTTTTTTCTGTTTCAGATCCAGATATCACTTGTTAGAGAGGATGGAAACCTTTAACACTGTCCCTAAGCATCTAATTTTTTAGTCCAATCTGTTTCTCTTAACTTGAGTCACTGTGACATTGCCGAATTTTACACACAGTTATCTGGTTCTCTGTAAAGAAATACAGATGGTTTTTGTGGAAATAAACAGTCATTTATTTTAAACAATTGTAAAATAGTTTATGGAAACCAGTGGGGTAATGCATTCAAATAAATGCCAAAACTGGTTGATGGGGAGCCAGGGTGCTAAATCACACTGCTGAGGAATTCGGCTGTGGGGAGCAGGTAGTAAATTCAGACTGACAGAATTCCCCATGATGGCAAAGGTTTCTGACATCCAGTCCAGTACTCAAAAACCACTGCAGTTCAACCCCATTTTCCTTAACACAGCCTTGACAGCCACTGAAATTAGTGAATTTAGTCACAAGCACATAAGGACAAAAACAAAAAGGAGACTTCATTTGTCTGCAGCCTTCTCTGAGCTGTATAAAAGCAGTGACTCTGACCAGAGTCAGTGGAGAGCAACCTCAAGGCCAACTGGTTTCAATCACCTGGCTCTGCTATGATACACGGAGACCCCAGAGGCTTTCCTTCAGATGTGTTCATGTCTGAGGAGAACTGGGGCAACGCATTTCCTTTCTCTACTCTGTACTTCTAATGGCAATGGCCAGGCATTGGTGGCTCATACCTATAATCTTAACTAATCAGGGAGGCTGAGAACCATAGCTCAAAGCCAGCATGGGCAGGAAAGTCTGTGAGACTCTATCTCCAAGTATCTTCCAAAAGAGCAGGAAGAAAATCTGTGATTCAAGTGGTAGAGTGCTAGCCTTGAGCAAAAAAGCTTAGAACAGCATCCAGGCTCTGTCTTCAAGCCCCAGGACTGGCACAAATAAATACACAGATAAATACATAAATAAAATGACAATATCAACTGAGCAGATTCAGTGTGGCACTCAGTCAGGGCTCTAGGAACACTTGGTTTAAGTAGTTGTCTGGTTTAAGTAGTTGTCTGAAGGTCACTCTTCAGACATGTACAGTAGGCTACAGAACCTCTCCCCTTCCATGGAAGCACCACTGCTAATGAATGCCTTGTTTCTGACCTTCAAGGAACACAGAAGACCCTAAGCTCTTTTTAGCTTTATTTTTATTTTTTATTTTTTTGCTGGTACTTATAAGGTCTGCACAGGTACACCTCCCTACCTCTTGTCTAAGTTTCTGCTTTGTATCTGTTACCTAGGTAACTGGCAGACCTGGAAGCAGTCATCTTCCCCTCCTGCTAGGTCACATCTTGAAATACCTGTGGTCACATGCCTCCCATCTGACTTGAGGAGGGCCCCAGACCTTGAGGTCACATCCGGATCCAGTGTGGCCACACCTTTCCCCCACCTGGCCACATCTATTCCTGTCCCTGGCCTAGATAAGTCCTGGCCCAGGGGTGGGTCGCCCCTTTTCCTTTTCAGCCATGCCTCTTCACCATGCATGGTGGGGGCAGTAGTTCAGTAAATAAACTTCTTTTCCTGCCTGAATAGCGCATGGTATTCTCTTCATCGGCTACCTAATGAAACCTACCTATTTAATATACCTAGGGTTTGATTTCAGAGCCTTATATTTGCTAGGCAGGTGCTCTACCATTTGAGCCATACCTCTAACCCTTGTTTACTTTTTTCAGATTGGGTCTCATGTTTTTGCCTGGGTCAGCTTCAGGCCATGATCCTCTTACACACATAAGCTGTACCCAGTCCCTAGCTTCTAATTTTACAGGACAATCGAACTATTGACTTTTTAACTCTCCCTTCTCAAACCATGGGGTATCCAATTATGACACTGAATTCTTGCAAGGAGTTAACACAGTCATTTTTCAATCATTTGCAGCCCCCCAGGCCAGAAGGCCTCATTCTGGCTTCTAGAGACTCCAGCTATACACGGACTACTTCTTACTCAGCCTTCTTCTTTGTTGCTGACATTTAATCAGCTCCCAACTTCTGCAGATCCCACCCACTTACTAAGTCTCTTGTGAACTGCTTATCATCCAGTAATGGTCTCCCTACTGCCTCCTGGCCTGCAGCCATCCATTCTTCACCTAACCGTCAGAGCAGTTCTCTAGAGGTAAACTCTGAAGGTCATCTTTTGCATGCTTAAAGTCCTTCTACAATTTCCTATGACTAACTTAATGCAAACTCCTTACTCTACTCTCCAGGCCTTCTATCCATTCTCATTTCTTGTCTGTGTCCTTGAGGATCCACCAAATCAATCTCCTTACCATTTCCTACCTCCGTGTTACCCTGTGTGCTTCCCTTCACAAGACTGTGCTCTGTATCACCAGTCACAGCCTTCCTTTATGGGCATTCCCTCAGTCGAATCTCATCTTGCAGATTTGTGCCCTGCTGGTCTTAGTGTAACCCTCTGAAATCCTGCCCTATTCTCTCATGCCACATGTTGCCTATATTTCGTTGGGAATAAATTATACATTTGATTTCCCCAAAATTAACTATTTTTGCTTATTAAAAATGGAGGAAAAACCAGCCTGTAATTCTAGCTACTTGGGAAGTGGAGATTGGGAGGATTGCAGTTTGAGACCAGACTAGACAAAAAGTTCACAAGACCTCATCTCAATAGCTAGGCACAATGGCACATAATTATCATTCTAGTTATATAGGAGACTGAGATCAGGAGGGCCTCAGTTTTAGTCAGGCCTAGGCAAAATAAATAAATAAATAAATATTTCTTTAAATTCATTAGACCCCATTTCAACAGAAAAAAAAATGATGTGGTGGTATACACCCTTCATCCTAGCTATGGAGGGAAGTAACAATGGGGGATTGTGGTTCAGGGTGGCCCAGTTCCCCTCTCTCCCTCCCCACCCCACAAAAAAGAGAAACTCTGTCTCAAATATAACCAGAGCAAAAAGGGCTTGGATGCATAGCTTAAGCGGTGTAACACCTGCCTTGTGAATGAGAAGGGAAATAGTTTGGAGAATTCTATTTGCCGTGACTCTCTGGGACCCAATAAGCCTCATGAGTGTGACTCTGAGGCAGAAAACTTAGTCATCTTTTCAATGACAGAACTTCATATTTGCCTAATGAATGACTAATGAACTAATTGGGTGGATGATAGTGTCTCAGTTTTCCAGACCCTTTTATAAGTGTGAGCAACTTTCTGAGCCAAGTTTGATATTAGTATTTAAAGATACCTATGTTTAGCTGGAGGAAAAAAGCAGTAGATTCTGTAAGAAAAATTACAATATATTTGCCTCTGACATGGCATTTTAAAAGAGATTTCTTTTTTCTAAAGGTAATTTTGTCACTGGGATTTGTGTTCACCTGCTGTGGTCCAACCCTGTGTAGCACAAGCCTGTCTGCATGACTGTCCCTAGAGGCTGCTAAGCATCACCACTTCATGGTCCTTGGTGCTGGGTCCTACAGTACCTTAGTGCTTGTGGTCCTGGCTGCTGTCTGTATCCATACTGGTTCCATCCTTTACTGGCTCTACATGCTAGCAGGGCTACTTTTTGCTTACCAATCACATACCACCTAAGCACTTCCTATACTACCAGGACCATGTCCAACTCTTTCTAATAGATGCTGGGGCTGTCTCTTTAATACCTACCACTAGATAAATAGAACCTTAATGCCAAGGTTTCCAACTCTACCATTCTTTGGGGAATATACTTTCCTTGGGGAAAGTACTTCAATGCTCAAGGCATGGTTTCTTTATCACTAATTTAGGGGTTGGTGATAGTACCTAATGCAAGTGATTCCTGTATAGACTGAATGGAGTAATAACATATGGAAAGCACTCTCTGGAAAATAAGTGCTCAATAAAGAGCTACTACTTATTACTCTATTAATACAATATAGTATACTTTGTATGTTCAGCTTTTAAGCTGAATTATATCTTGCTTTATTTTAAGATGATTGTGATTTATTTTTATTTTTTTGCCAGTGATGGGGCTTGAACTCAGGGCTTGGGTACTGTCCCTGAACTGCTTTTGCTCAAGGCTAGCAATCTACCACTTGAGCACAGTGCCACTTCTAGACTTTTCTGTTTATGTAGTACTAAGGAATTGAACCCAGGGCATCATGCATGCTAGGCAAGCACTCTACCACTGAGCCACATTCCCAGCCCAAAGCTGATTATAATTTATAACGGAGATGTTAAAATACATTTCTTCTTGTGTTACACACAAAACACAAAGTTAAGAGCAAAGGAAAGATGGCAGAAGAGTCATGGCTGGCAGCCATTTTCCTTCCTGGGAATTTTATTTCTGGTTAGATCTATTATCTGAGAGCTGGCTGCCCTGCTGGCTTTCCATTTGCCTTGCTAATAACAGTAAATCCAGCAGCTTCCACTGCAGCTCCTGTCTCCTTCAGCTGACTCTCAGGCCAGTCGGCACCTCCTTTGGGCTAATGTCACATGTTCCCTCGGAAGTCCTGCTGAAAATTTATGACCAAAGTTTCTTCTGCTTTTAATCCTTCTGCATATCCTGCCCCAGATTGAAGGTGCACAGGAGGAATGCCAGGTCAGGCCTACACGTGCACTCTGTGTTCTTACTGATGCTCTGCTGCTAGGAAAAGGGGCCTCAGGCCCCTGGAAAAGCTCACATGAGCAGCTGGACAGATACATATGTCCTGGCTGTACCTAATGCAGTCTAAATTTGAGCTGGGTTCCAATAAGTGAAGGCAGTCATATTCATAAAAGTGTTATAGCTGGAGGTCTGCCTATAATCCTAGCTACTCAGGCAGCTGAGCTCTGAGGATCATAGTTCAAAGTCAGCCAGGTAGAAAAGTCCTCATAAGACTCTATTTCCAATTAACCACTCAGAAACAGGAAGTGACTCTGTGGCTCAAAGTGGTAGAGTGCTATCCTTGAACAAAAAGAGCTCAGGGACAGTGCCCAAGCCCTGAGTTCAAGGCCCACAACTGACTAAACAAACTAATTAAATAAATTATACTACAAAGTTATGTGTGACTGGGTCTGATGGACAGGAGTCCTCTTCTAAAATCAGATGAGCTCTGCCATGAAGAAGAGACTTTTTCCCCTCATAAATAAAGAAGAGGAAGTTCAAACTGGCTAAGAAACTCACCAGAAAGTTAGCAAAGTAACAGGGGCCAGAGAGGAGACAGCCAGGCTTTTCTAGAACCCAGGTCTGACCTGCCCACTATTGAGAAGCAACTAGCAGGGACCCTATTTTACTGAAGAAACGATTAAAGCAAAAAGCTCAGAGGAGGGCAGCAGTAAGGCTAGCTTTGTGTCAACAGAAGCATGCTCTCCTGACCCACAGCAGCTACCCGTGACACAAGCTCTCAAGGGCTACAAAGGACAAAGCACTGATTCAGACTCTAAAGAGACAAGGGGTTGCACTCCTTGAATCTCTTCAGTTCAGGAGAGAGAACCTGGCCTAAGTGCTGAGGCATGGCCTCTGGTCAAAGGTGGCAGCAGTACACGGCTACCATCCAGCCCATGAAGACTGTGTGCTCTTGGCATAGGAAGGCCTTATTGTGGAGTTCCAGTCTAAGGTCACTCAAGCTCACATCCTAGCTCAATGCCTACACTCTAGCTCAACCACGTTTCTATGACCCCTCTACCTTACCACAGAGGTTAGAGGATACACCTAACCAGATTAATAGATCCAGTAAACCAAGTGTTGTCACAATTTAAAAGGAAAAAAGAATGTCCAAATGTACATGTGACAGCTGTTTGGGACTCTAATATTAGGAAAAGCAGCTGTTTTTATTTCTACTAGAGATATTAGTCATTCTTAGACTAGGACAGAGTATTCAGCTAGCAGCTTGTGCTTTGACCTACAGAAAATCCAGGTCACTGAGACAAAATGTTGGCAAAAATCACATTATGGTTACACTCACATAATGTTTTGGTCTCAAAATATTTGGAAATGTTTATAATGGAAGCAACTATTTAATAATGCTGGTCTCATAGAAATCTGATGTCTAGGGGCTGGGGGTTTAGCCCAGCGGAAGGGCGCTCGCCCAGAGCGCTCAAGGCCCTGGGTTTGGTCCTCAGCCCTGGAAAAAAAAAAGAAATCTGATGTCTAACTAATGAAATGGATGGTAACTTCCATTCCATTTGGAAGTTTCCAAATAAAGTTCACATAAGAAGTGTAAGAGAAAATTGTCTAAGTTTAAAAACAAGTTTTCTGCCAGGCACCAGTGGCTCATGCCTATAATCCTAGCTACTCAAGAGGCTGAGTTCTGAGGATTACGGTTCAAAGCCAGCCTAGGCAGGAAAAGTCTGTGAGACTCTTATCTCCAATTAACCACCAGAAAACAAGAAGTGGTGCTGTGGCTCAAAGGGTACAATGCTTGCCATGAGGTGAAGAGTTCAGGGACAGTGGCCAGGTCCACAGTTCAAGCCCCATGACCAACCAAAAAAAAGGTTTTGTTTTTACAGATTAAAAAAAATGTTTTCATCAAAGTAACATATATAGCTTTAAAAGTAAATAATATTCCAAGTCCTATGATGAAAACAGTAATTCTGAGTTAGTTTGAGCTTCTTTGGCTGTTTCTTCCAGTATTCTTTATTAGCAACCCTATTCAATGAATTAAGAAATTATTATTTAAATCAGTATATTTATTAACTTCCAATACAGAAGATGAGGATTAGGGTTCTGAGCAACCCTACCTTGTTCCCACCCTTTCCACACCCTCCTTTTGGAAAGCAAGTTTTTGGTACTTTCTTCTGTAACAGTGTGGGCTTTAACTTCTTCCTGCTCCAGCTGAGTTGATTCTCACTGCCTTGAATGTCGTTTTTGGTGTACTCCTCTGTTTCTCTGAGGATTCCTGAAAGGCTGTATGATTATGGGAACATGGTTGGCAACACTGATTTCAACTGATGGGCATTGCCTTTCAGCTTTAAAATACTTAAATGTTCATTCGCTAATTCACTTCTCTAAGTCTGATCTGTAATAAAGTATAACAAGTCATTTCTAAACACATGGCAATGCCTGGGCTGGCACCAAGTAAAGAGGTTATAGGCTATAGGCTATGGTCTGGCTTTCATTACTTTTTTTCCCCCCAAGTCCTGGAGCTTGAACTCAGGGCTTGGGCACTGTTCTTGAGCTTCTTTTGCTCAAGGCTAGCACTCTAACACTTGAGCCACAGCACCACTTCAAGCTTTTCCTGTTTATGTGGAACTGAGTTTGCTGTTTATATAGTACTGAGGAACTGAACCCAGGTCTTCATACATGCTAGGCAAGCATTCTACCACTAAGCCACATTTTCAGGCCCTTTCATTGCTTTTTAGTCAATTTTATACAGTGTATCAGCCTGGGCCAGAAATGTGGTTTAGTGGTATAGTGCTTACCTAGAAGGCATGAAGCCCTGTGTTCGATTCCTCATTACATAAACAGAAAAGGCCTGGAGTGGTGCTGTGGCTCAAGTGGTAGGGTCAATGTCCAGGCCTGAGTTCTAGCCCCAGGACTGGCAAAAAAAAAAAAAAAAAAAAAAAAAAAGCTCAACCTGTCCCTGTCCCTGTCCACGTGTCCCTGTGGATGGTGACCACAATAAGAGATGCCTGGGCCGGGCGCTGGTGGCTCACGCCTGTAATCCTAGCTACTCAGGAGGCTGAGATCTGAGGATCGCGGTTCAAAGCCAGCCAGGGCAGGAGAGACCGTGAGACTCCTATCTCCAATAAACCACCAGAAAACCGGAAGTGGCGCTGTAGCTCAAGTGGTAGAGCGCTCGCCTTGAGCTGAAGAGCTGAGGGACAGCGCCCAGGCCCAGAGTTCAAGCCCCACGACCGACAAAAAAAAAAAAAAAAAAAAAAAGAGATGCCTGGATCCAAGAGCAAACATTGAAGAAGTCCTGATCTAGAGGGAAGAGCCTCCCTTCAGTGGGAACTCTCAAACCTGGGGATGTAGGAGGAGGTCGTTTCTGTTGGAAAATGATGAACTTACAAAATCTGCTAGCCAAAATCCCTGCTGACTGTGTCACTGGTTTCGTCTTTACCCCTGCTTCTCCCATGAGAATGTGAACTCTCTAACAGGCAACTGCCACTCTTGTCCCCTGCCCTAAACACAATATCTAAGTTTTCTTTCCAATTTACCTTCTAAAATTGTATGTGGGTGATCTGTGTGCCCCTCAAGGGCATTTTCTGACTCAAATCACACTTTATTTTAATTCACATTGTACTGCTATTAAATAGTGTGGGGATTAAAAAAAAAAGTAGGCTGCAGATTTGCTGTGACTTGATGTTTCTATGATTGCATGGTGACTGTCACCAGGAAGACTGAGAGCTCCCACAGGCCACCTCTTTCTTATCTTCTGCAGCACTTGGGCTTTAATCACATCTTACAGACTTTGTATGACAAACTAGTTTAGTGACCCAGGTCAACCACACAGCTCACTGACTACCACATGCCAGTGGCTAGGGAGTCATGGGTATGGATATCCCTCCTCCTGACCTACCTCTTTGTGCTAGTCTAATGACATTGGCCTGATTTTAAGTCATTTCTGTCTTTGGACATTGTAGTCACTGTAAGGCAGGAAAACAAACACCTTCAGTAAATATTCTTTTTCTTAATGTAATTTATTAGAGATATGTAGCAGAAAGTAGAACTGTTTGTAACTGATTCAAAAGGAAAAGCCCTTTATACAAAGTTAGTATTGCAGTTGTCCTCTAGCCAAGTGCCGGTCGGTGGCTCACACCTGTAATCCTAGCTACTCAGGAGGCTGAGATCTGAAGGATTGTGGTTCAAAGTCTGTAAGAGTCTTAGTTCCATTTAATCACCAAAAAGCCAGAAATGGGGCTGTGGCTCAAGCAGCAGAGTACTAAGCCTTGAGCAAAAAATCTCAGGGACAATGCCCAGGCCCTGAGTTCAAGCTCCAGAACTAACACAAACAAATAAACAAACCAGAAAGCTGTCCTCTAAATTGCTGATGGGGGAAATGGCTCTAATGTTGCCTTTGTGAGCAGTAGGGCAGTAGTGGGGTTCCTGGCTAGTCTTGGAGAAGTCTGATGGAGTGGCTATGTCTTCTAAAGCAGTGGTTTTCTTTTGTGGAAAGTAGCTAAAGTCAGTCTTGGTAGGGGAAAGGTCTTTACAGCTACCAATAGGGTAATTATGGGAAAGGCCTGTCTGCAGGAAGGGTCTTCTGCTTCTGCAGGGGAAGATCAAAACTTTCATGAATTCTGCAGAGATGTAAGTGGTAGACACAGCCCTTCAAGCCTGTGTGTATAAGTCTATAATCATTCCCTCCAAAATCATATTGATGGTACAATTCATTTCCTCCTTTAAATGTTTGCTGTGAAGAAACAACAGGCTCTGGGAGGTGCTATTAATACAAAAGCTTGCAAAAATCACTTGTAAACAAGTTTGTTACAGGCAATTATAGACTGTTCACTTTATCTCCAGAAGCTGGGGCATAGGAAATTAAATTTGCTGATATGAGCTGTATGAAGGAGCCTGGGATCATTATTCCATCCCTGTGTGTACAGTAAGGGTTTCCTTGATAGTAAAAATCATGACAACGCCGGGCGCTGGTGGCTCACGCCTGTAATCCTAGCTACTCAGGAGGCTGAGATCTGAGGATCGCGGTTCAAAGCCAGCCCGGGCAGGAAAGACCGCGAGACTCCTATCTCCAATAAACCACCAGAAAACCGGAAGTGGCGCTGTAGCTCAAGTGGTAGAGCGCTCGCCTTGAGCTGAAGAGCTGAGGGACAGCGCCCAGGCCCAGAGTTCAAGCCCCACGACCGACAAAAAAAAAAAAAAAAAAAAAAAAAATCATGACAACTAAATCTAGATCTAGTTTTTCTCCTTGTTCTTATAGTAGACTCAATTTCAAACACAACTGAAAGCTCATTCTCTCACAAGGTAGAAGTTTTCCATACACTGAATATGCTGGAAACCAAAAAACAGCCGGTGAAGGCCAAGTCACATGGTTAGGAAGGGAAATAAACCAAATCCTACAGGTTTTTATGACATGTCTGGCATGGTAGTGGCATCAGAAATGACAGCAGCTGACATCCACTGAGCACTTACTATAGATCAAGAGTTTTATATGGGAAAAGGTAACGGAGGTGCAAAGGGTAGGTGACCTGCCAAACCCTCCAGATATTATAAAAGGTCCAGCTGAGAGCTGGGATGTAGCTCAGTGGCAAAGGGCTTGCCTAGCAAGTGCAATGTACTGTGTTCAATCCCTAGTACCAAAAAAATAAAAGAAAAAAATATATAGTTAAGAAAAAAATTAAAAAGGTTCAGCTGGGCTGATGGCTGTGCTGATTTGGTTCCAAAGATTATTCCTTCTTCAGTGAGTCAAGTTGCACCTCTACATGCTTGATTTTTCTAGGGAGAAAAATATTCCCACTTCTGCTGAGCTATGGGTCTATAACCTTAGCCAACTGGGGGAAGCACTGCACAGTGGTAAGTAGGCCAACCAAGGGACATCTGGCTTTGCATCCCAGGCCCCAGGTTTACTACTGTGTGCCCACGATAAGTTCTGCAGCCTCTCTGAGCTTTAATTTTCTGCTTTACAAAACAAAAATAACAACCAATTTGAACAGTTGTTTTAAGGAGTACAATGCAATTAACACAAGTCATCAGAAAATATTGTGACCTAAAAAGTGTTATTTAATGTACTAGGTAATAAAAAATAGTCTACCCCCCAAAAAAGTTAGTGGTGCCTATGGCAAAGGATATTTACTTGTATTTCAGAAATTTTAGCAGTCTAAATTACATATCTTTACTTTCTGTGAGTTCTTTCCTATTCTATTGTGAGCTTTTTATACCATAGAAGAATCCAGAGAACTCTATACAATGTGAATCATTGACTACAATTGATATTTTACTGTATTTGCTTTATTACATATTTATCCATCAATCCATATTTAAACTCAGGGCTTCAAGATTATGAGGCAAGTCTTAACTGCCTGAGCCATGCTTTTAGTCCTTGTTTGTTCTGGTTATTTTTGACATACGGTCTTCCTTTATGTCTGGGTGGGCCTGGACTGCAATCCAGCCATAGCTAGGATAGCAGGTGCGAAGTCACTGTGCCCTGTTTTTTCTGTTGAGGTGGGGTCTTGCAAACATTTTTGTCCAGACTGTCTTGGACCCATGATCCTGCCAATCTCAGCTTCCCAAGTAGCTGGGATGAAAGGCATGTACCACTCTATCTACTGGTTGAGATGAAGTTCTGAGAATTGCATGGTGGTCGGTATAAGGAGACTTCATAGTACAA
Organism: Dipodomys merriami; assembly: GCF_024711535.1. Lineage (NCBI taxonomy): Eukaryota > Metazoa > Chordata > Mammalia > Rodentia > Heteromyidae > Dipodomys > Dipodomys merriami. The sequence continues at coordinate 40,907,348 of NW_027202382.1, forward strand.
GGTGGGAAGGTGACACTTTATGAGACTGAGGTAGGCACTGGGACCAGGTCATACTTGTAAACTGCTAGATTTCACTTTATTTTGATGACATGGGGGGCCACTGAAAGGACAATAGATAACTGCCTTCTAGATACTTGTCATGTGTCACAGATCATGGCAGAGACAGTGCTGTCCAGCACATGAGAGAGCCTGAACTCAGGGCAGAAGAGAATGGAAAGTGCTCTGTCTGCAAAGGCCTGGGTGGATACAATTGGTCAAAGTCTGATTTCTTTACTGGAGCTAAATGTGCTCTGGAAGACATGGAATATCTCAGAGCTGCAGCCAGATCTCCTAGAGTGGTTCTCAAAAGAAGATTGTGGCAAACTGTAGGCTTAGAAAACATGTGTTGTTTTGTTAAAATTAATATATAAATTTTAAATTAATACATAAACATTTTATAAGTATATGCAGTAAAAAATGTGTAGTTTCTTCTGACTTTCTTCAGTACAAATCTTGTTTTTTAAATTCAGCTCATACACACGTATATATAGGCCTTAAGTTTCATATTAACAAAGTCCCTGGTTTTTGTGGTGTTATGAGGTTTTTGTTTTGAGGTTTTAAGTCAGTGCTTGCTAAGCAAGCACTTGAGCCACACCCCCAACCCTTTTTTGCTTTACTTATTTCTTAGGTAAGGTCTCAGAGGGAGTTCTTAGGCCACAGTCCTTTTACTTCAGAGCTGGAATTACGGATGCCTGTCCCGTCATGACCAGCTTATTTGGAGTGAGTCTTGCTAACTTTTTGCTAAGACTGGACTCAAACTGATCCTTCTAGTCTCTACCTCCCAAGTGGCTAGTATTAAAAGTATACACCACCACACCCAGCCTATTTTTATTTTAATCTCAACATCTTTCAGAACACCTGTCAATTACAACTCATCAGAAATATACATGTATGAGGGATTTTTTGATAGTGATACCACACAATGTATATGATTCTACATTTATTTTTTTCATTCAGTAATGTCATAAGCATTATTCTGTGTTAGAATAACCATGCATTCTTATTTCTCAAGTTAAATTTATTTAACTTAGCTCTGTATTGAAAGACATGTTACCAAACAATCTCATATGAATATTCATTGTATGCTTGTACTAGATTTTAAGTATGGGATTGCTTGTCAGAAGTTTGGTTACTAAAAATCTTGAGACTAATTAATTGCCCTTCAAGAAGTTTCTACCCATTCTTTGTCACTCCCAGAGTATAGGATAGCACCATCCTCCCCACCCAGGCACCAACATGGATGCTATCCATCGTTAATTTTGGCTAAATAGATGTTTAATTTTAACTTGTCTGTCAGGATCTTTAGTAAGTATTTTTCAGTGCCTTTGTTAGCCATTTATCTTCCTAAAAGATAAGTCTAACATTTCTCTTTCAATGGGAAGAAATTAAATGAAAGTCTAATTTCAGAAAATCATTTTAGATATGTATTTTGTAGTTTAAAATACAAATTTCCCACCTTGCCTCCATTTTTCTTGCCCAGTCAAGCATCACACACACACACACACACACACACACACACACACACACACACACACACACACACACACACACACACACACACACACACACACACACACACACACACACACACACACACACACACACAGAAGGGGAGAAGAGAGAAGGGGTGGGAGCTTATGTGCAAGCTAGATAACTTCACTTGTTTATCTGCACTTGTTTATCTGTTTACCTGCTGACCTTTTATTACCCACAAAGCTTTTGTTTATATATTCAGAAAAATCTGTCTGGGAGTTCACTAGCATCCAGTTCACTTTGAAAACTGATGTAAGTTCCTTGGTTTTTGTCATTAAAGCTAGCTTATAAAACAGGTTTTAGGGAACTTTTAAAAAAAATGTTAATCTGGAACATGCATATAACACGATCTGGCAATCAGCAAATATAGATAAAAAGTCATCACCCTGAACAGGTTTATTTGGGGGAGGCATATCTAAGGACACTGCTGGCAGCATTATGAACAGTGCTGGCACCAAGGGCAACTGTGGGGGGTTAATGGGGACCCTGCATCATTCCTTGCCATGTGCCTGGTGAGTAAACTCCTAGAAGTTTCTGGGAATGGTGGCAAGCGGGGAAAGGCTGCAACCAACAATCAGTGTCACAAAGTGGGGATGACTGATCTGCTGAAGAGCCCGTTGAGACAGATGTTTAATTAGCTGAAGTCAGAGTGGATAAATGGGGAGAGGATGCCTATGCAGAGGTGCCTTCTAACCTCATCTCTCATTTAACTGGAAGGTTTGGGTTTGTTTGCATTTGTTTTGTTTTGATTTTGTCCTTATAATTTTCTTTTTTTTAGATTTTTACTTCTTACCTACCTACCACCAAGGTATCAACTCTTACTTGATTACATTTACTGAAAACCTACTGAATTCCAGATATTGTTTGCATTTAACCTTTACATAAGACCTTGTAAGATAAGATTTATCTCTTTTATTATTATGATTGAGAAAACTGGGGCAATTTGTATATATAGAAGGAGGAGATTAATATATAAAATTTGATGTTTAAAGTCGTGGAGTTTTCCCTGTATAACAATTTATTTAAAATAAAAGGCTAGCCAGACACTGATGGTTCACAACTATAATCCTAGCTACTAAGGAAGCTGATATCTGATGATTGTGGTTTGGAGCCTGTCCGGGAAGACAAATCTAAGAGACTTATCTCCAATTAAACAACAAACAAAAAGTCAAAGTTGAACTGTGGTTCAAGTGGTAAAGTGTCAGCTTTGAGCTAAAAAGCTAGTAAGAGTAAGGTACTGAGTTCAAGCTCCAGTACAAAAAATAATAATAAAGAAAAAAAATTTAGGGCTGGGAAGGTGGCTCAGTGGTAGAGCGCTTGCCTTGCATGCATGAGGCCCTGGGTTCGATTCCCCAGCACCACATAAGCAAAAAGAAAAAAAGCCGGAAGTGGCACTGTGGCTCAAGTGGTAGAGCGCTAGCCTTGAGCTGAATTGCTGAGGGACAGCGCCCAGGCCCACAGTTCAGGCCATGACCGGACCCAAAAAAATAAAATAAAATAAAAAATAAGAAAAAAAGAAAAAAATTTTAAAGTGAAAGATAGTTGAGAGAACTTTCTGGAGGAGGATAATAGTGTGTATACTGGCAGACCATGTAAATATTAATAAGAGCTGAGATTATGTAGGGGGATGCATTTGTTAGAACTGCCAAATAAAATTTGTAAGATTTAAGCATATCATCATATATAGATCGTACATAAAAGTTTAAAAAAAAACAGAACCTTAAATAGATACCAAACTCTAGTTAATGATTTTCTTGTAAAAGTGTTTAGGACAAATGTGTTAAGTTCTATTTTTGGTTTTGTTTTGCTCTGAAATTTGTATATACATCCTAGGGCAGGTAGGCAGTACTGGGGTTTGAACTCAAGGCCTTATGTTTGCTAGGCAGGCACTCTTCCTCTTGAGCACACCCTAGCTCTTTTTCAGTATTTCTTTTTCAAATAAGGTCTTGTATTTGTACCCAGTGGTTCTCTCCTTTAGTTTGAGTGCTCCATCATATCCCTCTCCACCTGGTGCAGAGTCTTCCTGACTCCTTAAAACTGGACAGGGCCTCTCTTCTCTGCATGCACACTCAGCCTGGACCTTACTTCCACTTACTACAGGCACGACATTATAACTGCCTGTTTATTTAGCTGATTTCCAAACCAAACAGCAAGCTTCTTGAAGGTCAAGGCCATTTTATTGACTCTACAAAAATCTCTGGCACCTACATGGTACCTTCTACCTCAACAAATTGAATGTACCTCTTCTGTTCTAGGTGTTCCACTATACCTGGGCCTGGTCTGATTTGGCTCCTGCTTAGCTTTTGTAGCTTACCCTCTGCCCTCAGCCCATTCCAGCAATTTTGGACTTCTAGGTACTGAAACTGTATCTCAAAATAAAATCCTCTTGCTGGACTATTCTTAGACACCTGGCAAAGTCCATTAGGACCTAAATAATCTTCAAGTGCCACCAATGTCCTGTGCTTGAACTCAGGGCCTGGGCACTGTCCCTAAACTTATTTTGCTCAAGGCTAGCACTCTACCACTAGGCTCCACTTCCAGTTTTTTTTTTTTTGTTGTTGTTGTTTGTTTTTGTTTTGGCAATTTATAGGAGATAAGAGTCTCACAGACTTTCCTGCTCAGGCTGGCTTTGAACTGTAGTCCTCACATCTCAGCCTCTTCAGTGGCTAGGATTACAGGCATGAGCCACCTGTGCTGGGTCCCACTCAGTAGTATTAAATACTAATACAACAGTCTCCTGTATCTACACTGCTTAGAGGCTTACATGCTTCTACTCCCAATGCATCTTTTTCCTGTCAGAAATGAGTTCTGATTCCTGCAGCGCTGTGTAGAGGCAATATTCGAGGATGGCTGCAGAATCAAGCAGTATCTTAGAGCCCCGAAGAGTTCAAGATCACACAATACTTTGCTGAAGCTTAAGCATGTGAGTAAGGCCAGATGAGGTTACATACAATCACCATAGTCCCTTAATTCTAAGACAAAAATTTCTTCGTTTTTAATACACTTCTAAAATCAAGACATAGCTTATAACTAATATGCACAATTAAGGCAGTAGTGTTTCATGAAAGCCCATTATTAAATTACAGGCACCCTAGCATGGACCCAGGAAAATACCCAGTGCCTAGAGCTCTGTGCCCTTCCCCTGCCACCACAACGCCTCAGAGTATGTCTTTTCCCTTCCTTTCATTCTGCTTTTTCATTAATCTAATCCATGCTGGTGACTGCTCCAGATGAAGTGAATGAATAGATTTTGTAATGGAAAAGGAACTTCTGAAAGATTAGCGACTAGCAGGAAGAGTAAATGCTGGTCAAATGTAGTTTTGGCCAGTGATATATTTCAAGTTTTTTTTGATGTGGCAGTTGCAAGAGCTCATAACACCCTTCTAAAATAATTGGGTCTCTAAAGTGGTTCCAAAAGATTTTTGCTTGACATAAATTCTCTAAATTCCTCGGCTTTCTGGATAAAATAGTTGACTGCAATGCCATCTCGAATGTGCTCTGCTCTATACCAGAGAAGATCCATCAGGAGCTTCAGAGCACTCCAGACACAGGAAGCAAGACACAACAACAAGATGAAGAGGCAGAGAGAGGAGGCAAGGAGGAATATTTAAGTTGGAGCTTCACTAGGGCACTTCTGAGTTAGACATTTAAAAACCTTCACAGGCCCTAATTTACTGTATCATTTTTCACTGGCTCTCTGGGTCCTAGGTATCAGATCTTTACCTCGTGCTCAGCTCCCATGCACAAGTGGCATCAGCAGGATTTATTCTTTCATAAGGAAAAGCAGTTGTCTGCAGAAATTACTGCCCATTTGGAAAAAAAAAATTTTAAACAGCCTTATATACCTTTTTGTCCTCTTTATAGTATTACCCACTTTAGCATAAGGAAACTCTTATTTTCATAGAAGAAAGAGTACGGGTTTCCTGTCTTGGCAATTACACATGAAGTAGGACTCTATTTAATCAAAGGTTCTCAGGCTTACTTTAGCCTGTGGAGAGCATTTCAGTCTGAAAGAGTGTTTTAAAAACCCACCTCCCTCTCTACATATAGGGTTTCCTTTTTCAATAGGGCAGCTTAGGCCAGGTGTATGTTGCTTTAAGAAAGCTAGATGTAAAACATTAAAACTGACACCAACATAGACAAACAGTGCAATTACAAAAAGAATTCCTGGCTTTAAATCCAGATTCACCATGGGGTTCCTTTAAATGCTGCTCTTCCCTAGTGCATTTAGATTTCACAATCAATGAACATTTCTGTTTACAGAATTTTAAATTTGCTCTCCCATTAGGATTCTAATAAACAACATGGTACAAATAAAAGGAGTATGGGCTTTCAGGTCAAAGAAGCCTGATTTAGATTCAGCATTTACTGGCTAGGGAAATAGGGGTAACTAACTTCTCAGAGAGCTGAAGAAAGGAAGATTCACAGGGACTGATTACACATAAAGTTGCCATAATCTCTTGGTTTGAAACTACCTTTTTTCCTGTTTCTTTTTTTTTTTTTGGGGGGGGTCTGGTCGTGGGGCCTGAACTCTGGGCCTGGGCGCTGTCCCTAAGCTCTTCAGCTCAAGGCTAGCGCTCTACCACTAGAGCCACAGCGTCACTCTGGCTTTTTTTCTTTTTGCTTATGTGGTGCTGAGGAATCGAACCCAGGGCCTCATGCATGCAAGGCAAGCGCTCTGCCACTGAGCCACCTTCCCAGCCCTTTCCTGTTTCTTTTTTAACCTTTCTAAGGTCTTATGTGTAAAAACAAATTTTATTTTACTGGAGTGTTGTATTGCTTAAATGAGGAAATACTGGTAAACACAAGAAGTCTCTTACTATGTCAGCTTTCATCCCCTTGGAACAGAGTTTTTTTTTAAATTGTTATGTTTTTTGTTGTTGTTGTTGTTGTTGCTAGGGCTCAAAATCAGGGCCTCACACTTGATTAGCTGTTTTACTCATGACTGGTACTCTACTACTTCCCATGTCTCCAGTCTAGATTTTTTGCTAGTAAATTGGAGATAAGAGTCTCACAGACTTTTCTGCCTGAGTGGCTTTGAACCAAGATCCTCAGATCTCAATCTACTGAGTAGATAGGATTACAGGTGAGAGCCACTGGTGTTTAGCCAGATCTTTAAGAGTAACTTTAACTCTTCTTCTGGCACAAATCTCCCTTAAATGATTCCTCTTCCTCCTCCTCCCTCCTCTTCTTCTGTTTCTTTTCCACAAATCTCTCTTAAATCACTGGTATCATTCCTCCTTTTCCTCTTCATTTTTTTCTTTCTTCTCCCTCCACCCCGCCCCCCCACTTTCTCTCCTCTTCTTTTTTTTTTCACAAATCTCTCTTAAATCACTTAAATCATTCCTCTCCCCCTCCTCCCCACTCCCCCCTACCTTTTTCTTTTTTCTTTTTTTGCTACAGGGGATTGAACCCAGGGCCTCATGCTTATTAGGCAAGCATTTAACTATTTGCATTATACTCTCAGCTCTTTTGTTGCTTGTTTGTTTAAAACAGGTATCATTAACTGCACCAGGAGCTGCCCTAAAACTGTGATCTTCTTGTCTCTGCTTTCTAAGCAGCTAGGATTAGCTACTGGACGAAGTGTACCATCACGCTCTGCTAAAACATTCTTGATAAATAATCAATTCACATGTATAAGCTTTCACCTTTCTAGATCTAGACGACATGAAAGAAAGCATTCCATGTGCAGTAACACAGAAAGATCTAGTCAGAGCTAGTCTTTACTAGAAAGTCTACATTAGGTGATAAGTTCTAAACCTGCCTGCTTCCTTGTTAAGGACTGACTTTTCTAGTGAAGATCAGATTGCAACTGCAACCATCAACTCTGCACTTCTTTCCCCACTTGTTTTTTTCCTTTTCTTTCCTTAGGTTCACTTTCCCTTCCTCTCATGGTAGAAGTTTGGATTTTACTCTGAATACAAATGTAAGTCATTGAAGGGCATGGAGAAGCTATGATCTGATTCATAGTTTATAAGAACTCTGGATGGGGGAGGCAAAAGATTGGAGAGGGCAAAGAGCAGAGCAGGAAACCCAGCTAGTCTGCTATGTTACCATACCCTATGAAAAGTCACAGGGTCTTGGGCTCATCAGGATATGCTCAAAAGGTCTAATACATATTCTGGTAATGAGTAACCCATGGCAAGATGATGCAGGGAAAATCCAAGACTGCTCCATAACTGGGTGGATAATGCTACCATTTATGGTACTGGGCACCTGTTGTATATCTTGTAAGGGTCAACTTTACTACAACTTTGGGGTAAAGGAATTAATTAAATGAAACTGTAAAATAATCTGGAATGTCCTTTTATAGTCACATATGGAAAGCCATGATTTGAAAGGCAGTCTTCTTTCCTGCTCTTCGACTCTTCACAGTCCAATTCTCTGAGCAGCTTCTCTACATGATAGAGTGGGCTGCCTAGTCTGCATCTCCCTCGGCCCCTTATGTTTTCTGTCCCTCTAGAACACAAGGCCCTCCTCACCAAGGCCTTGCTGATTTTTGCCACTGTCTCCTTGTACTCAGCACAGATCTACTGAGTGGGGCACATGATGAATGACTATATAGCACAGTCAAAACCACATTATGGATCAATATGGATAAATTGTATTAATTTTAATGTATGAGGTAGGCCAATCAGGCATCAGCTATATACTTTATTAGCATATATTAGTGGTTCAAGGGGGTTTCACGGTGACAATGTATCCCAATCAAACACCCCATCACTCTCCACCTTCTCATTCCTGCGTCTTAGAACAATTTCAACAGGTTTCACTGTTCAATATTCACACATGCAAATAAAACACTGACTATATTTATCCCCATTCACCCTTTTCAGCCCTCTTCCTTCTTACTTTTTTTTAAAGAACACTTTTAAGTTCTAGGTAAATTTTTGTGAGAGAAAAGTAGGGATGAGTGTTACAAAGCCTGTTAACAATGTTTCAAGAACTTTTAAAAAGGATTTTCATACTAATAAAAATGTCTTTCACATCAGAAGCAAAGAATAGATAGGGTAAGGATGTTAGTACACTTTTGTTCAATCTTTCAGCAGGTGACACAGAAAATCACTTCCGCTATACAATGAGAATAAACACAGAATCAGAGATATGGAGAAATCTATTTTGTTTGGTAAATCCCACTTAGAAGCTTCCTGTCTTTTGAAGATCAAGAAGCATTTGTATTTTTAGTTGATACAAAAACTGAAACTGATCTGCCCCTATTTCTCAACAATGTCTCTATTATGCCCAGTATCATGCTTCAGGAGAGTGGTAAAGGCTGGTAATTAACAGCATTGTTTTGGTCTGAGACTAGGACTTGAACTCAGTTCTTGATGCTTTTGCACACGGGCTAGTGCCCTACTAACTGAGCCATTCCTCCAATCTCATTTGAAAACATTTTAAAGCTATGATATATAAACTACCAAGAAGCCCAGATCATCACTGGTCCGGAAGCATGACCTTGAAAGAGGGAAAAATTGATGGACTAAGGTCTTTATTCACCAAATAACAGGTTAGGATATTTTCCTGGCTAAATCCAGGGCCCTGACAGGCTATCTTCACTGTGTCAAAAACACACCTGTCCAACTGTTAAAATTAGTAAAAAGGTTTCATCTAATTCTTCTAAAACCCAGACTATTTACTATTTTCTCCAGCAGTGTGAACTCTCTGCCAATAAATTCCAAGTGTCAAGTAAGTCTAATAAAAGGCTACAAAGAAACTTTAAAACTGACATTTAAAAATAGGCTTTAAAATTGAACAAACAGAAAAGACTACTATAGTTAAATACATGAACATTAACAGGAAAAAAATGCCTGCAATGAACAGAAATAGTTATGACTTGATGGAATAATTACAAACAATCCAAGTCAGAATTTTAGATCAGTTACGATGATGTAATGATATTCTATCCTAAAAAGAAAAAAAAAAACCTTAAAACTATGTAGGTTTCTATTGACAAAGCTATTTACTTGAAGAAAAATCTTTGTTCAAGCATCTACTACTTTCTGATTTTTTACAAAGTAAAACTGAGGATCAAGTATTAGAGGGAATGACAACAGAGTATTTAAATGTTAGGACTATCACTAAGCATACAACTTTATTTAAGAAGGAAATAATACAAACTCTACATTTGTAGTCATTATTAAATGAAGACCTGGAAAAAAGCTGAGAGAAGTAGAAGGATTGTGGACAAGTGCACTGTTAGCCTATCAAAGGCTTTCTGAAATGTCCTTCTAGCGTAACTCATCTCTAATGGATGCACAGTATAAGAATGACTGCCTCGGGCTGGGAAGATGGCTCAGTGGTAGAGTGCTTGCCTTACATGCCTGAGGCCTTGGGTTCGACTCCTTAGCACCACATAAGCAAAAAAAAAGCCGGAAGTGGCACTGTGGCTCAAGTGGTAGAGCGCTAGCCTTGAGCTGAAGAGCTGAGGGACAGCGCCCAGGCCCCACGACCGGACCCAAAAAAAAAAAAAAAGAATGACTGCCTTCACATGGCGCGCGCGCACACACACACACACACACACACACACACACACACACACACACACACACACACACACACACACACACCTGCCTTCACATGGCACACACACACACACACACACACACGTTGCTTAATTTCAAGTGATATTTCTCACTTAAATTGAATAACAGCAAAGAGAATGGGGTTTTGCCCTCCATCAGGAAAAAAGCAACTTGATAAGAGGTCTGAGGACTCCTACTGTGTCCTGAATTGGGGGCATAATGGACACCTCCTTGCAAACACTAAGCAGGGCTTTGTGGTGAAGTTTAGGAAGCACACAGTAAGTGGCTTTAACCTGGCATCTCTTGCCACCAAGTTCATGACTAAGTTTTTATGTCAACAGGGGACAAGCATTAAATATAGCCAACTGGGAGCACCAACAAATTTTTCTTTTTCAAAATACTTGTATTACCCTTATGACAAAGAGAGTTTTCCTCTTTTCAAAAATTACTCTCCAAAAGAAGTCCATTCCACAGTACAAAGTTAAAACCCATCAAATATACCATGCTTCTACCATATTAATCTTAAATATCTTTGCCAAACCGGAAATCCTTTCATTTTATGAGACCAGACTCAATAAAGCAATTGGAAGAGCCTCTTAGTTTAAAAAGCTTTCTGGATTAAAAAAAAAAAAAAAAAAAGAACAGTAATTTATGTAAATGTATCAATCTCAATTGGCTTTCCTAGCATGAAAAGGAATAAATAACGCAGATCACTGTTTTTTGGATAATGAGACCTAAGTCTTTGCCAAGGATATGGCAGAAGACTTTGATGAAAATGGCAGGATGTGTACACAAAGGTGACCATAAGTGTGTGTATGATAAATGTGGACACTAGGGATGGACATAGATAAACAGGTAGAAGATTGGACATAGATGATTGGAGACAGAAGGAAAGACACTGGCTCAGCTGTATCTCAGTAAGTTAATAGGTATTTCATGATATTAAAAAAAAATCAGTGACAGCAGAATTTCTATTAAGAAGGTTAAAAAAAAGTTCCATCTCTTTCTTGGACAATTCAAAATGCAATTGTTGTTAGAACATAAATAAATACATTACAAAATACACTACTGTGTTAAAAAAAACCTTAGGAACAGAACAAAAATGAATCTAGATTCTAAAAGAGAATGTGTGCTTATTAAATGTCTTTGAGTATTGAAGCAATTTAAAAACTATTAGATTGGCACCTGGAACCCCAAAACATGTACTTTCCCCTGGGGAAGGAGAAGCTATGCCTCTTCAATCATCCCCTAAATGCAAAGAGGTTTGACCCCCATGCAATAGATAAAAGTCACCCAAAAAATGAACAAAAGAGGTGTTTGGAAAAACCAGAACACCATTCATCCCAGCTAACGACTTGTTCATTATGAGTGATGATGGATAAAGACTTCTCATGCTGAGATGAAATCAAGATTTATATGCATTGTTTCCTCTCCCAACTTGTGGGAAGATCATCATCATTTAATTCTATCTCTGCGGCCAGTGATGGGCATCCAGAGAGCTGGTTATCAAACGGCGCAGTCAGCTGGCAAAAGCCGAAACGTGCAGTTGGCACATCTGGACGGAGCCGCCACAGCCGAGGGTGAACAATGACTCCTGGCAAGCATCCAAATTGCTTGCAGACGCTAGCAGGTCTCATCTACAACGGCCCCTACCAGCATCTCTCTCTCTCTCTTTTTTATGAGAATCAGATTTTCATTGCTCCATTCAATTGCTCTCCTCTGCCATTTTTTACAGCTCTTATCGTTCCCTTGGAATCCGGCCTTGAGACAGCTCATCCGTGTCCTTCACTGTGTTATCTCTTCTAACTTTTATTAAAACTTCAGCTTTCATCTGAAGATAGCTAATTAAATCTGGAACAGATTATATGCCGCCCCTTAAAAAGAGCACAGAACTATTTTCTTTGACCTGAGCAATGCTTTTTCTCTCTTCTAAGAGGTAAAATCAAAGGTGTTTAAGAAGTCTATTTACAAAGCAGAGGTATTTGCCATGTCACTTACAGTTGATTTATATTAAAATAATCTGTAGTATGACAAATCTTTGAGCTATTTCTCAAAATAATTATTTCCCAATACTGATCATATATTTGTCCTATAGCCTTTATTTTTTTGTCCTATAGCCTTTAAATATTATGTTTAATACAATAAACATTATTTTTAAACATAAAGTTGGGTAATGAGGAGCTGGAGATTAACAGCAACTTGTGCACATCAAGTGATTTATCTTTGTAAAATAATGTTTTAAAAGTTACCCTCATTTGGTGAAAAATAAAGATAATTTTTCCTTCTTTCTTCCCCTAAACACTAGTAAATAAAAAGTCACATGGAAAACTACATGAAAATATGAAATTAAAAGCAGCAACTTAAGATTTATTCTTTGTTTGTTTGTTTTTTAATATTTTGTGGTGCCAGAGATCAAACTGAGAGCCATGTGCATCCTCTCTCACTAAGCTACATCTCTAGCTCCTTGATTTGGATCTTAAGACATCTTTTCATTAACTAATGGTTAGCACAAGTAGCTCTGTCTCAATTTACCACAAATTATTAATGATGGAATGTTCATAACTGAAATGAACACATTCTTCTTACATGTATCACTGGCCCAGTCCTTTCCTAGGGCCCAGAGAAAACTTAAAATCACTTCTTTATTTTTATTTTTAAACTAGAGACCTGTTAACCAACCTTCTACCAACAATAACTGAAACAACTTAGCCCATTATCAAACACATACATATATACACATGAACAGCTGCCCCCATAAACACACACACACACACGCACATGCACGCACGCATGCACACATACATACACACTAAGTCCTTATAAGGGTTAAGCTTCATAGCCAGGGTATGATTTAATTATCCCACCTGAAATTTTCTGGGACCCTTTTCTTCGCTTCACTGCCTTTAGCAAGATTTCCTTCATGGTGACCTTTGTGTTGTCCACCTGAATAAGGGAGAATCCATGAGCAGCATTTCTGCAGAAAAAGACAAATATTAAATTATCACCATCATCTACCCAGAGAGATGTTATTACAATCTTCACTGTGTTTCAGAAAGTTTTAAAATAAGTGTTCATCAAAGGGCTACTTATCTAAGGATAGGTTGAATAAATCTACTTCTAATGTGTGTGCATGAGTGGGGAGGGGTGCATGCTATTACATGCAGTTCCAACTGAAAAAGAGACTGGGGTTAGAACAGGTTTTTCTAATTTATCTCAAGTTGAGTGTAACTGCTCTGTGTGGGTCAATAGTATCATGGGTGCCTAGTGCTGGCTCCCAAGACATGCAGGAAGGATTGACAATTGATAAAGTTGGCTTGTGTCCGTAGATGTCACTACAGGCAGATACAACCATCCTAATATGCTCATGATGCTCCAGAAGAAAAATGTCATGGAGGGTGGGGAAAGGATATTCCAAAAATAATTCAAATGGAGGAAAAGTAAAGCTCTTCCTAACTGGCTAGTATAGTATCCATCCATCCATCCACCCATCCATCCATCCATCCACTTCAGTAGGACAGATTTCATTACCTTATTCCTAGAAAGCCAACAAAATACTAGATGAACCACAAGTGATTATAAGAAGCAACACTATTTTGTACAACTAAAGATAATAAAAAAATTATAAAAACACATAACTTAATTTCCAAGAAAAGAAAATGAAGAGGAGAGGAGGAAGGAGAGAGGAAGGAGGAGGAGGAGAAGGAAAATCACTAATGGTACTCAAACTTCTGGTTAAATTGGGTTGGGGAAGGCTTTATCTAGATAAGAAAATTTAGCTAATGTGGAAGTATGCTAAAAACAGCAGCCCATCTCCTGGGTAAGGTATAACTTCATCAAGACTGTTAATTGCAATAGCAAGTATCACAAATCCTACCCACTATGCTTGGGCACTGGAACAAAACAGGCCAATTCCAAGTAGACTCATGTAACAAACAAGACCCAAGTTTCCAACTATGGAACAAGGGAATTGCTACAAGGAGTTTGGTCACATTCCCATTTCTCTGTAAGAATCTCAAAGGGGAACATGGCCAAAAAACATGGCAGAACTTCATACTGACAAGAAATCTGAAAGAAAAGCCAAACCCCAAGCTAAGCCTTGGGAAAGCTTCCCAATGGTACGACAGGCTGTGAGGGAGCCTGAAGCCTAGGCTGGACCAAACCAGGTGGCTAGCTCTCCACAGGGGACAGGGGCCCGATCTCAAAACTGAGGACCTAATTTGCTTCCCTAATACAGAGACATCTCCACACTCCCCTTCTCCATACGGCTTGCTATTTAATCCTTGACATTCCATTTGTTAAAAAGCAAAAGCTGAGGCTGGTCTAGCCAGCACGATCATCCATTTTAACTTGGTCAAGTTCTTGCTATCGAACAGCAGGCCTGAGGACTGTCAGGCTAATTTTACTGAACACTCTGTTACTGAATCATGCCTGAGCCCTGGCCATTCTTTACCTCAAAAGCTGGACCCCATCCCAGAACAATCTTTAAAAGTTTATTTTACTGATCAAAGCAAAATAAGAAACAGCTCTTTTAAAAAAAACACACACACACAAAACTATATTTAGGGAAGGAGGCAGTAAGTGATACTTTGGCAAGAGTGCTGCAATGTAAAGTGCTTTGTGCATTTAAAAACTTGGGGGTGTTTGCTCTGGCACTGGGCCAGTTTGTGTTTGGAACAAATGCCAATCAACCTCGCTCAGATTTGCCTTCCCCTGCTTTCTCCTCAGAAGTCAGTATGGGCTCCATCTGTGACAATATGTTGGGCGATGGATGAGTAGGGCTGAAAGGCAACACAAGTTCTTGGGTTCTCACAAACTAGCACTGGCCTAGATCTCATAAACTCCCATCCACCTGGGTTCTACCTGAACTTCTGTAGATCTGAGTCTACTTACAAATTGTTTATTTTCTCTCCTGACCTGTGGCTGGCTGACAGTGTTATGCCAAGCCAATAAATATGTTCATCTTCTTTGGCAAAGAGGGACTTAAAAACTCAAAAGGAAGCCTTGTGTTTGCACTAACTTCCATAAATTAAAAGTGTCCTTTTAAAGGATCTTTTTTTTTTTCCTTGAGCAGAAGAAAATCCCCCAGTCTGTATTTTTCTGTCATTTTACCAAAACGTACCTGGGTGACAAGGTTAAAGCAAGCAGAGGAAATCCCTGGCACTTATCATCCACAGGCATTACTGATAAATTGCGTGGTGGAGGAATAAAGGATTACCTTCTGTATTTTTTCATTACACTTTTCTTTTGTTACAGAATACATAAATCCATTGTGGCACAATGTAATATGTATCACCATGCTACACCTGCGGACGCTTCCGAGCGGCTGCCATGTCTGTGCAGTCAGGAATGATAAGTGAACCACCCGTGAATGTTAACGATAGTGATCATTCTGAGGTAACTCGGCTCTCCATCTTCCTTTACAGCCTCTGCGCTGAAGCCAGGGTAGCAAGGTTCACGAAAGGAAAATGAAAACAGTGGCAAAGGGAAGGGGCGCGCCCTGCGGCCCTTGGGGTGCCTTCACCCCAGCTCGGCTCCTGCAAGAACCGGGGCATTCAAAGGAGAACAGGGAGCTGTCCCAGGACCACAAACCTGACTAGCTCTGATGGTCACATCCTCGGGCCAGGCCCACACTCCACTCTTTCCCCCAGACAGATGCCACCTCTGCGTCTTTCTCCAAGTCCACAGCACTACGGGGAGGGAGGTTCAGGGGGCCAGCATTTTGGTTTCTGAGTGACCTACATACATGACTCTAAAGCATAAGGATACAAAATAGAAGTGGTTCTCAGTGCCTGCCTAGGTGCAACTGTTAACTCATGGTCCTGTTTCATACATGGAAGTGGAGACTTGCTACTATAATTTTCAGCTTGACTTCCAAACATTGGGGGTTTTATGCCTCATTTCTTCACATCCAGGGTTATTTTATGGGCTTTCTAGAAAGTCTATTGAAATACATCTTTTAAAGCCACTCTTATCCATGGAGGGCATTGGATCTGAGAAAGAGAAGACAATGGCTCCTAGTCCTACCTCCCTTCCTCTAGGTTGTGACCTGTGCAGGGGATGATCGCAGACCTGCAGGTGGGTCACACTTGGACCAGGGATCTTGGCTCCCCTTGTGGACAGGCATCTTGCTTCCACAGGGCAGGGCATTCTAGGAGCACCAAGCAGAGATAGCTGCCTTGCCACAGCTCATGGGGTTCACTTTTGGGGGCTGACTGAACGCTGCCAGGACTGCTTTAGTCAATTCAAAGCTAGGTCCTGTCAAGGCTGGAAACCACTGAAAAATGTACAGGCATTTTAAGGAGAGATTACTCACCTGAGGCATTCAGCTCTGTGCCAGGCAAAGCCGCTCAGTTCCTACATTAGGCCACTACAATGAGCGCTTTTCTTCTAAGTAGTAAACCAAAGGTGACAAGGGCACACAGGAAATGGGTACCAAAAAACAGATTTTCTGTACAGGGGCAGAGACAGAGTCAGAAGCAAACAGGAGGGCAGCATATTGGAGAACACATGGTCTAGCAGTTAAATATATCTTTTTGGTTGAAATCCTGATTTCATGGCTATCCAAAATGCTCTCCCTTACCATGAGAGAAACTTAGCTGTGCCTGTCTCTCTTCACACTATCATGAGGGTAAAATATGTGATGAATGCCAAGCCCCTGGCACTAAGACTGGCAAATAGTGAAAGGGGTTTCCTAAAATTGATTCTCTTTGTTCCCTGTGACCCATGTCATACCCCAAGAGGCTCCGCAGCCCCTCTATGTCCCAGCTCTATAGAAGCATTGTCTACTTGTGCGATGGCTGACAACACTCACTGCACTAAGTGACTGGCAACCCTGAGGCAGGACCACATATTTTCTGCTGGCTTAGTGGTTCTATCCAGGGAGCACTGTCAGCAAGCAGGCCCTGGCCTGGGCATCAAAATCTCTGAAGCTCAAAGGAGGGTCCTGGTGGCCTCACTTTTCAAAGCTTTCCCTTTGAAAGCAAACCATAGAACTAAGTATGCTCTACCTTGGCCTGACTCTGACTTTGGATGGGAATGATGAAAGTCAAAAATCACACTGGTAGCTGGGCATGAGTGGCTCACATCTGTAATCCTAGCTACCCAGGAAGCTGAGATCTAGATATCATGGTTTGAAGCTAGCCTGGGCAGAGAGGTCTGTAAGACTCTTATCTCTGGAAGTGGTGCTGTAGCTCAAGTGGTAGAGCGCTTGCCTTGAGCTGAAGAGCTGAGGGACAGCGCCCAAGCCCAGAGTTCAAGCCCCATGACCGACCAAAAAAAAAAAAGAAACAACTAATCTCTAACCAGCAAAAAGTTATAAGTAGAGCTGTAGTTCAAGTGGTAAGTGGTAGAGTGTCAGCCTTGAGTGAAAAAGCTGTGGGACAGACCAAGGTCCCATGTTCAAGCCCCAGTATCGGCACAAAAGAGAAAGAGAGAGAGAGAGAGAGAGAGAGAGAGAGAGAGAGAGAGAGAGAGAGAGAGAGAGAGAGAGAGAGAGAGAGAGAGAGAGAGAGAGAGAGAGAGAGGAGGGAAGGAGGGAGGGAGAGAGGGAGAGAGAGGGAGAGAGAGGGAGAAAGGAAAGAAGAAAGAAAGAAAGAAAGAAAGAAAGAAAGAAAGAAAGAAAGAAAGAAAGAAAGAAAGAAAGAAAGAAAGAAAGAAAGAAGAAAGGGGAAAAGAAAAAAAAATCACAGTATTTCAGAGAAATTTGTTAAGATTTAGCCAGAGCTTCTGAATTTGTACACTGCATGTTGTTCACTGTTTAACAATTATAAAAGTAATAGCAACTATTATTACCAACCACTTACTATGTGCCCAGTGCTGGCTTAAGCTTAAATAGTATCTATGTTAATTTGTTCGATCCTAAAATTGGTACTATTATCATTCCATTGTAGAAATAGAGACGGTTGGCATCAGGGAATTTACCTGAGATTTCCTGGATATCTACTTTTGGATTCAGAAATCAGCAATATGGTCCCTAAACCTACATAGCACAATCTAGTGAGGGAGAAAGGCAAAGAAGACAACAAACACTCATAGTTGCCTACGACAAACACATGAAAGGGGCAAGGTGTGACTGAGACACGGGGACACCTAACCCAGCCAAATTCTGACAAATCAGAGAAGCTTCCTTGTGAGAAGATGTCTCAAATCACACTTGTGGTTTAGCTCTACAACATGCCAAGAAAGACAATGGAAACACCGGGGGGCAGAAGGGCTCAGCAAGCTCTAGAATATGATGACTGGTTTGGAGTCCACCTTTGCCATCACTAGATAAACAACACAGTCACTCTGACTTCATTTCCACATGGACAAAATGGGGCAGGCAATAATTCTTAGACTGTAAGACTGCTTCTAAAGTGTTTACATACTATCAAATAATAAACATTTAATAAGCAACAACAACTAAAGGCTTTTCTTCATCTATACAAAGAAGTGATACATAACAAGTCAATATTAATAGTCAACACTTACTAAACAGTAGGTTTACATAATCATTACCTCCCAAAACATAGGCCCATTTTAGTAACAGAGGACACTGAGATTGGGTCAGATTAAGACACTTATTTAGAGTTATATACCAAATGAATGGGTTACATGGTTGTACCAGGTCCTAGAGGAACCACAGCTTAACCATAGGTCTGTGAGACTGTGTAGCCTGTGTTGTTTAACTTCTCCATGCTCAGAAGGGAGGAGACTACCAGAAAGTATATCCTTTAGTTGGGAACCAATGACCAACCTGTGAGAAAGGTTCAGCTGCCAGTGTAACAAACACAGCTCGACTATAAATGTCTCTTCTCTCAGACTAGCCACATGACTGAGAAGATCTTTTTGAAAAGACCTTGGAGAATGTCATGGTTTCCAGAGTCACAGTCTGTTTCCAGAGGTGGGAAAAGGCTGGCAAGAACAGCACTCCTTTCTCCAGTGCTGAGCGGTTCACAATAGCATTGCTGACATACTCATCTGCTTCCCAATCTGCTATGAGCCCACTTCCAGGTGTGCTCACTCCCTCATTTCAAGCTAGAAAATAAAAACATATAAGGAAGAGGAAGCTTTGTAATAGCTGCAGCATGCCTACTTTAAACTCAGCCCTTCGGGTATTACTTTATCCATAAGGAGAGTTGATCCAGTGTGAATGCTGTAGTTTGTTTTCCCTTGCACTGACCAATTTTTTTTTTTTTTTAAAGATCAAAGCGTATTGTGTGAGCATGTGATGTTTGACATTGGACAAAGTACTCTTTTTCAAAACAGACATTTTCCAAAAACATAACTCGCTAGACTAATGGGCAGTGAGAAGCCAAAATGACTGCCCTCCGCCTTCTCCTTGTGTATCTTTGCCAGAGTCCTTGGGACTTGCCAAATCTGGTCATGCCTGCTTAGCTTGCTCGACTGATTGTGCCAGAAAAGAAAATAAGACACAGATGTATTTGAGCTCTTTGAAATGCCAGTAAGAGAGACAGCTAATGGCTTCATTTCGACCCTCCCCTTCCAGCTGGGCACAGGTGGGGGATAATGAGGTCCCTCTCCCTAATCAAACTCAATTATTTACTACTCTATATAACCGCAAAGACATTCACATTCAGTTCAGAATATAAAACACACCGTGAGCTACTTCCAACCACTGCCATTGGGTATTTATAACAAACTCAAGTGGCTAACAGTTTGCCTTGGCAGGAGTTTAAGTGTGTAAAGTTTTGCAAACTGTTTCTGTTCAAATATGTCCTGCTGAAAAGGGGTCCCAGGCGGGGTTCCATAACTGTCAGGTCAGTGAACTGCATAACATCTGAGAATGTATTCACCATGCAGTGCCGACAGGATCTGGAAATCAAACGCTTCGTTCTATCGGAACCTTCTGAGAAGCATCATGGTTTTTTCAACAGCAAGACTGACATGGTATTAATAAACATTACAAGTCACTAGCCTGACATGTACATAGCAGCAGTTGACAGACTCCAACATCAGCTGAGGGGAGAACAGAGGAAATCAAAATGAGACATAGTAACTAAACATGGCCAAAGGGGGTGTATCACATTAATGTCAGAAATGTGAGGCCTAAACTTTTAGGAGATACAGTAACTAAAGCAACAATTTGGTATAATTTTTGGATACCAAAGTAAATTGATGGCTATCTACAATGTGGGCTTTTATTGTAGGAACAAAGCATATCCTGGCATGATGTCAACAGACATTCCAGTGAGCAAAACATACATGCTGGGCTTGTCTGACCTTTAAATTCTTAGAAGTATGTAATTAATGTTTTCCATCTTTATTACTAGCTCCAATATTTCTGTCACTTTAAACAGAAACAAAGAAAAATCTTTTCTTTTCTCTAGACAGTAGCTGTTGCCAAAAAGGAAATCAAGTCAGATTTACAAATACAAAATTAAACAGGCTGCATATGGTACATTTCCACACATGAGGACAATCTGGACAATGAAAATGTTTGCTAATACAACAGAATGAGAAGAAACAACACACAGTTGCTCCTCTATGACTCGAACAAACACTAAATAACTAGGATGATTTATACCCATATTGTCAGGCCTGGTTATCAAAGAGCACACACACATATTGTTTATTCTAGGTCCTATTTTAGCTCTGTTCCCTTCCAAACTGTGAAACCTTGGGTAATTATCTCTCTCTGATTCTCCACTCATATATTTATTATAAAATCAGTTGCTTGTATAACCTAAGTGAGATAATATTTGCTACAGACATGAGAGTGAGTGTGCCAAATGTCCCTCCCTCTTTTCTTCTTCTCTTGTCCTTTTATAGAACAAAAGGCAAGACTATGGAGCAAAAAAGGTTTCAAGCTAGTGATACTCTTTTCAATAAATATCTAGTCATTTGGGGTATACTTTGAAGATACCATCAAGAGGGTAAGCCCTTTGGAAAAGCAGGAAATTGCCCTGAGTGTGGGACATGCCTCTTAAGGTAGCCCACTCTTCCTTTTGTGTGGAGCCAAGAGAAGCCAAGGCAATCTCCCCAGCCCTGTGGGCCTCACTGCCTGTAAGGCCTTCAACCCTCTCCCTCTTGGCCCTTCACTCAAACAGCAAAACTCTATCTGGACCCCAAGTGCTTGCAGCAGTTGGTTGAACCATTCCTTTCCCATGTTCATCTGCTGTATTAAACTTTTTTTTTTTGCTGGTCCTGAGGCTTGAACTCAGGGCCTAGGTGCTGTCGCTGATCCTCTTAGTGCTCAAGGATAGGACTCTACCACCACTTGAGCCACAGTGCCACTTCCAGCTTTTTTGAGTAGTTTATTGGAGATAAGAATCTCATGGGACTTTTCTGCCCAGGCTGGCTTCAAGCCTTGAGCCTCAGATCTTAGCCTCCTAAGTAGCTAGGATTATAGGTATGAGCCACTCACTGGCACTCAGCTTGTAGTAAACCTTTTTTTTTTTTTTTGGGGGGGGGGGGTTGGTTGTGGGACCTGAACTCTGGGCCTGGGTGCTGTCCCTGCGCTCTTCAGCTCAAGGTGAGCATTCTACCGCTTAAGCCAAAGCGCCACTTCTGGTTTTCTAGTGGTTTATTGGAGATAAGAGTCTCACGGAGTTTCCTGCCCGGGCTGGCTTTGAACTGTGATCCTCAGATCTCAGCCTCCTGAATAGCTAGGATTACAGGTGTGAGCCACTGGCACCTGGCTGCACAGTTGCTTTTATCACTGCATTTTTTTTGTTTTTGTTTTTGGGTCCAGTCGTGGGGCCTGAACTCTGGGCCTGGGCGCTGTCCCTCAGCTTTTCAGCTCAAGGCTAGCACTCTACCACTTGAGCCACAGCGCCACTTCCAGCTTTTTTCTTTTTGCCTATGTGGTGCTGAGGAATTGAACCCAGGGCCTCAGGCATGCAAGGCAAGCGCTCTACCACTGAGCCACCTTCCCAGACCTGTCACTGGCATTTTTGAACCCTAGAAATTCGGACTGAATTAGCCCTGTGGTAAAGGATGGAAGAGTGTGACCAGACAGGCCCACTGCATATCCTACCACATCTAAAAGATCAGCAGGCCCTGGCTTGCTGATGACTGCTGGCAAGCAGCCCTTCTTCAGAGGTTGGGCACCACCTGAAATTCAGCTCTTTATCTGGCTTTGAGGGCCAATCAAAACCTCTCTCATTCCTATTATCCCTTTTTTCCCTCTCCAACAGTCCTGACAGTCATCCTTTAAATGCTTAGGTTTAAAGTAGTAAACTAGAGTGTCAGGATGGCCGAGTGGTCTAAGGTGCCAGACTCAAGCACATATGTGGTATATATGCACACACAGGAGGGAAACCAGGAGGAGGACACAGAACTAGAAGGAATCAGGGAAAAACATACAACAGCAGGACTCATCAGCTGCACTGGACATTGATCAAAAGGAACTAAGCAACTCAACTGCAGGGATGAGAGGGAGGGAACAAGTGGGAAAGAGGCAACAGCTGACACTAAGCAAAAGGAAAGAAATGTACATATCATCCAATGTGGAAGAAATAACTGTATTGTCAAAGCTCATAGAACTCAAATGTTATAGATCACAATAGACAATTTGCCCCTGAAAGTTAGAATGTGTTTGTGACTTTAACTAAGCATCAGTATCCCACAATACTGTGAAATTTGGGGAATTATGTAATCACTTAATCACAATAAAGAATTTGAAAAAAAAAGTAGTAAACTATCAGCAACTTAGGGATTCCTGTTTATAAATATTTGCTCTGTCCAAAATTAATCAAGAACAGGGATAGCTCAGAATCCACCTGCAGATTTGGCAAGTAAGTAGTTTGCATTAGCAGGTTCCTCATTAGCAAGCTGTTAAAGTAATCTCTTCTCTTTCCTCAAACAATTCTCATGTCCAGGGGTATCCTGAGGGCTAAAAGCCTTGGAGGTTAAGGCTAGATTTAGACCTGACTAAAGAAGAAAATCAAAAGACTGATAAACTCCAGAAGACAATTTTAACTCCACATTATTTACTCAGAACATTTTTCCAATAGAGATCCATTCATGTTAACTAGTCTTCTAAAATGTAAATAATTATATGCACAGTAATTCATTATCTTTACATGATGGAATGAAGGGAAATCTTTCCATCTCTCTCTTCTTTTCCTTCCCACCCTTCTTTCCATTCTGGGGATTGAAGAGCCAGTACAAGTCACGCAAGTACTCAGCACTGACGCATACCCCATCACTAAAATGTTCTTTTGTATTTTCTGTGATGTCTATATATACTGTCTAATAAAAAAATAACCCAAAGGAAAGTTAAATCTCATTTACATCTTTGTATGAATTATTCAGATTTGAGAAATCTGACAGAAATAAAAACAGCGATGTAATAACACTATATACTACAGTCTAAGCCAAAATTAATTCTCACAGCAGCATCTTCTGAGGTTCAGAGGCTCCCAAGAGTCAACTAATGAATTCATAGGCTAAGTTTCAGAACTTAAAATTTGATTTTAGTTCAATGAAAAACATATATATAGAGAGATGTACATCCAAACCATATATAAAGGACACACACATATTATTGACAAAGAGCAAAATGATATATCCATCACTATATGTGATACGCATACAAATATATCTATATATGATAGTTGGAGAGAGAGAGAGAGAGAGAGAGAGAGAGAGAGAGAGAAAGAGAAAGAGAAAGAGAGAAAGAAAGAAAGAAAGAAAGAGAGAGAGAGAGAAAGGGGCCACTCCCAGTCTTGCATGTTCTCCTTTCTCTACAGGGCTGAAGAAACACTGGGTGACACTTAGAAAAGAAATGCCTAGGAACACACCTGGCCCTCTTCAGACAGATGCCATCAGGAAATAAATTTATTGGAATAAGCCAGAGGCTGACAAATCTAGCCCATGTCTTTTGCCTCTGTATTATCTATGGCTTTTATATAACATGGCAGAGTTGAGCCACAGAAACTACATGACACACAAGTCTAAAATATTTTCTATCTGCTTCTTTACAGAAAAAGTTTGCTAACCCTAGGGATAAGCTGTTGAGATGTGTGGGTTGTAGCAGCTAGAGTTATTTAACATCACTAACAGACTTCATAAAGGTCAAATCACATCACTGTGAGCTGCACACAAAAATAGTTTGCTACACTGAGAAAGATGGTGGAGGAACTCTGGGTACAAGGTTCCTGCAGCAAGCTTTCTGATTTCTAAATAATTTGTGCGCTTTGGTGCCCAGGATGCACTGTGCACAGGGATCAATCAGGTAATGTGATCACCTACACATGCTCAATCAACAACAGCAAGTAAGGTAACCCCAACTATTATGGTTTACTGGAGGCAGGAACAAGATGATGTGGTAAGGTCTTTAAGTCTGTGTATATGTATGCACTTTAGGGTTATTAAACTGAACTCAGAGCCTCATATTGGCTAGGCCACTTGTGTTATGTTTTAGTTATTTTCCAGATACGGTCTCACTTTTTGGCCAGGCTAGCCTAGACCATGGTCCTCCTATGTATGTTTCCTGCATGATTGAGATGATAGACATGGACCACTACACCCAACTTCTTATTGGTTGAGATGGGTTGTCATAAACTTTTTGCCTGAACTGTCTTCAAACCATGATCCTTTCCATCTCAGTTTCCCAGTAGCTAGAATGACAGGCTTGTCACCTCCACCAAGTGACTTTCAGTTTTGAAACAGTCCTCACCAAACCAGTATGAATTAGTCATGTTAGCAGAAAGTATGATGGGACAAATGGGAAGAAGACTTTTCCAACAGAAGGCATTTGCATTTTGGGGGAGATACACTATAAATCAGTCGGGCCATTAAAATAATGTACTGGTAATTAAAACTACATTTATTGTTTAAAAGGAAAATAATAATGGTAATCATGTTTCCATGAAAATAGAAATCAAAAGACTCAGTTGACAAGTAAAACATTTAACACTCATTAAACCCAACACCATCAATTTAACTTCAGCAAAACATCAGCATTAAAGTTAATTTGTACTTTATTCATGTTATAATTTTATTTGTATTTAATTTCTAATTTTGTTTAGGTTGTCTAAAATATGGAACTTATAGTTAGAACATTACAAAACTTTATAGCTAGAGCTTTACATTTGTATGAATTCTGATAATATTATAAAAAAAACTTGAACCAAAATTGAAAGCAATTTGTTTTCCTTTAAAAGACTTCATATGTACATCACTTATACTTATATGTAAGAAAATTCCAGGGCTGGAAAGGTGGCTCAGGGATAGACCGCTTGCCTTGCATGCATGATGCTCTGGGTTTGATTACTCAGCATCACTTAAGCAGAAAAAGCCAGAAGTGGTGTTGTGGCTCAAGTGGTAGAGCACTAGCCTTGAGCTGAAGAGGTGACGGACAGTGCCCAGGCCCAGAGTTCAGGCCCCATACCACCACCACCACCACCACCACCACCACCACCACCACCACCACTAACAACAACAACAACAAAAAAGAAAATCCTGTTATCCGCATCATATAGGTGGAGAAACTAAGGTAAGAGGTTGTCCAAAGTCATGGAGCAGGTCACCAGTGAAGCTGAGATTTGAACTCAGGTTTGGCAAAGTTCAAAGCCTAGACTGCCTCACTTGGAGGGCAAGATGGTATGGTGAAGGCTGTAGGGTGGGTGGTTGCCAGGGCCTCTCAAGCCAGAAGGTAACTTAGTGCTTCTCATAGTCAAGAGGCAGGAGCAGGGAAGAAGTGGTGGCTGAACCCAAGTTTTCCCTGCAGCCCATAATCAACTAAAAGATTCACTTATTCCTTCTCCTGAAGTCCTGTGATGTGTACTAAGGGTACATATATTTATCTGTACCTTCTCAGTCTTCAAGCAGTTTGTGGTCTTGCCTATCTTTGAGAAGGTCTGCTCATAAGAGAACCAATTTGAAAGTCTTAGAATTACCAGTATCCACCACCTTCCTGCTTTCAGTCCAGGTGAGCAAGGTCATAATAAAATCTGGGCTACTTGTAGGTTAAATGAGATCACTTATATAGTTGGCACTTCATATTGGTAAGTACTAGTTTACTTCTAATTGTCAAACCTGATTCCCTCTTTTTGCTCAGCCCAGAGTCTTCTCTGTTAGTTTTTTTTTTTTTTTTTTTTTGGGGGGGGGGTTCGGTCGTGGGGCCTGAACTCTGGGCCTGGGCGCTGTCCTTCAGCTCTTCAGCTCAAGGCTAGTGCTCTACCCCTTGAGCCACAGAGCCACTTCCAGCTTTTTTTTTTTTTAATGTGGTGCTGAGGAATTGAACCCAGGGCCTCAGGCATGCAAGGCAAGTGCTCTACCACTGAGCCACCTTCCCAGCCCACTGTTAGTTTTTAATCCCTTCTCTACTACTGGGAGATGTGAGGAGGAAGGAGAAAAGAAGAGAAGGTGCTGTGGCTTTTCTCCTGGATTTCCTTTTTAGAAATGCTAGACAAGACCATGGCAATTATTGAGGCTCTCTGTCCTGCATTTACAGAAGTATTTTCTAGCTTAGAATATGGACCAGGAAGGTGGGTGAGATTCCTGAACCAAGAACATACACCCAAGACAAATGGTCAGTCATCTGTACTAGTTTATCAGATAACTGGGCAAAAAGAAATAATTTATCAACACTTTTGTCTTAATCCTCACATACAAAGATTTCACCTTATCTCATGTTTTCAGAAACATTCCATACATGTCAAATAGACTTTCTTGATTTTTAAAATAGAAAAAAATGATTGGCTGAGGAGTCTACTTGAGAGTAGAAATGCAGAGATGGAGGCAATTTGGAAGAAAATAGAACATGGAGTTTAAGACAGTTGTTAAATCTCTGTTATTGCCCCCAATCTTTCCCCAGAAGGCAGGGTGCTCACTGAGACTCTGTATGGTATTCAGTGCCTGTCCTGGGAAGGCCATTCACCCCAGGCCCAACCTACTGCACTGAAAATGACTGCTTTAAGGCTCTTTCTCAAAAGCACTTTCAGTCTTCTCTAGACAACACCAGATAAGCCCTGGCAACTCTATGAAATATATTAATGTTTATGTATTAAAATCTCTTTTAGTTACTTATTGAAGTAAAAATGCAAGTAACAACATATTACAATGCCACTGAATGCATGTTTCTTCTTGTTTGTAGTGCTATATACAAAAAAAATCTATACTAAAACTTTGTAATGTTCATATTAAAAAAGGTGGTTTTATGAATGCTACTGATAGCATTATATATTGGTGCATCTTTTAGAAGGTTATTTGTTAATAAAAGTGAGTGTTTTGGGCTAGGGTGTATAGCCTAGTGGTAGAGCCCTTACCTATATGAGGCTTGGTTCAATTCCCATTATCACAAAAAATTTAAGCATTCTGAAGAAGTTTATGCCTTCTGACCAATAATCCTACATAGAAAAAATGATCCTAAGGAAGTTATTCAACAAAAATAAAAGGGAGCCAGGCACCAGTGGCTCACACCTGTAATATTAGCTACTCAGGAGGCTGAGATCTGAGGATCACTGTTCAAAGCCAGCCTAGGCAGGAAAAGTCATGAAACTCATCTAAAAAAAAACCAAAAAAAACCCCAAAAAACCAAAAACACAATAAAACTGAAAGTGGTGCTGTGGCTCAAGTGGTAGAGCGCTAGCTTTGAGCTAAAGAGCTGAGGGACAGAGTTCAAGTCTCACGACTGACCAAAAAATAAAATAAAAATAAATAAAAAGGGACACACACACACACACACACACACACACACACACACACACACACACACACACACACACACACACACACACACACACACACACACACACACACACACACACACACACACACACACACACAATGTAATTACAGAACAATTTATTAAAACCCAAACAGGAAACAAATCTAAATATTCTGTGATATGCTTCCATTGTGCCCCACATATTTTTCTGTTAAACTGATCATCATATTCCCATTTTCATCTTCTCACTAAACAACAATATCTGTGGGGGAAGAGTTGTCTCTGTCTAGATCTGGAGTACAAAATAAATTGTAGGAATTAAGACCAAATATTGAAAGAAAAATAAAACTAAGAAAAAAGATCAAATATTGAAATATTTATAATGTCAAATTAAAAATAACGTAAAAAATATAGATACCTGGTCTTATTTTTTGCTTAAGAGTTCAAAGACCCAAAATACTCATATATAATATGTAGCATAACCTCATTCTTATAAAAATCTCAAACAAAGGCAATCAGTTTTAAATGGACAGGAATAAGGCCTCTAAGGAAATCCCTCTTTAGAACAGTGAATTTGCTGCTTCCTAACAGCAGGGGGTGCCAAAGGGATCACTATTGTTCCCAGGAGATGGCTCCTAGAGGGATTGAAGAGGCTTAGGTATAAAAAGAATATAGTTAGAGGAAGCCTGGGATAGGATCATCCTTACCCACAGGGATTCAGCAGCTGTGTGAACCCAAATGAACAAAAATTACATTTTTTTCTTCACTTCTAATGGTTAGTATTTTCTTGAATTACAGGTAACAACCTGAGAGTATTCGTAGTGCTGGTGGCTGTCATTCATTAACAAATATCCTAACAAACACATTATGGTTGACATGGGTTTCTTAAATAGCATTACTTTTTTCTTTTTTTCTTTCTTTTCTTTTCTTTCTTCTTTTTTTTGGGGGGGGTATTATTAAGGTGATTCACAGGTCACCATTTCCTAAGTCCAGTACTGAGAACATTTCTTTTTGGTCAATGTCACCCCTTCCTTTGCTTCTTAAATAGTACTTACACACATCACTACTCTCAAACAACAGACTTCAGAAGTTATGATTAGGTCTGTAGATGAGCTTGTTACTTAATCTAAAGATAAACATTTTATTTGATGACTTAAAATAATAGAATTTTTTCTTCTCCAGTGAATTTTATTTTATGCATTTTTCTATGAAAGGCTTTCCTAGACTTTTCCAGACTGCAAAGGCACAGAAAAGGTTAATAACATCTGCTCTGTCCAAAGGAAGGCAACTAAGGAAAAACCAAACTACATCTGAGCAAAGTTGGAAAGGAAGGTATCCAACTCACAAGAGAAGTGGCTGCAATGCACAGTTTCATTTAGTATGGATTCCTTAAAGAGGACAAGGCAAATGGAAAAGATTTATATTTGCAGGCTCCAAGTGAACTAATGCTTCCAAGGCCAATGTGTAGACATGTTCAAAGCTCTATCTTACCCAATTTGCTAATGCAAAGCAGGCTGTATGCAATATAGGTGAGGAGACATGAAGTAATAATGTAAATGCTGTCCTCAACATCTTTCTGAAAATAATCATTGTAGGACTCTGTAGATAATAAACACCATTCATTTGATGCAAAACTAAGATCAGATCTGCAAAGCTCAAAGGCAGGGATCAGATGCTGAGATAAGTCAGTACTCACATTCGAACAAAGAGTGATTCTTTGGATGTCAGACCAGGAGATGAATACTTTTCAACCAGGGCAAGAGTACTGAAGCCAAACTTATGAATGGGCTCATTGGAATCCAGCGGGGGGAAATCCGTGTCTACCTCCCCATCGTCCTCAGCAATATGCAGGCAGTAGGCACTGACATTGTCACTGAAAAAAAACCAAGAAGGTAGGTGAATATCAAGATAGGCAGAACATGAGGGGACCAATGGGTACAGTGTACAGCAAGCAACTGATAACACTTGCAAGTTTTTAACTCCAGGTCTATGTTGCAGTTAGAAGCATCAAACCCGGGGCTGGGAAGGTGGCTCAGTGGTAGAGCGCTTGCCTTGCATGCATGAGGCCCTGGGTTCAATTCCTCAGCATCACATAAGCAAAAAGAAAAAAGCCGGAAGTGGCACTGTGGCTCAAGTGGTAGAGCGCTAGGCTTGAGCTGAAGAGCTGAGGGACAGTACCCAGGAGCAGAGTTCAGGGCGGAACACTCCCCTCCCCAAAAAAGAAAAAAGAATCCTCAAATCCTACTTCATCTGATTGGGAGAAAATGTGGCAATGCAAAAGGGAAAAACAATGGGAAAGGAGAGGAGCCATACTATTTTTAATCTTTCAACTTTATTGAGTGCCTGTTGTAAGTAAAACATACAATTCAATCCCTGAGACCAAGGTGAGATTTAGTATAAGCCCTAAAGAAAGTTTATGGGTTAGTAAGGAAAAAAGTAAGTACCACTCTAACTGTAACTAGATACAAACACAAATAGAGGGTAGGATTAAGACAACCTATTTTGTACGTCAGGGGAAGTAAAGGTAACCAGGACCATCCACACAGTTTTCCTTTCCTTAATTAGTAATTAACTCACTCACAAGACCTGACTCCAAACATTATGGGACCTGGAGCAGAGTAAAAGCAAATGGCCTGTTTTATCCTAATGCAGAGACCTTCTCGACCACTTCTGGGCATTTCCCATGCCTCTAGAAATCAGTCAGAACTTCTAAATCCCAACCTTGTCCAGGTTAGAACCAACACACAGCCTCCTCTCCATCTTAGGGAGAAGTAAACTTTCAATTTGTTAAAAAAAAGAATGGGAGCTGGGTGCTGGTGGCTCACGCCTGTAATCCTAGATACTCAGGAGGCTGAGATCTGAGGATTGCACTTGGAAACCAACTGGGGCAGGAAAATCTGTGAGATTTTTTTTTTTTTGGTTGGTTGTGGGGCTTGAACTGGAGGCCTGGGTGGTGTCCCTGAGCTCAAAGCTCAAAGCTAGCACTCTACCACTTTGAGTCACAGTACCACTTCTAGTTTCCTAGTGGTAAACTGGGGATCAGAGTCTCATGGACTTTCCTGCTTAGACTGGCTTTGAACTGTGATCCTCAGATCTCAACCTCAAGTAGCTAGGTAGTAGTGAGCCACCAGCACCTAGTGTCCATGAGACTATCTCCAACAAACTACCTCAATGTCGAAATTGCATTGTGGCTCAAGTGGTCGAGTGCTGCCTTGAGCAAAAGTAGCTCAGGGACAGAGTCCAGGCCCTTCTGAGTTCAAGCTCCAGAACTGGTGCAAAAAAAAGAAAAAGAAAAAAGAAAACAATAGAAAAGAAAAGAAAGAAAGAAAGAAAAGAAAAAAAGATTGGGAAACTATACTAACAGAGACAATTCAAAATTGGATTGAGGTAAAAACATTGAAATACCATGCTTCAAAGATGATGTGAGAAACTGAAAATCCACTAGCATTCAGAAGCATGCTGATTTTCAGATGCATAATCTAATAGTTCACAAGGCAATAGAATTCTAAATTCTGTAGTTTAAATTTGGAGTTTTAATTATATGATTGATGCTTACATTAATTAATTGTAAAGTGTATGCTAATTGTTTAATTGGTTGCTTGATCTATATAGATCATTTTTTGAATTAAATGAGTTGATTTACAAAGTTTATTGATTGGATGTGACAATGAATTATTTCACTGACTACCTGATTTGCAATTTTCCCAATTAATTCACAAATCTTTAGTTGCAACTCTGCTTATTGAGAGAGAGCCTTCTTCAGGTGATCTATACTCAGTAATTCTGTCATGACTAAGAGATATTTATTATATAAAACAGGTAATCGGGACATATTAAAATTGGAAACTGTAAATTTCCTAAATAGATGGATAATAAGAAAGTAATCTGGCTCTGTTTGTCACTATAAATTTCATGTCTGCAGTGTTGTTAAGAAATTTAAAGTTCATCTCTGAATGGTATGAGAAACTTTTGGATCTTAGCATCAGGGTACCAACTTAGCCACAAAGCAAATGCAGAAGCAGAAACAGCATTTTAAATGAGGAAAATGTCATGAACTTTGCAGTCAGAACAACACACTTCTCAGGTCCACAGCTCATGGACCATGTGCTTTCAGAAAAAAAGCTTTCTTGAGTTTGTTTACACATCTGTCAAGAGGGTAGAATCACCTAATTCAGGCATTGTAAAGATTAGATGAAATAATGTATGTGATAACTAGCACATACAGAAATATAAAAATAAATGACAAGGTAACTACAATAACAAAGCCAGATGGAACCTCACTGTCACTAATAGGTTAGTATTTAAATTCTGGACCCATTATGGAGCAATACAGCAACAATGAACCTACCCAGCTTGTTCCACGTACACATATCTGTACCTCAAGTTTACATGTCCACTGTGTTCTAGCTTTAGGGCTGCTGAGTCAAGGGTTTTATGAACAGGCAGACATTGATGGGACAAGCAATAGACAGCACAGATTATTTATTGCCATGTAAATCAACCTGAGAAATGTCTGTGATTCTCCAGCACCACAGAGGTTCAAGGGCAAATAATAAGCCTATTGATCAAAGCAGAAAGCCAAACATTGATATCAGAAGAATTCTGCTTTGATTGTCATGGGATGCCCCCAAGTTCCCTGAAAACAAATTCAACAAATGTCACAGGCTCAGATCTGAGAGTGGACCAATGGGTTTACTGCCAAATGTTATTATTCTTTCCGGTTCTTAAATACAAAGTGTGAAACCATTTATTCAAAGAACATCTGCAAAGTGTTTACCCTGTGCTGCAGTCTGTCTTGAGCACTGGGAACACAGGGAGGAAAAGAGTGATTCCTGCTGTATGACACAAGACTAATGGAAGTCCTTTCTGGGTCATCAGTAAAGTTTAGCAGCAAACAGTGCTCCAAACCCTTAATTGAATATCCGAGGAGTTAATGACTAACATTCCATATCCTATACATTGGTTCCTTTGTGACTTCATATATGCATCATTAGTAAAAGAAGCCACCATAGTATTTCAACTTGTAAAACTGCTCAGGACTCTAGATTAGTACTTATTTGACACCAGAGTGTCATTAGCTATATTTATTAAGTACTATGAGCCAGATACTGTGCAAAGAGGAATAGATGTGTAAGTTCACTGAATCATCACACCAACTATATCAGTTATTACTCTTATTTTATAAATTAAGAAACTGAGGCTCAATAGGGATAATTGGCTTGGCCAACATTAGATGGCATGCACATGACAGAGTTGAGCATCAAAGCAGGCAGTCAAGACCCTCACTCTTGGTTCTCACCCATCTGCAGAAGCTATGCTATGTTAATATGTCCCAAGGTGCCTGGGAACCCATAGTTCACAAGATATGCTAGAATTAACATTTGATGAGACAAAGAAAGCTATAGCATAGTATAGACTTAAAAATTAGGGTCTTAGCCAGGTGCTGGTTGTTCATGCCTGTAATTCTAGCTATTCAGGAGGCTGAGATCTGAAGGACTGTGGGTCAAAGCCAGTCAGGGCAGGAAAGTCTTTGAGACCTTCATTAAGCACCAAAAAAGTTGGAAATGGAGCCATGCCTCAATTGGTAGAGTGCTAGCCTTGAGCAAAAAAGATCAGGCACAGCACCCAGGTCCTGAATTTAAGCCCCAGGACTAGTACACACACACCCCCTGCACCACCACCCCCCTGCCAAATTAGGGTCTTATATTTATTTCAACCTCCTCACTTTTACAGAAAAGAAGAATAATGAATTCATAATTACCCAAATAAATGGACAAAGCCAGTACAGAGAGTTCAGGTCTCCTTTCTTTGGTTCCTTGAGTCTTTGATAAAATCAGATATTGATGATAGTTTTAAATAGAGGGGAAAAAAGGGGAGCTCCAGTCCTATATCAAGAATTCTTCAAATACCAACACCTGAAACTTAACAATACAGGAAAGCAGAGGCATGCCCCATCTATGACACCTTGGTGGCAAGAACAGGGTTTTGTGTTGCAATATCAGGTTTTAATGTTAACTCAACCACTAATGAGCTGTGACCAACCTGAGTT
Organism: Dipodomys merriami; assembly: GCF_024711535.1. Lineage (NCBI taxonomy): Eukaryota > Metazoa > Chordata > Mammalia > Rodentia > Heteromyidae > Dipodomys > Dipodomys merriami. The sequence goes on from NW_027202382.1 coordinate 40,941,108, forward strand.
CCATTTTCTTATCTGAAGCCACAAAAAACAAATAAACAACAACAACAACAAAACACGCTTTCCTTGATTTCCCTAGAAGAATCAATAGGATCTCTTACAAAGTCCAAGTGAGAGTCTCCTCTCCAGTTTTACAGAACTTGGTCAATGTTTTTGCACATCAATTGTCACAATGCCTTTTTCCTATATACGCATCTAGATTCTCCTAAAGAGTAAGAATTCTCCTATTATCTCTTCATGCTTGCTGAAGAGTAAAATGGCTGGCACTTGAAGGTACTTAACAAATATTTGCTAAATGAATAAGTATATGAATATGTAAACTGGGTTACTATGGAAAACCATGAAGGCTATTATTAATGAGGTATATATTAAGGAAATGAGAGGAAGTAGCAAGCATTCTTTTTTCTTGCTTATCACTGTGATTATCTGTTAACCCAATGAGACTTTCTAGTCTCTGCAATGCACTATGGAGAGCTCAAGGCAAGGGAAGAAGGCAGCACCAGAAGAGGTGAAGAGGGAAGGGATATTATACAGCCCAGCAAGATAAGAGTACTGGCATCCTACTTTTTAATGGAGGAAAACTAGTAAGAAATGATTATAACTATGTAATAAATTTTCAGTAGTGTACATATAAAGATTATAAATAAATGTACCAAAGGTTTGCAAAGAGTATATATTTAATTCACATGTATATTTTTCTTTCTAATTTTCTACATTTTCCCAATGTATTAAGAGGTTACTTAACTTTCCTTTTCCTTTTCTTATGAAGTATTTATTTGTGATAAGAAAAATACAAGTTCATTGTACATGGTGTAGAATTATGGAGTGGTACAAGGACAGGAGGAAATCTCAGCCCACTCCATGGAGAGACCAAGAGACTTGAACTTTGCCTTTCCTACATCCTCATTCCTAATCACGGTCTCTGCCAAGTTCTGCAGTTACGGAAGGAACAACTGTATGTATTGCCTAAGGGCATCAGAAGGATTAATGACCTTACTGGTTGCAAGAAAATGGATTTCCATTTTGCCACCATTTCTTCTCCAATTCTTAAACCTTCTCCTTATACTGAAGCATGTCCTACCATGGGGCAGAAAAACCTAAAACTCCTGCTTTTAACTTACTACAGAGAGAATGATCAGATTAATAACAAGACCAGAAGGCAGTTTCTTCTATGGACCCAGTGCCCACAAAAGGACTGACGTATGGACATAGAATGTAAGATGAAGCATGCGGCCCACATGGCCTTATGGGGGACAGGGGCAGCCAGACGGATGCAGCCTCTAATAACTAAATTTCCCATACTTGTTTCATCAAATAAAATTAAGTTGTTTCATTAGAAAAAATGTCTTTTATTGAATTGCTGACCAAATTCATTTTATGTTTAAAGACTGGGTGGTTTTATGAAGTGACAGAAACACATATGCAGCCTATATAGAGACGGTCCTTAATGTACATATGGAAATTTGAGCACATTCCAGGAAGCATCTCAGATTTTACCAAATATAATGTGGCATGTTCAATTTACACACTCATAAAATTTCACTCATGTTCGGAAGATGCAAAATATACTTAAGCAGTCACTCGTGTATTGTTTCATTGTTGGTTATAATGACAACTAAAGAACATGAGGTCATAATGTCCAGACTCATTTACTTGGACTTTGGTGTATCTTGTGATAACAGTGATATTAAAAGTGTGTTGGGCCAGGCGCTGGTGGCTCACGCCTGTAATCCTAGCTACTCAGGAGGCTGAGATCTGAGGATCCCGGTTCAAAGCCAGCCCAGGCAAGAAAGTCTGTGAAACTCTTATCTCCAATAAACCACTAGGAAACTGGAAGTGGTGCTGTGGCTCAAGCAGTAGAGCGCTTGCCTTGAGATGAAGAGCGCAGGGACAGCGCCCGAGCCCATTGTTCAAGCCCCACAACTGACACAAAAAAAAAAAAAAAAAAAAGTGTGTTGTTCTGGGGACCAGAGGCTCACACCTGTAATCCTAGCTACTCAGATGGCTGAGATCTGAGGATCATGGTTCCAAGTCAACCCAGGCAGGAAAGTCCTAAAGGCTGGAAGTGGAGTTGGGGCTCAAGTCGTAGAGAACCAGCCTTGAGCAAAAAAAGTGAATAAGATAGTACCGAGGCCCTGAGTTCAAGCTCTAGTATCAGCACACAAACACACATACACACAGTGTGAGTTGTTAGTAAGAAGGGTGTGGAGAGGGTTGTAACTCGGAGGTTCATCTTGCCCAAGTCACACAAAACAATTTTAAAACTGTCAAGAATTCCTTTTCTTCAAAACCCCCATAAAATGGAAAATAAAATTGGATAAACAGCACGATAAAATTTATCAAGCTATAGCAACCTCATACCAAAACAGTTAAAACTAAATTTTCTGGTAAAGAAGTTTTAGGGAGAAAATGTTCACTAATGGCCGGACACTGGTGGCTCATACCTACAATCCTAGCTACTCAGGAGGCTGAGATCTGAGGATCGTGGTTCACAACCAGCCTGGACAGGAAAGTCCCTGAGACTCTTGTCTTCAATTAAGCACCTAAAAACCAGAAGTGGTGCTGTGGCTCAAGTGGTAGAGCACCAGCCTTAAACTGAAGAGCTGAAGGACAGTGCTCAGGCCCAGAGTTCAAGCCCCACAACCAACGAAAGAAAGAAAGAAAGAAAGAAAGAAAGAAAGAAAGAAAGAAAGAAAGAAAGAAAGAAAGAAAGAAAGAAAGAAAGAAAGAAAGAAAGAAAGAAAGAAAGAAAGAAAGAAAGAAAGAAAGAAAGAAAGAAAGAAAGAAAGGAAAGAGTTCACTAATTTTTAGTGGAAACAAAACAAAACTTTTATACTGCTCTGAACTACTTTTTAAACAGATAGTTTATTGTAATGTCTTCATATTCATATTCTTAGTACTGGCATTGCAATTCAGAGCTTCCTACTTGCTAGGAATCACTGTTTCAATTGAGGCCCCCCACTTTATTATTATTATTATTATTATTATTATTATTATTATTATTATTATTATTATTATTATTATTATTAATGTCTTAGAGAGTGTTTCATGGTTTTTCCTCAGGGCCAAACTTGAACTATAATCTTCCTACCTATACCTACTACTGCAGGTGCAAGGATTACAGACATGCACTACCACACCTGGCTCATTTTCTTTAGATGGAGTTATCATCAACTTTTTCCCCCAGGTTGACCATGAACTATGATGTTCTCTATCTCCCTCTTCCAGATTCCAGATTTGCATGACCATGTCCAGCCAATACTGTATACTTTTATCTCCATTGTGTTCATGTATAAAGCTCTGATTGTTTTGTACATGTCGGACATATTTGTAATAAGTTTTAATATTCTTTTATGGCAATCCCATCATTTCTGGAAGTCATGACATTCCTTAAATTCACTTAGCAGAATTATGAATTTCAAAAACTCATATTATAAATTGCCTCCCCCCATAAACATACATTCTCAATCCTACTACCTGAGGGAGCTTTCAGAAATAAATATGATTCTGTCACCATGCTTAAATCCTTTCACGATTTTTATATTTAACTTAAAAAGCCCACTGAAGGTTACTTAGCTTACATAGCACCTTCCACTGTATTTTGCCTTGCCTTCCCTTCAGCCTCCCACCATTCTAGAACATACACATTAGGCTCCAGCCATCCCTACTGCTTAAATTCCCTCATCAGGTCATATGCTAGTTCCCATCACTGTGTAGCCCATCAGCTTGGAGCCTCTGTTTCTAGGGGCCCCTGCCATTGAGATATAGCAAGTACTATTTCTACTCTATCAGGTTTCCCTGCTTTCCTCCCACTCCCACTCAATTGTCGCAGAACCTTCTTTGTGCCCCTATAAGCATTTCATATATCCATTTTCAAGAAGTTTCAATGACACTGTAGCCAAGGAAGGGTAATTAGGTGTCTGTTTCAACCCTTAGCCTGGACCCTAAGGCCAGAAATGTCTTAGGACTCTGTATCCCTGAGCCTAGAATAGTGTAGGAGATGGTGTGGACAACATGCTTTGTGGAATGGAGGGAGGAAGGAGAAGAGGAAGGGAGGAAGGAATAGAAAATTTGAAGGAATGAGGAAAAATTAGGGCAGAAATGTCCTAAATGACCACAGTGTCAATGTCGCTTTTCATGACAAGATCCTCATTTCTCGGTAAAGAATAGTTGTTAAGAGCAAGAGTTTGAAATTTGGTATTGATATTCCCCCAGCACTGTTCTTTCTGTTGAGGATCATTTTTGCTATTTGGGGTCTTTTATTGTTCCATGTGAATTTTTGGATAGCCTCTTCTATTTCCTTAAAGAATGAGGTTGGAATATTGCTAGGTATCGCATTGAATTTGTAGATAGCCTTGGGAAGTATTGCCATTTTCACCACGTTGATCCTTACAATCTAGGAGCATGGGAGATTTTGCCACTTTCTAAGATCTGTTTTGATTTCCTTTTTCAGGTTTTTAAAGTTTTCATCATAGAGGTCCTTCACTTCTTTGGTTAAGTTAATTCCTAGGTATTTTATTTTTTGTGGGGCTATTATGAATGGAGTTGCTTCAAAACTGCTTGGTACTGGCACAAGAACAGACCTCAGGACCAATGGAATAGAATTGACAATCCAGAAATGAACCTACAGACCTATAGCCATCTAATCTTCGATAAGGGAGCTAAAAAAAATAGAATGGAAGAAAGACAGCCTCTTCAGTAAATGGTGCTGGCAAAATTGGTTAATCACTTGTAGAAAACTAAAGCTAGTTCCTTATATATCACCCTGCACCAGAATCAACTCCAAATGGATCAAAGACCTCAGAGTCACAGCAGACACTCTGAAAACATTACAGGATGGAATAGGAAAACCCTAGGTCTCCTTGGAACAGGCCAAAAATTTTCTTAATAGAGACTCAGAAACACAACAAATCAAAGAAAGGTTGGACCAATGGGACTGCATGAAATTGCAGAGCTTCTGCATGGCAAAGGACATAGCTAGCAAGATCAATAGAAAGCCCCCAGATTGGGAGAAGATCTTCACTAGCCATACAATGGACAAGGGTCTCATATCTACAATATACCTGGAACTCAAAAAATTAAATCCCCCAACAACAAATCCTCAAAGAAACAACTGCCCAATAAATAAGTGGGCTAAAGACTTAAAGAGAAACTTCTCTGAAGAGGAAAAAAGGATGGCCAATAGACACATGAAGAAATGTTCAATCTCTTTAGCCATAAAAGAAAAGCAAATCAAAACAACATTGAGATACCACCTCACCCCAGTTAGAATGGCTATCAAGAACTCTAATAACAACAGATGCTGGAGGGGATGCGGCCAGAAGGGAACCCTACTACATTGTTGGTGGGAGTGTAAACTTGTTCAACCACTTAGGAGAGAATCCAGAAACACATAAAAAAAATCATACACTATGACCAGGTAGGCTTCATCCCAGAGACTCAGGGATGGTTTAACATACATAAGTCAATAAATGTAATACAACACATCAACAGAGCCAAGGTCAAGAATCACATGATTATCGCCACAGATGCAGAAAAGGCCTTTGATAAAATTCAACATTCATTCATGCTAAAAGCTCTGGAGAAAATAGGAATAGAAGGAACATTTCTAAAAACAATAAAAGCCATTTGTGACAGACCAATAGCCAATATTATACTTAATGGGGAAAAGCTACAACCAATTCTCCTAAAATCAGGAACAAGGCAAGGATGCCCACTGTCTCCACTCCTCTTCAATATAGTCCTGGAACCCTTAGCCAGGGCAGTAAGGCAAGAAAAAGACATTAAAGGGATCCGCATAGGGAAAGAAGAAGTTAAACTATCCCTTTTTGCAGACGACATGATACTATACCTTCACGATCCCAAAAACTCCATCCCCAAACTCTTAGAAATCATAAATCATTTCGGCAAAGTAGCAGGATACAAAATAAACCCACAAAAATCAGTTGCCTTCCTATACACTGACAATGTACAAGAAGAGAGGGAAATAAAGGGAGCAACCCCATTCACAATAACCTCCCCAAAAATAAAATATTTAGGAATTAACCTAACCAAAGATGTAAAAGAACTATTTAATGAAAACTATAAAAAGTTAAAGAAAGAAATTGCAGAAGACACTAGGAAATGGAAAGACCTCCCATGCTCTTGGATAGGCCAACTTAATATAGTAAAGATGGTAATACTTCCAAAATTAATATACAAATTCAATGCAATTCCTATTAAAATCCCAATGACGTACATCACTGAAATACAGAAAACAGTCCAAAAATTTATATGGAACAACAAGACCTAGAATAGCCAAAACAATTCTAGGGGATGAAGACAATATGGGAGGACTATCCATGCCGAACTTCAAACTCTACTACAGAGCTATAATAACAAAGACAGCATGGTACTGGCACAAAAACAGACCCGAAGACCAATGGAACAGAATAGAAGATCCAGAAATAAATCCACAGGCCTACAGCCAGCTGATATTCGACAAAGGAGCCAAAGACATACAATGGAAGAAACACAGCCTCTTCAACCACTGGTGCTGGGAAAACTGGGCGGCCACATGCAGAAAACTAAAAGTGGACCCCAGCCTATTACCATGCACCAACATCAACTCAAAATGGATTAAAGACCTTAACATTAAACCTGAATCTCTGAAACTACTGCAGGACAGAGTAGGAGAGACACTTGAACTAACAGGCACAGGAAGGAACTTCCTGAACAGAGTCCCAGGATCACAACAAATTGGAGAGAGACTCGACAAATGGGACTACCTTAAAATAAAAAGCTTCTGCAAAGCTAAATCTATTGCAACCAAGCTAGAAAGACAACCAACTAATTGGGAAAAAATATTTACCAGCAATATATCAGACAAGGGGTTAACATCCTGTATATACAGGGAACTCAAGAAACTAATCCCTCCCAAACCTAACAAACCAATTACTAAATGGGCAAGGGAACTAAAGAGGGACTTCTCAAATGAAGAAATAAAAATGGCAAAGAAACACATGAGGAAATGTTCATCATCCCTGGTGGTGAAGGAAATGCAAATAAAGACAACCCTGAGATACCACCTTACCCCAGTCAGAATGTCCAACATCCACAAATCAGCCAACGACAAATGCTGGAGGGGATGTGGAGAAAGAGGAACCCTATTACACTGCTGGTGGGAATGTACACTTATACAACCACTTTGGAAAGCAGTCTGGAGGGTCCTTAGAAAGCTAAAGATTGACCTCCCTTATGACCCAGTCATACCACTTCTAGGCATCTACCCTGAACAACAGGAACCAATATACAAGGACACATGCACCTCCATGTTTATTGCAGCACTGTTCACAATAGCTAGGATATGGAAACAACCCAGTTGCCCCACCACAGATGAATGGATCCAAAAATTGTGCTGTCGATACACAATGGAATATTATGCAGCCATTAGAAATGATAAAATAATGGCATTTGTAGGGAAATGGATGGAGCTAGAAGGAATCATGTTGAGTGAGGTACGCCAAGAGCAAAGAGACAAAGGGTACATGGTCTCCCTGATAAGTGGATGCTAAATCCAAAATGTTAGGTGATACAACAAAACTAACAGGACTTAAGAAACAAAGAACACCCACTCATCTGGTCGAACCACTACTAAATATCCCCATGCTGCTGATCACATGGTGTATAACATGTGTACACCGTTATATGTTATAGACTGTGATAGACAATTTGCTCCAGGAAAGTTAGGATGAACTTGTGACTTTAAATGAGCATCATTAGGGGGCTGGGAAGGTGGCTCAGTGGTAAAGTGCTTGCCTTGCATGCATGAGGCCCTGGGTTCGATTCCTCAGCACCACATAAACAAAAAAAGAAAAAAGCCGGAAGTGGCACTGTGGCTCAAGTGGTAGAGCACTTAGCCTTGAGCTGAAGAGCTAAGGGACAGCGCCCAGGCCCAGAGTTCAGGCCCCATTACCGGACCCAAAAAAAACAAAAAACAAAAAACAAAACCATAAATGAGCATCATTATTCCACAATACTGTGAAATTCAGGAAATTATGTAATCACTTAATCACAATCAAAATAAAAAAAAAAAAGAACCTCGGGGTAGGTAGGGAGGGAAAGGATGGTAGGAGGAAAACAATGGAGAGGGTAACAATGCTCAATAGGAAGTGTACTCATTACCTTACTCATGTAACTGTAACCCTCTGTATAGTATCTTTACAATAAAAAAAAAAAGAATGAGAAAACAAACAAACAAACAAAAAGAACTCTAATAACAACAGATGCTGGAGGGGATGTGGCCAGAAGGGAACCCTACTACATTGTTGGTGGGAGTGTAAACTTGTTCAACCACTTAGGAAAGTAGTATGGAGGTCCCTCAAAAGACTCCACATAGAGCTCCCCTATGACCCAGCAATCCCACTTTTGGGCATTTACCCAAATGATCATAAACAAGACCATAGTAAAGATACCCGCACAACCATGTTTAGTGCAGCATTATTTACCATAGCTAAGATATGGAACCAACCCAGATGCCCCTCAGTAGATGAATGGGTCAAGAAAATGTGGTATATATACACAATGCAATTCTATGCCTCCATCAGAAAGAATGACATTGCCCCATTTGTTAGGAAATGGAAAGACTTGGAAAAAATCATATTAAGTGAAGTAAGCCAGGCCCAAAGAAACATAGGTCCCATGGTTTCCCTTATTTGCAATAACTAGTGTATGTCTGAGACAAGCAGAAAAGGTCAGATAAGTTGATGTTAGGTGAAATGAACCCTAGGATATATATTCAAATGTTTTTCTTTCTTGTGATTGTTTCTAACATATTTATAAGATGATTTCTTTGTTGCTTTGTATGTCCCTCCCCCACAGTATAACCCCTGCTTTCATTGTGTTTGATGTTGGTATAATTGTGGAGGCAAAGGGAAAAAACAAATCGTTTAAATAGGGATACAGGTGGACCCACTGCAACAATGAGATGTACAAGTCATTATGTCGAAAAACAAACTTTACAACTTTGGCCGGGGGGTGAGGGTGGGGAGCATGAGAGATGGGAAGATGGGAAGGGATGGGAAGGGGAAACAAAGGAGGAAACAACAATGCTTGATAAGAAATGTACTCATTACCTTGCCCATTAATTGTAACCCCTCTGTATGATATTTTCACAATAATAATAATAATAATAATAATAAAAATAAAAGAGCAAGAGAAACAGAGACAGACCTAGGTTAAATTCTGAGCTTGAACATTTTTTTCCCAAATAAAAAAATTCAAATTTGCAAGATCTTCGTTTATTTTCTTGATTTTCTTTCTTTCCTATGTCATTTGCTAAGACAGTATATAATCTCTCCTACAAAAATGTCATCTATGACTTAGAAAGCTGTTAAAAGGAATAAGATAATACAATTAATATTCTTAGCATATCTGTGAGACACAATAGGCACTCGAATGCATTTTTTTTGGTGCTGTTCCTAGGGCCTGAACTCAGAGCCTGGGTGCTGTCCCTGAGCATTTTTGCTCAAGGATTGCTCTTTGTCACTTGAGCCACAGCTCCACTTTGGATTTTTGGTGGTTAACTGGAGATAAGGGTCCCATCAGGGTTTCCTGACAAGGCTGGCTTGGAACCATGATCCTAGTACTCAGCTTTCTGAGTAGCTAGGCTTCCAATATGAGCCACCAGCATACAACTCCTACTGCCTTATCTCTCAACCCATCACTTAGCAGTGGTGACTCTGGCAGTTGTAAACTGGGTTTTCTTTCTACGAAAAATGAATACATGAGCAGGCTGAGAATGTCTAGCTTGGAGGATTTTACTGGTACAGATCTGTGCATGGTCTAAAATCTGCCTCAGCAGGCAGTTGGAAAAAAGCCTCCCTGGCAGGGCAGAGGTGGCTCATCTCAGACCAGGTCTCTGAATGTTCCCATGCTCTTTCATCCATTCCACAGATTATTTACTACCCTGTGTTAGGGACTGGAGAATACAAGTCATAAAACTGACATGGTCCAGACACAAACTCACATCTATGCTACTACTCCTAAGCCTTCTCTTAGATGTCTCTTGAGTAATCTCAGCCTTCATTACATCCAAAATCAAACTCTTCATTCACCCTACTCTGAGCCTATTTATTTTCTAGCACACCATATCCACACAGCTCTTCAGTGTTCAGTTTTAGGCTCTTCTTTCTTTTTAGTCATCCATGCTGTAGGCTTCAATGTATATGGCCCCCCAAATTCACCTTACCAGCTGATCTCTTATCTCTCCTCTGAACTCCAAGCAAATGAGTAAGTATTCAAAAATTCCCTTTAGATATAGCAAAATCATCTCAGATTAACAGCAGAAAACTGAACCCATTCTGGCCTTACAACTCTTCTTCACACTCCAAAAGCCAATAAAAGATTATTTTTCGGAGGCTCCTTATTTCAGTGAAAGGTACAACAAAGCATAAAGACATGCAAGTCCAAACCACAGGGAGACATCTTGGAGCCACTCTTCTCCCATACTTGCCATACCTAATGCATTCTTTTCCTGCGAGTTTTACCTCTCAAACATTTCCAGAATCTGCCCACTTCTCCCAGTCCCCATGGTCACCCCTTAACACTTCTCAGTCTTGTGCCACTCTGTTTTCTCTACTCTTCTATGTGTTCCAGTCCCACTGGCATTCCTTCCTGCAAGGCCACAATAAGCTTCCTTCTGTCATGCTGTTATAGTTGCCAGGATACTCCACTCAAATGCTTCTGGTCACTTTCTTAAGAAATATCCCACTGGCTTCAGACTGGGCTCTCCTAATGGTGTTCCTTAACTTCAGAGTACTTAACACTCTGTGTGTGTGTGTGTGTGTGTGTGTGTGTGTGTGTGTGTGTGTGCGTGCGTGTGCGTGTGTGTGTGTGTGTGCGTCCTGGGGTTTAAATTTGGCCTGGGCACTGTCCAGTATCCCTGAGTTTGTTTGCTCAAGGCTACCGCTCTACCACCAGTTGAACCACAGCTCCACTTCCAGCTTTTTTTTTTTTTTTTTTTTGCTGGAAGTAGAAGCTTAATGGACTTTCTTGCCCAGGCTGGCTTTGAACCAGGATCCTGAGATTTTAGCCTACTGAACAGCTAGGATTACAGGTGTGAGCCACTACTACCTGACAATTTAACACCATTTTAAAGCAAAAATTATGTAAGTTAATTATTTTAATTAATTTTAGTTATTTTTCCACTTCCCACACTAGAGTCTGGAATTCCACTAAGCACTGTACACCCAGCAAAATGCCTGGGATATAAAAAAATACTCAATAAATATTTGTAGGATGCATGAATGAATACAGATGATAAGTGAAATGAGCCAGTTACAAAGCTCTATTACACTTGATAATTTCTCCTTCCCCAATATACTGTAAATATTTTGAGTGAAGCAACAGCTTTCCTCTCCTCCATTTTAACCTCAATAACTAGAACCCTGGGTTTCTAAAAGTATTTGCTAGAGGAGTGGAGGAATGTGAAACTGTAGAGACAATAAAAACATCAGTGGTGGCCAGAGGTGAGAGAGAGGAACACTAGCCAGAGCTCAGAGCTTTGGAGAGCAGGAAATGGAGGAGAAAAGCAGAAAGGCATTTCTAATTAAACAGCTAAAGTAGAGAGTCTTGTTGCCAGCTAAAGAAGATAAAGGCTCAGGATACACCAAGTGAAGCTGGGGATTGTCAGAGGGGAGGGACCATTTAGGCTGCATTATTTAGTCAAGTTCTTAAGAATGACTCCAAGGACCATAAAATAGAATGAAGCAGTGAGCTAGGAAGGGGAGAAGACTAGATACAGGTGTCTATGCAGGCAGTGCAATAGGGAACTATAAGGAACACAGGACAGAATCATGTTAGCAAAGGTGTCTAGAAACATACTATATTCCTATATGCTGTCATGACATAAGCGCATGGAGCACTGGAGTATCATAGCACAATAGAATCTTGGGATATTAAGAAAGGGATAAATTATGCTACTATTGCTGAATTACCACTAGTATTGATGGTAGTAGTAGCTGGCTAGAGTTACAGTCTTCAATAGTAGTAGAAATGAACGTTTTTAACGGGTTGGTTTTTGAAACAGAATCTTGATATGTAATTCAGGTGGGTCTGGATGGAACTTGATATGTAGCCCAGGCTAGACTTAATATGTAGCCCAGGCTGGACTTATTGCCTCTGCTTCCCAAGTGCTGAAATTATAGGCATGTCCATCAGAGCTAGTTAAAAACAATCACTGAGGGCTGGGAAGGTGGCTCAGTGGTAAGAATGCTTGCCTTGCATGCATGAGGCCCTGGGTTCGATTCCTCAGCACCACATAAGCAGAAAAAGCCGGAAGTGGCACTGTGTCTCAAGTGGTAGATCGCTAACCATGAGCTGAAGAGCTCAGGGATGGTGCCCAGACCCAGAGTTCAGGCCCCACGACCGATCAAAAAAACAAAAACAAAAAAAAAATCACTGAGCATGTGCCATATATTTTTGCATTTTGCTTGTAACAATCTTATTAATTTCCATCTCTTATTTATACATAAAACACCATCTTACATGGGGTTTAAGTAATTTATTCAAGACTACTTTGTTGCTAAGTGTTACAACAGATCTAAAACCAATGCACCCCACATTTTTAACCACTATATTATACTCAAAGATGGCAGACAAAGCTGGGACAGTGGCTCATGCCAGTAATCCTAGTGACTCAGGACGTTGAGATTGGAAGAATTCCAGTTTGAGGACAATCTGGGCACAAAGCTCACAAGAAACCTTCTCAATCGATGGCTGGGAGTGTTGGTATGCATCTGTTATTTCAACTACAAGGGTGAGTGAGACTGAAAGGATCACAGTTCTAGACCAGCCCAGACAACTGAAGTTCACAAGACTATCTCAACAGAAGAAGCTGAGAATGAGAGTGTGCACCTGCATCTGAACTATAGTGAGAAGGATAAAATGGAAGGATCTCAGTCCAAGTGTGGATCTGGGAAAAAAGTAAGACCTTATCTCAAAATAACTAGTGCAAAATTGACTGGAGGCTTAGGTGGTAGAGTGCCTGCCAAGCAAACCTGAGTTCAAGCCCCAATACTAAAGGGGCTTGAAAAAGCATTCAAATGAAGTTTGATGCTTAATGAGATAAACCCATGGCTATCTATAAAACGCATGAATTTTCTCCAAGGACTCCAGATAACTGAAGTTACATTAGAATCAATCAAATCCATTACACAATGATGATCTCCACTGCATGCTATATCATATCTTGGTATATATTGCACTATCCCATATAGTTAGTCATAAGGCAGTGGCTACTGAGCACTTTTGGAATGTGGTTAGTCTAAGTTGAGGTACACTGTAAAAGGCAAATATACTAGGTGTTAGTAGCTCACACTTATAATCCTAGCTACTTGGGAGGCTGAGATCTGAGGATCATGGTTTGAAGTCAGTGAAGGAAGAAAAGTCTAAGAGACTCTTATCTCCAATTAACCAGCAAAAAAGAAAAAACTGAAGGTATGACTGGTGTACTGAAGTTGTGGCTAAAGTGGTAAAGCACCAGCTCTGAGTGAAAAAGCTGAGCAAGAACATGAAGTCCTGAGTTCAAGCCCAGTATCAGCACAAAATCAAAACCAAAAAAACTGTCAATTTTTAAAGACTTATGACAAAAACATCTATCTAAATATATAAAACATATGTAAACTACTAAATATATTTTAGCATATAGATTTGATATATATGTATTAGTTTTAGTATAGTATATATTTATATTTAATATTATAAAATATTACACATATATTATGTAGATTATGTATTTGTAGATTATATATACTGACATAGTATTATTTTGGATATAATGCTATAAAGTGATTACTAGAAAATTTAAAATTACAAATAGGTATGACATTCGCAGCTTGTATTATATTCTGACAATACTGCTCAACAGACTGAAAGTTCTACTCATGAAGCATTATAACACTCTACTTCTGTTTCTGGTTTAAAGCAAACACTTTGGGCTCTTAGTAGCTCACCTATCAGCATCCTGATAAACAACAATAGCAGCTGAGAGACCAGTGAAATTATGTTGAATGCCTAAGGGACAACTGAAAGGAAGAAGTCAAGGAAGAGCCATTTTAGTGTATGAGAGAGTCATAATACATGACTAAAGTTTCTGCATAAAAAATGGGAAGAGTCAAAATTACTCTTGAAAGTCCCTTAAATTATCTATGAAGGCAAGTATATGTGGTTTTGTGTGAAGAGGAAGTATATATCTCAAGTTCATGACAGGGTAAAACCTCACTGAATTTTACATTTCTCTCACAAGTGAATGTTACTCAAAAGATAGTGTTTCATTTTTGAATTTAATGGAGAAATATAAATTAAGGAATGTTTTTTAAAATCTTACAGGTCAGGAAAAGGCCCAGAGAAATACTCAGCTGATCTTTGACATAAGTGCAAAGACAACTTAATGGAGAAAAACAGTCTTCAACAAATGATGTTGGAACAAGTAGATATCCACATATAAAAATATGAAATCTAGGCACTAACCTTCTATCTTTTCCCTACAGAAACTCTAAATTGTAGGCTCCAACTTTGTGGTGGATGAAACACAGGCCTCTTTCTTCACATGCTGTGACTAGTACTCTATCAATGAGCTACATCCCCAGCCCAAGATCAGGGATCTAAATGTAAAATTACATAACACATAAAAATATAAAACTTTGGGGCTGGGAAGGTGGCTCAGTGGTAGAGCGCTTGCCTTGCATGCATGAGGTCCTGGGTTTGATTCCCCAGCACCACATAAGCAAAAAGAAAAAAAAGCCGGAAGTAGCACTGTGGCTCAAGTGGTAGAGCACTAGCCTTGAGCTGAAGAGCTGAGGGACAGTGCCCAGGCCCAGAGTTCAGGCCCCACGACCAGACCCCAAAAATATATATATATAAAACTTCTAAAACATATTTAAAAATCTAAGTAATCTAGATATTTTTGTTACTGTTTCTGACACATAATCAAACTGGCCTCAAACTCACTAACTTCTTGACTACACCTCCCAAATGTTGGGATTACAGGCATGCACCACCATGCTCTAATGGAGATGATACCATGAAAATATTACAGGAAGGGGGAGAGGAAACACTATTACATAGGTGAAAACTTCCTAAGTAAAGATCCAGAATCACAACAAATCAAAGACTGGATAAATGGGACTGCATCAAACTGAAGAGTTTCTACATGGCAAAAGACACAGCTAGCAAGATAAAAGAAAGCCCACAAAATGGGAGAAGATTTTTATATCAGACAAGGGCCTCAACCTAAAATATATTTAGAGCTCAAAAAATTAAACACTCCAAAATAAATAAACCCTCAAAGAAACAATAACCCAATTAATAAATGGGCTAAAGACTTAGAGACTTTTCAGAAGAAGTAAGAATAGCCAATAGATACATGAAGAAATGTTCAACTTCTCTGGCCATAAAAGAAATGGAAATCAAAACAACATTGAGATTTCACCTCACCCCAGTTAGAATGGCCATTATCAAGAAAACTAACAATAACAGATACTGATGGGGATGGGGCAAAAAGGGAATGTTACTGTACTGTTGGTGGGAATGTAAACTTGTTTAACCACTCTGGAAAGCAGTATGGAGGTTTCTCAAAAGACTAAACACAGAGCTTCCCTATGACCCAGCAATTCCACACCTGGGCATTTATCCAACAGACCACAAACAAGGCCATACTAAAACTATCAGCACAACCAGGTCCACCGCAGCCTGTTTACCATAGTCAAGATATGGAATCGATGGAATACACAATGGAATTCTATGCTTCCATCAGAAAGAATGATATTGCGCTGATTCATAAGGAAATGGAAAGACTTGGAAAATATTATATTAAGCAAAGTAAGACACACCCAAAGAAATATAGGTTGCATGGTTTCCCTCATTTGTGATAACTAGAATGTGCCTATAAATCTACAAGTAAACACAGTGGATGGTAAAAGACAAAACCAAATTACTCTTGGACATGATAAATTATACAGGACTCTAAACATTCACACAGTGAGAGGAGAGGATCACAGAGATGCAATAGCTAACATAAGATCATATAAAATGATGTTTATCAAAATGAACTCCAAGAAATGGAGACAAGAGGGTGTTTTTGTTATTTTACCGCCCCCCCCTTTGTCACTGCTTTTGATTTCTGTAACTTTTGTATGTAAAAGAAATGTACTTATTATCTGACTTATGTAACTAACTCCTTTGTACATCACTTTTACAATAACAATAAAAATAATTTTGAAAATTGTCTATTTAGAGAGTTAGAGAAGAGGTGACATTATACAATAATATACTCCTAGCTGGTTGCCAGTGGCTCACATTTATAACCCTAGCTACTCAGGAGGCTGAGATCTGAGAATCGCAGTTTGAAGCTGGCCTGGGCAGAAAAGTCTGTAAGACTCTTATCTCCAATTAACTACCAAAAAAAAAAAAAAAAATAGTGGCACTGTGGCTCAAAGTGGTAGAACAGTAGCCTTAAGTGAAAAAGCTCAGAGATGGTACCCCAAGTCCTAAGTTCAAGCCCCACAACCAACAACAACAAAAAAAAGAAATGAAAAAGAAATATATGCTTTACCTGACTTATATAACTGTAACCCCTCTGTATATCACCTTTATAATAATAAAAAATTTAATTGTCTATTTAAAAAATTTAACAGCTGGGCTCTGGTTGCTCACGCCTGTAATCCTAGTTACTTAGGAGGCTGAGATCTGAGGCTCACGTTTCAAAGCCAGCCTGAGCAGGAAAGTCTGTGGGACTCTAATCTCCAATTAACCAGAAAACTGGAAATGGCTCTGTGGCTCAAGTGGTAGCACACTCACCTTGAGCTAAAGAGCTCAGGGATAGCACCCAGGCCCAGAGTTCAAGCTCTAAGACTTACCCCCCCCACCACCACCAAAAGAAAAAGAAAAAGAAAACAAAGCATCAAAATCAAAATAGAAAAACATTGACTGGCATGAAACTGATATTATGAATTACTAAAGATAAAAATTGAAGTCAGATGTCAGTGGCTCAAACCTGTAATTCTAGCTACTCAAAAGACTGAAATCCGAGGATAGACTTTTCTGCTAAGACTGGTGATAACATCACTAAACACAAATTTCTGACACTCAGTGAAATGTGGTAATATTCTATAAGATCTGAAGTACAACTAATCAGTATTTTCTCAATATTCAATGTTCTACTTTCTCCCGAAATACTTGTAATTTAGAAAACAAATTTTATTTTATTTAAATTTTGAGACAGAGACTCAAGACTGGCCTTGAACTTAAGGCTATCTACTTTAGCCTCCTGAGCACTGAGATTAAGGATGTCACTATGACCAGCAAAATAGTTGTTGCGGTGTTTTTTTGTTTTGTTTTCGTGGGTCATGGGCTTGAACTCTGGGCCTGGGCACTGTCCTTGAGCTCTTCAGCTCAAGGTGAGCACTCTACTACTTGAGCACAGTGCCACTTGGTGTTTTGTTGGGTTTTTTTTTAATGTTATATCTCAAGGATTAACAATAATAAGCTGTCTAATAATCATAAAATAGGACGCAGTAGAAAAAGAGGTCTAATTTGTAAAAGCAGAGCAAGTATTTAATAGCTCTTAAATAGTAACCTAAGAGTAGAAATGGAATTGTTTTACTATTGCCTTCTTTTTTTTGCAGTTACTAAACTCATGGCATGAAATGCTAGGCCACTGACTCTACCACTGACTCCACTCTTGTCTGAGCCTAGAAGGTATTTTTACTGGAAAGGCTTCTTACTGCCACAAGAACAATAAATATAATCTTTATACTGCTAACTTATTCAGGCAATTTCTGTAAGAACCTGGAAGGATCCATGTGGTAGTGTAAGTCTGTAATCTCAATGCTCAGGAAGCTGAGGTAGAAAATCACAAATTTGAGGCAAGCCTGGGCTATGTTACAAGATCCTGTCTCCAAAAGAAAAAGAGAAGGCATGGTCCCTACATTTTGCTATCTTCCAAAACTTACTGCAGGGAAGAACATGTGAAGCCCAGAACAGAAAACCTGTTGAAGAAAAAATTCAAGCATGGAGAGCCAATGCAGCAAAGTGTTTTAATGTTTAAAGGCATAGAGATTCTGCTTTCAAGCTATCTTAACATCACTGTTTGAACCTAATGAGGAAAACTGAAAATGTAGACCTAAATTCTGTAGCAGGCAGAAGAAGTAATTTAACAATATAGAATCAACCCCTGAGTACCATCTCCCATTGCTGTAACCTCCAGCAATAACAGGTTTGACTCTGAGGTTTCCCCTCTGAAAACAACCTTAGAGGGAAATGAGAGACTCAAATACAACACCAGGAATGAAGTACCCCACCCAGTACCAGCTCATAGTAGGTGCCCAGCAAACATCAGTTCCCTCCCATGCTGCTTTTATCAACATAAAAAGCATACAATTTGTTAGGAGAAAAAAAAGTAGCATAAAAGCATACAATTTGTTAGGAAGTTATTCAAATTCATTTTTCCATGCCCAGATTTAGAAAGTCAGAAATCTATTTTACAAGCAGTTGGTGTGCAATAAGTCTGAGATAGGCCCAGGAAGTGCTAAGTACCCTGAGCTGGATCACTGGGGAAGTCTGGTTCCAGGCCAATGCCTGAAAGGACAGACTTGGCCAAGAATGCAGCTTTAATGGCTAGGAGACCGCCAAAAATGAGAGAAAGGATTACTTGAGCTTCGGCTCCCGGCCTTCACTTGTATACTGCCAGCATATGAGCCCGATGAGGTCCTGCACCCTGGCACTGGCCATTGTCACCACGGTCATTGGCAGCAGTCTGTCCTGGCTTGAGTGCAGGGGGAGGTAGACATCAATCTTCTTGGTTGCGGTTGTACCTACATGACCCTGTGGACAGAGCACATACATGAGAAGTGAGCACAAAGCCACAGCCACACAGACCCTTCCAGGGCCACAACCACCATTCTTTGGGCCTGAGTCCATACTGTCTTTCCTTTTGTATTTTTTTGGGGGGGGTCCGGTCATGGGGCCTGAACACTGGGCCTGGGCGCTGTCCCTCAGCTCTTCAGCTCAAGGCTAGCACTCTACCACTTGAGCCACAGCGCCACTTCCGGCTTTTTTTCTTTTTGCTTATGTGGTGCTGGGGAATCGAACCCAGGGCCTCATGCATGCAAGGCAAGTGCTCTACCACTGAGACACCTTCCCAGCCCTGTATTTTTCTTTTGTAGTACTGGGGATTGAAGCCAGGGCCTCAACTTGAGCCATACCCTCTGCCTCAACACAGCCATTTCTCATCTGCTCTGAACTCAGGATACGCCTAAGTGGAAGTGCTGTATAGTTTTAAGGGTCTCTTTCCTTTAACATTCATATTCTACTGGTCCAATGGCTCAGCCTCTGAGCACTACTAAAAGAAATAAATAGGCTGGGTGTCTGTGGCTTACACCTGTAATCCTAACTACTCAGGAGACTGAGATCTGAGGACTGAGGTTTGAAGCCAGCTGGGGCAGGAAAGTCCGTGTGACTCTTATCTCCAATTAACCACCAGAAAACCAGAAATGTGGCTCAAGTGGTAGAGTGCTAGTCTTGAGCTCAGGAATAGCACCTAGGCCCAGAGTTCAAGCCCCACGACAGACAAAAATAATAATAAATTAATTAAATAAATAGACCACTCAGAAAGCTGGAAATGGTACTGTGGCTCAAGTGGCAGAGTACTAGCCTTAAGCACAAAGAGGCTAAGGGACAGCATGCAGGCCCTGAGTACAAGCCCCAGAACCAGCAAAAGAAAAAAGGAAAAAAAGAAAAATAAGTAGGAGTGTCAAGGAGAGTTGACATATGTGTTTAGTAGTTTTGTCAATAACTCATATGACCTTGGAAGACAACTTTTGACCATGGCATCAGTTGCCCTCCCCAGCAATCACCATACTATTGCTACTGCCTGAGAGGTTGAGACAAGCAGCCTAGAATGCTGACATTCTCTCTGGGGAAGTGTTTACATTGGGACCAAGTGCTTGGCCTCTCAGAGTCTGCAGGGGTGACTTCCCTCATGCAGTACTTCTGTTACTCCAGTGCCCCTGAGTTCAAGTTCCACTACTACTCGTGTCACGCTGCTTTATGAATCTTCCCCATCCTCCTCATTCCTGAGCCCTCCACTCTGCTCTTTGAAGCTCTTGCAATAGTCAGAAAATCTTCAGATGCATTAAAAAAAAATTTTAAGGCGTTGTTGATATTTGAACTCAGGGCCACATGCTTACTAGGCAGTTCTCTACTACTTGACCCCTTTTGGCCATAGATATTTTTTGAGATAAGATCTTGGCATTTGTTGCCCAGTTGGCCTGGACTGTGTTTCTCCTACCCTTGCCTCCGACATAGCTGGGATAACAGGCATGCACTACCCACATCCAGCTTGGTGGTTGAAATGACAGTCTCATGAACTGTTTTTCCTAAGCATGCCTTAAACTACAATCCTTCTGATTTCTACCTCTTGAATAGCTAGAATTATAGGCATGAGCCACTGTGCCTGGCCCTTAATTTCTTTGTAGAAACAATTTCTCAACTTCTGTCCTTAAAACCTGCTGTTTGAGTTGAGGATACTTAAAGGACTCCTTTGCCTTCCTTTCCTATCTATTCTCTTTCCCTCCCTTCCATTCTCCTTCTTTGTCCTTTTCTCATTAAAAGATTTGTAGCTCCAAGGATTCCTTCCCTCCTCGGAACATGTCTACTATGCAGGATATTAGAAAAAAAAATCCCAAGTAACTTAAGTCCAAATCAGAGCATATAAGGAACCCCTATTCCCTCTTACCCCAGCAGTAGCAGCAGCCTCCTTATTGGCTTCCAAGTTAACAATCTAGATTCTTCTTTCTTCCTTTACTATTTTCTCCTCTAGCAAGATCTAGTGTGTCTACTTCAAAAATACACTTCAACGGGGGTCTCATCGATAGATGATGTTAGGACAACTGGATAGCCACACACAAAAAAGAGTACATGGAGCTGGGTGTGGTGGCACCTGCCTGTAATCCCAACTTCTCAGGAGGCTGAGGCAGGAGAATCAAAAGTTTGAAGCCAACTCAGGTAAGATTAGCAGAAATCCCTATCTCAAAAATAAAAATAAAAACAAAAGAGATAGGGTAAGCATTTGCCTAGCAGGCTTGAGACACTGGTTTCAATCTCTAGTACCAGACACACACACATACAAAAAAAAATTTGAACTCCTACTTCATCAAAACATTTATTAAAGATGAATCAAAGACTAAATGTAAGAGATGAAAATATAAGCTTTTAAAAAGAAACATAAATATAACTATTAGATTATGCAATAATTCAAAGTACAAGCAACAAGAGGTCATGTTAAAGTCCAGCTTAAGTATAGAGTAAGACCATGTCTCACAATCAAAAGTTTAAATTAAAGCCAAGTACCCTGGTTCATGGCTGTATCCTGGGAGGCTATGATCTGGAGGATCATGGTTCAAAGCCAGTTCAAGTAAGACTGTCTTCAAAGTAACAAACAAAAAGTAGAGTTGGAGACCTGGCTGAAGTGGCAAAGCACCAGTCAGCCAAGCAAGCTAAGTGAGTATGAGGCCCTGATTTTAAAATCCTATTACTGAAAAAAGAGAGAGAGGGAAGAGGAGAGAAAGGGAGAGGAAGGAATAGAAGAGGAGAGGGAGGAATAGAAGAGGAGAGGGAGGAATAGAAGAGGAGAGGGGAGGAGAGAAAGGAAATGAGGGGAGGAGGAGAAGAGAAGGGAGGGAAAGTTAAATCTCTTTGTGCCACAAAAGAAACTATCAAGAAAGTCATAGGCTCACACCTGTCATGTTAGCTATGCAAGAAATAGAGATCTGGATTGTATTTCAAGGCCAGCCCTGGAAAAAAGTTAGTGAGATTGCATCTCAACCAACAAGCCAGATGTGGTGTACATACTTGTCATCCCAGATGAGTAAGAAGATAGCAGTCTAGTCCTGTCTGGGCAAAAATGCAAGATACTAAAAAACAGGCAAAAAAAGGACTAAAGTCATGGGACATGTGGTAGAGTGCTTGTCTCGAAAGCAGCATGAGACTCCCCAAGTTCAAACCCCAGTATCGTGAAAAAGAAACATTGAAAGAAATAAAAAGAAAAAAATTAGTGAAAAGTCTAGAATATCTAGACTATCAGCCTAGAGTAGCTTGAGAATGCTTATAACTCAACATAAAAAGAAAATCCAGTTGGGCACCAGTAGCTCATACCTGTAATCCTAGCTACTCAGGAGGCTGAGATCTGAGGAAAGTGGTTCAAAGCTAACCCAAGCATGAAGGAAAAATCTATGAATCTCTTATCTCCAATTAACCACCAAAAAGAAAAAAGAAAAAAAAAGCTAAAAGTAGAGCTAAGGCTCAAGTGGTAGAATGCTAGCCTTGAGCAAAAAAGTCTCAGGGACAGTGCCTACTAGGTCTTGAGTTCAAACCCTAGGACCAGCACAAAAATAAAACAAAAAAGATAATTCAATTAAAAACATTGACAAAGTATTTCAAAGAAGATATAAAATTGGTCAATAAACATACAAAAAGATGTTCAATATAACCAATTATAATGAAAATCAAAATCAGAGGTATCATTTTTGTTTTTTATTTTCTTTTTCTAGAACCAAAGTTTGAATGCATAGTCTTGCACTGTAGCTTGGCTTTCTATGCAGTGCTCACACTCTATCACTTGAGCCATACCTCTAGCCCTCAGAGATATCATTTCATAATCACTAATATAGCTCTAATTAAAAACAAAAAATCCTCCCCCCCAAAATCCCACAATAAAAATGCTTGACAATAGTTCATAAGGATGTGTAGAACTTAGAGCCTCACACATTGCCAGTGGAAATGCAAAATGATGCATCCATTGTGAAAAGCAGTTTGGCAGTTTCTCAAAATATTAAACAGAGTTACCAGATGACCCAGCTATTTCCCTCCTAGGTACATACTCAAGACAATTTGAAAACATATGTTCACATAAAAACTTGGACCTGAATGTTCATAGCAATGCTATTTATAACAGCTAAAGAATGAGAGCAACCTAAATGTCCTTCAACTGATAAGTGGATAAACAAAATCCACACAACAAAATATTACTTAATCATAAAAAGGAATGAATTACTAATACATGCTATAATATGGTAAACCTTGAAAACATTACTAAGAAAGAAGCGAAACATAAAAGTTCACTTACAGTCTAAACCCATTTATGTGAAATGTCTCGAGTAGGCAAATTCATAGAGTCAGTAGATTATAGAGGTTGACAAGAGATGGGGAAGTAGGTACTTAACAGGTTTGTGATTTTCGGGGTGGTGATTGAGAGAAATGTTCTAGAATTACAGTTTCATAGCACTGTGAATATATTAAAAACCTCAGAGTTAGACACTTAAGATGGTTAAAATGGTAAATTTTATATGAGTTCTATCACAATAAAAAATTGAAAACTATTTCAAACCATCTAACTTCTCTCCTTTTCCACTGCCACCAAAATACTATCAGATTTTACCTGGACTCTTATAATAGATTCCAAACTGACCTACTGTTCTTCTGTCTACTCCAACTTGATAGGCTTCAAAATAATTGAGTTGGGGATGTAGCTCGATGGTAGAGTGATGTACAGGGCCCTACATTCTACCATCAGGACTACACATGTACACAACACACACACACACACACACACACACACACACACACACACACACCACCACCACCACCACCACCACACACACACACACACACACACACACACACTCTTTAAATTCCTTCAGAGTAGTTGCCAGGTACTGATTAAAATCCAACAAAATGCTATATGATCTGGCCCCTGCCCACTTCTCCAACATCACTTACTGCCAACTCTCCCTCCCGCCCGCTCCTCAGAGTTTGGCTACACTAGCCTTCTAAGTGCTCTGGATGCGTGCACTTACATGTGTGTACATAGCTTGCCTGATCTCCCACTTTCATGGCCTTATTAGGTGCTATTCATTACATTTACAGGGGTCTTTGTCAGAGTCTCTACACACCCAACTCTTTACCCTCTAATGTGTGCCTGTTGAGCAGTCACTAAAGTTCCAAGTTTGTTTCTTATATGAAAAATGATTATAAAAATGCATCATAAAATATAAAACTCATGTGAGAATTACTTTTGCTATTACTGTTGTTTATTAAGGCTCAGTTCCTAGGACTTCTACTCAGAGAAACCTTCACAGATAATGCTATAGAAAGAAGTTACTTTCACAGTTACTCTCCCATCCACATCCCATTTATTTAAGATATGTCATGATTATGTACAATGTATGGGCTTTCCCCATTAGCCTTGAAACTTCCATGAGGGCAGTGATAGTGCCTGTTTGTTTACTGTTCCATGTGATACTTAGCATTGAGACCAAGAAGCTGTTAAAACTACAGAAAGAATTTATAAATGACTGGCACAAGGACACCTGGTAGGTTCTCAACAAACATGAGTTTCCTTCATCCCCTTGCTCTTCCTTCTGGGCCTGTTTCTGGTCAGAGAGGGAGAGGGAAAAACTTCAGTCCCCACATGGGTATCTTACATTTCTATCATTCTAAGGTGATAAAGGTCAGAACCAGGATAAGAAAATATAAGACAGTTTTTTTTTTTAATTAAGAGAAACTTCAATTTTCACGTGACCTGGCATCTAATATTAGATCAAGTGATATTTTTTTTCTGAGTATTTATGAATCAACCAGTACTACTACATAACTCCTCTCTCATGCTTATGCCTATGTGTGCACATAACCCCACTTATGCTTTTCAGTTCCGAAGAAATAATCCTAATGGCTGGCTAAGACTTCTCTAAGCAGCCTGACAGCTAGCCCTGTAAAGAAGGTAAAGAGTTTAAAAGTGAATCTGGAAGAAGTGTCTGGCCCTCACACAACCTTCAGTGTAGACGCAGATCAACTGCTTGTTACTCTTCTCCATTTTTACTTCTGCTTATTCCTCCTCCTGTGAACTAATGCTGAGGGCTACCAGAAGCACCATATCTCAGGACATGGAGACACATGCAACAACAGATGGCTATCTGCTTTGAAAACTGCAGAGCAATGTGCTAGACAGGGTCACAGTTTTCTTTTACTCACACATTTCTTTACACATTTCTTTTACTCAAGCTCATTTCACGATCACATGGGGCTAAAAATGCATGTCACAGGGGCCCTAAAAATAGAACAGACTAGAGATTAACTGTTAGGTAAACTCTGCTGTGTAGCTACATTATCTCAATTAATTCATAGCATAATTCTAAGGCTTCTACAACTACCCTTATATTTCGCTTAGAAAGCTAAAGCTTTTGAGGCTAGTCACCTGCTCACTATCCCACTGTCAGTGCAGAAGATCCAAAACTCAGTTCCATGCCAGGGAGATTCCAAAGCTGCTACTTCAAACACTAATGCTTCTTTCCTTAAATACACTCTGAATGCTATCCACTCCTCCCTTACAAGTATAAACAACTTCGTCCTTTTCTTCTTCATAGCACAACCAAAGCTCTGCCTACAACAGCCTCCCATAGCAGGAATAAGAACTGAGGACTAAGAATTGAGGGACTATACACTGTCACTGACTGCAGGACAGCCACTCCTTAGAGTTAATGTACTCCTGCAGATCCCTTATCCTTCCCATTTTATGTAAAATGGCAAACGTGGGGGGAACTATCACAATAAATACGGTAAGTACTTATTAAATGAATGAAACATTTTGTCTTTTTAATCTTCTGATTCCATCTTGAGGCACTGATGACGAGAAAAAGTGCCTCACACAAACTCTGAAATTATATATTTTTTAATAAGGAGCCTTTTTTGAAAAAGCTCAAGGTGGTGGCAGTTAGCTCTATCTAATAGTCCCTGTGTTGCAATATTTAGAGGAAATCATCTAAAACATAAAAACAATCCATCAACATAATAGAAAGTAATTAACTTATAAAAAAAAATAAGGTGACCAAAGGATTAAAAGCATTCATCACCCATCAAGGAAAGCAATATTCCAAAGGCCTAACATCAAACTATTAAAAAGCAAGTAGCAATAAACAAAGATTCTGTCATACAGTTTTTACTGCATGGCAATTTATGTGTTCCTTAATAAAAGATTGGGGAAATAGAGGCAGAATTAGAGGAAAAGGAGGGTAGCAACACGGATAGGGGCAATTCAATCCACTTTATCCTTCTCAGTCACCCATGCTTTCCACAGTATCCAATGAAACACCATGTTCTGAAGACAAGTCCAGTAAACACAATGAAGACAAGAACCCTCAGCAAACTCCTGGTCTGCTGGAGACCTAGACTGTGCTGAGTTGTAAGAAGAAAGTAAAGGCATCCTGAGAGCCCAGAGGCAATCCCACTCATGAGCTTGGGAAAGGTCTCTTAGATACAAAAATTTACTCTTCATCTAATAGAACCATTAGTCCAGGTCAAAGCCACTTATGAATTTAGCTACCACATCAACACACCAAAGGGTGAGCAGCAGTTCCTTCTGAGATGTGAAATTGGGAGTTACTTTCGTGTTCTGCTTTAAATTTTTCTGCATTTTCTACAACGGGCATTAATTTTATAATAGAAACCAAAGAATAAATGCAATTACAAACTAAAGAGGAAATTATAAAGTAACTACCACTGAAGACTAAAGAGTATTAGCTAAGAGACCAAGCGGTTCGATGTTGAAAACACAAGCTATATTAATGCATCTGTCAAATATCAAGAGCCTACCATGTAGGCTTGGGCTGTAGTTCAGTGGTAAAGCACTTGCCTGGCACATGCAAGGCCCCAGGTTCCATCCAACCACTAGAGAGAATAAACCAAAGGAACATTTATGTGCCAGGTGTTGTGACATGCTGCTAGAAATAAGAAGTTGAAAAGATAATTCACCTACCTTCCTCTGGCAGGCTAAATAATTTTTATTGAAGAAAAGTAAAAAGTAATAAATCCACAATCAGCTGGCAATCCTGAAGTTGACTGACACTCCTTGTAGCAGCCCCTAAATGAGGGAGAGAGCCCCAATGCAGATTTGGAAAATATTCAAGTTCAACATATCCAATACCAGTTTTTGTCTTCAATGCTTGCCTCTCCTATATTCATTCTCAGTTAAGGCTTTCAATATCTACTGTCACTCACACCAGAAATACTCTCCTTTCTGCCTCATCCTCCGTATCCAAATGCTCCTAAAATGTCTCGCAAATCTTTCTCCTTCCTTTCTCACTGCCCTAGTTCAGCCTTCATCACCTCTCAGCAAGATGACTGCAGTCCCAACTGCCTCTTTATCTCTGAAATTTCTCTTCACTCAAATCTTTATCTCCTTATTGCAAACAATATGATCCTTCTCGTTACATAGACCATTCCAACCAGAAACACATGATGGAGATCTTCCCAGCTCTCTGATCTAGCATCCCAGCTCCTTAGCATGGCAGTTAATAACCTTCACAATCTGGCCCCAGTGTATCATCGCTCATGTATATGGAGCCATAGCTCAAGAGCACAGACTTGGGGTCGGCTGGACCCAGGTTTGAATCCTGTCACTTCCATAACTAGACTTTAGATTTTGGGCAAAAAAACCTCTGAGAAAAGCAAATATGATGTACTTGCTTATGATGTGACTCATTTGGGAAAGCAAATTTTATACTCACACACACATACCTGATACCAGCTAGGTGCTGGTGGTTCACTCCTATAACCCTAACTATTCAGGAGGCAGACCTGGAGGAGTCTGAGTCTAAGCCCTAGTACTAGCAAGAGAAGAAAGGGGAAGGAGGGGGAAATGAAAAGAGAAGGAGGAAGGAAGGTCTTTAAATTCAAATGTCTTCTCTTTTAAGAGGTAAAGTCTAAAATAATTTTTTCTTCTCTGCTTTCTCAGCAATATGCTTAGAATTTCACATTATTCTGTACCTCACCTCCCCACCTCCGTCCTCACTTTCAATCCACTGTGAGTTACATAATGGGAGAAAATGTATCTCATCCATTTTTCATTCTCCTTGGGCCTAGAACATGGCAGAGGTTTGGAGTTAGCCTGCTGAAATGAAGGACTCCACAACTACCTCTTGTCTTCTGTCCCAGCTAAACCTGCTGTACTGTGCCTCTTTTACTTAGGTCCACTCTTCTCTGAGACATCCCCAGCACCCAAGACAAGATCTCACTTATACATGCTGATGGAATAAAGCTTAGTATTCATAATATGTTTTGCTATAGTACAGCATAAAGAAGTAGCAGCAACTAGTTTTCCCACAAACATTCTTGAACATAAATACGCACATATTCCAAGATGTTGATTACTGGTCAAAGGGTTATGTGAATGCTATGTAGCTTGTTATACATTGGATAAAGCTTACTGTCATGAAAAGTGTCTTTATGTCAACCATGACCTATCAATCAACATTATGAATCACAATTCATTTAACTGATGATTAATAATTAGCTTATAAAATGTAAAAAATACTAAATTTAAAGTAATTTCTAAAATACAGAATATAAATAAGTACTAATTGAAATATACAGAATATGAACATATGGATAAACTAAAGCATTATACCAAATCTTTGTCCATGTGATCTCATTAATACTTGAGCCACAGCGCCACTTCCGGCTTTTTTCTTCTTGTTTATGTGGTGCTGAGGAATCGAACCCAGGGCCTCATGCATGCAAGGCAAGCGCTCTACCACTGAGCCACCTTCCCAGCCCAAAAAATTATATATATATATATATATATATATATATATATTATATATGCACACACACTGCCTATCATAAACCTAATTTAAAAATTAGGTCCCTGTTAGTTTCCAAAATAGAGGAAGCAGGAAAATAATAAACAGTTTTCAGCTTCAAACCACCTTGAAATAAGAACTATCAAGTGACTTAGCTGAATTATGTCTTATAGACATAAGGTTTACTTAGCAGTGCTACTTAACATCAAAGTCTGTTGATAGTAAATTGAATACCAGGTCTCCAAACTTGCTAAGTGTTCAATTTTTCTTCCAAGAGAAAGGAACAGAAAGGATAGAGAGTATGGCTTCTACAATTAAAGAGACAAAAACCAGACAACATTATTCCATTAGTCACAACTGCACAAGCAGATCATTATATGTAATTTTAATGCAGAAATAAATATATCAGTCTAACCAAGTCAAAGTAATGATCCAAATTGAAAGAAAGATATTCACAGCCTTCAAAAGAAAAAATTCTCCTAAAGGAATGGCAACACCCTCATTCTGCCAGTAGCTTCTTTCCTCGCTTTCTCAACAAGGACCAATGGGTGTCATAGTCTATTAGTAGTCTGGTGGTTAGTAACAAAATACATAGACTTGTTACAGGAGCCTCAAATAATCACATCTCTGATGATATTTAGTAGACTTCATTTTATTAGAAGTAATGTTCAAACAAAATCTGGACTAAGCCTGGTTTATCTGGCTATGAAAAATAAAAAAGCTGAATATGAAAAAAAAAAACCTTCCAAAGCTCATAACATTTTTTTTACAGTCAAAAGTGTAGCAAATGAATATGAATACATTTTGTATAAAATTCTATGACAAATCCATTCCGAGCTCTGGACTTGGCTTTGTAATGCTATCTTAACCCTCAATAAATCTGGCCTGCTTAAAGACTATTAAATTAACATTTCCCTGATATGGCACCTGTAGTCAGGTTAATTTGTCAAAAACATTTCTACAGTTTGTCAATGGACACTGCTTTTTCTGACAAGTTAAGTTTAAAATAAAATTGACAAAATCTCATTAATTTCCTCTGAATCACCAACCTTAGTTCCATTAAGTTTTTATTATCATGAGCATCAACTGTCACTTTTTCTTTAACAAGGTCAAGTTCTGATCTGAGTTCTTCCAGAATCTTTGCCAGAGTTAACAGAAGCTAGAGATAGTTCAGTGCGTGATTATGAATATGCGTTTTAAATCAAATAGTCCGGAGCTCAGTTCCCAGCAAAGCTACTTATAGAGTGAACTTGGACAGTTCAGCTTTTTGACTCAGTCTTTTCTCATCTATGAACCATGAATAACAATAATGCTTCTTCATGGAGTCATAGAGAGAATTAGATGAGACTATGCAGGTAAAGGACTTGTCTCTGTCCATAGTAAATGCTCAGAAACACTGTTTGCCTATTATTTTTTCTTTTTTCCTACTTCTTTTGTAATTTTTTTTTTGGGTCCAGTCGTGGGGCCTGAACTCTGGGCCTGGGCGCTGTCCCTCAGCTCTTCAGGTCAAGGCTAGCGCTCTACCACTTGAGCCACAGCACCACTTCCGGCTTTTTTCTTTTTGCTTATGCGGTGCTGAGGAATCGAACCCAGGGCCTCTGGCATGCAAGGAAAGCGCTCTACCACTGAGCCACCTTCCTAGCCCCTTCTTTTGTAATTTTATATTTAAAAATCAACTTTTGCTGTCATTCATAGAATTTTTAAACTATAAGGAAACTTAAGGGAAATCTGCAAAGCATTTCAAGAAAATGGTTGTTTTACAACTGCTTGAAAGTATCCCCACCACAAAGGCCCTGTCACCTTTGCTTCAATCTTTGGGCAAATAGTTCCGTTTTGATGGCTAGGTATCTATTATACAGGTTCTCTCCTTCTCTTCCCTCACCTCTTATATTGAGCACTAGACTCAGAGTTTCATTCCCAGTCCTTTTATTTTTAGTATGGTTTTCAGATAGTGTCTTACACTAACTTTGTCCCAGCTTGTCTCAAACCATGATCCTCCTCTACTTCCTGAGTAGCTGAGACTACAGGTATGTACCACTACACTATGTTTCTTTCTACTGAGGTACAAACACCCTGTAGATTTTTACCTACAGGTTTTAACTTCTAGTCCTTAAGACAACTGAACAAGTCTATTCCTAGCTACTTCCATGGCTACTCCATTATTTTAAGACATCAAACAAATTCAATTACTACACACAACATAATAAAGGGAGAAAAATGACAATTTCCAGTAGTTTTTCTTAAGCTAGTGATTTTTGTAATAATGTGTGTGTGTGTATACACATACCAAGTACAGGGGTTTGAACCAAGGACCTAAGTGCTGTCCCTTAGCTAATTTGCTCAAGGCTGGCGCCGACCACTGAAGCTACACAGGTTTTCTTCTCGTTTTTGGGTAGTTAATTGGAGATAAGAGTCTCACTGATTTTCCTGTCTGAGTGGGCTTTGAGCTATGATTCTCAGAACCCAGCCTCCTGAGTAGCTAGGATTACAGGCATAAGCCACCCAGTGCCCAGCTGTAATACTTTCTTCTGTAACATTTATAGCAAATGTATATTTACACTCCTAGGAACCAAAACAGAAAAAGGAGGGGGTTGTTCTCAAGAAAAATTTTCTCTAGGGCTGAGAAGGTGACTTAGTGGTAGAGTGCTTGCCTTGCACGCCTGAGGCCCTGGGTTCAATTCCTCAGCACCACATAAGCAAAAAGAAAAAAGCCGGAAGTAGCTCTGTGGCTCAAGGGGTAGGGCGCTAGCCTTGAGCTGAAGAGCTGAGGGACAGCGCCCAGGCCCAGAGTTCAGGCCCCACGACTGGACCCCCCCCCCAAAAAAAAAGAAAGAAAAAAAAAGAAAAATTTTCTCTATTTTAAATAAAACTTCCAAATTTTGATGTGTTCTCTCTCTCTTTCTCTCTCTCTTTCTCTCTCTCTTTCTCTCTCTAACACACCCACACCCACACACACACACGCACACACACACACACACACACACACACACACACACACACACACACACAAAACTAGTTTATCTGGGCACTGGTGGCTCATACCTGTAATCCTAGCTACTCAGAAAGCTGAGATCTGAGGACTGTGGTTTGAAGCCAGAATGGGGAAGAAAAGTCCCCACGAGACTCTTATCGCCAATAAACTAAAAAGCTGGAAATGATGCTTTGGTTCAAGTGGTAGAGCACTAGCCTTGAGCAAAAAAGGCTCAGGGGCAGCGCCCATACCCTGAGTTCAAGTTCCAGGATGGTCAGAAAAAGCCCAAAAAACAAAACAAAACAAAAACTAGTGCCAGGTGCCCATGGCTCACAACTGTAATCCTAGCTACTCAAGAGGCTGAGATCTGAGGATCACGGTTCAAAGCCAGCCCGGGCAGGAAAGGCTGTGAGACTCTTACCTCCAATTAACCACCAAAAAACAGGAAGTAGCACTGTGGCTCAATGGTAGAGCGCTAACCTTGAGCTGAAGAGCTGAGAGACAGAGCTCAGGCCCAGAGTTCAAGCCCTATGACCAACCAAAAATATTTTTTAAAGTAAATAAACACCACAAAAAAACTAGTTTAAACAATAAAAAATAAAAATCAGCTTAAATAAAATGACTTATCACTGAAGTCTGAGTAATAGAATCAACTCATTTCAAGCTGTTTATGTTGAATAGGTAAAACATTTGGCAAAAATGAGGTGGGGAATGTGAAGGAAAAAAAAATGGATACTTACCTGGTACCATACCAATGAGCATTTTTCCATCTTAAATACGGAAAGGAATTCCTGATACCACCAACTTTGCCATCATGGGGTATGAGTCCCCTGGCCCTACCAGCTTTGAGCTGTGCAATCATGAACCAGACTACAGATTTTTTTTTTTGGGTCCGGTCGTGGGGCCTGAACTCTGGGCCTGGGCACTGTCCCTCAGCTCTTCAGCTCAAGGCAAGCGCTCTACCACTTGAGCCACAGCGCCACTCCCGGCTTTTTTTTTTTTTTCTTATGTGGTGCTGAGAAATTGAACCCAGGGCCTCAGGCATGCAAGGCAAGCGCTCTACCACTGAGCCAACTTCCCAGCCCCAGACTACAGATTTTTTGAAATTCAATTTCCTTGGCTATAAAATACAGCTAAGACCATCTATTTCAAAGCAATGGCAGAAGGCTGGGAGCATGAGTGAATCGGTAGACTGCTTGCCTAGCAAGCACAAGGGCCTGAATTCAAACAAAAAGCAGAGAACATAAAGCAAAACTAAAGTACATTCAAATATTTTGGGGAGCTAAGATATAGCTCAATGGAAGAGTGAATATATAGCATGATTGAACCTTTGGCTCAATCTTCAGCACCTCTCCACCCACCAGAAAAGCATGGTGAACTGCAAGTTGTTAAACAGTCAATTATTCCTTACTGTTGTCACTTAAACTGTTGCTTAGACTGAGTGGAATTTTGAACAAAATGTTGTTTCAAACTAACATCATATTGACAAGCACAGAAAACATGGAAAAGTCGCCCTTCAAAATGCCTCTCTCCACTCCTTTTCTCCTTCCTCTTCTCAACAGTATTGAGGTTTGAACTGAGGGCTTTGTACCTTGCTAGTCAGGCATTCTAACACTTGAGCAATTCTTTCAACCCTTTTTGCTGTGGGTTTTTGGTTTGGCTTGGTTTTGGGGGGGTGCTTTTTTTTCCCGCCAGTACTGTGGCTTGAACTGGGCTTTCTTGCTCACTCTTGGCACTCTACCACTTAAGCCACACTTCCAGTCTAGCATTTCTTCTCTGCCTAGGCTGGCTTTGAACCTTAATCCTCTAGATGTTGGAGTTCTAAGTAGCTAGGATTACAGGTGCAAGCCACTGGTGTCCAATTCTGCTTGGTTATTTTTGAAATAGGATCTCATTTTGGCCCTGGCCAGTCTAGACCTCAGTTCTCCTATTTATGCTTTCCACCTTAGCTGAGATGATAAATTCACACCACTATTCCTAACTATTCATTGTGATGGGATGGTGTTTCATGAACTCCTCATCTCAGCCTTCCTAGTACTAGGATTATAGGCATGCCTCACCAGTACCCAGGTTCTCTAACTCATTTTGAAAGAAGAGCCACAGTATTCTGTTCTCATTTATTCTGGGGAGGGTTACAGCATGTACCAGAATGAATTCTCACACAGTTACAATCCAGCCATCTTAAAACCATCTTTATAACATGTAAAGTGTCCATTTTGAATTTTCATAGCCATTGTGGGATTCTTTAGCTCATTAATGTTATACAGCCTTTTGCACTTAATTATATAAACAATGGCTTCCATTATGACGATAATATCAGGGAAAGGTAATTTGTATGAACTAAGCCCCAGTACCTAGCATAAGTTTAGGAGCCTCTTATTATTAAATCATTTATATAATAAAATCAATATGCTCTAAAAGTAAAAATAGGTTTTTAGGCCATAAAGAAGAGTTAGATGTTTTAAACACTATCAATTATCATAATATAACGAGTCTTTTCAAGATTTAATATCAACATTTAAAATTAAAACTCAATGGAGAATGTGTATTTGATTCCATTACTAGATGATGTATCTCTAGAAAAGGTTATAGTACTGCCATTACCATCCTCCTAAATTACATGGAAATTTTGGTACAACCCTCCAACTGCCTCAAAGCCAATTTAATTCCAGGGGACAGTGAAGTATTTCAAGAATATAAAGTTGTAAAAGTATTGAAGGATATAATCCAGGTATAGATAGATAGATAGATAGATAGATAGATAGATAGATAGATAGATAGATAGATAGATAGATAGATAGATTTCTTATAGTTTCAGTTGATTAAATATTCTAAAATTCTTCAATGTCAATATTCACCTTAAAATTATACTGCTTTCCTCAATTTAAAGAGTTTTTGTTTTGTTTTGTTGGTCGTGGGGCTTGAACTCTGGACTTGGGCGCAGTCCCTGCACTCTTCAGCTCAAGGCAAGTGCTCTACCACTTGAGCCATAGCACCACTTCCAGTTTTCTAGTTGTTTATTGGAGATAGAGTCTCACAGACTTTCCTGCCTGGGCTGGCTTTGAACCATGATCCTCAGATCTCAGCCTCCTGAGTAGCTAGGATTACACCTAGCCACCGGCACCTGGCTAAATAGGTTTTTTTAACCCACAAGCTTTTTTTTTTTTTTTTTTGTCGGTCGTGGGGCTTGAACTCTGGGCCTGGGCGCTGTCCCTCAGCTCTTCAGCTCAAGACGAGCGCTCTACCACTTGAGCTACAGCGCCACTTCCGGTTTTCTGGTGGTTTATTGGAGATAGGAGTCTCACGGTCTCTCCTGCCCGGGCTGGCTTTGAACCGCGATCCTCAGATCTCAGCCTCCTGAGTAGCTAGGATTACAGGCGTGAGCCACCAGCGCCCGGCTCCCACAAGCTTTTATATAGTAGGTAGGTTCATGACTGTTTTATCCCTTTAAGACTCAATGCTCCTTAGTGATGTAATTCAAAAATTTTTCGGAATCATTATTTAGTAAGTCATAAAACCTCCTAAAATTAATCTTTCATGCACATTCAGCTTATCCAAAGTTAGAATTTAATTAGATAGCTTTGGTATAAATAGGCTTACCACTTTATTTGCTCAATCAGGGAACGTCTTTTCAGTAATTATAATTAATTCAAGTCCCTGACGCATCTCCCAGCAAACAATGTGAAAACATCAGACAAAATGGAAATAAATAGCACTACATTTCTCCAATTGTGACATTCATTTGTATCTTCAAAATGCTTATGTGAACAACTTGGATAGGTGTTGCTCCGTATAGGAAAAAGGGCACAAAGAGAGCCTCCAACTCTGGTGACAGAGAAAGATGCTCATCCACAGCAGAAAACACATTATGCTTCTTTGTTATATCTGAAAACAATACAAATGCCAAGGCCAAGTGAGAAAGTTTCCACTTAACCTAGTTCCTAAATGCATGTTGAAATACAAACAACAGCAAGTAACAGAGAAACTAA
Organism: Dipodomys merriami; assembly: GCF_024711535.1. Classification (NCBI taxonomy): domain Eukaryota; kingdom Metazoa; phylum Chordata; class Mammalia; order Rodentia; family Heteromyidae; genus Dipodomys; species Dipodomys merriami. The sequence continues at coordinate 40,976,735 of NW_027202382.1, forward strand.
ATGATTATTTATCTAGAATAACACTTTCCTGCTGGAAAGAACTGCTTGCAATTATAAAAAAAAGTTTACAATTGAGAGGAAGTCTAAAAGGTTTGTCAGACCATCAAGCTATATGTCTACTAGAGAGAATCAAGGAAAAAGGAGCAAGTGGTAAAAAGCCTTATTTTTAAAACTGTGACGGCAGGCTCCATGAGCTAATAAGAACTGTTAGTACGGACTATATATTAAAGAACCAAGAACTCCTGCCTGGTATACTACTCAACTAGGTAGTGAGCATAGCAATAGAAGACAAAGTGGAAGGACCATCTACTCACAGTCTTGGTAGGCAGAGAGCAGAGAGAAGGCAGGTTTTCTGAACCCATCTTTGTGTTCCCCCTCAGCTATCTCTGCCACCAGTCCTCACGGTAACTCATTGCCATTTATTACTGAATCCATGCACCTTTCATAACGTTATCTCATTTAATATGCCAACAATGTCCTTTGCGATCACTCCCTCCCTACTTCTCAGAGGCAGAATGAGCAGTGCCTTATGTGGGCTGCTCCAAATCCCTGGGTTGGAGTTGGTAGGTAGAGGTGAACTGGTCCTGTTCACCCCAAATTCACTCCCTAACAGTAAGCGTCAGTCCTAAAGAATCTTTAGGTAGACATGCTAAGAAGGGTTGGCAGTGTGTGTGTGTGTGTGTGTGCACAGGAAGTCTGGGTGTGTATGTGGATATAATCCTCTGGCTGAGACCTGAATCTTTAGGTAGACATGCTAAGAAGGGTTGGCAGTGTGTGTGTGTGTGTGTGTGTGTGTGTGTGTGTGTGTGTGTGTGTGTGTGTGTGTGTGTGTGTGTGTGTGTGTGTGTGTGTGTGTGTGTGTGTGTGTGTGTGTGTGTGTGTGTGTGTGTACAGGAAGTCTGGGTGTGTATGTGGATATAATCCTCTGGCTGAGACCTATACAGAAATTCCAAGCTGCTCCTCTGGCAGCTTTGCTTAGGTAGACATGCTAAGAAGGGTTGGCTCTGTGTGTGTGTGTGTGTGTGTGTGTGTGTGTGTGTGTGTGTGTGTGTGTGTGTGTGTGTGTGTGTGTGTGTGTGTGTGTGTGTGTGTGTGTGTGTGTGTGTGTGTGTGTGTGTGTGTGTGTGTGTGTGTGTGTGTGTGTGTGTGTGTGTGTGTGTGTACACAGGAAGTCTGGGTGTGTATGTGGATATAATCCTCTGGCTGAGACCTATACACCACCCACTTCAATTCTGCCAGGATGGGTGCTGGAGGAGATGGAGGCTCTCACCCTCCAGGAGTGTCTTTGTTCCATGGGTAGGGGCAGAAACTTACAATTTTTTTTTTTTTTAAACTGAGAGCACACAGAGGAGTTGACTAAATCTTCCCTGACTACATTTCAGGGGTAAAAACACAAGGGGACACCAGCTTCTTTAAAAATAGGCAATAATGTCTGATTCAGTTTTCAAAAAGCAGTGGAGTACTAATTCACAGGCCACAGATGATTCTTACTCTTGGATAAGAGGCAGCTCTGTAACAGTCCCTGTTACTAAGTCTGGTTACCCAGGTGGCAGTACCTAAATGTGCTTGGATAATGACTGAGGAGGAAAATAACAACTCAATCCTTGGAGAGATGGGCAAGCGTGTATGACATCAACATGGCATCAAGCTCCAACACAGGAAGAGTCTGCAGAGACAAAGGTCTGTCTCAGGTTGCAATTCTCTGCAGAAATGGGCAGCAAGAGACCTGCTCACTTGCAGAAACTGACAAGTAACTCAGGCACCCAGGTCTCTAGGGTGTCTCCTCAGCCCCCTGGTATCATTGCCCTCATGTTCATCCAGAGTCTTAGTCTGATCTCCTCTGAGGTCCTAACTAAGCCAGATGTAGGGAGAGTCGGGATTTTATCTTATTAAAATAGATATGGCTAATTTGTCTTTTCAAATTCATTTTAAATTAAATTGGATTTCCTCGGAAGGCTGCTAGGTCAGTTCCCCTGCTGTGAAGGCAGGACAAAGGTTAATTGCCCGCCCTTCACCAGCTCTCTTGCTCTCCTGGGCAGGCTCTGATAACCTGCGCCTGGAGAGGTAGGGAAGCTTTGGTTTATTAGGCAATAATGTTGCCATTAGAGCCCCTTTCCATTAAGCCAGGAAACATTTTACTTTTTTAAACTAAATAATAAGATTTGATTGTAATAATTAGAAAGAAATGCAACCTAACAAACAGCACCTAACTATTTGCTTCTCTAAAGGGCCCCACTAGATGCAAAAGTGCACACCCAAATGGAGCAACTGTTTTCTAGTTTCAATGTAAAATTTCCATTAACATTTTCACTTAATTTATCTCATTTAGACTGTCTATGTTCATGAAATTTAACCCAGTAATTCCCTGTTATACAAAGCATAACAAAGTATGGATACTTAAATACAATATAAATAAAACACTTTATCAATTATATTTTTGTATTCTAAATTAGTGACTTCACTTAGCATGTCTGCCTTGCACAGCACCACACTATTTTTCAATTAAAGGTCCAGATGTTTCAAAGGCTCCAGTAGGCAAAGGCAGTTATGAGAAATGCTTTATCTGCATTGTAATCATCACCACCACATCAGCTCCAGGCTGCATTAACATACTCATGTTTTATTCCAAGATCCCCTTCTAACAGAGCAGGTAATTATGCAACACAGCAGAGAAACACAAGCCTAAGAGAGCTGGACAATTTCCTTACAAGCATCATCCACCTGAGCAATACATTTTCACACATGATCTTAATATTTTGTGAGAAATATTTCACTATATACTTAAACTTGCTTTATCAAGAACTCTGACCATTTCAACCTCCTTCCCCACACCATACCTTGTTGGAGATCAAACCTAGGGCCTCACAATACTACGCCAGCTTGCACTTTTGAGTTATTCCCTCAGCTGATACTAACAATGTTTTGTTAACAGAATGGGTCTGTTTTGTTTTTTGTTTTTGTTTAAGAGTGACTCAGAGCACAGATACACATTTAGCTTTAAATACTATTTAAAGTGTAAGGTGGCCTGTACATACATTCGCTTGTACACATTAAAAATCAACTAGAACTTTGTGTTAAAAAAAAACCCAACTGTTACAATCTAAGCTATTTCTTCTCATTTTTAATGCCAGTGTCATCTCTTGAACAAGTCAGTTCAATTTTTATTCTTACTATCCAAAAATGACAATTTACCTGAGCTGAGACTGAGCAAGTATAGCAATTATCCCAGTTCCTATTCGATAAAGAATAATACTAGAGCAGAACAAAATGCGATTCTGACAACTGCAGCAAAAATGTTATTGCATTTATTATTTACTTTATTAAATGTCTCCCTTATTACCCACAAATAGAAGAAAATATCCTATGTTATAAGAAACACTGTGAGTCTTGGTAAAAAACACAATAAAATTTAGTGGGAAATTATATAGTTCCTCTTTATTAGGAGAAACTAACAAAATTAAGATGGTTTGTAGTTTTTTTTCTATATTTAACAAAATTCTGTATTTTGAAATAGTCCAAGAAGAGATGTCCTAATGAAGATGCTATACAAAAGACAAATGTCTTTACAAATATTAAAACCTCAGACAGGTCAAATCCTGACAGCTTACACTGTACCATCGGAAAGCAGACAGTTTCCATTCCTTCCTGTAGGAACCTTAGGTGGAACATTTTTAATACATCACCATGTCACTTTTTAATGTGCCCCAATCTATTAACCACATGGCAAACTAACAGGGATTTTTAAAATATGGGTTTTATGGCTTTGTGCTGGTGATTAATTAAATAAATAGGCACTGTTTCACAAATCATCCCTCTAATTAGTCTAAAACAGACACTTTGCATTCACTGGTATTGCTGCCATCTGAAGCTCACAGAAGGGCAGGAGCCGTGCGGCATGGCCAAAGCTCTGCACTTTGGAGCCCATTGTTGCAGCTCACGGCTGGCATCCCACCCTGCCACCCAGAGGCAGAGGTGCCATATTTGCAGGTGCTACAGTCAGCTGGAACTTGGCTCCAGCTGCTCAGAAAAGATGTCTCCTTAATTATTCTCCATCACCCTAAAGGAAACAATGGAACAACAAAGGGATGAAGTACCACGTCCAGCTGCAAACAGAAGAGATTTTACCAAGAAGCACATGTGTGAATAAAGTTGACTGCTTTAGGAGTAAGTAGGGTGTTAGGTCAAACCAGCTTTGAGCACAGCATCATTACCTTGAATTCAGGCATTATACAATTATTTACAAGTCTATTATTTAGAAGACTGTCTTTGAAACTAACAGGAATCAACCTTATTTGTTTTAGTAGTATATTTTAAATTGAAACTGATAGGAATCAACCTTATTTGTTTTAGTAGTATATTTTAAAATATAATAATTCCTCTAAAAGCAAATTAAACTGAGAAATAAGTTTTATTTATTTATTTATTTTTATTTTTGGGTCTGGTCGTGTGGCCTGAACTCTGGGCCTGGGCGCTGTCCCTCAGCTCTTCAGCTCAAGGCTAGCGTTCTACCACTTGAGCCACAGTGCCACTTCCGGCTTTTTTCTTTTTTGCTTATGTGGTGCTGAGGAATTGAACCCAGGGCCTCACGCATGCAAGGCAAGCGCTCTACCACTGAGCCACTTTCCCAGCCCCGAGAAATAAGTTTTAATGCCAGAGAAAAAATCAAATGGGAATGTATCAAGAACACAATTTCTGGGGCTGGAAAGGTAGCTCAGCGGTAGAGTGCATGCCTTGCAAGCATGAGGCCCTGGGTTCGATTCCTCAGCCCCACATAAACAGAAAAAGCCAGTAGTGGCGCTGTGGCTCCAGTGGTAGAGCGCTAGCCTTGAGCTGAAGAGCTGAGGGACAGCGCCCAGGCCCAGAGTTCAGGTCCCATGACCGGCAAAAAAAAAAAAAAAAAAAAAAAAGAACACAATTTCTTTGGGAAATACATTAAGTGGTTTCCTTATTTTTTCAAGTTCACTAAGTAGATTTAGAAGGGAGGAGGAAGAGTTGCAGAAAAGGAGGAAAAGGAGGAAATAAGGAAAAGGGATTAAGGAAAAGCAAACAAGAAAATTCAGTACGACTCATGCCAAAATACACAATTCTGTGCAAAGAAAGGGCTTTCCATACTGTCTTTAAGAACATTTCTAAGAAGAGGATGAAATGGGATACAGTAGAGAAGACCAGAACCTTGCTTCAGCAAGGCAGACTAAAGCTCAGTTTCCTCCCCTGTGAAGGATTCTAGCCCCTACCCTCAATATTTATAGGAAGCTGAGATATGCTGTTCTAGCACATTTCCCTGCAAAGCAGGTGCTCAAAAAAAAAAAAAAGTAGCCATGAGAAATTACACCAGTCAGTAAAACTGCGCTGAAGGCAAAGCCTAGCTAGGTTCTTGTTTTTACTTGGAATCTTTGAATGAGCCAAGTATGTTGTAGCCAACATTGCAGATGCTGTGCTCCAAATATAGAGACAAGAAGTACAAAGGTCCACCGACCCAGAACAGAACATCATATTTGCAATACTGCAGAAAGCCCAAATAAGCAGCAAGATGCTGGGAGGATGTTAAGACTCTTTGTATAGTAGAAATTGGAAAGAAAGTGGAGCAAGAAAATCCATGGAGGCATGGTTAAAAGTGACAAAGGAGTTTTTTTAGTTGGTCTGCAACTGCCCTGTCCTGGGTTACCTCAGAACTAGGAGTAGCTGCAACCTCCAATGAGGCAAGCTTTTTTTTTTTTTTCCTTTTTACTCCTTCCCACAGGCCTCTCCTCTCTGATCTCCACAGACCTCTTCTCAGACCTCTCCACCCTCTGCAGGCCTCTCAATAGGCCTCTCTGTTCTCTGCTGGCCTCTCCACAGGCCTCTCCTTTGGCCTCTCCACTCTTCTCAAGCCTCTCAGCCCTATGCAGGCCTTTCTGCAGGCCTAATGGCCCAGGTTTCCTTGGGCCTCTCTGGCAGCCCAGGCACTCCTCAGGCCTGAGGAGACCCTGGGCACTGCTCTGCTCACTTCTCTTTCCTCCCCCCATTCCTGAACCCCTAGCTTGTCTATATCCAGTGGCCTGCCCCCCCGCCACCCACTGCCAGACTCCCTTTGACACTCTGCTCCCCCCGCCAGGGGGAGGGTAGCGATGAAATCAGTATGAGGCAGGACTTCCCATTCCTCTGGTTCTCACAACTGAGCTTTGGATTAAACAGAAATTTCACTTCACTACTTGGTAGTTATATAACCTTAGACAAGGCTGTTTAGCTTTCCAATCCACAATTTCCTATCTCATACTGGATATAACAGTACATATGTTCACAGGAAAGCTGCTAGGCACAGTAAACACTAAATAGTTTCTATTCAGTTGGGTCATATGAAATGAAACTACTGGCAGTTATTTATGACTTATGAAAATTATTTCATATGGTAACATTATAATGACTGAGTTAATAAGTATTCTGAACTGGTGAAATGAGTAAAAACTCTCAAAAATATAAAATATTCCACTTCTATCAAAGGAAGATGTGTTTTATAAAGACTGGTCCATGGTTCCAACAATACAGAAGCTAATATTTATTAAATACTTGGAGACTATTCCATGGATTTGACATCCATAATATTTATGTTTAGAATTTCAAAACAGTTAAATGAGACAGAATCTACCATTCTTCCTACTTTATACAGAAGCATGCAGAAATGAAGTAATCTGCCCAAGATTAACAGAGCTGGTAACACTGGGATTCCAGCTAAAGCTGTCTAACTCCTGAGCCTGAGTTCCTACCTGTCACTTAAAATTATCTCCCCCAAATACAAGGCTACTTGTTTTGCACTTAATAAAATGTGAGGATAAATAGCAAATAATTTACAAATGAACTTCTGGGCCTTCTAAAAGGGAGATGTAACAGTGAGCCAGCAAGCATCCAGAGGGAGAGTGTGTCACACTAGCACCTGTAGCAAATGTAAGGGTGCTGCATCCAAAAATCCCACTGTAGCCATGTCAGTCTGCAGTACTGCTTTTCCCCAGTCATAGTGTTATTTTAAGAAAGAAAGCAAGAAATATATCAGACATACTTCCAAGTTTCCAAGGAAAATCCTAAAGTTATAATCACATAGCTGCCGTGTTTCCATTATGTGCCAGGCAAGCTTTTTCACTGTGTGACAAAGGCAGCAATGCTTTTTAGTTACTTGTTTGTTCATTTGTTTCATTTATCTATTTGTGTTTACATCTCTTATTTCCTGAATCCTTTGATGTATACAGTGAGCAGCCATCACAGTAAAAGAAATAGCACTGACAGTGAATGCTATGAATTCATTCCTTTGAAAAAAGAATTCAAGTCAGGGAACCCCCCAAACACCCTGCTTTCAAAGCCAACACTCTAGAAAGCATTTAAGACATTTTGGGGCTGCCACTGTGGCACCAAAATCCACCAGATATAAAGGAGATGTTTGTGCTAAGTTGGGAAAGTGGAGACATCAGCAGTTCTGCCTGCAGACCATTATTTCTGCTCTCCAGACAGCACCTGATAAAGCATCTGGAGCACTGTCTTCTGCGCAGCCACTGTTCTTCCAAAGCCCTGCTCAGGGGCTTCCCTGGGGTTTCCTTTGCAACAATTGCGGCAGAGGCTCTGAGAGAGCCCAAACGAGCTGCCTTAACCTTCCCGTAAACTGATATTTCCATAGAGGATTAAGACAAACGTTTCAAATAAGCCAATTTCCTTTACTAAAAAAACCAAAGTGACAATACTAGTACCAAGAGAAATACACAAAGACAATGAATAAGACATATTTCTCCTGTCTTTGGACATGCAAACAAATATATAGTGTGAAGGGTTAGATGGTGGTAGGCTACACAATTACCTCTTATTTCCAACAGAATGCCCTATAGTGAAGCCTAACTAAAAATTATAGAGTATTAGATTGATTCTTTCCAAGGGGAAAAGGGACAATAGCTAAACACTTCATACTGTCTGATATGGTTCATACTATCTGATACACGCTGACATTACATGTTATGTATGCTTACATTCCTGCTGATTACACATTTGTCTACTAACAATGAAACTGAATCTCTATACCAATAGAATCCTTCAAGAAAAAAAAAAGGAAAAGGAAAATAAAAGGGGAAAAAGGCAAGTGCTAAAAGTATATTTAAGAAACCCCACTCTTGAGTCAGATGCCAGTGGCTCAGGAGTATGAGATCTGAGGATCATGGTTAGAAGCCAGCCTGGGTAAGGAAGTCCATGAGATTTCATTTAATCTCCAATCTCCATTTAACCACCAAAAAGCCTGAAATGGAGCTATAGCTCAAGTGGTAGAGCACTAGCCTTAAGTGAAAAGGCCAAGGGATAGTACCCAGGCCCTGAGTTCAAGCCCCAAGACCATCACAATAAAGAAAGGAAAGGAAAGGAGGGAAGGAGGGAAAGGAAACAGCAAGGGAAAGAGGGAGGGAGGATGGGAGGGCAGGAAGGAGGGAGTGAGGAAGGAAAAGGAAGAAGAGAAAGAAAGAAAGGAAAGGAAATCGCTCTTGGAAAGCTAAGAAAAGACACAGCTTCTCTGGCCAGGCTTCATATTCTTATCTTCTTCTTCTGGCTCTTGAGTAGTAATCCTGCTTGCCTACCTCCCCACCCTCCTTTTTTATTTCTCAGTACTTGGAACACCTGTGGAAGAAGATGAATAGGATCAAAAGGAACACTATCCTCTTCACTGGCTTCCCCAATACTGGCACTGGTCTCTCACTTACTGAGGCTAATACTGCTATTGCCCACTGTCAAATATCCACCCTGAACTGAGCATGGTGGCTTACCTCTGTAATCCAAGCTACTTGAGATGTGGAGATCAAGAAGATCACAGTTTGAAGCTAGCCCAAGCAAAAAGTTCTTAAGATCCCATCTCAACCAATAAAGAGCTAAGTGCACTGGTATGCTCCTCTCATCACAGCTACTAGAAAAGTATTAATAGAACTCTATTTCTGGGTTCTATCAGGCCAACTAAGTTGGCCCAAGCAAAAAGCAAGATCCTACTTGAAAAATAACAAAAGCATAAAGGGCTGGGGGTGCAGCTTAAGTGGTAAAGTGCCTGCTTAGCAAGTCAAAGGCCAGCCTTGAGTGCAAACCAGTAACACACACACACACACACACACACACACACACACACACACACACACACACACACACACACACACACACACACACACACAATACCACCATACTCAAAAACTAAAACAAATGCTACCCCTCCCCCATACCCATATAGAATCATCCCATAAGGAAACAACCAGCCATGAAGTAGCAGGTTGATATTTCTGGATCCCTTCCTCCCTGATAGGAGTTTTAGTAGAGATAACACATAATCAGGTATGGGCTTGTTTTCTCTAATACCAATGCCTCAACAATCACAACCATCTCAGAGTGTTACAACCATAAAGATGGCAGCCTATATAATATTGTACCACTCTGAGGAATCCACTTTATAACAAACAATGTGACAACAGCATATACGCATACCTTTTTTTTTTCTTTTTTTGGTGCTGGCCTGACACTAGGGATTGAACTCAGGGCCTCTAGCTATCATTTGCCTTTTCCGATCTGGCTGGTGCTCTAGCCCTTGAACATACCTCCATTTCCAGCTTTTGCTGGCTAACTGGAGACAAGAGTCTCATGGAGGGGCTGGGAAGGTGGCTCAGTGGTAGAGCACTTGCCTTGCATGCTCGAGGCCCTGGGTTCGATTCCTCAGCACCACATAAGTAAAAAGCCAGAGGTGGCGCTGTGACTCAAGTGGTAGAGTGCTAGCCTTGAGCTGAAGAGCTGAGGGACAGCGCCCAGACCCAGAGTTCAGCCCCCACGACTGGACCAAAAAAAAAAGAGTTTCATGAAATTTTCTGCCTGAGCTGTCTTCAAACTGCAATCCTCAGATCTCAGCCTCCTGAGTGCCCAGCAACCGTGCATTTTCATACATCAGCAACAGATAGGAAAACACTATGAGTTAACAGGTATTGAGAGTAAAATTAAAAAATTAAGTAATGTGAATCAAGCAAACATATGGATTTTGTGAAGTTTTATACAGATTATTTAATAAATGGAGAGATATACTGTGTTCAAAATAGAGAAAATATTGATACTCCCAAATTGGTCAACATATTTAATGTAATTCTTATCAAAAACTAAACAAGACTTCTATTTTTGAAAGAAAAAAATACCAAGTAATTTTAAAGACAGAAAAACTCAAGCCATTTAAAATATACACCTCAAATGATGTTTTTCAACACTGGCAAAAGCAATAACAAACTTTTAGGAAAAGGCAAGAGCGGGGGGCGGGGGAAGAAAGAGGGAGAGGGAGAAGGAGGAAGAGGAGGAAGAAGAGCAGAGAGTGCTTGGAATATATATACATGGATGGAAACGTCACAATGAAATTCCCTGTTGAATACCTAACGTATGCTAATAAAAAAATAACTTTAATATTGCTATCATTAACACTGCAGAAAGTGATACTTAGAAGAATTCAAAGACAGTTTCATACATGGCCTCTTTACACTTCCTCATTAAAATCTGTCTTCATATTCTCTACTGGCATCAACAACAGCTAGCTCTTTTTTTATAAATGTATTTTTTATTGTGAAAATACTGTACAGAGGGGTTACAATTACATGGGCAAGATAATGAGTACATTTCTTATCAAGCATTGTAGCCTCCTCCTTTGTTTCCCCTTCCCATCCCTTTGTCTCCCCCCAGCTAGCTATTTTTAAAAGATATTTACATTCTGCACTTTAAAGGGAATTAGCATTTTCTTAATGCCAATTTTTAGCACAATGCCAAGGACAATGGTTATGGTGATGGTTTAGCAGTAACAATAACAAGCAACACTAGCCAAGAGAAAGTGGCAGAGGGATAAAAATGGAAACAAGAGAGGCAAAAAGCCAGTTTTATTCTGTATATAAACTGCTTACTAATATTCTTTATTATAGTATATAAAATCCTGAAAGAATAAGCAAAACTACTACAAACAAAATTTATTATGTAAAGGAATATACACAGAAATATTAACAGAAACCTATTCACAATAGTAACATGTAAAAATACCTAGTAATAAACTTAAGAACTATACAAGTCATTTAAAAGACCTCTCACAGTAATTAATTCAAAATCCACTGTCTATGAAGAAAGAAATTATAAACTGGACTACATTAAAAATTAGTGAATAAGTCAAAAATAAATATATGAGCAAAGTCAAGATAAACAATAAACTTGATTAAGTTCTCTAATACAGAAAGAATTCTAGAAAATAAGAATTAAAAAAAAAAAACTTGGACTGGGAAGGTGGAAGAGCACTTGCCTCGCATGCATGAGACCCTGGGTTCAATTCCTCAGCATCACATAAACAGAAAAAGCTGGAAGTGGTGCTGTAGCTCAAGTGGTAGAGCACTAGTCTTGAGCTGAAGAGCTGAGGGACAGCACCCAGGCCCAGAGTTCCAGCCCCACAACCAACCAAAAAAAAAAAAAAAAAAAAAAAGTTTTAGCTGGGAACCGGTGGCTCATACCTGTGATCCTAGCTACTCAGGAGGCTGAGATCTGAGGATCGCGGTTCAAAGCCAGCTTGGGCAGGAAACGTTCATGAGATTCTTATCTCCAATAAAAACCACCAGAAAACTGGAAATGGTGTTGTGGCTCAAATGGTAGAGCGCTCGCCTGGAGCTGAAGAGCTGAGGGAGAACGACCAGGCCCAGAGTTCAAACCACATGACTGACAAAAAACCAAAAATAAATAAAAAACTGTATCTTAGCAGTTCACAAAATTGTAATGGTTCTTTTTTTAAAAACTTTTATCATAATTGTATAGGTAATATACAGAGGGGATACAGAGGGGCTACAGTAACATGAGTCAGGTAATGTGTACAATTCTTTTTGATCCATATTTCCCCTTTGTTAAGGTTCTGAAACAAATAAAAAGAAGGCATCTTCACTCAGAAGAAAAAATGCAAATTAAAATTACATAGATTCATTTTCACCTATTTGATGGGCAAAACTCCAACCATTTGATAAATTCTATGGCAAAGCTATGGAGAAACAGTCTCACACATTCTGGGACATAACTGGCATAATCCCTATGGAGGGCAATTTGGCAATACTTTAAAAAATAACAAATGCATATTCTTCCTTTGACCCAGCAATTCTGGGTTCTGGAATTTCTCCTACATTTGTAATTGCATATGTGCAAAATGCCATCTGTACAAGATTTACTCACTATAGCACTGTTTGTAACAGCAAAAGACTAGAAACAATTCATATATCAAACAACAGGGAACTAGTTAAAAATTTTAATGCTTTCCAGCAATGGAATATTATGCAGCTATGAGAAGGAACAAGAAATTCTCCTGGCAAGAACACAGACAAATTTACAAGTTACGTTGGTAAGTGAAATAAAGCAAACTTTGGAACAACCTCAAAAGTTGATTAAATGGTTGCCAAGCTCAGAGAGACAAACAACACATGTTTTCTCTCAAATATGGAAGTTAGATCTAAAATACACTGTGACATGACAAATTATACAGGATTCTAGGCATTCACAGTGAGACAGAAGGAGGATTCTCTTAGGACAGGAACACAAAGGCGCAATGCCTATATGTACCTGGTCATATAAAATAATATTTATCAAAATGAACTCTAGGAAATGGAAACAAGAGAGTTTTTGTAACTGATTTTCTTTTCATTTTGTCTTGTTTGTTTTTATCAGACTATAGGAGGGTAATGGGGAGGCACAGAAATGGAGGGAGAAGTAGTGAACAAATACAGCAATGATACTCACTAGATACTATGTTGAAAATGAACTATCCAACTTGTCCATAGGAACTGGAAGGAAAAACTGGGAGAGAGCTAGGGAAGGGGTAAATTGTCCAAAAAGAAATGTATGCTTTACCTCCCTTATATAACTGTAACCCCTCTATACATCACCTTTATAATAACAATTAAATTTTTTTTATTTTAAAGTACACTGAGCTAGGCCCTAGCTTGGTGAGGGAGCATGTGATTATTAATGTATCCACAAGGCCCTGCATTTAATCCCTAACAAAATATACACACGCACATGCACTCACACACACATATGCATACGTATACACACACAAAACATTTTGTGTAAAAGAGAAAATAAGAATATTCATATTTTCACATGAATTAATATTTCATTCTGAAATGCTTGATACACACTAAATGCTTAATCAATACTCTATCATTTCAAGACAATAAGTGTTTTCAAGGACATTTAAATCAATTGAACCAAACAAAATACAATAAAGTTTGACAAAAAGTTTAGCAGAGAGGCTTTAATTGATATTTTTATACACACAGGTCAAATGGTCTCTTCTAACAACCACCCAATTAATAAATGGGCTAAAGACTTAAAGAGAGACTTCTCAGAAGAAGAAATAAGAAGACACATGAAGAAATGTTCAACTTCTCTGGCCAAACAAGAAATGCCAATCAAAACAACATTGACATTCCACAAGTAAATTCGACCACTTGAGCCATGCCTCCAGTTTAGGGCTTTGGCTGGTTAATTGGAGAAAAGTGCTCATAGACTATTGTGCCTGGATTGGCTTCAATCAAGATCCTCAGATCTCAGCCTCCTGAGTAGCTAGGACTGGGGAGTCACCAGCACCCAGCTAAACTTGTTTTAAAATTGAACACTGATAAAAAGAACAAATACTGCAAAGAAGCAAAACACCTGAGTTTTCATAAACTTACCAAGGGCCATGAGATAACATTGAATTATCTCAAAAATACTGTAAGATTAAATTCAGACTAGTACCTAACATACATCTATTTATCTTTTCAGCTGGTTGATGGTTTTGTTTATTTTTTGTTTTGTGGTACAAGGGTTTGAACTCAAGACCTTGTTAGGCGATGCTCTACCACTTGAGCCTTTTGCTTTAGTTGTTTTTCAAATAGGGTCTTGAATACATTCAGAACCATGATCCCTCTATTTACACCTCCCATGTATCTGAAATGACAGGCTGTATGACCACACAGAGATTTTACTGGCTGAGATTGGAATCTTCCTAATTTTTGCTTGGACTGGTAGCCAATCACAGTTCTAATCATCACCTCCCAAGTAGCTACAATTATAAATTACAGGGTTGAAACACCAAAGCCAGAAGTTTTTGTTTTTGTTTTGGAGACAGTCATGTGATACAGCTCAGGTTGGCCATGAGCTCTCAATCTTCCCTTCTCAGTCTCCCAACTACTGAGATAAAACTTTTTAATTTAATTATAGCTTTCAGGTTTTGCCTTTGAAGAATAGGTAACACTTGGGTCATCCAGTTCCATGCTAAGAAAACACACATGTACACAAGGAAGAATTAGCATATTTAAAGTCTAGAATGAAGCAAAATATAAATAGGTGTTATCACTAATGACTGAAAGTTAAAATTTTTACTTCCAAGAGAATGTGAAACGTTTAGTAACTATATTGTAAACTATGATTTCTACTCCCAGGTTTCCTAACTTTGGCCATAAGACAAATTTTTGTCCTTTTAGAAGTACTGGAAAATGCAGATTCCAGCCTTCCCTTTGTACCAGAAAGGGTGAGCTACCTGGCACAGCCTCACCTATTCAGCTCCCTCAAAAGTGCCTGCTCAGCAACTGCTTTTGTGTGCTCAGCATGGTAGGGTCAGGATCCTGACCAGCCTCCTAGAAGCAGGTCTGGGGGTCCAGCTCTCTCTGATCCCATTACTGGCACAGAAAGGGTATGAGACAGCAATTCTAGTCAGTTTGTCTCCTCTGCAGATCTGATCTTTCCCTGGGTGAGTCATGCTAATGTCTAGATCTGCACTAACCAATACAATGGCAATAAGGCCCATTTGGCTAAATTTTAAAACTTTAAATAAAAGTTAAAACTCAGCTCCATAATTATGCTAGTTACATCTCAAGAATTAACAGTCACATGTGGCTGGTGGCTGCCACAGAGCAGACACAGAACATTTCCATCATCATAGAAAGTTCTGTGGACCCTGCTGGTCTAGACTCAGTGGAGAAGCTATGAAGGGAGTCAGATTAGAGCTACAGATCCTAACTTGATTTACTAATAACAAAATAGATATGCTCAATTACATTTTTCTAGTTTCTCATTCTCAAGGTCCCAGAGTCAGAACAGGAAGAGGTATGACAGATGTTCACCCTGGAATTCCTAATAACAATAACTAGCACATATTGAACACTTGTAAGTTCAAGGCACTGTGCAAAAACTATTTTAATTATCTATTTTAATTTTCCATAGACTCTTAGAAAAAAAGGAGCTTTCATCATATGTTTCACAAGTTTTTGCTGTACACACACACACACACACACACACAAACACACACACACACACGTATGTGTGTGCCAGCCCAGGGCTTGAACTTGGGGCCTGGGTGCTGTCCCTGGACTTTTGTGCTCAAGGTTAGTATTCTACCACTTTGAGCCACAGTCCATTTCCAGCCTTTTGGTAGCTAATTGGAGATAAGCCTCTCCTAGACTTTCCTGCCCAGGCTACCTTTTGAACTGCAATCCTCAGATTTCAGTCTTCTGAATAGCAATTTACATGTATGAGCCATCAATGCCCAGCTAAAAATGTACTTTTGCAACATACTTAATTCATAAATATATTCAAATGACATGAGTATGCAAATAAGTCTGCCAATAAGTTTGAGTCCACAAACTCTCAATGTGGGGAAGTAGGCCAGAAGAACAGAGAGACAGAGGGCACTAAGCCCAGGGTGAATTAGGACATAGAAGATAGAAATAGGAGATGATGCCAGGAGTCAGTGACACTCAACGTCTCTGGTAAACTCTGTGCAGTCAAGGCTCCTAGAACCCCCACTCCGCAGCAATTTGCTAGATTCCTCCACACCTGGGTTATCTTTAGTCTTCAAACACTATGTGGTTTATTATTTTATAGATTAGGTCACCAGGTCCAAAAAAGGAATCTTTTGCCCAGGCAGTACTGGTATTGCCCAAGCAGCCTTAGTATTTCAATGCCAAGTCTAGGGAGTTGGAGCTCTTCTATTCTACTACACTACCTCCTGAAAGCAGCAAATATGGGATACTCAGCCTGGAAAGATGGTAAATATTTCCTCTGTTATGCCTAGACTGGCAGAGCTACTCAGAGTCCCTTGAGAACCCATCTACTACTTACAGGCAATGCTCAGCAGTTCCTAGGTCTTCTCTTCTCTAGAAGGATCCTATAAACCCTATTTCATACAGTCCATCTGATTTCCCATTTGCACCAATACCCCATAGCTCTAGTCTGAACAGAGGTTTATTATAGTTGCAAACATCTACTTTACCAAACCCTCTACCCACTTACATGAAATTCTCTGTTTGCTAATAGAACCATAGTAATTTATTCACAACAAAGGATGTCAATCCTCTGCTTCACAGATCACGAGCAAGACTTGATCAAGCCTCAGCTTTGGCCTTGTACGCCCTCAACTTGCATTCTAGGCATACTCAACTACTTTTATTCCCTTAATTCCCAGAATCGCTCTCTCACCTCATATGTTTTCACCAGTATTTCCACTGCCTAAGAGCCTCTCGACCTGCTTAATCTTCTTCCAACCTTCAAGGTTTACCTTTAAGACTGATTCATCAGGGGGAGACTCCCTCTGATGCTCTACCATCCCCACTCCAGACTAGTACTTTTCCTTTGCAGAACTTGGCCTCCTGAATGCTCATTCTCATGGTGCTTATCTTTAATTTTAGTTTTTGATAGTACTTGGGTTTGAACTCAAGAGCCTCATGCTTGCTAAGAAGGTGATCTGCCACTTAAGTCACATATCCAGTCTTTTTTGTTTTATTTGTTTAGTAGGATGTATATTTTTGCTTAGGATGGCATGAAATGCAAACCTCCTATTTACACTTCCCATGTAGTTGGATGACAGATGCCTGCTACCATAACCACCTTTTATTGGTTAACATGAAGTCTTAATTAACTTTTTGGATAAGCTGGCCTGGAACTGTGATGCTTCTGATCTCTGCCTCCAGTGTAGCCAGGATTATAGGCTGAAGCCATGGCATACAGCATCTCATAAGCTGTATAACTGCTTCAATACCTCTAAAATTGCATATACTTTAAGATTAAGAACTATACCTATCTCATTTCATTGTGTTTAGCTAAGTTTGTGGCACATGCCAACACTCAAGAAGTATGTGAGAAATGGTTAGATGTGTTTTCTACTAACCCTCTAGCTCTACCTAATCATAGTCAGCTTACAATTCATCATGATCCCAAATCTTTTCTTAATTGAGATACTACTTGATTAAACCTTACCTTCCCCTTCCCTTTCCCCAAGACTTTCCCATACACAAATGAATTTTGGCTTGTCATGATGACTTTAGTCCCTGACTTTGTCACTGCACATGTCTGCTATTCTTCCCAGATTTAACCCTCCATAAATGTGATCAGCCTAACCTCCAAGTTCTCATTTATGTCCCTGACACCAATAAACACACAGAGCCCTAACAGCTTACCACAACAGATAGCTCTTCAGTTTGACGTGAATCCATTAATCACCATTCTGGAGCTACTTGCTCAGCCAAGTACAAGTGCATCTGACCGCAATGTTACTGGCCAACATTTCTCCAGCTTGCTTACAAGAATAATATGTAAGATTCTGTTGAAATAGTTCAGATGCTTTAGTGAAACTCAGACTATGATGATCAAAGTACTCTAGGTAGTTACCTCATCAAAGAAAGAAATGAGGAAGTGGAGCTGTGGCTCAAATGGTAGAGCCCTAGCCTTGAGCTGAAGAGCTGAGGGACAGTGCCCAGGCCCAGAGTTCAGGCCCCACGACCGGACCCAAAAAAAAAAAAAAGAAAGAAATGAAGCTATTCCATCCTGAACAAGGTTCTGAGTCAACCCGTTATGTCTCCCTCCTAGTGATTATTACTTTCCTTTTCAAGATTTCAAGCCCTTCAACTACTAAGTAGACTTTTGTAAGGACAAAGCAGTCTTCCAGAAGCTGAATGCATGAGTTGCTGAAAGACACTTAGTGAAGGAAGATGAGCATTATGAGAGATTTTTGGTGCATAGGACCAATAGAGCTAGGGAGAGGACAAACGGAGAGTAATCAAGCTTAAGTATAAATAAGAAAGATGGAAAAGGTGAATATGAATAATAGAGGAAGCAAGCTAGAGGTCAAGTCCAGGTATAACTGGGACAAGCAAAGACTAATAAAAAGCAAATTCTTCCTGCTAGGATGCCAGAAAGGTCAACCATAGCTGGGCTTCTGCCTCAATTCTCATTGTAAATAAAATAAATACTAGATTAACCAAGCCAGAAAGCAATCCTTATATAAAAGACAGTTGTCAGAACGGCCAATCTAGTTTCTCCAAAGTATCTTGTGATGACAAATCTACACTAGGATTATGTGTAATGGGCAATTTTGTTGCAAAGGCCTATTGTGCAACATTTTCCCATTTCTCTTCCAGAAAAATGCAGAGGTAATTATGTACTCACAGCCAGTGTAGCAAATCAGTTAAATTAAACCTGTATTTCATCTAACTCATATAGGATATGAATAACATAACTAACTTTTCTAATTTCATACTCTAGTACTCTCAAGTAAATAAAAGGGGAAAAAAAGTAAAGTTTTCCCCCCTACAAATAGAATCTGTCACTTCCTGGGATGTGCACTTTTCAGCTCATGCATCTTAAATGCATGTGGAGATATTATATGCACTTTCTATTTAGCAATTTAATTATATCTTTGCATTCAAAGAGTGGCAATGGTTTGCAGTAATAATCAGGTGAAAGCATTCTAACATTAATATGCTGGAATCCGATGTGTTAATTTGATGCAACTTTGCCTTGACAATATGTGATTAATTTGTTCTCAGGCTAGCCCTGCTCCCAGCTCTGACAGTTTAAAATGCTGGGTTTCTTTATCCATATCGCTATTTGACACGCCTTAGCCCACTGCTTTGCTAAGACCACTGTTAATTTGTAATGAACTTGCTTTTCAGGGGGGCTCCTTCATTTTTAATTCTGTCAGTGTCACCTCCTTGAGGAAAATTACAAGTTTCCGTAGGTGTGATTACTGCCAAGTGCTGCTGATAAGAGGTTTGAGAAAACAGGGCTTTATAAAGAAGTCTGTATTTAATCTGCTGAAACAGATTTATTGCCTCCAGACAGATAAATATAATACAAAGTTCTCTTATTTAAAAGTCATCCCCAAGTTCTCCCTCACTACCACCTCCTCCTAAACAAAAACACAGTTGCATTTCCAGCACACAATAATGAGTCACTCAGGGAAAAAGAGGTGAACATGTAATAAATTTAGCAATAATGGTGATTCTTGTCATCAAATTAGACTTGTATGGGAGTCTTAAAAAAACATGAATACACTTTTCACAAGGTGGGGAAGAAGAAAAACATCCCACTGAAACAATTACAGTTTCACCTTTTTTCTAACTAGCAAAAGGATCTTACACAGTTCTAACAACCCAGTTCTGTTGGGCAAACTGAGTACTGGTGAAGGTAGGTAAGGTTTAAATTTCTCTTTGCACTATGATCTAACAATGCTTGATAAAGGAAATAGCCAGCCAAAGCTTGAAAAGATAACACTTAATATAATATTGCAGCAGAGTAATGGTAGGCTGCTGCTTCATCAGAGCTTTTGAACATTGTCCATTTAACCTTTGAAATGACCGAAGCAAAAGCACAGCAAGCCTTTCTGTCCCCACTGTCATCAAGTGGGGAAACTGAGCCTCCCAAAGAGTTTACCCAAAGGATTTATTGGCAAAAAAAGAACAGGAAGGATTGGAATCCCCATCTTTTTTGACTGCTAGACCTCTACTTGTCTCCACAACTACTGAGTGGAATCACTATCCTCTCAAATTAGTCCACAGATAGATCTGAGCTGTCTAAGATGTAAGGATCTATCTTCCTGGGCCCTAATTCTTTCTTGTTTTCCATTTCATCAGTGGCAGACTGTTCTGAAGCAATGCCAGCCATCCCACTATGAAGCCTACTATTGCCACAAAGCCAGGCAATCATCATGGCTGTTAATTCTACACTCAAGCTTAGCAGATGTCCCAAAATATCTATTTCCACCAATATCCAGAAATTTACAAAAGCCCTATTCACCTCAAACTCATTGGTGGCACAGTTTTTTCTCAGAAGATTAGAGACCTTTCCCAATACTTCTCAAGATAAAGCTCCTAGATATAAACTGCTCTGATTTTCCCCTTTTTTGCAAGCTACCTTTTTCTCTGTTTCCCAGTTGCTACTCAATAAAAGAAGTCAAGAAGACTGCCTTCACTGCATGCTTGGATGAACTAGATCCTTCAGTATCTGTACCAAGACCACTCACACACTGCTCATGTAGCAGCCTTGTCTTCAAATACAGGCATGGAAGCTGGGTGGCACATTTGTAATCCTAGAGACTCAGGAGGCTGAGCTCTGAGGAATGTGGTTCAAAGCCAACTTGAGCAGGAAAGTTGGTGAATCACTTACCTCCAATCAACTACCAACAAGCCAGAAACAATGCTGTGGCTCAAGTGGTCAAGTACTAGCACTGAGCAAAAGAGCTCAGAGACAGTGCCCAGGTTGTGTTCAAGCCCAAGACTGGCATAAAAAAAAAAAGCATGAATATCTGCTTAAAGGACTATAGTCTAGAAACTACTTGCATTATATACAAATAAGAACAATTCAAAGGTGAAAAATAGGATGCAAAATTATAACTACCCTGTAACTAAATTTTGCTAAATGATACAAAGATGATTTAAGCGTGTATGTTTCAAAAAGAAATACATAGCTTTTTGTTTACAAATTGAGTCTTCAATACACAACATCCTCAATGTTTGTTCTTTTTTCATATGCATTTTCCCTGCCTTGCCAACCATCTTATGCTTCCTCCTTTCCTTTCAAACTGCTTCCCTTCCTTTTTCCAAATCAACATTCCTTTATTGTGGCTTAAGAACTAAATAGTTTGCAGGTTCCTTCAGAGCGGATAGGGTTTATTCATGTCTACTTCTATAATAAGACCTAGAAAGTATGGGCTTAATAATATTTTCATTAAACTAAACAAAAATTGTTAGAAGGCATGTCTGTACCTGCTCAAACACAGCCTGCCAAGAGCAGCTCAGTTCAGCCTGGCACGTGTTTGACATCAGCTGTGGTGAATACAGAGAAACAGCTGCTGCTCTGAGGCACCTTCCCCTAAACGACATACACTCCTGGGCAGAAATCACATTCCCTATTCCCAAGTCTTCCTCCTGCACTGGGTCAGAAGGAACCCTAGGGAACTGTGGCTGAACAACAGAAAAAAAGGAGACCAGCTCGAAGATAAACGCAACTTTGGATGAGGAAAAGGCAGAAAACAATTCTCCACAACAAGCACCATGCCTAGGATAAATGTAGGTTCTCTTTAAGGAAGAAGAGAAGTCAAAATAAAATTCAGTAGAAATAAAAAACAAAAAACACTTTTAAAAATTAGGAAGGCAAGAGAACAAGACCCTGAGTTTAAACTTTTGAAGCAGCACTTGTATCTTGTATGGATACACACAAAACACACACACACACACACACACACACACACACACACACAAAACACACACAAACACACACACACACACACACACACACACACACACACACACACACACAGCTGGAGGTGTGGCTCAATGGTCTAGTCTACCTAAGAAGTAAGAGTCTGAGTTCAAACTTAGTTCCCCCCAAAACACTGCAAAATACTAGAATTAGGAAAATACACTGGAAAAGGTTCATGTGTATATATCAAAGATATAATAAAAATTAATTAAAAGAAAGCTAGGCACTGGTATCTCATATTTGTAATCCTAGCTACTCAGGAGGCTAAGATCTAAGGATCACGGTTCAAAGCCAGCCCAGACAGGAAGATCCATGAGACTCTTAACTCCAATTAACCACTAGAAAACAAGAAGTGGCGCTGTGGCTCAAGTGGTAGAGTACTTGGCTTGAGCTGAAGAGCTCAGGGACAGTGCCCAGGCTGAGTTCAAGCTCCATGACTGACCAAAAAAAAAAAAAAAATCATTAAAACAGAGAATACAAAATGCCCCATATTTAATAACTCCAAACTGTTATACTTGCCAAATAATTGCATATCTGCTAACATGTGAGTTGAGAAAATGAATCTGATATTTTCAGGATGATCATCCTGAGGAGGAAATTCTACACCAGATTCTAGATAGATACAGGTTTATATCCTAATGATTGTCAGACCATCTAAAACTAAAAAAGCATTAGCAGACCCAATGAATTACCCAAGCTGTCCTGGTCACCTGCCAATGGCTACCACAGCCTTTTCTCTCCTATAATCCTTCGGATAACTTGCACAGCTCCTACTAACAAGGCTGAAAAGAAACCACTCTAGGTCTAGAGAAGTTCTCATTTAGCCATGGCTGCACAGATGATAAGTGGCAAGGTTAGAACCTAAGTCTGTCTGACTCTTAGGCTCTCACATTCAGTCCCAAACACATGCATGATCTGGTTAGAAATGTAAATGAAACAGAAGTACTGAAGGGATGGGTAGATTTAAAAAAAAAAAAAAAGGAGGATCAAGTATCAAAGTAGTAAGTAAGATGAGTTTTGCTCTGAGTTCTGAAGAAAGTGAAATGGCCTAGAGGTAGCTAAAGTTAAATAGTTAGCATGGAAGTATGAAACATTAGAAAGTATCTGTGGTCAGAGGACATAGCTGTCAGGTCATATGCATGGACCACACTGTAGGGCAGAATGATAGAAGGTTTGAATCAGACTGACTTGGGCTTAAGTACTGTGCATATTTTTTTAATTGCTTACTTTTAGTCATTTGTTCAACAAATAATTATCAAACATCTACATGACATTTTATTTGTGGGGTTTGGTCTTTGGTCTCTTGGTTTCTTTATATAGAACATGAATACAAATTTCTCTCTGGGGCTGGGAAGGTGGCTCAGTGGTAGAGTGCTTACTTCACATGCATGAGGCCCTGGGTTTGATTCCTCAGCACCACATAAGCAGAAAAATCTGGAAATGGTTCTGGGGCTCCAGTGGTAGAGCGCTAGCCTTGAGCTGAAGAGCTGAGGGACAGCGCCCAGGCCCAGAGTTCAGGCCCCATGCATGACCGGCAAAAAAAAAAAAAAATTCTCTCTGCACTATTGCAAAGTATGCGTGAGAAATGATGTATTAACCATTAAAGTTGCATATCTACCACAGGAAGAAGGAGGATGAGTAAATAATGCTGACAAACCTCACAGTAAAATTAAAGTTGGAAAGTGCATGAGGCAAAGTGCTATGTCTGGGACCTTTGTCAGGGTGGGGGAATTATTTAATTGGGCCATCACTGCACTGAACACACTGAAAGAGGATATAAGTGGCAGTGAGGCCAAGCTGCAAGATGCTTCTGTAACCTAAGTGGGATATGAAATGGCTCTGCACAAGGGAGTGACAGAGGCACTGGCTAGCTTTGGGGACACTGTGGGGAAGAGTGGTAAAAAGGAAGATAAGTACTCTGATCACCTCAGAACTTTACAGAGATAAGAATCTCACTTAAGAATCAATTTTCCGGAGCTGGGAAGGTAGCTCAGTGGTAGAGTGGTTGCCTTGCATGCATGAGGCCCTGGGTTCAATTCCTCAGCACCACATAAGCAGAAAAAATCAGAAGTGGCACTGTGGCTCAAGTGGTAGAGCACTAGCTTTGAGCTGAAGAGCTGAGGGACAGCGCCCAGGCCGAGTTCAGGCCCCACATCCGACAAAAAATAAAAAATAAAAATAAAAAAAATAAAAAACAAGAATCAATTTTCCTTTCCTCTCCTTATCTTTTTATTAATGTTTTCCTTTTTTTCTTTCCTCTTTTCTTTCTTTTTTGGTGGTACTGAGGATTGGACTCAGGGCCTCATGCTTGCACATGGTTGCAATCTGTCTTTGAAAACAATCACCTCAGTAATACACATTTCATAGAAAGACCTTTTTGTCTGGTGCACAAAATATACTTGAATTTTTTAAATTAATTTATTTATTTTGGTGCCAGTTCTGGGGCTTGAACTTGGGGCCTGGGTGCTGTCCCTAGCTCTTTTTTTTTTTTTTTTTTTTTTTCCTGCTCAACGCTAACATTCTTCAACTTGAGCCAGAACTCCACTTCTTGCTTTTAGCAATTAATTGAAAATAAAAGTCTCATGGACTTTCCTGCCTGGGCTGACTCTGAATGGTGATCCTAAGATCTCAGCCTGATGAGCAGCTAGGATTATTACAGGTGTAAAACACCATTGCCCAGCTTATTTCAGTATTTGTGTACAAGCAACATCTTCTCTCCTGGACAAGTTTAAATAGTTGTCTGTCTAAATTACCTAGATCTTTCCAAGATTCAAGTGTGGTCTGCTCACTCTCACTGCCATCCTTCCATCAGGCTGACCTGAGCAAGCAGAATCTTCACTTTTAATTGAAGGCTGCAGCATAGAAAACACAGTACAACAGCACCTAAGCACCCCACTGTCTCCTACATAGCTACAAGTATTCCACTGACAAAAAGACTTTATGAAAATCTCAGGACAAAAGGAATGGTTACCACCATTGTGACCAATGCCTTTGGGAAAACTTGAAGCCACTTAAAAACCGTCTGAGGATTAACCTCCCAATAACAAGATGACCTTTGGGAGCCTTCTGCAAATCATGCGAGTAGAAGAGAACACTGTCCAGTGCTACAGTGCTTGGGTTCATACGCTGACTCCCCCTTCCTAGACATATAACGTAAGCCATGCCTCAGTTCCCTCCCTTCTCCCTGGAGATTATCAAGCACTCCTCACAGGGCTGTTGTGAAAATGAATCAATATATGCAAAGCACTCAGAACTATGCTGGGCACACAGGAAAGTGTCAATATACATTTACTGCTAGTTCCTTTTTGTTTTGTTTTGTGGGGTATTGGGGGTGCTGTTCGTAGCATTTAAACTGAGGATCTAGGGGCTGTCCTTGAGCTTTTTTGCTAAAGGCTAGCACTTTTACTTGAGCCACAGCTCCATTTCCAGCTTTTTGTTGTCTAATTTCCTGCCCGGGCTGGCTTTGAACCAGAATCCTCAGATCTGTCTACTAAGTAGCTAGGATTATAGGTGTGAGCCACAGGAGCTAGGTTTCACTGCTGTTTTTGTTATTATTAGAATATTTTAAACTCCTCCCTCCCTCCCAGTTCCTGCTGGCTACTATGAGCCTGAGAAGGGGTGAGGAGGACACAGGAAGATATTACTTTGTACTCTAGCGAAGTACAGGTAAGACATTGTTGGAGGTATAGAGGAGGAAGCCACTGTCAGGTGACTAAAGGAAATGTATGGAGAAAGTATATCTGAACTGGACCTTAAAGATGACAAGTAGTAGAAATTTCCAGGAGAAAGAAATTCACATGGCAGCAGATACTGCATCTGGTTTCTAATTTATAAGCCCTGAATCCAAATTGCTCCATTTCTGGGAAGGACAGGCAGCCACCTGCAAGGGCTGTGATGAAGAGGGCAGTGAGGCTCATTTCCCCTTCTGGCACTATATTTATATGCTCAGGTAGATTCATGAAGGCAGAATCCTCAAGGCAACTAGGTCATAAAGACTCTAACCAGAATCTCTTCATCGTTCTTCAAGTCTGGCCTAAAGACCCCTGTCTAGCTTTGACTCCTTTTTCTGTGCTTCCGAATCCTTCTGTCCTTGTTTCCAGCTTCTTGAGGGCAGGAACTACCCTTTTGTCAATTCACCCCTGGGACCTCCTAATCTGCCAGGAACACAGTAAACAAATGTTCAATAAACATTTGATGAATGAACAATGTGCTCTGCCTACTGTATACCTCAAAAAGAACCTAAATGCTTAACAGTCTCCAAATGTTCCTAAAAGTGTCACCCTGGTCATAAAGTTTCTTGTCTGGTGAGGGAAAAGATCTCATTTTACTGACTGATTACAGCCTACAAGGGTGAGACACTGAATTTAAAGTCAATAGAAAATGAGTGACAATAAGTAATAGATTTGAAATTTCATGATGGAGTACTAAGCTGGAAAAAGTTGAGAACAAGGTTTTCTTACACTAAAGGTTAGGAAAACTAGTTTTTTTCGATTTTATTTTTCTCTCCTTGGTACTGGAGTTTGAACTCAGGACTTCCAAAACTTAAGCCTTGTCCCTAGACCCTTACATTCTGGTTGATTTTTATAGGGTTTCACTTTTTGCCCAGGCCAGCAAAGATTTCAATCATCTATTTATGCTTCCTGCTGTATCTGGTATGACAAGTGTACACCACCACAGCCACTATCTTTGTCTGCTGAGATAGATCTCCTGAACATTTCTGCTGGGCTGGCCTCGAATACAATCCTCTTGATCTCAGCTGAGATGACAGGCACACGCCATAGAGTGTGGTAAGGTAAGGTCTTGGCAACTTTTTGCCTGGTCTGGTCTCAAACCATGCTTCTTCCAATCCCCATTTCCCAAAGAGCTAAGATTAACAGGCATGAGCCACCAGTATCTGGCTTAGTTAATTCTTAACTTAGTAACACTTGCTATATTTGACAAGCAAATAAAATACATTTTAAAATAATTCCTTGTAATACATGTAGCTCTTCTTAAATAGTAAAACCCCAAATTGGATAAACTGGATTGAAAGGTGGCCCCACCATGCAGCAGAGTATGACGGCAGACAAGTTGCTTAATCTCTTCTCAAAACTCACTATCAACACAAGGATAATAACAGCTACACTACAGTTATGGTGTAGATTACATGCTCTGTCGATGAGATGCCTGCTGCCTGGCACACAGCAAGTATCCATGCAATAGCAGACACTATTATTATTGTTATCTGTTATTTGTGAGAGAGGCCAGAAGTCTTAATCCCCTCACCTTCCCCCAGTGCCTGGCGTGAGCCACTCAAAACTTTTTAACCTATGATTTTAAAAAAGAAAGAAAGAAAATCAGACAAGTAGACAATGGTTTTCACTAGGCTAAAAAAATTTATACAACAATGTTAATGTGAGTACTGCATGGTTTTCAATATGGTATTCAATTGTTTGAAAGTTCAGGCTCATCTTTGTCTAAAAAGAGCCTGCCAAGTCTTTCCTAAACAAAACAGAGGAAGCTTGTTCTTATTTTAACATCTGTTTCATTATTATCACTACAATTAGAAAAATAATACACATTCACTTTACAAAAAAAAAATCTGACAAAAATTGCTAATTAGAAGTCTGAGATCATCTGTATTTTGGGCACATCTTTTCATACTTTTTTCTATGTTAATATAGTCAAGTTAACAAAAATTGATATTCATTTTAGAACTTATTTTAGAAACTGCTTTTTATTTGCTTTCTTACAAAAATATTTCTGTACCACAAAGTGACAATGATGCCATAATTTTAATTATCATTTAATACTAATTGTGTGAATACTATACCCTAATTTAATCTTCTGCTACTGGAAATGTCTGTTATTTTCAGAGTTTCAGTGATAGAAATAATCAAAATCCCTTTTTTTTGCATATACTCTTTTTTTTTTTTTTTTTTTTTTGGTCAGCAGTGGCCTGAACTCTGGGCCTGGGCACTATCCCTCAGCTCTTCAGCTCAACGCTAGTGCTTTATCACTTGAGCCACAGCGCCACTTCTGGCTTTTTCTGCTTATGTGGTGCTGAGGAATGGAACCCAGGGCCTCATGCATGCAAGGCAAGCATTCTACCACTGAGACACCTTCCCAGACCCATGCATATACTCTTAAAATATACTTCTAGATGTCTATTTTCTATGCCTCAGGACATATATATTATTAGGCTTTTGATGTATTACCAAATTACCCAAAACTTCACCAAAATGAACTGATGTTCATTTTAAACTTTATAGTGTAAAAAGCAAGAAATTCTGCTGTTTTATTTTTCACCTTGAAATTTTTAAATAGTTAAAGAAGCAAATATGCATATTCCTTTATAAATAATCATCTGGGTAAGTAGGCAGGAAGTATCAGTTCTTAAATTCAAAAATAAACCTTAACTCAATTAGAGCTCTGATTTTAAAAATTAAATATTCAGGAAGCATTCAGCCTTCCCAAAAGAGGTAAAAAGGGAAGTAGAGAGATCAGAAAGCAATGAGGTGTTCTTATAAGGATAGAATTCAAAAGAAAAACAGACATTTTACTAATCACCCCATAACTTCCTAAGGCAGGTATCTAATATATGAACTACCAGGATGGTCAAAGGCAACCTTCATTAGCCCATTTACATTAATTATTTTCATTAAAGATGGGTGCATAACAAGGGTTCAAAATTACAAACTGGAGGGAACTCATCTATCCTAGTAGGAAAAGTCCTTGAAAAAAATCTGAAACAGAAAGTTCCACATTAGCACAATTTTACCCCAAAATGGCAAAATTAATTTTTGCAACACAATTGTCCCTTTGCAATCACTGCTAATGTAAGAGGCTAGATAAAGAATTATTAGCACCATTAATGCAATATCGAAGTCACACCTATACATCCTTTTCCATAGAAAATGGTTCTTAATTTTCAAGTTGTTCTGCTTTATTAAAGCTCATTACCATTTCTCTTTTAATAAGTGCTCTTTAAAGTCATTACCTGCAGTGAAGTTAAAGGCAGAGCTATTAAAAGGTTACTTTAATGTGAATAATAGCCTCCCAATATACTCAAGTTAATTACTATTGGAAACTGGTTCTATTTTAATTTAATGCTGAACGCTTAATGAAGGATCTGCCGGGGTAGCAAAACTGACAAAAATTATTCATGGTCAACAGACCTATTCTTGCTGTCTCATTTAAAGAGATAATATCCGTTTCTAGTTCTACATAACTGCATTTAAAGATCAAAATTACATCGTAACATTTTTCTCTGTATATCTAATTGAATATGAAAAATGTGTTTTTTAAAATATTCAACAGCATGTTAGACATAGCACAATCATCAGTCATAATGTGGCAGACCCTCAAACATGTAGGAGGTGGAGAGGAAGCTCAAAATCACCACAAGGAAAGAATTGTGAAGACAAATAGAAATTCATTCTTGGTCCTTTGTGTCTGCATACACAAAGAAGCTGTCACAGACAGATAAAGAGAAAGAAGAAGGCTGAAAGGAGATGAGTGGAAAAGGACCCTAGAGCCTAGGGGAATGTGGGAAGCAGGCTCTACTTAGATGGAAAAGGAAGCCAAGCCTTCAGCTTTGCAGGAAATACTATAAAAGTAAATCCAAACCCCAACCCTAACATCCTTACATAATCAATGTGACTAGAATCTTCTCATTCTGACCAGCCAATATAACATAACATGGCTTAAACAACAGTGATAAAACACCCTGGAGTTTTATTTCCCAATCTAATTTTTCCTAAAAAGATACCAAGTGTCTTTGACATTTCTACAGAATTAACACAAGATTGTAATTCACTCATGTGACACAACAGCAACTCCTCTGCCCACTTACCACCTATTTATCCCAATCAGTGGGCTGACCTTGGAATGCAAACAGCTGGAATGCAGGGTTCCCCTACATATAGTCAGTGATTTTTTTTAAGTCTTTGAGAGAATTGTGATAAAACAAAGATCACCCTAATGTTAGCTTAGTAACAATATCTTTATAGTGACCCAAATTGGACTTTCAACATCTTAATATCAACTGTACACAGAAATCCTCCGTGTTTAAATATATACATACACATTATTTACAGTTATATAAAAACACCTGGTAGAAGGAAGGAGGGAGGGAAGGAGGAAGGGAAAAAGAGAAAGCCAGTCAGCCAGCCAGACAACCAGACATGGAATCTCACACATATTTGCATCCAAGTCCTAGCCATCATTTCCTCTTGTCAGCTTTAGTTTCCTGATACGTACAACAATAATAATACATACATGTTGTGAGGACTGAACAAGTTACTATATATCAAAGGTCCATTATAGAAGTGGGTCTAAAACAGGAACTCAATAAAATTTAACAATAGTAATATGATAAAGGGAACTTAAATACCTACTTAAAAATAGCCAGTTTAGTGGCTGGGAAGTTGGCTCAGTGGTAGAGTGCTTGCCTTGCATGCCTGAGGCCCTGGGTTCAATTCCTTAGCACCACATAAGCAAAAAGAAAATAGCCAGAAGTGGTGCTGTGGCTCAAGTGGTAGAGCACTAGCCTTGAGCTGAAGAGCTAAGGGACAGCGCTCAGGCCCAGAGTTCAGGCCCCACGACCGGACCCCCCCCCAAAAAAAAAACAAAAAAAAAATAGCCAGTTTATATGAATTGTTTTCCTGAACCAAAACAGTATCTTTAAAAAAAATTATTTTAAAGCTATATAATTAATGAGAGAGCAAGAGAGAGTGAGAGAGTTACTGTCTGGAAAAAAAAACCTAGCAAGTTATTGTTTTGATGGCATAATTAGAAAGGGAAAATGAAAGTCAGCAAAATACACAGTTTTAGAAAAGTGGTTATTAGATTTTCTTCTTTCCACTGTGGAAAGAGTCCTTCCTGTTGAAGAAGGCAGTGAAATTTTATCACAGCTATTGCTATTCATAAATCTTATATCTATTTTAATTCAATCTGGCCCTAGCCTCTGAGTCGCTGCACCACAATTTGATTACTATAACCATACTTTTTAACTGCTGTCAGGAAAGACAGCGCCTTATACAAACATCTGCCGGAACACATGCCTGTGTTCTCCAGCACCAGCCTTAAATCACACTCTGGTGATGAATCTTTATCTGACACTAATACTTTTTAACTTCATACAGACAATTAAAATGAATTGTAGCTAAATGCATGTATAACAAATCAATTTAATCTTTGGTTGCTTAGTAGCATATTTTGCAAATTTCCTAAACTTACTTTCTTACATGTGTCTTTGTCTAGGTGTTAAAACTTCAATTTAACAGGAAGGAGTGGAGATATTAATAAAATACAGCTTTTATGACAGAGCCACGTAGTTGCAAGCTTCAAAGAGTAATGGCATTTGAAATTTATCATTGCCATTTTAAAAAAAAATCCACATTTGCGTGTGGAGAGCGCTATTCTAGGCTTCACTGGAAGAATGACCAGAGCTGAACTCCCTGCTCTTTAGGAATTAATAAACAGAGACAAACACACTAGATAAGAAGCCAGGTCAAATCAAAGCTCCCACTCACCTACTATTCGTCAATGCTGCTCCACGCTCCAAGAATCTTCTGTAATGATCTCTACTCCTGTACCTGTCACTTATTCTTCAGCTCACTGTTCAACAGTCCATTTCTCTGCTCAATCAGATACATATGAAGTCACCAACCACTGTCACAGTCCCAGCACTGGGCACAATCCTGCAGAAAAAGTGTGGTTCCTCTATTTGCTGACTACATAACTACTCGTCTTCAAGTTCTTCCAGGGCAGTTAGCCACATCTTATTTCTAGAGTCAGTATATAGTAAAAATTTGGAATAAGACAGTACTGTGTAGCTGCTAAGTAATTTACTGGGTGGATGGCAATGTAAAAATGAACATGTTTGGAAAGCTACAGAATTCAATAGAAAGAAACAAAACATCAGGGGAACACATACTGGATTCTATGAGGAAACCTGTCCCATTTCATCAGCCCCTATCTTACTTCCTTTTTACAAGTAACGGGATTCTGTCCTACAAGATTCAGTACCTAATTCAATACATATAGCTAAAAAGAAGATCTAAACCAGTGGAATGTGGTGGTATAAACCTGTAATAAACCTCTGGAGGAGGCAGAAGGATCACAAGTTCTAGGACATCAAGGTCAGCCTGGGCAGAAAGATGGTGAGACCATCTCTCAAAAACATGAAAAGGAAAGGGCTGAAACACAGACCAGTGGTAGAGTGCTTGTCTAGCATATGATGCATGATACCCTGGGTTCAATATGTTGTATGGCCAAAAACATAAATAAATAAACTAGACCAGTCTATCAGATCTTGAATTCATTATTGTGATTTTTCAAATATTGGGCTGGGAAGGTGACTCAGTGGTAGAGTGCTTGCCTTGCATGTATGAGGCCCTGGGTTTGATACCTCAGCACCACATAAGCACAAAAAGCCGGAAGTAGAGCTACTATGGCTTAAGTGGTAGAGCGCTAGCCTTGAACTGAAAAGCTGAAGGACAGTGCCCAGACCCAGAGTTCAGGCTCCATGACCAACAAGAAACTAAAATGAAATAAAATAATTTTTTTCAAATATTAACAGTGGTTTTCTTCATAACAATGTCTATAAAACAATATAGGAAAGGGAGCTGTGTTCCTGGAATAAGGAAAAAGGAGTTTCATACGAACTCTGCCATCTATTAGTCTCCTTGAGCAAGTCACTTAGTCTCTCTCAGCCCATTCCCTCACCTATACAATAGAGATGTCGTGGCCTATATCACACCTTTGTTATAATAATTAAAAGGAAAAAATATACACTCATTTTTTCTAGGCACTGGCCCATACCAGTGATCCTAACTACTCAGGAGGCTGAGATCTGGTGATCAAGGTTCAAAGCCAGTACAGGCATAAAAGTTTGAACTAACTAACCAGTAATATGGTTCAAACAGTAAAGTGCCAGCAGTGAAAAAGCCAAGCAAGAACACAAGACACTAAATTCAGGCCTCAATACTGGTTCCAAAAAAAAAAATTCAACTGTTCTCACCTCCAACTCTTTACAGGTCATTGATATCAATTGTGTCAATCACATGACTAATCACAAAACTATAGAATCTTAAAACCAAAGGAATCTAAGAGGTCTTATAAGTCAATTCTCCCAAATAGGAAGAAGCCAATGCCTTACAATGGAATGTGACCTGCCTTAGAACCCATAGAAAAAAATGCCACCACCAGGGTTAATTCTTATCTCTTCTAATAACATGTCTGTGTTCCTTCTATCACATATGCCCTTCCAGTTCTATAATTCAAATTTCCATTTGTAAATATAAATGGAAATTAAGAATGAAAATTAATGACAGGAGAGGTGGGAAGGGGAATAATGGGGTAGGTTGATAAAAGAGTAACACTAAACAATATGCATTGTACTCAAAACTAACAGATTGTAACCTCTTTGTACAACTATTTAATAATATTTTTAAAGGAATGAAAATTAAGCTACATGTGGTAGCACATGACTATAGTTTCAATTATTTGTAAGGTTAAAGGCTAAAACAGGTAAATCACTTGAGCCCAAGAGTTTAAAGCTAGTCTGGGTAATGTATTGGTAAGACACCATCTCAAAAAAAAGGAAAAGAGAGATAGAGACAGAGACAGAGAGAATAGACTAAGAAAAATAAGCCAGGTACTGGTGGCTCACATCTATACTTCTAGCTACTTGGGAAGTTGAGAATGAGAGGACTTATGATCCCAGGACAGCACAGGAAACCACAAAAGACACTTTTCTCAACCAATAGGTGGGCCTGGTGGTATGTGCCTATCATCTTAGCTACTGGGAGGCCAAGATTGAGAAGATCACAGTTTGAGGCCAGTCCAGGTAGAAAAATCCATGAGACTCAATCTCAATGGAAGAAGTTGGTTATGGTGATATATGCCTATCATCTAGCTATGTTGAAAAGCCTAAAATGGAGGATCATGACCCAGGCGCATACGAGGGGCCAAAAGTGGTCTTCATTGAATCCTTATAATTTTTTTTTTTTTTTTTTTTGTCGGTTGTGAGGCTTGAACTCTGGGCTTAGGCACTGTCCCTGTGCTCTTCAGCTCAAGGCGAGCACTCTACCACTTGAGCCACAGTGCCACTTCCGGTTTTCTAGTGGTTTATTGGAGATAAGAGTCTCATGGACTTTCCTGCCTGGGCTGGCTTTGAACCGCGATCCTCAGATCTCAGCCTCCTGAATAGCTAGGATTACAGGCATGAGCCACCGTTGCCCGGCTCCTTATAATATTTTAAGATTATCACTAGCCTCACTTTGTAGACATGAAAATAGGCTCAAAGAGACAAAATAGTATGCCCAATGTCACATAGAAAATGGGTATTGAGTTAGGATCTTAAGCCCAACAGATATTTTCTCTCAACTGAAAAATTCTGCCTTATTTGAAAAGCTTTGAAAATGGTAACATTCTACCTTTGATGAGAAGATGACTTTGTTTTGTTTTGTTTTTGCTGGTCCTAGGACTTGAACTCAAGGCCTGGGCTCTGTCCCGGATCCTCTCTGTGCTCAAGGCTAGCATTCTACCATTTGAGCCACAGCACCACTTCCAGCTTTTTCTTGAGTAGCTTATTAGAGATGAGTCTCACAGACTTTCCTGCCTGAGCTGGTTTCAAACCACATTCTTCACATCTCAGCCTCCTGAGTAGCTAGGATGACAGGCATTAGCCATCAATGCCCATCTGAGAAGATGACTTTGTAACCACAAGAAGCCAACCATTGTCTGGAATCATTCAGAACAAACTGCAGAAGTGATGCCTAGACAGAGAACTCAGAATACAAGCTACTTTTAACAATTCAGCATAGACTAACTTCAGTAACATGCAAAAACGCTTTTTTCATTATAAGATTCTTCCTTATTTTGAAAACCATTCAGACAACAATCCCAAGGGAATTCCAATGTAACATCAGGAGAAGGAGAATGCAACAGAGTGGTAGTGAGAGAATAATCTCATAGAAAGATCTCTTGAATGAGTTTGATCCTTCTATTAGTATACCTTTCTTTTTCTTTCTTGTATCATTCTTTTAACGAATAGAAACGACTTACAGTCACAGAGAAAAGTATCCAAGATAGTAACTGTTAATGTGATGTTGATACTTCATTTTTCTTTACTTAAAAAGGTACATAAAATAAAGCCAATGGAAGCATGAGACAGCTCCTAATTCAAAACACAGTCACCTTGGATTTGTCTCATCACTAGGTTCTTGTTGTGAATCCCAGGAGAACTCTTATTAAAGAAGATGGGGGAGCAAGAAGGGGAAGAAAAGGGGGACTAAGTGTTACACAGCCACCATTTCAGCCACCTTTTCTGGGGGGTGGGAGCAGGAGAGCAGTCCAGCTTGGGCAGGTGGAAGAGAAGGCAGGCCAGAAGGCCATTAGGCTCAAGGCCACTGCCTCAGCTCAGGAAGCAATAAGCAAAAGCTGCTGGGAAAGAAACAAGGCCAATATTAAGAAGCCCAGGCTATCACTTTTTGGAAAATGATTCTTAAGTCTAAGTGGCTTAACATATTAGAAGGGACCATTCCCATGATAATAGTAATTTTTCCAAGTTCAGATGGGAAGCATTTTCCTCTAAGGGCATTTTTTTTAAACATGAATTCAATTTCTCTGACCTTTTCTAAGTTTCCCATATTACTTAGTGGCTTCATGCTTTTCTATAAAGTTTTAAGTGACTTTCTTTGAAAAGAGCTACTTAATCCCAATAATTGTAGAAAACATTTGTTCATAATTATCCAGACATAGACTGGAACAATGCTGAAACAAGAGCAGCATGCAAAAATGTATTTAAGGACTATCATCCCAAAATGCTGCTAAAAGCTATTAACCAGTATGTGTTAATTGCCACAGCATTCATATTAATTTTCACTTCAGGCTCGACATTGTGGAATATTTCCCCTGATACATTTTAAACAAAGTTTAATTTAAGGAACTGCTTCTATCAACACTTATGAAAATTAACAGCCAAGCAATTAGCACTCATGAATTACCCCTTCCCCCATGCTCTCTGCAGTTTCCCTGTTAAAACAGTTTCTAACAGAGAAGTGGTTACTTCCTAACAAGTTAACACAATCAAAGTCACAGTTGTCTATATGAACTGGAACTGGTTCTGCTTTTTAAGCACTTGTCAGGGCAAACATTTCTCTTATATTTAGAGAGTAGAATTTAGCTGAATCAAGTAGTTAAGATTCTTAACATTTTATTAAACTTCTAAGCAGTTATTAATATTCAACTACCTTTCTAACAGATATTTAATAAATAACTATTGTGCCATGAGCATATGATCATAAAAAATGATGCTTAACAAAATGAACTCCAAGAAATGGAAACAAGATGTTTTTTTATTGTATTGTTTGTGGGTTTTTTTCTTTTGTTTTCCCTTTTGTCACTTTTTTATTTCTGTACCCTTTGTCTTAATATATAAGTTTATCTCATTGGGGAAGGGCCAAGGGGAAGCACAGAAAGAGTGGGAAGAAAAAGAATGAACCAATTCAGCAGTGATACTCGCTAGACATTATGTTGGAAATTAACTATACAACTTGGGGGAAAGGGGTACAGGAGGGGAAAGACTGGGGGATATGAGGGAGGGGTGACACTGTTCAAAAAGAAATGTACTCATATCCTGAGCTATGTATGTGTAACCCTTCTGTACATTACCATTACAGTAAAAAAAAAATAGCTATTGCCAATGAATGAATGAACAAATTAAATTATTTTTCTTTATCTTCCTATGTGAAATGAGGGCTATAAGCCCACAAGGATTCCTAAATTTATATAAAAATTATATAAATTTATATATTGTTTAAGAACACTAACCAAAGTTGTGTGCCAGTGGCTCATGCCTGTAATCCTAGCTACTCAGGAGGCTGAGATCTGAGGATCGAAGTTCAAAGCCAGTCTGGGCAGGAAAGTCTGTGAGACTCTTATTGTCAATGAGCCACCAGAAAAGCAGGAAAGTCTGTGAGACTCTTATTGTCAATGAGCCACCAGAAAAGCAGAAGTGGAGCTGTAGTTCAAAGTGGTAGAGTGCTAGCCTTTAGCAAAAGAGACTGGAAACAGGGACCTAAGCCCTGAGTTCAAGCCCCACAACCAAAACAAACAAACAAAAAAGAACACTAATCTAAAATCAGGTTCCCTTCACTTTTTCCTGTCAATGACTTAATAAATTACAAGAGACATTCTCACTCCATGACTTCAGAAAGAGGCAGTAGCAGCAGTGGGGTATTTGCTATTTCCTCTGTGCTACATGTAGGTCCTACTTAACAGGTCTTATCCTCAGGAGGAAAATATACTATAATCATTACATTCTGGAGCTTACATTGAAGAAAAGCATCTTTTCATTCTACCCCTAGTTTTTTTCTTTCTTTTTTTTTTTTGGTCAGCTGTGGGGTTTGAACTCTGGGCCTGGGTGCTGTCCCTCAGCTCTTCAGGTCAAGACAATCACTTGAGCTACAGTGCCACTTCCAGTTTTCTGGTTGGAGATAAGAGTATCATAGACTTTCCTGCCTGGGCTGGCTTTGAACTGTGATCCTAGGATCTCAGCCTGCTGAGTAGCTAGGATTACAGGTGTGAGTCATCAGTGCCCAGCTCTATCCTTAGTTCTTGACTAGTGTTATCTGTAACAAGAAACAGACTAACAGCCAGACGTACTAGGCTCACACTTACAATCCTAGCTACTTAGGCAGCTAAGATCTGATGATTATGGTTCAAAGCCAGCCTGGGCAGGAAAAGTCCATAAGACTCTTTATCTCCAATTAAACACCAAAAAAGCCAAAAGTGTAGCTGTGGCTGAAGTTGTAGAGTGCTAGTCTTGAGAAATTTAAACAAAACAAAACAAAATGCTCAGGGACAGTTTCTAGGCCCAAAGTTATTTAAAATAAATTTTACATGATATAAAACCTTCATAAGGAAAGGAGACCTCAAAAAATAATCAAACTTGAGTGTTTGGTTATTGTACGACAAAGTAGAAAGTCCTCAAAAACTACAATAAGACAAAAGATATGAGGCAAGTGCTGACAGCCAGGGGAAAGACAGCAAGGGCTGTTAAGATTCCCTCCATCTCTCCATCTTCAGAGATAAAGAGATTCCTTTCCCTCACATGAAGACCTTGTGACCTGCTCCTGGTGAAAAGAGCAGAGTACCACGAGCAGAGTACCACAGTCTTTCCTGCCACTTCTCAAACTCCTTCAGCTATAAAATATTCACTATTCCCAGGTATAATGTTTTTTGGGGGGGGCGAGGGAAGAGGGTCCAGTCGTGGGGCCTGAACTCTGGGCCTGGCACTGTCCCTCAGCGCTTCAGCTCAAGGCTAGCACTCTACCACTTGAGCCACAGCGCCTCTTCCGGCTTTTTTCTTTTTGCTTATGCAATGCTGAGGAATCGAACCCAGGGCATCATGCATGCAAGGCAAGCACTCTACCACTGAGCCACCTTCCCAGCCCCAGGGTATAATATTTTGAAGTACTATATCCTGAACCTTCAACAAGTTTTACTGAGGTTAAATAGCCTGAGGAACTTTGTGTGTAAATGCATAAACCTGGCTTCCTAGAATAGAGGTGATATACTGACAAAACTTTCTTAAGTATGGGATAAGGCATGGGAGAGCAAATTTTAGATTCATTTCTTTTTTTTTTTTTTTCCCCTTCTTTTTTTTTTTTTTTGTCACCATAGATTCACCTCTTGAAACGCAACCTCCAGCCGGGTGATAGGGGCTCACAGCTATGATGACTGTGAGCTGAGGGTCACAGTTCAAAGTCAGAACAGGCAGAAAAATCAATGAAATTCTTATCTCCAATTAAGCACCAAAAAAACTACAAGTAGAGCTGTGGCTCAAGTGGTAAGGCACTCATCTTGAGCAAAAAAGCTCAGAGTCAGCACCTGGGCCCTGAGTTCAAGCCCTAGGATCAGCATGTGCGCGTGCGCGCGCGCGCGCGCGCGCGCGCGCACACACACACACACACTCTCTCTCTCTCTCTCTCTCTCTCTCTCTCTCTCTCTCTCTCTCTCTCTCTCTCTCTCTCTCTCTCTCTCTCTCTCTCTCTCTCTCTCTCGGGGCTGGGATGTAACTTAGTGGTACAGCACTGACCTAATATACATAAGGTTCTAGGTTCTACCCCTGGCACTGACATCAATCAATTCTTGTTTGAAAGAGGAAAGACAATATGCACACTCCAGAGCACTTAAAACTGTGCTGCCCATCAGTAGCTTGCGTTTCCCTATCACCTCAAAGCAACTCTAGGCACAAGCAACATTATTCAGATACAATGAAATTAGGACTGGGGCCACAAGTTTTCTGATATTTCAACCTAGAAAGAGGTTTTATTTTATTAACAAAATGACACAAAGGTCCTTTCTCAGCAATGCCAAAGAACTTAGGCAGGTATTAAGCTTGATTTTGCCTCATCTGGTCAAAGCATCCCCTAAAATTCTTTTGCAAACGATCAGTAAACAGAATAATGTATAGATCCAAAACAAGTCACAGACAGCATCATCATTTTGCCAAAGATGTAAGTTACAAAAGAAAAAAAAAGGATTTTTTTTAAAAGGCTGGGAATGTGGCTTAGTAGAGTGATTGCCTAGCATATACAAAGCCCTGGGTTCGATTCCTCAGCACCACATAAACAGAAAAAGCAGGAAGTGGCGCTGTGGCTCAAATGGTAGAGTGCTAGTCTTGTGCAAAAAGAAGCTCAGGGATGGTGTTCAGGCCTTGAGTTCAGACTGGCAAAAAAAGATTTTTTTAAAAAGTCCATGGGCTGGGAAGGTAGAGTGGTAGAGTGGTAGAGTGCTTGCCTTGCATACATAAGGCCCTGGGTTCAATTCCTTAGCACCACATAAACAGAAAAAGCCAGAAGTGGCTCTGTGCCTCAAGTGGTAGAGTGAGCTGAAGAGCTCAGGGACAGCGCCCAGGCCCAGAGTTCAAGCCCCACAACTGACCAAAATAAAAAGTCCTAACAAAATATAGGTGTAAGTACTGTTGTTCTCTCTCAAAAATTCCATGCCTTAAAAATTTATTAACCAACAATAGTTTTAAATTTATAAATTATAAGCCAGCTGTAGAAATAAGTACTTGACGATATTTGTTTCACTATAGTACAAAAGCAAAGATGCTTACTCTTAGATTCACCAAAACCAACAATTCAGTTTGCCCAAATTGTTATGGATTCTAGATTCATCTCCTTAACCACAATATTATTATAATTCCAAAGCAAAAACAACATGCTTTCTTCAAACCTAATACAGTTTAATCTTAAGGAAGAATTCACAGCAGCTAGTCTCTTGAGGAAATACATAATTAAGTAGTTTTTTAGCATATTTAATTAGACCCCAAACTCTTCCTTGTCCCCTTCTCTCCCCAATTATGTACCATTTACCCAAGAGACCTAAGCAACTCAGTTAATTATGTAAATAAGGCTAGCATTATTCCCAAGAAAAGCATTGTGAATATTTGTAGGGGAAAAAAACCCTATATATATTTTAGTGGCTTTAACACATTCACACACACATATATTTACACATCTACATATATATGGGTTTACACACACACACACACACACACACACACACACACACACACACACACACACACACACACACACACATATGCCCAAGACTTGTTACAACTACAACAGGCCTGCAACTACAGGCCTAAGTATAGCTATTCCTTCTCAATTGTATGCCTTATAAAAGTATTAACCAACCACAATAAAAAAATTAATAAGCTTCAAACCAGCTACAGTAATAAAAATTTATATATAAAATAACATATATATAGGTAGATGTATGTGTATACATATGTGTACATATGTATGTGTATATTATGGGAACAAGGGGAACAGGGATAGGATGAAAGAGAGATAAAAATACATGGAAAATTCTTACATTTGAGATAAAAGCATGCAATTCCAATGACAAGTTAGTGAATCATTAAAAGAGGACAGTCATTTCATTTCTTAAATATATGCTGAGTAAAAATAAAATAATTTTAAGTTACAACAGTAACAAAAATTTAGTGCTGAGGGTCGAATGATTTATGGGAAGAATCAATCTGGAAATTATTAAAGTCGACTTGCACAGAAAAGGCTTTATTACCAAGGGGTTGACATGATCTTAACTCTAGAGGCAGCTATGGTACTGTTATAACTACTACAATCCCATTATTATGCAATCACAAAATGCTAATTTGATCATTTTGAGGTGTTATTTGAATAGTCATTTTAATTTCTAGGTTACAAAAAGGCTTGACTCAAGTATAATTCTCTATTAATCATAGAGATGTCATTGAATATTATATTGATGCATTCAGAAAGATAAAGAAAGACTAATTTAATATGTACAGTACAATATCCTTCAAATATTAGCCACTTTCATTACATATCTGCCAAACACATCAATATTAAATAATAGATGAGAACAAGGATTTAATTGTATTTTAGCAATTGTAATATGTAGGATAATAAGAAAACAGCATCGCATAAGATAGACTTATCAATATATAAATCTTTTTTTTAACCAATGTATAATGGTGACTGTTCTGTGCACATGCTCACTGCAGATTATAGAAAGACTTCAGTGTAAACATATATCTAACAAAATAATTCCTGTGTGACTGAGGAGATAGCTTTTTTTTAAGTATTTCTCCCTATACTTCAGAAGTCAGCTGCTTATACAACCTTCTGACAAATCTAAACTCAATCTAAAGATACAAGAAAATTCTGAGTGCCATATTTTGTCTGAGCTATTTTGTTGGCATGAGTGCATTATAAATATGCAGAATTTTTAGCCATTATGTTCTTAAACAATGAAATTATATCACAGTGGCAACAAGTAAATTCTATCCCTATATCCTAACTTCAATGGTAACTTCTCACTTATCTGATTTCTTTTTAATCGTCTACAGTCCAACCCACCATTTTTCTAAGTCTGCTATTTTGGTCCCCTGGAGCTTTCTTTCTTTTCCCTACTTTACTATGAGAAGAAGAAGGTCTATAAGCAGGTTATAAAAGAAGCTTCATCAATTCAATCTACAATTTCTTGAGGAAACTCCAGAGTATGTTAAGATCTTTATGTTATTGATGCATTATCTATAAGGCATTAATAAGGCAATCATTATTTATCATTATATTACATTTTAGAGACAGAGTTACTATATTTCTCTTCCTCTCTACAAATATCAACAACCTCATCTTCCCATGGCCATTCATGCTGACTTCAACCTATAGAAACAGGCTGAATTTCTGAGGCAAACTGTTTGAAGGAAAAACATCTCTTTGCTCAAGATGACAACTTATAGAACTAGCATGTGAAAATGAAAAATGCAAACATAAGCAAAGAGCTGTATGTTTATTAATTGCAATAGTGCTGAAATAAGACAAAGTGTACATGACTCCTTCAAGCTATCACTCAGCATCACCACAACCATGCCAAGCAGCAAACATAATAGCAATAAATATAAAAATCAACTGCTACTGTCTCCTGAAAAAGGCTCTGCTCAGTTCAGCACAGCACAGAGGTACAGAGCAGCTAAGAATGGGGGGAGGGGTGCTATACATAGAACAAGGCTCCATCTGAAACAGTGGCCATTTTTCTAAAAGGAAAACAGATGTACTTTAATTTTATAACAATACATTGTTAGAATGAACTAGGGAAAAATAAAGTCATCAAACATGAACCCCCTGCAATGAATGGAATGCAAAGGAAGAGCCTGGAATTCTGAAAGGGAGCTCAAACCTCAACAATTCCTGCAGTTATATAAAGAATCAGATAAGACAATGCAAACTGCCTCCTAGTACCAATGTCAAGGCTTTCCAGATACAATCCAATTAGGCCAAACTCTCAAGTATAGTTAGCAGATAAAACAGGCATATCAATATGTGTATTCCTTCCTCTTTCTAAAATACGTGTGCACATATACTTAGGAAAAGTAAAACAGTTTTCAGATATCTATAAGTACAGAGAAAGAACAAGAAGGATATTCCTATGAAAATTCTTATTACCTTTTTAAATCTAAAAAATGTGAGTGACATTCTATAATTAACAAGGCACTTTTGAAACTTTACATCTAATAATAATAATAATAATAGCAAAAACAGAGGAGGCTACAATGCTTGATAAGATAATGTACTCATTATCTTGCCCATGTAATTGTAACCCCTCTGTACAGTATTTTCACAATAAAAAAAAAGTCAAAAAAAATAATGCCACACAACTGTAGTTTTATTTAATGGAACAAAGTATTACAGGTTTTTACTCACCTTGCCATCAAATTTGGAATACTCATTAAAGGGGTTATTCAGCTGCAGAGGGCATTGTTCCAGGCGCACAGATAATATGGACTGCTTTCCGGAACTTGGAGGCTTCTCTTTGAGGGATTTTTTTTCAAATAGTGACTTTAACTCCTGGGCTG
Organism: Dipodomys merriami; assembly: GCF_024711535.1. Classification (NCBI taxonomy): domain Eukaryota; kingdom Metazoa; phylum Chordata; class Mammalia; order Rodentia; family Heteromyidae; genus Dipodomys; species Dipodomys merriami. Next base: position 41,019,681 of record NW_027202382.1, read on the forward strand.
AGATACAAGAGAAAGATAAAAAACAGCTTTGTGATTACAGACAGCTTGCCTACCTTCTCTAAAAAGTCTGCCCAGGAATCTTAAGGAAGGTGCATCTAGGGACAGTTCAAGTCTGAAGTGATACAGAAAACTTCACATAAACTTCAGTGTTTGCATAACGAAAGGGCAGAGCATTGGAAAATATGTAGGCCAGGACCGTCAATTTAGAAGGACGAGGAATTAAGGAAGAGGGAAGAGTCAGACAAGAATGGAATGGTTGCCCTACAAGAAAAGTAAGTAGGCTCCTGAGTTTTGGCTCAGCTTTGCCACTACCGGCTAGCTATGTAATCTGGACTATTCACTAAACCTTTTCAGGTTTAGTAAAATTAAACTATAAGATATCAAAGATTTCTCATGGCTCTCAGACTTTGTGATTTTGGAATTCTTGATCTTTAAGGATATAATCAGATCTATTCCTCTCACAGACTCCAATGGTATCTCGCACAAAAATCTGGATGATAAAGACAAGTACTAGGAAAAAGAGGAATAACACTAGGTAACATTCACTCTCCAAGTCAATGTATCTCATAACAAGCTTTTGAGGCGGAGTCTAGAATACTACAATATGGAAACAAGCTTAGAATATTTTGACTGTCCCTGATACCAGGTAAGTAAAAGGACAAGGATTTGCACTCTTTGCTCTTGGCTATTAAGCTGCTAAAGAAACAATCAGATTCTCAATAAATTTTGTATAAATAAAATAATGACTGAAAGAATTCAGATTAAATTACTTTACATCAGAATTTTCATTCTCATTCATTAGTGAATCAAGACAAGTCAGTTCCTGATCTTCCCAAAGATCATTTAGTTAATCTGAATATCAATCAAGGTGGTAGGAGATGATAAGTACATGGGGATCATTATACTTTTTCATTTTGTGAATATGAGAAACTGCCCATACTTTGATTTTTAAAATAAATCAACCTGAGATTTTAAAATCTGTAATGAACAGGTTCAACTTTATCCCACTCTTTTGCAAAGTCAAATTAAACTAAGAAAGATCAGCAGAACTCTTAAATATTCACTTAGAACTTTCTAAAGCTGTAACTAACATTACCTTTTTAATAGTCTGGTAAGAGAAGTTTATCAAAAATCCAATAGATTTTTTTTTTTTTTTTTTTTTTTTTTTTGCTGGTCCTGGGGCTTGAACTTGGGGCCTGAGTGCTGCCCCTGAGATTCTTTTGCTAAAGGCTAGTGCTCTGCCACTTGAGTGACAGCTCCATTTCTGGATTTTTAGTAGTTAATAGAAGATAAGTCTCATGGACTTTTCCTGCCTAAGCTGGCTTCTAATGGTGATCCTTAGATCTCAGCCTCCTGATTAGCTAGGATTACAGATGTGAGCAACCAGGTCCTAGCTTCTCTGCAGACTTCAGCGGCAATAGATCAGAAAAGTAGAAGGTAAAAAGGTACACCATCACCCCACCTCTGCAGGGGATAGGTTCCAAGTCCCTCAGCAATACCTGGAAACCATGAAGAGGACCTTATATATATGCTCTAGTGCATCACAGAACATTCCCAGTCAAAGATGGGCACGTATACGATAGCATTTCCATAAGGTTAAAGAGGATAGTGACGTCACAGTCATCTTAGTTTGTGTGAGCATATTCTTTTTGTGCTGTAGACAACAGAATTACCTAATAACATTCCTCAGAATGTATCTTGGCAGGTGAAGTAATTCATGACTATAATACTTGTTCCAATATATAAACCTAATTTATAAATTAGGTACAGTAAGATTAATAATGATAAAATAATTATAGTAATATCTTATAATTTGAGTTATTAAAAATTTATAAGTTCTTTATTTCAAGAATTTTCCACTTAATATTTTCAGAGTGAAGGTGATCATAGGTAACTAAAACCTGACTACTTAATTCTAGATTCTGAACATGTAAGTACACTTAAACAATTTAAGTATATATTTCAACAATATATTAATTATACATTTACTTCACAATTTGACTAAAGTGAGCTTTCCAATATTACAAATACCATGCTACATGTAATCTATTAACAACTACACAGCTACACTTGAGAAAGAAATGATCCTTTATTAAACTATGAGCCATGTATAATACTAGGTGTTTTCTCACCTTGTGTTCACAAGAGATAATATCACTGGCTCTGAAGAAACTAAGATAAAGGAAATAGCAGTAACCTACTAAACATAAACAGCTATTATCAGGAAGGTTAGGTTTGCAGTGATGATACACTAAATCTTCCATCTCAGTTTAGTTTTCTCTTCAACTTATAATACCTCCTTCCTTCTTCCTCTTTCTTCCTGTGCCATGAAGAAACAGAAATAACCACAAAAAACTTTTGCTTGCTCACTTCTGCACTTCTAGCCTTTGACCCTATTACCATGGCTGAACCTCTCTCTCAGGCCAGCTCCTTCTTTATAATTAGTTCCAACTCAAGGACATTGCTCTAGCAATTATCTATTTCTCTTCCACTGTTAATTTCCTTCTTACAGCACACTAAAATAGTAAAACACCTCCTTGATACTCTACACCCCCATTTCCAGGTATCATCTTATTTCCTTGCTCTTCAAAAGGGTGACACACACACACACACACACACACACACACACACACACACACACGTGCATGCGTGTGCGCACGCCTCCCCTCCCCTGTCAACTGTGGAGCTTAAACTCAGGGCCTAGGCAGCTTATTTGCTCAAGGCTAGTGTCCTGTCACTTTGAGTCGCAGTTCCATTTCTGGTTTTCTGGTGGTTAATTAGCGATAAGAGTCTCATGGACTTTCCTGCCTGGACTGGCACTGAACCATGAATTTTAGATTTCTATAGTCTCCAGAGTAGCTAGGATTACATGCATGAGCCACCAGTACCAAGCTCTGGCCTATATTCTTGCTGTCCAGTCCCTCTCATCCCATTCTTTCAAATCCACTCCAATCAAGCATTCATGCCACACCATTCCACCAAAGGAGCTGTCATCAAGTCACTAGAATTCCCTTCCCATCTTTAATCCTCATCCCAAAGACCTCTAGGCAGCATTTAAACCAGTTCATCATTCCCTCCTTTAAAACATTCTTCTCACTGGCTTCCCCAGGACTCTAAACTGGCTCTTCTCTCTCAGGCCACTCCTTCCCAGCCCTAGCTCATTTGCTCTCATTGCCAAGAGTCACTGGCATTTGCTAGAGCTCAGTGCTAGGTTCTCTTCTTTCTCTCTATATTCTCTGTATTACTCTCTATATTCACAATCCTTGTGATCTCACACAGACTTATGGTTTTAAATATCATCCACAAAAGAAGAAACTAAATTGTGGTGGTAAAACTTAGAACAATGGCTGCCTCTAAGGAACAGAATAGAAAGGTTAACAGGTAACTTATAAGGCAAAAGAATTGCTCTATACTTGACTGAGATATTAGTTACATAAGCATGAATATTTGTGAAAAGTCATGGAACTGACCAGGCCATGGCGGTTCATACCTCCAATTCTAGCTACTCAGGAGGCTGAGATTCAAAGGATTGAAGTTCAAAGCCATAGGCAGAAACCTCTATAAACCTCTACTCCATCTCCAAAATAAACAGTGAAACTCAGGGCTAGAGGGATAACTCAAGTAGTATAGCTGAAGAGAGCCAGGTGACCAAATACAGCCAGAACAGCATCTGCAGCCGCCACATTAAAAGTGCAATCTCAATATATATAAAAGCCCCCAAAAGGAAAATAAAAGCACAACCTCAGAAACAAAAGGTAAAATGAAATCAATGAGACTAAGTATAATAATCAGTTGGCACTTTAAGTATAAAGAAAGAAATTGGATCAAGAAAGTTTACCACACAACAATTTTACATTCCCAGCTTTTTATATTTTGGAATATATACAAAAGACAAAAACCAAAACAAGCAAACAAACAAAAAACCTTTCAAGTCCTTTTAGTAGTCATATTATTTTAAGGATGATGGTATTTCTCTCCTGGAAACAAAATTTTCAACATGAGAGGATATATATAATCAAAACCCCTCTAGTCAGGTGTGGAGGTATTTACCTGTAACCCCAGCACCTGGAAGACTAAGGCAGGGGACTGCAAGCTTGAGGACAGCCAAGGTTACGTGTGAGATACTAATCCCCCCCAAAAAAAATCTCACACCATACTTTAAAAAAAATTTTTTTTCTCTGCTTCACCCTCTAAAAAAGATTACAAGGACAAACACAATCCAGTAAATATCACTAGCACTCAGGTTATGGTCTCTGAAAAGAACCAAAACTCCTTGGAGTCTGGCTAGCTCCAGATTAGGGGAAGAAACGTGTACCGCAAGTGTAAAACATTTTTTCAAAAAAGAAAGAAGGAAGCTATGAAAAATTTATAGTGTTGTTAAACAACTCATTATACAGAGACAATTTTAGCATCAAAACAAATAACTGAAATACTGAAAAATATTCAATACACTTTAAACCCCCTAAGTTCAACATGATGCAAAGGAAAAAACCTTGCACATGTTATCTAACTAGGGATTTTTGGGAAAAACCTCATGATTCTCTGAATTTCTCTTTTTTCTTCCTTTGTGTCGCTGGGATCAAACCAAGGTCTTGTTCACACTAGGCAAATGCTCTACTCTATGTTCCATTTTCAGCCCAACAACCCTAATTTTTGAAGTTCACCTTCAAAATAAGCTTTTCATTATTCGCAAATGAAAACTACTAACAAATATAAACAGAAGTCTCCAACAAATACAAAACTGGAAAAATAAGCTAGAAATATAACTATCAAGTTTATAAGAATATTATTATATTCAGAAAGATGAGACTGTATATTAGAACTGATAAGGGTTCAGTGAGTTGGCCAGATACAAAACAAATATACAAAAGTAATAGATTTCTTGTGATTTTTTTTTTTTTTGGTCGGTCGTGGGGCTTGAACTCTGGGCTTGGGCACTGTCCCTGCGCTCTTCAGCTCAAGGCCAGTGCTCTACCACTTGAGCCACAGTGCTACTTCCGGTTTTCTAGTAGTTTATTGGAGATAAGAGTCTCATGGACTTTCCTGCCGGGGCTGGATTTGAACCGCGATCCTCATATCTCAGCCTCCTGAGTAGCTAGGATTATAGGTGTGAGCCACTGGCGCTGGGCTCAAAAGTAATAGATTTCTTTACAAAAGATCAACAATAAAGCTATAAGAAAGTTGTTATTTATGATGGCAATACAAAATATACCCAACTCTAATATAAAATATAAAAGTACAGAATCTACATGAAGACAGCTATAAAACTATTTATAAACTATTTGTGTGCACAAATACAAAAAGGACAATATATAATTATTGTTTGAAATATATATTCCCACATATGTAAATGAAATCTATAATAAATATATCAAAACATTAACAGTTATCTGGATGTGAGATTACTGATGGCTTATATGTAATTCTTTTTTTTTTTGGAGGGTGGAGGCGTGGGGCCTGAACTCTGGGCCTGGGCGCTGTCCCTCAGCTCTTCAGCTCAAGGCTAGCGCTCTATCACTTTGAGCCACAGCGTTATATATAATTATTATAATTTTTTATATATATATAATTTTGGGAGGTACCAGTCCTGGAGCTTAAACCAGGGTTTTACCCTCTCACGTGGCTTTTTCATTCATGACTGGAGCTCTACCACTTGAGCCACGCCTCCAATCCAGACTTTTTGCTGGTAATCAGAGATAAGAGTTTCTTAGACTTCTCTGCCTAAACTGGCTTCGAATTGCCTGAGTAGCTCAAGATTTCAGGTGTGAACCATCAGAGTCTAGCTATATAATTTTTTGTTTAGTATAGAGGATTTGGAAAAGTCTCTCTAAACCCTGGCCATAGCTAACAGAGAAGGACAGGAATAAGGAGTCACAAACTCCTCAATACCTAAAGCTTCAAAAGTAGCTTCTTCCTACAATGGTATAGAAATAGGTGGAGCAGAGTAGAAAGAGTATAAAATCTTTGGGGGCTGAGAAGGTGGCTCAGTGGTAGAGCATTTGCCTTGCATGCATGAGGCCCTGAGTTCGATTCCTCAGCACCACATAAGCAAAAAGAAAGAAGCCGGAAGTGGCGCTGTGGCTCCAGTGGTAGAGCGCTAGCCTTGAGCTGAAATGCTGAGGGACAGCGCCCAGGCCCAGAGTTCAGTCCCCATGACTGGACCCAAAAAAAAAAAAATCCTTTGGGTCACACTGGCCAGGCAATTTGCCATTGATTTTGGCTTTGCCATTTACTACTTGTAAGTAGCTTAGGAAAGTCATTTAATCTGAGTTCCAATTTTCTCATCTTTATAATATAGGCATATTAATAATTGCTGAACTACATAAAATGTTATATACCCCAAAACTAGTAACTTATCAGAATTACCTAAGGAGCTTTTTTTGTACAGATTTGTGGACCCCAGTCTATCTACTACACTGGGAATTCCACAGATAGGACCCAGAAATATATACAGATTGTTACTATAACATGCACTTTGGGATATACTTCTGAGTTATATACAGCCACTGTAGGTAAGAAATCAATAATACAAAAACATAAACAAAACTTCAGGACTATTTGTATATAATTGATACAAACTACATCATTATTTGGAATTTCATCATTTCATTCATAAAAAGCCTTGTCTTCTAGTTAGACTTCAAAAGTTCTGGAAGACAGGCAGCTAGCATAGGATTTTGAGGCATCCAGGAATTATAGAAAAAGCATTTGTTATAAGACTCAAAGAATAACAAGGGTAATAATCAACTATGGAAAAGATACTATTTTCCAATATCACTTTTGTTTTTCATGTTAATAGGAATTGAACCCAGGGCCCATGGAGCTATTATCCCCCTCCCCAGTTATTCCAACATCATTTAAAACAATAAAAGTAAAAATATTGGGAATCTGACATGTTTTCCCTGTTTTCTTCTGTTTACACCATCTTCATGTGTATCCATAAAGTTTTTGTTATGGGAATACTAAATACTTACTCTGAAGTATTTCTCTCATCATGTGTGGTCTTACAGCATATGGATCAGTAAGTTCACAAAGAATGTCAGCATCTAGACTAGATAGCTTCTAAAATCCTTCCTAATTCTAATGGATAGACTACAATTAGATGGAATAAAAATCACAGCCAGCCCAGGCAGGAAAAGTCCGTGAGACTCTTATCTCCAATAAACCATCAGAAAACCGGAAGTGGCGCTGTGGCTCAAGTGGGAGAACTATCCTCAAGCTGAAGAGCTACGGGGACAGCACCCAGGCCCAGAGTTCAAACCAAGGATGTTTCATCAGAGTGTATCATATATATAATGTTGATTCCTTTAGTTGGGAATGAAATTTTAAAAAGGAGTGAAGGGAGTTGGGGGGGGGTAGTTGAGGAGATGGGAGAGAAGGGATGGTAGGGGAAAAACAAAGGAGGAGGCAACAATGCTTGATAAGAAATGTACTCATTACCTTGCTCATGTAACTGTAACCTCTCTGTACAGTATTTTCACAATAAAAAAACTTATTAAAAAAAAAGTGAAATGATCTTGGTTTTTTTTTGTTTGTTTGTGGTTCCGGTCATGGGGCCTGAACTCTGGGCCTGGGCGCTGTCCCTCCGCTCTTCGGCTCAAGGCTAGCGCTCTACCACTTGAGCCATAGCGCCACTTCCGGCTTTTTTCCTTTTTGCTTATGTGGTGCTGAGGAATCGAACCCAGGGCCTCATGCATGCGAGGCAAGCGCTCTACCACTGAGCCACCTTCCCAGCCCCTGAAATGATCTTAACAAAAAATATAAGGCAGGAAAAGAGCTCAGCACCAGTGGGTTATGTCTGTAATCCTAGCTACTCAAGAGATTGAGATCTGAGGATCAAAGTTCATAGACAGCCAGGGCAGGAAAGGCCATGAGACTCTGATCTCCAATTTACCACCCAAAAGCCACAAGTGGTAGAGTGCTAGCCTTGAACACAAAAGCTTAGGGACAGTGCCCAGAACCAGCGCACACCACACACACACACAAACACATACACAAAAGCAGAAAAAGAATGAGAAGGTGAATATATGATTATCTATCCAAAATTCCAAGAAGATCAAAAGGAATTAGACATGGCATTTCTTGCCAAGGACAGCATGTGTTCAAGAGATGTGTGAGATGGATGCTGGTAGCTCATGCCTGTAACTCTCCCTTCTAGGAGGCTGAGACAGGATATTGGTACCAAGCCAGCTGGACAGAAATCCCCATGAGATTCCAGCTATAAAATAACCAGCAAATAGCAGGGCTGAAGATGTGGCTCAAGTGGTAGAGAACTAACTGAGCCAGTAAGCAGAATTAGCACAAGGTCTAAAGTTCAACCCAACTACCACCAAAAAGGAGGCAGGAAAGGGTTGTGAGAACAGATGGGCTGAAATGCTTGCCAAGAAGATGCTTAGTGAACTCTTCATTTTGTTGTTGTTTGTTGTTGGTCATGGGGCCTGAACTCTGGGCCTGGGCGCTGTCCTTCAACTCTTCAGCTCAAGGCTAGCACTCTACCACTTGAGGTACAGTGCCACTTTTGGCTTTTTCTGTTTATGTGGTGCTGAGGAATAGAACCCAGGGCCTTATGCATGCAAGGCAAGCACTCTACCACTGAGCCACCTTCCCAGTCTCTTAAGGGACCTACTTTTCTAGCATGTTTCAGGCTACCTAGAATACTAAGCTGTGGTTTAAAGATGAAACATACTCTAAGAATTCAGACACCAGTGAGGTTCAATCTAACCATCAAAAATGACCACCAGGCAGACTGTTGTCTAGAAAGATTCAGAGTCAACATTTCAAAGTGTGGACAGGAATGATATGGAGCCTCTCTAGAAATTAAATCACAGAGTCAATTATTGAAATCTAAGAGACAGCAAGAATGGCAAATAAAAGCCAAAGGGGAACTATGCATTTCTCCAGTGTATGCTACAAAACACTTAAAATGAGTGTAACTCCAAGGAATGAATGGGAGAAGAACAAGCAAAAATCCTCTTCTTTATTAGATGTCTCAGATTTCAAGCTGAGGAACTTACCTTATTCACTCTTTTTTGTTGTTGTTATCAGTACTAGGGCTTCCACTCTGGACTTGAGTTCTGTGTTTTCGCTTTTTTTTTTTTTTTTTTCCCTCAAGGCTAGTGCTCTACAACTTGAGCCCAGCTCCATGTCCAGGCTTTTGGTTTTTTGGTTGTTAATTGGAGATAAGACTCTCACACTTTCCTGCTGGGGCTGGCTTAGAACCATAATCCTCATCTCAGCCTCCTGAGTAGCTAGATTACAAGTGTGAGTTACTGTCACACAGCTATTTTTAAAGTATGAAATTTTTAAAGTACGAAAGTGAATAAGGTAATTTTAAGGTATGAAGGTCAACAAGACAAATAAGGAATGGCTAAAAAGAGAGGTTTAATTAAACTGACTGTATTAAGAGGATTAATAGGAACTATATTAAGATAAACAGAACTCTGAATACAGTGGACAGGATAATGATAAACAGACTGATATTTACTGGATCAGTCAGGCAGACTACAGAGACTTTAAAGCATCAAGACAAAACTAAAGAGACATTCAACAACTACAAGAAATCACAGAGTGAGATATAAGGAAGAAACACAGGCAAATGAGAATTCTTTTGAGAAGTAGTTGGATTTGGGTTTTTTTAGGTAAAATCAATATGCAGCAAAAGTTGGCCTTAAATTCAAAATCCCAAGAATCGTCTCAGTCCCATAAATGTTGGGATTATAGGACTGTAATACCACACCTTGCTTGCAATGGGGATTTCTAGTTCTACAAAGGCATTATTTAGAAAGTCAAGAAAATCATACTTAGTGAGAACATTGTAGTCTATAATCATAGAAGAAAGCAAGGAGAACTTAAGTGTGGTTTAGCACAGACACTTTTATATAAAGACAGTTGGATATAAAATCTCACATTACCTTCTAGTTACAGAACTTTAGAAAGTTAGTCTAATCCCTCTGAGGCTGTCTCATCTGTAAACAAAATACCTTCCAAGATCATTGTATTAACCCAAAGCCGTGGTTCACACCTATAATCCTAGCTTCTGAGGAGGTGGAAATCAAGAAGATCTCAGTTCAAAGTCAGCCCATGCAAGAAGTTGGCAAGACCCCATCTCAACAAATAACAGCTGAGTGTGGTAGTTCATGACATCCCAGATACATACATGATGGTCTGGGCTGGCCCAAGCATAAATGTAAAGCTCTAGTTAAAAAAAATAATAACTAGGGGCTGGGAAGGTGGCTCAGTGGTAGAGTGCTCGCCTTGCATGCTTAAGGCCCTGGGTTCGATTCCTCCAGCACCACATAAGCAGAAAAAAAAAAAGCCAGAAGTGGCGCTGTGGCTCAAGTGGTAGAGTGCTAGCCTTGAGCTGAAGAGCTGAGGGACAGCACCCAGGCCAAGAGTTCAGGCCCCACAACCGGACCCAAAAATAATAATAATAATAACTAAAGCAAAAGGAGCTAGGATGTAGCTTAAAAGGTAAAGCACCTGCCCAGCAAATGTGAGACCTTAAATTCAAACCCTAGAACCATCAAAACAACAACAGAAGTTATTGCATTAGAGATGATGCATGTAAAATGCCTAGCACGGCACTAGATAGGTGCTTCTGTTAATATAATTGTTAATATTGCTATTCCTATGGAGCCAATCAACAAAGATTTATTAGGTATCTGTTATATGCCAAAGTGGTACTGGAAGATGCTAAGAGGATATAGAAGACAGACTGTAGACAACCTATAGGAGAAAGAAAAAGAGAGAGAGTCTAGGAAATATTAAATATCTATTACAGAATAACTTAATAGCTCTTTATTTTTTAATTTTTTGTTTTCTGAGATTGAATGTTGAAATATAAAATATAATCAGCCTTTAAATACACATCCTATGAACACATACAGAAAATAGTAATATAATACCAGCAATATAATTTTCAGCTAAAAGAATTAGCAGATATCCAAAAAAGATTGTTAGTATAACCACAAATATGGCAAAGAAAAGGCTAGGTTAGAACTGCAAAGATGAATCTAGAAGAACCCAGAGACTAGTCCATAAAAATAATGAAATAATCCTTGGCCCTAAGAAGAAATACTGGCATGAGTGTATACAAAATGACTCCTGTGTGAATGAATCTCTGTGACTCAGAGTGAATGGAAGTCAAAAGACAAGACAGGAAGAACACAAACATTCAGAGGTCAAAGGCCACCAAGTAAAAGAGCTCAAAACTCAGAATACAAGAACTGTCTGTCAAAAGGTTTCAAAAGGATACATTAAAAATAAAAGTTCTTATACAATAATATAATCTAAACATATAAATCTCAAGTTAAGAATTAAAATTATTTCCATTTACCTGATTGCTTAGAATTTCTTTCTTTCCACTGAATATTTTTGCATTTGATCTGGTTTTGTCTCTCTTTTCGGAGTCGTTCTAATCTTTGAGCTTGAAAAGAAATATTATAACTATAAGTTTGTCAATGAAAGTTTACTATAAACAAAGACATAATTAACTACCTTTATATGAATAAAGATGTTTTATATTGCATATGTAGGAAAAAAGTCATAAAATTTTAAAGGTGGCACCCCTGAAAAGCAAATACCAACAAAAACATGAAAATATTCTTGATTTATAATTGAAATTAGAGGATATAAAACATTAATAGAGATCATAAAGATAGTATTAACATGGAAGAGAATAATAAAATGTGAAAACTTCTGTGATTAATATGACATTTCATTATATAAATCATTAATAACGGTCTTAAAGGAATTTTAATGCACAAATGAACTGAAGTGAATATTACATTACAGGAATAAAATTACTGTTATGAATTACTCTACCCGTTTCAAAAATTAAAGATAAATGAACTCAGACTAGACTATTAAAGTTTTAAATATAAAATCCTTTATCTAAAAATCATGAAAATTATAAAATGTCAAAGCTATATAAATTAGCATAGCTTTTCTTCAGTGGGCTGAAACAGTTTATAGGTAGTAAAATAAATGATTTGTATCTTTGTACATTAGTCAAATCTTAAAAAGAATAATTTTTCTCTTAAAAAATTTAAGATATGCTGAAAGGATTAACAAAGTAAATACCTTGGTCACAAGGACAACTAGCACCTTAGTGCTACCAAAAGAAAAGTCCAACTCTAAGATTCACCTAAAGCTATGCATTTATGACTATCTGGCTGATAAGCCTTAAAAATCAGTGAGCTGAGCCTTTCAAGAAATGCCATTGGCATCCATTAACAACGTTGCATTAAGATCACAATGGACTAGAAAATCAGAATCAATGTCATCATCTAAAATTCATTTCTCTTGCTAAGCTTCAACAATCTATTTGGGCACAAAATACATAACATATATCTTGTTTTCAACCACTTTCAAGGTAGAAAATCATATACTCCTGTTTTAGCATTATGTTAAAGAAATATAGAAAATATGCTTACCAAAAATTGAAACTATACTGCAAAAAGCATCCTGACAATGTCACTATATCTAACTAAATCCCATTGAAGAAAAATGCCTTCAATTGCAATTAATAAATATGAAAGGTACAGCCAAAGTAATATAATCATAAAGCTCTCAATTTAGCAGCATTCTCCTACAGAAATCCATTCAACCTGTCATATAAGATATCATCTCAATAACTTGCAAGGAAGTCAGTTTCAACTAGAGAACTGAGAATCAATGGTTCTAAATTATATTCAAGCCCTATTTTGATAACAGTTCCTTTAGATACTGGGAAATGCTATTAATTATTTTCATGAAGGCAAATTACTCTTTGTAATATCAGTGATGCTAAATTCTTAGACAAAACCTTAATGTGCCTTTCACTGTGAATTGTATTCAGCTATACCTGCAATATTCCTTTGTGTATATTTTACCTTTGAATCATGAAAGTAAGTTTGTAAATATTTTCATTGTTATAATACATCTCTTACTACTATCTTTCCCAGGGTTAGCAAGTTATTGCTGATTTGGAGATCATATTTTTTGATGACCAAATAAATGGTTAGCTCCTAGAATACCCTGTCATATCACAACTATAGTATGTATTTTTAATAAAGTAGTCAAGTAAATGTCTTAATTTATTTATCACATTCTCCTTGAAAGGCTATCAAAAAAACATAAGCCTGAAATGGGTAATGAGAAACTTTTAAAAGATTAAAATTAAAATTAAATATACAGACCAAACATGTAATATATAGATATGAAACTATATATGTGTGCATATATATATGTATATATATCTTTATATATATACATATATATTATATATATGCACACACATACACAAAAGTTGATCATTTTTAAACCACAAAAGTCAACAAGAAAGTAAAGGTAAAACATCCACAACAGGAATCCCTTTTTAAATTGTATATCCAACATGGGAATTCCCATTACAATTAGGCTTAACAAATGTTCAGCTGTCTCAGCCCACTCCCCATCCCCCCAATTCCTCCAGGAGCAAGAACTGCCCGAGGCCATAGACTGCACGCCTGGGCTAGTCAGCTCAGAGTGCTAACGGCTCTTTATTACATCATCTTTAAGTCTGCCTCCAGGTAGTCTATCTACTGGGACTTAAATGTTCCTCTGGAAAGACATACCAAACAAGTCCACTTCCTTTTCTACACAGGGACTTTTTAGAAAAATAACATTACACATGCCTCCCCTTCTCTCCTGTCCCACCTCTTCCTTTACCATCTACTTTCTCCTAACAGCATTCCAGAGGTACTTTCCATTTCCCACTCACATAGATGGAGATAACAACAGATTTCCTCCCAGTCTGACATATGCATGGTCCCATTAGCATACAAGAACTTCCCCCATTACACTAGTTCCAACATTATGCATTATCCCATAAGATTGTTTGCTAATTTAAAGTCAGAAGCCAATGTTTACCTGTATTTGAGCGTCTTCTAATACCAAAGTCCCAACTTGAGGTAATATCGACTGACTGGGCGTATACATAGCCCTGAGTCTCACCATTGCTTCCCTGAATTTCTGACCCACTGTCTCCAGGCATTGAAGGAGGATGAATCTTCTCTAGGTCAACATCATGATCAATGAGGACCATCTCACACATTCCCGTGTCATCACTGGTCACATGTGACTGCCGAATATGAGCTAGAATGATAGTTGGATTGTCCAAGAAGGCCATCCTTTCTGTGGGCCAATTTCCTTAAAAATCTATTTTCTCCTCTTCATATTGTTCCACCAGCTCACCTACCTAGAAACATGATGTACACAGCAATATTTAAGAATAAGGCAGAAAATGACTGGATCATTTTTCAAACACATTCAAGGTGGTAAAAAACTATCTTGAAAAATCAACATTTATCCCTGGACCTAGGAGTTTAAAGGGATTAAATCTAAGCTGAAAGAAAATCCTTATAAGCACTAGGGGCTATAACACTAGTCAATGAGATCTCCATGGTATCAGAGAGGAAAGCTTACGCTCTTGCAAAACAAATAATAGTAACTCCTTAGCAGGCAAGTCAAAGCACATAACTACTGTTAGGACAATAAATTCTCTTTCCTCTCTCCCTTCACTCCCATGCAGTCTCATTATTTTATAAGGTCGTGGGGGAACAAGTTGTATTTTCCTCAAATGATGTACTAAAGTAGGAAACTGTATTTCATCAGTTTACATTTCTCTTCCTGTCACATGGTTGTAGAGTGTTTAAAAGGGCAATACATAGATTTCTGAGGTACTAGGGATTTTATAAAAAGTATACCACAACAGTAAATGTGCTTAATAAACACATTTGAAGGTAGGATTGTGCTTTAAAAATAAAATGGATTAATCAAAAATGCCTTGCTACAAGATTATTATTTTAAAACCTAATTGTAAGAACTGCTTCTTCAATCCTGTAAACTATAAAGATGTTTATCCTAGGGAGTACAGTAGTGCCTCCTCAGCTAACTGAAAATATTCAATAAAGAAAACATTACAGGTCAGTGGTTAGGAACTAGGCTCCAGAAATAGAACTGGTCACTTGCTAACAATGTGATCTTGGTCAAAATACTTGAAACCTTTTTTAAGCTTTGTGTTCTTCATTTAGAAAATGGAAGTTCCAGGCTGGGAATGTGGCTCAGTGGTAGAGTGTTTGACTCGCATGCATGAGGCCCTGGGTTTGATTTCTCAGCACCACATAAGCAGAAAAAGCCGGAAGTGGTGCTGTGGCTCAAGTGGTAGAGCACTAACCTTGAGCTGAAGAGCTGAGGGACAGTGCCCAGGCCCAGAATTCAAGCCCCACGATTGACAAAAAAAGAAAAAGAAAAAAGAAAATGGAGGTTCCAGGATGAGAGAAAATATAGATGATAATTTAGGTAAGAAGACTATATATAGCACAAAATGTAAGTTAAAAGAATAGATGGTTTTTCAAAAGAATACATGGCACATAAATAACTGGAGGCTATTATTAATAATTATGATGGTGGTGGTTTAAAAAAAATACTCTTTAGGGGGTGGTACTGAAGTTTGAACTCAAACTCCCACTTGCAAAGTAGATACTCTACCATGTCAGCCACAACACCAGCCATTTTTGCTTTAGTTCATTTCTCAGTTAGGGTTTACCATTTGTGAGGAGCCACCTTCAACTGTGATCATCCTACTTATACCTCCTAGGCAACCAGAAATTACATAAGCATGCCACTGTGCCCACATTGGTTAAGCTGGAGGTCTCGGTAATTTTTTTACTTAGTCTGGAGATGATGAACCACAATTCTCCCAATCTAAGCTTCCTGAGAAACTGGGATCATGAGCCATATTACTCACCTTAAAAATGCCATTATTAAGCTGGGCGCTGGTGGCTCATGCCTGTAATCCTAGCTACTCAGGAGGCTGAGATCTGAGGATCGCGGTTCAAAGCCAGCCCGGGCAGGAGAGACCATGAGACTCCTATCTCCAATAAAACCACCAGAAAACCGGAAGTGGCACTGTAGCTCAAGTGGTAGAGCGCTCACCTTGAGCTGAAGAGCTAAGGGACAGCGCCCAGGCCCAGAGTTCAAGCCCCACGACCGACAAAAAAAAAAAAAATGCCATTATTAATTCTACTGTTAAATGCCATTATTAATTCTTAAAGTAGCCACAAAATATATCAATACCTTATCTTTCTTTAGGAAGTTCATGGAAGATAAAATAAGTCTGTGGTTCTTTTGAATAGAGGGCACCTCCTTTTTTTTTTTTTTTTTTTGGTACTGGGCTTTAAAATGAGGGCCTGGAGCTTGCCACAATTTGGCTCAGGGCCAGACTCCAACT
This sequence comes from Dipodomys merriami, assembly GCF_024711535.1. Classification (NCBI taxonomy): domain Eukaryota; kingdom Metazoa; phylum Chordata; class Mammalia; order Rodentia; family Heteromyidae; genus Dipodomys; species Dipodomys merriami. Next base: position 41,035,933 of record NW_027202382.1, read on the forward strand.
GTAATTCACCTATCTATGCCTTCTGAATAGCTAAGAAAACAAGACACGTGCCACAGCATCTACAGCCATCCTCCACACTAGAAACTCATAAGTACAAGGAATGTGAAAGCTGAACTGGATATGTTCCTAGAAATAGTCCTAAAGGTTTTTATTTTTAAAAAATAAACAAAAAAACACAACTATAACCAAGGCTGGGGATGTAGCTCAGGGGTAAGGGACTTGTGTACCATGAGAAAAGCCTTGGGATCAATCCCTATAACACAGATTTTCTTGTCATGTGTTTCTTCTGAAGATTAAACATAAATAAGGGAAAGTCTATTTAATAAATCATTATAGCCAACTGAGGTTTTAAACTTTTTGTCTGGGGCTGGGGGTGTGTGATAAGGGTGCCTGGCCTAGCAAGCAAGAGCCATGAGTGCAAGCCCTAGTATAAAGCAAAAGGAGAGAGAAAAGGAGGGGAAGAGGGGTAGGGAGAGGAGATTTTTCTCTGTGATCACAGCAGGTCTTGAAGACACATATAAGGAAGTTTAACTGAGAAGCATACATAATCAAGTACATTAATATTTATTTTTCCCTTTAAATATATTCACTGACTACTACTTTTATACTGGGGTAAATGGAAAATACACAGAGAAGTCAGAATTGCCAGAACAAATTTCATAATGCAACTCAACACATCTCCTGATACCATGGGATTGTGTCAAATTTTGAGATATTTGGCCCTAGAGGTATTAATATATGATTTGAAATATATCAATCTAAGAACTTACAAGATTAAACAGGAACATTTAAATTTCACACATATAACCATAGATAGTATACAAGCATAGAATTGTCTGTAAATAAGAGTATTTGTCACAGAATTAGATTGCCAGGGCTACAATAACCATAATGTGGCTGTAACAGTGGAAGGAAAGCAACTAGATGTTGGAGGTAGGAAGAGGTTCCACTTTCACATTAACTAGTTCTCTCCTGAAAAATCAAGGGTTTCAATAAGAAGCCCCAACTGGCTGGATGCTGGTGGTTCACTCCTGCAATCCTAGCTACTCAGGAGGCTGAAATCTGAGGATCACTATTCAAAGCCAGCCTGGGCAGGAAAGTCAATGACAATCTTATCCATGGAGTTGTGGCTCAAAATGATAGAGCACTAGCCTTGAGCAAAAAGGCTAAGGGACAGTTCCCAGGCTGAGTTCAAACCCCAAAACCAAGAGAAAAAAGAAAAGAAAAAAGCACTAAAAGGTCATAAGGCAAAAGGTGAAGCAAAAGCACAATGAAGTACCCTTGATAAAAATCTTTCTCAGAGCCGGGCGCTGGTGGCTCACGCCTGTAATCCTAGCTACTCAGGAGGCTGAGATCTGAGGATCGCGGTTCAAAGCCAGCCCGGGCAGGAAAGACTGTGAGACTCCTATCTCCAATAAACCACCAGAAAACCGGAAGTGGCGCTGTAGCTCAAGTGGTAGAGCGCTCACCTTGAGCTGAAGAGCTGAGGGATAGCGCCCAGGCCCAGAGTTCAAGCCCCACGACCGACCAAAAAAAAAAAAAAAAAAATCTTTCTCAGCTAAATGAATCTGGTCCATTACAGCTTATAATACTCTAACTCCCCAACAGGAGAGACCTCAAAGCACCCAGAGAACCATGAGACCTCAGTTGGGTGCTGGTGGCTCATGCCTGTAATCCTAACGACTCAGCAGGCTGCAATCTGAGGACAGTGATTCGAAGTCAAGCCCAGCAATAAAGTCCTTGAGACTTATTTGCAATTAACTACCCCCCCAACACACACACACACACACACACACACACACACACACACACACACTAGAACTTCATACATCGAGGAATCTGTTTGATTTATTCAATGAATATTTATCATATCAGTATCAGTACTGATAAGAAACTCCCATAGGAATACCCTGAAAAATGTGCTTTTATACATGTCACCTGCTACTTCCTATTAGGTGTTCTTGAAGATGTAGAGCATAAGTTCCACAAGGACAAGGGCCATAACACCACATCCCTAACACAACCCAGATGTTACCCATGGCAGGAATTCAATACGTGTTGCTTTGCAACTACCAATGACTATCCAATTTTGTTGTCGAGGTAAGTCATATGTAAACATGTCAGATATGAGATTAAGAAAAGACTGCTGCTTTTTTTAATACAGACACAAGAGCTTCCCTTCAATGTGCCCTTCAAAAACTGTCACCTTGGGACAATATCAACTGGTTTTGCTTTTCAGAACCACAAACATTTTCTTAAATCTTCTTAAGAGCAGCTAAGTATCATTTGAAGATATAATTGATTTCTAAAACAAAGTCATTCAGGACACAGAAGAAAACAAGTTATTTTCTGTTTAGTTGCACAAAGAGAAAAAAAAATAAAGCTAATATTGGCCAGGGTTCAGTGACTCTCACATCTACTGAGAAGGAGTAAAATTGGGACTCTTTAGAAGGCAATATGACAATATTTATCAAAATATAAAATCTGAACAACCTCTAAGCAATCCCACTTACAGGACTCATACTAAAAAGATAATTACACAAAAATGTAATATGTACTGAAACTCTAAAAGTAATCTAAGCATCTATTAATAATGCCATGAGACATATACATACACAATACCATGCACTCTAGATGGTACAAGATGGATTAAAAAAAATAAAGTGTAGTGCACACATAGGACTGAATATTATTCAGCCCAAAAAGCTGAAGATACAGCTCAGTCAGTGGTAGAGTGTTTGCCTAGTATGCACAAGATCCAGGACTGTAAAACAACAATCACAACAAAAGGTTATTATTCAGCCTTTAAATTCTAATATATGCTTCCATATGAATAAACCTTAGGGTTCTTATCTGCAAAGTAAAATAAGCCAGTCACTGAAGGACTAACACTTGCATGGGATACCAAGAGTAATCAAGTTCACAGAAAAGGCAAGGGAAATGATAGCTGCCACAGGCTGGAAGGAGTAAAGATTGGGAAGCTGTCTAATAGCTATATTTCAGACTAGGAAAAAGGAAGAATTCTTGAGATGAGTGCTGATGATACCTACAAAATAATGTAAATCTGCTTCATGCCAGTAAATTATACATCCATGCATGTAACCCTAGCTACTCAAGAGACTAAGATCTGAAGATCTTGGTTTAAGGCCAATCTAGGTTAAAAAAAAAAAAAATTGCTCAACTTTATCTCCAAAATAACCATCACAGTGGTGGCTCAAGTGGTAGAGCTCGAGCCAAGCAAACAAGCAAAGCAAGCACAAAGCCCTGAGTTCAAAACCCAGAACCAAAAAAAAAGGGGGGCAGGGGAAGGGAATGTGGCTCAGTGGTAGAGTGCTTGCCTTGCATGAATGAGGCTCTGGGTTCAATTCCTCAGCACCACATAAGCAGAAAAAGTCGAAGTGGTGCTGTGGCTCAAGCAGTAGAGAGCTAGCCTTGAGCTGAAGAGCTGAGGGACAGTACCCAGGACCAGAGTTCAGGCCCTACAACTGACACAAAAAAAAAAGATTTGAACAAACGATTTTATGCTATATATTTTTTAGTACAGTTTAATGCTTATGTTTTTAATGCCTAAAACTTGAAAAAAATTAAAGAAGCTTGTATTGCTTGACTTTTTAACTACAGGACTTCTCAAAGCTTCAAAATTATTCATGAGTACTGTGAAAATCTCCAAAGGGGGATCTAGAATGGGGCATCTAGTAAGATAATGTAATCCAAACCTATCTGCTCCCTAAACACTTCTTGAGAAACACTAAAGCATATCAAAGTTTCAAAGAACCCAGTTTAGGAGAGCTGCTGCTCTACTGGGTTCAATTCCCAGCACTGAAAAAAATAAATAAGAAATGCCGCTGTGCTGGGAAGGTGGCTCACTGGTAAAGCGCTTGCCTTGCATGCATGAGGCCCTGGGTTCGATTCCTCAGCACCATATAAGCAAAAAGAAAAAAGCCGGAAGTGGCGCTGTGGCTCAAGTGGTAGAGCGCTAGCCTTGAGCTGAAGAGCTGGGGGACAGCGCCCAGGCCCAGAGTTCAGGCCCCACGACTGGACTCAAAAAAAAAAAGAAAAAGAAAAAGAAAAAAGAAAAAAAAAAAGAAATGCTGCCCCACACTTTCACAAATGCTGGCTCTTCTGGTCCTGAATGCCTTCCTCCTAGACATAACCAACTCCTGGCTCTCTGAAATAGTCTTTTTTATATACCTTTATACTATCAGACAAACAGTATCAGGCTCCAGGAGGTCATCATCTCCTTGAAGCTGTATTGTTTTTATAGCTTTTCTTCCACTTTTGTTTTTTTGGAGGGGGCCAGTGCTGGGCGTAAAACTCATGGCTTCATACATGCTAAGTACTAGAGCTATAACCCTACCTAGTCTCTTTCACCAATTTTAAAACTCTAGGTCCTTAAAGCACACAGATCTGTTTTGTTATACATGGAAGCAATTGGGATGTCTAAGCAGAATAGGAAGACAGTTAAAAATGTCCCAGAATGACAGCCATTTTTAATGTATTGAGTGCTAACTACTATGTGCTAAGTATGGCTCCAGGTACAATCTGGATTCTATTGCCATTTTACACACCCATTTGTATCAGTAATAATCATGTAACACGCATATGAGAATTTAGAATATGCTATAAACATGGAAATAATTTGTAATAGGTTCTAATGAATATCAAGTTCAAATTCAATTTTTAAAACTTTAGCATACATACTCTCAAACTTTATAATAGTTTATCAAAAAACATAATGTTCAACATTGCAACACAATACAATGTAAGTGCACTAACAAACACATACACACACACAAGAACAATGGCAAAAGGGAAATAATTCAGGATAAATCAGTGCATGCCATAAGACCTTGGATATTTGCAACAGGTAGACTACAGAAATTGGGAAGCAAAACACAGTGACATCAGCTAGCCTTAATTTACTAAGAAAGGTAGAACCAGTCTATCTTTCCCCAAGAATTCATATATCACTCAAAATAAAACTATTAAGACATTACTAATTGTATTCCCATTTTACAGGTTAAAAAAAAAAAGTGACGCAAAGGTTTCCAAGAAAGTAGCTAAAACCCAAACAGAGCTATGAATCTACACAGTATAACTAAGAATAAAATCTAAGAGTTTGAGATCTTAGGCATTTTACTACTCAGCCACTCAAAACAAAAAGTAACATGTCACAATAATCATAACAAAAAGGATTTTTAAAATCCTATTATGCTTCTTTCAGTCCTAAGGCCTGAGAAAAACTGTTCTCATGGGTCTTAGTGAAAGATGTAAGACAGACCCTGCAATAGACAGATCCTTAGCTCCCCCTACTAATACAGCATTAATTTGTACAATAGCAAGAAATAAGTAGTCCATGTAATCGTTGTTCCAAAATTAAAATAAATTACACAAAATATACACATGAAAGAAACTTTAGAGACCATTTACTTTTATTTTTATTTTTTTGTCAGTTGTAGGGCTTGAACTCTGGGCCTGGGCGCTGTCTCTTCAGCTCAAAGCAAGCACTCTACCACTTGAGCCACAGCACCACTTCCGGTTTTCTGGTGGTTTATTGGAGATAGGAGTCTCAAGGTCTTTCCTGCGCGGGTTGGCTTTGAACCACGATCCTCAGACCTCAGCCTCCTGAGTAGGTAGGGTTATAGGCGTGAGCCACCAGCGCCCGGCAAGACCATCTACTTTTTGACCTGAAACCATAGAGGGCTACCATATATACTCAGGGCTAAGTATATTTTTTATATACTTTTTTATATACTTATATTTAGTTCTGGGGGCAGGGTTACACATGCTAGGCAAGTGCATTATCAATGAGCTATACCTCGACCTGCCTAAGTGTATTTTTCAAAATCTCTAATGATTCATGCAACTTCAGTTCCAAGTCCATACTTGAAGCGTTCTGTTTCTTCAAAAAACTAATCATAAGCAAATGAGTCCTCCTTGTATACTTTCATGCCCTAAGGATCTGACATAAGCAATGATATGACATAAAATACTCAAGTCTAGTCAAATGATTAGAAAGAAATTCCCCTTCCCAGACTTCTTCAAACTACTACCCATACTTCCTTCTGTCAGGCAGACTTGCAGCCCCCTCACCTGCAATTTGTGCAAACTTGTCTGAATAAGCAACAGCCTGAGGCTTCTCAAAGGTCTGCAAACTCCCAATCAAAAATTACTGCTGCCCCATCAATGTGTCATATAAATGTTGGCATGTTAATTGTGTATTTATAAGATTGTTAATGGTTAGTTAATTTACCTCCCACACTATTATTGTACTTGAAATGATTTAACGTCTGCTAAGGGAGTTAACAACATGTAACAGCAGATGCGAGATTTTTTTTTACCTTTCCACACTGTACCCCGACTTCATGGTATTAGGCAAGTTAAACCTGAGTCCTGTACAAAAGCAATCACATTTATTTTCCATAATAAGGAGTGATCACAAGCTAAAAAAGAAAAAAACAAATCAGGAACCTTTTTATTATATTTAAAGTTTTCCACTTACAGAAAGCAACAGAACCTCTTTCTACTAAGATTTAAACATTGTTTGATCTAGTTACAGTTCAGAATTCATACTTCCTGGAGAAAATAATTTTATTAACATAAAATATATTGTATTGCTTTTAAACCTCTAATTATCTCTGTTAACTTTAAACTAAACCTTATTTATTTTCTTTTTTGATTAGCAAAAATTGAGATGTTTCTTTGAATTGTTCTGGGGATTAAAATCTTCTCCATATGAAAACATCTAATTTCATTAGAAAGTCAATGATAAAGCCATATACCTGCAGTTTATTGTTTCCTTTCCCATTTTCACTTTCACACTTGGAGTAAAAGGATTTACTGAAGTAAATCAGAAATGTCTGTCTTCTTTTGAACGAGAGTCCTTCATTTAAACCTTACCTAAGTACTAGATATTAGGAACCTTACAAAAAGATACAAACACCGGCCTGTCCCTTCTGTGGCTTACTTACAAGCTTTAGCAAAAACTAAGTCATAGGCATGGCATACAGAAATAACAGCTCCAGAGGTCAGTGGCTCACTGACTGAGATGTGAGCATCAAGGTTAAAAGCCAACCTGTGCAAGAAAGCCAAGAGACTTTTATCTCCAATTAATCAGCACGAAAGCTTGGAAGGGAGTTGTGGCTCAAATGATAGAGGACTAGCCGTGAGCAAAAAAAAAAAAACAAACAAAACTACTGGGGCTGGGAAGGTGGCTCAGTGGTAGAGCGCTTGCCTTGCATGCCTGAGGCCCTGGGTTCGATTCCTCAGTACCACATAAGCAAAAAGAAAAAAGCCGGAAGTGGCGCTGTGGCTCAAGTGTAGAGCGCTAGCCTTGAGCTGAAGAGCTGAGGGACAGTGCCCAGGCCCAGAGTTCAGGCCCCACGACTGGACCCAAAAAAAAAACGAAACTACTGGACAGCACCCAAGCCCTGACTTCAATAGCAAGCACCACCAGAAAAAAATAAAACAGGGAAATAACACAAGGCAATATACATACAACCTTCCAACTGAGACACTAAGACTACATTTTACAACAGACTGAAATGGCCCAGAAAGCTTCAGTAAAGGAAGAGAGGTCGTGGTATTTTTAAGGACAAATAGGTTTTTCTTAGGCAGAAACACAGACAGTAACATGGCATCTCCTAAGCTCTTAACATGAGCTGTAACCATTCCTCATCATGTAACCACCACTTAATACTTAGACCCAATCCAGAAGAAAAATACTAATGTCATCTTCATTTTATAGATTAAAAAGAAAAACTTGGGGGCTGGGAAGGTGGCTCAGTAGTAGAGTGCTTGCCTTGCATGCATGAGGCCCTGGGTTCGATTCCTCAGCACCACATAAGCAGAAAAAAAAACCCGAAGTGGCACTGTGGCTCAAGTGGTAGGATACTAGCCTTGAGCTGAAGCACTAAGGGCCAGTGCCCAGGCCCAGAGTTCAGGCCCCACAAATGACTAAATAAATAATAATAAAAAGAAAAACTTAAAGAAGTAACTTGCCTGAAAGTAGTTGGTAGATTTTAATAGGTCAGACTTTGTAGCTTCGCCCATCAAAAAACAGAGTCTATTGGCTCACTCCTTAAATTTGGACACATGAATTACTTACCCTGTATGTGTATATGTGTGTGCATGTGTGTGTACGTGTGTGCACACATACATGTGCATGTATTACTAGGGGTTGAACCTTGATCCCCAACTTGCTAGGCAAATCTTTATTTGAGCCATCCTCCCAGCCCTGTGATGGGCTTTGACTAACAGCAGCTAGTGGAAACACTGTGCAAGTTCATTTGAGGCCTGCAAACATTGGCCTCAAAATACTATGGCCTTGGAACACTTCCAAATCTTGAAAAGAGAAAAAAAACAGTTCTTTTTTCTTTTTGCAGAGTTAGAGATGGAACACAGAGCCTTGAACATACTAGGCAAGCACTCTACCCCTGAGCTACATCCTTAGCCCCAGGGAATTTTTTAGTAATCATCCATATTTCGTATTCTATCCTATATTTCTGTTTAACAGAAAAATGTGTCCCTGAAATTGATACTCCAAGAAAATGTGCAATGCTTACTTGGCTGCTAGTACCTTATCACACACCAGTATTCTCCTAACCCTAGTTTGAGCAGTAAGGGTTTAATGGAAAAATATAGCTTCAGTGATGGAAATATCTAATTCTGTAAAGATTAAGAGGTATTTTATCAATGGACAGGTCAAGATCTAAATTTTGCTCAGTAGATGTTTCCTGTGAAAAGTATGAAGAATCTAAGTATTAATCACATCAAACTATAAAGTTCTAAATTAGAATATATTATTCAGCTGTTATGAAGCAATCAGTTTCTTCAAAATGTTTTGAAATTAATGTGTATTAGCTAGCAGTAGCTGTGAAATTTCAGACAACCTAACCACCCACCACCCTCAAAACTCCAAACCTGCCAACATTTCTGGCAGTTTCAAGAAATCTGTCAGTTTGGTGCAATGTAGCCCTAAATTATTTTCCAATGGGTGTTGCCTCTCTGACATTACAGATTTGATTGATATTTGTGAAAATAAACAATTTGGGGCTTTAAGATCTCAGGTAAAAATGTTTACAATTTTACCTAGAGTGAAAATAATGAACAATGCCAAAGAAACTAGACTGTTTTTCAGTGTGAAATTACCAGTTTAGAGGCTTAAACTATAAATAGAACTCAACTGCCTATCTAATACAGATTTCATTCTTTGACAACAGAGCTACAGCATGGAGAGAAAAATAAAAACATTGCTTTCATGGGTCTGAAAGGGTATATGGTAGACAGAATCCTAAGTTAGTTACAGAAATTCATGCCTCTTGGCATGGTCTACCTATCCCATTGTAGGTTGCCCCCTCTCTTGGATGTGGGTGAGACCTAATTTGCTGACAGCCAATAGGATATGACAAAAGTGATAGGAGAGGCACTGCCTAGAAATTATATATATGACACTACAGACACATGAAATAAATTCTACCAACAACCTGAAAAGGCTTGGAAGCTTTTTCCCTAGTTGAGTCCCCAGCTAGGTCAGAACCAGGTAGCACTTTAACTTCATACTTTTGAGATGATGTGCAAAAACCAAGCTGAAGTCTTGACTCCTAACTCATTGTGTGAGCATAAGCTTTTTTGTTTTAAATTGATAAGCTTGTGTTCATTTGTCATGCAGCAAGAGAAAATGAAAACAAATCTCAAGATTCTCCAGTTCCATTCACCTGCTCCTTCTGCCCCTTGCCTTGTGTCTGTAATCCTAACTACTTCGGAGGCTGATATTATTGGGAACATAGTTTGAGGCCAGGCCAGGCCAGGCCAAAAAAAAAAAAGTTCTTGCAACCCCTTTTCAACAAAGAACAAAGAACCCAGGCAGGAAGAGAGAACTTATCTCAAAAGTAAAGTGCAAAAATCAGGGCTAGAGGCATGGCTCAGTGCTAAGAGCACCTGTTTAACAAGCGTGAGAATCAGAGTTCAAACCCCAGTACCAAAAAAAAAAAAAAAAAAGGCAACAGTGAATCATAAGATTACTTAGGAAATACAAATTCTGGTTCTAATTACCAGAAACCTAATTGCATGGCTTTGGAAAAGTCATTTCTGTCCCTCACAAAACTAAAATATAAATTTTGTTATTATCCATGTTTTATAAATCAGTAAACTAAGGTACAACTTGCTAAATACTGTACAAGTAAGAAGTAGTGTAATGATAATACTTATGGATCCAGAATACCGTTCCAAGTAACACTTGATGTCTATTCATCAAAATCTTTATCCACTGCACCACTAGTCTAACAAAGGGAAGAAAAAACATCTGTTCAACCCTCAAAATGCTGGAATTCTGAATTAAAATGTTAAATCACATTTCCTATCAAGAAGAAAGTCAAGGGCTGGGAAGGTGGCTTAGTGGTAGAATGCTTGCCTTGCATGCATAAGGTCCTGGGTTCAATTCCTCAGTACCACATAAGCAGAAAAAGCCGGAAATTGTGCTGTGGCTCAAGTGGTAGAGCGCTAGCCTTGAGCTGAAGAGCTGAAGGACAGTGCCCAGGCCCAGAGTTCAGGTCCCACAACCAGCAAAAACAAACAAACAAACAAACAAAAAAACCCTTGAGCTCTAAAGATCATGGTTCAAAGCCAGCCCAGGGAGAAAGTCTGTGAGGTTCTCATCTCCAAATAACCACTAAAAAACGATGGAAGTAGAGTGTGGTAGAGTGCCACCTTGAACAAAAAAGCTAAGACAGTGCCCAGGCCTTGAGTTCAAGCTCCAGTACAAGCATAAAATCAAAAACAAAACAAAGGTTGAAAACAATGCTAGAAAAGTCTATAATGACCTATAATGGAAATATACAGGCTTCACAAACATGAATAAGGCCAAGAATATCAAAGTAGTCACTTACAACTTAGTTGTCTTAAAAACAAAGAAAACTTCCAAGCAACAGTGGCTGAGATCTGGAAGATCACGAGGAACCCAGGCATGCACAAGAGACCCCCCCCCCCCCTTCAACCAATATCTGGACTCAGTGACAAATGCCTAACATCCTAGATATGTGGGAGGCTGAGATTAGAATGATTAGGATTTGAGGCCAGGGAAGAAAAGTCCATCTCAATGGAAGAAGTAGAATGTGGTGAAATGGTCCTGTTATCCTAGCTACAGAAGAAAGCAAAACATAGGAAGACTATAGTCCAGACACATTCCAGAGCAAGGAGCAAGAAATATTCTGAAGAATAACCAGCACAAAATGATATGGCTCCATGATAGAAAACCTGCCTAGTATGCCTAGCAAGTGCAAGGCCCTAAGTTGAAACTCCAGTACTGCCCATGTCCCCCCCGCCAAAAAAAGAAAGCAGGAAGATGAAGAAAAAGAGATGACATTGAAATAATTTATAATGCTGATAATGCTGGCTCCTTTATCGGAAGCATTTACAATAAAATCCCTCCCAGTTCTATCTATGGACATCAGGCCATGCATGAGTTATTGCAGAAGCAAAGAGAAAATCCTTTGTAGTAGGAAAAATCAAGGGAATGGGGAGGCTGAGAAAGAGTAGTTAGGTAAAGCAGGCTGGAAAATGAGAACAATCAACCATCAAGCTAGCTGGGATCATATCTGGACTTGGCCACTCACTTTCTGTGGGGCTTCAGGGAGTACCAACTTGTGTGTCTCCATTCCCTCATCTATAAATGGGAATGATTCTGGTGCTTACCAGAAAAAGACTGAAAGAGTGAATACATGTTATATATGTCTGATACCTCTTAGTCCATGGTACAAATATTTACTATTATTACTGTTATTATTTTGAGGTATAAGATAAATTGTAGGGCTGGGAAGGTGGCTCAGTGGTAGAGTGCTTGCCCTGCATACATGAGACCCTGGGTTCGATTCCTCAGCACCACATAAGCAGAAAAAGCCAGAAGTGGCGCTGTGGCTCAAGTGATAGAGCACTAGCCTTGAGCTGAAGAGCTGAGGGACAGCACCCAGGCCCAGAGTTCAAGCCCCATGACTGACTAAAAAAAATAAATAAAATAAATAAATAAATGAATATATATATATATATATATATATATATATATATATATATATATATATATTTGTCAAAGAGGAAAAGCTTGAAGGTTGGAAGAGTGGGTAAATAGCAACATTTGAGACAGCAATGAAACAAGAAATATTGGAACAGGTACCTTTATTAACTAGAACAACATGAGCTCAAAGTTGATAATTAGATTGGCATTTCATAGAGATTGTTCTGGTAGTTGTATAAAAGATTAATCCAATGGGCAAGACAAAGATAGGTTATACAGCTGTGACTGCAGCGCAGGGAAGAGATGAAATTTGAAGTAAAGCAGTGAAAGATGATTCTATAAATTCAAGAAAACATTTAAGAGATAAAAAGTGATAGAACTTTGTGACTGAGTAGATGTGAAAAGGGAAAGCTTACAGCTTTTGTGATAGTGCCAGCAAAGTAAGACTGGACTCAGAGGTAAGAACAGGTTGGCAGATAGAGGGGATAAGGATCATGAGTTTAAGGCTAGTCTGGGTTGCACAGCAAAATCCTGTCTAAAAATAAATAAATAAATAAACTCAATAAGTAAACTCAAATAGCTCAGAAGAAAGCTTTGAGCAAATTTGGGAGAAATTAACATACAATTGACAGCTGATACCCTGGATGTGAATATATACACTCAGGAAGACTTGGAAGGGGAAAGAACCAAAGAAATAACAGTTAAAAGACAAACTGACAAACCCTTAGGAAGAAAAATCCAGAATTAAAGAAAAGAAAGTCAACCGCTGTCTGGATCCATGCATACTACATAAATTTACAAATATCTGAGCAGTTGGTTCTTTCACTAGCTTTGGAATCTCCTAATTTCCAGTATGAAGTTTCACCACTGGACTGTGAAATCCTTGAGAGAAAAGCATTATGAGCCTTCTTTGATTTCTACCACTAATGCTGATAACTATATGCTCATAAAATAAACCTGACTGAACAGAGAAAATTGAAATTTTTTCCCCAACTATAAAGGCTCACGGATGTTTTAAAGCCATGGGTTGCCTCCAAAAAGACCACAGTAATACAGAGTCTGAGGAGAGCTGAAGCAAAAGGGATAATGCAGCCTCTTCAGAGAACCATTAGGCAGTTCCTCAAAATGTATGTAAAAATAGAATTACCATGAGATCCAGCAATCTAACACTTACAAGTATATAACCAAGGGAAGTGAAAACCATGTTCCCACAAAACTTGTGACACGGTAGCCTTATTCATAAGAGCCAGAGGTAGAAATAACCTAAATGTCCATCAACTGATGAAGGGATAAAATTGGCCTATAGTACATACAATAGAACACTTAACAACAAAAAAAGATAAATACTGATACATGCCACAATATAGATGAATCTGAATAACATTTTGCTAAATAAAAGTAGCAGATACCAAAGACTATATTGCACGATTTCATAGAGATAGAAAGTAAATTAGTGCTTGCCGAAAGCTGGGGGAAGACTAGAGAGTAATTGTTAGAGGACTCAAGGTTCTTTTGGGGAAGATAAAAATGTTATGGAATGACATAATGATGATAGTCATACAACACTGCAAATATACAAATGCACTACATTGTACGACTTTTTTTTTTTTTTTTTTTTGGTCCAGTCGTGGGGCCTGAACTTTGGGCCTGGGTGCTGTCCCTCAGCTCTTCAGCTCAAGGCTAGCGCTCTACCACTTGAACCACAGCACCACTTCCGGCTTTTTTCTTTTTGCTTATGTGGTGCTGAGGAATTGAACTCAGGGCCTCAGGCATGCAAGGCAAGCACTCTACCACTGAGCCAACTTCCCAGCCCTACATTGTACCACTTTAAAGGATGAATTTTATGGGAAGGTGCACAAACAAGTAAGGGAAGACTCCAGGTTGTAACCTAGATTTCTCTAGTTCAAATGATTCCAACCCAATACCAACAAAGTACTTAACTGAGCAGAACAGTAAGAGTACACAATTTTTTTTTTTTTTTTTTTTTTTTTTGTCGGTCGTGGGGCTTGAACTCTGGGCCTGGGCGCTGTCCCTCAGCTCTTCAGCTCAAGGCAAGCGCTCTACCACTTGAGCTACAGCGCCACTTCCGGTTTTCTGGTGGTTTATTGGAGATAGGAGTCTCACGGTCTCTCCTGCCCGGGCTGGCTTTGAACAGCGATCCTCAGATCTCAGCCTCCTGAGTAGCTAGGATTACAGGCGTGAGCCACCAGCGCCCGGCTAAGAGTACACAATTTTAAACAATTTGTAATACAAGTTGATTACCTCAAATAGATCTAAATTCCTCAAGCAGAAACGCGAGGTTCCAAGTCCTTTCCCGTAGGGAAAAGAGTTCTCTTTTCATAAGGTGATAGGTATCCTACATTTTTTTCGGTCAGTCATGGGGCTTGAACTCTGGACCTGGGTGGGCACTGTCCCTCAGCTCTTCAGCTCAAGGCTAGCACTCTGCCACTTGAGCCACAGTGCCACTTCCAGTTTTTTGGTGGTTAATTGGAGATAAGAGTCTCACAGAGCCGGGCGCTGGTGGCTCATGCCTGTAATCCTAGCTACTCAGGAAGCTGAGATCTGAGGATCGCGGTTCAAAGCCAGCCCGGGCAGGAAAGACCGTGAGACTCCTATCTCCAATAAACCACCAGAAAACCGGAAGTGGCGCTGTAGCTCAAGTGGTAGAGCACTCGCCTTGAGCTGAAGAGCTGAGGGACAGTGCCCAGGCCCAGAGTTCAAGCCCCACGACTGACCAAAAAAAAAAAAAAAAAAAAAAGAGTCTCACAGATTTTCCTGCCTGGTTGGCTTTGAACTGTGATCCTCAGATCTTAGCCTTCTGAGTAGCTAGGATTACAGACATAAGCCACCACACCTAGCTGGTATCCTACATTTCTAATTAAGAAAGACTAATCCTAGTGCTAAAAATCCCAGCCCAATATCTGACTTTGCTGAAGCAAATCCTTGTGTGCTGGAGCACCTTCTCCCTCCAGGGCAGTAGGCAATGCTCTAATCCACTCTAGATCATGGGTCTTGGTTCTTATCTTGTTGCCTCACAAAGCTGTGGCCCCATTATAGGACCCAAGAGTGATACTGCAATGTTCATATCCTTCTAAGTTCACTGCCACGCTGACTCCAGTAGAGTCTGCTTAGCATGGGAAACCATCTATCAGACCATGGTAGGAGCTTCAGAGACCTATCTCTGAGTTTTGGGACTTCACTGAAGTCTACCTCAGAGAATGGGGCTTTACAGAAACGTATCTCAAAGTTTTGGGACTTCACCGAAGTCTACCTCGGAGAATAGGGCTTCTAAGAGGCCTACTCCAGGGAAAAGGCTGGCAAACCCCTGGGAAAGATGTGTTTCTGTCTTTCTTTCCCTCATAAGAGTGCCTATTGATCTTTTACTGTTTCTACTGCTCTTTGTACTTGCTCATTGTCAACGTTCCCTTATTCAAAGCTCTTTCTTAAGAGTGTTGATGACTCCAATATCTGATGAGTGTCTTAAAAAATATGACTAACTCACCAGAGTTAAGTGCTACCCTGAAACCCCTCTTATGGAGGCTAGGAGACAAGTTATAAGTAAATATAAAAGTATTGGGGGTTTCACAAAGTCACTTCAGCAGAAGGAATTATTTGTAAGGGATTTACAAGAAGCTATAGGCTCAGTTAAAACAGAAAGAATGTATGGCAATTGCTGAGATAATTATTTAGGAGAGAGAATCTCCTGCTATTTACTAAGAGAATTGCTAGGTCTCCTTAAAGTTTACTATTAAAGAAGAGACAGGCCAGGTGCTGGTGGCTCACGCCTGTAATCCTAGCTACTCAGGAGGCTGAGATCTGAGGATCGCGGTTCAAAGCCAGCCCGGGCAGGAGAGACCGTGAGACTCCTATCTCCAATAAACCACCAGAAAACCGGAAGTGGCGCTGTAGCTCAAGTGGTAGAGAACTCGCCTTGAGCTGAGGAGCTGAGGGACAGCGCCCAGGCCCAGAGTTCAAGCCCCACGACCGACAAAAAAAAAAAAAAGAAGAGACAGGAAAGATCTTATGGGAAAGTTAAGGCCTCTATAAAAATAGGTAATGGTTAATTGGTGACAAACATCGAAACCCAAACCCATTGTATTTCTTAGAGATAAGCCGAAGACAAATGCCTATCAGGTGCCCAGCTGGTGACCACCCAAGAAAGAAGCCATGCAGCAAGATTGTGTAACCTTTTGCCCTTTCTCATGAGAATTCTGTTATAAAAGATTGCTATCCTCTGCATTAAATCGCACTCAGCATCCACTCCTAATGTGTGTGAGTTGTCTGTTTGCCATCTCCCCATCCTATTCCAGGTTCCTCCCCTAGGTATCCTCCGTCGTCCCAACAGAACCCAGTCCTCGGCAGTTCACCTAAAAAGAAAGTTTGCTGCTAAAACTGTACATTTGGAGTCCAGCCGGAAAGTAATCCTTTATCTATTGAAATGCTCAAACACATTCTCAAATTTAAATAAAATTAGAAAGAATATGGAATATCTCAATCAAGAGTCTTGACTCCTTTTTCTTTGTATAAATCCTAAAGGCATTTCATTACCAATCCTGTGCATCCTAGCTCTTTTATCTACTTCAGTAATCTAGTGCAAGCCACTATCTCTTACCCAGGTTACAATTGCTTCCTAGTTAGTCTTAAATCCTTCTGTGACTTCCCAAATTCCTACAGGGCTGAGCCTTGCCTACCTATGCAGGCCCATCTCTCACTTCTCTTAGTTCTTTGTACATCAGCCATACTGACCTTTGTTTTAGTCAAGCCTTAAACACCTGCTCCAGGTAGATCAACTTTACCAAGTTCAGGGTTGATAATCCCAGACTCATCCTTACTGTCATTGCTGTATACTTCTCAAACTAGATTCCAGCTTGCAGGAGCTGTGTCTGTAGTTTTTACTGATCAATTCTTTTTTTTTTTTTTTTTTGGGGTCCGGTCGTGGGGCCTGAACTCTGGGCCTGAGCGCTGTCCCTCAGCTCTTCAGCTCAAGGCTAGCACTCTACCACTTGAGCCATAGTGCCACTTCCGGCTTTTTTCTTTTTGCTTATGTGGTGCTGGGGAATCGAACCCAGGGCCTCAGGCATGCAAGGCAAGCGCTCTACCACTGAGCCACCTTCCCAGCCCTAGTGATCAATTCTTAAGCCTACTAAGCAAAATCTGAATTGACTAATTAGAATTTCCACAAACATTTTCTTAATATAAAAGCTTTTGTTTTGGGTATTTTTTTTTCCCTTGTTGGTACCAAGGTTTGAACTCAGAGTATCATGTATGCTCAGTTTGTTTGCTCAACTGAACTCTACCACTACCAGCTAGGCTTTTTGCTGGTTATTTTGGAAATAAAATCTTGTGGATTTTTTTTGCCCAGGTTGGCTTCAAACTATAATCCTTAGATCTCAGCCTCCTGAGTAGCTAAGACTATAGGCACAACCTATATAGGTGTCCAGCAGTTTTTTTTTGGTTTTTGTTTGTTTTTGTCAGTCGTGGGGCTTGAACTCTGGGCCTGAGTGCTGTCCCTCAGCTCTTCAGCTCAAGGCTAGCGCTATACCATTTGAGCTACAGCACCACTTCCAGTTTTCTAGTGGTTTATTGGAGATAAGAGTCTCCCGGCGTGTCCAGCAGTTTTAAATTAAATCAAGTGTAGTAGTTCACATCTGTAATCCCAAAACTGGGGAAGCAGAGAATTCAAAACAAGCCTGAGCTTGTTTTGAGACCTATCTTAAGGAGAAAAATAAATAAAAGAAGGTTATTACTTTGGTAGCACATATACTCAAATTGGAACAAAACAGAGAAAATTAGCATGTCTTCTGTGCACAGATAACATGCAAATTAGCCAAGTGTTCAATCTTTTTAAAAAGGAGGAAGAGGAAGAAGAGAAAGAAGAAGCTGGGTGCTGGTGGCTTACGTCTGTAATCCTCAGAAGGCTGAGATCTGAGGATCACAGTTCAAAGCTAACCGGGGCAGGAAAGTCCATGAGACTCATCTCCAATAAACCACTAGAAAACTGGAAGTGGCACTGTGGCTCAAATGGCAGAGCACTAGCCTTGAGCTGAAAAGCTGAGGGATGGGGCCCAGGCCCCAGAGTTCAAACCCCAAGACTGACCAAAAAAAAACTACTAACACAATGTAAATGGTGCTCTTAACGTGTTCCTAAAACTCATAATTGCCTTAAATGGAAAAGGTGCAAAAGACAAATATACATATATATATATATATATATATATATTATATGATAAAACATATATAATACAAGTTTCAAACATTATAGAAAAAAAATAAAAAATTTTCCCTGCCTTGTAAAGAATGTTATATACACTGGATAAAAACTGTGCTCACGCCAAATAGTTCATCAATGTTACTGTGAAATACTTCAAATTACACAAGGACTGAGGACTACAGAGTATGGGAAGAAAATGATCCAAGCAGTCTAATGGAGGGAAGGTACAAATAAAGCCTGACACATGACTATCTAAGGAAGTAGATACTAAGAGACCTACTTCTTTTTTTTGGGGGGGGGTCCAGTCGTGGGGTCTGAACTCTGGGCCTGGGGCGCTGTCCCTCAGCTTTTCAGCTCAAGGCTAGCGCTCTACCACTTGAGCCACAGCACCACTTCCGGCTTTTTTTCTTTTTGCTTATGTGGTGCTGAGGAATCGAACCCAGGGCCTCAGGCATGCAAGGCAAACGCTCTACCACTGAGCCAAAGGAAGTAGATACTAAGGACGGAATAGATTAGTTCTGAAGTCATTAACCAAGCTTCAGTTTCTGAATTATATTCAAAATGCAACATAAATACTAAGTATAAATTACAGGAACTTATCATTAAAGACAACTAAAATAATTTCCTTTGCCTAGTTTTATGAATCTCTAGCACATTCCAGATTTAGTTTCTGTATTCTGGATTTTACACCAACAATTCAAATCCTTATCATGTGTCTGCTGCCTATGCTAACAGAATAAAGCAACTCAGAATTTTCATTTCATTTCTAGGACGTGACCACTCTTTTCAGTCTGCTCCTGTTTTAAGTCAGCAACTTTAATCTAGTGATCAAAGCTTCATTAGCTTGTAAACAAACTGTTCCCCATGTAAACTGAGCTGCCTCACACAAGGATCTTAAGCAAATAAATAAGTACAAAACAGGCAGAGATTATAAATTAAGGTAGACAAATCTGTATCTAGCCCCACGCCAGTAAAGAGCATTCTATCAATATAGTGAAATGCTAATCTCCTAATTAACAACCTAATTAGGTAATTATGGCTTTGCAGAGGGATGCCGAAATGAAATATGACAACATGGTCACCTCTTTATATGGCACCTGTGGGCCTTTTCAGCTGTCATTGCAAAGAGTGCAATATCAATTTGAACAGATGACAAAGTGCTGTCATTTTTCATTCTGATAATGTACAGAATGCTTTGGACAGAAGCAGTTTACAAAAGAAACAACTTGCCTGATATTTTCCTTATTTAAATATGCTCAAATACTTGTGTGGTTTTTTTTGCATTGTTTTTATACAATCTATAGGAGAATTATATGCACTGTTTAAAATCCTAACAGGCCATAATGTCTAATGGACATGTAAAATTATTTCAATAATGAAATATATAATAATTACAAAAAAGAGTAAGATAATCTTTTTCTGGAGGGGAAGGTTGATACTGGCATATTCAAAGCCTTTCACTTACTAGACAGGCACTCTACTACTTGAGCTATAACCCTGGCCCTTTTTGCTGTTATTTTCAAATTAGATCTTGCATTTTTTTTTCCCCAGGTGGGTCTAGACTAAAATCATCCTGTTTAAGCTTCTGGCATAGTTTGGACGACAGGCATGCACACCATGCCAACTTATTGGGGGGCCTTTTTACCCAAGTTGGCCTCAAACCATCTCTACCTCTCAAGTAACTGGGATTACAGGAAATGAGCCACCAGGCCCATTCCCTAATCAAGGTATTTTAATATTCATACTTTTTACTGACTCTTGTTACCAGAAAAAAAAAATTAAAAGCTAACACAAACTTTCATCTTCAATTTTTTTTCTACAAATCAAAAAACCTAGAAATTCACACCTGGGAAAGTAATTAAAATGAAGGCCAGATCTGAAGAATTCGTGAGCAGACAAAGTCAGTTAGGCCTCATAAGTAACCTTATTTACTTAGCTTAAAAACATAAGCAAAACTTGCTGGGTGTTGAAGGATCATACCTGTAATCTTAGCTACTCAGGAGGCTGAGATCTGAGAACAGCAGTCCAAAGCCAGCCCAGACAGACAAATCCAAGAGACTCTTATCACCAATTAACCAGCAAACACCAGACTTGAAGGTATGACTGTTTTCTGTGAGCAGAAAAAAAAAAAAAGCTGAGCAAGAATGTGAGGCACTGAATTCAAGCCCTAGTAATGGCACTCCCCCTCACCCTGACAAAAAAAAAAGAGGCAATTAAATTTATCTATTTCTTATATATGTCCATATTAAAAGGCAAACAACTTATGCTCAACAAGGTAGAAATAGCCAACCGGCTTATAATTCTGTAACTAAGGAATTCTTGGGACAGATCAAATGAGGCAACTGTACAGAGGTCACCAAGTATGTTCATTGCTTTACTTCCATGTTCTTCCTATAAAACTCTCTTAGCCAGGTACCAGGGCCTAGAATCTGAGTAACACAGAAGGGTGAGATCCAGATCTTAATTCAAGGCCAGCCAAGGCAGAAAGTTTGCTAGATTCCATCTCCAAAATACCAGCAAAGAGCATAGCTGGAAGCATGGTTCAAGCAGTAGAATAAGAAACTAGTAAGCCTGAAAGCCCTGAAACCCCAGTACCAAAAAAAAACAAAAAACAAAAAACAAAAAAAAAACCACTTTTGTGTTAAATAAGAAAGCAAGAAAGCACTTGAACCACTTGGCTGGTTTGAAGCTACACAATTCATGATCACTACTTCCTCAAATACTTTAAAATTGTGTTATGCCTCAGCTGAACCTTTTTAACACAAATGATTTTCTATATAATAAAAGCACACATCACTATGTAAGGATTGAACTCACAACTGCTAGATATAAGTGGCAAACCTTGTTTATGGAGGTAGGAATGTAATCCCTAGGAAAATAAAGACCAAGGTGGTAGCTCATACCTGTAAACCTAACCATTTAGGAGGCTGAGATCTGAGATTGCAATTTCAAGCTAGCTGTGCAGGAGACGCTTATCTCCAATTAGCCACCAAAAACCTGGAAGTGGAACTGTGGCTCAAAGTGCTAAAATGCTAGCCTTGAGGGAAAAAAAAAAACAAAAACACAACCAAGCTCAGGAACAGCTGTCAGACCCTGAGTTCAAGCCCCAGCATCAACAAAAAAAATAAAGACCAACGTGTTCCAAGCCCCACTGAACACAAAGTCCCACTGAAGAGTAAAGAGGTAAGGTAGCACTACAACGCTGGTACCCTAATACAAACAGGCCTCTTCTATATGCTCTTGCTTTTGCTTGTGGGGGGTTGGAGGTTTTGTTGTTGTTTGAGGTTTCTTTATTGTTTTACTCCATTTAACCAGTTTAGACACAGGGTCTCCCAGTGTAGCCAAAGCTGGCTTAAAACTTGTGATCTCTCTGCCTTAGCCTCTGAGTGCTGAGACTGCAGGCATATGGCACCATTTTTTTTTTTCTTTTGTGGCGGGGGAAACAAGTGAGGTTTACCTGGGAATTTTTAACATCTATCATTTGTGGCAAAAACACATGAAGCCATATTCTGAGTGCAAAATAACTGAGATGAAAATGCAAACTCTGTTAGTTGGAATGATGATTACTGGCTCTACTCATATTTGTTAATGTCAAGTGTAAAACTAAAAAGAGGGGGCTGGGAAGGTGGCTCAGTGGTAGAGCACTTGCCTTGCATGCTCGAGGCCCTGGGTTTGATTCCTCAGCACCACATAAGAAAAAAGCCGGAAGTGGCGCTGTGGCTCATGTGGTAGAGTGCTAGCCTTGAGCTGAAGAGCTGAAGGACAGCGCCCAGGCCCAGAGTTCAGGCCCCACGACCGGACCCAAAAAAAAAAAAAAAACTAAAAAGAGAGCCTGGGAATGTGGCTTAGAGTGCTTCCCTAGCATGCATGAAGCCCTGGGTTCGATTCCTCAGTACCATATAAACAGAAAATGCTGGAAGTGGCGCTATAGCTCAAGTGGTAGAGTGCTAGCGTTGAACAAATGAAGCTCAGGGACAGTGCCCAGGCCCTGAGTTCCAGCTCTATGACTGGCAAAAAAAAAAGCCACCTAAAAAGACTTTTTACAGGGCAGGGGATGTAACTCAGTAGCAAAGTGCTTGCTTAGCGTGTGTAAGGCCCTGGTTTCAATCCCCAGCACCAAAAAAGTAAAATAAAAAAGTAATAATAATTTTTTTCAGAAACTATTTCTAAAACAGAGAAAAGAAAAAGACCTATAACCTTCCCATCTACTTTTTCTTTGCATAGATTTGACATCATTAAAATCATACTTTACATTGTTGTACATTCTCTGTATATATACCACTTAGTATATATACAGATTATCATGTCATTAAAATTCTTCTAAAATACTAAAATGAGTATGCAATATTCTGTTCGGTGGCATTTCCATAATTTCTCTAACCTTTATCAATACTAAAGCTGTTTCTAACTTTGCTACTAGAAGCACTGCTTAGTGAACATCTTTGGACACAAACATTTTTCTACATCTATGATTATTTTTTTAATGAAGATTCCTAAAAGTGAAATGCTCAAAGACATCATGACTCCTTTTAAGAGCTTGTGATAAATATTGCCAAAGTGCTTTTTAAAAAAACTTTCATCAATTTATAGTCCACTAACAATAAATGAGTGACCCTCTCACCACCAGTCTTTGCCAGCAATTAATGTTTGGGTTTTATTAAGTCTGTAAACTCCATGTTACAAGGTTATACCTATAATCAAATGTTCTCAATATGATCAATAGAGTTTCTATAAGCATTAAATTCATATTAATAAGATAAATCATCAGACTGATGACAATCCCAAAACAAGGGCCAGTTCCAATATCCAGATCTGGAACAGCAAGAAACAGTGGCAAAGTACCCCCATTAGAGTCAACACACAAAGGTTATGAGCTCTAGCTGTATCAACATTAATAACACTGCATCTTGAATTACTAGTCCACTAAGCTTTGCGTAGGAATGAAGACAACAGAATATCCCTTAACAACTTCAAAGGTCAGCTACATGGATCAAAAAAGGTAAGATAACATGTGTTTATTGTTATTTAGCAGGCTAATTATTTAATAGCCTCAAAGAGCACATAAACCTCAAGAGTGCACAGTAGTTGTATATACTAATCCACAAAGCACAATCAGAAATGATTACTTTCACAACTCAGATATGAAAAGGAGGGTCTTTCCTTCACGATCACTCCAGTATCACTGCTAGTTATATCACCCTAACATCCTGAAGGTCCTGAGCCCTGGGGGACTGGTACCTGCATGTCTCCAAAGCATCATATTTCCTATTAAGTACAGACATAAATGTTTTCATTTAGTCCTCACAAGTACAATGTGAGATCGGCACTACTATCCCCATTTTACAGACTGTCCAGGTCACACAGCTAATAACTGATGGGCAGTATTCAATCCAGGTGAGTAAGATTTCAAAAGCCCTACCTCAGCAGGGAGCCGGTAGCTCAAGCCCGTAATCCTAGCTATTCAGGAGGCTGAGATCTGAGGACCACGGTTCAAAGCCAGCCCAGGCAAGAAAGTCTGTGAGACTCTTATCTCCAATTAACCACCAGAAACAGGAAGTGGTGCTGTGGCTCAAGTGACAGAGTGCTCACCTTGAGCTGAAGAGCTGAGGGACAGTGCCTAGGCCCAGAGTTCAAGCCCCACAAGAAAAGAAAAGAAAAGAAAGAGAGAGAGAGAGAGAGAGAGAGAGAGAGAGAGAGAGAGAGAGAGAGGGAGGGAGGGAGGGAGGAAGAAAGAGATCCTACCTCATACTGCTTCAGGATTCAAGGCTGCACCTCAGTTCTTCCTTAAGTCTCCTGTATGTCAGCAACTAAAGTTTACACTGAAGATTTACTTTGTGTACAATTTCCTACCAATTTCTCTGCTGAAACAGTACTTTTGTAACATAGTACCTTAAAATGAGTCCACAGGGAACTAAAAACATATTATTTTTTGCAGCTGTACACATTCAGACCACTTGATCTGCATCAATAATAGAAGCATATTCATGAAAACATACTCACATACAGGATATTATGAATCTAACATTGAATATACTTAGGGATAAATAATAATTTATTTCACAAGCGATTACTAAAATTTAATTTCAATAGCTATTCTAATACCTTCTCCCTTTTTCCAGAATTTCAGGGTTTTTTTTTTCTTTTAAGTGGATTATCTGTTTTCTCACTTTCAATTACTTAAAACTATGTTCTACTTTCAGTCTAAATTTTGTGAGGTTTTTATATTAAATCTATTTCTTCAATATATCCAGACTGCTGCCAAATAGAGTTAATAAATTCTGAATGACTGCTCAGGATTTATTTTCTTCATTTTTATATTCTATGTTATTTCCTTATACAATAGAGTATGAATGAAAACAAGTATCTAGAAGACAATATTTCTTCAATTTTCACCTTGTGGAAGCTTGGTATTAAAATAAAAATAAATTAAACTCTTGGGCTGAGAACTCCCTGACCATATTTCTCTCATTCTGCTCCCTTCAATCTTGTGTATATATAGTCAACAAAGCACTGTATCCATTTGGGAAGTGCCTGGCCCATCAAGGTCCCTTCCCAGAAGTTAAAGTCATGAACAAAGAACCCAAGGAAGCACTGAATACTGCTTCATACCTGCCTGCCAGAGAGGACAAACTTCCTACTTGCCATCAGAGAGGGAAGAGGACCAGCCCCCAACCTGCCATCCAGGGAGAAGAGAGGACAAGCAGCATTGAGTAGCAACTGTCTACCTGCCAATTAAGTCAGGACGACTGGCCTCAGTTGTGTCATGTCAGTTGGAATCAGAAAGCTGGGCATCCTGAAAAGATCTCAGCAAGACTTAAGTTTTGTTCTTATTATCTTACTATGGGAAAAAGACCCAAAGATCTGTCAGTGACTTGACCAAGATCAAAAGGCTATTAATGATATATTTACAATTCAAGTCTTTCAGTCTACTGTACTTTCTACTAAACAGCAATTCACTGGATGCCACTCTACCTACAAAGGTTATGATCACCCCCCCTTTAGAATACCACCTATTATAAAAGATTATGACAATTAAAGGAAAGATGGTATACAAATTTATAATACCACTTCAGGGTACTGTGGGCAGGATCAAAGAGGTGATAGATCTGGTAGCATTTAATCTTCTAAGAGCTCCAAGCACAAGTAGTAAGGTTATCTCCTGATCCAAACCCCAACCATGGGGCTGGGAAGGTGGCTCAGTGGTGGAGCACTTGCCTTGCATGCCTGAGGCCCTGGGTTCGATTCCTCAGCACCACATAAGCAAAAAAGAAAAAAGCCGGAAGTGGTGTTGTGGCTCAAGTAGTAGAGTGCTAGCCTTGAGCTGAAGAGCTGAGGGACGGACAGTGCCCAGGCCCAGAGTCCAGTCCCCACGACCAGACCCAAAAAAAAAAAAAAAAAAAAAAAAAAAATTCTGAGATTTGGCCTGATTAAATAATAAAAAAAATTTACTCTGCCACTCTCCAAAAGACATCAGTATAAGGTACAATGTCCCCTTATTCTGCCAATTTACCAGACATTTTGGTCAAAACCCACATTGTCAAGGTGCCAGTAGTACATGCTTATAATTCTAGCTACTTAGGAAGTTAAGATCTAGATGATCCTGGTTCAAAGCTGGTCTGGGGAGAAAAATTCCATGAGACTCTATCTAGAAAATAACCAGAAAAAGAGGTGTGTCTCAGGTAGTATAGTGCCAGCTGTGAGAAAAAACAAGACAAACATTTTGTTCACAAGCACAAGACCCTGAGATCAAGCATCAGTATTAGAAAAACACACACACACACACACACAGACACACACACAGACACACACACACACACACACACACACACACACACACACACACACACACACACACACACACACACACACACACACACACACACACACACACACACACACACACACACACACACACACACACACACACACACCCCATTGTGTTTTACCTCCTGCTTTGAATTTTGGGTAGAAAATTTCAACAGGCAGGTAGATCAGAGTTTATAATCAGAGAGCCAAGTACTGTACACAACCCACAAATGTGGTTCTGATCCACATAATAAATTATTTAAATGGAATATTTTTATACTCAATACATTAAAATCCAGATTTCCACAATTTTTCAAAATAAAAACACATAAGATCTGGGACACTGGGCCTACTTCATTACATGGCAACAAGCAACTAGACCTAAGTACCTGCCACCTTTCCATTTGGCATAAGCCTCCAGTTCTCCAAGGCCCATCCTAGTACACAATGGCACGTGACTTGGAGACCACTGAGGGAGATGCTCAACAGACAACTGAGTTAATTATACCTTACCCCCAAGCCTCAGGCTACTGAATCAAATGCAGATAAAACCACCTAACTTACAGAATGAAGATTAAAGGAGAAAAGGCATTCAACAATGACTGAAGTAGAAGCACTCCATCATTTTTAAGTTCTACGCAAGCTTAAATGTACTAACTTCTGAGTCAAAACTTCTCAAAAATTTCAAACTGGCAGAAAACACAAGGTCAGGGAACCTTTGATGAGGAGAGAAAATATGTAATGTGACAGAATTTCCTGTCCTAGGACAACCTGATATCCCTGATGTCCTTAACAATAAGACTATACATCAGAATAACCAATTTCTAGCAAATTCTCTCATCCTGTAACAGATAAATCCACTCAAGTGCAAATTTCCAAAGTGTTCAGTTAACAAGCAAAACAAACCCTCCACCAAAAGGCAAGAAAGGTATATAAAGTGACACAGATGAGCAAAGTCAGTGCAGAGGCACCTCATTCCTCATTCTCCCTAACACCCAGTAGTGACTGGTGACAGCTCAAAGGCCAGAGCAGCAATTCTCAGAAGCAGGTCAAAAGGGCCCCCATCCATATCACAAGAGCAAGCAATATGGTGCAGTCTATAGAGCAAAATCAGGCACACAATCCTCATAGTTCATATCTACCAGCTAGACTCTTCCTTTTTTTTGAACTTTTCAATGTTGAGGACTCCACTCAGAGCCTTGAACATACTAAGCATGCACTCCCTCAGTGAGGGAATGCATCCCCAACCCTCAAGGAAATATATTTAAGTTTTTTGTGTCCTACTTTCCTCATCTGTGAAACCAGGATGCTAATAATACCTTCCCACACAGGAATAAATGAGGTGAAGTATAAGGACAATGCCAGCACAGAGTAAGTACTAATAGTCACCATGTGGTGTTCCTTATCTGAGCTCCACATCACTCTGTGGGGGCTTGTACCATGCTTCTTAGTTCACTTGCACACACACAAACACAAACACACACACACACACACACACACACACACACACACACACACACATCTCCCCCAGTGGAATGTCAACAACTTCAGGGTCTGAACCACAGTTTATTGTTCTTTGTATCCCCAAGGACTAACGTTTTACCTGTAACTACTCAATGAATCACAGATCTTCAAAGTATTCATTAACTGTAAACTAGAATAGACCTCTCTTGCCAGGCACTCAGACTGGCTTACTCTGACCCCTCCGGCCCCTCCAACTTTACCTCTTTGTCACCTGCTAAAAGTAATGGCTATAGGAAGTAATGCCTAGAATGTCTTTGGATATAGCCCCATAGAATGCTAACTTCAATAAAAATCTCTAACTTTAAGAAAAAAAGTGGGGGGAGGGGGAGTTGGGGAGGTGGTGAGGGAAGGATAGTAGGGGGAAAACAAAGAAGGGAGTAACAGTGTACTCATTACCTTACTCATGTAACTGTAACCCCTCTGTACAGTATCTTTACAATAAAAAATATTTTTTTTTAAAAAAAGAAAAAAGTGTTGCTATTTTTCTCTCTTTACTCATGCCAGAAACTCATTCACAGTTCTAACATCATGTCACAGCATTATATCAGTGGATCTTATGGCCATCATCAATTTAGGGACCTTACAAAGCAAAGCTTAAAGATGATAAATGTTTTTAGGTTTCAATTCTTTGTTTTTTTTGGGGGGGGGGGGAACTTGGGGATATTTGCATAGACTTTACTAGCTGAGCATTGCTAATGCAAAAACCCAAAATCTGAAATGCTCCAAAACTCTAAAGCTCCTGCTTAAAAGGTTTAGATTTACAGCTTTTCAGATTACTCAAATTGTATCACGTCTTTTATCCATATTAAATATCCCTCATTAAATATTCATAGCACTCAGAGAGGTCATCCTGTCCCATCCTATCTCACAGCTGAGGAAAACAATGGTAGAGTTAAATAGCTTGCCAAAAGTCATATATCCAGTAAGAGAAGGACCACCAATCGAATCCAGAGTCTATGCTTGTTCTCCAGAAACTATCTTTGCTGCTGATACTCAAGAGCTCAGCCCATCCACCCAGCTACGCAGTCGAGGCTAGCCTCAACTGGACCCAAGAAATCTATTGTCTTGAGCTCTAAAATAGCTGGGACTATAGACATACACCATGGTACCCAGCTCTCCCTGAAAGATGTCTATACTATTCACTTTAACGTCCATAGTTTTCCTGTATACAGACCTTTCAATATGTTCTTGTATCAAGATAGTCATAGTGTGAGAAAGAAGACAAGATGGGAAATTTTTTTTAAATTTAAGCAAAGATTAAGGCAGCAGGCAGACCTAGGCTTGTACAAGTATCTTTACTATATCCTGACTTGTAATGCTCTGGTAGATGCCCAGACCTAGGTTTGAATCCTGGCTCTGTGTCTACCAGCTGTGTAAATTTATTCTTCCTAATCTGAAATTTGAAGTTCAAATGATTAAACACGAGAAACTCAATAAAGTTTAGTTTATCTCACATTATGAAGCATTCCCTGGCTATTTCTCACTTCACTGTATCACACAAAGAACTCTGTTCACAGAGCATGTTTATTCCATTGTGTTGCAATAACTGGCTTCCCTCTCTCTAAACTGAGCTCCTGTGTACAAAGAATGAGTCTTATTTACCTGTAAATGTCCTAGTATGGGTATCTGGGCATGTATCCACACTTAGTAAATATTTGCTAAGTAAAATAACTATAAATAATGAGTGTTTACAAGATTCTAGGTAAGAAAGAAATCATTTCCAGCCAGGTTTGTCCCATGTTAGTTTCAAAGACCCCCCACTTTCATTTGGGTAACCCATCAAGTTTCTAGGCAGGACCTGGGTGCCTGTCTACTCAGGAGGCTGAGATCCGAGGATCATAGTTCCAAATCAGACTGAGCAGAAAACTCTGTAACTCTTCAATTAACTAGCAAAAAAAGTTTGAGAGGCTCTGAAATTAAACCCCACTACTGGGAAGAGAGAGAAGGAGGGGTGGGGATTCTGGGCAGGGGCAGGGAGAGGGTCCTATCAAAATCAATGGACCAAGAGAGAGCACTTCTAGGCAAGAGCAGGAAGGAGGCCCTATCAAGACCAATGGGCTAAGCTGGCACAGGTTGGTCATGCCTGCAATCCTAGCTACTCAGCAGGCTGAGACCTGAAAATTGCTGTTCAAAGCCAACCCCAACAGCAAAGTCCATGAGACTCTTATCTCCAATTAACCATCAGGAAAAACAAGTGAAACTGACTCAACTGTGGTAGAAAGCTAGCCTTGAGCAAGAAAGAGCTCAGGGTCCATGACCAGGCCCCAAGACTGACAAAAAAAAAAAAAAAAAAAAAAAAAGGACTAAGGGGTGGGGGGGAGGAGTGAGAATCAATATGATTAGCGATCCTTATATGGAATAATGGGTCACAGTGGGGATCGTTTTAAGCCTAAGTGGAAAGACAGTAAAGGGCCAGGGAAGAAACAGAGAAATGAGTGCAGTTTCACATACATAGTAGGTATCAGCACATAGCTGAATGGGAGAGGGGCCACCAGCATGCTCATGGACCTCAGGAAGTTTGTAGGTGTGCAAATTGGAAGAGGTGGAAACAATGATCACCTCATACCCGCAGCGCCGGTGGCTCAAACCTGTAATCTAGCCACTCAGCAGGCTGGGTAGTTCAGGCTGAGTCAGTTTAGCAGTTCGAAACTAGCCCAGGCAGTAAAGTCCTTGAAATTCATTTCAAATTAACCAGCAAAAAGCCAGAAATAGTGGAGTGACTAGCTATGAGTAGAAAAAGCTAAGGGACAGCACCCAGGTCCTGAGTTCAAACCCCAGTTGAACAAGAACTCCTTATACTGAGCTACACCGAAAGTGTCTCTTCCAGCTCTACTAGGGTTTTAACATTAGGGATCCGCCCTTCTGCTTTTCAAAACAGGGTCAAACAGGGGAAGGATTTTTTTTTTAACTGATGTGTCTCTCCATTTGACTGTTCAAACCTGAGGAGAGTTTTGAACGTTGCTGATGGCGGTTCTAACGACAGGGTGTTTTGCCCAATGTCAGATACTGCGATCTACTTCACTGATTCCTTCAGAATCAAAGTTCTGGTCAATTTCCAACTCAACTTGTGGAACTCTACAGTGATATTCTTCAAACTACAATCTTTTTACTTGAAGACCTTAAAGCATTCCTTTGCCATTCCTATAAACAAACAAAACCCAGAATCAAAGTTACAGCAGCACGCTGGGTGACACAAGGCAGTCTGCGAGGCTCTGCCTCCCTGCTCCCCTCTGCCCGGTGGGGAGAATGGACTCCAGGAAAAGGGGGGAGGGGGGCTGCACGGGCAATGCTTTGGAAACTTCATTTCACATTATGAGGACAGGGCACGGAGACAGTGCCCTGAATCCAGGGCCTGAAACTACCCGAGCACACTGCATACCCTCTCCACCCCACCCCCCCCACGCACCCCGACACGGCCGGGTCCGCTAGCATCTCCTCACCTAAATCGCACACCCAGCTGTCAGGCTCAGGGCAGCCTCCGGTTCTGGAAAAGGCCAGGAAACGGATGCTCCCAAGCCGCCTGGACAAGGGCCTGACAGACAGCGCCGAGAGCTGAGGAGGGAGGGGGCCGCCAAGGCCGCGCGCGGGCGGGCGGGCCGGCCTGCGGACCGGGACCGCGGCCAGCGGCTGGGGCACGCTTTACCTGACGCTGTCTCCCACACTACACGGGCCCAGCCGGCCCCGAGACACGCTCCTGAGGGGAGGCCGCGGCTTTCCCACGCCTCCCGGGACCCTGTCCCGAACTCTGCACTCTCGGGATCCTGGGGAAACCGGTGTTCCTACCGGCCCACTCAGCTGCCGCTCCCCGGGCTTGCCCTCACGCCCCCAGTCGCCCGCCGCCGCCGGCCCGCCAAGCAACAGCCCTGTTACCCACAGCCGCACCACGACCCGGAACCGCACCTCGGTGCACCGGAAGTCCCCGGCCGGGAAGGAGCCTCCGGCTAGGGAGGCAATGCGCAAGCCCCAGAGCTGAGCGTGAGGCGCAGCGCCCTCCCAGGGGGCGGGGCCGGACGGAAGAGGTGCGCCTGCGCACCGCGCGTCAGGCGCCTGAAAAGGCCCACGTTAGAGATGGATACCCCTGGCCTGGGATTCTGTGTAAGTCAACATTAGGAAATCAACATTACAGAGTCTTCAGGCAAATCTTTCTCCCCTACTTCCACGGAGAAAAGTCCCCTCCGTTCATCCAGAAATGAATGATGAGCGCCTATGTCAGAAGGATCTTGATTCAAATGCCAAATGTCCTAGGACACCACATCTCTCTCTCTTTGAGTTTCAGTTTTCCACCCATTACAGTTCAAACTGTCCAATGTTCCTATGAGAAGGGAATGGGTTGATATTCGAAAATCAATCCGCTCAGTGCCTCACACATAATAAACACGCAATAAATGTGGCTACTTTTCTAACCGCCTTCAAATAGGATAGCAATTTTATCCAAGAACTGCCAGGAGAGTTTGGTGAGGTATATCAAGACAACGCTTTTTTAAAAAATTATTTAGTTGCATTGTAAATGTAGTACTTGAGTTGCTATTCACTGGCAGAAAGTTCCTTCTATTGTCTAGCCTTAGTCCTTCCTGCTGTTGGAAATTTACTCTTTCCCCTGAACCCCCTTTTCCCTTGGAAAAGAAGGCTATCCAAGGGAAGAAAAATGTAAAATCAGAAAACAGGACAAAATTATTGATAAAGAGCAAAACCTCTTGGTAAAGAAAAACCCCAGACAAAAGCTGACTAGTCAGCCTTTACCTCTTTTCCATCCTTGCTAAGAAAGCAAAAGAACATTTCTCCCTCACTCACGTTTACCAAGCTGGGAGCTTTACAGAAAGCTACTGACAACCTTGAGGTTTATCACCAGCTACACTGAGTTGCTGTATTAGTCAGGAGTTTATAATAAAAATAATTTCTGTAATAGTGTCAATAGCATCGATAGTATTGCTGACCAAGTCAAGATTATGTTTTGCCTTTGCTCTTGTGACTCAAGGCTATGTTTTGCTTCTGTAACCTTGCTCGCTTGCCTCAGTAGCAAGGCCTTACGCCCACAGGTGACATCACCACTGTCCTCCAATTGAAGACCACCACCGAGTGGTCCCACTATGGGTGACCTATTGCAAATTAGTTCGTATGATATTTATCATAAAGAACAAATGAATTTAAAGGTCATATAACCATAAGCAATGAAAATGTGCCAAACCTGCCTTGCATGGCTCGTCTATGTAACTCCTTATGTAACTTACCCTTATAAAAACCCACTCTACCCTGAGCACACGGTAGTAGGAAGTAGACCCCATGCAGTTATAATAAAGTTTCTAGCTCCTTTAACTGGGTGTCTTGGAGTCTCTTTTGGATCCGGGATATAATAGTAAAGATGATGTACAGAGAGGTTACAGTTGCATAAGTTTGTTTTATTTTTTAACAGTGTCACCCTCTTTCTTTTTTAATGTGTGTGCCAGTACTGGGGGTTGCACTCAGGACTTTCTGTTCTCACTTAGCTTTTTCACAAAAAGCTGGTGTTCTACTACCTGAGCTACAGCTCCAGTTCTAAAAACTAAACACTTTTTTTCTGTCTGACTGTATGTCTGTGTTTGTCTATCTCTCTCAGGTAGAAGTTCTGTGGAAGTGGGGAAAAGCAGTTCAATAAGTATTACTCCTACCTGAGAAATTATCTAGGAAGTCTCTCAAAAATGCATTTAAACTGGATGCCAGGGGCTCACAACTTTATAATTCTAGCTACCCAAGAGGCTGAGATCTGAGAATTGCAATTTGAAGCCAGCCCAAGCAAGAAAGTCTGTGCAAACCTTTTCTCTAATTAAGCAAAAAGCTTAGGTATAGTGCAGAGGTCCTGACATCAGGCCCCAAAATCAACATGCACACATGTGTACACACACATTCACATACATACACAAGTGTATTTAGCAGGTCTGGCAAGGTGGTACACCTGTAATCCCAGCACTCTGAAGGCAGTGTCAGGAGGATCCCAAAAAAAACACTTAGCAAAAGAATCAAAAGTTACATTTCAACCCTAGGGGTCCTGAGACCCCCTACCCAATTTAAAAGCCACTAACAAATACACATGATCCACTCAGGCATTCAAATATAAGATTGGTATCTTATCTCAAAGTAGGGAAAACAAAGATATTAGAGCACCAACATATATACATACTACCAGCTGGGGCCATCAGGGAGCTATTGAAGGATCTGTGCCAAATCAATACGTGCACCTAGGTTAGATGTTCCATTTTCTTAAGTCAACAGGCTATCTGTCCCTTCCTAGATCTGTTGATTGGCTTTGAAGGACTTTTTTTTTGGGGGGGGGGGGCGGGCAGGGGTAGGTCATGGGGTTTGAACTCTAGACCTTGGCACTGTCCCTCAGCTCTTCAGCTCAAGGCTAGGATTCTACCACTTGAGCCATAACACCACTTCCAGTTTTCTGGTGGTTAATTGGAGATAAGAGTCTCACGGACTTTCCTCCCCTGTGATCCTCAGATCTCAGCCTCTTGAGTAGCTAGAATTAGAGGCTTGAGCCACTGCTGCCCAGGTTGTTTTGTCCTATTTTTAATTCTCCCTCTTTTGTGCTGGAAATGGAAAACAGTTTCGTACATGCTGAGCACGTGCTCTAGGAGTGAGCTACACCAACCTCAAATCTTTTTCCACTTCCACCACTTTCCTGAGCTCTGATCTGAAGCCTTGTTATTCTTCAGACACAGTAAGATTCAACCTATCTAAAACTAAAGTCATCTGGACCAACAGCTCTGACCTGACACAGAAATACAGGCATCAAGGACCAAGTCCCTTTGTGCACCTGCTCAAAACTTGTTTATCCTTTCCTACTCCACTAAGTAGACTCTATACATTCATGTGTGCACATGTGCGTGCGTGCGTGCATGCGTGCATGCGTGTGTGTGTGTAGGGGACAACACTAAGGATTGATATCAGGGCCTTGAGTTGCTAAGCAAGTGCTCTAAATACTTCAGTCATGTACTCAATCCATTTGCTCTTAAGTTTTTCAGATTGCTTTTCTGCTGGGTTGGTTTCTAACTGCTATACTTTTAGTTTCATCTCTCCAGTAGCTGGAACTTTAGGCATGCCCCACTATACCCAGGCCCTCTCTATTCATTCTCTATTGTCTTAAAATGACAGTTTATTATTTCTCTAGATTCTGTGGGTTGATGGATGGTTTTCCTGCCAATCATGCCTGAGCTGATGCATGCATTACAGTCAGATGGCAATAATTGGAAGACAAAGATGGTTGGATAAGTTGCCCCGGAGGACCTTGGTTTGTTACCTGTGGACTCTTGAATGGCTTTTTATATAACAGTTGCAGGATTCTGAAAGGATAAGCCACAATGTACCAATGAGTTTTAAAAATAATATTTTTGTGGGAATATACACACGTATAAATGATTTCTAAGTGTATTCTTTTCATTTTCTAAGACTTGTTGCACAAACTGCTGCCTTCAGAAAGCTCTCCCAGAGAACAGTTCCTATTGCAGGTCACACCTAGAGCTTCATTCTCCATGTCCAATATTTTTCATACCTTCTGTTGTTCTTTTGATACACAGCTGTCTGCCTGGCAAACCAGAGTAAAGGGACTTTCATTGTTTCTTAGCTTAAGCTAGGTTAGAGTTGTGTGCTTACTTAACATGCACAAGCTGAAGACAATACAAACACTTGGTAAAATACATACTCAAAATGTGCAGATGAAAATCTAACTTTGCCTAAGCATTCTGTGCATATGGAAATACCAGTTTGCCAAGCATAAGACAAAGCTGAGAGCAAACACAGTGGACCGGAAAAGAGGCTCTCGTGAGTTTTGCTAGAGCCATGGGAAAATGGATGTACCTTCCAGTTCCACCACAAATGTATGTTCCCATAGATAGATAGATAGATAGATAGATAGATAGATAGATAGATAGATAGATAGATAGATAGATAGATAGATAGATAGATAGATAGATAGCTTGGAAGGTAGTTTTCCTTTTTTTTTTTTTCTTCAGTACTGGGACTAAGCCCAAGCCTCATAGATACATGCTAGGCAAAAGCTCTACCACTGAGCTGCAACCCCCAGCCATTGGGTTTTTCTTTATCTTTCTTTTGTGTGTTTTTAAGACAAGGTCTTACCAACTTTACCCTGGTTGGCCTCAAACTGGCCAGCTTTCTGCCTCTGCCTCTCAAGTAACTGGAATCACAAGCATGGGCCACCACGTACCACTTTTAAACACAGATTAGGGGGCTGGGAGTGTTGCTAAGGTAAAGTGACTGCCTACTATATATGAGTTTGTGGGTTCAGTGCTTAAATACCAAGAAAGAAAATGAGGGGAGGGGCTGGGAAGGTGGCTCAGCGGTAGAGTGTTTGCCTCACATGCATGAGGCCCTGGGTTCGATTCTTTAGCACCACATAAACAGAAAAGGCTGGAAGTGGCACTGTGGCGCAAGTGGTAGAGTGCTAGCCTTGAGCTGAAGAGCTGAGGACAGTGCCCAGGCCTAGAGTTCAAGCCCCACAACAACAACAAAAAAAAAAAAGAGGGAAGAGAGGAAGGAAATGAAGAAGGAAGGAAGGCAGGCACTGGTAGCTCATGCCTATAATCCTAGCTACTCAGGAGGCCAAGATCTGATGATCATGGTTCAAAGCCAACCCAGGCAGGAAATTCTGTGAGACTCTTACCTCCAACCAGCCACCAAAAATCCAGAAGTGGAGCTGTGGCTCAAGTGGTAGAGCCCTAGACTTGAGCAAAAGAAGCTCGGGAACAGCATTCAAGCTCAGAGTTCAAACCCTAGGCCTAGCACAATAAGCAAACAAATAAACAAGCATGGGCAGATAAATAGCAGAGACTCTTATCTCCAATTAAAGAACCAGGGCTGGGCACTGGTGGCTCACACCTGTAATCCTAGCTACTCAGGAGGCTGAGATCTGAGAATCACGGTTCAAAGCCAGCCCGAGAAAGAAAAGTCCATGAGAATCTGATCTCCAATAAACCACTAAAAAAAAAACAGAAGTAGCACTGTGGCTCAGGGGGTAGAGCACTCGCCTTGAGCTGAAGAGCGCAAGGACAGCACCCAAGCCCAAAGTTCAAGCCCCACGACTGACAAAAAAAAAAAACAACAACCAGGAAGTGAAGCTGTGGCTGAAGTGGTAAAGTGCCAGCTTTGAGAGTAAAAACTAAGCAAGAGTGGGAGGCCCTGAATTCAAGCCTCAGTACAAGCACCACAAATAAATAAGCAAACATACTGGGGGCTAGACAGAAATTCCCGGAGCATTTTTCTGTAGAATTTCTATGATGACTAGTATCTCCAGTGTCTATCTTCTTTTAGGTAATTGATGGTAAAATAGAATATTTACCTGATAGCTCCATTTCTTTTTTTTTTTTGGGGGGGGGGCCTGAACTCTGGGCCTGGGCGCTGTCCCTCAGCTCTTCAGCTCAAGGCTCGCGCTCTACCACTTGAGCCACAGCACTACTTCCAGCTTTTTTCTTTTTGCTTATGTGGTGCTGAGGAATCGAACCCAGGGCCTCACGCATGCAAGGCAAGCGCTCTACCACTGAGCCACCTTCCCAGCCCAAATAGCTCCATTTCTATATAGATGTAGTCCCTTTCCCAAAATCCAGGCCCTGCACCCAGTACCTTTCTTATTCTGAACGTTAGCTACTACTGTGATTGCCCATCCCTGAATTAATTGATGTTAACAGTACTTAGAATGTAAAAAAGACTCAGATGTTTTGTTGAACGCAACTTCCAAGAATGCATAATTAACAGTGTCCCCATTAATATACAGTATGTTCAACAGTGAGACACCACTATCATAAATAAAGGTAGACATGGATAAATTTATAATTAAAAATGCATTAGAAATTACAAGCATAATTTATTTACTAATGTGCACTGGAATAAATTTTATGTGTAATATTTTAAAACAGGGCATTAATAAATAATAGTGAACATAAAATGTTTTTACAGCTAAAAATATTTCAATAAATATTAGTAAGTTAAATGTGCTGCAAGAGTTATAATTGCAAGGAAGTAGAGTTTAAAGAGTTTATGGGGTACAGTCACAATGTAAAGGACTGTTTCTTGGGAGTATTCAAAATATCAGGAACAAATAGCTGTATTTCTTTGGAGCTGACTTGTCAGATATTCAAAGTAGTGCCTGCAAAATGCTTTAAAAATAAAAGTATAAGACAACCAAATAATGAGTAATTGTTTGACAGCCAAGATTCTTCTGAGTGCTGGTGTAGATTCGTGGATTAAAATCTTTTCCACCTATTTGATCAGCAGTAATTTGGGGTAATTTTCTCACCTGGGAACAAACCCTGCCTTTCTGCTTTCTTTCCCTCCTTTCCTTTCCTTTCCTTTCCTTTCCATTCCTTTCCTTTCCTTTCCTTTCCTTTCCTTTCCTTTCCTTTCCTTTCCTTTCTTTTCCTTTCCTTTCCTTTCCTTCCTTCCTCCTTTCCTTTCCTTTCCTTCCTCCTCCTTTCCTTTCCTTTCCTTCCTTCCTCCTTTCCTTTCCTTTCCTTCCTCCTCCTTTCCTTTCCTTTCCTTCCTCCTCCTTTCCTTCCTTCCTTCCTTCCTTCCTTCCTTCCTTCCTTCACCCAAAATTTGAGCGTGTGTGAGGTCCTGGGCTCAAGTTCTATCACACACACACAAAAAATTAGGCTGGGGGTATGTCTCAAGCAGTAGAGTGCTTGCTGAGCAAACACAAGGTCCTGGGTTCAATTCCCAATGGTGAAAACAAAGTCAAATTGTTGACCATACCTCGCCCTGTGTTTCTGTTTTTTCAGGGTTTATTTTTATTTTTTATATTTGTTTTTCTGGGGTTAGAACCTAGGGCCCTTGCATACACTGGGTATCTGATGAGTAGGTGAGCTCTACTCCCAATCCTGCTTTTTTGCTTTGTCAAGTACAAACAATACCCAGGTGTTCTAAGTGCTCACATCTGGTGCCAACTTCATGCTCTTAAACACTTCACTGGCTCTGTTATTTTATTTTTATTTTTATTTAATGTTTGGTGCTATAAATCACACAGCACACTGCAGTATTTGTTTGATACACCTGAAAAACAAGCTTGAATTTATGTGTAGATTTCTCCCGCCACTGACCCCAACAGGTAAGATGTAGTTGAAGAGTAATGAATGGCACTCATCACTGGGTGAGCCTTCCTCCATGCCAGACCCTACACTAATGACTTCATAGTCTAATTTAATCCTCAAGACAATTTATAGTTTAATCCTCAAAAAAAATCCAATGAATAGATGCTATTACTATCTCCACTGAACAAATGCAGGAACTAAACATCTGAAAGGTGAAGTCACTTGTTCAAGATCGCACACATACACACACACACACACACACACACACACACACACACACACACACACATACACACACAAGAACACACAAGCACACATGTGCACATGCCAGTCCTGGGGCTTGTACTCAGGGGCTGGGTGCTCTCCATGAGTGTCAAGGCTAGCTCTCTACCATTTGAGCTACAACTTCACTTTCAGCTTTTTACTGGTTAATTGAAGTTGAGTCTCATAAACTTTTCGTGTCTGAACAGGCTTTGAACTGTGACCTCAGGCTCCTGAGTAGCTAGAATTACAGGCATGAGCCACTGACAAGATCCTATAATTTGTTTTTTTTTGTTTTTTGTTTTTTTTCCAGGGCTGAGGACCAAACCCAGGGCCTTGCGCGCACTGGGCGGGCGCCCTTCCGCTGGGCTAAACCCCCAGCCCCAACATCCTATAATTTATAACTGGCCAACTATGAAGTGTCCTACTGTCAACCTCCCTGCTCTTAAAAGAACAATGTCTATAGCCAGGCACAGTTGACTCATGCCTATAATCCTGGCGCCTCAAGAGGCTAACATCTGAGGATTTCTGTTTGAAGCAATCCTGGGCAGGAAAATCCATCCGACTCCATTTAACTACCGAAAACTTGGAAGTGAAGTTGTGGCTCAAATGGTAGAGTGCTAGCCTTGAGCAAAATAGGTCAGGGACAAAGCCTAGGTACTGAGTTCAAACTCCAGGACTGGAACAAACACATAAAAAAGAACAATGTCCTTCCTCGAAATCAAGTTGCATTTCCCAGTCCTTCAGGTAGGTTTTATTTTTTTCCCTCATTGATATCTAATCTATGTTCCTCTTGCTCTCCCATTTAAGATAATTCCCTCGTGTGCTGTCCTTACTAGACAAAAACTGATGTTTAAAACACATGAGCAATATCCCTTTAGATATGTGAAGATGGCTATTAAATTCTCCTTAACCTTCTTTTCTCCAAGATACGTTGTTAGTAACCCCAATTCCTTTTTGCCTTTTCTCCAAGGGCCTCTTTGCTGTAGCACTCCCCAGCTCAGCTATACTTCTAGAAATTGGTTTCAGGTTTTCCATATCTCGGTTCATTATCATCACCATAAAAGAGCATCTGTAGGTGTGTGTGTGTGGACTGTGCTGGAATTTATCCACACCAGAAGAAAAAAACGTACAAATGCTGTCCTTGCTCCGAGATCTCTGAGTCCTCAAATATTATGTCTTTTCTGTGACTCCTTCATCTTCCCACTCTACGTGGGACAATTTATGAAACTAGAAGTAGCCTGAGATGGGAGTGGATGTCAGTCAGTCATCATAACATCCCCAATAAGTGGTAAACATAGAATACATAGATGTTTAAAAACTATTTATGTGACAGGGAATGAAGATTGTCACTCAATATGTCCCAGGCTAACACGCTTCTCCATTCCTGTTTAGTGACTCTAGTTAAAATAACTATCTCTAGCTGAATGAGCCAGAACAATAAATATTTCCTGAATAAAAATTAAATGTAGCCGGGTGCTGCTGGCTCACACCTGTAATCCTAGCAACTCAGGATGCTGAGATCTGAGGATCACAATTCGAAGCCAGTCCAGGCAGAAGAGTCTGTGAGACCCTTATCTCCAATAAACTACTCAAAAAGCCAGAAGTGGCACTGTAGTTCAAGTGGTAGAGGGCTACCCTTGAGCTGAAGAGCTCAGGGACAGTGTCAAAGCCCAGAGTTCAAACCGCAGGAGCAGAAAAAAATTTTTTTTAATGCAGCTGGGCACTGGTGGCTTATACCTGTAATCCTAGCTACTTGGTAGGCTGAGATCTGAAGATCATAATTTGAAGCCAGACTGAGCAGGAAATTCCCCATTAACCCTCAAAAAGCCGGAAATGGGGCTATGCCTCCATTAGTAGAGCACCAGCCTTGGGATGGAGGGAGGGAAGCAAAGGGACAATGCCCAAGCTCTGAGTTCAGGCCCTAGGAGTAGCACACATACATTCAAATTAAATGCAGTAAGTGGCTGCTGAAAGAAGTATGAAAATGGTCATCCAAATAGCTTTGAGCAAAATCAGCTCCCAAAACAATGATGAATGAACATTAGCCCAGAGGTAAAACCAATGGAAACACCAAAGAGGAAGGAACTAAGGCTGAATCCAGCCAGTTTCTTGGCTGATACAGGGCTTCTCTTGTTTCTTGGAAAATCAGAAAACTATGGCAACATGGAGTTACAGGTTTCTTGTCAAGAAGTAGGCTTCCAAGGTTGGACAAATGGGATTGCATAAGGTTGCAGAGCTTCTGCAGGGCAAATGACATAGCTAGCAAGATCAATAGAAAGCCCACCGATTGGGAGAAGATCTTTACTAGCCATACAACGGACAAGGGTCTCATATCTAAAATATACTTGGGCCGGGCGCTGGTGGCTCACGCCTGTAATCCTAGCTACTCAGGAGGCTGAGATCTGAGGATCGTGGTTCAAAGCCAGCCCGGGCAGGAGAGACCGTGAGACTCCTATCTCCAATAAACCACCAGAAAACCGGAAGTGGCACTGTAGCGCAAGTGGTAGAGTGCTCGCCTTGAGCTGAAGAGCTGAGGGACAGCACCGAGGCCCAGAGTTCAAGCCCCACGACCGACAAAAAAAAAAAAAATAAAATAAATAAAATAAAATAAAATAAAATATACTTGGAACTCAAAAAATTAAACCACCCAACAACAAATCCTCAAAGAAACAACTGCCCAATAAATAAGTGGGCGAAAGACTTAAAGAGAAGCTTCTCTGAAGAAGAAAGAAGGATGGCCAATAGACACATGAAGAAATGTTCAACATCCCTAGCCATAAAAGAAATGCAAATCAAAACAACATTGAGATATCACCTCACTCCATTTAGAACAGCAAAAATCAAGAACTCTAACAACAACAGATGCTGGAGGGGATGTGGACAGAAAAGAAC
This sequence comes from Dipodomys merriami, assembly GCF_024711535.1. NCBI lineage: Eukaryota > Metazoa > Chordata > Mammalia > Rodentia > Heteromyidae > Dipodomys > Dipodomys merriami. The sequence goes on from NW_027202382.1 coordinate 41,077,712, forward strand.
CTTCATTGTTGGTGGGAATATAAACTTGTTCAACCACTTTGGAAAGCAGTATGGAGGTTCCTCAAAAGACTTCACATAGATCTCCCCTATGATCCAGCAATCCCACTTTTGGGCATTTACCCAAATGTTTACAAACAAGACCACACTAAACCTACCAGCACAACTATGTTTATTGCAGCATTATTTACCATAGCTAAGATATGGAACCAACCCAGATGCCCCTCAGTAGATGAATGGATCAAGAAAATGTGGTATATATACACAATGGAATTCTATGCCTCCATCAGAAAGAATGACATTGCCCCATTTGTTAGGAAATGGAAAGGTTTGGAAAAAATTATATTAAGTGAAGTAAGCCAGGCCCAAAGAAACATAGGTCCCATGGTTTCCCTTATTTGCAATATCTAGTATAGGTATGAGTCAAGCGGAAAAGGTCAGATAATGTGATGTTAGGAAAATGAACCCTTAAATATGTATTTTAATGTTTTCGTTTCTTTCATGCATGTGTTTCTAACGCATTTACAAGATTATTTCTTTGTTGCTTTGTATGTCCCTCCCCCACAGTGTAACCCCCGCTTTCACTATATTTGATGTCAGTATAACATGTGGAGGAGATGGGGACAAACAAATCGTTTAAGGATTCAGGTGGACCTGTTGCAACAATGAGAAGTACAAAATGTCATGTCAAAACTAACTTTACAATGTCGGTGTGGGGGGGGGGAGGGGGTATGATTGGGTGGGGGGGGAGGGGGGAGGCTGGGAAGGGAGGTGAAGGGTAAACAAAGGAGGAGGCTGCAATGCTTGGTAAGAGATGTATGCATTATCCTGCCCATGTAATTGTAACCCCTCTGTACAGTATGTTCTCAAATAAAATAAAATAAAATTAAAAAAAAAAAAAAAGAAGTAGGCTTCCCTTCTGCTGGGTGGTGGGAAATGGGCATGATGGAGGCCAGGTTACAGCCACTTTTCAACATGATATTTTTTGCTAGGACTTTTCTCTGACTTGGCTTGTATATTCATTTGCTTAGGCCCCTGGTCTGACCTTAGGAAACGGCCTATGATCTCATTTCTGCTTTTCCACAATTGAGGTATTGGTGGGAAGGGGGCAGAGTTAAGGGAGTCCTCTTGTTTTCTGCTTCTTCTGATACAACCTGTTCTTCCCCGGCATAAATATGCTCTTCAATGTATATTGGAGTAAGAGGATCTAGAAAATCATGTGGGATGAGGAGCTATAAATTATTTTTGTATTTCCCAGTTCTTTGCCAAAATCTCAGTACAAAATATTGCTTTGAATGAGACAAACTAATTTTAGTTTCAGCTTATCTGTGTGACATGGATGGGCAGAGTTGAATTTTCCTTTAAGCCTCAATTTCCCTGCATGTGGAATAGAGATGACACTATCTACATTGGTAAGGTCATGTGATACTACTATTTTGTGAATTATAAAATGTTCTATCTAGGTAAAACCAAAAAAGAGAAAAATCTGAGCTAGGCTCTGCAAGTGGCTCACATCTGTAATCCTAGCTCCTCAGAATGCTGAGATCTGAGGATTGTGGTTCAAAGCCAGCCCAGGGAGGAAAGTCCTCTTGAGACTTTTATCTCCAATTAACCACCAAAAAGCTAGAAGTGGAGGTATGGTTCACGTAGTAGAGTGCCTGCCTTGAGCAGAATAAGCTAAGGGACAGTGCCTAGTCACTGAGTTTAAGCCCTAGTACCAGCCCAAGCAAAACAAAAAACAAATAAAATCTGCCTCTCATACATATATATATATAATTATTTATAATATATATGTATATTATATATATGTATATGTATATATATATAATTATATAAATTTTTACGTTTTGGCCAGTCCTAGGGCTTGAATCCTGGGCCTAGGTGCTGCCCCTGAGCTTCTTTGGCTCAACGCTAGAGCTCTACCATTTGAGCCACAGAGCTACTTCGGCTTTTTCTGAATAGTTTATTGGAGATAAGAGTATCATGGACTTTCTAGCCCAGGTTGGCTTCAAACCACAATCCTGAGATCTCAGCCTCCCGAGTAGTTAGGATTACAGGCGTAAGCCACTAATGCCTGGCCTCAAATAACTTTTTATTTTCAGCAATGGGACTTGCTCACAGCTGGTGCTCTGCCACTTGAGCCATTCATATTTTTTTCATATACATTTATCTCCCTCTAATTCCCTGCTCAGGGAATTAGCAAGAATTTCTTGGACTGGGTTCCATGCCCAGCACTGCAAAAAAAAAAAAAAAAAAGGACAAGTTTCCTATCTAGGAATAGTAACAATATTAACCAACACTTATTTATTTAACAACTGAGTCTGTCAAGCACCTAGCTAGGTGCTGTGCTTGAGTGTTGGGGATAGAACACCAGTGAGCAATAGCAGACCCAAGACCTCCAAGACCTCCCCTCACGGAGCTGACTTCGTAATGGAAGGAGAATGACAGTAGTGAAAACATTTGCAAATCAGAAGTTGCTTACTGATAGGTACTATGTGAACAGAAATGTAGTTATCTGAAGAATTGTGGGCTACAGTGGGAGTCACGTGGTAGAATGCTTGTCTAGCATATACAAGGCTCTGGGTTTAATCCCCAGTACTACAAAAAGAAAAAAATTTAAAGTTGAAGAATTACAACAAGCACTTAGTGAAATCTTGTGTTAGTATGATCTCTTTGAGTCTTTACAATTACCCTATCAGTATCCTAGTTTTATAATTTTGTTGTTATTTGTTATTTACTCAAATCCAGGGCTCACTCAGCAAGTGCTTTACCACTGAGCTCCACCCTAGTCCTTGTTTGTTTTGTGGTTTGTTTGTTTTTAGCAAGGATATATTTTAGTCTAACAGAGTTAAAAGATTTATTTTACTATATTAAAGTAGGGAGAAATGGAAAAGAGAGAAATCTTTCCTGTTATCCATACAGAAAATGGGAATTAAAGACTCAGCCTTTGTTTTTTTGTTTTTTTACGACAGGGTCTCACTATGTAGCTAAGGCTAGACTTGAACTGGAGATCCCCTTACCTTAGCCCCAATTTGACAGCATTCCCATTTCATGGATGAGCAAGTTGAGTTTTATAGTAGAGCAGTAATGTGCTCAAGTTCACATCTGGTAAGAGCATAGTTGAGCCTGAGGTTTGAAGCATCTGGGCTTTTACCCCAAACTACTCTATTCTAAGTAGGTTACTTTCCACGCCTTGATGTGACATCAGTTTGGAGTCTAAATGTACACTCCAGGCCCTCTAAATGAACACTCCCTGCTGACCAGCCAGCAATGCACAAACTGAGACTGGAAAACAAGCTCGCTATCCTGAAACTCCTGACATTGCTCTCCTCTGGTTTTGCCCCATCCTTGTAACTAACTCCTTTGCCCATTCTCTGCCCTCCAATCTCACACATAACAACAACAACAACAACAACAACAACAACAACTCGCTCTGGCCAGGTGCCAGTGGCTAACCTCTGTAATTTTTACTTCACAGGAGGCTGAGATCTGAGGTTTGGGGTTCAAAGCCAGCCCCAGCAGGAAAGTCCATGAAACTCTTATCTCTAATTATACATCAAAAAAGCCAGAATTGAGGGTGTGGCTAAACTGATACAGCACTAGTCTTGAGTAAAAGAAGCACAACAGAGCCCAGGCCCTCAGTTCAAACCCCAGGAGTGGTGCAAACAAACAAAAACAACAACAAGCCTAACCATGGCTTGAGTCTCTTACCTGAGCCTGGCCTGGTCCCCATCCCTGGTAGGAATGGGAGTGAATCACCCAACCCAGAAGGGCAGGCTAGGGACAATTCCATCTAGGTGTGACCTACATTGGGAAAAAGCAAGATGAATCTCTTAATTGGCAAGGTCATTAAAAACGAAAAGCATGCTAACCAGCTTAGTGTTCATTTTCCCACGTTATCAATTCTGGGGAAAACAATAGGCATGCTGGCCATTGCAAATTACCTTTTGGGAGCCACAAGGCTTTGTAGCAGAAGCATGCTGCTTAGAGAACAAAAGGAAACAGTGTCTGCAGCAGACACTCTAGAAGGAGGAGTGAACTAAAGCATCAGAAATTCATAAGCATCAAGGAAATGCCCTGAATTGGACTTACTGCATACATTGATGGAATATACATAAGCCATTTCTTACATTCTCCTCCCCTTTTACCCCTCTCCTTCCCTCTCCTCTCAAGTCTCTTTTTCTTTCTCTCCCAGGATTGAACCCAGGGCCTGTCACATGCTAAGACACACCCTGACTCTCCATCCCTTATTATAGCAGCATCAAGCTAACATTAGCCCTAAGAAATAGATATTACACTATGTTATTGTACCCATTGCACAGATGAAGAACTGAGACTTGTTCAAGATTGCCTGCACTGTGGGGATTTAAACTCAGGTCTGTCCAAAGCTCCAATCCCTCACCAGGACATGCTGTCCCATATGAAGACCTGGTAAACAGACTGATGAGAAGGAAAGGGAAATAGTAAGATGTTGTGCTAATTACTGCATATTGAACATGCCCTAGAAATGCCAATTTTTCTGAGGGGAAGGATTCATCTTGCTGCTCCCACTTTCAAGGCCCTTAAAAAGAATACCCAGTCATTAAGGTAGTTTGCAACTAGAAGGGGTTGGTGGTGAACTCTAAAATATCCAGCCATCATCACCAACCTTTTTCTATGCTGTTTTATTTTGTTTTTAATTTATTTATTTTTACTGTTGCAGATTGCTTTATTACTTTAGCTCTAAATTGAATTTTAATTTTTCTCAATGTAATTGTGCACAGCGTTTAAAGGTATAATGTTGCTAAAAGGCTTATAACAAAGCTCTTATTTTTATTTTCTATTACTTTCTTCCCGATTCTGTTCAGGGGCCTATAAGTTGGCTACCAAACTGTAAGGAATTTTTTTTAAAGGCCAAATTTGTTCCTCTTCTATTTTTTCTTTACTGAACATAGTGATAATTCATTCTCTAATATTCCAATTACTGCCCGAGAAACATGAGAACATACCCTCTTTTATAATTAAAATGTAAACCTGTATCTCCTTTCTATAATTTTTTTTTTGCCAGTGTTATATATAGGATTTGTTTAATAAGCCAAATAGTACTAGCTAAAAGTCTCCTGTCTGGCAACAACCAGGGCTGATCTGTCCTCAGTAAATAAGGGAAAATCCACAAGCATTTGCATTGAAGTGAAGATCCCCTGTGGTGCTTCTGCAGCATCTGCTTCTTCTCCCTTTAGATCCAATTGGGGGAGGGGGGATGGGAGTGGGAAGTTGGGGGGGAGGGGAAGGGGACACAGAGTCAACTTTATAAACCCTGTTACCCAAATAGGCATCTTTCCTCCAAAGTATGCATAGGGATATCTGCTTTCTCTAGGCCATCTGAGTCAAGCAATGGAAAACAAGTGTAACACATTTGTAACACATTGTTTTATTTTTTGCAGTGTAAATGGTGTAGGAGACTGCATTTCCTCTTTAGCTAGATCCTAAAATGGGGCTGAATAACTAAGTATAGGAAATATTTCCAGGTTCCACAATGGGAATTGACGTGAAAGACTCTGATTTCTTCTGAACACAAACCCTTGAAGTCGGTTTCCTTGTATGATTGAAGGTGCCCAGGCTCTCTGGTCACTGGCTAACATGTAGTGTTTTTTTCATTGTGAGGGCTGAACGGGGCACCCACAAGCCCAGCCCTTCATAGTACACAATCACCTCAGCCACCCAGCAGGAGCTTCTTAATCTGGATGCAACAATGGCACCATTTTCAGTGATTGAGCTATTGTTCTAACTAAAATGCTAAAGGCCTCTAAGGTGATTTTTGTTCCTCTGGTTTTATGGCCTGAACATTCTTTATTATTTTTTTCTTTCTTTCTTTCTTTTTTTTTTTTTAGTTTTCATTATCTAAAGTATAGGAGATCTAGTATAGGATCTGAATCTTTTTGAAATTAATTGCATTGTAAATCAACCAGATTTCTGCAGAATGTACTTACTCATTAGCATGCGAGAGTTTCCAGTAAAAATATCTTCAGTATTATTTTTATGATTAACATATTTACACTGTCACTCCAGCCCTGCACCCTTTGTGAATCTGTTTTTAAAATAAATATGACCTGATACCAGAGCGATTGGTGCAATAAAAATGCATGATGTGAAATTAATCAAATATGGTTGGGTTCAATTTATAAGGGACACATTAAGAAAAATTATTTCTTGTTCGGGTATGCCACTTTAGTGAATCAAACAGAGTGGTGTATATTTCAGCAAGATACATGCAAAATCCATTCATTCAACAAACATTTATTATGCATTTACTGTGTGCATCACGAGGGATAAAATCAAGCTGAGCAAACAAGAAATTCACACGAGACAACTGAAGAGCGTAAACAACCGAATAATTGTGGAATCTATATTCTAGAAATGAAAGCTTCAGTAGCAGCAGTGTGGTATGTTGGCCAAGGGTATGGGGCTGTGAATTTATTTCAGTTTTTTTCAGGAACTGGCCATTAATTTTGGCATGAGGAAAAAAAAAACAGCGAGAGCAGAGGAGCATAATTCATTGTCCTATATTCTGTATATGTGAAGGAAATAAATTTCTGATGGAGTAAAATAAAGAGAATAGAAAAGAAAAAAGATCCCCCATTTAACTTTAGAGTCAGATAGATACGGGTTCAAATCTCAACCATGCTACTTACTAGCTGGGTGATCTGGAGCAAATTCTTTCATTTCATTGAGTTTTGAGGGTTTTTTTTTTTTAATCACCATTATAGAGATAGTAGACTCTTCCTCATTGGAATCTTGAATGAAATGAGATAATGTCCTAAGTAAGCGTTTATTTAATGTCTTGTCATCCTGAGGCTAAGGGACAGTTAGAGATATCATGTTAGGAGTTGCTAGCAAGTTGGTAGCAAGAATGGATTGTCAGAGACAGTTCTTCAGGTTGACAGCATGGACCAATGTGGGAAGGGAGGACTGGAAGCCAAGTATTACTCTTACTACCTCTAGGAGTGGGGTTCTGATTTCTCCCTGTTAGAGCCAAATAGGAAAACCAGGTTAAGTATTTGCCTTCAAGTAAGTGTAGAAACTCCAAAATGCTGTAGATTAGAAATGACAAAGAACTTGTAGACAGATTCACAGGAAGGATCTGTGGAACATGTTGCCATCTCTAGGACTTAGCCATTGAACTCAGGACTCTGTGATTATCTAAAGAGTTGAGGTTTCCTTTGTCTTATTTAACCCTTAACCCTACTGCTGAGCACAGGACTTTCTCTGAAGCAAGTAATCAATAACTACTTGATGAACAAAAGAATAAATACCTCTGTTCTGCAAAATGTGAATAGTCACCAATTTATCTCTCTTTGTCTCTGTGTCTCTGTCTGTCTATCTCTCCCTCTCTCTCTGTCAGGATTAAACTCAGAAAGGGTCAGAGTCTTGTACTTGCTAGACAAGCACTTTACCCCTTGAGCCACACCCTAGTTCATATTTCTCAATCTCTGTACCTCCATTTCCTCAACTGTACAAAAGGAGCAAAATAACCATTGACTTCAAAAGATTCTCATTCTTATGAAAATCAAATACATCAATATTTATTAAGTACCAAGAATAGTACCTGGCCTAGGGTCACTTCTATATCAGTGCATATTACATAAAAACATAAATATTTTCTACCACAATGGCACTGTGAATATTAAATAAGTAAATGATTAAAGATAGCCTGTGTTTGTGCAGGAAAGGGGAGGAAGAAGAACTTGACAGCTCAAGCAATGAAAGCTTGCTCCAAGTAGGTCAGAAGGACCTAGCCTCAGACTGAACACAAACTGATGAAACTAAGCTTTGTCTTCTCCTAAACCCAGCATGCAATAAGCCTAGGGGAATGCTGAACCTGACATCTTCTTCCTTCTTTCCTCAGGAATCTTGGATTCAGGGTGCTACTCCTTAGCGTTTTGTTTAGTTTTGTTTTCAGTTGGAGGGCTTGAACTCATAGCCTGGGCACTGTCCCTGAGTTTTAGTTTTGGTTTTTTGTTTGTTTGTTTTCCCCCCTCAAGGCTAGCATTCTACCACTTTGAGCCACAGCTCCATTTCCAGTTTTCTGGTGGTTCATTGGTGATAATAGTCTCATAGACTTTCCTGCCTGGGCTAGCTTTGAACCACAATCCTCAGATTTCAGCCTCCTAAGTAGCTAGGATTACAGGTGTGAGCCACCATGGCCCCGCTCCCTTGGTTTATTCACTAGTGGGTAGGTTAAATGGTAGGCTCATGCTCTACCATTTGAGCTACACCTTCCTTCCTTTCCTCTCTTCCTCTCTTCCTCCCATCCTTCCTTCCTTCTTTCCTTCCTTCCTTCCTTCCTTCCTTCCTTCCTTCCTTCCTTCCTTCCTTCCTTCCTTCCTTCCTTCCTTCCTTTCTTCCTTCCTGTCTCTTTTTCTTCTGCTTAATTGGAAATAAGGGTCTCACAGACTTTTTCGCCCAGACTGGCTTTGAATGTCAATCCTCAGATCTCAGCTCCCAGTGGAGCTTGGATAACAGGCATGAGTCACCTGGGCTCCTGATGTCCTCTTGATGTTATTTGCCTTCCCCAACCCCTATGGTACCAAATGATGCCCTTAGTTCAAGGCTCAGGGTAGAGCCCCATATTCAGCCTTCCTTGGACTACTCAAGGCCTATGCCAATAACCAACTCAGGGACTAGGTGTTGTCCCTGAGCCTTTTCCCCCCTCAAGGCTAGCACTCCTTGAGCCACAGCTCCACTTTTGGCATTTTGGTGGTTAATTGGAGGTAAGAATCTCACAGACTTTCCTGCCCTGAAAGGCTTCGAACCATGATCCTCATATCTCAGTCTCCCGAGTAGCTAGGATTACAGTTGTGAACCACTGGCACTGAGCAACATTCTTTTAACTAAAGGTAATTTAGTCCTTCTTCTGTGCCCAACTCTCAGCCCACATCTTTTGACTAATGGATGCAAGAATAAAAAGTCCCAGCCATCTTGTTTCAACTCAGGACATCTCTGAAGAGCCATTTTGTACTCAGGTGGCTGATCCAGAGCATCATGGTTTAAATCTAGTAAGTAGGAAAGTTTGCAAGACTGCATCTCTAAAATAACCAGCAAAAAGCAGAGTTTGAAGCATGGCTCAAGTAGTAGAACACTAAGTCAAACAAGCTGAGCAAATGCAAAGTCCTGAGTTCAAACTTGGGTACAACCAAAAAGTAAAGAGGCTATTTTAGTTTTAGTGTTCCCTATAGGGTTGGCTGAGACTGTCATCAGAAGCTTGTCAAAGCACCTTTTTGGGCTGGTAATGTAGTTTAGTGGTAGAGTGTTTGCCTAGCATGCATGAAACCCTGGGTTTGATTTCTCAGTACCACATAAACAGAAAAAGTCAGAAGTGGCGCTGTGGCTCAAGTGGTAGAGCACTAGCCTTGAGCACAGAGAGGCTCCAGAACCGTGCCCAGGCCCTGGGTTTAAGCCTCAGGACTGGCCTCCCCGAACCCCTACAAAATAAGCTCAATTTTCCCTTCCTGCTTCTTCTTGCTCTTTTCCCATAGATATGACTACCAAGGGTAGCTTTGCCCGGAGCAAGTACCCTACTGTTCTTCCTCGTGACTTTATTCCTGGGAAGTCTACCAGCCCTCCTTTCCCACTTCAGGCTCCATATGTGAGCCACTTAAACCTACTTATATGTCTTTCAGATCTCCCTTAGATCCCTAGTCCTATACACCCTTCCAGCTTGTGTCTTTGTTCTCTTCTGTAGAGACATTTGTCCCTAGACCTCAGCTCTTTATCCCACTTCTTCTTCAAGCTACCAAGTTTGGTAGCTCACTGAGTCCCCAGTGTTGGCCACTCTTCTTTTTTTTTTCTTTGTGCATGTGTGTTGGTCTTAGGGCTAGAACTCTGAGCCTGGTTACTGTTCCTGAGCTTTTCAGCTCAATGCAAGTGCTCTACCACTTGAGCCACACACCACACCCAGTTTTCTGGTGGTTAATTGGAAATAAGAGTCTCATGGACTTTTCTGCCCAGGCTGGCTTTGAACCGTGATCCTCAGATCTCAGCCTCCTGAGTAGCTAGGATTACAAGTGTGAGCCACTGGCACCCAGCACTGGCCACTCTTTTTAAACCAGTAGACACCATAGACTATAATTCAGTTGAGAGGTTAATCTTCTTTCCTTCTCATAACCCTCTTGGCTTTGATGTGGCTATGATTTGATAGTAATTTCTCCCACTCCAAAGTCTCCTTTGAGACTCCTGTTTTCTTCCTCTGTCCTTTAGTTATTGGTGCTCTGTCACCTTCATTTTTCTCATCCTCTCCCTGTATGATCTCATGAACTGTCATCATTGCTTATAGCACCAAGAAGTTAATAACTCCTAACCCTACCCCACTCTGGTTCAGACCTCACTCTTGACCTTCCACTCCCGCACAACTCTGCTGCAGGCATCATATACTTTGTATGTGGACAGATACACACACCACCCTCTACTCGAACCTGTGACTTCATCCTTGGTATCTCTGCCCTCTGCTTTTCTCCCAGCTAGACTCCCCAGGACTTTCCTGTTTGCATCCTAACTAGCTGCATTATGGAGCTTAACTCTTCTTCCAAACTCCCCTGATTCTGTTTTCTGCCAGGAATCAGGATTTTGAGCCAGGCAACAATGGCTGGTACCTATAATCCCTGCTACTTAGGATGATGAGAGCTGATGATCATGGTTCAAAGCCAGCCTGGGCAATAAAGCCCATGAGACTCTTTTCTTCAATTAATTAGCAAAATGCCAGAGGTAGAACTCTGACTCAAGAGATAGGGTGCCAGTCCTGAAAGGAAAAAGCTAAGGAACAGTGCCCAGGACCTGAGCTCAAGCCTGAGTAACACACACACACACACACACACACACACACACACACACACACACACACACACACCCAGGACCTGAGCTCAAGCCTGAGTAACACACACACACACACACACACACACACACACACACACACACACAGCCCAAACACAAACACAAGACTGTGGGGCTTTTGAATGACTGCCTGATGTCATGGGAATCAGAAATTGGATTGCCTTTGAAGCCCTTGGGAGCTGTCCAGCTGCTGGCCAGCTCCTGTCATACATCTTCCTTGCTTCCAGGCTATGCTGTATCTTTGTAAGTCTTCTGTCTACAAGTGGCTTTCTTGGCTTCTCCCTGGGCAGTTGAGTGCTATGGCTTTCCCAGAATTCTAGGGATTACACACCCTCATTTCAAGCAGTCAGCAAACAAATCAATGCCTTTCAAGTGCAAGGGCAAGTGTCTAGCTGAGAGACTGTTGGTTTTTACCCTGTCAAGTGCCTGCGTTTGCTCTGGTGGTAAGAAACATGGCTATGGTGACTTACAGGGTAAGTGTGAGGTTAAGAGGAAGGATGGTCTGGATAAATATTTAAGATGTGACTTTTTAAAAATAGCAATGAATATTCACAGAAAAATTCCCAAGGATTTATGTTTATGCAAAATTCTAGTTTCTTTGCCTGCCTTCCTTCCTTCCTTCCTTCCTTCCTTCCTTTTTTTCTCTCTCTCTCTCTCTTTCTTTCTTTTTTTGTGTGTCAGTCGTGGGGCTTGAACTCTGGGCCTGGGTGCTGTCCCTCAGCTCTTTAGCTCAAGGCCAGCGCCATAGCACTACTTCTGGCTTTTCCTGCTTATGTGGTGCTGAGGAATTGAACCCAGGGCCTCATGCATGCAAGGCAAGTACTCTACCACTGAGCCAACCTCCCAGTCCCATGCCTTTGTTTCTTATTGCTTTGTGAAATACCATTTTCTTCTTTCCTTCACCTGTCTCTTTATTGTGCCATTTAGTAGAAAGATGGAAGCAGGAACTGTGGCGTAATGTAGAGAACCTGCCTGGCATGTGGGTTCAATACTCAGCATCACAAATGGAAGGAAGGAAGGAAGAAAAGGAGTGAAATGAAAGTAACATGATAGCAAGAATATTATAATAAAAATATTACATAAAGCTTGTTCCTAAAAATTAAAAGCTTAAATATATACTCAAGCCACAATTCTGCCCTATAACTCAGTTACAAATACAAAAAGATCTTTTGAGTCCATTTCAATTTTTTCTGCATTTAATCTGACCTAGAAATTCAAAATGGAAGTGATAATCAAAAGTACCATCCAGTTGCTTTTGACAGAAGCAAGTTTATAACCTGTGCATAAGTTTGTAGAAAATAATATCACCAGGCAATCTTTGATAGCCCCCTTATGGGTAAAAAAATAATTTTAGAAAATTTATCTTCAGATCCGCATATTGTAGCATAATTCTTAAGGAAACTTTTACTTTAAATCAGTTTTATTGTAAGTCTAGAAAAGCAACAGGACTAGGAGATGAACAGAATGTTGACAAGAAGAGGGTGAGATAAAAAGAAATATACTGTGTGGCCACTTGTTTTTAAGAAATGAAACTCAGGATTTATACACTGGCTTTAAAAAAATCTCTCTAGGCACACTGTTCAGCAGCTATTTAGATCTTGTCTGAAGTTTTTAGTATGTTTCAAATAAAAGTAGATTCCTTTGTTTTAAGATAGTGATTTTTTGATACTCCATTTACTTAACAATTTTTAGGCATCAATTATATGCTAGGTGTTGCTCAAATAAAAAGTTGAATGTCAACAGACCATTTTCTGCAAGCAGTATATGTGGGATACCTTTCTGGAAATTGTCATAACAACTATAACTTTTCCTCCTCCTCCTCCTCCTCCTCCTCCTCCTCCTCCTCCTCCTCCTCCTCTTCTTTTTTTTGTTTTGTTTTTTTGGGGTCCAGTCGTGGAGCCTGAACTCTGGGCCTGGGCACTGTCCCTCAGTTCTTCAGCTCAAGGCTAGCGCTCTACCACTTGAGCCACAGCGCCACTTCTGGCTTTTTTCTTTTTTGCTTATGTGGTGCTGAGGAATTGAACCCAGGGCCTCAAGCATGCAAGGCAAGCGCTCTACCACTGAGCCACCTTCCCAGCCCCCTCCTCTCCTTCTTTTCCCCTGATCCTGTGGCTTGAACTCAGGGCCTGGGTAAGTTTTCCCTCTTGACAGCTCCACTTCCAACTTTTGGAGGTAGTTAATTGGAAATAAGAGTCTCATGGCTTTTTCTGTCTCTTTGAAGGTCAGATCTCAGCCTCCTTACAAATACTATATGATTTCAACAATATGAATTTACAAGAGTAGGTGAATTCACAGATGGGGATATGGCTACATGGGAGAGCATTTGCCTCAAATTCCCTGGGTCCTGGGTTCTAGTCCCAGCATGGGAAAAGAGTAGTCTATAGAGCAGCAGTTAAGTTCATAGGTATTAAAGGTAGAATGTTGGTTGCTAGGAACTGGGGAGTTAGTATTTATTGGATAACTAAAACGTTCTAAAACAGATATTGGTGATGGCTACATAATATGACTATAACTAAAGTCATTGAGCTGCACATGTAAAATGGTAAATTGTATGTTATATATCATTTGCTACAAATAAAAAGCATTATACAGGGCTGGGAAGGTGGCTCAGTGGTGGAGTGCTTGCCTTGCATGCATGAGGCCCTGGGCTCGATTCCTTCAGCATCATTTAAGCAGAAAAAGCCAGAAGTGGCGCTGTGGCTCAAGTGGTAGAGCCCAAGCCTTGAACTGAAGCGGGACAGCGCCCAGGCCCAGAGTTCAGGCCCCACAACAGGAAAAAAACAAGGCATTAATCACTGGGCTGAGAGTATAGTTCTAAGGAGAGAAGCCTGTCTAGCAAGTGTTCAGATCTTAGTACCACCCAAACAAATAAAAAAAAGTAAGTACATTTATAAGAATCTGAGGCTGGAATTATAGCCCAGTGAGTGAATGCCTAGGATACAAGCCCTGGGTTCAGTCCCCAGCAATGCTCTGCCAAAAAAGAAAGAGAGAGAGAGAGAGAGAGAGAGAGAGAGAGAGAGAGAGAGAGAGAGAGAGAGAGAGAGAGAGAGAGAGAGAGAGAGAGAGAGAGAGAGAGAGAGAGATAGAAAGAAAGAAAGAAAGAAAGAAAGAAAGAAAGAAAGAAAGAAAGAAAGGAAGGAAGGAAGGAAGGAAGGAAGGAAGGAAGGAAGGAAGGAAGTAGAAAAAAAAACCAGAAGCAAACAAACAAATGAAACCACCAGGTGCCAGTGGCTAGTGCTTGTAATCCTAGCTACTCAGGGGCTAAAATTTGAGGATCTCTGTTCAAAGACAGCTAAGGCAAAAAGGACCATAAAAGTGATCTCCAATTAACCAGCTAAAATCTGGAAGTAGAGATGTGACTCAAGTAGTTGAGTTCCATCCCTAAGCAAAAAGGCTAAGGGAGAGTTCCCTGGCCCTGAGCTCAAGCCCCAGGAACACCACCCCCAAGCTTCCCACACACAAAGAAAAACAGGGACAGAGAGGCTATTAGGCTACATTCAGGATAGCTCCTAATATTTCTCACCACCTGATATTCATTTTTTGTGCCCTTCAACCCTTGGCTATAGGTTAGATCTCATGACTTGTTTCTAATAAAAACAATACAGGAAAGCAATAGGATGTTATGTTTGAGATTAGGTTACAAAAGAGTGACTTCTGTCTTGCATTTCTTTTCTTGATGTCTGGCTTCTTCACTCTGTGGGAAGCCATCAGCCATGATGTAAGCTGCCCTATGGAGAGGCAGTGAAGGAACCAAGATTTCGGGGCAACAGTCCTTGAGTACATGGCTTGGCAATGGTCATGTGACCAGCTGGGAAATGACTCTCCTCCCAGGTATGTTTGAAATGATTGTCACCTTGACTGCAGTCTCAAGAAAGACCTTAGGACAGAGGTATCCAGCATATACAGATTCTCAACGTATAGGAACTATGGATAATAAGTATTTGTTGTTTTAAGCCAGTTAAGTTTCAGGGTAGTTATACAGCAATGGATCACTCATCCAGGCAGAATATGACAAATCTGAAGCACTATGAATGAGATCTAGTTGTTCTAAAGCTCTGAGAAAAAGGATGAGCTGAGGTATAAATCTCAAGGATGGTTAATGATAGGCAATGAGTTCGATTTTGGAGGGTAAATGGGTAGGAAGAGAAGAGAAAAGAGAAGAGAGGAGAAGATGAGAAAGAAGGAAGAAAAGAAAATGAAAAGTGCAAGAAAATGATGGATAGAGAAGGATTAGAGAAGAGGAGATAAAGAGAAAAGTAAAGGAAGGAATACAAATAAAAAGGAAGGAGATAGAAACAAAAGCTACTACTCAGCTACTTGGGATGCTGAATTGTGTGGATCACTTGAACCCAAGAGTTAGATACCAGCCTGGAGACCAATATAATAAGATCCTACCTCAAAACAACAATAGCAAAAACAAGCTGGGCGCTGGTGGTGCACGCTTGTCATCCTAGCTACTCAGGAGGCTGAGATCTGAAGATATCGGTTCAAAGCTAGCCCAGGCAGGAAAGTCCATGAGATTCCAATAAACCACTCAGAAAACTGGAAGTGGTGCTGTGTCTCAAGTGCTAGAGCACTAGCCTTGAGCTGAAGAGCTGAGGAACAGCACCCAGGCCCAGAGTTCAAACCCCACAATTGACAAACAAGCAAGCAAGCAAACAACAACAACAAATAAAAATTAAAAAGATCCAGATGCTGGTGGCTCATGCCTGTAATCCTAGCTATTCAAGAGGTTGAGATCTGAGGATTGCTGTTCAAAGCCAGCCTGGGCAGGAAAAGTCCTTGAGACTCTTATCTCTAACCACAGAAACCTGGAAGTAGAGCTATGTTCAAGTGGAAGAGCAATAGCTTTAAGCAAAAATAGCTCAGCAATAGCATCCAAGCTTCAAGTTCATGCCCCAGTACTGGCACAAAAAAATAAAAATAAAGAGAGTGGGGTTGAAGATAGAGAAGGAACCTAGAGATGCAGAGAATTATATCCATTGTTGTTTATTATATTTTATTATTATTATTATTTTTTTTTTTTTTTTTTGTCGGTCGTGGGGCTTGAACTCTGGGCCTGGGCACTGTCCCTCAGCTCTTCAGCTCAAGGCCAGCGCTCTACCACTTGAGCTACAGCGCCACTTCCGGTTTTCTGGTGGTTTATTGGAGATAGGAGTCTCACGGTCTCTCCTGCCCGGGCTGGCTTTGAACTGCGATCCTCAGATCTCAGCCTCCTGAGTAGCTAGGATTACAGGCGTGAGCCACCAGCGCCCGGCTTATTTTATTATTTTATTTATTCATTTTATTATTTTTTTTGTCGGTTGTGGGCCTGAACTCTGGGCCTGGGCACTGTCCCTCAGCTCTTCAGTTCAAGGTTAGCCCTCTACCACTTGAGCCAAAGCGCCACTTCTGTCTTTTTCTGTTTATGTGGTGCTGAAGAATCGAACCCAGGGCCTCATGCATGCAAGGCAAGCACTCTACCACTGGGCCACCTTCCCAGCCCCTCCATTGTTGTTTTAAAACAATAACTTGGTGTGATTGTTCTTCTTCTTTCTATGTACAGATGAGAAGGCTGGAAAGTTAAGTAACCTGATCAAAGCCAAGTCCATGGTAGAGCTAGGATTCAAATCCAAGTCTGATTCTAGACCCAGAGATCTTTTTTTTATTGTTGTGGTTGTACCAACAACAAAAGACAGGCCTGGGCTCTGTCTCTGAGCTTTTTTGCTCAAGGCTAGCATTCTACCATGTTGAGCCACAGTGCCAGTTTGTGTTTTCTGGTAAATTGAAGAAAAGAGTCTCACAGACTTTTCTGCTTGGGCTTGCTTTGAACTGTGATTCTCAACTCTCAGCCTCCTGAGCAGCTAGGATTACAGGTGTGAGTTATTATTGCTCAGCTCCAGAGATCTTACGTAGCACTACTGTGCCTATCATTGTACCCTTTATTAGACACTGGCTTCCTTATTAATCATGATGCGGTTTGTCCACATACACTGGAGACATGTATATATCTATAGACAAGATAGAGTTTTATTCTTCCTTTAAGAGGAGATGTGTGGAGATGGTAATCAAGGACTGGTATTATCTATTGGACAGTAACTTCCTGATGTCATTTGGGGCATGGAATCTTAAGTTTCTCCTTTTTTATTGCAGTGTATAGCTTTTCTTTCTCAAGGTCATTTTCTAGTCTTAGATAACTTCTGTAGTTCCAACTATCCCCTGAAGGCTAGGAGCAGGGAAAGGGAAGAAGGAAAAGAACTACTTTTACTAATAAAGGGCTTTTTAAATAGGTTTCTTAGAAATTCCACATAATTCTTCTCAAAGGTCAGAACTTAATCACATGGTTAAACTTTCAAGAGGGCAAGGAGATGGTTTTATCTAAGTAGAAAAGTATGCAGTTAAAATAAAAAAAAAATCAGGCTCCTGATACCAAGGGGGAGACATTGGAAAAGGAAACCAGCTGTTTCTATTGCAGTCATCCATGCACCTTATCTTCCTCTCCCACTGCCTTGATATCCTTGTTGTACTGGAACTAAAAATTTGAAGATAACAGCTTGAGTTAGCATTCGACCAATTAAGGATATGGTACTCAGCAAGGCCACCTTCACTTCAGATGCTAGCCTTGAGTTCAGGGTTTCCTAGGTCATCTCCACTTCTAATTAGTTGGCTACAAAGTTAAGTATTCCTTTGTCCTCTTCCTCAGATTCAATAATTTGCTAGGATGACAGAATTTAGGAGAGTACTATACTCATGATTATGATATTATTTTTAAAGTTATATAAATCAGGACTGTTAGATGAAGAAGTCAAGGGAAAGGTCTGGAAGGTTCTTGAATACCGAGCTCGTATATATCTTCTTCTTCTTCTTCTTCTTCTTCTTCTTCTTTTTTTTTTTTTTTGCCAGTCCTGGTGCTTGAACTCAGGGCCTGTGCACTGTCTTTGAGCTTCTTTTGTTGAAGGATAGAAATCTACCACTTGAGTCATGGTAACCACCTCCAACTTTTTCTGTTTATGTGGTACTGAGGAATCGAACCTAGGGCTTCATGCATGCTAGGCAAGCACTCTACCACTAAGCCACATTCCCAGCCCATATTTATTCTTCATGGTGTGAGAATTCTTCCTCCTCCTGATGATAGCTGCTTTATGATGGCTTCTTGATATATACAGCTTCATTAACCTTCATTATGTAGAAATGATGGAGGGAATCATTGGCCTTGTGATTAAACTCCATCTCCTGTTCCTTTTCTCTGCTGGAATGCTGACCTGGTTTAGAACCCTAACTTTTTTTTTTTTTTTTGCCAGTCATGGGGCCTGAACTCTGGGTCTGGGCGCTGTCCCTCAGCTCTTCAGGGCCACTTCCGGCTTTTTCTGTTTATGTGGTGCTGAGGAATCGAACCCAGGGCCTCATGCTTGCAAGGCATGCACTCTACCGCTGAGCTACCTTCCCAGCCCCCTTCTCTTTTCTTTTTTGAGACAAGGTCATTCTATGTAAACCAGGCTACCTTTTGCTTTGTCCCCTGAATGCTAGGATTACAAGTGTATCTCAATATACCCAGCCAAATATTTTATTTTATTTTTGTGCCAGTCCTGGGGTTTAACTCAGGGCTTGGTGCTGTCTATGAGCTTTTGTTCAAGGCTATAACTTTACCACTTGAGTCGCAGTTCCACTTTGGGATATATATCTCGTTTAGTGGAATTAAGAGTCTCACTCACCAGGTACTGGTGGCTCATACTTGTAATCCTAGCCACTCAAGAGGCTGAGATCTGAGAGGACTGCAGTTTGAAGCCAGCCTGGGAAAGAAAATCCAGGAAACTCTTATCTCCAATTAACCACCAGAAAAACTGGAAGTGGTGCTATGGCTCAAAGTGGTAGAGCTCTAGCCTTGAGTGCAAAAGCTCAGGGACAGCACCCAGGCCCTGAGTTCAAACCCCATGACCTGCAAAATAAAAAACAAAAATAACAAATGAGTCTCATAGACTTTCCTGTTGAGACTGGCTTTGAGCCGGGCACTGGTGGCTCACGCCTGTAATCCTAGCTACTCAGGAGGCTGAGATCTGAGGGTCGCGGTTCAAAGCCAGCCCAGGGAAGGAGAGACCGTGAGACTCCTATCTCCAATAAACCACCAGAAAACCGGTGGCGCTGTAGCTCAAGTGGTAGAGCACTTGCCTTGAGCTGAAGAGCTGAGGGACAGTGCCCAGGCCCAGAGTTCAAGCCCCACTACCGACAAAAAAAAAAAAAAAGAGACTGGCTTTGAATTGTTATCCTCAGATATCAGTAGCTAGGATTTCAGGTGTGAGCCACCAGATCATGACCAAATTCTTTCTTTCTTTCTCTCTTTCTGTCTCTCTTTCCTTTCTTTCTTTCTTTCTTTCTTTCTTTCTTTCTTTCTTTCTTTCTTTCTTTCTTTCTTTCTTTCTTTTTTTTTTTGGTTGGTCATGGGGCTTGAACTCTGGGCCTGGGCACTGTCCCTGAGCTCTTCAGCTCAAGGCAAGTGCTCTATCACTTGAGCCACAGTGCCACTTCTGGTTTTCTGGTAGTTAATTGGAGATTAAGAATCTCATGGACTTTGCTGCCTGGGCTGGCTTTGAACTGCGATCCTCAAATATCAGCCTCCTGAGCAGCTAGGATTACAGGCATGAGCCACTGGAGCTCAGCATCAAATATTTTTTCTTAAATAACTCACTGTAGGAAGATACATTGTTTTCTCACTGACTATTTGGTTCCTTAATCAAGTTCAACTTCAGAAGCTGAACATTTGTCACATGTTACACATGCATATCAACTGTAAAGACCAGTTCTAATGAGTCATGCTTAAAGCACTGAAGCAATAATATTTTTGGAAATAAGAGTTGAGTTGGTTTCTGAAGTGACAACTAGAAAATGTAACTCTTAGATGCCTAAGTTTTAAAAGAACAAATTGGTTATGTTAAAGTCATGTCTTAAAATATGGTGAAATAACATGTTTATGAACTTGATGAGAAAACTAACGGTTGACTTGAGAGGAAACAGCACAGGGCTATCCAATATGGGGCAAATTTAGTATTACAGGCAATATATTCTGTAGGAGCTCAGAGTAGACAAATATCAATAAATATAAGCATGGCAAGCAAATTACAGAGAACGAGGGCCCTACGTAGTTATAAAGGAGGGTCTGATATCTCTGGTCTTCATTTTCCTTCTGTAGTGCCCTAAGATATAACAAAGCTTTATTACTTTATATTTTTGTGGTAGTGGGGTTTCATGCTTGGTAGGCATATGCTTTATGGCTTGAATCATGCTCCCAGCTCTTTTTCTCTGTTATTTCTGAGATAGGGTCCTTCTCATTGCCTGTGCTAGCCTGAACTACTATCCTCCTGTTTATGTTCCCTGCTATAGCTGTCATGATAGATATGTGTATCACATTTAACTTTTGTTCTGTTGAGATCATTGGGTCTTACAAACTTTTCTATGTATGCTGGCCTTGATCACGATTCTTGCAATATTTGTCTCCTGAGTTGCATGAGCCATCATATCTGGCTGCACTAGACCTTTTTAGACTTTGTTCTTTTTTTGCTAAGTACCTTGTTACTTATTTTTATTGTCAGTTTGTCTGTTAGGATAGTATGATTTCATGTACAACTTTTTCCCCCTGTGGTTTATAGAGTAATCTTTTGCAGCTATACAGATCACAATTTGAATTTAAGTCTTAGCACTTATGGACTTTGTGGTCTTGTGCAAATTCCTCACCTGCTCACATTCTATTTCTTATTTAATAATAATCCTAACCAGGTAGGGCTGTTGTGAGGCTATAATAAGATGTAGTGAAGGGAACACAGAGTAAGTACTGTCCCATCTTAGGGAAGTGATTGATAATGGCACCTGCTGTGATATCCCCACATTGATAATGGAAACGATGATGATGTTAATCTGAACTCATGGAAAGGGATAGCAATGAAGGAACTTCTGCTTGTTTTTCACTACTATGTCACTGTTAGCTTTACAAGAATGTCCACTCACCAAAAGTAAATTACATTTTCTTTGGCTTTTTAATAACTGCTGCCTGAGAAATAGCAAAGATGGATTCAGGTACTTAGGGTGGTTCTATTCCATTATCTGTGAAGACATCAGATCACTGAGCAGAGATAAGGCAGCATCCAATAGGAGAAACTGAAACAAGCCCAACTGATCTTGGAATGTTTGCAGTTAGGAGACACTGTTTATTGGGGCTTGGAAACCAATGTGAAAGAATTTACGGTTTACATCAGTGGCAGCTGTCAATGAGCCTGTGAGGGAATCCTTGTTAGGACTTTCTGGCTTTTTACAGCAATTTGTACTAATGATAACCAAAAGTGAAGCCCTCTCAAGCAGAAGGCCAATCAGATCCATTCACTTACTGCAGAATTAAGGTATTTCCACATCATTTAATGGCTGTGAGTGTAGAGGTGTGTGCCAAACCTAGCTTCAGATATTAAGACATTTAACAAGTTTGTTTTAATCCTAATTGCTGGCATTTGCTTAACTGTTTTCTTAATTCTAATTTATGTTTTTATGTTCCAGTTTGTTTACATAGCCCATAGTTCCCAATTGCCTTTATTTGCTTAAGTGTTTCTTTAATTTTATTTACATTTTTATATATGTTGCTTTGCTTACATAATTCATTGTTTGGAGTATGCTAGAAATAACTATAAATCCCCATTGCTAATTAGCCTCATCCTCATGACTGATTAGTCAAGATTATGAGCCTAGAAGGAGGGCAGGGAGGAGGCCTAATAGTGAGTCACAGGATCATTGCATTTTAGAGCTGGAAGAGATCTTAGCATTTAAGGCATCTTTCAGTTAGAAATTTGTGGCTTCACAGCATTAGTACTGGAGAATTATAAAAGGTTGTTTGCTCACTCTTGATCTTTTATTCAAAAGTATATAAGGATTTGGTGACAGTTTGGAAAGGAAGTAAAGAAAATAGAAGTCTCAGTGATGAGTATGAGAACCTCATAATGAGAGCTTGAAGAATCAGAAGCTAGAGATATAAATGGGTCATAGAAGATCAGGGAATATTAATGAACATGAAGGAGGATCTTCTTTGGCGGTAAGTAAGCAGAGCGGATTGTTCTGAACTCCCTCCTCTGCAGCTGTGCAATTGGTAAGGATTTTAGCTTGCCAAACTGTAAGCTTGGCTATTTGCAGTGGGGAGTATTTAAAAGTACACACAACATATGAAGGAAAGAACCTGGAACTGAGTAGCCTGCTTCATTCCAAGAATCCATCTGGCATTTAAAGAACTGCTTGTCCTACATTAAGCCCCGTGGAGTAAGAGCCATTTTTCATATCCTCACACCCCTCTTTTGGTTTCAGGTAAGACAAGCTTATCGAGTTTGGTGAAAGAAGACTTTAGAGAACCACTCAGCAGGAGGAAATAATCAAGGGTGAGACCCCCACAAATCTAATATGGGAAAATCGTATTGAAATCCCTGCTTGGGAAATCAGTTTGAGGGCAAGCTCAAGCTACCACATGAAGAGTCCGGAGTCAAAACAATTCAAATAATTCAAAAATAATTTTGAGCCAGGCTCTGGTGGCTCATGTGCACAATCCTAGCTACTCAGGAGACTAAGATCTGAAGATTCCAGTTCAAAGCTAACCCAGGCAGAAAAGTCTGTGAGACTCTTATCTCTAATTAACCATTAAAATGCTTGTAGTGGAGGCATGGCTCATATGGCAAAGCATCAGCCTTGAGTGAAAAAGCCAAGCAAGAGTTTGAGGCCCTGTGTTCAAGCCCCTGTATCAGCACACCCACACACAAAAAATTCTTTAGTCACTTGTAGACAAAATATAATGAAGAGGTGCTATAGATACGCAAATCTAGCTGGAGCTACTAATTGACTCCTGGTATTGGGGTTGATAAGTGAAATCCACTCAATCCCTTAACAAATCCATCTTTAAGTTAAAGCTTCCCCGTGGCGCCTCCCCCTTCTTTCCGCTTTCATACATCTGAAGGCATCTAAGAGCAATCGCTGCCAAAGAGTAGTTCATGGATTAACAGGAGTTGTAGGGTGTTTAAAATGTTTTTAGCCTGGAAATTAGTTCTGCACTTTGGGCAATTTTCCTCTAACTAGACCTGCTTCTCTGAAACATTTTCCTATGTTTGACTTTCAGGGAAAGTACATGAGTATTCTGATCCACACTCAGGTCTCAAACATGCCAGACAAGAGATTCCCGCTTTAACTGGTCACCCCTTGAGGGACAGTGCAAGGCCCAGCTCAAGCTCCAACTCTAAGCAGCCAACTCTCGGTTTCTATGGCAACCACGGAGGGGCGGGGCGACCACCCACTCCTTCACAGCCTGAGCCCAGGACCTTTCGAACGCTCCAATTGAGACAGCCCTTTCTTGCCTCTGTCCCGCCCCACTCAGTTCCAAGCGCGATGCGATTGGCCCCGGACCCCGAGTGGTGGCCAGAGGATACCACTTCTTGACGGGAAGAGCGGGAAAGTGTACTAGGCGCTGTCCGAGGCGTGAAGCTCACGGGCTGGCACTGCGGGGGAGCACGAGGTCGGCTTGGGAACGAGATGCCCTCTATCCCATACACTAGCCCCACATCCATGCTGTTACTATTTGGGACAGGAGACAGGTGCCGGTACCACGTTTGCGGACTGGGACAGTCCACCCCAGGGGGCCGAGGCGCGACCAGGCGTTAGGCTCAAAAGCGCGCTCTCGGGACGCCACCGCTCAGAGGCCAGAAGGGGCGGGCCGAAGTTCGAGGGCGGTGCTAGTGGCGGCGGCGGGAGGCTCCAGGTCCAATGAACGCGCGCCCCGCCCTCTAGGGGCGGGGCATAAGAAGCGCTGCCCCCGCCCTCCCGCTCGCCCCCGCCCCTCCCCCTGGGCGCCGTGGCCGCTGTGAGTGAGTGGCACTGGCAGCCTGTCAATCCCTCAGCCCAGCGGCCTTCCAGCCCGGTCCGCGGCGGCTGCTGGCTGGGTGCGTGGCTCCGGCGGTGGTAGCGGCGACTTCGCCCGCCCCATCAATCTGCTGTCTGCCCGGCGCGCGGCCCGCCGGGGCCCTCCACCGGGCTCTGAGCCTTCGCCGCGCCGGCCCGCCGGCTCCCAAACTTTCCTCCTCCGCCCCCCTCGCTCCTCGCGGCCCGCCCGGCCTTGGCTGCCGCCGCCGCCGCCGCCGCCGCCGCCGCCGCCGCTCCCTCCCCTGGGCCGCCGGGGCTGAGATCCCTCCCGGCGGCGGCGGCGGAGGAGGCGGCCGCGGGAGGGGAGAGCGCAGGTTGGCGCGGGGCGGGGGGGTGGGGGGAAAGGGACGGCGGCGTCCCGGCAACTCGGCGGACGCTGAGGAGCAAGTTGAGCGGGGCCGCCCGGCGGGGCGCGCGGCGGTGAGGAGGCGGCGCGGCGGTCGCGTGAGGGCAGCGGGCGCCGCTGCCTCCGCCTCCGCCACCGCCGCGGAGCCCGGCGCTTCCGCCCGCCGCTTCTCCTCAGCCTCGGCGGCGGCGGAAGCCGAAGCCGGGCGCCCGTCCGTCCGTACCGCCTCAGCCGCGGGCCCCGCCGGCCGGGCCGCCCCCTCCCCGCGCGGGCGGGGAGCGCGCGGCCGCCTCCCCTCCCCCTCCCCCTCTTTCTTCTCCTCCCTCGTCGCCGCCGCTGCCGCCGCCGCCGCCGCCGCCGCCGCCGCTTCAGCCTTCGCCTCAGCCGCCGCCGCCGCCCGCTCCCGCCCGCGCGCGGCGGGATGGACGATCAATCCAGGATGCTGCAGACTCTGGCCGGGGTGAACCTGGCCGGCCACTCGGTGCAGGGGGGCATGGCCTTGCCGCCTCCCCCGCACGGCCACGAAGGGGCGGACGGCGACGGCAGGAAGCAGGACATCGGCGACATCCTCCACCAGATCATGACCATCACCGACCAGAGCTTGGACGAGGCGCAAGCAAAGTTGGTGTCGTCTCATTAAGCATCTTTTGTGTGTGTGCGGGAGCCGGGCCCCGCGGCCGGCCGAGTGGGGGCCGCGGGAGGCGCCCCGGGTAGGGGCCTGAGCCCTCGGCCGGGAACTTTCTCCGAAAGCCGACCACCGGCCCGGGCCGCCGGGGCACTTGCCGCGCCCCCTCCTTCCCCCGTCGCAGATCGGAGTCGGCAAAGTTGCTCCCGGGGCTTGGGACAGACTTGGTGGCCGGGGGATTAGGTGATTTCTTAGTCTCCCGCCACCCGGCCCCCTCCTCGGATTTAAACCTCCCGCCTGGACCCCCCCCCCTCTCCCCCCGTGCGCGCCGCGCCCCGCCAGGCCCCGGGCTGCGCCGGAGGGAACTACAACTTTCTCCGCGGGCCGTGAGTGGCCCAGCCGGCTCCCCTTGGCCGCCGGACAACCTCGGCGTGCGGGCAGCCGCCCCAGCCCCGTGCGGGCGATGGGCGGGTCCCTGGCGGGTCCGAGTGCGGACGGCTAAGTTCTGGCGGAGGGAGGGCCGGCTGGCAAACTTTGCCGAGCTGTCACCCGCCCGCTGGTCCCAGCCCACCGGTCTCTCTTCTGGCTCCCGGCCGTGGAAGGCCGACTCGGGAGTCCCTCGGCGCCCATCTCCTCCCCCTAGGTCCCCTCCGCGTGCCTCCGGAGCGAGCTTCCCCGCGCGGGATCGCGCCTGCGGTCAGTGGCTGTGGCCGCTGCCCGCCGGGTAGCTGCCGTTCGGGCCGCGTTCGGGCTGGAGTCTCGCAGCCGGATCTTGCGGTGGTGGCCAACTAGTCAACTTGAGTTCTTGTTGACTTCTCCTGGTTCAAAGAGCTTTCCAAAAGTGCGGGGGGTTGGAGAGCATCAGAATGAAATCTTGGGAATAACTTAAAGGAAGGCGCCATATTATTCCATAGGTGATGCTAATACCTTTGTGTTTTGCTATTTATTTTATTTTGTTTTATCTATTTATTTATTTATTTTAGGAAACATGCCCTGAACTGTCACAGAATGAAACCTGCTCTCTTCAGCGTCTTGTGTGAGATCAAAGAGAAAACAGGTAAGAAGCTGCACCCCGCAGTGGGCCTGGGGACCCCCGAGGCGGGGTCGGAACTACTCCTTCCACTCTCCAGTTGAGAGCTGCTGCTTTTGGGCACCGCCATCTTTGATCATTCTTTCCTTCCCATCTCCTGATCTTGAGGGGGAAAAAAAAAACAAACCAAAAAACCTGCAATAAATCTGGAGTACAGCTCTCAGTTCTGCTCCTGGTGAGGTGTAGGATAGGGCTGGGTCGTCTTCCCTAGGCCCTGAGGAGGCCTGCTGCCCTCTCCCCTCCTTTTCCCTTGTTTGTCAGTTTTAAAGGGAGCAGTGGGGAGACTGGTTGCCTGGGATTGCATCCCTTGGACAAGCATCCCTCGAACTTTGTTTTACTAAGCTTCAGCTCCAGTGAAAGAAGAATAGATTGAACATATCTCACCAGCATGTTTGAATTAGTGTTTTAGGAGAGAAGACTACTTTTAAGAATCCAGGAAGGGTAAAGATGTGCTGAGGCATATAATATTGTGTTATAGCTATAAATACTTTAATAAAAAATTCCGTATTTTTAGTTGAGGTTGTAATATATAAAGTAAAAAATGTCTACAGGTGTAGGTTAAGCAGTTTTTAAGTTCAAGGCAGGGAGTATGTGAGAAGACAGATTTTGCAAAAGTGCTAGAATGAGAGCTGTAGATAAATATTAGACAAATTTTTGGCAGTTCGTTTCAGTTTAACTTTTTTGTCAGTCTTTTTTGATTGAAGATATTTTAATCTTGACATTTTAATCTTGATGGTAAGGCTCAAATGGAAGTAGCATTTTAATTTAGATGTTTAGTGTTATCTTCCCTGTTTTCTGTCAATCAAGTATATTGAATTTTTTGTTTTTGGTGTGTGTTGGGTATATGATATTTTAAAGTTGTCTTTTTGTAAGTTGAGGCAAAGAAGTAAAGTCTAGGATATTGCAGTATCCAAGAATGCTATTTAAATATTGTGTTTAAGTTGAGTATATAAATAATAGAACAGTGTATAGTATTGTTAGGTTGGTAGTCCAATTGCCTTCTTTTAAAACAGATTTTTTTTTACTTTGTCATACTAGTCCTTTCCTAAAAGTAATCCAGAAAATATGATGGGTTATTGCTGTTTCTTACATATGTACATGTGCTAAACCATAATTAACAACAAATACAAAGTGAGCCTAAAGAGTACTTTTCTTGCTTTTCAGTCATGTTGTATAGATGGTTTCCTAATCTTGTGATTCTTTATCAGATATATTTTATATTTTGAATTCCACAATTATTTTAGATTACTTTTCTTCTGTGTTGAGTTTTAGCTGCCTTTAGAATGCATAGCTATTTAAGATAGTGGATGATTTTTATTTCCGTATAAAACAAGACATCCAGCATTAAATCTTGAAGATTCTTAGTTTAGAAGCCTAAAAGTGTGTAATTCTCATTAAATTTTGTTGCTTAATGTCCAAGGGTTTTCTTGCTATGAGAGCTGTACTTCAGTTTCTTCTGACAGCTAAGCACTGGGGTATTGAGTATGTTGTGAATATTAAGATTGATTCAGCTTTCCATGGCATTATATTATTAAGGAGAAGGGATTGATACACATTCCCTCTCATCTCCCCTTCTCATGATTTGTATTTATTTATTTTTTGCCCTTTTAAAGGTTTAACATAGCCAGCTTGAGAATCAAACTGCTTTTCATGTTTAGACATTTAGCAGCAGTCAGAATTCAATTAAGAAGTGTTAGTCCTCCAGTTGCTTATTTCCACAGGACTTAGTTACACCATTCTGAAAGGAAAGTATAGTTGGCCACATGTCAAAGGTGAGTTACAGAAAAGAATCAAGTATTTTCAGAGTCTGGAATTAATAGCAGAGAGATCTTTGGTAGGGCTATTGCTATTTAAGAATCAAGAGGTAGCTGACAAAAGAAATTTTTGTGTTTTGGAAATAATTGTAGAGGTTTTTAGTGCTAACTTATAGTTTAGATCCTTTTTTTTTTTTTTTTGGTGCATTGGCCTGTGGATTCAACTTTGCACATTATCTCTTTTGTAAAAAGGCACAGCCGACAAAGAGTAAGGGCAGCTGTCTGGGCAGAGGCATCATCCTGCCAGCCTCTCTAAGCTCAAGAGGGATAGGATTTAAGTACTGAGTGATTGATAGGGGTGATGCTCTCTTTTCCTCTCATTTCCCGGCTCCTATCCATAGCTCCACCTCACTCTTCAAAAGTAGTCTTAGAAGGAAGGAGATAGGATCGCTTGGACTCAGAGCCCTCAGTTTGAAATAAAACAGCTGTGTAGACATCAGTGTTACCAAAGCAGAGAAAGCCAGACAGCAAATTCCATGGCCTGTCCCCCATCTGTTTACATAGTCCTGCTTCAGAAATATCATTAACTTAAAAAGTAAGCATCATATAATATCATTTTATGTAGTCTCTTAATAGGGTATCTAAAAATTATTTCTTTATAATCTAGAGAAAGTTTACCTAGTCATTATTGAGTACAAACAAGGAACATGATATAGTGACTCTGTCTTCATAATGGAAGGATAGGAGATTGTTAAGTTGAGGAGTGAAGGGAAAACTGTCACTTCAGTGGATAATGTCACTGTAGTCAAGCTTTTCTAAAATAGGACAGTTATTAAAAAAATCCATATGTTTATAAATTTGCCAGTTTCTGATCAAGCAATGCATACTGCCAGTTCTGATGTACACAGGGATTTAGTTTGGAAAACATGTTTTTTCCCTTCCTCTACTAAACATGAAAAGCTATTTTTTCCTTCTGACAGATAAATGGGTAATCTACTACAATTACATTATTTTCTTGTTCAGAAGTACAGAAAGCATACTTTACTATAAGATGCTACTTTTTCTTGAAAATGTATTTGTAAAATTTGTCGTCCAGTTATTTTTGGGCAGAAATGTCTTTCGTTGAGTTTTGACATACATGTTGAAAACAATTGGAAAGGTATAGGCTTTTAAACTAGGTAAGCAGCCAGTGAGTTGTTGATATGTTATTATTTTTCTCATGCTATTTTTAAAGCCATATTTTATTAGCTATTTCTTTTTTTAATTATGTTTTTATTATCTTTAGTTGTACAAAGGTGCTACCATTCAGCATAGTTGTTTCTTAATAATTATCCTTAATACCAGGAAGTCTCTGCTCTTATCTGTTTGTTTATTTTTCTTGGCCTCCTTACTCTTGTCAGTCTGCTTTCTTTTGTGAAATATGCCATCCTCAAAAATCTGCCTTTTCAAAGTCCTTAATTATGAGGGTTTCAAAGAAGAAAATCTGCTTGTTAAGCAAAATCCCCTGTTCTTGATGAAAATCTAATATTAGTATGTAATCTGAATTACAGTATTCTAGAAAGACGTTAGATATTGGGGGAAAAAAATCAAAGCCTTTTTCCTTTTTAAATGGTAGGTTAAAATACTCAATGTTGATAGCTGCCAACCAAACTCTGATTTATTGCCACCACAAACCCTAAATAGCATTCATTTACTAGTAATGTCTAATGGCATACATGATGGTTTGCCAGATTTGTAGCCTTTGTGAGGCTTATAAGCAGGACTGACTTGGGAAGATCATAAAACTTAATGAACTTCTCTACTGCAGGAGGTGTCCGCAGGGGAAGAGAAAGGCCTGCTTGACTGGTTGGGCTGAAGTATTTTTTATGTTTAAGGAAAAGAAGAGAATGACTATTAAAAATGCTTTACTTTTAAAGTAATCTTCCTTAGATTCATAAGAATTTTAGATTTCAAAACTAGGTCAGGAATGTAGCTTATACATGAATTTTTTGTATGCATTCGGTAGGTGATATGAGACCCAATCTTTTATCTTTATTATTCTAAGTGACTAGCTTTCAGAGGGAGAGGATAGTGCATTCAGTCAGCACCTCTATTTAATTTTTATCCTTCATCAGAATCTTCTGTTCATTTTAAGATTGTCACTGTTTTCTTTCCATAGTGCTGTATAATTCTTTTATTTTCTAAAATGAAATTTAAAAAGAATTCTATCAAATGAAAATTTACCAAAAAGGGTAAAATTTATTATCTATGAATTATTACATGTATTGTGTATTCTAAGTTGGTCTCACATTGTATGTAATCTAATAATGATCTGTTACAAAGTTTGGAAAACAACTACATTGTTTCACAGGACTCATTCTGTTTTTATGAATCTATTTTCTAGTTTAAGATCTTTATTATGGACAACTTCCAACATAAATACATGTAGAAAAATGGAATTGTAGTGCTTCTCCCCACTTGAACTCATTACTCACTTCAGTAATAGCAACAATTGGCTGATTTTGTTTTCTCAATTTTTCTGAATTTGTTTTCTCAATCCTACTCCCAGAATTATTGTGAAACAAGTTTTAATGGGCCCTTAAAGTTTCAAATTTTATGTCAATTTCTGACATATGTTATGGTTTGTTTACATAGAAAATAGTAAATGATTAAATGAGAAATAGAAAGTCATTGTATATTAGAAATGTCATAAATTATATTGCTTTATCAACATATTTTCCTTAAAGCAATTTAAGAATATTTTATTTATATCCTATGGATTTTTATATCTCACAAGAACTTTTGTAGGTGGTTTTGAGGGAGACTGTAACACAATGGTATTTTTCTAACTTTTTTTTATTCTTTCCCAACCTTAAAATATATATACAATTTTAAAACATGGAAGAAAAATGTCATCATCAAGCTAGTTTAACCTTGTGATCTAAAGTATCATGTAGATACTGTGTTTATACTGTGGGGCTGTTTTTAGCTCTGTTGTTTTTTTTCTTCTAATAAAAATATATTGAACCTTTTGGTCAATGCTAACTTGATCTGTGCAATAATTTTTTGTGCCTTAGTTTTAGTGGGCCTCATTTTTTAAATGAATTTGTAAGTTTTGCCATTTCATTTGGGACTTCATTAAATTTTATATAACTACATTTTTTTCATACCATGAAACTTTTAATTAATTTTGCTTGAAATCTTCGGTGTTTTTATTTTTTAAAATTTATTTATTTTTATTTTAGGGCTGAGAATTGAACCCAGAATCCTGTACCTGCTATCTAGGCAAACAATCTACCACTGAGCTACATTCATAGCCTAGTTTTAGGTTTCAGTTTTTAAATTTTATAAAAGGCTAATTTTAAGGCAACATTTTAAATGAACATCTTATTGTATGTTGGTACATAGTATTAGATGAAATTATCTTATGTGGGGCCATAATAATGGAAACTGCATTTCATGAACCACACCCTGAGTTATTGCTTTACTATACTCATTTCATAAGGTATCTATTCAGAATATATATTGTCACTTCATCACTAACACATCTAGTCAAATAAGAATTTAAGCTATCTTTTCTCTATTTGCATATGTGTTAGCAACTTTTAGATATTTATTGTTTTATTATTGACAATGAGAATAATGTTTTGTTTTCTCAGCTGCCTCGTGTTTTAGCCATTTGAGCATGATCAATATGATTTAGGTAGTAACTGACCAACCAGCCTTATACATTTGCCTTTTTCCTGTTGACCTTTTCGAGAATTTTAGTTGGCTTTTTGAGTCTGAAACTGTAAAGAGAGTAAATAATTTACATTGCCACATAGTTTAAATGGATCACAGTTTTTTTAAGTTTGGTTATCATAGGTTTTTTACAGAGATATTCAAGTTAATCAAATAAATTGATATCACAGCTAGGTGACAATATTTATTATATTCAGTAAATTAAGTGGCTCCAATGAACCACTTGAAGAATGTACCATGTTTTCACACCTCTGGACAACACATTAGAAAATAAATTTCATTAATCTTAAATAGGTGATTTCACAGATTGTCTTTATAGTCAAAATTGCAACCAGAACCCTCTATTTGCTTCATAGACATATTTTATATATGTAGTTTGTGGTTTTTAGTGGGAAGTATAATTGCTTTAGTATTATTTTTAGACTGATTATATCTACATGATAGTAACAGATGAGTACTGAAAACAAAGTAATTATGGATAAAAATACTTTTTTAAACTTTTGTACTATTTTCTTTCAGCTTAAGTGCTTCAAACATGATAAGCTGTTTCATTTAAATAAAACCCTTTTTGTGTGATCATATTAAGAGGACTTGGTATATAATGTAATCCTTTTAATGTTAGTGATTCCTTACAATGTTTAGATCATTATTTGGTAGACTCAACGTATGTCAGAACGATAGTGTTTTTGGTTTTGTTTTATGTGGTACATCAGTTTGCACAGCATATTTCTAAGGCATCAGCTTCCAGCAGGTGGCTTTTTACATTAAAAAATTCATAAATTTTAAAATCCCATAAAATTTTATTTCAAATTCAAATTAACTAATTGAGAATGTCAACATTTCTACTGTTTCTATCTTAGCATTTATAATAGAACAAATGGTTGCATATAGAAATTATCTGCAACATAATCTAAATTAAGATTCTAAACAGGCATTACAGATGCTGGTAACTTTGGCAATTATCATTTTGTTTGGTGAGCAGTAGTAAAACAGTGTGCGGTAAGAGTGTTTAGAGAGAGAGGATAAATAAATTGAACAGTTTTGCAATGCAAAGTGGTTTGTGGTGTTTTTGAGGATTTCTTGGCTCTCTCTTAACTGCTATTGTGAGCCTGGAGCAGATTTCCCCATTGCTAATGCCCTAGAAGTATTAATTCACTTTGATATGCTAATTAGAGGGCATTATGCAAGAAATGAGATTAAGTGGCAGCATGAAGCCATTTGCCTGTCAGTAAATTGAGAGCTTTAGCATCAGGAGGAGCTTTGTTTTTTTTTTTTTTTTTTTTTTTTTTTAGTTTCTCTTGCTTTTGCATATAAATAAAATTGATTGAAAGGTTTAGAGTAGCTTCTAGAACATTGGTAGATTATTATTTTTCTCTCATATAGTTATTTAAATGTAATACTACAGAATATAAAGTTTTCATTGTACACTATGTGAAAATAAATATTAAGAATTTTATGTCCTTTGTTCTCTTTTGGAAAAAGTAATTTTAGCACCATACCTATTGAACCTTTATCCCTGAATTCTTTTTGGCCATACAAACTTGTGTGTTTAGACTTGTACACCAGTGCCATCATTAAACTTAACTGCATAAGAATGCTTCATTTACTTAGGAAGGAAGACATTGAATTTGTGCTTCACAAAGCTATATTAAATGACCATTAAAATTCTGACTTGAATCCATAAAATCTGAACAAGTTAAAATTAGTGGTAAATTAAACTTTGACCTTTACATAACCTGTAGAATTTATATTTTAGCATGTATCTGATATGTAAGATTACTGTATTATTTGATTTTATATTGGAAATGGCTTTACTGACCTATAGTTCAAATTAAGACTTAATTTTTTTTTTTTATAGTTGGTTTTCTATATTTTGTAAGGAAGTAGATGAGTGATACCGGGATGGATGTAGGGAAGAAGAGGAAACAGAACTCTTCTGAACCTATGAAAGGATTAGGTTTCCTCAAACAAAATTTCTACCTGCATAAAACATTGATATCTTTGCTAAATTATAAGTTTTTAGATATGGTTGGTTAGATAGGAGAGTTATTGGGTAGCATTGATATTGAGGCTTGGTTCTAGTGACTGGATTCCACCACTGTAGCTATGACTCTAGACCCAATAAACTATAACTTTTCCTCAGAGCCATATGGATTATTTAGTCACCACAGCTGCCATGCATGCACACTGCAGAGGCTGGCATCTCCTCAGTTTGCTTGGGTGTATGTGTGATGCCCGGTAGGGTTAATGAGAGTTAGGAATATGGGTACACAGAGGAGGATGATGAGAACCTCTCATGAGACAAAAATCCTGATTACATTTTTCTGAGAATAGAACTTGTTATCTCTACACATAAGCTGCTTTTTATCCTAATTGAAATATTTTTACTTTAAATTCTCATTCCCTTTGCGGAGTCCCTGAAATAAATGAATCTTCATCATCTGATTAGTTGCAAAATTCCATTTATCACATGAAATTATTTTTGATTGAAATGCTAACAAAATTTTGGAAATTGCATATTATTATTAAGCAGAAGATTTCTACAGGATTTCAGTTGTATTATAACTTGCAAGTAAGAATCATTGGGAA